>NC_141691.1:791522207-793922207 GCF_964263255.1 Lissotriton vulgaris
GAGTCTTTGATGATGTATAGTACCACTCCGTGTTACAGCAAACAAGTGATGGACGGAATGCTGACAATGCAAACATTCTCCCCCAGTCAAAAGATCTGGGTTAAATCCATCTTTCTTTTGCCCACCATGCCACCCCAGTTTGGACCCAGCCATATGCAAATCAGTCTTGACTCTGTGCCCCATGGGAGCAGTCCAGACCGAACTGCCAGGCCAGGTCCACCCTGGACCGGAAACACGCATCCTGGGAACAGTTCAGGCTGGACTCTTCCCATAAGGAACAGGGTCAAGACTGATTTGCATATGGATGGGTTTAACTGGGGTGATGTGGTGAGCAAAAGAATGATGGATTAAACCCAGATCCTTGTGGCTGGGGGTGAATGATTGCATTGTCCAGCATTCTGTCCATCAATTGTTTCTTTTGCATATATCGCCCTAAGTGGTAAGGTTATGCCCAGACGTGGGTCCGGTACTCACTACACCACTGGATTCAAGCTAGCCTGGCTGATGAAGGGTGATGCCCTGAAACCGGTTCCAGGATGCGTGTTTCGGTTCAGGGAGGACCTGGCTTGTCAGTTGGGGCTGGACTGTTCCCATAAGGAACAGGGTCAAGACTGATATGCATACGACTGGTCCAAACTGGGGTGGTGTGGTGAGCAAAAGAAAGATGGATTAAACCCAGATCCTTGTGACTGGGGGTGAATGTTTGCATTGTCCAGCATTCCGTCCATCAATTGTTTGTTTTTCATATGTAACCCTAAATGGGAAGGGTATGCCCAGACGTGGGTCCCGTGCTCACTACACCACTGGATTCTAGCTAGCCTGGGTGATGAAGGGTGATGCCCTAAAACCGGTCCCAGCATGCTTGTTTCCGGTCCAGGAGGACCTGGATTGGCAGTTCGGGCTGGACTGTTCCCATAAGGAAGAGGGTCAAGACTTATTTGCATATGTCTGGGTCCAAATTGAGGTGCTATGGTGAGCAAAAGAATGATGGATTAAACCCAGATCCTTGTGACTGGGGGTGAATGTTTGAACTGTTCCGCATTCTGTCCATCAATTGTTTCTTTTGCGTATTGTACCACTCAGGCACATATCCTCTCAGGGACGTTTATACCACACATGCATTGCTCAGCACTTTAAGGGTGAGGTAAGCATGCATCAGCAGAACTTTAAAATGAGTGAGTCTGTAGGTCACACTCCATTGACATAGTAAAAAAGGACCTGTTCACTCCTATTGAGCACTACAAGGTATGCAGCCACAATGGTGCTAGTACTGCTTAACTTGTGGCAAAACAATGGCCTTTAGCCATTATGAGGGTAGCGCTTTGGGTGCCTATTCTTGTCTAAAAAAGCCACAATTGGTGAGACATGTCTGTGTCATGGCACACACACAAGATCTGTGTTCGCTCCTGACAGCAAATATCAGCATTAGGGGTCCATACCTCATTACAGTTGGGGCACTAAGGGCAGGGGTGCACGTCCATCACTATGTGAAGGACATTTCAGTACCAACACATGCCTTAAAGGAAGACACATTTTTTTTATATGCTAGGAAAATCAAGAGTGTTAAATATGACTGTGTTGCAGTGTGTCAAGTTGTTACCCTGCCTCGGTATGGCTGGTCGTGTTCTTTGACTGTCTCCTCCCTACCTATTGCAATGATGCTGCAGAGTTTGAGATGCACTGTATCATAGCACCATAACACAGGTTGGCATTGCTGTTTCAGTTCTCTTAGGTCTGGCAGGCAAATGTAATTCTGAGCTAATCTATGTATGTGATGAAAGATAATGTGGTTTTATATATGGGTGGGTCCTTCAGGATGAAGTTACAGTGAACAGGTAAGCCAACACATCAGTGCTACTGTAAATAAGTAGACCTTCTACAGTGCACCATGCTGGCAGTGTAAGATGCATTGGATATGCAAAGTTCTTATTTCAGAGTGTAGTCTAATGTGGATTATGATGCTGGCTTTAGTTTATGGTGTCTCTCACTGCTCCTACATCTCCACACTTGGGTGTTTTTTATTTGCAGACTACCAATGTTTCCTCTTGAAATCCAATATTTTCATGAAAGTGCTAGTTCGGACAGGAAATGCACGTGTCCTTTTCTTGTGGGTTAACTTTATCACCATTCCCTTTCCATCCATTGATAACGGGTAACTTAGACTTCTTTTGAAATGGAGCGTGTAGTCTCATGAGACTATGGGCCTCATTTATGAGCCCTTGCGTCTCTTTTACGCCACCGGTGCGTCACTTTTTGTGACGCACCAGTGGCGTAAAAAATGCGCCTTGTTGCGACATATTTACAAAGTGACGCATCTAGGTAGATGCATCACTTTGTAAACCCTTGCACCACATTATACCTGCGCCAGGTATAATGTATGCAAGGGGGGCGTATTGACGCAAGAAAGGGTCGTAGAAGTGACGCAGTGAAATCTATAAGATTTCACTGCGTCACTTCTAGGACGCCGTTGCGTCACAATCTTGCGCCTGCCTCACAGCAGGTGTAATACTGACGCAGGCCCTTTCACATGGGGCTTGCCCCATGTGAAAGGACGCATTGCTGGGGTTGCATCACTTTTGTGACACACTCCAGAAATGCGCCACTTTTGCTCTTACAGATACGTCAGAAATACTGACGTATCTGTAACTCCTCGCGCAATGATGCGTCATAATGTAAATATGACGCATCATTGGTGTCGCAAGGAGGGCGCAATGAAAAGTGACGCATCGCTGTTTTCACGCAGCGATGCGTCACTTTTCATAAATGAGGCCCTATGTGTGCTAGGACCCTTGTGGTTCTGGGCTGATTTCGTGCAGGAAGTATGTAATTGGTTGGGAGGGGTAAGGTGTGGTTAATAATGGTTATAAAGAAATCAGAGAACATAACGTGATTATATGAGGAAGGAATAAAGATGTACAATTCAGAGCTCTGTGTGTGGCGTATTCATTTGCATGCTCCTAGCCTGAGGAGGATGCCGCAGTTAGGGACAATTGTGAGATATGTTCCCCAATGAAACAAGACTGCTCTCACTGGAAGTTTGCAGCACTACTGCAAAATCCTTGTGTGTGCCATATGCACCCAATTTGATGTGAAGCAGTTTGAACGTGGTGTATGTGGAATCGAAACCCCCTTCCAGCCCATATAGGCCAAGAGAAGAGATGCTGCACCACATTAAAACACAGAGCCATGCAAAGCAAACACTCAATGCAGTGACAACTAGGTATGAAAGTTAAAAGTACTTACCAGCACACATGAGGGAAGTGCCACTCGACCTTGAATCAAGTGTCACAAACAAGCTGACTGAGCTGCCGATGCATGCAAAATGGTAAGTGGCATCCAGTGCATCAAAACTAGTGAAATGTTTCAATGGCTGCTGCAAGAAGCACGAAGTACGGTACTGCTGCATTTCTGAAACCACCAACACCATTCAACACTACCAAGAAGCAGAATGTTGGCGCCAGATGGACTACATGGATTGAGACGTTCAATGATTTCATAGATGGCCTAGAAAAGGTAAATGTCAATAAAATAATTAAATAACCAAGGAACCTCGCTGGTTATGAAGTAAATGAAGTGCTGAAGAAAATATTGCAAGCTGATGAAGTATTGCGCCATCAAATCAAGGAAGTGTTGGAAGTGAATTTCAAATTAATGATGAACGTCAACTATAAAGTTTTAAGAGAGGTGGTGGTGGTTTAGAAGACCTCACATCTCAATCCACACAGTATGTTAAATGAATTCAGAAATCTACCTCCTGTATTATTTAACTTTTTTCCTAGAACATTGTTAGGTGTTAGGTGTGACCTTGGAGCTGAAGGAGTTGTACCCACAGAGCATGTACAGGCAAAACAAAATGAATTTCGTTGCCCACGCTGCATCACATTTGGCGAGGCAGAGTGGGCAACGAAATGCGTTTTTATTTTTCCGATACTTACCTCTAATGGTCCTTATCCCGTATTTTACATCCCCCCACCCTGACCCTCCCCTGCCTGACGTCACCGCCCCAGTATAACGCCAGGCACAGGCCGTGCCTGGTCCCAAGTACCATTGCCTGCCCTTAAAAAATTAAAAGAACATTTTTCATTTTTATTTTTAAAAACATTCTGTTTTTCTTTTAGGAAAACGGGCTGCACTTGAAAAAGAAAAGTTGCTTTATTGAAAAATCAAACAAAGACATGGGGGTCTGCTGTCCCCAGCAGGCCACCATCCCCGTGTTTGCAGGCCATTCCCAATGGGTCGCAAATTGAGACCTGCCTCGTGAATATTAATGAAGCAGTTCACATGCGACCCATTTGAGAATCGCAAACAGTGTCTCAGACACTGTTGTATATTCCATTTTGTGAGTCGCAAATTGCGAGCCGCAAAACGTCGCAATTTGTGACTCGCAAAATGGAATGATCATACATCTGGCCCACAGTGTGCTAGAACTGCCAGTATTTATAATGAAGGGGTATTTGGTAGGTCAATAAATGTTCTAATTTTGATATATATATTTTTTTTCATAGAGCTTTATTCGATCATTGTGAACAGATCATAAAAGCAAAAGAACACATATAAAAATATCCAGATCAATAAATATTCATATATACATTAGTTAAAACATTATTAAATACATTTTGCTGTGGTCCAGTCAAAACCTTTAAAATCAGTTATAGTACAAAAAAAATAATAATAAACTGTTCATAATATGGTTACAGGGTGCTGCTAGAAACTATGCCCACCCTTTTCCTCTTCGTGAGGCAGGCCCATAGATATGAGGCAACACAGAAACAGACGAATGGGTCACATTGTGCTTTTGGGAAATACATTGCGACCCGACATTGCCTAAAATTATGATGCCTCAGAATTGGCAGTATAAACAATTTTCTTGCTTCAGAATATTTTTGACAAAATAGTAGGATATGCAGATCTGTCAGCGCCGCAAGGTTGTAACAGGGGCTGCGATCAAGATCTGCTAGCCTATACTTCTTTTGTGGATATCCCAGGAGTAACGGGATCAAGTTTAATCTGAAGCGCAGTAGAATAAATCTGTGCTGGGCGTTGTTTATCCGTGCTAAGTAATGGAAACCATCTCCTGGTATTATTGGGACCAAGTCATATGCAATAGTAGAGTGATGGATCTGTTTTTTTTCCCTGCGGCCGTATTCTGCTCTTTGGGAATATAGATCTTTTAACCATTTCTTTGTGACCCCCTTACAGGAGTGAGGGTCCCGAAAGAGTTTTTCCATCCCTATAGCCTTTAATACAGTTTCTACATGATTTAGCCACCCAATTATTTTGTAATAATCTGGGTTACAGCATTCTTTTATAATGGTTTCTGTCAAATCTACTTTAGTTCTTTGCCAAATGGATAGCCACAAGAGGACCGGGGCCATTCTTATGGTGTCGCTCAGAAAGGGGAGCCCTAATTCAAGATGTAGAATATGATTTAAAGCCGCTTGGGGTAAGGACACACGGTTTTTAAAAAGGGAGTCTTCCATTTGCTGTAACAGGCCAGTATTGGCCATCCCCCACACGCCTGCTCCATATGTTGTGGCTGATTTTATTTTGGCTTGCTAAATATTTTTAGTTACGTCCAGTGAGCTTCCACCCAATTTGTTTGCAAATTTTTTAAATGCGTTTAGGCTCCTTTGCATACCCTGGGCTCTTGTTTTTACAAGTTTGGACCAAGAATGATCCTTATCAAAGAGCACTCCTAGGTATAGAAAGGAGTCTACCACCTTAATTTCATTGCCGGCCATCTGGAATTGTGGCAGTTTTTCTCCTTTGACAGCTCCAGCTACAATTATGAAAGATTTTGTTTAATTTGCTTTTAGGTCAAGGGAAGCCATAAAGATGACGTAAGCTTTAATTAGTTCTTGTAGGGCCAAGCCCGCTTTTGCCATCAGCACCGCATCATCGGCATATGCCAAAATCGGGAGGGGGGTTTGATCAAATTTGGGCACGTCCAAAGAGAGAGCAGACAGGGAGGACTCAACTCCGTTCGGTTAAATTGAAAAAAGGAACGGGGCGAGCACACACCCCTGTCTAACTCCCTTTTCAATTTTAAAATGATGTGTGCACTCCCCCTTTCTACCATACCTTACACAGGCAGTGGCATTTGCATACAGCTGGCGGATGAACCCAATAATAGGTGGGTCTATACCCATGTCCTCCATCATGGACCATAGCCTAGATTTTGACACACAGTCAAAGGCTGATGTTAGGTCCATGAAGGCCATGTAGTCACAATTGTAGTTTCAAGCATTTGTAATGCAATACATCACCTGAATTTCAAACAGTGCCAAGTTTAGTATGCCTAGCCTGGAGAACGTAGTGGCTTGTCAAACGTAGCTAGCCAGACACCAAACTTCATCCACATTTGGGCTGTAAATTTCTTCAGACAGGAATTTTAAGTCATAGGCTTAAGTACTGAACAGCTTTCATTTGTTAAATCTGGTAATGCTCTAAAATGTACTCAGCTATCCCTGATAAACATAAGTGGGAGGTTCTAAAATCTGATGTCACTTCTTGTCACTTCCTGTGAAGTCATGGGCCCTGAAACATTTCTTGTGATGTCACTCTCTGCGACCCCACATGCGATGTTACTCACAGTGATATCACACGCTGTAATGTAATTTGTATACTGCCTAACTTGGTTAATCCCTCCACTTTTTTTTTCGGACTAGTGACCCACTAAGAGCTAATCGGGCCTCGTTTTCGCCATACTGAAAGCAACCATTGCATGCCAACGACAAATTCAGTTCATTGATAATAAATCAAAGCACTTATACGTAGGGCCACTTGATTTATGAAATTGTGTGGCCGGCCGCAGATATTTTCACATAATTCTAGATTTGCCACATACTCCATCATCTGCTGCATAATCTGCAGATTTTAACAAAAAAAGAATTTTGTTTCTAGGTCAAACAGTTCAAAACTTACGAGACACACTGTGACACGTGTTGACTGGTCACCTTTCTGGAGTACATTGCTGTGTTTGGGTGTTAAACTGGTACTAATGTGTTGCAACTAATACCCAGACAGTCTTAATAATTAAAAAAAATAACAAATCAAGTAATAATATCCCACAATTTGTCGCAAAATGTAGCATAAACTGCCCTTTCTTGCCACATAATTTACTCACCCCTGCACATAACTTGGTACTCTCCTGCTGCATAATTTCAGTAGCCTTGCTTATACATTACTGCAGCACTATATAGAGAGGGGCTTAATATAAAACACAAAGGCACACACTTTATTTATCTCAGAAAGTTAGGATGCCAAGCTAGCCTACTTACTGCAAGAGCCATTCTGTTGCATAGTAATCACTGCAGTAGTCGCATAAGCCCTCTTAGCTACTTAACAGGATTCCCCTAGTACAAAATTTCGTCCTTGTTAACTTTGTAGCCCCGGTGAGCATGTTTTCTCTCTGGTCCCAGCATGCGCCTTATCTGCCTCATGTTTAGAACACCATAATCCATCAGGCACGGAGGAGTCAGTCGCCCAAATTACACTCGTTTCCCAGAGTTACAATTCCACCCACAGCTCCCAGGGTGCAGAGAGCCGGCAGATCATATGTTTTTCTGGTCTTTACATTAATGCTTAATAGTGCAATGACAGTTGCACAGAGCCACAGGGGAAAATCGTGTTTTTTCTATATATTCAGTTTGCCTGTCTGTTTAGATTAGTGCTTGCATATTAATTGGCAAGTAACAACTTTTAAAAGAAAGTTTTTTTTGCTTGTTAGTTTACTTTTTGCTTCCAAAGACCTGCGAGAAGCTTAATTGGGTGCAGGAATAGTCCCCGGAGCTGGGATGCTTTCTAGGCTCATGGTAAGAGGGGCCTAATTATTGTTGGTGCATCAGGTGGTGTGGATCTAGGACTCATGGAGGACCAGTGTGGAAAATTAGAAAAATTGATGTACATAAGCAGCGTTCATTTGCCTTTTCCCACTCCTCTCCCTGTAACCACCATGAATACCGTAAAATATTGACCGCATCACTCCGCCAGTAAAAGCCCGTGCCCATATGTACATGACAGCCATTTTAGGCACCCTGGCCTTTTGCCCGCTCATTAGAATCACCGGCTTCCCTTCTGCGCGTATTTGAACCCCCCCTCTCTCACATGCATAGACCATGAAACCCTCTCCCTCTGCGAGACCCTGCCCTGAAAGGCAACCCTCCTGCTTGACCCACGCAAACCCCCCATTTCCTCTTGAAGAGGCATCCTTCGCCTCGGCTGACATAGCCCTCCCCAGCTGCACCTGACTGCCCCCGCTCTCTCATGTACGGGTCATAAGACCTCTCTCTCTGTGCGACTTTGTCCCTGTGCACACCCTGGCTCCCCCCCCCTCCCCTTCTCCCTCACACGGGCAAGTCATAAACCTTCTTCTTCTGCAAGACCCTGTCCTTGGGAGTCACGGCCGCGCCTGACCAACACTTCCCTTCCTTTCGTGAATAACCCCTCTGTTAGTAAACCCTCCCTCCGCGATTGACTGACCACACATGTCTGAGGTCATCGCCTAAGCCAGGAGATACTGTTTACTGCCCCTTATTGTATGGAGTCACTCCTCTTCAAAGGACCCACTATTGATCCTGGCCACCCCACCCCCTGGGCTACGATCAGGCGCACACATCCTAAAAATTGGCGGAACACTCAGCTGCGTGATTACCCTCCCCTCTTATCAGCCGGTCAAGGGTCTCTATTGTGAACATATGTGGGGTAGGATTGACACGAGGATTATGGGGATGTCTTTTCCTTGTTTCACAATGTCGTGATTGTAATGCCAAGTGTTTTGTAAGGTATAAAAGACGATGTCTCAGCTCACTTGTTAGAGCCCCTCCCGATTACACCTTGTTTCGTGTCTGAAATGACAGGCTCTCCTCATGAGAAATAAACTCTGTTCTTGTGATTCCTGCTCCCAGCGCCCGTCTCTTTATTTGGTAACTATTTAGAATGGGAACTAAGAGGCGACTTGCGCCAGCAGCCCGGGCATCAATAGTAATATGGGCTCCTGTTCCACAAATGGCGTCCCAACGCGGGGCCCATCAGTGACATAAGGTCCAGTAAGAGAGATCCAGACGATGAGGTGAACATCTAAATGATCGGAGTATACCTGCCTTGAGAGGGCCCTCGTCCGGCTGCCGATTGAATGAACTTCACCGATTCTGAACGGACCTCTCTCGAGTGACCCATTGTCCTGACTGGGATCCCACAGGACTGCTGCGGTAAAATCATGGAGTAAGAGAACGATCGGGCGCTGGAAGGAGGAAGGCGAAGAACTGCCCACACGGTCCGGTCCGGGTAAGGTCGCGTAAATGCGACAAATTGTGAAATGATTGTTTGATTTGGATAATACTAGTATTACTCTTTTGTTGGTACCTCTGGAGATTCACCGTCTGCAAACGGAGAAACAACAGGCTCTCCCTTTGCAAGCAGTGAAGGATAGGTAACGCAGACTTTTGTCCCCGTTGTAATCCGTCGTGCCTATCTTCCTCCCCCACTGTTTCCCGAACTGTTGTTCGTGGATTATTGTCTGGAGATTCTCTGTCTACAAACAGGGAAGAACAAGGTCTCTCTTTGTAGGTAGCGAAAAGGTAGGTAACGCAAACCTTTAACACGTCGTACCTACTTATTCTCCCCACTGGTTGTTTGATTGACCGAACATTGATTGTTCGATATTGGTTCTTTTGAGGTATTCACCGCCTGCAAACAATGGAGAATAGAAATATTCTGTCTAGTCTTTGCCCGCCGTGATAAGATAGGTAGTGCAGACTTTTGTCCCCGTTGTAATCCGTCATGCCTATCTTCTCCCCACTGATTGGTAGCCTGTTTAGCCCGGACCGCTTATTAGAGATGAACCATCCAGCTCCACTGGAGGGCACACCTAATAAGGACATGTTCATTAAGTGTGGACTAGTCGCTATAGCTTATAATAGGTTATGGCATAAAAATATAAGAAAAAGAGTCGAGCGAAATCAGTAGGCCACTGATGAGTTATCAACTTCGCTAAAAATAAAATAAGAAACATTAGAAATAACCTGCAATAAGAAACATAAAAATGGCGAGGGAAGACAAGCTTGACACCAAGGCAGCCACGAGGTAGCTAGGTTCCGTTGCCTACTCCTGCTCCAAACATGTCTGCCTCATTGCCCACCACGCCCAAATAACGGTCACATGAAATAGATACAAATCAATGGGTACCTACCCCCATTCCGGAAGCTCCCGAAGTGCAACAGGTCCGCGGCTACGCCCATCCGGAAGGCGAGGCCTCGATGCATGCAGGGCTCGCCTGGCCGCAGTCGGAAGGGGAGGCTGTGGGGCGGACGGCCCAAAAATCGTAATGACCTCTCCTTTTCCCCTCTTCTGCTGCCCTGCCGGCCACGGGGGGGGCTGTCTTGCCTCAGCCACCGACCCCCCCCCCCTCTCTCGCCTGATCCGGCTCTCATCGAAGGCCGAAGCCAAGGCGAGGACGGCGGCGCTTCTTTGTACAATAATGGCTGCAACTGCACTCGGCCCGGGATAATTGCAGGTAGCCCCGCCACATGTCAACGCCTGAGAGTGGCAGGTAGTCCGGCCACACGGCCACCCCTGGATAGTTGCAGGTAGTCCCGCCACATGTCAAAGGGGGGGATGTCTTGCCTCAGCCACCGACCCCCCCCCATCTTCATTGCCTGGCATGGCTGTACCCAAGCGCTGGAGCCGAGGAACGGCGCGGGGTCGCTGGAAGGGGGAGGCGGCGCGAACGAGCCTCCCCCACCTCCCTCCAGGTGGAGTCTTCCAGCGACACCCCAACACTCCTGCTTGAAGAAGGGGTCCATATCAAAAAGCGGGTTTCCTTGCCCGGGACGGGCACACGCCCTGTACTCCACGACCTTGAAGATTCTAAAAGAGCCCGGGGGGCCGACCTCTCCACGAGGCGCCCCCCGCCCCGTCCTCCGATGGAGCCACGAGACGCCGGTGCACTCCTGCCGGCGCCAGCCTCAGTTTGGAAATGACTAAAATCCCGCAAGGATACAGATTTGTTCAGTTCCGGTGGAACACCAGAATGACCCGGTAGGAAAAGATTGTTGCCCCCCTCCCCACTTTTGACTGATGGTTCATATTACCAGTCTGTCACCCCATTACGAGAAAACTTTTTTGAACTGCCAAAAGAGGTTCTGGTCCAACCACGAGTCATTGGAGACATTCTGACTATACTGGGACCTGCCTGACCTCGCCCAAAATGGCGCCGATACAAAATGAAACTTTCAAACTCCCTGTTCACCCTGATTGCTCAAACCTTGATGCTCCAAGATATGTATGCAGTTTTGGACAATGAAAGTCGATAAGATGGATAGTGATTATGTGCTTAGAAAAGAAAGCGATTTAAGATAGATATTGATTATGTGTTGGGACAATGAACTGATTTAGGGTGGGTACTAATTATGTTTGGAAGCGATGAATTGGTGTAAAGTAGGCACCGAGTGAGCATTTGGATAATGAATTAATATTATTGAAAACTTGAATTCTTGACATGCATCATACTCGCCCTGTAGGAAAGTTCGATACGATTTTATTGCACTGCTGCACTTTATTAAATAAATGATCACCGACTTCGTTCCTCTTATGCACGGTTCCAGTCTGCTCCATGGCCGGCCCACTGGGTTGTAGGCCCGTATTTGTGCGCCAACATTATTAATTAAAGGTATTTTTGAAAAGGAAAGTATAATTGTAGTGGTTGCATTAATGAGCTTTTGAATGTGTTACTACTGTCTCCAATATAAGGGAAAAATGAGCAGCTTTATTAAGCTTGAAGGGTAAAAAGGCCCGATATTTAGCGGCTACATTATGTGTCACAGGCAGCCGGAAAAGTGTTTTAGACGCCCTTAAGCGATACCACAGAAATGCCACCTGACCACCACCCTTGCACATGACCTAAAAAGCCACGATCAAGTGATTCATGTAGATACGCAGACCATCGATGATTATCTATCTAACACTGCTGGTCCGTCTGGGCTTAAACGCCGAGATGGTAGAGAATGCACTACGTGGAGATAGGTCGAGTATGTGGTAGGTAAAAACCTTTTCGGACTATTGCGTGCTGATGTGCTTTGAATGCTGCCCCCACCCCCTTCTTTCTCCTCCCTTCTGCAGGTCACGTCGGAACGTCGGTTGAAGTATGGAAGAGCGATGGTCGAACGACCGACAGAAGGAGAAAAGGGGGATTTGAGCATAGTACTTACGCTAACGGATTTTGAAAGACGTAGACTTAGGTATGACTGTTCCTCCTTAGAACGTAGCGACTGGGAGGATGGACTGACATAGAAACTTGACAGGTTAGTACTGTATGACAGAATTTGACTCTAACCAGCACGCCAGATAGTGCAACTATGACGTTTTACTAGATAGGGAAAGGACAAGGAAAAGTTCCGGGGTAAGGGTTACCTAGGCACCACCCGACTGGGAAAGTAGGAATGTTGCTGATGTTCAAAATGTACCACCACCTTCTCACACTCTTACAGATATAACTAAGCTGTCCGACTGTTCTCCCGATCAATACCCTCCGTTGCCTCCGCCTGAAGAACTTCTCACAAAAAGAAGAAAACTCTAAAGTGGTTTAAGATCCAACCGTGGGCAATAGCCCGACCAGGTTAATTTCTGACCGGCTGACCGAGGTGTAAGTATTGGCAATTGAGAACGCTCGCAAAAATAGCAAGCGAGAGGAAAAAGGAGGGAAAGGTAAAAAGAGCTAAGCACGTAGGTAAATAGGATATTAAAGATGCGCAGCATGCAGAGAAAGATCTTTTTGGCCAATAACTGTTCTATGTTTTGTCGTGAATCTCTTGTATATGTAATACATGTGCTGTCTTCCTTCGTCTGAGTTTGTGTGCATGTACTGTATGGGTTTATGTCTCCCCTTTGCTCGCGTCTCTGTGTTACCTGACCCCTGCTGTTCTGTGTTGTGAGCGCACTAAATGACTCATTACTGTACACGTCTCTCTCTCTCTCTCTCTCTCTCTCTCTCTCTGTCTCCCTATCTCTCTCTCTCTCTCTCTCTCTCTCTACATGTCATACGTGTACCGAATGGCTCGTTTAGGTTGCGGACGACTCTCACTTTCTATGATAGTCCCCCTGTTCCATCTTCCTTTTTATGGTAAAATTGTGCCTCGCCGGCACCAGTCTGATTGGATACTTATTGAACACGAAGGTGTTCAGCGAAATTGACAGAAACTAAAATGATTGTATTTTGCCATATTACTACCTCTCCTTTCTGCAAAATGAATGAACTCGAATTGGCTAAGAAAGGAAGGACAGGTAAGACGACTAAGGTCCCCTAATCTGGCCTTTCATAGGGGAACTATATGTCGATGGCACCCTATTTTTCAGTTCGTTAGAGACAAGCGCCAACGTCTAGATTGACCCCCAATGCCCAGATTGCCCCACCCCCTTTGCACCCAAGCGCTAATGCCCGAAGCGTCCCCCGCCCCACTTGATTGACCCCAGCTGCTGTCCCCGATATATACATGATGACCATGAGTACCTGTCGTCCCTCGAGGAAAACCTGTTTTACCCTGACTCTCGATGATAGCACCCCCGCCCTGTTTGAAAGGGTTAGCCAGCTTTTGGAGGGAAATGTTAGACTGTTAAGGCTCGGGGTTGAAAGGCAAGTCTCCGCTGGAGGTTCCGAAATGTTGAATTTGATGAAATGCGCAGTTGATAGGAGTCTTATTTCTCTCCATTTGTGATATAAATAGACGATGAATAAACTTGGCATGAACTCAGTAGGAATGCCGACATATGCACTGCTTAGTAACCAACCTCTGACTGTGACCGATGAGCGTAGCTCTTAAGTGCGTAGGATTGAGGGAAGAATTCACGTGCATGAATGTCTTTTCCTGCCAGTTCTCTAAAGCTTGTTTTGTACCTATTCAAAGATTTACGATCACCGGAGGAGAAGGGTCGGGCGTGACGTACAGCCTGGCTGCAGATCTTGAGACACATGTGACCTCGACCAAAGGTGGAGCTGCAGAACAACAAGATGCGGGACGAGACAGCAATTTCAAACGTGGAAAATGAAAAATGACGGGCTGCCCTGAAGTCCTCCGTCTGCTAACCCACGTGTGCCTGGAGTCTCCGTCCCCCTTTTTGGGCCCGATTGATGGGCCTGCCTGCTCGTTATCCTTTGCTCCCTTGGTCCCATTGGTGTGTCCCAGGAAAACTGACCCCACTCCGCCCTCTCTCTTATCGACTATTTGAACCACACACCCTCTTTTCCATGTGACTTCCTGCCAAAGGAAGATCAGCATTCAGGTGGGAATAGGGTGTTGCCACGGAAATATAGGTGCCGAGCATAAGGCTCCACTAAAAGGATTGGTTAGGGAACAGGACTGTGGTCTAACAGCAGAGGACTGACCGCACCCTGCAACGCATAAGGATAGATCCGAGCTGGACCTATAGCTCCACCGCCGGTGCTCAACAGCGCCAACTAAAGGACACGGACTAGAGCCTACCAGTGATGGCTCACTGCTAAAAAGACACTGTGACGAAGAGATCTTGTGTATTGAACTGAATTCCGCCCTCAACTACTTGGTCAAAATATTCATTGGTCACATTCTTTGAGAAAGTCAGAAGCATTTTTGCTATGTAGTGCGTTTGAAATGTCAGGAACTCAACAAATGCAATTTCCTATGTGCTGCATTCTGCCAATCCCACCAACTGTCCATGATTACATGCCAAATGTTAGTATTGACAAATGCTAATTCTTCGACGGCGCCTGTTTATATGTACCCCCATCAATTAGAAAAATGAACTCTGTTATGTAAAAAGCGGCGACTGTGGAAAATTAGAAAAATTGATGTACATAAGCAGCGTTCATTTGCCTTTTCCCACTCCTCTCCCTGTAAGCACCATGAATACCGTAAAATATTGACCGCATCACTCCGCCAGTAAAAGCCCATGCCCATATATACATGGCAGCCATTTTAGGCACCCTGGCCTTATGCCCGCTCATTAGAATCACCGGCTTCCCTTCTGCGCGTATTTGAACCCCCCCTCTCTCACATGCATAGACCATGAAACCCTCTCCCTCTGCGCGACCCTGCCCTGAAAGGCAACCCTCCTGCTTGACCCACGCAAATCCCCCATTTCCTCTTGAAGAGGCATCCTTCGCCTCGGCTGACATAGCCCTCCCCAGCTGCACCTGACTGCCCCCGCTCTCTCATGTACGGGTCATAAGACCTCTCTCTCTGTGCGACTTTGTCCCTGTGCACACCCTGGCTCCCCCCCCTCCCCTTCTCCCTCACACGGGCAAGTCATAAACCTTCTTCTTCTGCAAGACCCTGTCCTTGGGAGTCACGGCCGCGCCTGACCAACACTTCCCTTCCTTTCGTGAATAACCCCTCTGTTAGTAAACCCTCCCTCCGCGATTGACTGACCACACATGTCTGAGGTCATCGCCTAAGCCAGGAGATACTGTTTACTGCCCCTTATTGTATGGAGTCACTCCTCTTCAAAGGACCCACTATTGATCCTGGCCACCCCACCCCCTGGGCTACGATCAGGCGCACACATCCTAAAAATTGGCGGAACACTCAGCTGCGTGATTACCCTCCCCTCTTATCAGCCGGTCAAGGGTCTCTATTGTGAACATATGTGGGGTAGGATTGACACGAGGATTATGGGGATGTCTTTTCCTTGTTTCACAATGTCGTGATTGTAATGCCAAGTGTTTTGTAAGGTATAAAAGACGATGTCTCAGCTCACTTGTTAGAGCCCCTCCCGATGACACCTTGTTTCGTGTCTGAAATGACAGGCTCTCCTCATGAGAAATAAACTCTGTTCTTGTGATTCCTGCTCCCATCGCCCGTCTCTTTATTTGGTAACTATTTAGAATGGGAACTAAGAGGCGACTTGCGCCAGCAGCCCGGGCATCGATAGTAATATGGGCTCCTGTTCCACACCAGGGTGGGACGGGACAACAATTGTAATGACTTATGGCTAGTACTACTGTACGAAATTCGGTGATTGGTTGAGAGTGGTGGATGCTGCAGTCACCAAACAACCACAATCCTTGTCAGGATTGTGCTACAAAATTCACACATTTAACATGTGATTAACCCTCTGGTAGCTTGGTATAAAAGCAATCAGGCTCAACTTAGGTGCAATGTGTATTTATGCAGCACACACACAATAATAAAGTGAAAACACAACTCAAGAAAAGTCTCAAACCAAATTAGAAAAATAGAGTACATTAAAAAAAATGATAGCAGAAGGACAAAAATCCAATGAGTAGAAACAGCGCTATTGTATTTTATACCTTTTAGTGAAATAGCACGTATAAGAGCAACAGTCATCTGGTTGCGATAGATTGTCAGAAAGTCAAACGTTTAGGCCGACTGCGATGGAACCTAGGTCAGATCCTGAGACCAAGTTTGTCCCACTGAAGAGTCTGAGTGTTGCGACCAGTGGTTGCTGTAGCTCGAAAAGCAGTCCAGGCATCACGGATGGCAGTTACTGTAGCTTGTAGTGCTGGTCGGGCATCAAGGATGGTCATTGCTGTAGCTTCATATTGGTAGTCGTTTTGGGTTGTTGTTGCTGTAGCCCAAAATGGAGGTCTAGTGTTGTCAGTCGTTACTGGTTGTTGCTGTCAGCACTGAGGGCAGGTGTCACTAGAAGTCGAAGGCATCAAAGTCTTGTGCCGAACAGGCCTGTTTGCAGTTGCGAGGAGCCCAAAAATCAGAATTTTTAATTTTACCTCAGGAGTACACTCTGATGCCAGAAAAGGGTTAGGACTTGATGAGGCACGTCATGGGATCAGTGTCTACACCTAAGCAATAACCAAACCCCAGCATCAGAGCTATTTAAAGTCAGGTGACCTCGGACACTGATAGGCACAAATGGTTGGGTTAAGAAAATCCCTACTTTCTAAAAGTAGCATTTTAAAATGTTTTAGGTAAAAGGAAACTTTATTGTATAATTCCCCCCTCCAGTGCCTTAAAAAGGCCCTGGGAACTCCATCCCCCTAGGCCACTACCTAACTTAAAGGGGAGGGGGCTGCGTTGCCCCCTACCCAAGCCTTTTTTTATTCCAGGCACCCCATTCTTTTGGGCGCAAAGTATATTTTAAGGGGAGGGGTGCACCACAGCACCCTCCCCAAGCCTTTAAAAGGCCCTGGGGACCCCATGCACCCTTGCCACTCCTTAACTAAATGGAAAGGGGACGCATGGCAGGGGCCCCATCCCCCAGGGCTTCCATTTCATATAGGTGAGTGTCCTGGTGCCCACCCAGAGCACACACCATACATAACTCTGGTGGCCACAGAGAGAAGGCCCTAGCCAGCTTCCCTCATGCTGTGGCAGCCAGCATTGCTCCTCCCCGCTGGGAGCAGCTATTTATGCTGCTCCCTCTAGGCAGAAGCAACATTTTGATCTGCTCCCCTCCCGCATCAGTGTCGGACAAAAAACAGATCAAATGTGTGCTCCCAGCCGGCAGGAGCATTTTCAAACCTGCCGGCCACTTTGAGCAGACTTTGTGTGTGCTGCAGTTTGGCGGGAGCTAACACAAGTTTCTCTTCCAGCACTGATGTAAGCAGTTGAAATGGCTGTGAGTCTCAGGGGTAGTATCCCCAGGCCACAGCAAGTGGGCCAGCCCCAAGGGGAAGGGTCCCCAGGGCCATTAATGGCTTAGGAAGGGGGAGGCTGCGCCTCCCTTTTTGCTAGGTTCACAGCCCTGGGGAATTGGGTCCCAAGGGCCTTTTAAAGGCTTGGGAATGGGGGTTGGCAGCCCCCCTCCACTTTAAAAATGTCAGTTAATTCTGGGGAATGAGGTTCTTGGGGCTGAATATGGCTTGTGGAGGGGGCGTGTTCCTCCTGCCTATGCTCAATGAATGAGCCCAAAAATCAGGGCGGCCGCGGCCAAATAAAGCTTGGGGGACCACTCAAAGGTTCAAAGGTTTTTTTATTTGCATAATTAGTTAAAATTATTACAAAATTCGCATAATAAAATAACGATACAAAATGTATTAAAAAAAAAAAATACTAAAATTGTTGTCTCTCGGCTATTGTTTTGTTTGGGGGCGGGGCTTGTGAGGTCCTGGGGTTAAGCTGGCCCTGTTTGCCCACGAACTGGATGGTCCTCATATTCTATTAGGTCTAAAAGTTTTCTTGCTTCTGCCAAGAATTTGACTCCACGGCATACTAGGATTATGTTGGAACCACCGAGCCAGCTTGTGACTGCGTGTCTGCAGGATCGAATGTTGAGAGCATTAAAGATGGGTTTCAATAAGAGTCGTCTCTGACTTATCAGGGCCGGACATAAGCAGAAAAGGTGGACAAGTGTTTCGGTGTTGTACCCGCAAAGGCGACATTGATTCGTCTGGTGTGATGATTTCCAGGACGGTAGTAAATCCTTTGTGACATGCATCCCCATCCGATAGGCTATAAAAGACTTTTTTAGGTGACCACTGAAGTGGGATGTTAGATATGTGTGTGTTTTTGGGGTTGTGAAGCTGTTCAGGATGGTCCAGGCATGCCGCCATTTTGCCAATAACTCTTTGTCCTCAAAAAAAGATTTCCATTTTGCTGCCGTATTGGCTGATTTTTTTAGACTTACTTTATCTGTCCCTGATTTCCAAGCGACTGCTAGCTCTAACTTTTCCACGCAGAATGTCAAATATTTTCCCCAATTGTTCATGGATTCAGTTTCCCCTCGTTTTTTAATTTCCTCCCAGCTTAGCCAGTCCAAGGAGTCTGGATCTGCAGATCTAAGTTTGTGGCAGAAGTTCACGAAGCCGCTCATGCTCCGGAACTTTTGATTTTGCAGTCCAAATTCGAGCCTGACTTGTGCGGCTGAAGCAGATTTAGGAAGATTGAAGACCGCTTTATAAATTTTGATTTGTAGTTCATTCAAAAGGTCCACCTCCTTACCGCACCACGTGACTAAGCCATAAGATAAAGTGGGCATAATCTGTGCAGCCATTGTTTTTAATAAATGATTGTAGTTGGGGCAGTCCATTTTTTCCTTTAGAGAGCGATACGCGAAGATTAAAGATTGTACTTTTGCTTTGAGTGCTATTTTGTGGTCCTTATAATTTGCTCCTTTTGTTATTGTAATGCCCAAGTACTTGTAGTGTTCTTGTTCTTTCACTGGTGCCCCTTGGGCCATCCATTTGTACTTTAGGTTTTGCCGGTCAACTAGGCGGACCACTTTAGTTTTCTCTTTGTTAAGTGCTAGGCCTTCCCGTTCTAGGTACAGAGTTAATTTATTAATAGCTCTTTGTAAGCCAATAGGTGTCTTGCTCAATAATACGATATCGTCGGCATATTGTAAATAATATATTGGATTGTTTGCCAAAAATGGAGGATGGTTGTCTGCTAATTCGATCGCGCTTGTGAGGTCAGAGAGAAAAAGGTTAAAAAGGGTAGGGGCTAGTACACAGCCTTGCTTTAAGCCTTGGGGCTTTTGGATGCTACTGGTGGTACTGCCACCATTTCCCAACTTTACTCTTACCCAAGTATGGTAATGAAGAGCTTTGATGGCTCTTAGGAGTTGGTAAGGCATCCCCCAACTCTCTAGTTTGCTCCACAAGCGCACTCTGTTTACCCGATCGAAGGCAGACTTGATGTCTATGAAACAGGCATACAAGCGAGTGCCATTTGCTATTGCTTGGTCCGTTAGGATAGACAGGCAGGTTAGGTTAGTTGTTGTTCCCATTCCTTGCCTGAAGCCTGTTTGAAATTTTGGCATGATCTTTGTTTCTGATATCCAGACTTGTAATTCACGTAGAATGCAAGAGGCGTAAAGTTTAGCCTCTACATCTAGTAAGGATATCAGTCTAAAATTTGCAGGATTGCGATGGTCTCCATGCTTAAAAATTGGGTGGATGATACTTCCCTCCCAAGAGGCGGGTATCTCTGCGAGATTGTATATTCGATTGAACAGTGGCGTTAGAATTTCTGCCCACAGATCCGGGTCATGCTTAAATATCGCATTCGGTAGACCGTTTGGTCCTGCTGCACCCTCTGACTTTAGTCTTGAAATTATACCTCTTAGTTCAGTTTTGGTGATTAAGTCAGCTGGGTCTGTTGACCCCTTAAGGGGTTTTTCCTGGTTGGATTTCCAATTGTCCTTCTTCGTCACTCCTTTTGGTTCCTCCGTGTTGGCTTTAACTGCCCCTGAATCTTTAACGAGGCCTGTATTTGTATTGCTATATAGGGTTTGCACATGTCTGATCCAGGTTTCTGCTCCAACCCCGGCTTCTTGTAGGATTTTTGCCCCTTGGTTAAGCTCGTTTATGATGCCCCAGAAGACCCTGCTATTAGGTTGTTTTCCCGCAATTAGCAGTTTATTCCAAATAGATTCTTTGTATGAATACTTTGCGGCCCTCAATGCCTTCCTGTAGATGTTCCTTGCTCCCCTCAGATTAGATTTGTTTACCACTAGCCCGACATTTTTTGGCTTGCGACGGCCCGAACCTCCTTAGCGACCTTTCTTTTTTTGGCTCTTAAGTCCATGTTGAACCAGGGCTCCTTCTTGATGTTAAAGTTACTATGCTTCCCTTCCCTTGCTGGGAACTTTTGCTGCAGAACTCGAATCATTTGCTCCCAGCTCATTACGAGGTCCTCTTCATTTTGAATTCCAAAATTGGCTATATGTGATTTTACTGTGTCCGTAATTTTGCCCAACCCCTCTCCGTGCCATTTCAATTTTTTCAAGTTGAACTTTGATGCATGATGCAGAAGGGCGGTCGTTGTTAGCACGATACTTGGTGCAATATTCAAGGTTAGTATTTGTGGGAAGTGGTCGCTTTCTACCCGATGTTCTATGTGGAATGATTTGATGTTAGGAGTTAATTCGTCACTTACTAAGGAGTAGTCGATTATTGAGTGTACCCTGCCGCTCAGGTATGTAACTGCTGCCGGCATGTCCCCCTTAGTATTGCCATTCATAATCGCCAGACCATGGTCTTTTAATCTGGATGCAAATTTTTTTCCGCTACCATTTCCCGTCATCTTCACCTTCGCCTTGTTTTGATCAATAAGGGCGTTGTTGAAGTCCCCGGAAATTACCATTGGGTATTGCGAGTAGGTTCTTTGCATGGACTTGATAAGTGACAATAACGTTGCATGTTTTTCTTTTTGTACCTTTTTGTCTGGATGGATATAGACGTTAAATATTAACAATTTCCATGGTTCAGTCCCCGGTGGCGATACTTCGGTGATTTTGATCACTTGGGCCCACTTCAGGCTAACGTCTATTTCCTCAGATACCCAATTATATTTATGGGTTACGTAAGTTGATAGTCCACCACGGGGATGGCCGTGCATGGAGAGTCTTTCTGCATATATTTGATGTTCATGGAAACCTTGGACTGGGGTTGATTGCAGTTTCCAAGATTCCTGAATCAGAATTATATCTTGTCGTTGGAAAAAGACTCTGGTTTCACTATCATGGGCCATTTCTCGAAAACCATGCACGTTCCATGAACAAATTGAAACTGATGAGTTCTTTGTTAGGTTCTGGGGGAGAAATTCGTTCTGCTGGTTTACGGGGAAGTTTGGATCTGGGTTAGGTAGCTTTATTGCCGAGGACATTAGGTAGGACCAATCCGTTCTATCAGCGTGGTGAAAACCGTTTCTTTGCGCTTTACAACTTTCACTTGATGGCTCTATCGTGGAAGCCCTGGCGCCACGTAGACAAGAGATGTTTTGACCTCTGCTCCCCTGTCCCTTGTCTTGAACAGTTATATTTGATTGTAGGGGATGGGGGTACCTTGGGCGCTTATGTCTCATTATAGATATTCCCCATGATTCAAACTGCGATTTTTCAAGATATATCCTTTCTACCAGATCCTTTGAGGCCCAAGTTGTAATTGTTTCCTCAATCGCCCCATTGTTAGTATTTTGTTGAAATTCAACAGAGTTGAGGTCCTGGGAACTGATTTCTTTTAAAGCCGGTAGTTCGTTAAACAATTTTAACAAGTTGCCTCGATTTAAGAAATCCTGTGACCCCCTAGTTACATATTCGGGGATAAAAGTTAGCTTTAAATCAAACAACTCTGGGTAGTTAGTTGGCTCCATTTGTGATGTTCCGGTTTTGCAAAGTAGTGAGTTATAGGGTTGCATTTGGGTTTGGGCTGAGTTGATTAACTTCTTTTGGGCCGTTCTTTGCTCCCTTCGTAATAACGAACATTTGCGTTCCTTTGCTAGAACTGTGATTTGTATGGGGCATGAGGCTGTTTGAAATTCGGGTATTGCTACTGGTCCTTGAGGTTCATATGCATTACTTTCCAATATGGTAGAAAGTTGTTGCTCAATTGTAATTTTTGTGCCGACATTGTGGCCCTCTTTGGAGTCACATTTAGAATCCAAACTATTTTTTACCCGGGCTGTGGTCGGCTCATGTTGCTCGATGCCTCCCTGTTTGACCACCTGTTTTGGCTTTATTTGTTCTTTTCCCGGTTCTGGAGCTTGTGATTGGTGGTTCAATATTGTGAGCGTTTTACTAATTTCCATTGTGGAAGGGGATTTGGTTGATTTGGCTCCTGACCGGGGGCCATCACCCCTTGATATGAATGAAGTGTTTGAGTGGTCGAGTCGGTCTATGTGGATTTCCTCACTCACTGACGGCCCATTCAAAAGGTTAGATTTTTTTTCTCTGCGGGTATTGGTGTTAAAGATGGGGAAAGTTTTGCCCTGATCTATATGTTGATTGTTCTTGTATTTGAGCCTTGCCTTCCTTGCCCTTTTCCTTTGTCTCTTTGTGGGATGCTCCTCAAATGTGGATTGGTGAGATGGTTCGATTTCTTCAATATTTGGGTCTCCTTTATCTGGGCCACATTCCTTTAGTAATGGTACTTTATCCATTATTTGTTCGCTTTTCTTTGGGCCGTTTGAGAGATTTCTCTTGCGCGACTGAGAGTTCTCCGGGGTTGGCTTAGTTTCTGTCGTCTGGCTGTGGCCACGAGATAGTTTTACTTCCCCTAAAATGTCCATCAAAATGGCCGGGAGGCTTGCCAGCTTTTCAATAATACTTTCACATCCGCAGATTTGTTGTTGGTTGCTCCAGCTAGTTTTGGGTTCTAATTTCCCCTGGGTTGACAGGAGCAATGAAAGGGAGTCCAATTTTGTGTTTATGCTTGAGATATGCCCAGCCATCAAAGTGATGAGGTCGATCTGGACTTCCATTTTGTTTGATTGAAAGTTCAGCACCCTAATTGCTTGCTCTAGAGTGCTTAGCAAAGGTTGGGTCCATGATGCGGCGGGCTCGGCATTTTGGATTTTACTTGGGTCCTTGGGCTCGTAGTTCGACGCGCTCCCTGATGAGATTGTAATTGGGTCGGTATGGGAGTGGTATGGTTGATTTGCCTGCATGATGATGCTGTCATTTACGCTTCCTTTTTGTTGGTCTCTTATTGGCCCTAGGCCACGCGGGGTTGAGACCCGCATAACCGGACTCAGATGTCGGCCATCAAAACCGTATTCTTCTCGTGACGTTCTTCCTTGTGAATCGATATACTTTATAATTCTCTCTGAGAGTTCCTCAAGTTGGGAGTCATTGGATAGAAAAAGAGGCTGTAACCATGGGTCTCCTTCTTGCCCAGATGTGATGGATTGGTTTTTGTGGTCTGTATTGGCCTCCTGCGCGCTCTTGCTCGCCATTCCGTGATCTCTATTCTCTGTTGGCTCCATGATTGCCTCTCTTTTGTTCTCGCTCAGCCTGATGTCCTTCTTGAGGCAATTATCTGTGGTATTCTTTTCTGCGCTACCTCCCTCTATTTCGTTTGTAGCTGCGGGTATGTTGGGGCCATGCACCTGGGCGATGACTAACTCTTGTTTGCCTTGACAGGTGGAGCCCAAAAACGGTGGTGGGGATACACACGCTGTATCGCTACATGGCGTATTCTGCAGAATATTGGCCCGGGGGGAGGGTGCGTTCGATGGCGCAATGGGGCTTGGTAACTTACCCGCCTCCGCAGTCTGTGCGTAGATCGCCGCCATTGGATCCTTGAGATAAAAGAATTTTAGGAGTCCGGATTTCCTTCTGGGGTCTGGTTTTAACTCAGGGGTTGGTACAGATACCAGCCTCTCCCTGGGGTTTAATTCAGGCCCTATACCTGATGACGTGTTGGGTTCCGTGGTTGTCTTTCTTCGCTTTTTTGGGGGTTTTTTGCTCTCCACAGGTTGTCGCGTTTTTCCTGATCTCATTTCCCCAATTGGGTCCCTTTGACCCCCCGTCGAGACTCTGGTCGTGGTTGGTGGTAATTGTTACGATGTGGTCTTGATGAGGTCGGGGGATGTGTGAACAACTGCTCAGTTGGATGAGTGGCCCAGCCTAGCTAGGCACGTCGCTTCCCTGGGCCTGGCGCACAGGCTCTCTTGGACTCTCTCTAGGGCTCCCAAAAGTCCTATGTCCTCAGCTGCTCTTGTGCGCGGTCCCTTTGTTCTACTGGCTCCCCGTTTTGCTTTCTCCTGGCGGGCTTCGAGCGTTTGCTTCCTCCGCTCGCCGCTTCGTCCCTTCTCCTCTTTTGCGACACTATGTATCGTGTGGGGGTGTCGTTGGCGGTGCGCTGCTCCACTGCTCCACCGCTCCACCGCTCCACCGCTCCCGTGACCCACTGCAGGGAGGCGTGGGTCCTCTGCCCGTTGCGCTGTCTCCCCTGTGCTACACCTGTACCTCTTAAACCGCCCTATCCGTAGTGTCCATCATGTCCATGCAGCCCCCAAGATGACCTGTGTGTCTGGTCCGCACAGCCGCGCCTGTAACCACGCAAGGGGGGTGCTGAGGAAGAGGTGAAGGTGATTGGCGGATGGGCAGGATAGGCAGGAGGACGGCTGGGAATGTATTTCGTGTGTGGCAATCTGCAGTTCTCACCCGTCGCGGCAAAAAAAACAGAGAGGGCTGGGAGGCTATAGCTGTGCTGTGTTATGGTGCTTTACTCACCAATGGCAGTGGTGACGTCAGCTGGCACCCGACCTCAACTGACCCAGCGTCTCTCCTTGCAGCGGTCTCCGTGCTCATGCACCTCCTCGCCTGCCGCCCCGGTGCAGGGGGAATAGACAGTTGTTCTGTTCAGCCCCCTGTCTCTCCTCTGCTGCAGTTTTTGGTCTCCGAGCGGCTCCGGCTCCGGCCCTGCGCTGTTCCCCTCCGCCTCGCCTGCCTTGCTTGTCACACTCGCCTGGGGCTTAGATTCTCTCCCCGCGAGTTTGTGCAGACTTTTAATACTTCGGGAGGCTTGACCTTGACATTAGCTATCGCCCGATGTCTTCACCACCAGCGGCTCTGGCAGCAGGCACCGCGGTCTCTCGTTACTTGCCTACCCAGAGCTGGAGCTGGACGCCGGACACCAGTAACGAGGCGCCCTCCACGCCGCACCTCGCCATTCTTTTTGCAGCTCCAAGCTCCACGTGGCTCCGGGCTGGCTGCGGGCGAGTCCGTAAATGCAGACCGGAGCTTGAGCCAACCTCTGCCGTGTGGCCACTCGGCTAAACACCTCGACCTTGATTTGGAAGGGAGGCCGTGGTCGGTTGGTTGGCAAAGTGGTCAGGGCTCCCCTAGTCCTGGTCCTAGGGGCCCGCCCGCTACGCACTGCACACTACCTCTGTGCAACTTCGGCTCTGGCTCCGGCGCTCCGGCGCTGCTTCCACTCTGCTCTGCTGTGCTGCTCTGCTGCTTCTGCAGTTCGGGGACCACTCACCCTTTCCCCTTCAATGAACAATGCAGCCCCGGGGTTGGCCTCTCAGGGACTATAACTAAAGAATGCTACCCAGCCACAATCAGAACACTATTTTTTTTAACTGGTGTTTCTGCGAGAGTCTTTCAAGCCTCTTGCGGATCCAAGTGCCAAGATGTACAAATATTTTTGACCCTTCATTTCTAAAAAAAACTATGTGCGGATTTCCGCTAAATCACAAAAAGTGAGCTTTCTGGACTAAGATCTAGCTTCCTGACAAATTTGGTGTAATTCCATTCTGCAGTCTTGCTATAGCACTGCCTAAAGGACAGGGAAACAAGGCCTTCCTGTTACTGGCATAAATTAAAATAAAGGAAACCATAATCTCTTCTTGGGTGCCTACTGTGCATTTGTGGAAATAAATATAAATGTAATGTTAAAACGTAAATCTAATTAAAAGTAAAAAATATCTTATAATAATGTAAAAATAAATGTAACGTTAATTAAATAATAATTTAATGAATTTGCATCAATTCCAACATAACATTTTGTTTTTTTTCACATATAATAAATAAATATAAAGATTTCCCTTCAGATTCGATTTTTCTGAATATTAAAAAAATAAAGTTCATTGAATGTAATGTATTTAAATTAATTTAATTTAAATTCATTAAATATTTATTTCAAAATTAAGGTGTTTGAGCTGACGAATTTGTGTATTTTGTTCTAAATTTTAAATAATTTAATTTGCATTTATATGTAACATAAATTATGTTTACTAATTGTTTCAAGTTTAATAAATGCATTCAATGTTCCCTATAATTTACCAAAGCGAGATATCTGCTTTGTTGCCAGACATCTATCTATGGAAAAAATAATAAACTTTACTAAACTTGAAAAAAAAGTATAAAATATTTGTATGTTAAATATGAACCTAAATTATTTTGATATACTGATTTTAAATGTGGACCACAATAAACATGACAGAGCATTAATAATGTAATGTAAACTTAAAGTGTAATTACTTTACATATATTATATTAAATTTACAATTTTTCTTCAAGTTTAAATTATAAAGAATATTTCCATCTCACCATTAAAAGTGACACATAGAATTAATTAAAAGTAATGTAATTATGTTATAATAATTAATGTTGCATTCATTTTTAAACTCTAAAGAGGTTCAAGTTAAATTAAAAACAATAGATCAACATTTTTTTAATAAATTACATTCATTTGTAGTTTAACTATCATAAATATTTGACTTTAACATTATTTCCTATGGTGCCTACCTCCATTATTTTCTATAAGAAGGTGTTGCAGTACTAGTGTTTGGTGCTGGATTTATTCCAGCTCTGAGGTGGAGTATATTTACGATTGCTTTTTTGTCCTATTTGGCTTTAGAAACATTAGAAGGGCACTTTATAAATAGAAATGTGCCTACTCGTTTGTGATTGGGTGCACATCCTTCCCTAAACCTCTTTCCTTTACCTCACTTATAAAATGGATACTTATGTATGTGGAGACCCTGCAGTGGGGTGGAGATCTCCACAAAGAACGAGATAGAAGTGATGGAGGCAGAACCTCCACATGGAGTTTTTGTGAAGAGCATGTTATTGTATGATAGTAGTACTATTACAGTACTACTAAACATACTACACAATGCAGTTTGTCACTCAGCCCCACTGTCTGATGTCATGGAAATTACTTTATCTCCCCGGAATTCTTTTCCCTCTCCTGTAGAAATCAGGGCTTGCATTTAATAAGGTGTGCATTGGTTTTAATGTCAGACAATTCAATTCAGTACTGAAAATGCAGGTCTTTTGAATGGTAAGTATTTTGATGCTATGTTTCGCATTCTGTTAGACAAGTTCCACATCAAAGATTTAGAAAACAATATGCCTATGAGCACTTAAATAGCGTATTGATGTAAAAGTCTACATAATGAATTGGGTACTTGGTGTTATTAGATCAGCCATTAGCAACGAACTGTGTTTTTTAGGTTTGACATTAGCTGAAAGTTTTTGATTTGACTAAAATTTGATGTAAAATGCACTTTTTTATAGTGGCTTTCAGCCAGCCCTCCTTATCCATTGGCCGTTTATTGTGTCATTTACATTCTTCTTCAGCCGACTATAGCATAGAGCATGGGGTAATAGGTCAGCCTACTTCAGCCATTGTCTAACTTCACTGTCCACAAGAGGCATATCCACACACAAATTAGTTAGGTTTTTAAAAAGTATTTTTTAGAGTTTTATATAGAGCGAACTAGACCCAAGATATCGGGTATCAGAGCACCAGTTTCGTTACACAAGGACATATTCATTCATTTTTGTCAGGCACTGGGAGAATAAGTGATTTGCCCATTATCACAGGATGTTGAGCGTTGTTGCTGACACTCAAACCCGGTTCCCCAGCTTCGAGGTTGACCGCTCAGTCTCAGTCCTAGGGCTACATCCTCTCCCCTAAGTTCCTTTATGTGAAGTGACTATAAATGCAATAAGTGCCTTTAGAGACACAAAACTTATTTTTGCTTTTAGGCACTGTTTTTTCAGATTATCATATGACCAGATTACCCAGCAATATTGTTTTTCAAAAAAACCCAAGACAACACAAAACAAGCATTGACAAAGCCAAAAGGCTGAAGGCAAATACCAGACCTGTTGGTTTTTGCCAATGCTTGTTAGTAAAAATGTATATAGTAGCCATGCTTACAGGGCCTTTTAGTACGCTCACTTCATACATTGGTCTGCAGTAGTTCATTCACATTTTGCTTCCACCCATCACAGCATACAGAGTGGGGCACTGAGTAAGCCAACTTCAGCCATTGCCTCTCCTGACTTTGAGGTATAGATAGGATTCTGCCCTTGCCCAATGTGCACATCCGCAAAATAAGTAGTGCACTTCAGAGCTAGTAACTACTGGTGCAGGGTGGGCTTTTCCATTATATATACATAAGCTTTTAGATAATGCTTGTTTTCATACAATATGTGCCTTCGTACAAAAAACATTCACAATCAAAGTAAGCATGGCCAAGAGATCAGCGGCCTATGCCACACGGTTGGATTTACTAATGCTCGTTATTCTATTTCTGCGAAAGTAACACTTTTTAAAGAATAAAGATCTTCATGGCAAGCTTCATAAATTATTTTCACATTTAATGATGTAATGATGTAAGGAGGTAGATGCCGCAAATACTTATTTGCTCTATAAATTAATAAAATGATAAACAATGAAAAAGGAAGGTGTCATTAAGGTCGGGAGTTTTTAAGCGCTGCTGTTTCATTTTAATGTAGTTCACACTAAGCATTATTTCCCACAAACCCCTTTTATTTGACTTGGTATTCATAATTCAGAGACAGCCACCTTGCAGTCATAGTGTGAATACCGAGGAGCATGATAAAGGTTACACATACAAGCAGCTTCAACAAAAGAGAGGGGGACCAAGGAGCTTTTTAAGGTCCAGTGTCCATGCTCCTTCATTATAAATGTATACCAAAAAGGGGACACTGTTCCTAATGCAAGGTGCAAAAGTCACCCATGCAAGAGGGTGCAAAAAGTCACCCATATAAAAACAGGGAAAAGAAGAAAAAGAACAGAAATCCCAGGTAACAGCCCCCACCAGTGATAGGAAAACCATATTGTTGTCCTCTGTTGCCCTCACACACCCCAAAAGGTGTCATGCTTCATCATTGGGCAGTTGCTCCTCGTAGGGCCGGTGCTGCAATTCCCTACAGGTCCCCCGAAGGGTCTCTTTATCTGAGATCTTTTATAGGACTGCCGGTTGATGTATGTGGGTGTGTGGGGTGTGGGGAATGGGTTTATCGTGTTCAATAGAGGGTAATAAAGTGACGTGCAAGTGTGATATAAAAAATTAGGGTCACCGTGCAGCGAAGGTAAACTGGTGTACCCAGAGCAGACTCAACTGCTGATTAAAATCTAGCCCCAATGGCATACTATGCCCGGGGGTAGAACGACATAGTTCAAATGTCGTTCTATCCCCGGTGATGCCCGATGATGAAGCATGACACCTTTCGGGGTGTGTGAGGGCAACAGGGGACAACAATTTGGTTTTCCTATCACTGGTGGGGGCTGTTACCTAGGATTTCTGGGGCATATTACCAACAACTAGCGATAATTATCGCTAGGTTGGCTTAGCGGCAAAAATGTTATCGCCGTGTAGCGACGATTTTTATCGCTTAGGAGCCTTGATATTATCAAGGTTTATCTCCTAAGCAATAAAAATTGGCCGAAATGCATGAATATCGTAGAAAAGTCCGCGATATTCATGTATTACCGAGCAAATGCTCTTAGCCATGTTATCCACCTCCCATTGGATAACATGGCTAAGAACTGCTCAGGGCAGGTGTTAGCTTTTGGAGATATTCGCGCTTAGCGCGAATATCTCCAAAAGTTGGTAATAGGAGATAGTGATGTTAGTGACTGTTTCCAGTCGCTAACATCTTGGCACGCCCACTTTGCATGTCATCAGTGATAAATATCACTGACATGCAAAGCGGGGCCCAAGATGGTCGCTATCTCCTACTAGCTGTCGCTAACTGGTGTTAGCGACAGCTAGGTAATAGGGAGATAATTTATCTCCGCTTTCTTGGCTTTTAAAGCCAAAAAAGCGGAGATAAACCCCTTTGATAATATGCCCCTCTGTTCTTTTTCTTCTTTTCCCTGTTTTTATATGGGTGACTTTTTGCTCCCTCTTGCATGGGTGACTTTTGCACCTTGCATTAGGAACAGTGGCCCACATGCATCAAGCACTTTTTGATTCGCAAACGGTGCGATTCCTTAAAATCGGCCGTTTGCGAATGCAAAAGTGCTTTTTGGGATGCATGAAGCAATTTTAGAATTCGTAACATGTTTGCGAATTCTAAAATTGCGGGTGCTTTTAAGAAGTCGCAGATGTGCGATTTCTTAAAAGCAATGCATCATTATTTGAAAAAGTGAAAATTCGCAAATAGGGTGCCAAATTTACCGAGTGGTTGAACCACTCGGTAAATTTGGAAAAAGTGTTTAAAATGTTGAAAATGCTTTTTTTTCAACATTCATGTTACGGACACACATGTCCTTAGGACATGTGTGTGTGCAACATGATGCGAAAAATACATTTCAGGGGTGCATGGGGGGGTCCTTTGGACCCCCCCCTGCACCCATGAAATTTTCTAAGTGCCACTCGTAATTTGCATTGACTCCTATGGGCCTTTTGGCCCATAGGAATCAATGGGAATTGCGAAAATTAACTTAAGAATTCGGTATTTCTTTGGGATTCGGTAAAAATTGCGATTTTTACCGAATCACAAAGAAATACCGAAAAAAATTATGCATAGCATTTTGCACTTCTTAATTTGCGATTCCTTATTTTTCGCAAATTAAGAAATGCAAAATGACACAATGATGCATGTGGGCCAGTGTCCCCTTTTTGGTATACACATACATGCAGTCTGATGTAAATGCTAGGTTGAAAAAAATGGCATGACAGAAAAGCACGTTTCCACACTAATAAACCTCATTCTGGTCCTTTCGAGAAATGAATTTAGGCTTCGAGCTGCTGAGGTCCGCACAAACGCGGGCCCTCCATCGAGTCGCACGGAAAATCTCCTAGATGAGTTCTTTATTAATAGCGAGAGTGAGCGAGTCAGTCAGCCAGCTTAATGGCCTGGCTCATAATTTGAATCCATTTAAAGTTGACTGTAAGCACCTCTGAGAGCAAGGATCAAGCGTGACCTCGTTTAAATTAAACCCCTGTGTAATATGTTTTGCTCTGGTGTTGTTGTTTGAGATTTTACCTAGCCAGAACGACGACAACGTGTTTGCCATCCAGAACGATTCCCTGCATCTTTTCAGCTCTTGCTTTTTAATTTGAGGCACCGTGTATGTCTTGTGGGTCTGAGGCAGCACTATCTGGGCTTATTAAATAAGCACAAGTTCTCATTGACAGTTTTGTAATCCTCTCCTACAGCATTTTGTGTTCAGGTTATTGATTATGTTGTTCTGCTTGTTCTACAATTTACATTTGATCTTGGGCTACAGGGTAGCATTGCAGTCTCCCCTGACCGAGAGCTGTCTGCGAGCCTATTATAGATTTAGTGATCTGCTGCGCCACTGCATGCTCTTCCTCACTCAATTCACCTCAGACGGGGAGAGAGAGAGAGGGAGACAGTGTGTGTGCATGTTTGTGTTGTGCTGTGGGTACCAACTCGGTCGTCACAGCGTGGGTTAACCCTTTCAGAACAGAACCTGAAAAACACTATGGGCCTCATTTATGAGGCTATGCATCACTTTTACGCCGCTGGTGCGTCACTTTTTGTGAATCACCAGTGGCGTAAACAATGCGCCTTGTTGCGCCATATTTACAAAGTGTAAACCCCTGCGCCACATTATACCTGTGCCAATGTATGCAATGGGGGCGTATTGACTCAAGGAAGGGTCGTAGAAGTGACGCAGTGAAATCTATGATATTTCACTGCGTCACTTTTAGGACGCCGTTGCGTCAAAATCTTGCGCCTGCCTCACAGCAGGCGTAAGACTGACGCAGGCCCTTTCACATGGGGCTTGCCCCATGTGAAAGGACGCATTGCTGGAGTTGCATCACTTTTGTGACACACTCCAGCAATGCGTCACTTTTGCGCTTACAGATACGTCAGAAATACTGAGGTATCTGTAACTCCTTGCAACATGATGCCTCATACATTAAATATGACGCATCAGGAATGTCGCAAGGAGTGCGCAGCGATGCGTCATTTCTCATAAATGAGGCCCTATCTGTGTGAGGACCAGTGCATTGGGAGGATCAGTCGCAGTTGTGTGTTTAGGTATTTTCGAGCGAGTGTGTCAAAAAACTAAAAATGCAATTAATTGGCCTTGGTTTGCTTTATAATCTTCCCTACTATGAAAGAGTGCGTGGAGTTAGAATAGTATTTCCAAACTTCATTACGGTCAACGGCCGGATCTCGTAATAATAGGTATTTTGTGTTGTGTTGTGTGTGTGTTTTATTTATGTGCCTTCCCGTACATCTGTGGTGCATGTTAGTGCATGTGTCTAGGAATGTGCATGTGATGCCAGAGTGGGATTGAAAATGTTGTTTCTAGCAAAATTGTTGGCTTCCGTCTTCAGTACATATCTGTATATTTGTCCATCCATATTTATTCCACCATGTTGACTGCTAAATAATGGTAAGTTTCACTGCACTGCTTGTGTTGCGGCAGGCTAAACTGCAAGCTTTTTGTCTGACATTAACCCAGCATTTCACTCAGGCTTGGTGAATGCAATTACACAAACAAATTGGAAAAGGTGTTAATAAAAGGTAGGAGGTGAGGGATGGTGGATGGTGGTTGCAGTCAAGCTCCACCCAATAGTGTAACAAATTTCTGCAGCCCCCACGGTGAGTGACATTCCCCAGGCATACCCATCTTGAGAGGGGCCTCTGAACCCCGTCTTCACTATGAGTGTAATCTGGGCTGGTTTTTTGCGTGGTTGAACAGGGCCCAGGGTGCCAATTTGCAAAGGGGGTCACGGAGCTGTCTGCATTAAAGTCCTGTAGTCCGCAGCGTCCCTACTTGACTCCAATGATTCTAACTGAACTACTTGTAATCCTTCTTACTTGCTGTAGGTGCTTTTTAACCCAATAACCCCGTTCTTCTTCTCCCAGCCGCCTCTCAACCACCTGCTGACACACACTTCCGTCTCTAAACTACACCATTTGTTTCCACAATTGACACCCTTTTAGCTCACTTTTATGCCCCTCATAAAAGAAACCTTTGGTACCAAGGGCCTTGTGGTTAAAGAGGGTCCCTAAGGGCTGCGGCACAAATTGTGCCACCCTAAGGGACCCCTTACCACTGCAGCCTGCACATAGACACTGCATGAGATATTGGTAAGACATTCTATAGCAGGCCTTAGCCCTAGAGCAGGGTGCACTATATCTCCTATGACCGCATATGTGCATGAGCAGATATGCCCCTGCAATATCCTTGTCAGTTCATGTATATTGTAAGTGATTAGAGAAGCCTTAGTAAGTACATTGGTTAAACACTCATCATTACAAGCTCCATAGTTCTATGATGGCTTCGCTGAAATATGGGATGTTTGGTACCAAACATCTCAGCATTATAAACCTGCACGGTATTCAGTGTCAGACTTGTTAAAAAGTGCAGACAGAGGACCCTTAAGAGGGGTCCCCTGAAAATTACCAATCTTTTGCGTGGTCACCAACTAGCCTGAGCCAGCCTGCTACCACCAGAGAGTGTTCTGTCCTCATGGGGAGAGTTCCTGCACACTCAATAACTTTCGTCGGTGGAGGTATTCACACCTCCTCCTGGTCAGTAAAAGACATGAGTGGCCGCGGGAGCTTCAACGGCCTTGCCACCTTTGTAATGCGAGCCCAGCCTCTCCCGTTAGAGGGGGGAGTAGGCCTCTTCTGTCCTCAACTCCATTTTAGAAGGAGGACAGGTGGGAAAATATAGAAAGAATAGGAGCTGTTACCCCTCTGCCAACTCCATCTCTCGGGGCCTGGAGGCAAGGTGAAGTACACTTTTTAGTGTCCACCATCTTGATGATGGTGGGACTTCTCCAATCAGGGATATGCCCACCCCCCACATGGGGTGAGCATTTAGAGAGTGTAGTCACACTTAAGGTAAGTAGCCCATTGGCTACTAACTGGCACTCCCTTTAAACACCCCTAAATGTAGTATTTAGGTGGCCCTCATGACCCTGAACTTAAGTTCCTGATAACCGAAGATGAGCCGGACACTACAGAGTCCCACCAGCAGAGAAGACTGCAGACACCAACTGACTTGGCCCCAGCCCTATCAGCCAGTCTGCAGGCCCTTGATGATCCAGTGCCAAAAGACGCCCTGTCCTGCAGCCCAATACCCTCCAAAGCTTTGGGAGGACTGTCTGCCTTCGACAAAGATCAATACACCCGAGAACAGGGGACCTGTTCACCAAGCAACAATCTTCAAAGAACGGACTCTGTGACTTGAAGAACTGCAAAGCCTGCCCCGGTTCCACCTCTGCACCCGATGCCTTTGGTCCAAGTCCAAGTGGCCCACTGATTCCAGCAAGGTTCCCCAGCGCTCCAGAGCCCAAGCCCATCATGAGTTGAACTCTCCTGAACTCCTTGATGTTTCCTGCAGCCTCTGCACAGAAGCCTCCCTAACCGCGACCTGCTTTGGTAAGCTGTTTCCGACATCAAAAGGCACCCCTGCACCTGTCCATCCTGGGCATTGGTAAAGAGGACCAAAGCTGTCCCTATTTCCCAGAGCATCAAACAAAAGTACCTGATTGGCTACTAGCTTCCTTCAAATGGCCTCCTGGCAGGAGGCTGCAGCCCTTGTTCCATATGGCCGTTCTCCATTGCCTGGCATCAGGCCTCCAACACTGTGTTGGCACCCTGCATCTGGCTGCCCCTGTGCTGGTGGTGGTATAGTGTTGGGGCTGTCTTCGTCCTGTACAGTGCTTTCGTCAACCCAAGGAGCTTGGGCCCCCAATCTGCTGCTAGTTACCTGTAAGCAGCCTCTGACCGATTGCCCCTAGTCCCCATTGAATTGCATTTGTTGTCGACCTCAAATCTGCACCCAGCTGCCCCAGTGCTGCTAGTGGTGCACTGTTGATGGTGAACTGAAATTTGCCCAATACCAACCTTAACTTTCTTCCTCCCATAGGTTAACATTGTAAAGTCTGAAAATTTCACTCGGTCCATTTTTGAAAGTGAAACTTATTTTTATTGAAAAACATATTTGCCATGATGTAGTTTTCTGGTTCTACAAGATAAATATAAGCAAGTATTATTTTTATAAATTGTTCTGGGATTTATTCATTACTATTGCATGTACAACAAATGCTTAACACTACCCTCTGATAATCCTAACTGCTCCCCCACACTAACACAAAACAGAGCATTAGTATTATCTACTTATAATCTTCGAGTTGTAAAGTCCAAGTTCTCTCCCTCTTGGGAATAATGACCCTTCTTTTTGGTTGTTTAGAGGTAGGACTCTGACTCGAGGTTTGAACCTTCCATGCCTCTATTATAAACAATTGTGAAAAGTAGTTGAATGTGTCCTATTAAGATTGCCAACAGTTTTCTTAATTCTTCATGTGAATATGATATGCTAGAATAAATTCATGTACTATTTCATTGGATGTATTTCTTATTTTATTCTCCATCTGAGGCTTTCATCATGTTCATAGCATGTTTTTGACAGTTGGTGAATTTTGATCAGCCGACACGTATTTCGCAACAGTGCCCTATTTGCTTCGGGCTTTCTCAAGGCTGCAAAGCTTTGATGAATAACACCAATCCTAGGGTTCAGTTAAAATTAAATATAGCCAGCACCAGGTGCAGGGTGAGTGAAAGCTTGAATCCCATTGAAAGTGGTATTTCCAACACCTTACTACCTAAGTATCAATGGTACAGATATATTCCCTAAGATGTCAACAGTCAGGGTATATTAGTGCCAAAGGGGTTGGATCAATGTAGTCCGGTCACATGTTAATTTAACATGTCTAGTTATTGATTCGTGAAGGGACACCCAGTGACTGGGATACTGGCAAGTACATTATCTCAATGCAGGTGGATATTCCAGACGGGTTAGTGCCAGGCAGGACATATACTCGCTTCTCAGTGGTCAGTGCGTTATTAATTTGTGAGGGAAACAATTGCTAAATAATACAGGCCCTTATTTCCCTCTATTTTGATTGTTACTTAACTAAAGTGTCTATAGCGTACTCGTATTAGTTAGAAAATTTAAGAGTAAACATAAATAAACAAAATACCTTTTGTATTCGGTTTTTTTACATCAGAAATGCCAATCGTTGCAACCAGTATCATTTAACAAATATTCATTACATGGTTTATAAAGCTCTTGCTAAGTTAAAATGTAAAAAATAATGCTGAAAAAATATTTTCAGAAAGTATTGTAACTGTATACTGTGAAAATAAATGCAATAAAGATAACGTAAAAAGCCAATAGAAACTCCAATTAAACTCTAATTGGAGCATTGTGTTTAAAGAAACCGCTTACGCCCACGGCGCTGTAAAATCTGTACATTTAGAGCAATTTAAACATAATCTCTGTATAGAATGTCTGCTGTTCTTAATTGTGTAACTCCGGTGCTGCTGTGTGCTGTGCCTAACACAGTATGTGCTTTAGTCAATCTTGCCATTGCCAATGCACATCCTTAGTTTTTTTAGGTCTCGCTATAGCCATTGCGTTAGCAATGCTCTGCAAGAGTAAAGTAAGGGGCTCTCAAAAATGCTCCCAAAGTCTGCAGGCGGATGGGGCACAGTGCATGTGTGTCGGGCGCGCGCACCATTTGTCCGCCTGCAGTCTTTGGGAGGACTTTTGCGGCCTCTTTGATGTTCCAAGCCACTTCACGCGTGCGCTCTGCCTCTGCTGCCATATGGACACGCATTCAGATGACCATGCTTCAGCACACCCCCTCAACCCCCATCCCCGTAATGCTCTGCTTCCCAGACACACACACAGCTGCACCCATGTACTTCACAGCTCTTTACAACAGAATTGACTTTGTAAATTTTTTTTTTACTCACTGTTAAAGCACCTACATCTCCACTCAACATATGTTCCCTCGCCAATGTCCCTCCCACCCTTCCTTTGATCTCCGCTTTTCTTTTAACTTCCGGCACGAGTTCTCACAGGCTCCTCTCTACCCCTTCCTTTAATGGCCATCCCCCTCCCCCAGCAAAGAGCGCTCAAGGCTTGTTGTTTGTGTCACCTGCATCCTTTTCCCTTTCTTGTGGGCTGCCCTCATTTTGGGGGCGTGTGGCGTGTACCTCTTTACTGAAGAATGCCTCCTGTTCCTCCGCCTACAGCATGTTGTTTGCACCTCACTATCCTGTAGGTAATGTTCCCCCTTTTCTCTGACATGTGTCCTAGCCCAGTTTCCATACTATAGCCCAAGCCATCGTTGCTGCTTATTTATCTTATGCAACTAACAACCATTGACAAAGCCAATAGACCCGACTTATTGTCATTATGCTGCTACTCGTTGTGACATATATCTGGATTCAATGACAGAAACAGCCAAAATGCAAGTGGGGCAGCACACTAAACTAAGCACAAATTCTTTTTTTTTTATACGTTATTTAAGCCACTCCCTTTATTACATTACCCACTCTACTGGCGTTATCCTTTCAATCCACTTTCTGCTGCTGTACTGTCCCTCACATTTTACTAAATTAAGGCATTATGTGGGGCTATTAGGGCAGGACAATGGTAGGTGGTATTGCAAGTTATTTCACCCTTCACCCCCTCTCAACCCATTGTAACCTCCTTCAGCGCTGTGCACCCCTTCACACACTCGCACATAGCTGACCATCGCTGCATGCGCTCTTCAGAGAGGCCAGGTATTGGATGTGCGTACATCAGCCGTGTGATGTGACTACAGGCCAGGTAATGTCCCCCAAGGGACTTGTGTTCCCACTATCTTTCCGCAGCTTGCACCTGTTTAGTCCCCCCATGCACCTAAATGTGCTGCATTATACCGCATAATTTGGCCTCTTTTTTTATTTTATTTTTATACCCAACCCTGCCGCATACCATCGTTACTGGTTATTTATCTTAAGCAACTCACAACCATTGACATAGCCAATAGACCCGACTTATTGTCAGTATGCTGCTACTCGTTGTATCATATATCTGGATGCAATGACAGAAACAAACAAAATACAACTGGGGCAGCACACTAAGTTGAGCAAAATGTTTTAATTTGTTTTGTACGTTATCTAAGCCACTCCCTTTATTATATTACCCACACTGCTGGCGTTATCCTTTCAATCCACTTTTTGCGGCTGTACTGCCCCTCACATTTTAGCAAATTAAGGCGTTATGTGGGGCTGTTAGGGCAGGACGATGGGAGACGGTATTGCAAGTTATCTCACCCTTCTCACCCTCTCAACCCATTGTAACCTTCAGCGCTGTGCACCCCTTCACACACTCGCACATAGCAGAATATCGCTGCGTGCTCTCTTCAGAGAGGCCAGGTATTGGATGGGCGTACATCAGCTGTGTGATGTGACTACAGGCCAGGTAATGTCCCCCAAGTGACTTGTGCTCCCACTATCTTTCCACAGCTTGCGTCTGTTTAGTCCTCCCATGCACCCAAATGTGCTGCATTATACCGCATATATTAAAAAAATATATATTTTTATACCCAACCCTACCGCATACTATAGCCCAAGCCATTGTTGCTGCTTATTTATATTATGCAACTAACAACCATTGACAAAGCCAATAGACTCGACTGATTGTCAGTATGCTGCTACTAGTTGTATCATATATCTGGATGCAATGACAGAAACAGCCAAAATACAAGTGGGGCATCACACTAAGCCAAGCACCTTTTTATTGAATGTCTTTAGTACGGTATTGAAGCCACTCCCTTTATTGCATTACCCACGCTGCTGGCGTTATCCTTTCAATCCACTTTTTGCTGCTGTACTGTCCCTCACATTTTACCAAATTAAGGCGTTATGTCGGGCTGTTAGGGCAGGACGATGGTAGGTGATATTGCAAGTTATTTCACCCTTCACCCCCTCTCAACCCATTGTAACCTTCAGCGCTGTGCACCCCTTCACACACTCGCACATAGCTGACCATCGCTGCGTGCTCTCTTCAGAGAGGCCAGGTATTGAATGGGCGTACATCAGCCTTATGATGTGACTACAGGCCAGGTAATGTCCACCGAGTGACTTGTGTTCCCACGCTCTTTCCGCAGCTTGCGCCTGTTTAGTCCTCCCATGCACCCAAATGTGCTGCATTATACCGTATAATTTGGCCTCATTTTTTTTATACTCAACCCTGCCACATACTATAGCCCAAGCCATCGTTGCTGCTTATTTATCTTATGTAACTAACAACCATTGACAAAGCCAATATACCCGACTTATTGTCAGTATGCTGTTACTCGTTGTATCATATATCTGGATGCAATGACAGAAACAGCTAAAATACAAGTGGGGCAGCACACTAAGCTAAGCACGATTTTTTTTTGCACGTTATTGAAGCCACTCACTTTATTACATTACCCACGCTGCTGGCGTTATCCTTTCAATCCACTTTTTGCTGCTGTACTGTCCCTCACATTTTAGAAAATTAAGGCATTTTGTGGGGCTGTTAGGGCAGGACGATTGTAGGTGGTATTGCAAGTTATTTCACCCTTGGCCCCTCTCAACTCATTGTAACCTCCTACAGCGCTGTGCACCCCTTCACGCAGCTGACCGTTGCTGCCTGCTCTCTTCTGAGAGGCCAGGTATTGGATGGACGTGTCTCCTGTTACGGGGCATCATTCATTCCAGTTACATTACACAAGGTCACATTCATTTTTATTGTCCCGGGAATATTAGCTTATTCGTCCAGAACTATAGGATGTTGAGCGACTCCGTGACTCGAACCGGATTCCCAGTTCTAAAGTCAGCAGGTCTGGCCATTACACCGCATCCTGGGGTAAGGGGAGAGGGGCAGGCAATGCCACATGGAGGCTCAGCTCGTCATGGGCTCGAGGTGCCAACAGGACCTCGGGCTGAGACACAGCCAGGCATCTCCCCCCCTCCAGTATTCAGGGAGCTGAGCCGAGCCTGCCAGGACCTCTCTACAGGCCTTTGCTCTGCTGATGTGGACGGCATTAAATGAAGAGTGTACTGTAAGGTGATGCCACGAGTCCTCGCTTCCTTCATGATGGCTTTGCGCACAAGGCGTCTCTTCTCCTTCTCTGTACATCTATCTCCCGTAGCGCCTCGCTCTGCACACAGCTGCTTTCTCCTAGCGCTGCATGCTTCTAGCTCACTAAAGCCTCACTAAAGCTTGACGATGAGTTCATGTACAGTGGAACACCTTTTGCAATAGTTGACTAGTTATCTTTCATTTGTTCATTGGTGCATTTGGATGTTAAACAGGTAAAGCTAATAAGGTGAAATCTTTGCCTAGATGGTGTTACCGTGAATAAAAAAGACAAAATAGTTAAGTAATATAACAAAATGTGTTGCATTATGCCACGAATTTGCCTTTTCTTGCCATATAATTTAGCGGCATACTTTAGTCTATCACTGCCACATAATCCCAGTGGTCCGAGATATCATTTTCTAGTTAGACCCCTATTTCTATGTCAGGAGAGTTTAGAAGCTCAGAAATAGACATGTGCATACTTTGGTAATCGTCTAGCGTAGGGGCGGCATGTCAGGGTCTCGCACATGACCTATTTTGCATCTATTTTCTCACATTCAGGTAGTTTTTGTAAATACAGTTGGGTAATTTTGGTGGTTCCTGGACATATCACAGCAGCTTTTTTTGGTGTCTCAGGTATAATCACCCTTGGATCTCAAGAGGCTAACTCTCGGGTCTCACCGGAGGGTCACTTTATTATCTCACATGAAGGGCATTTGAGGATATAATGTGAGAGTCACTTTAAGAGCTAACATGAGGGTTATTTTATTAAATACTTTAGATTTCACAGAAGTGTCTCCATCAGCCGGCCGATTAATCAATGTACTGGTACACTGCTTCTTCCCAGTGGCGATAGATACCAAGCGGAAATGTGCCTGAAATTTATTGAGGCTTAACAGCAGTGCAAGGTATAACTCGGACCGGCCATCAAGGGGGAGCAGGGAGTCTGGAAACACATGCTTCAGAATATGAGCATAAACTGTTTGCTACTCAGAGCTGACAACATTACGCTTATGTGCCCCCTCACCAGCCCCACACACACACAGCCACACACAAACACAACCACAACCACACACACACACAACCACAACCACACACACATAGCCACACACACAACCACAGACACAACCACACACATAACCACAAACACAACACACACAACCACAAACACAACACACACAACCACACACACAAACACAACACACACAACTACACACACAACCACACACACCACAACCGCACACATAACCACACAGACAACCACACATACAACCACACACACAACCACACACACACACACACAACCATACACAGAACCAACCATCAGTGCATACTTTCACCAAGCACAGACACCATCAGTTATCAGTGCACGCTTTCACCGGGCACAAACACCACCAGCCGTCAGTGCACTCTTTCACCGGACACAAACACCACCAGCGGTTAGTGCACGCTCCCATCAGGCACACACCACCAGACGTCAGTGCGCGTTTTCACCAGGCACACACACACCACCAGCCATCAGTGCATGCTTTCACCAGGCACACACACACCACCAGCCATCAGTGCACACATCAATTGTTAACACATCCACAATTAACTTTTGTAACAATAGCAGTATGGCGCACTTTACTTTTAAACATATTCATTTAAAGCGCAGTAGTGTGGCTCACCGGTTAGAGGCAGCAGACCCGAGAGCAGAGGACGGCCCGGGACCAGGGTTCGATTCCCGGCGTGGCAGGTTTCTGGACCAGGGTCAGCGGACTCGATAATTCTCTCGCCTCGGTGCCCACTCTGATCAGCGATCACACTCGGCAACTCTGGGCATTAGCTTGCCTCATCTTCACTAACGGCCCCACCAGACCGCCGGGGATGCCTGGCCTCACCCTGGAGATACCCATTAAGGGACCATCTCTCAGGGAAGCCAGGAAGGGTTTCGCAGCGGTCGAAGCGCCTTGGGACCCTACGGGTAAGTAGTGCGCTATATAAATGCCAATACAATACAATACAATACAATACACCATTGCTACAAAAAGAAATAAAACATTTTTTGGCCTACAATTTATAGACTTTTGTTGCAATTGGTGTTGCAATTGGTGATGCAATATTTAGCAATGCCAATAGCTCAAACTTAATTAATGCAAGACCTATTGCATTGTAAATGCTTGTTTTTTTAATATGCTTTTTTACTTTGAGGAAGGGCTGTCTTTTCTCTTTTGCTCATCATATAGCAATGTCCTGTTACAACAACGAGACAAGACCTGACCTCACACCAAATGCAACTCATAGACAGGCTTTCTTCTCAGACTCGCATTCGATGACACAACGACATGTGAAACAATGTGTGTTATTAATATGCGAAAGAATATGAATTCAATTAAGCTTTTTCCCACCTCAGTGTTGCACTATAACCATGTGACGCATAATTCTATGTTGATTCTAAAACTTGAACATTGCATGGTCTTTGCATTTGATGTTTATTTAAGTAATTAAAATGCATAACAGTTTTGATACTTTGAACATCAGAGTGAGTCTCCCATGTTCCATGCCAATGCTCTGCATGGTGTCTATTCTAAAATTCTAAAAATATCCTGAACATGTGAAAACAACCACCAACATTGCTACCTTATCAAAAATTACCTCAAAATACCAGGAGGCTGAGAAATATTTTCAGAATCAGAACAGCATTTTGGGTTGAGTGAATGTTTCAACATAGGTAAAACACCCTTTTACTATGCCTCCACTCCACAATGACAAACATGAATTATAACATCATGCAGAACGTGCCGCCGTGAACCTGGTCGGACATCGGTGGGGTCTGTGCAATTTACCCTATGCTGCTGTGGGGTTTATTAACATATAGCTCAAAGTAGGTACTCATCGGTTACAGAACTAAAGAAAATCTTTAGTTGGTCCAAGTGTATTTACGCTCAAATATAGTTTCATTTGTGGGTCGTGTATTTCACACATGCACTCCTACCACTCTAATTCTTCATGCAATATACATGCAAGTCATCTTCCATGTCTTTCCGAATTCTTTGAGGATTTTTCAGCAACTCACTCACTATCACTCACTCAATCACTCACTCATTCCTGTCATGGACCACCTTGGGATCTCTGGCTTTGCTCACTTACCTCTACAGTGCTGTATTTTACAATATTTCATTATGCCCACCTTAGTACTGGACTCCTGATGGCCAGTCTGTGCCCCTCTAGTTAAGCAAGAAACTTCTGTACCCACAGTTTTCTGCATTACCGGCTGAGCGCTCGAGAATACAGACAATGGTGACGGCACATGGAGCAGTGCTGGGGTTGCTGCGCTGCCCAGAGGGGCATAGGGTAGTATGGCATCTGTCCCTGCAAAACCGCTGACTGCAGAGCATACCATTTGCTCGTGAAGTGTAGGGGCGGATGGGATATTGAGCATCAAATATGTGGCACCAAACAGCCCGGGATGCTTTAATAGGATGACCAGACCAGCTACGAGTCCCATTTCAGGATATATGTGTATATGTGTTCAGGATATTGTGTACTAGGGCAAGATTTGTCATTTAAGGTAGCAGGAAACCCCGAGGCAGGCTGGGGTCATGGACACTGGTTTTGAAGGGCTGCGGGTTGTCCCTGCAGGTCCTGTCAATCAGCTGCCAGGGGTCGTTGCATGTGGGCACAGACTGGCACAGTGCTGGCAGAGCCAGTGCGCATGCCTGCTGAGTGCAGTACTTTGAGCATCAGTCCTTGATTTGTATTGTATATTGGATTTATATAGCGCTTATCACCCAGGGGTCTCTAAGCGCTTGCCTTGGGAACCCGTCCTGGCTTTTCCCTGTGAGATAGCCCCTACAGGGCATCCCCAAGGTGAAAGCCAGGCATCCCGCCGCGGGGGGCCGTTGCGGAGATTAAGCAAGCTTAATGCCCAGAGTTGCAGAGTGTGAGCCCATGATTAGGTCAGGCACCGAAGCGAGAATTATCGAGTCCGTGGACATTTGAGCTCAAGACCCTGCCGCGTCGGGAATTGAACCCTGGTCCCGGGTCTGACCTCTGCTTCAGGGTCTGCCTGCTCTAACCAGTGAGCCACACTTCTCTACATTTACAGCCCAACAGTGCACAGATGGTGACAATTTGCGATTGCAGTTTGTAGAGATTAGTGACCAGGGGCCATTTGTATCAACATTCCGTTTTGCGATTCCTAAATAGCGATTTTTAAGGAATCGCTATTTAGAAATCGCAAAATGGTATGTATGTAGAAAATCGCTTCTTTTTAGCGATTCCATACAATTCCATAATTGCGATTAGCAAATTGCTAATCGCAATTAAGGAATAATTTCCAATTCATTTCTATGGGCCAGGAGGCCCATAGGAATGAAGGGGAAATTGCGAATCGCAATTTGCTAATCGCAAATTGTGAATATTTTCAAGGGTGCAGGGGTGTCTCAAGAACACCCTGCTGCACCCCTGAAAATGATATGTGTGCGCATATGGCGCACATACATGCCCTGAGGGCATGTATGAGCGTCACATGGCACCTTTTGATTTTTAAAATAATGCTTTTTTGAAAGAATTCGCAACTTACCACCAACTAGAAGTTGGTGGTAATTTGCGATTCCTTAATGGCATTTTGGAATGTTTTTTTCCTTGATACATTGCATTTAAGGAATCGCAAAATTTGCAATTCCTTAAATGCAATTGCAAAATAAGGAATGGCAAATTCAGCGATTCCTTATTTTTCAACAAAAATGTTTCATACATATCATTTAGCGAAAATGGGTTCGCAAACGCCGGAATTCTGCGAATTTCGGCGTTTGCAAACCCATTTTGCCTTGATACATATGGCCCCAGATGAGGCTGCGTTGCTGTAACACACACACACATCATTCTTTGGGGATGACTTGTGTTTAAACAAGAGGTGTGGTTGTACACCACCACCAAGTGTAAATTTGTAACATTTTTGGCGTGGGTACATGCGAGGCTTATGATTTCTAACAGGTCATCATCTCCTATAGCAGTTGCCCGCTTCCCATTGGCTGAATCCTGTCAAGGTGGGCCATACAGCCACTTTCCTTACCTCCCTGCATTACCCAGGCTGAGAGGTGTCACCTTAACCTCAGCACTGAAGCTGCTTGCATTTGCAAGCACTGACAGTGTTTAACCTGACCTCGGGATATTTCAACCCCCCATCCCCTGCCAGCACCCTCTTCTATTTGTGAGAATGGACCAGAAGGGTTTATGTTATAATCTCTTACCTGAGAAACAGAGAACTTCGCACCATAATCCCTAGATTTGCTAACTGCAGATGTGAAGCACTTGTGTGCTTTTCAGCTAGATAAAAACACACCAGTTGGAAACAAACATGCATTAACAGCAAATGATAATTGAAAAAACACACCCAGCATATTTAGATAACTTACTAAAAGTAGTTTCTACATGTAATCACAAATTTTCACGTCTGCTTAAAAATGTTGTGACCTTACCAGGTTCTGCATATCTGTTTAAAAAATTGTCACTTTCAGCCATTTCGGAGCTCTATTACACTTAGATGCGTGGAAAAATGCACGTGATTTATTAAAAATAAACCTTAAACGTTGTATTTTCACTTTTCTCTATGATTCCTATACAACACGAAGTCACTTCTTGTGACGTTATTTTTAATTGCACATGATAATTATTGCTTCCATTATGTTCTTAGGACTGGTGCCCTGCATCCTACTCCTTTGGCTCACACCTTCTCTCCGGGACAATAACACTGAGATGTGATAGTGATTTTCTATATGAATAGAACAGAAAAGGTATTGGCCTTTCCTCTAACTTTGTCTCCTTTGCTCTCCTTCTGTCTCTTTCTTCGATCTGTTCCTTTTCACTTTGTCTTCACTCTCCTCTTTTTATGTCAATATCTCCATCTCTTTAGATTACCCTCTCTCATTTTCTCTCATCGTTTCCCTTCTATTGGTTCTCTCTCTTTTTCATTTCCCCCTTTACCTTTGCCTTCTCTCTCTTCCTCTGTTTTGCTTTCATTTTAATCTGCTCTTAATATTTTATTATGGCTTGTGTCCTTTCCCTGCGTGTATTGTTTTTCTGATGGGTCTTCGATCTCTAAAACCATTTGAATTATATTGATCATTTATAAAGAGCACCTTACAGACTAAAATGTCTCTTGCATATCTGCCAAATGCCCCCATGCCGTTTGTGTTTCCTTGTGTCAATCGTACTAATGCTTAGAAAATCCATAATTTTGATGGGAACAACAAGATTACAAACCCAAAGCACTTGTGAGTAAAAAAGCATGGATTGGTCAAATAAGTCATGCATGATATGTGGCCCTGTGCAGTACTGACAAATTAAGGACTGGCCTGCAGGTGTGTCTGTGTGCATGCTTTAGCTATTCCATTTATTATTGTGCAGCTGCTTATGATGTTGTCATGAGCTCCCAAGGGCACTCGGCCAGGCTCACACACATTCCCTGAAAAAACACACAAAAGGGAAGTCCTTAGGAGTCCTTTAGTCACCCACGTGGATACCTTCCTCCAGCCCCTTTCACAGCAGCATCTTGACCCTGAAGAAAACAAGGGGCATATTATCAAGACAGGCGATAAAATGATCGCCGCTTTAGCGGAAGAAAACTGCCGCTAAAACGGCGATAACGGGCTTGATAATATGCTCTGTGGAATTCCAATTGAAGCCCATGTTAGATGTCCTCCACATCTAACATGTGCTTCAATTGGAATTCCATAGAGCATATTATCAAGCTCATTATCGCCGTTTTAGCTGCAGTTTTCTTCCGCTACAGCGGCGATAATTTAATCGCCTGTCTTGATAATATGCCCCCAACTCTGTTGGCGCAGATGTCTAGGTAAGTCCATTTTGCACTATTTACCCATTGACTGGACTGGGCACATATTGTCCAGACTCCAGCAATGGTAAAGTATTACATTTAACACTTTTGCAATCAAAATATACACACCTGAAATGACACATAAAAAAAAATATTCCGCTTCATCAGAAACAAAACCGCTGGCCCAGCAGTAATATCGTAATACGCGAACAGTAGACCACCGACTCAGCTGTCTTCTCAGGACCGCTGCCTTGACAGTTTAGTCGTCTGACAGCCAAACTCCTAATCAGGCCCATAGTAACAACCTTGTATATCTGTGTTGGGGTATATTTTTAGAATTGTTTAAACCATGACTTGTTCAAAGTCTATGAATATTTTTTGGGGGTATTAGTTATTTGTAGGTCTGGGTGTGAAACTTCACTCCACTCGCGGAGTTTGTGGAATTTGGCAACTCCGCATTCCTAGGAGTTACCGATAAAATTAGCACTCCACAATGGAGCACAGTTTTTTTTTGTTAGCACGCTCGAATTGTCCTATGGGGTATGTATGAGCAACTTGCCGAGTGCTCACAAATGCTCACAAGATTTTCAGAGCAGTTCGCGGGCACGACAAGATTTGCTGTCTAGCCGCATGCTTCCACAAGACTTTGAGGGTGCCAACACGTTATTCGGGGGTTCCAGCGACTTCTGGTCGACGTTTTCTGCTGTACATGATCCTGAACATGCAGGATCTAATGTGGCTGCAATCTGGAGAAGAATCTCTCCTAGAGAAGCATTATAATCTTCCCAAAATGATGATTTGGAGTGAAAAAGCTCCTCACATGGACTTCTGGCATTGGGTTTTTTTGTGCGGAGAGTCCTATTTCTTTAATTACTTTTTTCCAACTGGAAGGAAGTGCTCCAGAGACTCCAACTTCATGTTCTAGTCCAGCAGGCTCATCCCAGTGCTTTGTCCATCTCCTGGTAACTTTTCATTTGAATTTGGAAGGAACACTCTTTGGGGCTTATTATGATGTTGGTCATAGTTGCCTCGGACCAGCACTGTCTCGGATTTGGGACCGATCGACCTCGGGTCGGCGATTCCGACTGCCTAATTATGATTAGCCCAAACGCTGTTTTGTCGCATACTCACTTTTCTCTATGGAAGCTTGTGTTACGCCCATCAACCAGGCGTGCTACAGGCTCCTATAAAGAAATGGGGGGAGTAAAACCATGCACCCCATTGCAGGCCCCCCCATGCTGCCTGGCACACAGCGCAGGGTTTTACAGGGGGGTACCCTAGGTACTTCATCGACTACCAGCTGTAGGCCACAGGGAGAAGGCGGCCTTCTAGGGGGCCACAGCATCACTTTCCGACAGCCTTTCTGTGTTAGAAAGGCCAGCACGGAAAGGCTGTGGGAAACCGACATCATAATCCGGACGGTGAAAACACCGTCCATAGGGGATTACGGTGTGATTGTGACCAGCTGTATGACTCCAAGAGCCGGTTGGAACCACTGACATCGTAATCAGGCATTTGGACTGCAAACCAACAGTGTCGGTCAGAATGCCTCTGACTGTGGTCAGAAAGCTTCCAACTAGCGGTCAGAGGCTTTGCGACCGGCATCATAATTGACCCGTTTGTGTCTGCTGCATAAATAATTGAATTTAAGGACCATATATTTGAGATTTTACATCTAAGTTGAAAAACTGGTCTTGCTTGTTTCATTGGGGCCATGCACCTGGATGTATTTGTACTTTTAATCGATTTTTAAAATGTATTGTGGTGGGTGCCATGTAGTTTCAGTAGTGGCCTAGTTATTTCTTTGTAAGTAATTTTTCTTATATACAGGAAAAATGTTACACAGTTCACTACATTTTCTCCATATATTTTTAAATAAATTTGCAATATTGATTTAATTAATTATGCGGCCTAATCTGCCATTTGGCCTTCCAGTAGGCCAAGTGATAGTCATGGGTGCATGAAACAACTGTTTGTGTGGTGTTTATTAAATTGAAACATCATTGGATGGATTTGGATTAAAATAAAATAATGTGCTTTCATATGTGGTATTTCATGTTGTTTTTCTTCGTTTGTTCTTGCAAACAGTGTTTAGATTGGGTAATGTCTTTGTAGGATCCGTGTTGTCTGAAAGCTTTTTAGCCTTGTTAATTTTCGTTTTTTTCATTGCTGAACTCATGCTGTGTTCCCTGTGTTACCAATGCCTCCTTTGTCTGGCGGGTGTGTGTGTTTACCATTGGTCACCATTTGATTTGTTCTCCATGTGGCCAGGGGCCATTTCGTAGAGTCAATGTCCATTGTCCTTCATGTGTTCTTAGTTTTCCAGGCCTCATGCTTGTTGCTGTGACCATGTAGCTGGTGGCCATTTTGTGTAGGGAGCTACTGTCTTTTTGCCATAGGCCTGCATGTATTCCTTTTTTTAATTTTTTTGTTTTATTTTTTTAATAGGAAATATGGCATGTAAAACAGTCATACAAAAACAAGAAGCAAACTTAAATTTCATCCATGTCATAGATCCAATTTTCAAATTTTTAAGGCCCCCACCACCCCCCCCCCCAAAATGGGTCCGAACAGGGGGAACAGGGAAATTAGCAGAAAAAAATATAAAAAAATACATATACATATAAGCCAGGGAAGAGTTATCATTGCTCAGAGTTTAACCAGTTCTCTAAAGGTTCCCACATCAATTCACCGTCCCTTCGAGCCCTAAAACCTCTTCTCTTAAATACAGACTTTTCCTATTTGTAAATACTTAAAAATTTACTAAACCAAATATGTATAGTCGGGGTACAGGATCTAGCCAAACTGTTGCTAGACATAATCTTAACGCGGTCATTGCAACGAAAAGGAGCTTTCGCTCGGGCTCAGACATATTCTGCTCTGCCACACCGAGCATAATTACCTGAGGTGACAGTTCTAGAGTATAACAGAAAACCTGGCTTAAACGCTGTTCAATTTTATGCAACAATTGAATCAAAGGAGGGCAGGAAGAAAACATGTGTACACTATCAGCCACTAGTTCCCCACATCGAGAGCAATTTATCCCCACCGTGCCTCCCAATTTATGAATTCGAGAAGGGGTTATATACAAATTAAGCCATGTCTTAAAACTATGGAATTGAAGATTAGCAGAAATAAAAGCAGATTGACTATAAAAAAGTGAAACCTCACAAACCCCTTGACCCGCTTGAACCCCTGTCTGCCACCTAGTAAAATGTTTAATCAGATCATCCGGTCTCTTGGTGTTCAGAAGTTTATATATTGAAGATATAGTCGATTGATTACCATTAATAGATTCAAGTAAAGGAAAGTGCACCCAAATAACTGTTCTCTTGCAAAAAAAATCTCTGATCTGTAAGAATTTGAAAAATTGTCTATTCCCTAGCCAATATTTTTGTTTTATAGCTTCAAAGGTAAGAAGCCCACAATCAGACATTATATCTCTAACAGCAATAACCCCTAGAGCAGACCATTCATTAAAATTAGCATCCCGGAAGATTTCAGGAAAAAGAGGATTAATGGAAAACGGTGGATATAGATGAAATCTACCTATATCGAACATGTTCCGGACCGACGTCCAGACTTTGAATGCACAAAAAGAATCTTCAACCTAACCTATTTAAAATAAGCAAAATCGATGTGTCTAAACAAAAGTCCCCGAGCCTCTGCCCCCAAAATTAAATGATAAATCGAATCTGGGCAATCTACAACACCTATATCTAGCATGTCTACTATGTGCCTAAGTGTTATAGACCAGTAATAAAGCTGAAAATTGGGTACTGACCAACCTCCCCTCTCTCTGTTCCAAGTCATATATTTCAGAGCCCGTCTTGGACGTTTACCAGCCCAGAAGAAACATGAAATAATCCGATCCAATTTTTTAAACCATATTGGCTCGATCAGCAGAGGAATAGCTCTAAGACAATATGAAATCTTGGGGAGGAAAATCATTTTAACCACATTGCATCTGCCCATTAAGGTCAGCGGTAAGTTATTAATTCGGCGAGCATCTAGATCTAATTTGAAGATTAACGGTTTCAAATTAATCTCTACTATCTCCTCAGGTTTGGAACTAATCTCAATCCCCAGATATTTAGATTTATTGACAATACAGGAATCGCCCAAGTTGATTTTATCATTGCATATTATTTGACTTTTAGCTCATTAAGGAGATAGCCAGATATTGAACCAAACTGTGATGTTAAAATTTGAAGTTCATATAGAGCTGCATGGGGGGAGTCGGTCAAAATAGCAAAATCATCAGCATAGCCTAAAATGTTAGTATCGCCACCTTTGGCCTGTACTGGGCGAATTAAGACATCATCAAAAATCTTCCAAATTAATGGGTCGATATAAATCGCGAACAGCAAGGTGGAGCAGGGGCAGCCCTGCCTTGTTCCTCTAAGTATGTTAATTGTCGCTGACAGATTCCCCATCACGAACACCTGAGCCGTAGGTCGAATATACTTGCTCTTGATAGCCCGGATATATTTCTCACCAAGATCATAATGTTGTAGTGCAGCCTATAAAAAAGGCCAGGAGACCCTATCGAAAGCTTTTTTTGCATCAAGCAGAATTAAAGCCATAGGGTCTCCTGTAACCTTGGTAAAATAAAACAACGCGATAGTACAGCGTATATGTTCAATGGTTTATCAGCCAGGGACAAAGCCATGTTGTTGCAGCGATACTAGTTTTTTAATCACCCCTGCTAATCGATTAGCCAATATTTTGGAATACATTTTGTTATCACTATTTATCAAAGTAATTGGGCGATACGACCCAGAATCTGAAGGCATCTTCCCCTTTTTTTAAAATGTGACTATCCTTGCCTTCCGCCAAGATTCAGGGGGACCATTACCATTTTGTACCCATATAAACAACTCAAGCATAACTGGGGTTAGCTGAGCACGAAAGGTCTTATAGAACTCTCCCGGTAGAAAATCTGGTCCGACAGTCTTACCACTTGGGAGAGAATCTATAGCTAGCCTGAGCTCCTCTACATTAATTTCAGCGTCAAGCATACTCAGCTCTTCCTCTGATAAAGCCCCTACCTCAACACCATCGAGGTATCTCTGGATTTTGCCTGAACCTTGTTATTATCCCCAATGTATTCATCGTATAGTTTCTGATAACATTTTTGAAAAGCAGATACTATAGCCCCTTCCTCCATGACTAGCCCTACATCTGGATCCATGATATTTGTTATCCGTGTGGCAGCCTCTTTTTCCATAGTTCTTACAGCTATCATTTGTCCAGCTCTTTCGTTGCTTTCATACAGTTTAGAGCGTCAAGCGAGGAATTTGCTTGCAGCTTTGGCTTGTGAAATTTCAATTATAGCCGATTAAGCAATAATAATCTGGATTTGTGCCGAATCACCATTCCCTCCACTCGCTAGAACTGAAGCAAGTGTTTTCTCGACTTCTCCTAGCCTACCATAGAGCTCTTGTAAATTCGCTTTCTCCCTTTTCTGACTCTCCCAACCATATCGGGTAGTCTCTCCCCTTATTCCCACTTTAAGTGTGTACCACACATTCTGGATGTTGGTACTACCTATATTTTCACTACGAAATCTGGTAATCCATAGAGCCATAGATTCAATATAGCCACTATCTCTTAGAAGACCTCGATTAAATGTCCAAACATCCGGTTTCCTAGATCTGGGCTGAATATTAACCTCAAGTACTAAAGGGTTATGGTCCGACATTACTCTCGGATACCTAGTTAAATTAGACCCCTGTGACAAACTTGAAGAAATAAAAAAGTAATCCAGCCGTGAATGAACTTTATGAGGGGCAGAAAAATAAGTGAACCCAGATTATTTTCTCCTAAACAGAGTCCTTGCATTACTCAAGCCATGTAGTTCCTGAAGTTGGACCAAAGATCTATAGACCTTAGGTTTGCGACCACAGTACCCAACATCAGGGCGGGTGGTGAGATCACACCAAATATTGATATTACAATCTCCACAAAGTATACAAGGGGTGGGCCAGCCAACCAGCTCAAGATTGAGCCAATTATACAGTTCAGGGTCATCAAGTACCGGCCAGTAAACTGAGCAGAGTGTAAAAGCTTTATTTAGAATTTCAGCATGTATAATGACCCACCGACCATACTCGTCTGCCAGAAAGCGGGTTATATTCACCAGTCCCCATGCGAACAAGAATAGCAACCCCTTTGGTCTTAGCCTCCAATTTTGTCCAAGAAACCAATTGAAATCCCTCAAACTGCAGAAGTTTATATCGACTGGCCTCAATGTGTCTCTTGAAGGCAGATAATATCTGCCCGCAAGAAGCGGACATCTCCTCTGAACCTACGCCGCTTAACTGGGTCATTCAGTCCACATATATTGATGGATGCTATCCTAATATTAACCATCCCAGATAAAACAATCTAGCCTTAATAACCCAAAAATAAAGAAAGGAAAAGAAAAGGAAAGTGTCCTCCTGATCAAATCAATCCTGTCCCTGTCCCAGAAAACACTTTATATTGTTACCACACACCTCCCCCGCCTGAACCGGACCCCCCCACCCATACTCTCACCCTACCCTACCCCCCCCACAAAACAGGCAAAAAAGGTCCTCAGACCCTTGTGATGCCTCCCTCGTATCCAAGTGCCTCCTGGTCACTCCCTGGATATCTATATACCAAAAGAGAAGAAGAAAGAGAAAAGAAAAGAAAATCAAAAAACACTTTAAGCAGCAAAGCAGAAAAAGAAAACAGAGCCATACCCGGAAACACTCCAACCCCCAAAGTCCCACCTCTGCCTCAAGCCCCAACACAAAAAAGGAGCAGAAATAACTAATGAGTTCTGAGCAGACGAATATGTGCCAACCCTAGATAAGACAAGCTATATAACTTTCAAGCGGGGCAAAATATCAATCAATTAACGGTCAATAAGTTCCTTTTGATAGTTCACCGCTTGAATTTCTGAAGAAAGAAAACGGATCTTCCCTTGATAGATGACCTTAAGTTTAGCGGGATTCATCAGATAAACCTCACACCCTTTTTTCTGAAACGGGGTGATCAGCTGTTGCAGCCGCCACCTCCTTTCTATTGTGGTGTGGCAGAAATCTGGGCGAACAAAAAAAGTATGACCTTCAGCCAATCTCTTAACATCTGGTCTAGCCTTTTCAAAAATAGCTTGTCTCAACAAAAAGTTGCCCAAAAAAATTAGTATAGCACGGGGTTTAACTTCATGGCCCATATTTTTTTTCAAAGTTAGAGGAGATCTGTGAACTCTCTGGATCTCGGTCTCCCAGGACCAATGAGCGAACTACGGGAATGTTGTTTTGAATAGCTTCAGAACAAACCTCTTATATCATCTCCTTCAGCCTTTTCTTCAATCCCTAATAGGCGTAGATTTTCGGAGTCCTCCAATTTCCACAATATATCAGTATATCTTTCATCATTGGCTGTCGATTTGGATTCTACATTTTCAAGCCCCGCTTCTAGTCCAACAACTCTTTCTTCAAGTGTGGTGGTCCTGGCTATAACCTCCGCACATGCTTTGGTATTTTTATGGATAGCCCCTTGTATTTTCATTGTAGCCAACTGTGCTCTCTTGTGCTCCTGACGAGCTTCGCTTTGTATGGACTTAAGCGTAGCGTAAATCTGGGTGTTCGATGGAGATTGGTTAGACTTGTTGCCGGGATCTGCGGGTTCCTGCTCAGGCCCTCGATGCCCTCCGGTACCAGATAAGTTTGTAGTGGCAACAGAATAGTCCCACTGTAGATTGTTGCTAGCTTCCGAGCAATTACTCTCGCGCCGCCTTTGACTGGCTAAAAGAGTGCTCTTGGCTTTACGATGACTAGGTACAGCCCTTCTTAGGGTATCCGCTGTAGTTGGTGCACTACCACTATCTTCCCCTGAGATATCCTCCAAATTCTCTGAATCAGTAGAACCCTCTATATCTGATTCCTCTGCCAGGGAGAAAAAACTATCCCCGTCATGTGTATCCGGTATACTGTCCGTACCGGGTTCTGAATCTGATCGGCCTCCAGCTGGAGTTTGAAAACAAGAGGTATTCAAGGGATTAATAGCTACTGTTTGAATAAGATCCCTGGAAATAGTAGTAATAACTATAGCAGAAGCCTCTGAGATGATGAGGATCTCAGGCGTATCAGGGTGATTAGGCACCAGTTCATTAACAGCCACCTCGGGATTTTTACCCTCATTTTTGCCCTCATCTTCCTGCAGGGGCGTAGCATTAAAGGTACCGGGAGAGTCTGCAATGAATAAAGGGGAATTTGCGATTGTTTTTGTACTTGCAGGTTTACAGGAAAACATTCCAGGGACTATTGGTACTTTGCCGCGACCATTGCCATCTTGGGGTTGTATAGGAATATGGAGCAGCCCCTCGCTTCTAACCCCTGCCCCTTGATTTAGAGCACTTGCAGATTGAGTCTTCTCTGCACCTTTCCTTTTGATCAGAGTCTCTTTCTTGGCACTCACCACTGTTCCTCTGCCTGTGGGTTTGTAAGCCTCTTTATCCAGTTTCAATGATTTCTCTTCAGCCGCTGTAGCTACTAAGCCCTTCTTGACCCCGGTTGCAACTGCAGAGCCCGGGGCTGTCCCAAACGCCTTGGGACCGAGCGCCGGTAGGTTTCCATTGCCTCGCTAAGCACGCCAACAGATTCCGCGTCTCGCTGCCGTTCCTGCTTCCGTCCGGGCTTCACTGCAGACCACGCCCGCCAGGTCACCAGGTGAGCGCGGCTGCGGAGCTCCGTCGCTGTCAGCCTGACAGACCGCAACCAGGGTTCTTGCCATTCCATGTCGCCAAACATATGGGCCCTGGATCCGTTACAATTGCTCCGCTGCTCCAATCTTAAAACCACAGTTCTCTTTAATCTCCGTTGTTCCTTCTCTCGTCAAACTCCATACAACAGTGCATAACCGTCCAGGGAGTGACACCCGCACAATCACGCGGCCGCCATCTTGCAGCCTGCATGTATTCCTATTGTGGCCATGCCTTCTTGCTTGCTGTTTGACCATGTGAAGGGTGGCCATTTTGTGTAGGCAGCCAGTGTGCTTTTGCCATAGGCTTGCATGTTTTCTTTGTTTTTGCGTCCTCCTGTTTGTTGTTGCTTTTGACCTTGTGGCTGGTGGCCATTTTTTGTGGCCAGCCAGTGTGCTTTTGCCATAGGCCTGCATGTGTTCTTTGTTTGTGGTATGCCTTCTTTCTGGTTATTGTTATTTTTTTCCATGCAATTTTTTTTCTTTTGTAAAGGAAAAATGTTGCACAGTTTAGTAATTTTTTCAATTTTGTTTATACGTTTGCTGTATTCTTTTAATTCACTATGTGGCCTAGTCTGCCAATGGAATGGGCCTTCCAGCCAGAGGGCCTAATGCTATCCATGGGTGCATAAAAAACAACTGTTACTGTGGTGTATGTTCAATTGAAACCTCATCTAGGCAATGGATGGCATTGGATAAAAAATACAAAAACTGTTTTGCTTGTGGTATTTCTCATTTTTTTAATTGTATAGGTGGGGTAATGCCTTTGGAGGATGTGTGCTGTTAGCCCTGTTGATTTTCATTTTTGGCATTGCTGAATTAATAAATGCTGTGTTCTCTCTGTCTAACTATGTCTGTCATGTGTGTTTGCCATAGTACACCATTTCCCATTGTTCCCCGTGCAATGAGGTCAGGAGCCATTTTGTATAGTCAGTGTCCATAGGCTTGCATGTGCTCATTATTTTCCAGGCCTCTGGCTTCTTGTTGCTGTTTTGTGTAGCCAGCCAGTAAGCTTTCCCGATAGACCTGCATGTGTTTCACTGTTTGTTTGAATGCCTTCTTGCTTGTTGTTGTTTGTGACCATGTGGCTTGTGGCCATTTTTTGTACTCAGCCAGTGTGCTTTCGTCATAGGCATGCATGTCTTTTCTTTGTTCCCAATGCCTTCTTGCTCAGTGTTGTTGTTGCAGACCATGTGGAAATGGCAGGCAACCATTTTGTGCATCCTGCCAGTGTGGCCCTTTGCTATACACTTGCATGGATGGCTAGCAATACAATAGCAGTTTAATAAATTTGTATTATATCTTTGAGAATACCGTCAATTATTTATAATTTGTTTATGTTAATTTTTTCAAAATTTGTTTTCAATTTCTTTATTAATTTTAATTTCTTTATTTTATGTTTTTTACATTTCTTATTTCTTTCTTTATATATATATATATATATATATCTGATCAAGGGGCTGAGGTCCCGAAACGCGTCATGGCGGCGTGTTTTTCTGCACGAGGATGAAAATAAAATAAATATGCAACTTTCCATCTGGGTCCGGTTTTCGTTTTTGTTCTGAAGCAGCATTTGGGGCATTACGGAGTTCGTCTCATACATATATATATATGAATGACAACTTTAAATAGAGGCACAAGAGAAAAAGTGCAAAGAATAGATTTTAAATTTGTGTGTATATATATGAAATACCTATATTGGACTGTTAATGTATTTGTACAGGAATTATGTTGCGTATATGCACAGTTAATAATCTTGCGTATTTGCACTGTTAATATTTGCACATTGAAGATATTTATGCACTTTATATCAGACTATTCTTTTATTAAATGTGCCGTTGTCATGGAGAATAACCAATGATTCCAGATTAACATCCAATACCTCAAATCTTTTAATAACTAGCCATGGTATGTTTTAACGCAACTTTGTACCATTCCAAAATGGCCGAACCAAGAATAACGTAGACTGAGAATGGGTCCTTGCTATAGTCCTCTTTTGAGTGCACTGAATTGCATGAGGAACTTTTGGCGCGTTGTTGCAATTAACTGATGTATTTAAATGAATGTTGTACCGTTTACCCGCTGACAGTGAGCAAGGGCGTTCACGCCCGAAACGCGTCTGTTTGGCAGTGTGTTGCACCTCTGCACTTTATATGCAATAAAGGAAGAATATCAGAAGTAAGTCTGGCTTGGATTTATTCAACTGTGTCTGCGCACTGGGTTTGGTGCGAAAGGCGTCGCACTAACCATCCGGTTGGAATTCGTATTACACAGGACGAGGTCGGCTCCTGTATACGCAGACCCTTCTTGGAACGAAGTAGGCTGGTAAAAGACTGACCGTCTGGATTGTGTTGCTGGGAAGCAAATCATACCAGCCCCCTGCATCTCGGAGTAATTCACGGAATCGTAGAATCCAGTGACGGGGCTTTTTGTGTGCCGAGGGAGCCGTCGGAAGTCGGAGCCGTTTGGTACGGAAGTCCAGATCCACTGTTGATTTTCGGATGTGAAACCCGGAGGCAGGTTTAAGAAGTGTCCGAGTAGCCAGCGGTAAGGAGACGCACGTCCCATGTGCAGTCTCTCTCTTTTGTTATATATCTTACGTGCATATCTAGTGAGGAGCAACCATGTCAGAGGAGCGGGAACGGGAGGAGGCGTTTGAGCAGCTGTTTCAGAATTTGCCCACAGTGAAACAGGGTGGCAATATGAGTAAAAGCGCTACGGTGGCTAAAGACAGTGATGTGAAAAAACTTTTGCGTGAGCTGGAGAAACACATGAGAAGCGAACTCACGAAATGGTGGGAGATCCGCTCACTAGAAAAATATCGAGAAGTAAATCGGGTCCCCCGGGGCTTAAGAATTATGCTGGTGCCCAGTTTTGAAAACCCGAATCCATTACTGCTGAAGGATTGGGCAGAGAGTAACCTGGAGGCATCCATGAGGCTTTTATGCTTGTTAGTGAAGTATGCCAAAATCGATAGGGACAAAGACCTGGCGGAAATAACGAGGATTAATGAAGAATTATCCAAGGATATGTTTTCAAAGGACATTGCCCTTATCGAACAAACGCGTAAAGACATAAAAGGTCGATTAAGCAAGCACGAAAGCACCATTAAACAAAGGAAAGTGTACAAATTTGCCAGAGACGAACAGGACTACAAATTGGGGCAAATTTATACGTTTGCGAGAAAGTATGATCAACTACGCAAACAGAGAGCCACGGGAGCTAAACTGCCCAAACCTGCGCCAGCACCTCCTCAAGTCCAAGCGAGTACATCGGAAACAGGGAATCTCACTGCCTCAATTTCATCAGAGAGCCTTGTGCCAAGCAGCGAAGAATCGGATGGAGGAGCCCAGGGTTCAGAGGAAGGGGATTTGGGGCAGCTCACTCTGGACGAGGAGATGGAGTTCGTGAGGATCCAAAGAAAAGGTACTTTACGCTCGAGAAACGCGAAACCAAACGGCGCAGAAACACAAGGCGTAGGGAACGCCGCAAATGCGCCAAAAAGCAAAGGGAGGCCACAAAGGAAGAAGAACGTGGTGAACAAGTAATAGCGATCGAGAAAACCATTGTGAATCTGACCAATGTGCAACTTGACCAAGCCGAAAAACAACTGTTGGCGTTAGGATTATCATACTGCCCTGAGAGCAATTTTAACTATGGGAACACTCGTGTAGATGTTTTCAAGTTTATCAGAAAATTAAAATTACGGAAATACTATGCCATCAAAGGGGGTTTAACTCAGCCCAAAAAAACTGGGCCAACTACACTCAATCCAGACAGAAGTGGGCTACAAGTCAGAGATGTTCCCCTTTTGAAATCCATGCATGGTTTGCGCAACGAGTTGACATCCACTCCATGCACTCAGGAAGTGGCCTGTGAAGAAAACTTCGAAATTGGCCAAAGTGAACCAAGTGGCTTCAAACCACCGTCAACGTTTATTCCTTCTATGCCCAAGGATGCCATAGACACCTACGCAGACCTACTAACCGATGGTTTAAAAAAATTGTATACTCAAGTTAGTAGACATAAGAATCACATCAATCTGAAAACTAAATCTTATAATGATTTAATGAAGAAATTACAATCTGATAACACCATCATTATAAATCAATCTGATAAAGGTGGCAATGTGGTACTTTGGAGCAGATCTGAATATATGGAAGAAGCATACCGCCACCTTAACGACACAGCTTGTTACGAACCTTGTGATTCAAGAACAGTCAGAAACATCCAAACAGAATACTGGAAACAGCTAAATGGTTGGAAAAGGGATGGCCTTCTCACCAAGGAGGAAATGAAATACTTGTATAAAGAACATCCGGTCATACCGAATTTATACTTCATCCCCAAGGTCCATAAGAGGGTAAGGCCAGTTCCTGGAAGACCGATAGTATCAGCTATACATAGCTTGTTTGAAAACACCTCGAAGTACATTGATCATTATTTGCAAGACTTTGTGACCACCCTTCCAGCGTACATTAGAGATAGCACGGATTTTCTAAGTACTTTGGAACAATGCAAGTGGTCATCAGATTTTCTGTTGATCACCATGGACATTGCCAGCCTTTACACTAGTATATCCCATGAGGATGGTTTGAAGGCTTTGAGATTTTTCCTTGGCAAGAGACCAGTTGAATTACATAAACACAGTGCTATGTTGTTATCCATGGTTGAAATATGCCTCAATAATAATGTTTTCTTGTTCGATGACAAAATGTTTAAACAATTACGAGGTGTGGCTATGGGGGCATGTTTCTCCCCGACCTACGCGGGGCTCCACGTGGGTTGGTGGGAGGAGCATGTCCTCAGAACGCAGTTCTCTACTATTTGGCAGGAAAATATAGTTAAATATATGAGGTATATTGATGACATTTTTATCATCTGGAGAGGGAGCAAGGAAGAGGCAGAGAGTTTTGTCAATGCTATTAATGTTAATGACTCAAACCTCATCTTTAGTGCTGATATTAGCAAGACCGATATCAGTTTCTTGGATGTTCAAGTGAGCATAGTCAACGGTATTATAACAACAAGCCTGTACAGAAAGAGCACAGCAGGTAATACCATATTGCACGCTCACAGCTTTCACCCGGGGCACACTATTAGATCCATCCCCTATGGAGAGTTCCTTAGAATACACAGGACGTGTAGTTCATCAGAACAAAGGGACTTCCATCAATTGGAAGCTATGAAGAGGTTGGAAGCTAGGGGTTACAAGACTAGTGCCCTCAAAATAGCAATGGATGATGCCAACAAATTAGATAGAACTAATCTCCTGCAGGCCCCTTCCAATGCTATGCCCTTAGATGGTAACCATGATGATAACCATAACGCCCTAAGATTGATTACTGGTTTCAGCCGGCAGGCAAGTCAAATTTCCAAGTTGGTTAGGAAGCAATGGTCGGTCATACTCACTGACCCCATTCTAAAAGAGATTATGCTCAACAAACCAGAAGTGACTTACAGGCGAGCATATAGCATGAGAAATGCTTTAGTATCCAGTTCACCAGAAACAGTTAAAAAAGAAGATTGGTTGTCACCTCGGAAGGGTTTCTTCCGATGTATATCGTGTAGAGCGTGCAAATTTGGCACCAACACTAAATCGTACACGACACCATTTGATGACAAACCCATCAACATAAGATCTCACTATACCTGCAAAACTGAACTAGCAGTGTATGTTCTCACATGCTCGTGTAATCTAAGGTACGTTGGCAGTACGAAATTGCCAGTACACCAGCGTATTCTACAGCACCTGAGAGCAATAGTGAACTGTGATAAAAGTTATCCAGTAGCCCGCCATTTCGATCAATTTCACAACAGAAATCTATCCCATCTGAGCTATTTTGTCATAGATGCGGTTAGAACCAGTAAGAAAGGTGGTGACTACGAAAAGAAATTAAGGCAGATGGAGTCCCTGTACATAGTTCGCCTCAATACTAAGATCCCGGGAGGTTTGAACATGGGAGAAGATCTGAGCACCTTTCTGTAAAGTGTTATCGTTTGTGTCAGTTAGTCATATCGTTTGGGCCAATGTGTAACTTTAGTCCGGCTACTTCTTCTGTGTAACACATATCATTTTGATGCACAACTATAGTTGCTCTTTTGTTGTCTTTCCATACCTCTGTAACCGCTTAACAATGAATTACTCTATTGCACTGTTACTCCATAGGTAAGTCGATGGTCTGTGGCAGGGACCTTTGACATTATCCATATGACATAACTATTTATATCTACCTGTGTAACAAATGGGCAATGATGTACCTTTATGCGTTAGCATATTTTAACGTAACTGAAACAGTGGAGCTAAAGATTTCTTGATTTTTTGATTTTTGTTTCCCATACCCATGATGTCTTCATGTTGACTCAAGTAGGACATCCCAGCACTCCCTCACCTTCTTATAATTTTTTGCACTTTTGCCTACGGTACAGGAATACATTATTATCAACTTGTTTTATATCAATTGCGCCCAAACATTGTTCCTCTATATATATTTCATGAACCCAGTCAATGGAATGTAACAATAGAACACAAAATATGCCATTCATGGAGGTTATGGTATTTTATGGAATCTTCATTGATGCGAAAGTTTATTCTCATAAACATTTGTGTTTTTAAATGAATGACAACTTTAAATAGAGGCACAAGAGAAAAAGTGCAAAGAATAGATTTTAAATTTGTGTGTATATATATGAAATACCTATATTGGACTGTTAATGTATTTGTACAGGAATTATGTTGCGTATTTGCACAGTTAATAATCTTGCGTATTTGCACTGTTAATATTTGCACATTGAAGATATTTATGCACTTGCACTTTATATCAGACTATTCTTTTATTAAATGTGCCGTTGTCATGGAGAATAACCAATGATTCCAGATTAACATCCAATACCTCAAATCTTTTAATAACTAGCCATGGTATGTTTTAACGCAACTTTGTACCATTCCAAAATGGCCGAACCAAGAATAACGTAGACTGAGAATGGGTCCTTGCTATAGTCCTCTTTTGAGTGCACTGAATTGCATGAGGAACTTTTGGCGCGTTGTTGCAATTAACTGATGTATTTAAATGAATGTTGTACCGTTTACCCGCTGACAGTGAGCAAGGGCGTTCACGCCCGAAACGCGTCTGTTTGGCAGTGTGTTGCACCTCTGCACTTTATATGCAATAAAGGAAGAATATCCGAAGTAAGTCTGGCTTGGATTTATTCAACTGTGTCTGCGCACTGGGTTTGGTGCGAAAGGCGTCGCACTAACCATCCGGTTGGAATTCATATATATATATATATATATATATATATATATATATATATATATATATATATATATATATATATATATATATAATCATTTTCAAGAAATCTGGCATCAATGAATCAACGCCAAACACAAAGAAATGTGGGGTTTTACCCTGAAACTGGTCCCACAATGCTTGTTTCCAGTCAAGGGAGGACCTGGCCTGGCAGTTCGGGCTGGACTGTTCCGATGAGGCGCAGGGTTGAGACTGATTTGCCTATGGCTGGGTCCAAAACTGGGGTGGCGAAGTGAGCTAGAGAACGATGATGGATTCAACCCAGATTTTTTACTGGGGATGAGTGTCTGAAAAGTTTTAGCACTCCATCCATCAAACAATCAATCAATCAGCATACTTGTAAAGCGCACTATTTACCCATAAGGGTCCCAAGGTGCTGAGGGGAGGTGGGGATGCTGCTACTGCTCGAAGAGCCAGGTCTTGAGGAACCTTCTGAAGGCAAGAAGGTCTTGGGTCTGCTGTATGTGGGTAGGGAGGTTATTCCAGGTCTTGGCGGCGAGGTAGGAGAAGGATCTGCCGCAGGAGGTCATTCGTTGGATGCAGGGGACAGCTGCGAGGGCGAGGCTGGCGGAGCGGAGCTGGGGGGGTGGGGGTGTGGAAGCTGAGTCTGCTGTTCAGGTAGGCTGGTCCGGCGCGTGGGTGAGGAGCTTGAAGGTGATCCTCTTGTCGACGGGGAGCCAGTGTAGGTCTCTCAGGTGGGGGGTGATGTGGGTGCGGTGGGGGACGTTGACAATCAGTCAGGCAGAGGCGTTTTGGATGCGTTGTAGTCGTAGGTTTTTGGCTGGGATTCCTGCGTAGAGTGCGTTGCCATGGTCCAGTCTGCTGCTGACGAGGGCCTGTGTCACCGTTCTTCTTGTTTCGGTGGGGATCCCCTTGTAGATCCGGCGGAGCATGCGTAGGGTGTTGTAGCAGGAGGAGGAGACGGCGTTGACCTGCTTAGACATGGAGAGGGAGCATGAATCCTAGATTGCGTGCATGGTCGGTGAGTGTTGGTGCTGTTCCCTGTGTGGTCGGCCACCAGGAGTTGTCCCAGGCTGAGGGGGTGGGTCAGAGGATGAGGACCTCCGTCTTGTCCGAGTTCAGTTTCAGAAGGCTGCTCCTCATCCAGTCGGTGACAGCCTTCATTCCCTTGTGGAGGTTGGTTTTGGTGGTGCGTGGGTCTTTAGTGAGGGATAGGATGAGCTTGGTGTCGTTGGTGTAGGAGATGATGTTGAGGTCATGATAGCAGGCCACTTGTGCAAGGGGGGCCATGTAGACGTTGAACAGCGTCGGGCTGAGGGATGAGCCCTGGGGGACGCCGCAGATGATGTCGGTGGCTTTGGATTGGAAAGGTGGGAGGCGGATGCTCTGGGTTCTTCCGGAGAGGAAGGACATGGTCCATGAAAGAGCCTTCTCTTGGATTCTGGCTTCTAGGAGGCGTGTCTTTAGAGTGCAATGGCAGATCGCGTTGAAGGCGGCTGACAGGTCCAGGAGGATGAGGGCTGATGTTTCGCCGTTGTCTAGTTGGCACCTGATGTCATCTGTGGCGGCGATGAGGGCTGTCTCGGTGCTGTGGTTTCGTCCGAATCCAGATTGGGACGGGTCCAAGATGTTGTTGTCTTCCAGGTGGCGGGCCGGTTGCATGTTGTAAATTTTCTCGATGACCTTTGCCGGGAATAGGAGCAGGCAGATGGGCCGGGTGTTTTTGAGGTCCTTGGGGTCCGCTTCGGCTTCTTGAGGAGGGCGCTGATTTTGGCGTGCTTCCAGCTTTCCGGGAAAGTCGCTGTTTTGAACGAGATGTTGATGATCTTCCATAGTTGGGGTGCGATGGCAGCGTCTGCCTTGTTGAATACTTGGTGTGGGCACGGTCAGACGGAGATCCTGAGTGGATGGAGTTCATGACCTTGCGTGTCTCGTTGTCATTGACGTTGGACAAGGAGGTCAGGCGATTGGCGCTGTTGGAGTTCGCGGGGGTGGCGTCTGGCGTAGTCGGGTGGTCGTGGTGTTGAACCTGTCGTGGATGTAAGCGATTTGCGGTGGAAGAAAATAGCTAGTGAGTCGCACAGTTCTTGTCGTTGGCGTTGGAGCTGGGGTTGGAGAGTTCCATTACGATGCTGAAGAGCTCTTTGCTGTCATGTGCCTTGTTATCCAGGCGGTCTTTGAAGGAGGATCTTTTGGCTAATCTGATGAGGTGGTGGTGTCTGCGGGTGGCGTCCATCATCTCCTTGTGTTTGCTTTGTTTGCCCTAAGTTGGCAGAGTATGTCCAGACATGGGTCCCTTGCTCACTTTGCCACTAGATTGAAGCTAGCCTGGCTGATGAGAGCTGTTACCCTGAAACTGGTTGCAGGATACTTTTTTCCAGTCCAGGGAGTACCTGGCCTGGCAGTACGGGCAGGACTGTTCCCTTGAGGCACAGGGTCAAGACTGATTTGCATATGGCTGGGTCCAAACTGGGGTGGCAAAGTGAGCAAAAGAACAATGATGGATTCAACCCTGATCTGTGACTGGGGGTGAGTGTCTGAAAAGTTATAACACTCGTCTTCTCCTTGTGTTTGCATCAATGAATCAACGCCATGTATGTGATAGGTGCAAACAGCATTTATTGTCTAAGAACCTGCCTGAGTGCCACATCCCATGTGATGCACATAAAGTAAACAATTACATCTGTATGTTGTTGCTCTTTCTTATTCTTCCTGAGTGTGCACCATGAACGTTCCTATTGGTGTAGTTTTCCATTTTACCAATGAATACACTGTATTGTTAATTATCCAACCACTAAATAATATTGTTTGTTTGTACTACTAATTGAACTTCAACAATGTCAAGTTTCACCAATGTTCTTCTTGTTCTTTTCTTGCAATTGAGCAAGAGAGAACATCATCCACAGGACTACCAGACAGAAGGATGGTGCATGACGTGATGAAGGACCCACACATCACAGGCATTACTTCAACCTGTGAAGCTAAGTGTCACTGCAAACTAACAGCTTCAAGATGGCCCCAAAGAAAGGTGGTAGCAAGAAAGTGGCCAATGGGAAGACGAAGGAGCTTCCCACCACTAGTATGTTGACCCTGACCTTTTTCAGAAAAAAAGCTGTGCCTGCCGCACCAGCCTCCAGGAAGCAATCTGAGAACTGCACCCTGAGATTGAGCGTCATGCTGAGGAAGTAGAGGAAGCTGGTCTTTCAGAAGATCCATTGTCTTCCAGATCTCCAGCAAGAAAAAGGAGGATTGTGCATCATCTACTTCTCCAAGCCCCTTTCTTATGACCTAGGTACCACTTGGATCCCATCACAGACTGAGAATTAAACTAGCCCAAGAGGCTAGGGGAAAGGAACGTTCCTGAAAGATTAGACTTATGGGTGCAGATGTAGAGGAAGAAGATGACAAAGAGCCAGTCATTATGGATGTTAGCCCTGCCCCTTTGGAGACTGACGTTACCCCATCCCAACTTGCTGTGAGGGATGTGGCACCACAGATACCTCCATCACCACCACCAGCTGTCATGTTTGCAAAGTTCCAGCAGTGACCTACATCCACAACCACTTCAGTAGAAGTAGATACTGCAGAGAGTCAAAGGTCAAAACACCCACCTACCACCAGTACATCTGACATTGGCAGTAGCACCAGCGTCAGAAAGTTGGTCTCCCCAGTTTGGGACATCTTTACGGTTAGCAAGAAGGAGGTGAACATTGCCATATGCTACATTTGCAGATCAAGTGTTATTCCGGGTAAGCTTTGTACAAACTATGGTACTGGGGACCAAGCAACTCATTTGAGAATGCATCAAATGATCTAGTGGGAGGCACACCTTAGCAGCCAAAAAACTGCAAGTGTTGTTGAAGGGGGTGAAACGCAGAGCTGAGGATCCGATCCAATCACGGTGGAAGGTGAAGAAGAGGAAGACATCTTTGTTATGCAAAGCAGTCCTTTTCCCAGCAGTGCAGTAAGATTGCCCACATCAGCAAAATCACAATGGCACAAGACTCAGGTCAAGACACCAAGGCAAGATAGGACAGTGACTGCTCTGCTGAAACGTACATTGAGCCTCCCAAAGTCTGCTCCATAGAAGTCACCTGCACCAGCGGCACCAGAAAAGAAAAAAAATCCAGGCTACTGTTCCTGGCATTTTAGGCAGGAGGGGCAGTATGAACGCAACCACTCAACAGCACGTTTGTGCAAGGCAAAGCTGGCTAAAATGTTAGCACAGACCTCCTCTGTTTTTCTTTTGTGGAAGGAGTGGTTTTTTTTAATATGTGGCAGCCACCCGCCTAAAATGGCAGTGACCAGCTGGTCCTATTTCGGCAGAGTTGGTGTTCAAGGGCTACATCACAATGTGCTTGAATTGCTTGGACAAGCCTTGCAGCAGAATGCTGTTCACACTATCCACATGACAACTAACATGTGGACTAGTTGACAAGCCACTGATTACATGAGCCTCACTGCACACTGGATCTCTTTTGTGGGGGTTAGAGAAAAGATATCTGCAGGTGTAGGCACTGCTGAGATATTTAATGGTGCTCAGTAGCATGCAACAGTAGCCATGTTCGCCATGAAGAAATCCCACACTGCTGCAAACCTTTTGGAAAACTTTAACAACATGGTCTTTGAATGACTGTGACCAAGAAGGCTTAGCATTGAATTTGATGTCACGGACAATAGCAGTAACAAAGTTAAGGCCATGGCTGTTGGTGACTATTCCAGGGTCCTGTGTTTGGTGCACTGTATCAACACCATTGTACAGGACTTTCTTAAAACAGAAGACCAATGTAAGCACATTAATTTCCATCCGCAGAAGAATCTGCACTCATTTCAGCCATTCATTTAATGCCTGGAAACTTTTGAGGGTCATTCAGCGTGATAATACAATGCCAGATAAAGCACTATTACAGGAGGTGCCAACATGTTAGAACTGGATTTATTATATGCTTGAACACCTGTTTGTGCAGTACAGACCAATCAATGAGTATGTCATGCAACAAGGGGATACAAATGTGAAAGGCATGATCATTGAGATGGACCAATGGGGCCTAGTCAAACGCTTGACAGAATTGCTGCTTCCTTTTGAGGTGCTCACATGAGAAGTCAGCACGGAGGGCAGTACCATGGGTCAAGCCATCCCGTTGTTACACAAGCTTCAGGAACAGCTAAAGAAGGTGTCTGCAATGTACACAGGTGTGGAGGAAAAAAAAGATGTGCATGACTTGGTGGAGACCTTAATCCTTCACTTACTTTTTAATACAAGGTTTCAAAGAGACATTGTGTCATCCAAACATTACATTTGTGCCACAATTCTTGATCCACAGTACAAACCATTGCTGTCCATTTTCATTCCTTTTTCAGACGGGGATGTTGCAAAATACACAACATGGATAGCTGAGCTAGCCAGTCAGCTAGAAAAGAATGTAGGGAATTAGAGGCCCGCTTCTCCAGGGCAAAAGATCTGCAGGGCAGCCTTCAAGTTCAGAGCTTGAGGGCAGTGCTGTTGGCTCACATCAGCCAAAATGAACAACAAGAACACCATCAACAGCAAGAACAGGAGTATCAGCCCCAAAATCTGCAACTGAATGGTTTCTACTGGGAGGGCTTAAGTCCAGTGCAGAGCCAAAGGCAAAAGAGGCCGAGCAAGGTGGAGCACCAATGACTATTGAGCAGACGGTCCATGCCTATCTGGATGACCCATCAGAGGTCTACCTTGTTCAAATCCCATTGGTGCATTTGTATGGAAAGAGACTCCAATGGCCAGTGCTTGGCAGGCTGGTAATAAACTATTTGGCTTGCCCGGTAGCCAGTGTCTCTGCTGAGTGTGTTTGCAGTGCTGCTGGAGCCATTTTCACAGTGAGAAGGACTGGTCTCTCACCCCAAAACATGGAAAGATTAATCATGATTAAAATGAATCAGCAGTTTATACCACCAGATTACTGCATACCTTAAGTATGACAGGAGGAAGATGAAGGAGCCTCAGGTCATGGAAGTAGTGTGTTAGATGACCTACTTCTGGGTGAACCACCAGAGTTTGAGGATGCGCTCTAGTTTCCTGACTACTAGGTCTGGGCTAACAACCATAGAACTTTATCTCTCAGTCTCCATTACTGATCTGCTTTCTTTCTTTGACAACAAAAGAAAAGACATAGCTAGGGAAACATTATTTAATTTGATTTGTTTGTATCTGGTTGACTAGTTCATCCCCACCCTCTTACTCTTAGACATAATATTTTGCCAGATTGGAGTTGCAACAGTGTGCAGTGAAGAAATCTCCCCCGCCCATTTCCCTCAAGGAAATTGGATGGAGAGATACAAACAAATGTGTGCCTCCCACCAACCCTGGGCCATGACTATCTACCCTTTTTTAGCTTATTATTACCCTAGTCGGACTGACCCACATTATTTGATTTACACTGGCCAATGTCTGCTTCATGAACAATGCATCTGAAATGTACCACAGTCATGGTGACCACGTCTGCATTAGAAGAACAGGCATATGGCATGCATTGCATGATGAGTTATTATTGTTTGTGAGTGTGTTGAGATGATTCATGTGGTGGCAGGCAATGACACTAGGTGTTTGTTTATCAGTAACTATTACGCTTAAATGAGTTTGCGATGATATACAATGTTGGTGGACCACCAACGGCTGATAATTTATTTCCATGAAGGTGATTTCTTTTTCCTTCCCTTTTGAGACCTAGCGAGATTTCTTCACTGGCCCATTTCACACTGTTTTGTTTACAACACAAAAAAATACTCAATGTTTCTCTTGTACTACAGGTCGATATATTGCTTTTGAGTCAGTACACAGTCGGTAAGGAGTTGGACACCTTACTCAGAGTCAGGAGGATCAGGGATGTTGGAATGACTAATTTCAGAACTGCTAGCGGTAGAAGGAAGTTTTCAACTTCACTGAAACTAACCAATTTGGTGATGACTTTAAAGTGGCCTACACAGGCCTACCCAACTCTGTGTTGAGTGGTGACAGTATTGCATTGATTTTCATTGATTGGGAAAATGCAATGTTTCTGGGTCTGTGTGTGGTCAGTGCTGTCTGGCTCAACTTTGAAGACAAGGGGTGGTTCAGTGGGGGGCCTGTTGTTGAAGGTAACTGGAGACAGATATTTAGTCATGAATGATCATCACATTATGCATGTGCTGATACATATTGTTGTTATATGATTTATTATGATGAATTGATGATCATGATAACAGTTGCGAGTTTGATCAGCCTGATACAGATATTTACATGGGGCCACTTTTTTGTGATTTTTGTTTGTTCTAAATTGCCCTCGCCTAACTGTTCATACACCATGCATAAATGAATGAGTGCAAAAAGGACTATCCTTCTCTTCTCTCTTTTACTGCCTCTGAGTCTTCTCGGTGCACTCCTTATGAAGTTTAATTTCTTTCTTTGTCCTTGATTCTACAATATCAATTTTGCTTTTCAATTTGCAGGCCCTCTTATCCTGCACCAAACTGGAAAATCAACATAACACTCAAGCTTACCTTGTGGGGGCGTGGCCTGATCAACAAAGATGGTGGTTGCGTTTTGAGAGATCTTTACTACTAACCCTGCTAATCTGACATAATACTGCAGTGCACTGCACCACCCATATGGATAAATCCCCTGTGTCTTTCACATGGCTGAGGCTTGTAAGTTGAGCTCAGGATCGCCCTGCCTCACCTTGTGAGCACAGAAACAAGTGACGCAGGACCAGGCCTGCCATTGTGGCATGAGCTCTGCAGAGAGAAGATGGTTAAGGGAGCTGCCAGGGCGGATGGCGGGGGCACCTGAGGAGACGTGATTTCTGCCTTGAGGTTCGTGGGCCCCCTAAGAGATTGCTGGAGGCATGGAAGTACATGCCCTGAGGTGCTGGACCTGGGACTGCTTGTAGCTATCCACAGCCATCCTCGGTCACCTACAGAGAGTGGGACACAATATTGCAACAAGTGCGTGTGAAGGGCCCACTGAACATTGAGTGCTACCCGATTTCTATATTTCCAGACTGCACCCTTAAGGTCCAAGAGCAGCGGCAATCATTCTTGGCGATTAAGAGGAGACTCCACAACCTTAATCTACATTATAGTCTGAGGTTCCCCGCAAAACTCTGAGCCGTTTACCAGGGGAAGGTGCACTTCTTCTTCTCAGCTCCTGAGACCTCAGGGTGGGTGGACACACTGCCAGAGGCCCCTTCACAGGACTCGGGAACAATGAGATCACAGATCCAATTGCTGGATGCAAATCATCATGACAGAGGAAGCAGGTCGTGAGGAGCACACAGACTGGCTAGCAAGCCGGGCGGGGATGTATAGAGGTGTGCTCCAATTGAATGTTGCTTGATATAGATGCCCTCACGGCAACACAAAACCATATCTGGACAGACGGAGTGGCCCTGCGTACTGCACGGACAGCATAGACGATGGCCGATCATGTTCTCACCCCTGTATGGTGTGCTGTGTGTGCAACATGGGCAAGATGACAGGCGGCGGCTTGGCTGAGAGTCTCGGTGGGGTCCCCAATGGGGGACACATCCATTTAACTCCTGTCCTGTGGAGCCTGTCCAACTGCCTTTTAATATCACCAGATTGGGTGGGGGGAAGTTGCTATCCATGCCTAAGTGGTTTTTCAGTCTCAATGATTTTATGTACTTAACAGCACCTGCCAGAGACTTCATCTATACAAGATGCATTGAGGTACAGAGCCTTAAGATGTAGGGACCAGGGGTCATTTGGTTGTCGCAGGGTAACGGAAGGGGGAGCTTTTCCTTCCCTTAGTGCCTGTCATGGTGCACTGACCCCTAGCATTGCACAACAGTTATCTCAATCTCTTGTTAGATTTAATCATAAGCATAATGGTAATTGTGGAGCAGGACCTGCAGGTTCTAGTGTCGCTCATTGTAAGACAGGACTGGTTGGCGGTACTGCCCATGGGGTGGGGGGAGTTGCAGGTAAGGCAGGTCAATTTCTTGTTTCAATACAGTGGGGTAGGTGACAGCTCAGGTGAGTAGATGAAAGGCGACATAACGGGGTGGGGTCTGGTGCTCTGTCTGGATGTTGGCTTGATCTTGCTGGCTCTTTGGAATGGCTGAAATTACATTTAAGTTCCTGACATGGAAATTTCATGGTATTGGTCCAACCAGAGAAATGCGAAAGAGTGCCTCCATACCTTAAGAGATGTCAAATTTTGGTTACCTTTTTACAGGAGACACATGTCTGGGAGACTGTCTCTCCACCCTGTATAAATGATGGAGGGATCAATTGTATGCTACATTGTATTCAGGGTTTTCATGGGGTACCCTAATCAAGAGAGGGGTCACGTTGTAGACACTGATGGCCATTTTGTGATTCTGTTCAGAGGTCTGGATGGGAGGGATCTCTACAGAATAAATGCATAAGCACCGAATGTAGACAGTCCAAGGTCTTTATTGAGGTGATGAGAGAAGCGGCCCCTACCTTACTGATAACATACTGTTAGCTGGTGACTGTAACTGTGTATTAGAAACAACATCAGACTGTGAGCCTCCAAAAGCTCATACAAAATCCCACATGATGTCACAGCTACAGACACTGATATTGGATTTTGTGTTATTGGACATACTGAGGGAAAGACATCCAAATTCTAGAATATTTTCTTGCTATACGCGGGCAGAGGGTACATCTAGTAGACTAGATCACTGCTTGACCTCTGGCCTTGCTGTCCTGACCAGCAGGGTGACGTATCTGGCGAGGCATATCTCTGACCACTTCCCCCTGTTGGTTTCCCAGGCAAGAGGATACAGCAGCCTGCAGTGCCGCTGTGGAGCGTGAGGGTGGAGTCACTGACAGAACCACCTTTTATGACCAGGAGGCTCTTGACCATTATTTCCAGGAGAACTGTGGAAGCTCAAGCAGTAGGGCTCATGAATGGGAAGTGAGGAAAGTGGTACTTAGGGGAGTTGGCATGAATACATTATACAGGGTGAGGCAAATGTTGATGTGAGACTTAGAACAAGATGAATTCAAACTGCATACAAAAGACACTCCCGGACAACCCCTTAGACTGGAAGAGTGGCGCCGCATATGTGGTGTGGTACTTGATTATTGGCAGGCACCGAAAAAATATACTTACACAACCTAGAGACAGAGACTCCAGTCAGAGGAGCCATAGTGGGAAGGATTTTTCTGCTGGATTAGAGGTAACTTGCCTGGGACCGGAGGATAGGGCACACTTTAGGTGGACTTGAGTAGAGAAGAGATCCTTGCCTCACTGAAGAATCAGATTATTGCTAAAACACTAGGGAACAACGGCCTCCCTGCAGAATATTATCATAAATACGCTGATCCAATAGTCAATAGAATAATTGAGGTCGACGATACGGCATACCGACTGGTGTGCCTCCCGGATATTATGCGTAAAACACCTGTAGTGTTTGTTCCCAAACTGGAGAATGCAGTGGAAGAAGTGAAGTCTTGCAGACTGCTTTGATACTGAATGTTTTTTTTTTCACAACTGCGTTTATTAAATGTTTAGGCATAGCATATGTACAGTTCTCCACAATCAGGAGGACACTGTCAGTGGCAAACATATAGCAGGATGTATACATAGCCTAAACGCTTACATCGCCCCCCTCCCACACCCCCTTACCCCGCCAACTTCCACAAAACCCCCCACTGCCCACCCCTTATCCCACCGTAACCCAGCGCACGTGTTCACTTTCAGCTGCAGTATACAGTTAGAGCACAGTAGGCATCAAATACCTTCCTAGGCCCCGAGGTCACCATCGGCAGGCAATTGGGGGCTCCAAGGTCAACCCCCTGTAATCCGCCCACCGCTTCCTGATCTTGTAGTGTTTCCGGCGGCATCCCCTGGCCTCAAACACTGGCAATTCTAACCCCATGAGAAAGTCCAAGCCCGCTTTCCAGGCGCTAAGTGGGGGAGCACGGTCACTCTGCCATGCCCTCGCCAGATCCCGTTTGGCCACGACTAGGCCCAGCAACAGGAGGTGACGCTTGTAGATGTTTCCACCTACATTCTCCAGGACATGTAGATGACCCAACCTGGGCGTACGAGGAAGGTCCCACCCCAGTACCTCTGACAAACAATTCCACACCCCATTCCAGAATCGAGTCAGACCCACACAGGACCACACAGTATGTAGCAGCGTGCCTCTCTCAGTCCCACAGCGCAGGCATTCCGGGGTGGCAATGAGGCCAGCCTTCCACAGTCTCTCCCTGGTGTAATAGGCCCTATGTAGGTATTTGAACTGTATGAACCGGAGTCGCACAGCTATTGCAGACCCACGGGGGGACTCCAGGGCCTCCCTCCAGTCATCCTCATCCAAAGGGCCAATATCCGTCTCCCAGGAGGCCTTCAACAACAGGAGAGAAGAGGAGCAATGAGTGACAAGCGTTTGGTATATGTTGGAGACTTTCTTATCTCCCAGATCTCCCATGAAGAGCTTAGCTTCCACAGGGCTAAATTCAGGAAGTTGGTCTAGCCCCACCAGACTCGGTGCAAGTGCATGACGGAATTGTAGATATTTAAAGAATTGGGTCTTGGGCATGTATATTCGGAGCTGAGGTCTTGAAAGGATTTGAGGGTAGTCCCAGTAAGAACATGACCAAGTGACGAAATCCCAATGGAGTCCCAGCCACCAAACCCCGACAGCGAGGCCAGTGCGGGGAGCTGTCCATTGTTCCATAGTGGGGTTTCCGCTGTCAGCCTACCCCACCAGCCCATGCGGCGCAGCACCTGTCTCCAGATCATGAAGACCACCTGAGTGACCTGCGGCAAATTCTTCTGCCGCCCGGCCGAGTACAACAGCGTATGTAGCGTGGCATCACCCATCAAGAAGTGTTCCAGTGCGTATGCTGGGTCGTTGTGATCGCCGTACCACCACTCGTTCATAACCAGCAAGTGGGAGGCCTGATAGTATGACAGAAGGTCCGATGTAGCTAAACCTCCACAGAACGTGGATAAGAAGCAAGTCCGCAGCGCCACCCTGGAAGCACCCCCCGCCCACAGAAAGCGGCCCAGTACTGAATTAACTCGACGGAACCACTGTGGGTCGATCCTATGTGGATGGTTCTGCAGTTGGTACAGGAGCCGTGAGAGGCATGCGAGACCAGGTTTTGATGTCCGATTGGACTCTGTCCCACACCGGCAGCACGTTGCGCTCCCATGCAATTGCGGCAGACTCAGACAGGAAGACTCCTAGGTATTTTAGACCACCGACCGCCACCTGTAGGGCCGATGCCCAGGGGTTTGTCTCCGACTCTCCGCCCAGCACCCACAGGGTCAATTTGCGCGGGTTGAGAAGAGTCCAGACACTTCTCCAAAGATACGCATTATTTCCAATATTCGAGGGCCAGAGCGGTTAAGATCAGTCATAAAGAAGAGGTCATCGTCCGCATATAACGCGAATCTGTCCGAGAGTCCTGCCCCCCACACAAAGCCACCAAGCTGTGCATCAATGCGCACCCACGCGGCCAATAGTTCCATGGCCAGTGCAAAGAGGTAAGGGGATAGGGGGCATCCCTGTCGGGTCCCCCTGGCAACTGGGAATTTCTCAGAAATCGCCCCTGAGATACGCACCGAAGCGGTGATGTCCGTGTATAGCAGCCTAACATATGAAACAAACACAGGGTCCAGGTTGAGGCGCGGCAAAAGGGCAAAGAGGTACGTCTAGCTGACCGAGTCAAACGCCCTGTCAATGTCTGCCAGCAGTAGCGCTGCCCGTTCTCCAGTCGCCCCCATAGCGTCCACCGCCGCCTGTGCACGTCTGATGTTGTGTCGTGTCGCCCTATGCGGCATGAAGCCCGCTTGATCCGGATGAACCAAGTCTGCGACATATGGGAGAAGGCGGTTCGCCAACGCTTTGGCCAATAATTTGGCTTCAAAGTTGAGCAAAGATATGGGGCGATATGACTCATGTCGGTCGGGGGGCCTACCCGGCTTCTGAAAAACTACAATTTCAGCCTGACGCCAGTCCGCCGGCAAGCTACCACGTTCCCGTGCTGCCTCCAACGCCCGCCTATAGTGCGGTCCTAGCTGCAGGTGGAATTTCTTGTAAAATTCACTGGGGAATCCACTCGGTCCGGGCGCCTTTCCTGTGTTGAGTTGCCCCAGCGCATCTCCCAGTTCCTCCGCTGTCAAGGGGAGGTCTAGGGCTTTCCTGGCATCGTCTGATATCGCACGGGGGGAAGGTCAGCGATGAACTTGTCAATCGCATCCGGTGGGAGACTGTCCCGGGGAGAATATTGCTCTGCATAGTAGCCGGCAAAGCTCGCTGCAAGAGTCGCAGGGTCCGTTATGGCAGTCCCCTCCCCATCGGTGAGGCCCGGTAGAGTGATCGGCTGCAGAGTTCGTTGACACAGCCTATGGAGCATGGTGCAGGACTTATCGCCCCACTGGTAAACCCTGCTCCGTGTGGCCAGCCACGCTTGTCTAGCCTCATCCATTAAGACCAAGGCATAGGATTGCTGTGCTTGCAGGAGCAGTCATATCGCCACTCCGTCACCGTCCCCCTGACACCGTCTCTCCAACACCTCCACCCGTGCCGCAGCCGCGACAGTGGCCTCTCGGCGACTACGACGGGCAGCAGCACACCATGCAATGTCAATGCCTCTCAGGGTGGGCTTCATGGCCTCCCAGACCGTCACTCCATCTACCCCCTCCGCCAGATTCTCCTGCCAGTAGTGGGCAATCGCGCTGCGCATATGTTGTGTATAGTCTGCCTGCTGGAGATTCCACAAGGACATCCGCCACCGGAATGGCTGGCGTGTCTTGCGCAATTCGACCCGTATCACGACAGGGGAGTGGTCAGATAGCCCCCATGGCTGAATTGCGGCCTGCTTCACCCTGTCAAGGAAGGCTCCCGGTACAAACACACAGTCCAGCCGTGAGAAGGAGCCATGCACAGCAGACACATACGTGTACTCACGCGTCCTGGCATGCAAGTGTCTTCAGGCATCCACCCAGCCCAACCCGTCAATCATCGCTTTTAACCGTGTAGGGGAGGCTGCCACCACGGTCACCTGCGACCTCCTTCTGTCCAGGCACACATCCACAACATCGTTCCAGTCACCACCTATCACGGCCAAGGAGTCTGGGATCTCGGCCCACAATTCAAACAGTCTCTCTGCCAAGGACCATTGTAGGGGGGGGGGCATACACACTGCCAAACACCACCGGCTCCGTACCAACCATGCCCTTAACAAACACATACCGACCCTGGGGATCAAGCCAGTGACGCTCGTGGGTATAAGACAGCCTCCGATGGATAAGAATGGCCACCCCCCTCGAGCCCCTGGAAAACCCTGCATGAAATACTTGATGGTAACCAAATCGCTGTAAGCTCAGCGCCTTTGTCCCCAGCATATGCGTCTCTTGTAATAGCATCACATCAGCTCAGTCCCTCTTACCCCAGCGCAAGACTGCCCCACGCTTAATTTTGTCCAACATCCCCCTGACATTCCAACTTAATATTCGCATAGAAGACCAGCGAGTTCCTGCCTTGAGATATCAACCATTGTCCCGATGGAAAAGTCTCTGAGGACCCCAGGACCCAGCCCAGGCACCCAGGCACCCAACACCATATACGTCAATGCAGCAGAAATCACGTGCACCCCCCTCAAAACACCCTCCACCCCCCCTGTCCCTTCCCTCCAACACTGCTCTCCCAACTTGATACTGAATTTTTGATAAAAAAATATTCAGTGGCCTGTTGGTGTCCCAAATGCATCCCTACCTGCCTACTCTCATACACAGAGATCAGTGTGGGTTCACCCTTAAGAGGAGTACCATGTTTAATTTACGTAGATTGTTTCATGTCTTCCAACCCCGTGTAGATGTGAAAAAACATTTAGGAAACATAATAGAAAAGTGGACTTACAAATTTAAGAATATGCAAACACCCAAAAATTATTCCATATCAATATTCAATTTTTATTATATTGTTCATTCTTTTGTCATCTATCAATATTCTTTTTGTAAAAAAGTGAGAATTATCATATAACAAATTCTGAATTATACTCTCACATATATATCCATCACATAATTTTGTGAACAAATGCTAATCTATGTATTCAAGGCATACTTGTGCATTCATACTTGTCTGTCTAGTAGCACTGGTTTAATCAGAATTATAGTTCTTCATATTCCAATTCACAAAAAATACACATATGCCAGAAAATGAACTGTGGCCCAAGCTCCAGCATTATATAAAAATAATATAGGATGGGATTCTCCTCACAATAAAATAAAGTTAAAAAATCAACCTGCTGCACAAAGGCAGTACCCAGTTAAGCAAGAAGCTAAAAAACAAGTCAGGGAGATTTTAAATCAAGGGGTGATTGAAACATGCACCTCGTCAATGAACAATCCTTTGTTTCCTGTGTCCAAACCAGACAATTCATATCATCTAGTATTGGATTACAGACACTTAGGGGCAGATTTATGTTAACTGGCGCATCCCGAGGGATGCGCCAGTTAACGTGCGCCACAGTGCGCCACAGCTGCCCCACCCATGGTGCGCCGCATTTATAATGCAGCGCACCATGGTGCAAAAACGGCACAGATGCGTGACGCATCTGTGCCGGAAATGTGGCGCATTGCTGGAGTTGCGTCGCAAGTGCGATGCAGCTCCAGCAAGGCTCGGGGGTGCCCCATCTACACAATGCTGCATCAAGACCTACGCCTGCTTCAAGCAGGTGCAGGGTTTTGACGCAGCATTAGGCCTGAAAGTGACTGAGTGAAATCTCATAGATTTCACTCAGCCACTTTCAGGAGGCATTCCTGCGCAGGAACGCCCCCCCCTGCGCAGGAACGCCTCCTTATGCCGCAGGGCTTTACAACGTGACACATGTCCTAGATGCGTCACATTGTAAATAGGGGGTATTGTTTGCACCGCAGTTAAGTCAAATAAAGTGCCGCAGTTGCGGCGCAAGGGCATCATAAATCTGCCCCTTAAACTCTTGTTGCAAAACATTTGCAGTACAGAATGCACATAGTGCAGCACTGATGATTAACATCGTGCGCAAAAAAATATTAAACCACATTTGATATTTCAAATGGGTTTTTCGGTCAAAACATTGCACCTGAAAGCAGGCATCTGACCGCTTTCTCAATTATGGGGACACAGCAACAATTTTGCCGTCGCCCTCAGGGATTCAAGAAGAGTCCAGGGTTATTTACAGCCAGGGTAACAGAGTTACTACAAACGTACGATGATGAGGCATTATCTTATGTTGATGACATTTATCTTACAGATGACGACTTGGACAGGCACTTGAAAAGAGTGAACACCATAATACTTTGGTTCGCTTCTGAAGGGTATAAATTCAATTTTAAGAAATCACCAATTGCCCACCTCAGCTTCCTATTTCTAGGATACGAGTTATCATGTGAAGGCTAAAGCCTGGCAGCTAACTTCCTAGAGAAATGTGCGCTGCTCCAACCTCCAAAGACGCTGAAATACTTACAGTCAATTCTAGATTTCCTGAATTTTGGAAGAACTTATGTTCCGAATTACGCAGAAAGGGTTATACCTCTCTACGAATTAATCAAACCTGATTTCAAACCAACTAATTGGACTCAAACACACACAGAAATTCTGCGTTCAGTCCAAACAGACATGTTAGCAAAAACACAGTTACAGACACGCGAAAACGTGCGCAATCTTGTGATCCGAATCATCCCAGGGAGATGCGGATTAACGTACCTGACCTTTAATGAGGGAAAAACGGTACCAATACATTACAAATCACACTTGTACAAACAAGCTGAAATGAAGTTCACTTCTACTGAGAAAATTCTGACAGCGGTTCAAACTGCAGTAGCAAAAGAGAGAGCTCTCGAGCAGGGTAAACGCATAATGATCGTTACACCTGTACCTGCCTTAGAGGCAGTGACGAAAGCAAGCATCCCAAATGCTAAAGCTCTACATCCGAGATGGATACAGTTGGTTAACTCTCTTGCTGCAACAGACGTTGAATACGTTTTTGACCCCAGCTTGAAAACACAAGAATTTCTCCAATACGAATACGAATGTCCTCTGCCGACCAAAATTCTGCCTCTGGAACATTACGGCTGTATAATATATACAGACGGATCAGCACAGCCCGCAATTGGGGGTAAACAAGCCTATAGTGCTGCGTGCGCGATTGTTAAAGGTCGCTGGCGCGAAGGCAAATTCAGACCTATGGTCACTAAAACTCAATCACTCGGAGACTGTACAGCTCAGCGAGCTGAACTACAGGCTTTCAAGATGGCGCTTGAAAATACCGATCGCGAATTCCCCACACTAATAGTGTGCGATTCGTATTTCTGCGTTGAATCTTACAACGAAAATTTGCAGAGCAGAACTGGGTTAAAAACGGTTCAAAAATTCAAAAGGTGGCACGATTAAGCATAAAATGCTTTGGGAACAAGTAGTTCTTTTACAGAAAGAACTACAAAAGTCTCACGTGATTCATACACTGAGTCATCAGCATGATGGCGTTCAGGTTGCAAGGAATTCATTGGCTGATGAAGCCGTGAAGGCAGCTGTGCAAACAGCTTCCGTAGCTACAATCGCTCGCTCAAAAAGAGTAATAGATGGTGAAACGCTATTAGCAGTACAAGCCTCAATGGATGGCAATCATGCAGCGTTACATCTAAACTATCCACTCACTTATACATATATAATTGATGCAAACTCCGTTACTTTTGCTCGAATCCCTGGAGTGGGGGACAGAGTAATTCAAAACAGGAAGCGGAGAACTTACTTGGTTCAAGAAGCACATATGGGAGAGGGTCTGACACATCAAGGGATCTAAAAAATGTCTTATAGAGTTAGAAGAGATGTACTGATGGCCAGGAATGAGCATCCACGTTTACGAATTTGGAATAAACTGTGAAACCTGTTACATATATATTAGCTTTGACAACCACCAGATCCCTGGCTACAGTGTAGCCAGCCCAGTTCAGATACCACTGTTAGACAGCATTCAGCTATCTACACGCAGACTTCCCTGCAGACAGATGCGGTCCCACAACTACTAGGACAAGATTTTTTTGGTTATGGCCCCAGCGCTTGGCTAATGCCGAAACTGGTATAAAGGATTTGCAAGTCTTTATCGGCACATACGCAATCGGCACGCTACATTCTGACCAGGGTCCTGCATTTTGCTCTCGAGCTTACACGGAGGCTATGGCTAGCTTGGGTGCTGCATTGCGGTATTCTAGTCCCTTCCATCCTGAGGGTAATGTGGTAGTGGAAAGCAAAAAACGTGACATAAAGCAATCCATAACAGCTAAAGTATTAGGTTTGGGTGATGGGTGGGTCAAACATTTAATAAGTGTCCAACGTAGTCTTAACAATCTGCCAAGAAATTCTCTGTCGGGAATCACTCCTTATAAATTACTGTTTGGTGCTAGAATGATAATCGAAGACCTCGATTGTCAAACTTCAATGGTGGAACAAAAACCCTTTGATGTCAAAGATCGTTTGGCTGTTTTACAGGACTTAAATGAAACAAGAAGAAGTCTGAGTAACACAACACAAAAGCCAACAGCCACTGAAGAAAAACCACCTGTCCCAGCAAGACCTGTCTGGATTCCAAAGATTGGGGATCTAGTCAGAAAAAAGATAGCGGTGAAGAAGGAATTTGGGCCTTCTTACAGGAAAGCAGTACCTGTCTTAGCAATCCAAGGAACAAGATCAGTAGTACTACCGCCCCTTGTTGGTAAAAAGGAGAACCGAGTCGTGTCCATCGACCTGGTCAAACCACAACATGTGGCCAATAATAAGTAGTAGGCTCAGTGGACTCCCAAGATGTAGCAGAAGACCAAATCTTGCTACTATCCAAGAGGTTCAAACTGAATGTCTTATCACATTTGATAAACCTGCAGTAAGAAAAGAAGGACTATGCAACAAAGCCATGGAACTCGTTCCTCTTGAGACCCAAATAACAGTTCATCAAGAAACACCTGCCTACAATGATGTAGCCTCCGATTAAACCAATATGGCAAAGGAAGATGCAACTCCAAAGATTAATAACAATCCTGATGCAATTCCAACAATTGATAGAACTGCCTCTGGCTCAACTTTGATACATTTTCTGAGGATCCTTGTGAACCCGAAGAAACGCCAGCAAATAAAACTCTCATTGAAAAACAACAGAACTCTTTCATGAACTTGAGAAAATATATCTGGTTTCACCATGGATTGAATTTTGGATTGGTTTAGGTATATTTTTTCTCCTACTATGGCTGATTTTAGTCTTAAGCTTGGGACAAATGATAGATGGACACAGCAAGCAAGAAAATCAACTTGGTCCTAAAACCTCACAAATCATCCCATCGTTAAAAGAGAGACCTGTCATCAGTAAACATCACAGCCGTTCCTATACCTGGTGGTATAGCATGGGATAGAACTGATTATGAAATATATGGCCCGGTGGAGCTGCTGAAGATTCCACACCAGTTCAAGGTTTCTTTAAGTGACTTTGTATCACCCAGCACATTTTCTGATGATTGGGACTTTGAGACTATTAATAATATGATGTCAGATTTAGAAATGTCTGCAAAATTTACTGAACATGACTATTTAGAAGGGTAATCAGATTATAAACCAAATGTATTGTTTTAATCACTATGGTCATCACTATTTACACAAATCTGCAAGTCCTAGGAATATTTTTACTTATAATCAATGGGAACTTTGAAAGTAAAGTAGGCCAAAATCCCCCCTTACCCACCATGGATTGTATTCAAACCACTTGCAAGCAAGCAAAAGTATCCATACCCAGCATTGCCCCAAAACTCACAAACCCCCCCCCACAAACATCTGGAATCCCCACAAACAGCGAGCGAAATCTCAGAAAATGCAAAAACTTTTTCACCAGGGATTGTCTCCAAAATACTTTCTTTCAGGTATTAGACCTTCCCAGCAATGGCCCCAGAACTTTCAACCCGGGCGAAAACAAGTTTAACACCCCCAACAAGCCAAAAGGCAAAACCAGGGAAAAGCCACACTAAGAAAACTTTGAGCCTACCTGGAATTCAGTCCAAATGCGCTCTGCAGCTAGGCCCCAACTCCCCTTTTCCACCATGGATTTCCTGTAAAACGAATGCAATCAACATTAGAATGTGCCAGCAGTGCTCCCAGGCCCCCAAACCCACCCACAAAAACCTGATAGCGCCCCAAACAGCACCCCAAAGACAGGCAATTGAGAAAAAACGCAAACACTTTTTCACCATGATTTTGGTCCAAAACACTTGATTCCGATATTAGACCCTCCGAGCTATGCCCCCAGACCCCTGCAGCCACCCGCAAAAAAGCAGAACACCCCCAAACAGGCAAAAAGCAAAAATGGGCCTACCTTCATTTCAGTCCAAATACGCTGTGCAGCTAGGCCCTAACTCCCCTTTTCCACCATGGATTTCCTGAAAAACAAATGCAATAAACATTAGACCGTGTCAGCAGTGCTCCCAGACCCCAAAACCCACCCACAAAAACCTAAAAGCCCCACAAACAGCACCCCAAAGACAGGCAAGTGATCAAAAGCACAAAAACTTTTTCTGCTCTGATTTTCTCCAAACCGCTTTTATCCGGTATTAGACCTTCACAGCAATGCCCCAGACCAGTCAACTCACCCGCGAAGAAGTAGAACACCCTCACAAGTGCAGAGTATTTCTTCATTGGGCGTAATCCAGCCATCTGCTTTGAGGGAAATAGGAGTCTGGAGGAAGAGGATAGAGGAGCATGTTCTTGTGATTTTGTGAACCTGAGGAATGCAGACTGTGGCACCTTAAAATCAATAAGCAAATAAGTGAAGACCGTTCTGCTGATGGGCTTGTTTTTGTGATTAGGTGATAAAAGTTTTTTTATATAGATTTTGCAAAACAAAGAAAGACAGACACACAGGAATAAAAGTGAATAAGGACGAAAAAGAAAGTTAGTGATTCATTGACTTATTTCAGGGCTCGTGTTAGGGAAGAAGAGCTTGTCCTCAAACTCTGCGAATTCAGACGGGAGTAGGTCAGTTAAAAGAGAAGAACTTCCCTCATCTAAGTTGGTGTCCTCCTCGTCTTCTTCCTGCCTGCATTCTCGTATTTTGTAATCTGGTGGTATGAGGTGCTGATTCATCTTGATCATTGTTAACCTCTCCACATTTTTGGGCGAGAGGCGGGTCCTTTTGGAAGTTACAATGCCACCAGCAGCACTGAAAACGTTCAGAAGACACGCATGTGAGTGGGCAAGACAAGTAATTTATTGCCAGGTTAGTGATCTCTGGCCACACATCTCTTTTCCCATGCCAATACGCCAATGGGTCATCATGAACATAGACCTCTGTTGAGTCATTTAGATAGTCGTGCACCATCGACTCAAGGTTCTCCAGGGTTCCTCCACTTTGATTACTTTTTTCTGGGACCTTTTGAGAAGCAAACCCAAGCTGAGTTAGCCAATCCTCTTCTTCACACAATGTTACTGTTGTGTCTGGTGCAGATGATACGGTTGCTAGTGTCGTTAACGGTTGTGAGGGAAAATGACTCACTTCTGCCACAGCCACAGATGCAGAAGTGGATTTTTTTTAATCCGGATGGCCTGCTGATGCTGATGTACTGCCCTTTCCTTCAATTTCCTGCCGTTCTCTTTCAAACCGACTGGCTGACACAGCTAGCCAATGTTTGTACTTTGTAACATCTGCGTCATGAATAGGAAAGAATACTCTGCCTGCCACTGCCTTTTTGTACCGTGGATCCAGAATAGTAGCAGAAATGTAATGCTGTTCTGTGTGGATCTTTTGAAGACGTTTATCGCAAAGTAGGCGCTGTAATAACTTCTCCGTCAACTCAAATGCTTCTTGCTTTCCATCTTTTTGAAATGTAGAAGACACCGCCTTCAGTTGGTGCTCTAGCATGCGCAACAATGGGATAGCTTTTCCCAAATTACAGTCCTTCCTGCTGACTGCACGCGTGAAGACCTCAAAAGGACGAAGCATGTCTGTCAGGCTTTTAACTAGCTCCCATTGCTCCACCTGTATCCTCAGGTCTATCATAGGTGTACCAAGTTTAAAGAAATACTTATTGACTACCGCATACTGCTCATACAGACGCTCAAGCATGTAGAAGGTTGAGTTCAAACGTGTTACCACCTCCTGGATGAGTGCTTTCACTGGCACTTTACGTTCATGTTGTAGGCACCTCAGCTGCTTCTGGGCCTTAAAAGAATGGTTGAAATGTGTGCACATTCTTCGGCAGTTGGTCAGTAACTCGCACACTGGACTTTCTTCACTCACAAATTTTTTAACAACCAGGTTTATACAGTGCGCCAAACACGGCACTCTGAAATAGTTACCCTTATCCATGGCCTTAACTACATTGGCGCCATTATCCGTGGAAACATAACCAATCATGCGTTTTCTTGGGGACAGCCATTGAAAGACCTTTGTGTTAAACTCATGCAAAATGTTTTCTCCTGTATGATTTTTCTCCATGGCAAACATGGCTAGTGTTGCATGTTTCCGAGCAGCTTTATAAACTTTGTCCGTGTCAACACTTGCGGTTACCTTTGCTTTAACCCCTGAAAAAGAGACCCAGTGTGCAGTGATGCACATGTAATCAACGGCTTGGCAACTGGTCCACATGTCTGTTGTCAGATGTATAGCGTGAACAGCACTCTTCTGCATAGCTGCCCCAATCACCTCCAGCACATCCTCATGTAGTGCTGGAACTGCAAGTCTGGCAAAATAGAACAGGCTAGGAACTAATTCAAGAAAAACCACCCCTTCCACAAAAGAAAAAGGGAGAAGGTCCAACGCTAGCATTTTAGCCAACTTAGTGTTATACAGACGCGCCGTTGGGTGGTTGCGTTCAAATGGCGCATCTGAAAACAACATGCTTCTAATGGTGGGCTGGACCATTTTACGGGATGATGATGACTTCTTCGACCCAGTTACGCTCGGTGATGATGAACTTTTTCGCATTGGTGTCTCACTCTCTCCCACACTCATAGTGTGGTTCATATATCTTGCAGGGGGTGTGCTGCTGACAGGGGTACTGGGTGTAAGGGAAGAAATGTTTGACGCTTCTTCCTCCTCGTCATGATCAGATGAAACATCAATGGATACAATTTGTTGACTTACAATTCGGGCTGCCTTGATCTCCTTTAGGTGCGCATGCCATTTGACAGTGTGCTGTCTCTCAAGATGACCTCTCTGGCCTCCGGTACCATAGTTGGTACCAAGCTTACCACGACTAACTCTAACCTTACAAATGGTACAAATGGCTATATTTTCCCTTGTTGGGCTAACACTAAAGAAGTCCCAAACTGCGGACTTCAAATGTCTGTGGGGGGTGGAGGAGACGATACTGGAAATGCTAATGCCAGATAAAGTGGTGGATGTGTGTTGCTGAAATTTACTACGTAGTGCTCTTACAGCACCACTAATTGAGGAAATGGAGGTCGAGGTGGATGGAGGTCCCTTCTGGTGAGAAAATATGGCCTGCATTGGTGGTGGTCCCATTGCCACGTCGCCAACATCACGCTCAGCAGCATTTCGGGATAGGGTAAAAATGTCTGTTTGCTGCATGCCCGCTGGACTGGAGTGACGTGTATGATGACTGCGTCGTCGTCGTGAGAGTCTTCATCAGCAGGAGTATACACCACTTCTTGTTCAGCGTCATCATCACACTCCATAACTATGAGACTTTCGGGGACCTTCCTTTTACGCTTAGCTACCTTTGTCAGATCATGGTGTGCCTCACTCTCAGACGCCAGTGGTGGTTCCCAATTTTCATCCATATCATCAGAAGGAAGGGGGCTTAAAGAAGATGTAGACACCATCCTTGATCTTTTCCTTGCTAGGGATCTGGAAGACAATGAATGATCAGGAGCAGTGGCTTCCCCAAATGATACCTCGGCTTGGATGTCGATTTCCTGATGTGCCCCTACTTCGGGAGGAACAACTATTGTGGGCACTTGTGCCGCTCCATGCACCTCTGCTTGCGCCTCTCCTTGAGCCGCCTCTCCTTCCACATGTACTTGGGCTTGTACTTGCACAAGTGGTTGTTGTTGCGGCTGTGGTTGTTGAACACTCGTTAGATGAGTTACAACAACCTGTGTTGATTGAGGGATGCTGCTACTTTTTTGCGATGAGCCAACATCACAGGTCGATGGTGATTGAACAACTATACTGGCTGCCTCTGCAGCATTCAAGGGCTTGGACCTAAGTTTGGCGTGGTGGTGGTGGCACTGAGCCCAATGGAGCGAAGGTGCTGCTCCCAGCTTGGTCCCCAGCAGACCCCGCTGCTGCTGCAGGCATACTTTTTTTTCCCCAAAAAATGCGGCGGTCGACACACCAGTCTCCTTGGTAAGTGGCATCACTTGCTTCTTCTGCTCCTTACTGGCAACTTTCTTGCTAGAGGAGCTATGGGCAACTTTTTTTGGGGCCATCTTCTTCAGATGTCAGAACAGCAGGCCTCAGTTGCACAAGTTGCAGAGTTGTCCGGGGCCACACGTGACGTTGTGCTGCACACACCGCAGCAGGACTTTTTCCTGGCACTGATGAGAAGCGATGAGGCTGATGATTCGTCTTTCTGCACCTAAAAGCAAACGAAGCCAGAGGAACATTAGTTAAATAAATGTTGCATATGTAGCGCTTCAATTAATAGTTTGCAAGTAAGCATTTTTATTATACCCACCCCCCAAAATGGAAAGACCAATAAAATGCACCACTGACAGAGTACCCCTGGGCATAATGGATGAAAGCATGGCAAACTGGGTGCAGGCCTATGGCACAACAAAGCACACTGCCTGGCTTTAAAATGCCCCCTAGACCCCCACCCACATGGCCAGGCCCTGCCTGGACCAGGCCTCAAAATGGCCCCCACCCACATGGCCATGCCCCATCAACACCCCAAAAAATCGAAAAGCACACAAAAATCACCACAATCCAATACCATCCATGCCCTCCATGATGTTTAAATTAAAGAGACCCTCCAGAAAGACTCAGTCCATGCACCACTGAGTACCCCTGGGCAAAAGGCCCCAACAACAGCCAAAAAATCGAAAAACACACAAAAATCACCACAATCAATGCCATCCATGCCCTCCATGATGTTTACATTAAAGAGACCCCACAGAAAGACTCAGTCCATGCACCACTGAGTACCCCTGGGCAAAAGGCCCCAACAACAGCCAAAAAATCGAAAAACACACAAAAATCACCACAATCCAATGCCATCCATGCCCTAAATCATATTGAAATTCAACAAAACAGTTGTATCCTGCACCCATAACTAACCCTGGTCCTACTAGATACTGTGGCTACCCACAATATATTTTATTTAATGTTCTGAAAAAGTTCCAAAATTGTAGTTGCAGCAACTGTAATGCCCCAAAGAAACTTACTTGTGAAATTTCTAATCCAAAAGTAATCCAAAGAAAGTCAAAAAGGCCTCAAATCCAAATATCCAGCAGCATCCACAAAAAGTAATCCTTTCAGGTCAAGATCCAAATCAAAGTGACCAGGACATGAACAAAGCACTGGGAGGAGCCTGCTGGACAGGAAGAGGAAGTTGGAGACTGTGGGGCACTTCCTTCCTCCAACCCCCCCCCCACCCAAATGGACTCCTTGCAAAAAAAAGTGCAGGCAAATGTCAACCTGAGGAGTTATTCTGATAAAAATCATAATTTTCAGAAGGTTTATGCTGCCTGCTGGTGGATTTCATGTGCAGAATTGCAAATTTTGCAATTTTGCAAACGCGAGATTGTTGCGGCCAGCCGCATCTACGTGTTCGCAATTGTTTACTCCCGCGATGCGTGATCACGGGCCTTTATGACGTACTCTCGTTGACAAACTCGCTGTGCAAGGTGGCAAGCCGCGATGACGTAATCGGGATCGACAAACTCCCGCGGGATTCCGCAGCAAGATCCAAAATGACGCAGCACACGCAAAATATGGAGAAAAACAACTCTGCAAACGCTGAATGATGGTAAGTGAACGCTGCGCGCCGCAATATTGTATGACCAAGCAAAAAAATCTGCTGCGTGCAAATTTTCAGGAAATTGGCGGGAATTCTCAGATCGCGAATTTGCCGAAAATCCGCACATTCCGCGAGCGGAACGGATTTTACGCCCATACTCAGTGAAGATTATGTTCAGTGTATTTTATTGTGACGAAAATCCAAGAACAGAAGTGAAATATTAACATCTTTTTGTGACATTTGTAATAAAGTTTGAAACATTGAGAGAACATATTTGAACCAGTTGTTGTTGAATGGTTGCGCAAATTGATGCTGTGGTGATGCTGAGTGGTGCTGTGGTGGTGCTGAGTGATACTGGGATGGCGCTGAGTGATGCTGGTGTGGTGCTGAGTGGTGCTGTGGTGGTGCTGAGTGATGCTGTGGTGGTGTTGAGTGATGCTGTGGTGGTGCTGAGTGGTGCTGTGGTGGTGCTGAGTGATAATGTGGCGGTGCTGAGTGATGCTGTGGTGGTGCTGAATGATGCTGTGGTGGCGCTGAGTGGTGCTGTGGTGGTGCTGATTGGTGCCGTGGTGGTGCAGCGTGATGCTGTGGTGGTGCTGAGTGATGCTGTGGTGATGCTGAGTGGTGCTGTGGTGGTGCCGAGTGATAATGTGGTGGTGCTGAGTGATAATGTGGTGGTGCTGAGTGATGCTGGGCTAGCGCTGAGTGATGATGTGGTGATGCAGAGGGCAGAAAGGCACAAAAAGCAGTCTAACAAAGGGCAGAAAAACAAGGGAAAACGAGTCTAACAGAGGGCAGAAAGGCACAAAAAACCAGTCTAACAGAGGACAGAAGGGCAGAAAAACAAGGGAAAAATGAGTCTAGCAGAGGGCAGAAAGGCACAAAAAAATAGTCTAACGGGGCAGAAAGGCACAAAAACTAGCCTAACAGAGGGCAGAAGGGCACAAAACCGAGTCTAACAGAGGGCAGAAGGGCACAAAAAACGAGTCTAACAGAGGGCAGAAGGGCAGAAAAACAAGGGAAAAATGAGTCTAACAGAGGGCAGAAGGGCACAAAAAACGAGTCTAACAGGGGCAGAATGGCAGAAAAACAAGGGAAAAACGAGTCTAACAGAGGGCAGAAGGGCAGAAAAACAAGGGAAAAATGAGTCTAACAGAGGGCAGAAGGGCACAAAAAAATAGTCTAACAGGGGGCAGAATGAATCCCGCCCTGCGTGTTTGTCCACGAAGATACCACCTTTTTGTGCAATACCTCTACTCAACTAGAGTACTTTCTACTGTCTAATCAGTAAGTGCTCCCTCATTGGCTAAATGTATAGGGACAGATTTACAATAACTGGCGCATCCCCAGGGATGCGCCAGTTATTGTGCGCCGCAGCTCCGCCACCCATGGTGCGCCACATTTACAATGCGGTGCACCATGTGGCAAAATCGGCACAGATGCGTCACGCATCTAGTAGTAGTTTACTTTCACCTACCGTGGTACACGATTTCTTTGCCAGCCTAGACGATCTGATGATTTCTCCTGACACCGACACCGAGAATAACTTTTGATTCATGCACACAGCGTTCCCTGAACTCTGAAATTCGGCCTTCAAATTTTTCATAACAAAGACTTCTAACTTTGGAACTCTATTTTTTCACAACCAATTGAATTTTTCTCTCCAAAACATTGAACTTTTTGGCACAGACTATTCTGCTTAAAGTAGAACTATTCTTTGAGAACAAGAAACTATTTTTCTCTTTTGAACACTGCCTAGAAAAATATTTGGCCTTATCCTCATCTAACAATTGACATGTTATGTTATGAAATGGTCTCGACCTTTCTTTCTGTATTTAAGAGACATTTTCATAAATGTAATTTCATGATTCATTCAGTTTACATATTTAGATACCATACTCTATGCTTAGAATGACATCACTTCCTTAAAATGCGTACTGTAGAAATGCTCAATATTTTCTTCTCATGTACAACCATTTCAAGTGTATTTTTATGTATTTTGGGGTGGGATTGTAAACGCTAGCTTTAGATATGTTCAGTGCTTATTAGGTTAGCTTTATTGAACTTAAGATCGTGGAGTGGGTGTTGTAAATGAATCTAGGACCCTAGTGTAATTTTCCCGATTCATGCCCTTATATAGGTATACTTTATCATATCCTTATATAGGCATAGAAATTACTACCATATTTGGCCTAAGCCATACAGCCCAAATACGACATGGCTACTTCCACTAAGTTCCGAGAATCAACAACAATTTCTTGGAAAAACCTGCCTTCAGCAACTAGGTACTTCCCCTGGCTTGAATATTAAGTTCTCCAAGAACTCCTGTCGTTTTCCAAGAATTTAGCCTTTGAGTGACATTATTAAGTCCAAACGTGAGTCAAACTCGGCACCTTCAAATTATAAATATGCCTAGGTTTGCCCAGACAAACACACAGTGGTTTGGAGCAGATCGACTATCTACTTGCCCGACCCCCTGCAGCAGCAAATGCCGAAGGAAGCCGACCCTCCAGGTGATGCACTGAGAGACGCTGTATTTTCTCCTTCCGAAACATCCAGCTCCAGTGTTTCCGGCTTACCTTTGCGGGTATCTGGGAAATCGAGTCCTCAGAGAGAGATACAAGACCTCCTTCATTCTAAAACCAAGGTACGGAGCTGATTAGACCTCTTAGAGAATTCTTGGAATAAATTCCTGGCAGAGAACTACTAAAAATAAGCTACTCCTCATTTACTTCTTCCCTCGTACTAGACTTAGGTTAGGTACACCGGGATAGGCGTATTTTAGAAGCACCAGTTGAGTACTTTTAGTCATTATTTATTACTGTATGTATTTTATACAGTTTATGCACTTTATGGATTAGAAACCATATCATGCTTTTACAGTACTAATTTATAATACTGTGTGTATTATATGCCTTGTACTTTATAGCCAGAATTACGATTGTAGCAGTTCATTTCCAACGCTTGAGAAAGAAGACTGTTCAATAAATACTTTTACTGAAAACTCCCGTCTCTCTATTTCCCTGCATCTCTGGTGAAACGAAGCATTCACGATTGACTGAGTAAAATAGTTGTCTATTGTTTCCGCGACTCTAGAGATTTGATTTCTTATTCTTGGGAAACAAAGTTGTCATGTTTATGCGGTTGTCAGAAACTAATCCCTTCTTGTTTATTCGAGAAAGTTTCTAGTGACCTCTGAGCTAGCTGTCACTCACTATTTAGTTTAATATATTTGGTAGAGACCTAGTCGACCTCAGTCCTACGTCTAAACTACAGTATATATTATTCCAATGTGCAGAGCCTATTGGGAATATAGGAACTACTCTACAAATTCACTATTCAGATTGCATAGTAATATGAGTGTACGGGGCAATGTATGCGTAGGTAAGACCCAAATTTCATATCCATGAAATCCATATGTCACTACAGATAGTAAATAAAACATTACTATGCCTGGCAAATGAAAAATGGGGAGGTAAAATACCAATCTATCAATCAATTAATCAATCAATAAATCATTTGTAAAGCGCACTACATACCCGTGAGGGTCTCAAGTCGCTGGGGAGGGGGGATGCGATACTGATCGAACAGCCAGGTATTGAGTATCCTCCTGAAGGTCAGCAGGTCTTGGGTCTGAAGGAGAGCCATCTGAGGTAGGCTGGGCCGGTCTTGTGGAGTGCATTGTGTGCGTGGATGAGGAGCTTGAAGGATATCCTCTTGTTGACGGGGAGCCAGTGCAGGTTTCTCAAGTAGGGGGTGATGTGGTCGTGTCGTGGTACGTCGAGGATCAGTCGTGCAGAGGCGGTTTGGATGTGTTGTAGTCGTTTGATGAGTTTGGATGGGGCTCCCACGTAAGGGGCGTTTCCGTAGTCCAGTCTGCTGCTGATAAGGGCCTGGGTGACTGTCTTTCTTGTATCTGTCGGGATCCATCTGTAGATCTTGCGGAGCATGCGGAGGGTGTTGAAGCAGGAGGAGGAGACGGCGTTGACTTGCTTGGTCATTGAGAGCATTGAGTCGAGGATGATTCCCTGGTTGCCTGCGTGGTTGGTGGGATTCAGGGCTGCCCCTAGTGCCGTCGGCCACCAGGAGTCGTCCCAGGCTGAAGGGTTGGAGCCGAGGATGAGGACCTCCATCTTGACCTAGTTCAGCTTCAGACGGCTGATCTTCATCCAGTGGGCGACGGCCTTCATTCCTTCATGGAGGTTGGCTTTGACGTTGATGGGGTCCTTGGTGAGGGAGAGGATCAGTTGAGAGTCGTTGGCATAGGAGATTATGTTGAGGTCGTGCTGTCGGGCGACGTGTGAGAGCGGGGCCATGTAAATGTTGAAGTGTCGGGCTGAGGGAGGATCCCTGATGATCCACAGATGATCTCGGAGGCTTTGAAACGGAATGGGGGGAGGCAGATACTCTGGTTTCTTGTGGAGAGGAAGGAGGTGGTACATTCCAGAGCATTGTCTCGGATCCCTGCGGCGTGGAGGCGTGCGTGTAGTGTGCGGTGGCAGATGGTGTCGAAGGCAGCAGAGAGGCCTAGGAGGATGAGTGCTGCAGTCTCGCCGCTGTCCAGCAGGGTCCTGATGTAGTTGGTGGCAGGAAGGGTCCAGGATTCTGTTGTACAGGTGGGGTGTAATGGAGCTGCTTGCTTTGTTGAAGACAGGGTGCGAGAATGGGTTTGACGGAGAGCCGGAGTGGATTGTGCTCATTGTCTAGATGGTGTCATCGATGCTCACGCTGACCCAGGCTAGCAGGGGGTCGTGGTCGATGGTGTGCGGAGGATCTGTTGTGTTGCTGTCTGTTGGGGCTGACTGGGTGTTGAAGCTGTCATGGATGTCTGCTATCTTGCGGTGGAAGAAGGTGGCGAGGGAGTCGCACATGGCTTGCAATGGCGGGATGTCATTGGTGTTGGAGCTGCAGTTGGAGAGTTCCTTTACGATGTTGAAGAGCTCCTTGCTATGGTGTGCATTGTTGTCAAGGCGGTCTTTGAAGGAGGTCCTCTTGGCTGCCCTTATGAGGTGGTGGTGATTGCAGATGGCGTCCTTATGTGCTGCGTGGCTGTCCGGAGTTTGTTCACTGTGCCATTCCTTCTCAAGTTTCCGGCAGGCTTGCTTGGAGGCAAGGAGTTCTGGGGTGAACCAGCTGGCCCTCTTGCTGGTGTCTCTGTGCGGGGGTTTCTTCAGCGGGGCGAGGGTGTTGGTACAGTCCTTGATCCTGCGTCTGAGGCTGTGGGCAGCGTTGTTGGTGTTGGAGGGTTCGGTGGGTGGGCATGTAGTTAGTCTTCGGTGATTTTGCTCCAGCAGCGGCGGGGGATCTGTTGGGTGTGGTGGTGTGTGGTGGGTTTCTGGAAGGCGAAGTGGATGCAGCGGTGGTCGGTCCAGAGGAGTTCGGTGGTGTGGCTGAAGGAGACGTGTGGGCTTTAGGAGAAGACGGGATCGAGCGTGTGGCCGGCGGAGTGGGTGGGCGTTGTAACGATTTGCTTCAGTCCAAGGTTGGCGAGGTTATCGATCAGGGTTGTGGAGTTGTTGTCATTGTTGTTCTCAAGGTGAGAGATCAGGTCTCCGGGGAGGATGTAGTTGATGGAGGTCAGTGCATGCGCATCTTACATACATCTTACATAACAAAATCGTCTTGGGAATCATTTCTCGACGAACATTTCAATCATCAGGACGGCAAAACAGGGGAGCCTTACAATCTTCTGGAGGGCCGAAAACCTCAAATAAGCTCAGCACGAGAAGATGTCATTTTGGTACCCTCCGCGGCCAAAATCATGAAATTTATTTCCAAAGGTAGAAAAGACGGCGCAGCTGGTCCAAACGGTATTCCTCCAGCCCTTTTCAAACTTGAAACAGAATATTTGGCTGACAAGTTGATCCCCCTCTATTTATCCATCAATAACTCTGGGCGCCTTCCCGTCTCTTGGAGGGGCTCAATCCTCTCACCGATTTATAAGGCGGGGGTTAGACGCCTTCCAAAAAACTACCGCCTGATTGCACTCCTTGATATTGAGGCTAAATACTTTGCTGGTCTTCTATTGACCCAGCTGCGAGAATGGGCTGCAAATCAAAGCTTAATACCATCTAGCCAAACGGGGTTCTGCAAAGACATGGGGACAACAACCAACCTTGTGGCCATCTCGTTGCTCATTGATAGGGCTAGGGTGACCAAGCAGGTTCTCCACCTCTGCTTTGTGGAGTTTAAGGCGGCCTTCGACAATGTCAACCGAGAAATCCTCCGGCGAAAACTGGCCTCCTGGGGGATTCCCTCCCCTCTACTAAGCCTCCTGATCGAATTACACACGAACATGTGGTCCAAGTAAAGCTTTTAGACGGCTCGCACCTCTCTAGGCCTATTCCTACCACAAAGGGCCTAAAGCAGGGGTGCGTGTTAGCTCTAACTCTCTTCAATCTTTTTACAGCTGACCTGCCACCTGCCCTAGAGGCTTGTAATTCCCACGCTCCCCGGTTAGGAGGCAAAGGGCTGGCCAGCATTTCCTACGCAGACGACGTGGTTTTGATCAGCCACACGAAAGTTGGTCTTCAGAACCTTATTAACACGCTTCATGGTTATGCCGTTGAAAACCTATTAGAAGTGAACATCAGCAAGACAAATGTTCTGTCCATAACTGGAAACAAAAAGTCGCACACTTGGTCGCTTGGCACAGAAGCAATTTCAAACTGCTCTGAATACAAATAACATGGGATCAAAGTTGACAAAGGCGCCCGCTATCTAAACCAACTAGAGGCCATCAAGAGGAAAGGCATGTTAATAGCCATGACACTGAAACAGTTAAAATCCAACTTGAGTGGCGAGACTCTACTGCCATTACTTCGAGTAGCTAAAATCAAAATAGAGTCATCAATCACGTATGGCAGCGAGGCCCTAAGAGGAACGGACGCAAAACTTCTTGATACAACTATCTCAAAGGCCTACAGACTTCTATTCAACCTGCCATCCTACACTTCGCAGGCCCAGATTCGGTTGTAATTTGGGCTGACGTGCCAAACACTCGCACAAAGAGGCTCATACATCAAGTGCTGGCATAAATTTAAGAACTCTTCAGAAAACACCTTGAACCGACAGCTCTGGCAAGATATGACCAGCTCATCCAGAATGCCGGCGAAAAAATACTTAGAGGAGTCCCTGGCCATCACAGGACTGAAAGACCTATGGGAGACTCCTCTATCAGTGATCACATGCACAATTCAAGCGCATACTGAACAAGAGTTTAAAGAGACACTCGCATGTGGAGGACAAAGCCTCGCTTTCTCAGAGGCGCCATGCCTGGATGACCCTGTGTACATACAAATCACCGGGGCTTCAAGCATATTTTGGTCTGGGCTATGCCTGGAAAACAAAAGAAGCCTTTTTCAAACACAGGCTAGGGATCCTACCTGCCATTCCTCACCTACCACCATGGCTGAGACAGAACAACGGGACTAAATGCTGGCTCTGCGGAATGGGGACTGAAGACTTAGAACATCTACTATGTACTTGCTCGAGGCTGAACGAGGAAAGAGTAGCCCTGTTGAAAACCGCCTTCAACGAACTAGGAGTCCGCTCACGGAGACAAGCTGTCCTTGCCTGTTTTGATCCTGGTTTCTCCCCCTTAAACGGGAAGCTGGTGAAATTCCTGAAACTAGCAGAACGGAAACAAAAAACCCAGGCACTTGACCGAGAGGATACCTCGGGATAGGACAAAGCAGCCTCGAACAATATACCCGTACCATGTTTTTTACTGTTTTTTATCTTTGCTGTTAACCATGAATTCCTGTTTTTAAGGTTTTCCTTTAATTTCTCTTGAGGAGGCTGTTTTTAATGAATTTTTTTGTAACGGTTTTAATTAACCTAAAACAATAAATATTACTTATACAGATGAATTCGGCAACGGAGTCGCTGAACTGGGGATGGGGTCCGGGGGGTCGGTAGACGAGGGTGCCTCTGAGGGTGGAGTTAGGGTCTGTGTGGATCTGGAAGTGCATGTGTTCGGCGCTGCTGAGTGCGTTGTCAGTGCTAGCGGAGACCCTGATGCTGTTCTTGTCGACGATGGCGATTCCTCCTTCGACTCCATTGGTGGGGTCTCTGCGGGTGATCTTGCAGCCGTCTGGGATGGCTATGGCGATGTCAGGTGCGGGGGAGTCGTTCAACCAGGTCTCTGTCAGGAATGCGACGTCCGGGGATGTTCTGTAGAGCAGATCCCAGAGCATGACGGTGTGTTTGCATGCGGAGCAGGTTTTTCAGTGGTGTGCATCGGAGGTGGTTGGGGTCTTTCTTGGTGGGTGGTTCGTCAGCTCTCGTAGCTGCAGTTCCGGCAGGTTGAAGGGACCGTGAGTGGGTTTCAGGGCGGCCTTGAAGCAGGTGTGGGTCTGTCCGGAGTTGAGAGCATGCAGAGTGCTGGCGTTGTAGTGGCGGTGGTCGTCTTGATGGGTGCGGGCCAGGAGTTCTGGCTCTGGGAGCGGTCCAGTCTCGGACGGGCGCAGATGGGCTTGCCTTTAGCGTGCCTTTGGTGCGCTAGCTGCGTGGCAGCAACAGCGCAGTGGCCGGCATATATGAGGAGGTGTAGGAGGAGCAGCTGGGAGGCGGGAGGCAGGGGCAGTGAGTGGGCAGTCGGGGGGGCCACAGGGGACGCAGGGGCGGTGAGGGACGATGAAGGGAACGGAAGCAAAAGGGCACCGAAAACGGGGGAAAACGAGTGTCACAGAAGGCAAGAGGGTCCAGAAATACAGTGAAAAAACGAGTAGCACAGAAGGCAAAAAGGGCACAGAAGTACAGGAAAAACGAGTGTCACAGAAGGCAAGAGGGCACAGAATTACAGGGAAAAAATGAGTGGCACAGAAGGCAAAAAGGGCACAGAAATACAGGAATAACAAGTGTCACAGAAGTCAAGAGGGCACAGAAATTCAAGGAAAAAACGAGTGGCACTGAAGGCAAAAAGGGCACAAGAATACAGGGGCAGCTGAGAAACAGAAGGCAAAAACGGGCAGAGAGGCACGTGGCAGCGAGGGAAACAGAAGGGAAAACCGGGCTGAGAGAAACGGGGGCAGGGAGGGGTACAGAAGGAAATACCGGGCAGAGACACGGGGGCAGCGAGGGGGACAGAAGGAAAAAGGGGTCTGAGAGACACAGGGACAGCGAGGGGAACAGAGGGAGGAAAACGGGCACGACCACCAACAGGCAGCGGGGGAAGACAAAACAACAGCAGTCCCAGACACAGCAATGAAATACAGGTAATACAATAAATCAATAAAGTGGAAGATGAACAAACCTACGGCCTACCACTGGCCACCAGGGATGAGGCGCAGGTAGTAGCCTGCAGGTGTAAGAGGGCCTTGAACTTCCTCAGCAGCGGCAGCTGGGGCAGGGACACACAGGCGGTTCTGTGCGGAGGGGGAGTGACCTACCTGGTGGGTTCAAGGGTCACGCAGATGCATGCATTCCTCCCACAGGATAAGTTGTTCCTGTGCATGGCCTTAAAATATTTGAACTATAAGCAAGAAACACATCCAATACTATCTTTACAATGTCTTAATTGCCACCAAATATCTATGGGCTCCCTCCCATAGAACCTGGAAATATTCAGAATCTACAACTCCATGGGGGGGTGAGGTGTACAGTTGCATGCCAGCAGAGTGATGGTTAGCTGATGTCCAATGCTATTACAACAATTTGTAAGGAAGGTGAAAGTATCACCTAAAACAGCAGACTGTCTGTATGGTGGTTCACTATGGAGTGGCAAAAGCACACACATACAATGTACTGAGATGATGTTCATGAGGAACACCAAATGGAGTGTAAGGATCACCTGCAGAGAGCTGTGAATGTGTATAAAGTAACCATATAAATCATATATGAGTTACAACTACATGTCTAATGAGCCATACACACAGGTAGAAATAAAAGCAAAGGTCACACCAGTGAACACGAACAAGGCTGATTTAGACCCAATTGATCCCTTTTCAATGGCAAAACAAATGTGTTGATGTCAAAGACACAAAACTATGATTACACCACATATGTTGTTCTACAGCTAGTGAACCTGCTGGGTGTTTCTTCCAAATACACAAGGAAATCATAAGCAAATTACATAAAATTACAGATGAGGAATGTTATGCTGCCCATAGGAAGCAGTGCCACCTCTAGAGAAATGTTGAAGTTGTACAAGAGTGGCTAAAGAAGGACAGATGCTCAAGGCTACATGCTGAAGGCCATGATTGTGGCATAACATACTCTCTGGTCCAGAGGTTGTGCTTACATGGGGGAATGTGGCCTGATTTGTTGCCATCATCATCTGTATACATACCAGGGGAGGCCAATGTGTGAAGGGTAACAGGATTAATGTGTTGCACTTCAGGTGGAAAGCTCGCTAATCAACATGGCCTTACAAATAACCAGTTCACCGAAATGCACATGTTGTGCAATGTATTAAGATTGAACATTGTAAACACCTTCATCATGGGATGGAATATCTCACCCAACAAATGTAGGGGGATATTTGCAAGCATTTTGTGCTGGGTTAGCATCACAAAAGTGACACTAACCAGTGCAAATATTTTGGAGGGGGAATTTACTTTCCAGCACAAAACTTGTTTTGTAGTAGAAAGCACCCTCAAAGTAGCGCAAAGGGGGCATTACATGGGTGGTACATGGGTGATCCCATGCAACCACGCATGACTTTTGATCAAACCCACTCGGACAAAGTTGCACATTAATATTGTTAGCATTGGCTTATTATTTAGTACTGTGAAATATCCATTAAAGCACCAATTGTATTCTACACTCACACAGACACCCTTGCACCATGGTGCATCTTAAAAACTTCTGCCCAATGTTCAAAACTATCATGGTAGACAGCTCATCTGCAAAGCTCTGTGTTGCGTGACAGGAAGGGAGCCGAAGATAGCCATGTTTTACAGTGCTATGGCTCGCTTTTCCCCTCTCCCTTGCACCAGCGCTAATTTTGAATGCTCTATCTGCGACAGCTTCAACAAGCAGGACCCCCTCAACAGACACCGACACCTCAGTCTCACCACCCCCAGCCACATGGACCCCCTGCTTTCCTGGACCCACGTCAATGACGACGACACCATCAAAATCATGAACACATCCACTCTGGCTCACCATCCGACCCCTGCCCGCACCACATCTTCAAAAAAGCAAGCTCCATCATCGCACCCCATCTCGGCCAGATAATCAACAGCTCCTTCAAGACCGCCATCTTCCCGGAAAGCTGAAAAAATGGTGAGATCAACGCCTTACTCAAGAAACCCAAGGCAAACCCCAAGTCCCACAAGAACTTCCGGCCCATCTCCCTACTCCCGTTCCCAACAAAAGTCATCAAGAAGATTGTCAACAGGCAACTGACCTCCTTCCTCTAAGAGAACAACATCCTGGACCTGTCCCATTCTGGATTCCGCAGCAACCACACCACCGAAACAGCCCTCATCGCCACCACGGAGGCATCAGGGCCATGCTGGACAATGGTGAAACAGCAGCCCTCATCCTCCTAGACCTTTCGGCCGCCTTCAACACCATCTGCCACCACACCCTCTGCACATGCCTCCACAACGCAGGCATCTACGACAAAGCCCTGGACTGGACCACCTCCTTTCTCACCGGCAGAACCCAGAGTGTCCGCCTCCCACATTCCATTCTAAAGACACCAAGATCATCTGCGGTGTACCCCAAGGATCGTCCTTCAGCCCGACACTATTCAGAGTCTATATGGCACCGCTCGCCAACACGGTCACCCAGGCACTCGTCAGCAGCAATTTGGACTATGGCAAAGCTCTCTACACAGGAGCCTCAGCCAAACTCCAGAAACGACTACAACGCATGCAGAACGGCTCTGCACGCCTCATCCTTGACATCCCCGCCACAGCCACATCACAACCCAACTGAAAGATCTGCACTGGCTCCCCGTCAACAAGAGGATCACCTTCAAACTCCTTACCCATGCTTAAAATTACTCCACAACACCGGACCAGCGTACCTCAACGAACGACTAACCTTCCGCATCCCGAACCGCCAGCTTCACTCTGCTAACCTCGCCACCACCCCTGCATCTGATGAGCAACCGCCCGTGGCAGATTTTTCTCCCACCATGCCGTAAAAACCTGGAACACCCTCCCCATCCGCCTGAGACAGACCCAGGACCTGCTGGCCTTCAGGAGACTCCTCAAGACCTGGCTGTTTGAGCAGTAGCAACACCCCCGTCTTCCCCAGTGCCTTGAGGCCCTCCTGGGTGAGTACTGCAATCTACAAATGAATTGATTGATTGATTATGCCTGAAATGCACCTTTGCACCATAGTGCAAGGGTGTGTGCATCACTGTACCATTGGTTTAGTACTGGAAAGGTACTCTTTCAGTACAAATACTTTATGACTTTTCCTACTACTGCACAGTGCAGCACATATGCAGAGAACAGAGAAGAAATACATTACTTGACATTATCTTTTCACAATAAACTCTGTCTACTATTTGTTTATAGATAGGGATTGGCATCAAAGGCATGGGTGGGTGCATGGGAACACCCATGTAGCACTCCTTTGGTGCTAAGGTAAGGGGAATACACTTCTAAAATAACCTCTGCTCACCTCCTTGGTAGCTTGGCACGAGCGGACAGGCTTATCTCAGAGGCAGTGTGTAAAGCGTTTATGCACCACACATACAGTAATACAGTGAAAACACTACAAATGGACACCACACCAGATTAGAAAAATATGTAATCTTTATCTAAACCAATCAAGACCAAAATGACAAAAATCCACAATACAGTAATCAAAATATGACTTTTAAAAGGCAGACATATTTCTGTTCAAAGCAAATTGAAGATGCAACACTTTTCACGCAAAGTTCCTTGGATGCATCACAAGCACAAACAAAAACCTTCGCAGGGAAGGTGATACGCCAGTTCCTTACACCCAGGGAAGGTGATGCATTGGTCCTTTGCTCCAGGGGAGGTGATGTATCAGTGCCATACTGCCACTCAGTGGCGGTTAGGCGTCTGTTACTTACTTAAGAGGAGGTGATGCGTTGGTTTCTAACTGTGCGGGGAGGTGATGCGTCAGTTTCTTACTGCAGCCAGGCATTCTTGTAGGCCCAGATGCGATACATGAGGATCGGGATGCATCGATTTCTCCAACCACGGTCCCACGATGTGTTGGTTTGTGAAGTCGCACAGCTTGGTCTGCATCGGAATTAGTGCTGTGACCTCGGACTTTGTAGATTGGTTCACTCAATGTTGAGTGCGGCAATTTCTCAAGCAGCGGACTGGCGCTGCATTTGTTTTTCTGCGACGCGTCGGAAACTGGTGCGGATGTGTCACTCTTCTCGTCGTTTCATTACTTTCCCAGTTCCCAACAGCAGGAACTACCTCCAGTGGCCCAGAACAGCAGCAGGCGGCACCTCTTGGCAGGTCAGAATTCCCAACAAGGAACTTCTGGGGAGGGCGGGGTTGAAATCTTTGTATCCCTGAGTCTTCAAAAAAAGGAGCCAAGCTCTACTTCAAGTCCTTGGAGATTTTCCTCAAAAAGGGGAAACAGCACAGAGCAAAGTCCTTGTCCTTTCCTTGGCAGAAACAGCCACTGCAGGCCAACCCCAGAAAGAACACAGCAAAGGGGCAGTACTTCTCCTCTGTTTCTCCAGCTCTTCTCCTTTACAAAGGTTCCTATTGAATCCTATAAGTAATCTAAAAGTCTAGGGTCTGGGCTCCACTTTTTATAGCACAAAATCCTTTGTTCTCAGGTGGCAGAAAAGCTCTTTGCCCAACCAAAACCAGTTCCGTCCTCTCTGGTGCAGCTTCCTAGCAGGAGCTGGAGACAGCATTGTCAAAGGCAGACCAGGCACATTCAGGTGTGAAAGAAATCTCCTCCCCTTACTCTGAATGCAGCACAGGTCTATTCTGCCCAGCCCTGACTCACCCTGGAAAGGCAGAACATACCTCACCCCCCAAGTGGCTGTCTGAACAGCGCGCACATCACCAGCCCCTGTCACTCCAAATCTAATCAGTCAATACATAACCCTAGCAGAGGCACACAGGATGGCTAAGCAAGAAAATACCTACTTTCTAAAAGTGGTATTTATTTTCAAACCCAGAATGTAAAAGAAAAGTGGCCTTAAAAGTATGACAGTGAAACATTGCGTCACAGGAACATCAAATAAATGACGTTCTGATGGCACAATAGTGCATGGGGGCTCATGATTCAGGCCCTCAGTTTGGAACTGGTAAGTTATTTATGAACAAAGACATTTAGTCATGGTTTTCATCACTTTTATAACTGTAACCCAGCACAAAATGTTTGGTCACCTACCCCTTTAAATGTTACCCAGCAAACATACACCATACACATACATAATTACTAAAATGATCATTACACATTTTCATTGTGACTGCATTGACCATGTACTTTCTGTCATCCATAGAAATGTTTGTAATATTATCCTTTACCATGAACTTCATTTTCCTCTAGCTCAGCAGTGTCTGGACCTTGTACCCCACCGAGTCAGGTCCTATTAAAGTCGCAACTTGTTCCTCCATAGCTATAAGCTCAATGTTGCTCTCAGGTCCACCTCTAGTTTTCAGGGCGGCACAGTGCTTACGTACTAACTTATCTTTAGTACGTCATTTGATGCCATGCCATCGTTTTTTAAATACTTCAGCCATCCTGGAGGTAGGTGCCACTGCATTTATTTTGCCTACTATGGAATTCCTAACTGTATAAAGTGATGCCTTCTTGTCACATACATATATTTAGCTCAGCAATAGAGGCAGTATGTTACCATTCCTGAGCTGTGACAGGGAGTAGGGGAGAGGGGGGCTGAGTTTGTGTTAAGTAGCCATGGCATACCAGCAAATCTATTACAAGATGTATGATATAAAGGATGCTTGACGCTTTATAATCAATAAAACGTTATTAATAAAAAAAACACTCCTGCTTACCTTACTGGACCGCTTCTGCCAGCCACCCACGATTGAATGACAGTCCAAGAGGAATGCAGATGCAACTCACAATTTGGCAATAAAGTATAATTTTTTCTTTTAGTAATCATTAGATCTGTGAGTGCTGTTCACATGACTCCTACAGATAATTGAATTTGTAATATATTTGCTCTATTTCAAAGCTCAGTAACACAGAACATTTAGATAAATAAAGTAACTTGGATCTCTATGACAGCAGATGGACAATTTGGTTTGGTTTAACTGTACTAATCATTCCTTCATTTCCTTTTCCTCCCATTACAGATTTATGATGTTCGGCTGCTCATTGCCAAGATGAATGTTGTACATGTGTAGTGTTTGTCTTTGTCAAACCTTTCCCCAAATCCCCCTTTCCATCCATTCATCAAACCCTAACCCTCTTCCCCCGGGCTGTGTGATTTATTGAGGTGTGACTTAATAATTTCCACCATTAATTGATCTCACACTTGGTGGGCTAGTATGGTGAAAGCAACAGCAACTAAGTGCAGGATGAGGATCTTCAGCTCTAAAAAAAAGCCCACACTAGCTATATTTATTATTTAGCCCTCACACGCGTAAAAACAGTGTTTGATATTTTCAGAGGAACATCGTTGCCAGAATCATTATTCAGGCACTTTCTTGTGTATCCTTGTCCACTTCGTAGTTCGAGTCGACTTGATTTTGTAAGTTTTACTAGTTCACCATTGTTCTGATTATTTTAATTTAGCATTGCATCATACTTTCTCCATTGTCTCTCTTCTTGTGTACTAGTAGTCTAGTCTGGTGATTAACTCAGTTTTTAGAAGAGAGGATGTAGCCTTACGGCTAGAGTGTTCGACATCGAAGCTGGGAATAGGGTTTGAATCTTGGGCATTTCTGAGCAAATCACTTAATTTCCCTGTGCCTAGCAAAAATGAATGTGTCCCTCTGTAATGACACTGGTGCTCATGTAAAGCGCTCCTATATCCGATAACTTCGAGTCTAGTTCGCACTATATAAAACTCTAAAAAAGTGTTTCTACTTAGTTAGTTCCCTTTGATGAATAGTCCTTATCCTACAGTTTGAGTTAGTCTATGAGGGAGTGGAACCTCAGTTCTGATGCCTTCACTGTTGCCTTCACTGTTAGTGCGCAAGCATACTACCACCACCATGGCACCCTGGGAAACCATGCAGCCTTTGCTTCATCTAATAAGGTAAGAGAACTATTTTTTTGTTACTCTATCAGAAGATTTTAAAAAGGCAACAGAGTGAAGAAAAACAGTAACACCCTAAAAAGATTTAAATCATAATAAAAACTATAAAAAAAATTATTTCCCAATAAATATAATCTAAACCCACAACTGGCTCACCTCTCTCCCTGTCCCCAACCAATGTCCCAAGTAATGTCCAAAGTAAAGTCCAAAAATAAAATTGTCCAAAAAAAATCCCAAAAATGCCCCGACTCCCACATTTCCACCCTCTCCTCACAAGTCCTGTCCACCAAAAAATGTATTAAAAAAGGGGCAGAAGAGGGCACTAACCTGAGCTAGGTGCTTCTTAATGGTGTTCATATGCCTATCGATCCATTCCTTCTGCCTGGATTCCAGGAACTCCAGCCTCTGGATAATGAGGCACTGAAATGCACAGAAATAGGGGAGAGCAGCAGTGGTGGAATGGTGGTGGGCGGCTGCCATCGGACTGTGTTCACAGTGTACTGGAGGCACTGGGATCTGGCTGAGGCCTGGGGCATCTGCAACCACTGCTGCCGCCTCCCCCTCCTTTCCCAAGACCACCAGCCAGTGGTATCGGCACTGATGGCCTCAGGTTTTCTCTGCAGATTCCAGGCTGCTATCTATTGCCTGTTAGGAGTCGTATCAGCAGGTGTAGCTATATAAAGAAAGAAAAAATACAAATTGTAAACAATGCTCTGAGCAAAACACATAGAATTAAATAGTGGCACAGTTGCAGTACATTTGTTGGTATCATCCTGCCATTCGATTTTGATGTGATTAGAGTTAGAGACATCTGCCCTATGGAGTAAAGACGTATTCTTCTCTCTCTTGTTGAGCTAAATTAATGGAGGCATGCTAGCTCAGCTGGCACCCTTGACATACTTGCGTTACTTTGCTACTGTCTGCTGTTTGGAGCAGCTGTACTAGACAATTATCTTTTTCCTGTCATGGCCAGGCTCTGTTATATGGCCGGGATGCCTGTCACCCCCTCCCAACACAATCCCCAAGGATGGGAAGACGGGCGCAGTTCTGAACTTTTGGAAGGCGGGAGGGAGTTACCCTCCCGGCCGTATTTATTAAAATATGAAACAAAATTAAAACATTAAAATAACAGTTTCACATCATGTACAATTTTCATTTATTACATTTCGATGAAGACATGTTCTTTGGCTATCCTTAACAAATCTCTAGTACAGAGGATTTCCTAGCCGAGTCTAACATCCTGCAAATGCATACTTTCTAAATTAAAATTGTACATCCTAACATTACGGGCCAACGGCAAGGTCGCAACCGGTGTCAGATCCCTACTACCAGAACTCTCCCCCTCACGGTGTGAGGGCGCGCGCGCAGAGGACTGTACCTCTGTGCCAACTCCAATTTCCCTTGTCTTGTGGGGGCCCCCTATTTTAACTCGACGCCATCTTAAGGGTCGTCCGAGGACTCGTGTGAGGTGTCCGTAAGAAGGTAGCGTGGACCCCCTCCCACCCCACACTGTCTACCATATCCGCCGTCGCGGATATCCGGGCCCCGGGAAATTCGTAGGAGGGGCATCTAGCCGCCTCCTCCCCTGGAAGAGGCCTATGACCGTCTTCCCTTAGGCGACCCATACTTAGTGGGTGCCGCCTCCCCGTGTGAGGGGCCAATGGCCGCCTCCCCCCGGGCGCTCCCATCCATATTGGGTGGCGCCCCCCCTCTAGGGACCTTGAAATTACTGCTCACCGATCATGACCTTACCGCCCGACCAAAAAGAATAAATACGCCATTTGTTTAACTACTAAGGGAGAAAATTACACTGTATATAGCAATCTCTGTCACTACTACTAGACATTCTTCATATCAATAAACTCAGACCGTTATCGTCTGCTAAACCAAGGAGAGAAAATGTTATCAAACAAATTCCTTTATTTGCAGAACTAAACATCATCCTGGTATCGATCGAAGCATATCACTTTATTGCAGTACTAACGTTGCCATAAGGGGCTGGTGGGTGGGTCAAAATTGCTACTTGTTCCGTCGAGGGCTCACGTGCAACGAGTGGGTGCAGCTTCCAAGCACAGGAACAAGAGGATGCTTCTTCGGATTCCCGCTCTCTTTATTCTTCTCCGGGAGGGCGTGTACCCTCCTCCGATACGCCTCCTGGGCATGGCGGATGATGTACGTGTCTAGGACAACCCTTCTTGGGCGGGAAAAGGCGCGCCCCGGCTACGCCACTTCGGGCATACCAGCCGTGACACGCCCCCCGCCCAAAATGGTTTCCCGGGAGGATCCGGGCCCCCTACCATACGTTCGGGGGGACCGAGTGGTCGCCCCTTTCCATATGGCCGGGATGCCTGTCACCCCCTCCCAACACAATCCCCAAGGATGGGAAGACGGACGCAGTTCTGAACTTTTGGAAGGCGGGAGGGAGTTACCCTCCCGGCCGTATTTATTAAAATATGAAACTAAATTAAAACATTAAAATAACAGTTTCATATCATGTACAATTTTCATTTATTACATTTCGATGAAGACATGTTCTTTGGCTATCCTTAACAAATCTCTAGTACAGAGGATTTCCTAGCCGAGTCTAACATCCTGCAAATGCATACTTTCTAAATTAAAATTGTACATCCTAACATTACGGGCCAACAGCAAGGTCGCAACCGGTGTCAGATCCCTACTACCAGAACTCTCCCCTTCACGGTGTGAGGGCGGGCGCGCAGAGGACTGTACCTCTGTGCCAACTCCAATTTCCCTTGTCTTGTGGGAGCCCCCTATTTTAACTCGACGCCATCTTAAGGGTCGTCCGAGGACTCGTGTGAGGTGTCCGTAAGAAGGTAGCGTGGACCCCCCTCCCACCCCACACTGTCTACCATATCCGCCGTCGCGGATATCCGGGCCCCGGGAAATTCGTAGGAGGGGCATCTAGCCGCCTCCTCCCCTGGAAGAGGCCTATGACCGTCTTCCCTTAGGCGACCCATACTTAGTGGGTGCCGCCTCCCCGTGTGAGGGGCCAATGGCCGCCTCCCCCCGGGCGCTCCCATCCATATTGGGTGGCGCCCCCCCTCTAGGGACCTTGAAATTACTGCTCACCGATCATGACCTTACCGCCACAGGCCGGATAGTTGACCGGCTATCCGCCCCCCCCCACAAACTCCTATTAAAGGTCATGTTTTATTCAAACCTTTTAGCCATGCTACGAAGTTTCCTATGAGTAAGACATTCCCCTCCCGGGACAAATGGACACCATCCTCGAGATACATGTTATCTCCCCTAATACATCCGTGCGGAATACAGTGCAATTGCGACGAGCGAAACAACCTACCGAGTTTATTATTGACTTTTTTAACTGAATGGTTCAATGCTGACACAGAGAAACCCCCCCGCCATACCTTCCTGGGAATCATGTGGGACCATCCTATCGTGCACCCCGGGATTCTCCTCGCCAGCCAGCTAACAGTAGATAAAACTCGCTCGAGTAATACTCGCTTCCCGAGTGTCACCAAGTCATTGCCCCCCAGGTGTACTATGAGTATAGATGGCGGTGACCTCTGCCGCCCTAACAGACCCTCAACAAAAGATTCAAACTGGTCAATACAGAGCCCGCCCCTTCCATGGAAGGTCACCCTGTACCCGTATTCCCCAGCTGCGTGAGTCACGTCACCTGCTTTGAATACGTCCCCAGCCCGTCTCACTTATGAGTGGCCCACGACCCACACCACTTTTTCCTCAGCCGGTGATTTCTGACCGCTGCTCCCCAGGTGCCGGGTCGACTGCACAGTCCGCCCCGCATAGCATGCTCGTGAAACTGCAAACCAAACAGAAGACAAGAAGCGTGAGTGCATGCAAATGACTTCACAACATGTGCAAACGCACGTACCTTTTATAACAATCTGAGGACCATCGTCCCAGTCGTTTCACCTTCTCAACACTTTGACCCCTGGCTGTAGCCTCTGTTGCAGCCCCTATCCTAAAGGAATGGGTCCCAAAATCGCCCGGGTCCAAGCCCGCTGCTGCGATTGCCATTGTCAACACCCTCTGGAACTGAAACCTCGTCAGTGGGGTGGCATCGATGTGTCTCAGCAAGCTTCCCCCCCATGTTTTCCCTCTTTGTGCCAGATATTCCTCTACACACTGTACCGGGCACACGGGGGACCCTCGCATGCGCTGGACAATAATACTGTCTCCCATAGCACTCTGGTCGGTCTTGGACCTGGTGATTGTGATCATCATTGAGTCACCCTTAATCAGAATGCGGTCCTGACACAGACCTCCTTCCACATCATTCTTATTTCTAGCCACCAGCTCGCTAACCCGCATCGCCCCATGAAACGCTAATGCGAAAGCGGCCCGGAACAGCACTGCCTCGAACTGGGAGGAGCATGTCGTGGGAAGTATTGCTATCAGGAGAGACAACCTTTCTAACCCAATCGGGCGTCTCTCGTCGACTCTACGACCCTCAAGGCGTTGCCAACCCCTAAGGGCTTTCCTCACTAAAAAGAACGACGTCGGGTCCTTGATGCCATGCGCCTGCGCCATGAATGAAATGGCGGCCCGGTGTCTATTGGCCGTTGCCACTGATCGGCCTGCACTGTGGAGAGCCACTAGAAACTTCAGAACATAATCCTCCTGCCCCCAATATTCCCCCCCAGCCGGACCCAAAAATGCACAATAGGAACGAAACGCTCCCTCGTATGCCTTCCATGTCCTGGGGCTAAGCTTGCTGCCACGAGGTCTTGTAATCCGGGGCACCGAGTAGCCAGAGTGCTTCGGGGAATGGTGCCGCCACCAGGTCCGCAGAAGGTAGATAACCCCTGAAAGCCTGCATGTGTGAACGAGAGAGCGCATCAGCCGCGTGGTTCAGTACACCGGGCACATGCTTTGCCCTGAATTGTACGTTCAGTCTCATGCAAAGCAGTACAATTTCCTTAAGCAATCTCAATATCCACTTGCAGCGAGCTGCCTGATTATTTATACATTCAACGACAGTCATATTGTCAGACCAAAACACAACTGAGCGATCTCGGAACTCCTCCAGCCATGCCCTCAGAGCCACCAATATGGGGAACAACTCGAGAAACCCAATGTTACCTGTGAGACCGCTGGTGTGCCACCACGTTGGCCATGTTTGCGCCGACCATCGATTACCAAAGATGGCGCCAAATCCCACGCTCCCAGCCGAGTCGGTCCACAAACCCAGCTCGTCCGAGGACGCAGGTGGCTTGTTCCACACCACTCGACCGTTGAAATCCGCCAGAAATGCCAACCAAATGCGCATGTCCTGGCGAACTTCTGCAGACAGTCTCGTGCGGTGGTGTCCTTCCTTGAGACCAACCATGGCTTGTGCAATAGAGCGGGAAAAGGGGCGGGCCATTGGTATCACCCTTAAGGCAAAGTTAAGCTGGCCCACTGCTTATTGCAATTGATGTAGGGTAACCTTCTCTTTGCTAATGCACAGTTCCAAGGAAGCCCTGAACTTCGTAACTTTCTCCATTGGTAAACGGAAACATCCTTCCACTGAATCGAGCTCAATTCCCAGAAACTCGAGTGAAGTAGATGGTCCTACCGTCTTACCCGGTGCCAATGGCACCCCAAACCTCTTCATGAGTGTGCAAAATTCCTGTAATGCCTGCGCACATTTCCGGTCGCCGGCTGGCCCCAAAAATAAAAAATCATCTAGGTAATGCATAACCTGGGCATGGCCGGTGGCCTTGGTGAACGCCCATTCCAGAAAACAACTGAACTTCTCAAAATACGCACAAGAGATGGAGCAACCCATTGGCATACATCTATCCATGTAGTATTGGCCCTGGAAAACGAAGCCTAACAAACGCTGATCCCGAGGGTGTACCGGGAGCAACCGGAACGTTGACTCAATATCTGATTTCGCCATCAGCGCCCCGGGCCCCAAGTGATTCAGCATGGCGACGGCATCATCGAAGGATGCGTACCGTACCGAGCAAACCCCCGGGTCAATGGCCTCGTTCACTGAACGACCCCTTGGGGCCGACATGTTATGGATCAGCCTAAATTCCCCTCGGTCCTTCTTGGGAACAACTCCTAACGGGGAACAGATGAAATTAGTTACTGGCGGGCGTCTATATGGGCCAACTACCCGGCCTAGGGCAACCTCCTTTGCAATCTTCTTTTCGACCACCGCTGGGTTATGCCGAACCGACAATTGGTTTTTACAAAGTGGTTCCCCCTGAAAATCCCCCGCCGGGATGTGGAAACCATATGAGAAGCCGTTCCTCATCACCCCAGCGGAGACATGATCAGGGTATTCATTTAGCCAGGGGATCATTACCATGATATCAATAGGGGTAGGTAGCGGTATCCGATGGTCTTGCTCAGACCTGTTTGGCCCCTCCTCTACCCCCTGTATCACCATTCTTGGCTCGGCATGAGCTCTCGGGATGTGAAGAGTTTCCGCAACCTGCACACGCATGTCTGAACTTACATGTCCCTTGTGGTCTAGTGCAATTGCCTCTGTTAAAATTCCAACAGACCCCTTTCCTACCCCCATTTCCACCGTTCCTTGGTTGCTGGTCGCCCGTGTGGCTCGCTCGAAAGGGCGCCGCAGGCTGCTGGCGGGAAGGTCCCGACCCTCTCCCGCCGAGCGAGGACGACTTCATCGCGCCCGGCAGGAGCTGCTTCTGCCAAGAAATAGAGTCGAGACAATCCCACGTCAGAGATGAATCGTGCTCTTTGGCCTTACGAAACTTCATATCGTACCCCATCCACTCATCACGCTCATATGTATCATAAAAATCCATTATTCGTGCCTGGTAGCATGATAATTCGGACAAAACCTCGGGCTTACGTTCTCCAATAATCGCAGAAAACATTGCAAAGGCCCTGGCCCAATTTGAGATTGTCTCATCCACCCTAAATCCCGCCATTTTGGCTCTCCATACACTCGGGTGCCACAACTCCTTTTGTGTCTTAACATACTCCATCTCTCGATGGTCAGTCAGCAGGGAAAACATGTTCACATACTTATCAGCCCATATCAATTCTTTAGTGGCCAACGGTGTATGTTGGACCACCTTCTCCCGTCTTGAGGGCAAAGACCCCTCCCTTGCCATCGGCAATGCTTGCTTACCCGGTTCCGGTGCTGTTCCCGCTGCTGCTCCGACACCAGCTGCCGGTCTTTCCGTGATCGCCTGTGGGGGAACAAAAGGAACATTCGCCTTCGCGGCCTCTCGCGACTGCCGCAACTGCTGCATTAGTAACTTGGCCTCCTCGGCCATGTCTGCCGGTGCTGGAGCACCCCCTGTCTTTTTCCCGAGCCATGCGGCCAACTGGGCGGCTAATTCCGGAGGCATGTCCTCCTCGCTGGCGGGCGTAACAACAACCGGAATCGGTTGACCCACGTCTGGAATCGGTCCCGGGGCCTCGACTGGGACAACCGGGCTCGCCGGGGGTAACTCGGGGACCGGGGCTTCATCCCCCGCCGCCCTATTCCTAGCCCGCTTCCCCCTACCCTCGGGGACCACCTTCAGCAAAGCCGGGCCTATTACCTTTTTTGGTCTACCCGGATTGTTCATCGCAGCCATCTGCTTCTTCATGTTCGCCATATCTCTTACCAGCATGCGAAGCATCTGTTCGGTTCTGGACTTCTTTCCTGCCTTCTTGCCCGGCATTCTTTATCGAGTATCCGATCAACGTCGATCGACACCGTCCTGAACCTTGAGCCTCGAAGTCGCTGAAAGAGAAACACAAGAATTACAAGTTCTCAAAATTGCTCCTTGTTCCGTCGAGGGCTCACGTGCAACGAGTGGGTGCAGCTTCCAAGCACAGGAACAAGAGGATGCTTCTTCGGATTCCCGCTCTCTTTATTCTTCTCCGGGAGGGCGTGTACCCTCCTCCGATACGCCTCCTGGGCGTGGCCGATGATGTACGTGTCTAGGACAACCCTTCGTGAGCGGGAAAAGGCGCGCCCCGGCTACGCCACTTCGGGCATACCAGCCGTGACACGCCCTCCGCCCAAAATGGTTTCCCGGGAGGATCCGGGCCCCCTACCATATGTTCGGGGGGACCGAGTGGTCGCCCCTTTTCAAATGCCTTTCAGTTTCACCCTGACTACAAGGCAGATGAATAGTTACTATGAATTATATATGTTACATGAGGTACTATATAAAAACAATCATGCAGACAGACATCCTCCTATCTTCCTGTCAGTAGACGGTGGGAAAAGCAATGCACTGCGTTACAGGGAAAGGATTAAGTAACAGGATATTGTATTTGGAAGGTTCGTCACAGACCATCCCATCGGCAAAGTACAAAAGCACTTACTCTTAGGTCCACCTTACTCCCTGGTCTCACCCATCGTCACCACACTTTGATATTATTTCTTTCCAACAAAAATAGATTTGCTTGAAAGCAAGGAAAATATTTATTACCTTACTCTACTGTGGGTAAGTGAGAGGTATTAGGCCGGGTAGCTAAGTTTCACTGATCATCATCATCAAGTGCCTAAGCTTTTGCTAGTAGTGAGTCACTGTGCTCAGCAATTGTTGAAAAGGAAAAATGTAAACAGAAGTAATCTGTTAAGGGAACCATAATAAAATATATCACTGGGCCTAGGAAGTGACTGAGTAGGCACTGGGAGTAAAGGAAAGCACAACAATGTTTTGCATTGCCATGAAATTTGTAAATTGGCCTACACATTAACTGAATACAAAGAGAGCGGGACCTGCTGCACACTTAAATATGAGTTCAAGCAAAAAAGATGTCACAGTGGACATAAAGTTCACAATCCACGAGCAAAGATATGGAACATCAGTGTTTCGGTTCCTCTATTATTATTCAGATAAGCCAGCCGACACGTGTTTCGTCGCTAGAAAACACAGTTTCCGCGACTCCTCAGGGCTGGGAAGGATACAAAACAATGGATGGAGTACATGGTAACAATAAAAAGGGCTTCAAGGTGACTCAATATGGTGAGAAATGGTGTGGGGTGAGTGAAACGTGAGTCAATCATAGTACAATAGTGGATGCACACAACACCAACCTGGTACCAGTGAACGTTGTTCTGGCAAGTGCGGGGAGGATGGTGGGTCGACGGTGGCTAAATTTGTGGTATTAACATCATTTAGCTAGAATCACAAATTATGGAGACGCTTCTTCAAGTGACGCAAGAGGGGATGGTGAATTGTGTAGGTGAATGAATAACAAACATGGAAGAAATAGTGAAATGAGTGGGGGAAGAGATGAGTAGACGCAAATTAAGAGTAGTAGGATATGTGTGGGTGCATCCTACCTGTGGAAGTTGGATCGAAAGCCACAGGTCTGTAGTGCCAAAAGGGGAATGGGGGAGAAAGAGACAAGGAAAATTATAAGGAAGAGTGCTACTAGTAGTAGTTGGGGTCTGTTAAAAATGATGAGAACCCCCTACTGGGGGACGCACAGTGTCAATGCAAGATTGAAGAAAAGAAAAAGAAGAATCTCACCGCGGTGCCGGTGATAATTCCGACCCGGCTCCGCTCGAGACCAGGTAAATGTGACTGTCTGGATACAAGTAAATTTGTCCAGAAGGAGAAACCCCCGCAAGGATGCGGAGAATCTGTAAATTAAATGGAAACTATCAGCAGTTCATGTTGTGAAAAAATTATTAGCATTATTTATACCAGGAATTACATAGGACTGATAAGGTTTCTTGTGTGACTCACCTTGGTAAGGTAGAATCGTTATATAATTAACGGGTGTACATCAGGGGTGCGTCTCTGTCCACGTGTGTATAGCGTAGGTGATGTGTAGACTTCTGGATCTATCTACTCTCTCGGTGCGCCAGACCTGAGGGCAGTGGTGCACTGCCTGGCGCACCCTCGCCCAATGCTGCCAGTGTTCCATTTGTCTGTACCAGGACCGAGGCCAGCTGCCTGTTGACAGGGAGGAGGGGAGGTGGTGCTCGACATAAAAAAACAATGCTGCCACCTCTGAATCACAAAAGTAATCTGAGAGAAAATACTAACTTTACGACTTTCGTTATTCACAAAAGGCATTTAGGAATAGTAAAGTTAGGATTCCTAACTTTACTACTCCTAAATGCCTTTTGTGAATATGTGCATATTTTGTAATATTTAGGTTGGTATTTACTTGGTTGTAGTCAAGATTTTTTTGCGAGGGTTTGGTTATTGAATATATTTTCAATTTGTAAATTTTTGTGGTGAATGGTAAAATTAAATATGTGCATAACAAGTTTTAGGTATATTTATTGAAATTGTTTTATGTGAAAAGTATTTATTTCGTGTTTTATTAATTATTATTTAATTATTTTGGCAATAATGTTGTACTCAATGTTGGGTGGATAGATATTTCTGACAAATTCTATGTTTATATAAAGTTAGCAATATATTTGTTCCAATATTTTTGTTTTCAATATGTAAAAATAGATAATTGAACAACAATATTTGTGTTCTTGATATTGCTGTTTTTTATAGTCAAGTATACGGAGTACACTTTTTTTTAACTGATATTTAATTTCTGATATTATTGTGTTTAGATATTTGTTGCATCGACATTCTCAGTGATCCTGACACAAAAACCCAGCACCTTCCCTCCTGTCACAAGCCCCCTCCCTTTTCTCATACAGTACTTTTTTGTTTGCAGGTAGTTATGCGATACAGTGCCTTCTTAAGCCTCTTCGATTACCTCTGCACATTGGAGCAGGCCACCGAGCACAGAAATGATGCGGAGGTGATTTTACCGAGCACTTGCTTCAGAGAGCAGCTATTGTATTTGTAAATGTGTGAATCACTTTACTGGCAGGTGTCCAGGTATTTTTCTCATTAGTCTGCTGTGGGCAGAATTTTTATTTAAAATATTGCAGGCTTTGTTGGTATTGAACAAGTAACGATGTTGCTCCCCTTCATCTGTTCAACAATTCAAGGCATGATAAATGTAAGCTGCCTTTGTTATCCAATGTGCAAGTACATGTTGTGCAGGTACATCTTGTCTTGATGTTTCTTAAGTGTTTTTAAAAGTGAAAAAAGAAATCTCTTGATGAGCAAATTAGCATTTGAAAAATACAGTGCGAGAGCAGCGGGATATCGTTTTTCGCGCAGGTAGTGATTTTCATTGCCATGTCAAACATTTGAACGTTTATGAAACCTATTTGTAGTGCCAACAAGGAACATGAGTTATATTTACACTCTGATCCATTAGATACTCACCTGTCAACATAGCATATAAAAAAACAGTGAGCATGTACGCATTTGTTACGACGCTGTAAAACATAAACAATGTGCCACGCTGTGTTTCTCAAATTGGAATTCTTAAAAGGATGCGCGATTTATTGCTACGTTGGAGACTGTGGTGGAGTTACATACTAAGGGGCATATTTATGGGCCCCTTGAGGGACTGTAGCATCACATTTTCTGACACTCTGCCTGCGCAAATCATAAAATCATATTTATGAGGTCACGCAAAGCCACTTTGCTTGGCTTTCAGTGACCTCATTGATATGGCGTAAGGCAAGGCAGTGCAATTCGCTGTGTTGCCTTGCTTCGCATTAGGGAGGCAATCCATGGGCGTTGCGGTGGGTGTTCCCGCGCAATACCCATGAATTTTGATGCTTCCTCAGATTTACAAAACCACGTAAACCTAGGGATGTGACAAAACTTTGCGCCTCTCCAGGGGGAGGCATAAGGATTTGTTTGTTTTTACCCTCTTTCCATATGTGCTGCATTCTGCAAGACACATGGAAAGGGGAAAACGCCTCCCAGGACTGATTTTGTGCAGGAAGGTGCCCTTTCCTTCACAAAAACAACCCTGCCGACAGCACAGACACCCTTGCATCATGGTGCAAGGGTGACTATGTTGCGCTAAGCTGCTGAAACAGCACCAGCATTGGCGAAAGGACATCAATGCACCGTATTAGATAAATAGGGTGCATTCCTGACCTTTCACTTTGATGTAGGGTAGTCAAGCAAGGTGACTTGCTGCCCTGCCCTACGGCAAATCCCCATAAATAGGGTCCCGCGTGTGGGGAAAGCTCAGTGTTGCAGGGGGGAAACAGGGATGCGAAAATAAAAGGGGGAGAGAGCATTAATGGTGATGTTTTCTTCATCAGCATGCAACGTGTCTGTTCGGATTTACTGCTCTTTATCTCACCTAATACTTTTCAAAAGTGTCCACAATTACTAGAGTCCAGCTTTCTTCACTTGAGTAATTTGAAAAAAAAAATTAAGGCTATTTATTATACATGGACATTGAACTATTTTCACAGATTACACAAAGAAATGCTGTACTTTGGCAAATACAGCAAATATTGACAAGTCATGGGTGTGCAAAGTATTCTTAACGTAAAATGGTAATGGTAAATTGCATAGTGCTTAGGAGTGGTAAAATACATCCTGTGTGCACTTTATGACAAGTGCAAAATTAGGCCATAAAGTACACTTCATGTAATTCAACAGAAGGGTAGTGATGTGGGCCTAAATATTAAACATGATTGAATCACAGTAATAGGTGCCTTTGCGGACTCAGTGCCATGAGCTGGCTTGTTTGCAGTCTCATCAGAAAGCTAAAGAAATGCTTTTTAATTGAAGTGAATTCACAAGTAACCCATATTCCTCAAAATGCCATTGGCTTTTTGCCACAAGCTCCATTAAGAACACATTACTCAACAAAACATGCTTTCTGGACCATCCATTATCTCTGATGCAAGACAGAAGGGCTATGTGCTTGTGTTCTGTAAACCAGTAGTAATGTCCTGTGACATAAACTATTACAGTAATGTGATAGGGCAAGGGTTGTCGAAGACAAACTTTCTCAGTTGGGAAGCTTTGAAAACATGTTTATTTCCGCAAACCTTTCAAAGCAATGTGTAGAATTACTGTTACTAGCTGGTATCTCTGCATAGAATTCTGCCCATTACTAGTTATACCCCTGAGAACCATGAATACCTCTGTGGTCATGGAGCTACCATGCAAAATTCCAAACAAAGAGGAATATTTATTATAAAATGTCGGAGCTCGTGTTATGCCAAAATTGATAACGCGCACTGCCATATTTACAAAATTACGGGTCACCCCTGCACTTTCTCTAGCACTGCTGCTAAAAAAGCTGCCCAACGCCAGCGCAGGTACTGTTGCGCCGTGTTGCAAGTGTGACTATGATGCAGTGGTGACACATAAACAACATTGAAAGGTGAATTGCTATTTCTATGTGTGCAGCAGAATACAGCACACATAGAAAGAGCAACATATGAGGAGAACATAATGATTTTCCCTCGTATCGCTATCCTACGATCAGGTTTTTCCCGGTCTTCGTTTTTGGCGCTGTCCCATACTTGTAAAATGGGGCACAGTCAAAAAGCAATTGGTGTTGCATCAGAACGCCCACTGCAACATCCATTGCATGCCCCTTTCACGCTAAGTGAAGCATGAAAAGGGGCCTCATTTACAAAGTGGTATTAAGCCATGTTAAGTGGCTTAACGTCTTGTAAATAAGGAGAAGGGGATAGATAGTAAAAGTGACGTTCTGGTGGCGATATACCCTTTTAAATGTGCCTCAAAATTACTTATTACAAGGGATTAACACTCTCCTTTGTCAACCTAAAGGTAAGCACTGGCTTCCTTGCTTGACTGTGGTGGAGGGAGTTGGGATAGGCTGATGGCAGGGAGTGAAAGGGAAGAATAGAGAAAGAAAGAGAAGAATACATCTATCTCCACAGGAACTCCTTATCCTCACTCTCTTCATCTCTGTGTGGCACCTGTGACTTGCCTGACTCAATGATTCAACATTACATTCCACACCTTTGCTGATGATACACAACTGATTGTCAGCAGTGATTAATTTGAGCCGGTGGTTGCCGGTGGGACCAATGGCACTAGTTTTTGGGAACCAGCCCTTATTTTTCCCCATCAGACACTTAAAGACAGAAAATGGAAAGACGGAGAAAGAGAAAGATGGAACATCACAAAAGGAGAAAGCAGAAATCTGTAGAGTGAAAGAAAGGGGCAGGGTGTGCCTGCTAGTGGATTAAAAAGGAGTGAAGTGGATTTAACAGCACACGATGTGGACTACTGAGCAGATCTTTGGGCACTGGCACTTATTCATTTACAAAGTAAGCAATGATTGCCAGAGTAGATGCAAACCAAGGGTAAGGGCTAATAATCTCAGGAGGTATCTCCATGCATTTGCAGACTGGATGAGGTAAAACTCCCTTGTAATCAACCTTGAAAAAACTAAACTAATTGTGTTTGGGACAGGAAGTACTTGGACACAAGACTGGTGGCCTGAAAGGCTAGGAGTACTGACAACACCATCTCACCAGATTCGTAATCTGGGAGTCATACTGGATGCAGATTCATCCTGGTTGGGAAGTGGTTCTTAACCTTTTGACTTCTATTGACCCCCACTTAATCATTGCTGGAACCCTGGGACCCCACTGAATTGTTATTGGGATTCAGGGACCTTCACTGATTTTTTAATGTAAGCCGGGGACCTCAGTGCAAGCATTTCCGATGACCTGAACCACAAAACAGTACACAAAAATACAGAAACAAGCATTCTTCGCACAACTACACAATTGAATAAATATTTTCTTTAATTCACACAGATAAAAAAAATCTAAATTTTTGTTTTTTTAGGAGTGTTGGAATGTTCCTAAATTCAATTGAGGCCACTCATTGTTCATATGACATTCTGTTTGTGTCTTTTGCTCTGCTCCCACGAATCAATCTGAGGACACCAACTCCATTTTTGGTCTCCTATTTCAAATTCATTCGCATTTACCAGCTCACAGGTTAAGAACCACTGCTTAAGGGAACATATGAAGATCGCTTGTTCCAGGAGTTTCTCACTGTTGAGAATTGTTGAAAAAAGACTTTATTTCTCACCTCATGGAAAAACCTGATGTAGACTCTTAGGGGCATATCATCAAGGGCTGGAGTTAAAATTATCGCCGCTTTTACGTCTGTTTTTTGGGCGAAAAGCAGCGATCATTTTAACACCCTATCAGCATGGGCTGCTAACGTGTGAATCCATGCTGTAGCGCCCATTATCTTTTCGCCTTCCATCTCTAATGAGATGTGAGGTAGGCATTCCCGTGCGAAACACAGCGCAATTAATCACTAACAGAGGTTCTCCTTTTCAGCAAAGGAATCATTAACCGGTCTAGCGATATTAAAACTAGTGCTAACCGTCTATTTTGCAGGTTTCTTACTTCTGTTAAATTTCCGACTTGGCCATGTCTATCATGGGAGGTAGATTTTTATGCTGAGTCCACATCTCCCGATCAGCAATGTTTTCCTGTTACTCTGTTTTTTATCGCATGTAATCCTGCGTTGTAGCCGCTTATTGCCACTATTACCTGGATTTCTATCGCCTCGGCGATGCACGTTGCTGATAGTGTGCTAACCGGGCGATAGAATCCGGCAATAGACGGCATTAGGATTCCATACACTACACACGGCCTGCGTTAATTATTCCTGCCGCTTGGTGATATGCCCCTAAATTTGTCCAGAATGTAACACTCTATATCTGGGATTACCAAAATACCTCCCAAATAGACTCCAGCTGCAAAAATAGATTGCAGCGAGGCTGATTTTAGTGTTAAAGAAGGGATAAAGTCTAATGAACTTTGCAAATTGCATTGGTTCGCAGTCACAAAAAGATGCCACTTCAAAGCACTATGCTTATGCCATCAAACATTCTACAGACATGGCCAAAAAAGCTATACAGCCTCATAATTCACCGAGTACCAGTCTGCATGGGCCCTTGGATCCCAGCATGCTTACCTGGGAATAGTCCCTAAGTTTAGGAAAATAAGACTCCTTAGTCATTTCCTTACTGTGATCACCACCAATGCCTGGAACTCCTTACTACCTGCCCTGCACGCCCAACTGAACCGGAATACCTTTAGGAAACAGCTCTAAATTATTTTGTTCTCAAAAGGGATAAGATTGGTGCTCTCTGCCATCTTTTCCTTTTTCAGCACCTGAACACTTCTTTCCTGAAGTAGCTGTTTGTGCTTCACAAATGTTCCCAATCAATCAAGAATAGTTTTGCATATTCCCTCCTTGCAAAAGAAAAGGCTTGGCAGTGACTGTGGAATGAGGCTTGTCTGTTTTGAGCCAAAATCTCATGAGATTTTACTGGGTGTTCTTGCGAAAACAGGGAGGGGGAACATCGGGCCATTAGAGATCAGGCAGAATGGTGTCTCATACAGGGAACTGCTTTGCCGGACTACTACTCAGGGTTTCTCTTCTTCTAATACCTACAATGTCCATTCTTTGATCCAGCTTACCATTGCTCTGATCAATTTCTAAACAGTAATACACAACACAACGTAACATAATACGCCATAAAAAGCGGCATAACATGACATAAAATGCAACTTCTGACACTATAATATTACAAATTACCTTACTGTTTCACAGCACAGGAACACAACTTAGCTAAGCACACTTCAAACCATTTACTTCAAATGATGCCCCAGAACAAATGCAGCACAATATAGCCGTTTTTAGACCACATTTTCAAGGCAAGGATAACTTGTTAAAACCAAACGGATTTATTATGAGATTTAAGACAGATGGTACAGCCACAACGACTCGTGTTACTAACAGTAATAATAATAATAATAATAAAGCGTTTTATAAAGCGCATGGCTGCACAGCTGTGTATCCCCGCGCTAATTGCTGACAAAAACTCCCTACGGCCCACCGAGACAGAGAACAGAAAAATGTTAATGGGGGAAGAGATGAGTTTTTAGTTTAACTCTAAAAAGGGTTTCTGACGGTTCCATTCTCAGATGAACTGGGAGGGCATTCCAATGTTTTGCTCCAAGGAATCGAAAGGAGCGGCCACCCAGTTTTGCTCTATAGATCCGGGGAAGTTTGAATTGTGACATACCCGAGGATCTGAGGTTTCTGGTAGGGCGATGGATAGTGAGAAGATTTCTCAAATAGGTAGGTCCTTTGTTGTGTGCAATTTTATGGGCATAGCAGAGACTCTTAAATCTAATTCTTTCTCTAACTGGGAGCCAATGTAGCTTAGACAAGGCTGCTGTGGCGGATGTTCTTTTTGGTAAACCCAGTACCATGCGGGCGGCCGCATTTTGAATGCATTGAAGCTGGTGCATTTGTTTTTGGTTCACACCTAAAAGGAGAACGTTTCCGTAATCCAGGTGGGGTGTTATTAGTGCATGCACTAAAGTTTTCCTTGCTTCAATGGGAATAAGATCAATAGTTTTACGCAAGATTTTTAACGTGCCCATACATTTGCCTATTGTTTTATTGACTTGTGATTTTCCCGACAAATCCGAGTCAATCATTATCCCTAGGTTTTTGACTTTTTCGACTGGGTGGGGGCACTCACCCAGTGTAGTAGGCCACCAAGCCTGGGACCATATTGAGGTTTTATTCCCTACCACTAGCACCTCCGTTTTGTCACCATTTAAACGGAGGCAGTTATTATCCATCCAGGTGGCGACCGCAGCCATGCAGCTAGAGAAATTGGTGGCAAATTTTTCGCTGTCTGGAGTGAGCTTGAACATGAGCTGGGTGTCGTCAGCATAGCTGACAATGCCCACCCCAAAGTTCTCTACGACTCGAGCTAGGGGTTCCATATAGATGTTGAACAAGGTAGGGCTCAAACTAGAGCCCTGTGGAACCCCATAGCTGACGTCGCGAGAAGATGACTTGAAGGGTGGGCAATGTATTTGGAATGATCATTTGGAGAGGAAAGATTTAAACCAGGCAAGGGCATGATCCCTTACTCCAATGTCTGATAGTCGGGACAACAGAGTGTCATGAAGCACAGTATCGAAAGCTGCACTTAAGTCTAGCATGACAAGTGCAGCTGTCTCCCCCTCATCTACCATCTTGCGAATGCACTCCGTGGAGTAAAGAACCGCGGACTCCGTGGAGTATCCAGGTCTAAAACCTGATTGTGTGGGATGAAGTATGTTTCCTTCTTCTAGAAAAGCCATTAGTTGTTTATTGACTATTTTTTCTATAATCTTAGCGCATTGTGGCAAGAGGGAGATGGGTCTGAGATTTTGATATTGGGTAACCGGAATGTTAGTTTTTTTTTTGAGAGGGATAACTTGTGCTGTCTTCCAAGCCTCTGGAACGTAGCATTCTTGGAAGGACAGAGTGATCAAGTGTCTGATTTGATCAATAAGACCGTTGTTCATGATGTCTTTAATTTTAGCTAAAGGGCACACATCATTAGGGGATCCTGAGTGGATACTATTGATAATGCTGACCAAATTTTCTTTGTCAGGAGTGATAAAGCGTGTGAGAATGGTTTTTTGGGTAAAGAGTGGTTCATTTCCTTCTATAACAGATTTTGAAAAAGTGGCATGTATTTTCTCAACTTTATTGACAAAGAAGTCAGCTATCTGTTCGCATATGTCATCAGAATATGTGTCCTGCATATCTAGGGTGGTGGTATCTGTAAGTTCCTTGTAAATGCTAAATAGTTCTTTCATGGGGTTGGTTGCCTCTTCAATTCTTGTCTGGTAAAAAGAACTTTTCTCCTCTCTAACCATTTTCTGGTATGATTTTAACTCTAGTTTATATAGTTCCTTAAGTTCAGGAGAATAGTTTTTCCTCCACTTGCGTTCTGTCGCTTTACAGTGTGTTTTCGCAAGTTTTAATTTTTCCGTATACCAGGGTTCAGATTTGGTTCTTCTGACAGGGGGTTTGGAAGTCCACGGTGCAATAGTATCTAGTGCCTTACTCAGCCATGTTTCATAATTATTCCAGGTATCTTGTAAGGAGTGTCCTATAGGCGGGGTGTGTTTCTGTAATTCGCTGACCATACGTTCAGGGGTGTAGTTGTGTTGTGATGTTATGTTGTGTCATGGTATGCTAAGATATTCCATGAGTACTTGTTGAACATTATGGGGCAGATTTACAAGCCCATTGTGACACTTTTGCACCGTCGTTGAATCACTTTTGTGATGCAGCGGCGGCGTAAACAATGCGCAACGTTGCAACACATTTCCAACGTGATGCTTCTAGGGAGATGCGTCACGTTGTAAAGCCCTGTGCCACATTATACCTGCATCAGGTATAATGTATGCACGGAGGGCGTTCCCACGCAGCAAAGCCTCGTAAAAGTGATGCAGTGAAATCTACAGGATTTCACTGCGCCACTTCTAGGACGTTACTGCGTCAAAACCTTACACCTGCTTGAAGCAGGCATAAGGAGAGACACAGCACAGTAAGGATACGCCTCCCTGAGCATTGCTGGAGTTGCTTCGGGCTTGCGACATGACTCCAGCGATGTGTGACCTTTGCACCAACAGATGTGTGACGCATCTGTCAATCCTGCGCCCTGGTGCGCCGCATTGTAAATTTGACGCATCCATTGTGGCGCAAGGTTTTTTTTGCACGTCTCAAGTAAACTGACACATCTCTGCTATAATGCAGCGATGCATCATTTTCTTGTAAACCTGTCATTAAGTTATCAATTTCTTGAAGCACTCTTGCCTCCATGATCTGAAAAAGGCAGCCCAATAAAGAAATGTATATGAGGACTTACACAAGTCCATCAAATACCTTTCTATTCAGTGCAGATTTAGGGTTCAACTGAAGGGGAAGGAGTCTGCAAAGGAGTTTTCAGTCAAGGGGATAATTTTTAGGTCTCGCCTAGCGTTGGTGCACGCATGCGCTGCTCGCGTAGCAAGTTTTATTGGGGTAAAAGTGTTTTTGGAGAAGGACTTATGATCCCACCCTTGCTTTCAATTGGTCAATGTCTATATTTATTTAAAACCCAGCATATCAATTACTCTGTAGGCTTTTTGGTTACCGCCCTGTCTCTTTTCTGAGCATGCCCTTGGGACACCGAATCTACGGCTTCCTTCAGTTTTATGGCTTTTTTTCTTATCTGATGGGGATTGTTAAGGGAAGGGTCAGGGAGAGTTCAGCAAGCTTTAGCTTTTGCACAAAGCAGAGCAGTCCAGCTCTCTCATTGGTCATGTATTACTGATCACACTGCCTCCATGCTACATTCAGCCTCTTTTCTCACCCTTTCACTGTCTCCCTCGCCCTCCCACCTTCAGGCTCTTTCTCTGCAGTCTCTGCTGGACCCAGCCTCCCTTGGCATTGGTATGCACAGCACCCTATCTCACCCAGCCCCCTCCCTGCCGCCTCCCTGCCTCCCTCCTTCCTCCTTGCCTCTCGGCAAGGCGCTCCGTACTGTACAGTTTAGTTAAAGAACAGATCGTGCTCTGCTACAATGTTAACACAAAACTGCCCTGGCTGCAGGCTGCTGCCAGTGTTTTCACCTGTTGTCCTGCTTTGGCGTCCGGTGTGAATTATAAAGCGTAGGTTGGCTCGGCTACTGCAGCGTCAGCCAAGTGCAGGTGTGCAGTAGGCTGGCCCCGGCAGCCACCAACAGGCAGATCGGAGTTTGGTAGGCAATTGGAAAGCTACAGAGAAACGCGATCATGTTAATTCTACAGTTCCCCTCCACCTCGGGAGCATGAAACAAAAGCAGCTTTAGTGGAAAATCTTTTTATCTCAAAACGAGTCTGCCTTCTGTCATAATAGCTGCTGGCCATGTGCAGTGCTCGAGGGGATGCTGTGTTTATGAAACAGGCGCTGTGGCCAAAGGGCCCAGTGATGAGTGCTCTTTGCAGTTCTTGTACAGCAGCACCGGCCTCTCTCCGTGCTAAGAGGTTACGATAATGTGACATGTACTTCAAAATGTAGCAACACACTATGTTTTCAGTCATTTACAGCATGCCACCTTTCTAGCTTAAACTGGCCCCTTGTTTTACTTATTTCATGGTAGAACATGCCGCCCCCGCCTGTGAGTAAAGCAGGGAGAAGAAAAGTGACCTCCACTTATCATTTGCCACAGCACCTGACCACCAACCCCCCAGTGTTCAAGGCAGACTGCGAGACCCTGCTAAGCCGGTTCCAGGACACTGAGAGTGTGCGATTCAAGGTTTCTCTTCCCTCTGGAGGGATATGAAGTTCTCAACCATATTTTAGTATGTGATGCCTCATTCACCAATTTAAAATTTGCAGATATAAAAGGTGGGTTTAGGTGTTAAACCCCAAGCGACCCTTGGGACTGAGGTCTACGTGCACCCGCACTCGGCGCTGCCCGTGCTCCAGGTCTGTGGGGCTCTTTCATTTCGATGTCTGGCTTCAGATGAGTGGTGACAAGGGCGTTATCTCCCCCCCCCCGGCATCCCGGGTTTCTGCCCGCCCCCAGCCTGCTAGGCGCTGGCATGAAAAGGAGCTGCCGGGAGCCTGACATCACAGCATTCCTCTGCCCTGGGCAGCAACAGGCGCCCAGTCACGCTCCCCAGTGGAATATTAACAGGATGCAAGGCCGATCCGAGCCCAGGACGTGTACGGATGAAGGGGTATACATGGGTGTATGTGAGTGCGAGTGCATGCGTCAGAGAGGCACACTACAGAGCAGGCTGCGCAGGGCACCACTGGCAGAGGGTGCAGATGCATAGTCAAGAATTCAGCAGATTGTGGGCGATTTCTTCATAACACCACAATTGTCTTTGTGTGAAGTTACAAGTTGTCGTTTAAGCACTAGGGTCAAACCTGAGAAACCCTTAGGGTCGCACAGCTTTCTGAGGTGGGCAAACTGCAATAACAAAAGTGCATGGCACTGAATGGCGTTGTGGAAATGATGAAGGCTTCTGGCACTGTGATAGTGATGGTGCGAGGTATTCTAGTGATCAATGTACGGGGTACCATGGCAGTGATGTTAATGGTTCAGTGTAAATGATAATTTGGTGTTGAAGGTATGAAGGCACAGTTTTGCAATAACAGTGAGGGGCGCTCTCTAGGATGCTGAAGGCACTTAATGTTATGAATGAAGGTGCAAGACATTGTACAGATGAAGATGGTGCACTGTATTTAGGAGCTGATAATGGGGCATTTTACTGCAGCAACAAGAAAGCGCGCAGTATTGTGGTATCGGCAATGGTGTACGTCCTTTATGGTGATTGTCATGCGGGTACAGTGCATTTAATTGAGGCAATTAGAATGATGTAAGCTTTTGTGGTGCTCATAAAGGGGTCATCCTTTGTGGTGGGGAGAAACTGTGGCGCCTTCTGGCTGAAAGGAGTACCAGTGAGTAAGTAACATCTATGTGGCAAGGGATAATGTTGTAAATACTATGTTCCTTTAACATGGCATCTTGTGTAGCCCTTTCTTTATGTTGTTATAATTTATCTCTTCCAGAATGTATTCTTTATTCCAAGGTCTGACCTCAGCCTAGTTGCATTCCAGACATTATAGTTGAAGTCTGGTCAGCTGGCGAGTTGGACGTTCAGTCTTCATACTCCATTAAAGCTGTCATTTATCTCAACTGGATTACTATTATAGTTATTATTATATACTACATTTTGGCGATGAGGATGGGATTACTATTGTAGTTATTACTATATACTACAGATAACCATAATAAACAGCGGGGCTTCCTAAGTTATGCGGCAGCTTGTGCAGCTCCATATCCCATGCACCAGTCTCTCAGAGCAGGAGATACAGAGGGTCCTCATGAAGGTTCTTTAGGATTCAAGATACCCTCTTTGTAGTGTGTAAGGTCGTGCTCATCTCATGGAAGTAATAAGTTAACGCCCCCTTTGTAGTGTGTAAAGTCGTGTCCCCTCTAATGGAAGTAACTGTTGTAACTATGTAACACTGATTCAACTGATATAACTATGTACCCTGTAACTCACTGATTCCCATTTACAGCACTCTGATACCTCCGGGTGTAGCCAGCGCTATATAAAACTTTGCAAATAAAAATAAAAACAAATACAAAATAAAAATAACATTACAACTGCAGCCTCGGAGGCGGGTACCCCTTCCAGGGGAAAAAGGTCCCTTCAACCCTGTTTTCACATTCCTGGGGTTGGCAAGCCTCCCTCTGAAGCAATCATTGTCATTATCCGCCCCCCTCCTCCAATAGCCCCACCTCTTCCTTCTGCCTCTCACTCCTTCCCCTCCGGTAGGAGCTTGATTTTCTCCCTCTGAAGTTGTAATCAGCAATGACCCCAGGCTCCTGCGGTGATTCATTGAGGAAAGGGGGGCAGAGATCACTCGTGCTGCAGCAGATAAGCTCAGTCTCGGGCAGGGTAGGGGCGGATCGATGATTCACTGTGTGATCTTGTAGCCTGCGGAGACCTGTGCAGGGTTACTCACAATCCAGTCCAGGGTTAATAACCACACAATGCCCAAAGCATCAATACAGTGCCGATCAGTTTTGCCACCAGATGTCTACAACGAGGTGGACGAGCTGGGGCGCAGGTTCAAGTCTGTTCCTAAGGGCCTGTGGTACCTGCCAACTGGTTACACAGCATCTGCTTCCGGTCTTACAAGCTCCCACAGCACAGCTATCCCTCAGGTTACACAGCCTCTTCCTCCAGTCTTACAAAATACCTCAGCACAGCTATCTCTTACGTAACTCATCCTCTTTCCTCCAGTCTTGCAGGTTCCCACAGCGGAGCTATCTCTCAGGTCCTCATTTCATCCAGTGGAGCAGGCATGCTCCTGGCCCTGTACCATCTCCTGCCTTAGTCTCACAGCGGAGCTATCTCTCAGGTTACACAGCCTCTTCCTTCAGTGGAGCAGGCATTCTCCTGGCCTAGATGCCTCTCCAGTTCTACAGCCGCACACAGCAGAGCTGTCCCTCTCGCTACACAGCCTCTTCCCCCAGTCTCACAGGCTCCCAGAGCACAGCTATCTCTCAGGTTACACAGTCTCTTCCTTCAGTCTTACAAGCTCCCACAGCAGAGCTATCTCCATGGTTACACAGCCTCTTCCTCCAATCTTACAGGCTCCCACAGCAGAGCTATCTCTCAGGTTACACAGACTCTTCCTCTAGTCCTTTGGTCTAACAGCAGAACTATCTCTCAGGTCACACAGCCTCTTCCTCCAGTGGAGCAGGCATGCTCTCCAGTCATACAGCCCCACACAGCAAAGCTATCCCTCAGGTTACACAGCCTCTTCCTCCAATTTTAATGGCCACAGCACAGCCATCTCTCAGGTTACGTAGTCTCTTACCCCAGTCTTTCAGTCTCACAGTAGAGCTATCCTTCAGGTTACACTACCTCTTGCTCCAGTGGAGCAGATATGCTCGTAGCCCAGCTCCCTCTCCTGCCTTACAGTCTCACAGCAGAGCTATCCCTCAGGTTATACAACACTTCTAATCCGGAAAATATATTTACGTACTTCACATAATTCAAAACGCATTCATTCAGGAATCTGAGTGATTGGTGCTCGGTCCTCTTTTGTGAATGTCGCCAGTATCATATACCCCCTGATTTATCTTAGTTGATCGTTGGAATTCACCCCACGTGATCTATAATCTTAACCACATAGCCGTTATGCATTCGAAATATTGGTGCCCCAAGCTCCTCTAATTTTGCCTTGCACTCCTCTAAAACAAGCATTTGCAATGCAATAGGTCTCGCAATTACGCAAGTTTCAGCTATTGGCATTATAAATATCAATGCCCTTTACTTATATTTTAAAAACAAAAATAATAGGCATTGCCCTTTGCAATGTTAATAGTCAATAGCAAATGCCTTTTATTTATGTTTTACAAAATAAAAACCAAATAAAAAAACAATTTTGTTTACACAATGTCAATAGCTCAAAATAATGTCATTGCGAGACCTAATGCACTGTAAATGCTTGTTTAAAATGACTACAGACAGTCAAGGTCATATTCTTTAATTATTACAGCTACCTTCTGTAAAATAACAGCCCTTCTTTTGAGAATGCAAAAATAACATTTAGGAAAGCTAATTAATATTGTGCCCGCCTCAAGTTCTATCAAAGTCATATCAAGACATTAGGGGCCAGATGTAGGTGGCTTATTACCGGTCAATAGACTTTTCCTATGTAAGGGGCATATTTACTGATTCGGTAAATAACAAATTGGTATTTACTGATTCAGTATTTACCGAATGATCATTTACCGATTCGGTATTTACCGAATCGGTAAATGAAATGTAGGAAGCACTTCAAACAGTGCTTCTGGGCTTAAAGGATTCGTTATTTACCGCAAACTATTAGTTGGTGGTAAATAATGAATTCCTATGTAAATGCAAATATGTGCTTTTACACCTGTGCCATGTGACAGACATACATGCCCTTAGGGCATGTATGTGTGCCACATCTGCACACAAGCACTAATCAGGGGTGCAACAGGGTGTCAAACTGACACCCTGCCACCCTTTAATTTTTCCCCAATTTTACCGAATCAGTATTTGCCATTCATTCCTATAGGCCTGGAGGCCCATAGGAATGAATGGCAAATACTGAATCAGTAATTACCAATTCGGTAAATACCGACTCTTAACGATTCAGTATTTTTTACCTATTAATTGCCCACATATCATTTACCGATTCGAAAATACCGAATCGGTAAAATTCGGTATTTTCGAATCGGTAAATTTAAATTACCTACATCTAGCCCTATATTCTTAAATCTTCACAAGCCCTGCCAAATATAGTTTTTGTTTTACTTCTATATCTACTGGAGCCTTTCACTAGATAGGTTAAAGTGTTATGGAATACTCAGTGATGCTTGGCTCAATATTATGGAATGTGAGCACTGAGGGTATTTTGCAAGTTGGGCTTTGACAACCACGAACCTTGCTGTGCCTGTTATTACATAAGCGACAGGGGGGAGATATAATCATATGTGCACCACCTTTGGATGCTAATTCCTGCATCTGTACTGCTGCTAAGCATTTGAGGAGTGGGTCCTGTGTACACTGTAAAACTAAAGTCAAACACTTTCAATGTCATGGTGGTACTAGTGGTAGCATGACTCGAAGAGTTCATTTATAGAGATTGTACCCATATCACAGGTGGCCCTCAGACCAAAGCAAAGAGAAAATAATCAGTAGGGTAATTCCCGCATAAAATGGTGTGTAGGGCATAGTTGTTCTGAGCATTTCTTCAGCAAGAGAGACCAACCTGTAAGACCGAGACAGAGAAAGAAGAAGAGAATGCACTACTTTCTTGTGAGAAGATCAGTAGCCCCGGCCAGTAAGACATTTGGTAAGACAAGTAAACGCTGTTTGCGGGCCCTGATCCAAAGAAAATGTCCTTAATACAGGCTTATTATTTGCAAAAGTTAACCTGCACACCTACCTAAGTGTAAACTCTTTGATGCACGTGTGTTCTCTTAATAAATCGTTCGTTATAGGTGCAACCCCGCGTGCCTGACTAGCCCCTGTCAGTCATATAATGAAACACTGAAAATCATACACGAGTATGTCTGAGTGCTGGGGTGCACTGTTCTAATAGCCCTGTACGGTGCTCCTTTGTTTCAACAACTAGTTCTTAAAAACAATTATCAAAAACACTTCTTTGAATTTATCAACTTAAACTCTTCAGTATTGCTTTCTTGAAGGTCATCAATCAGTATCAATTACAGTTTTTTATCTTCTTATAGCAACAATCTACTTTTATACATATTTGGGCCAAACTTGAAAATAAACAATAAACTAAACCAGGTTTGAACAAACAAGTTATGAAACACAAGTTTATGAAAAAGATATTATGAAAAAACAACTCCAAATTCCAATAAGTGTAAGGTTCATTATTTGTATTCAATCTTCCAAGATGTGTTTTTTTGATAAAACAATATTCCAATATTTTACAACTTCATTGCAATAATACTTCAAAATGATTCCCAATGCATTTCGGTGCCGAGCACCTTCGTCAGGGGAACACTGTTGAAATTAAGAAAAACATGTATAACCATCGTGACCAATCGTCACTAAAATTAATTTTAACTAAATGCATTAATTCACATTACATTGAAATAATCGTTTTCTGTATTATTCTTATTATTCAACGTTCTTCTTTTTTACATATATTGATGAGTTTCTTTACAAGGGTTTCACCAGCTCAACCAAAAATAGGTGTATTTTTTAAAATTTTTATTTGGGATCGTGCACATAACAAAACTAATCAGTGCCTGTGAAGTTTTATCAAAAAAACACATCTTGGAAGATTGAATACAGATAATGAACTTGCACTCATTGGAATTTGGAATTTTACCCCGCAGAGAGGAGATGTTGGCCAAGACCAAAGGGATAAAGTGGTACTCCACCATTGACTTAACATTGGCATATCACCAAATAGCGTTACATCCAGAGAGTAGAAAATTGACATCGTTCATAACACCATTTGGATGTTACCAATTCTGCAGGATGCCTTTCGGACTGGCCTCGGCAGCGGCCGTCTTCCAGAAACTTATGCACCACCTCTTCAAAGACATGGATGGAGTCCAATACTTCCAGGATGATATCATGGTGATGGGAAGAGACCAGGGAGACCACAACACCAAATTGGCCAAGGTGTTGAGCGTGCTGGAAGAAAAAGGCTTGACGGCAGAGTGGGAAAAGTGCCGCCTTGGGATAGCTTCAGTAACCTACCTGGGACACGAAATAGGAGAGCAAGGCATCAAACCAAAAAGGAATAACGTGAAGGCCATCTGTGATGCGCCACCTCCTGCCAGTAAAGAAGAAGTTAGATTGTTTTTAGGGATGGCTGAGTACTACAGCAAGTTCGTACAACACTTTGCCACCAAGACTCATCACATGAGGCAACTCACGTGAGAAAAGATGGCATTCATATGGACGGAAGAAACACAGAGGGAGTTCGAGAGCATCAAAAGGGACGTCAGTAAAGCTATAGCCCTACAAGGGTACGACCCACACAGACAAACGATATTGACGATGGACGCCAGTGACAAAGAATTGGGAGCAGTCTTGATGCAAGAAAGGAGCAGTGGGCCTGTGGAAACGTTAAGCTTCGCCTCCAGAGCTCTGACAGATACTGAAAAGAAGTTCAGCGTCATCGAAAAGGAAATGCTAACAGTAGTGTGGGCCATGGCCAAGTTCCGCCAGTTTTTGTGGGGCACAAGGTTCCGACTGAAGACCGACCACAAACCCCTGGTGAAGGTACTCACGTCTAGTGGACAAGCAAGCGCCACCCCCAGGATAGCCAAGATGACCCTGAAGCTTTTGAAGTACCGATATGATGTAGAGTACATTCCCGGAAGTAAGAACAAGGTAGCAGATTACCTGAGTAGAGCCGCCGCAATGGAGGAAGTCTCTGAAGGGACAGAAGTGAACGAAGAGATGGTGGCCTTGACGGAAGACCCAGAGAAGGTAATAAGCAACCAAGAGTGGATGGAAGCATACAGAGAGGACCAGAACATCCAAAAGGTGATGGAACACATAGTGGGTGGATGGCCCGAGAAAAGGCATCTGAGAGGGGACCTCAGGAAATTTTATGAAGTAAGAGAGGAATTGTCGTTGGATGACAAGGGAGCGTTCCTGTACAGAGGAGATAAGGTGGTGCCTCCCGTGGGTCTGATTCCCAGGTTGTTTGCAATACTACATGAGGGCCATCTAGGCATTGTCAAAACCAAGTTGAGAGCTAAACAGGGTTACTGGTGGCCAGGCATGGACTTACTAACTGAACGACATGTACGAGAGTGCGACCACTGACAGCAAGCAGATAAGACGATGACGCCATTGAGGCCAGCCCTGGGAAAATTCTCCACCCCGGAGAACCCATGGGAGGAGCTCTCTATTTACATTCTGGGACCCATATTAGATGACCGAGGGACTCCCTAATATATAAGTATCATAGTGGACAGATACTCTAAATGGCCTGAAGTACACATTCAAGAGGAAATGGACACTGAAACTATACTCAAGTTCCTCACCTTTCTCAGGGAAGGCATTCCCAAGCCAATATTGAGTGACAATGGTCCCCAGTTCACGTCAGAGAAATGGCTCAAATATATGGACAGAAATGGAATTTCATGGAAACACACGTCCATATATCACCCAGTCGGAAACGGACAGGTGGAACGCTTTGATAGAGTGTTAATGGGATCCATCCAAGCAGCCATCATGATGGGGAAGGACTGGGAAAAGGAGATCTTACATATGATATGGGCTTCCCGGATCACACCAACGGGTACGGGGTACAGCCCCTTCTGAATTCTGAGAGGCAGAGATCCGTTCACAAGGGATAATTTAGCCTGGAAGGAGAAGACGGTGACAAGTAAATGGTCTCTCGCCGTGGTGCAGAACAACCTGGAAAGAGCTCAATCCATTTACACGAAACACTACAATAAAAGGAAGAATGCAAAGGACACGCTATTGGAGGAAGGAGAATGGCTCAGGGTCAAGCTGGCAGTGTTACAGAAGAAAGGCGACAGCAAATACAGCCGACCCTTACAAGTAAAAGAAGTATATGACCGTGCAGAGTGGCTCAGCGATGGAAATGTGTGGTCCCAGGATCGCATGGCCTGGTGTAATAAGATCTTACAATGGCTCCCTGAAGATCGGGAACAAGTGGCAGCAGGTTAAAGGACACTGGAGAATGACAATTCTATACTGGAAGGATGCATGGAAGTAGCGGAACCAGAGATGAATCCAGGAGACAGTGGAAGTCCCAGAGCAGAGGCACAGCTTCGTGAGGAGAGAGAGTCTCCCGGCAGAGTGAGCCCGGCGTGTACCCAAGAAGGTAGAGAGATGGGGTCCACAGTGGTCAGCGGGAAAGAAGTGTCGTTCTCCCCGGTAAGATGTCCCAGGGGGGGCAGATTGCTTGTAAGGCCTGCTAGGTTCTGATTTTTTTAATTTGGAGATCGAAAGTGAACACCCCCCAGAGACTGCCTCTCTCCATTTGATGAAAAAGGGGGAGATATGTAGAGTTGCGGTCTAGTGTTCATGCTACGTCATGACGTAGCGTGAACGGCGGCCATTTTGGGTTTGTGCCGTGGAGCGTGAGTCGGGTGCCGGAGCTGCATGATAGAGACAGCATGCTCGGCGCACTCTGCAATTAGCCTAATTATAAATAATTAAACAGCGTTATAACCTCCACACAGTGTCCTGTCTTGTTATAGAACCTACATCTTTACAGTGAGGTGCCTAAGAAAGAAGTGTACAGGGCTCCCGAAGTGCGGGATGCAGCAGGGAGAGGCAGAGCTCAGCAACATCCCTTGGCTCTTGACAACGGATGTTTAATAAAAGAGCGGGGAGCTTAAAAAAGTCTGGAGAGAAGCTGAAAGCTGTAACATTGTTTGATGACATTATTGACATTAGTGTGGTGAAATGGGAAGGAAAAAACCTACACCTGTGCCGAAATGTACTGGCTCTACATTATATGGCTTCTTTCAAAAACCTGTGGGGGCGCTAAATAAAGAGATTGAACTAGCGGAGCGGAGATTATCGCTGGCCCCACCATCTGTCAGCGAAGATGCTAATATGCACTCTGCCCTGATTGTCACCCTAGCACCTACAGAGGACCCTGAAAGAACAGTAAATGTCAACCCCCCCTACTGAGAATAATGAAGCTCCAATTGTTCCCCCATCTGCCGTCACCACCCGGAGTCAGGACCCCCTGGGTGATGAGCCTAAAGCTTCGGAGTCAGTAATACCTTTGATAAAGGGAGACCAAAACTCAGTTGGGGGCAAAAGGAAGTGCACTGATCTATCTGAACCTTAACAGCGAACTTTGGGACAGTTGCCTATGAATAAGCGGACATAGCAAAATCCCCCGGGCTCTATGGGAAAAAGCAGAGGAGGGAGAGGGCCGCTAAAGTCAAAATTCCCGCTTGACGTAGATATGTTCATGGCCCAACATGGGAAAGTAATGGTGGACTTTTTGGAGCCTATTTTACTTCGTTTGGGCTGGATTGAGGACCATCTGAGCTGATTGCTGCCATCATCTGGGGGCTACAGGGTGTTTGGTTAAGCAAGTTGGGCGGGAGGTAGGACGTCCAATGGGCAATTGCCCGACAGATAAAGGTGAAAATGTTACCACCAATGCCACTCCATATGGTAATGTGAGTGAAAGATTAGCGAAAGATAGATCCACAAACCCTAGAGCAGAACCTAACATACCACGTAACTATCATGATAATGCCAGCCACACAGACACCCAAACTGGCTGCCAAATTGGGGCTGATGGGTTGGGTGGCACAGGGTGGAGGGCCAGTAATGCCCAAGGGGATCTTAATGCCCCAAGCATCAAAAGGGACTCTAGTGGGAGCAATGGGTCCAAACAGGTGCCTAGTAGGCGCCCAGATCAAACTCGCCAGGATGGAAATATGATTCCAGACCTTCCTCCAGAATGTACTCCGTACACGTTGATTCTGACTGGTCTCTTCCCACCCACCTCCGCCTTACACAGAACCACCTCTCCTTCAGAAAACAACTCAAAACATGGCTGTTTGATAAATAGCGAACCCCCTCCCTCAAGCGCCTTGAGACCCTCTGGGTGAGTAGTACGTTATACAAATTTTAACTTGACTTGACTATATAACCCAACTGAGCTGATAGGCATACAAGTGTTACCTAGGGAAATACCCTGTTCAGTGAGTAGATCAGAAGGAAATGGGAAGGGGCTACACCACTTGGCTGATAACATATGCACCTTGCTGTATGCACCTATTAGTGATGAGAGGTGGGCCAATTTGGATGACCATTTAGGCCCTTCTATCTTATTAGATTTAGGCTGGGGAGGGACTGGTTTAGACCCTGTAACACCCAGTAACAAGAAGGAGAAAGGGAGAAGGCAGCGCATCACCAGACCTTGGAAAATTATCTCCTGGAATATCACAGGCATCTCCACAAAACTTGAGGATGAGAGTTGGTTAAAGTATGTAAAGACCTTCGATATTATCAGTATCCAGGAAACATGGGCGAGGGAGAATATTGAGTTGGATGGTTATTATTCCCTTAATGTGCATGCAATTGCCTCCCCTGCCGGAAGAGCGAAACGTGGCCTGGCGAATTTTATCTCTGTAAAGTATGGGTCTATTAATGTCAAATCTGTAGTTAATTCACCATGGTACCAATTGATCTTGATCTCAAATCTGTTACAGGTAAAAATTATTTTAATCAACTGGTACTATAATGTCTTCGATTCAAATAGATGTGACGTCATTGTAAATCTCAAAGAGGAAATTGAGAAAACTGTGGGGATGTGGCAACCCTCGTGCATCTATTGGGTTGGGGATTTTAACTGCACCTTGTGCAGGCACAGTGCAGAAAAAGTATGCAGGCTAACAAATACTGATGGTCAACCCGTAACCCATTTTTTACATACACCACAGGGAGAGGCCTTAAATGATATTATCGTTAGAAATGATTTGTGTTTTATGGATACACTGGTTAGTAATTTCGAAACTCCCCTTCCCACCTACTTGGGTAGAGGAAAGGGAAGCGTTATTGATTTTATGTTAATATCTAAAAACTCGTCCTCCTTGGTAGATGGTTTTGAGGTGGTACCAAATAACGCTAGCGATCACAATTCGCTCACTGCCTCATTATTTGTAGTTGCTCAAGAAAAGTAGGGTGATGGTCCACCCCTTCACTACAGCTCAAATCAAGGTGTGAGAATAACATAGAATAAGACAAATTTCATTACATTTGATGAAAAAACGGTTAAGGCAAATTTATACAAGATCTTGGAATGCCTAGATCATGACTCTCCCCCCCCCCGAAACGGTTGTGCACGGATTCCAGGAAATTTGTAGAGACGTAGCAAATAACTTGACGAGCTCAGCATCAAGGGAACCAAAGGGCATGAAATGGTTTGATGCCAAGTGTACAAGGGCCCAGAAGGACCTAAAAAAGGCTCTACATACCCGCCCACGAGATCAAGCTCTTATTAGGAATGCAAGGCAGTCCTATAATCTTATAGTTACACAAAGGAAACAGGATTTAAGGAACAGGGCTTGGGAGGACTTACATTGTGCCTGATCACCCCTGAGGCGGAAGCCGGGGGCTCTATCTGCTTTCATTTATTTTTAAACAGTTGAGTGCATTTGTTTAATTTTTGCGCCGTTTCACTGCAAGTAGACTTACTTACTTGCGGTGTAATTTTAAAATAATAGTGGATCTCTTACACCTCGCACCCCCATCCCCTGCGCAGCCGATTAGGCGCTGACGCCGAGGGACAGGGACAGGGGATCACAGCCACCATCTTGAGAGGACAAGGGGTTGCAGTCTAGCTGCAGGATACCTCCCGCCCTCCTGGGATATTTAAACTGGCTCATACTCGCAGCGCGCTGACTTACATTGTGCCTGATCACCCCTGAGGCGGAAGCCGGGTGCTCTATCTGCTTTCCTTTATTTTTAAACAGTTGAGTGCATTTGTTTAATTTCTGTGCAGTTTCACTGCAAGTAGACTTACTTACTTGCGGTGTAATTTAAAAATAATAGTGGAGCTCTTACACCTCGCACCTGGATCCCCTGCGGAGCCGATTAGGTGCTGACTCCGAGGGACAGGGACAGGGACTCACAGCCACCATCTTGAGAGGACAAGGGGTTGCAGTCTAGCTGCAGGACACCTCCCGCCCTCCCGGGATATTTAAACTGGCTCATACTCGCAGCGCGCTGACTTACATTGTGCCTGATCACCCCTGAGGCAGAAGCCGGGGGCTCTATCTGCTTTCCTTTATTTTTAAACAGTTGAGTGCATTTGTTTAATTTCTGCACCGTTTCACTGCAAGTAGACTTACTTACTTGCGGTGTAATTTTAAAATAATAGTGGAGCTCTTACACCTCGCACCCGGATCCCCTGCACAGCCAATTAGGCGCTGACGCCGAGGGACAGGGACATGGGCTCACAGCCGCCCTCTTGAGAGGACAAGGGGTTGCAGTCTAGCTGCAGGACGCCTCCGGCCCTCCCGGGATATTTAAACTGGCTCATACTCGCAGCGCGCTGACTTACATTGTGCCTGATCACCCCTGAGGCGGAAGCCGGGGGCTCTAGCTGCTTCCCTTTATTTTTAAAAAGTTGAGTGCATTTGTTTAATTTCTGCGCCGTTTCGCTGCAAGTAGACTTACTTACATGCGGTGTAATTTTAACATAATAGTGGAGCTCTTACACCTTGCACCCGGATCCCCTGCGAAGCCGATTAGGCGCTGACGCCGAGGGACAGGGACAGGGGCTCACAGCCGCCATCTTGAGAGGACAAGGTGTTGTAGTCTAGTTGCAGGACGCCTCCCACCCTCCTCTGTACCGTATAAAAATCACATGTCTTCTCGTCCGCGCAGCGGGCACGCGCAGCGGGCGCGCCAGCGGCGTGCCAAAGGCAAGCCCGTCTAAGCCTGTCTAAGCCCGACTGCGACCAGGGGCCCCCCCCTGCCCCTTTATTGAGACAGAGGAAGAATTATAGCATGGACTTCCTATACAAACTACACCCCCCCCCCCCACATTAGCAAGCTGCTGTCATCACCTCCACCCCCTGGAGATTCCCCTTCTCTGCCCTCACTGTAAGATTGAGCTTACCAGTCCATCGCCTAAACCTGATGTAAGGGACTACCGCATGTTTCTTCTTAACTGTAGGTCCCTCACAAAACACAGCCTAGAAATATCCCTGCTGCTGGACCAACATACTCCAGAAGCAGTCTTTTTGACTGAAACCTGGTTGACCCAAGACTCTCAGCCTGACCTGGTGCAAGCCCTTATACCAGGCTATCAGATAGCCCGTTTAGATCGCCCTCAGGGTAAAGGAGGAGGGCTTGCTATTATATACAAGGACATTTATGTATGTCGCTGTTTGGCGGAGTCTATCGCTGATTGTGAAAGCATGCCCTTTGGTATTGAACTCTCTCCAAATTATAGTTTTACTGGTATTCTCATTTACCGCCCCCGGGACCAATTAAACAATTTCAAACAGCTACTCCCTCTGCTGTGGCAGAACTAGTCACATCTCCTTCAAACTTTACACTACTTGGAGATTTTAATGTCCATTTTGATAGCACCTCAGACACCATCGCCACAGAAATTATAGCTAGTCTGGCCGCAATCAAACTGGAGCAACTTGTCCCATCTTCAACACATGTTAAAGGTCACCTTTTAGACCCAGTATTTAGTAACTGTCAACATCTCAAAGTGGGCACTATTAGTCCTCTCCCCTGGACAGATCATTTCTTGATTCCTTTTACCTGGACCACTTATAAATCTCCTTCTCTCATCCCTATCCCACGTAAAACACAAAACTGGTCTAAACTTCGTGTAGATAACTGGACTAATATCCTCACCACTATCAGACCTTCACTTTCCTGTGACCCCCTCGCTAACAATAACCTATATAATAACTGGATCACTAGCTCCTTGGACTCCACCCTTCACTTCCGTACTTCTGGTTCAAAAAGGCATCAAAAAACAGCGCCCTGGTATTCAGAAGAGCTCAGGGACAAAAACCGTCTATGTAAGAGATTAGAGAGAAAGTGGCACATGACTTAGACACCACGGATAAAGTCATTTATAGAGAAGCGATTAGGACTTACAAATCCGAAATAAAAACCACACAATCGGCGTACTACAATGAAAAGATAATGCTGCCAAGTCCAAGCCTAAAGAGATATACCAGATAGTAAAAACTCTGACCAGGCTTCCACCCCCCTCGGCGGGCAATTACAATCCACTCACCCGATGTAATGAATTGGCTATCTTTTTCTTTCATAAAGTAAATACAATCTATCTCTCCTTTCCGGATCCAGCTATAGAACTAACCATTCAAAGACCTGACCCGGCCATAGAAACATAAGTCTCCCTTCAAAACAAATTAGACCATTTCCCTCTGCTGAACCCTGAAATACTCGAGCCCCTAATACATCAAATAAAATCTGGCTCCCAATGCGATCCTGCTCCTCCAGGCAGGTTGGTTCTGGCCAATAAAGCCATCCTTCCCACACTTATGGAGTTGTTGAACTCCTCCATAACGAGTGGGACGGTTCCATCGGCCTGGAAGCATGCCATGGTACGGGCATTGCTGAAGAAACCCGCTCTCCACCCGGACAACTACCATCCTATCTCACTGCTTCCCTGGGTAACCAAGATCCTCGAGAAACACATTAACATCTTTTTAACTCAGTTTCTCGAGCGTAACCATCTGCTTGATGTTTCCCAGATGGGTTTCCGCCCCAAACATGGGACGGAGACTGCCTTTCTGGCTGTGACAGAGGAAGCGAGGCGGATCTTGGATCAGGGAGGATCAGTGGCAGTGATCCTCCTTGATCTTAGCGCCGCCTTTGACACGGTAAACCATAAAATCCTTCTAAACCGCCTCTTTGACCTGGGAATATCAGGAGAAGCCTTGGCCTGGTTCAAGTCCTTTTTAAGTGATCGAACCTTCCAGGTCTTTGATGGCATATCCGTCTCGTCAAGCAAGCCTCTGGGCTGTGGAGTGCCGCAGGGCTCTTCATTAAGCCCCACGCTCTTTAATGCATATATGAGACTGCTGGCTGGTATCGTTCGTCCGCATGGTATTAACATCATTACCTATACGGACGACACCCAGCTAGTGGTCTCCCTTGTGCAAAAGAATGGCCTCCAACCACAGTCCAATTTAACAACATGCCTAGAACAGGTCAAGAGCTGGATGACGAAGTCCTGTTTGAAGCTCAATGACGATAAAACGGAGCTTATGCTCCTGGGCCCATCAGCCCCTTCCACCTTGGAGCTGTTATGGCCTCTGAGCTTGGGCGCAGCTCCCACTCCCAGAGATAACATCAAAGGTCTGGGGGTGTGGTTGGACAAATCATTGACCTTCAACACACAGGCTACTAAGGTGTCAGCGACCTGCTTTGGCCTCCTTAGGATGATAAAAAGAATTCTTCCACTTCTTCCCTCTGAGGCCAAGCAGATAGTGATACAAGGCTTAATTCAATCTCGCCTTGATTTCAGTAATGCCTTGTACCTTGGGGCGCCAGAGTATAGTCTGCAAAAACTCCAACGGACTCAAAACTGTGCAGTTCGCACACTGCTTGGAATTTCTCGTAGAACCTCAATAAAGCCTGGTTTAAGAGCTTTGCACTGGCTTCCCATTAGGGAGAGAGTTAAGTTTAAATCTATGTGTATTACTCACCTAGCATATTGGAAATCTGTCCCAGAAATCAGTCACTCTCTGATCTCACCCTACCAGCCCAACAAAGCACTTCGTTCTTCAAGTGCTTTTCTGGCTAAAGTCCACAGGTTTCAGAGAGCTAGAGCAGGAGGTCGATCTTTTGCCTATAATGCCTCTAAACTATGGAACGCACTTCCCCTCCATCTGAGAACTAATTCCAACCTGCTGAGCTTTCGTAAACAGCTCAAGACCTTTCTTTTTAACTAATCAGACCTTCCTTGGACTGTCCCTCTTGAAGGCACTGTTCTAGTCTTAGCGCCTGGACGCCTCAGGGCAGCTGTAGCGCTCAATAAAACCCTTTTTCATTTCATTTCATTTCAGGACCTAGAGAGAGCAGGTGCGATAAGGGACTCTAAAAGCTTCTGGGAGATAGTAAATCGGCCCTTGTTCTCCGAGGACTCAAGGGCCATGGATACTTTAATACCAGGCGATATTTGGGAATCCCATTATACAAAAATATTTAATCCGCACTGCATTACTAACTTGGAAATAAGTCAGGAGGTCCCTCTTGACATATTATCTGCAGAACTTCTGAGCTCCTCGCTCCTTGTGAGCGAGGTGGAGGAGGCGCTCAACAAAGGTATACCTTTAAAAGCCCCTGGCCCGGATGGGGTGCCCCTTGATTTATTTAAGACTAACCATCAACTTTGGACACCCCTCTTGACAAATGTCTTTAGAGCTGTAATAACTGGTCCAATCCCAGTATCATGGAAAGAGGCCATAGTGGTCCCTGTGTTTAAAAAGGGAAAGAAGGAGGATCCTTCTTGTTATAGGCCCATTTCTTTAATTGCTGACACGGTCAAGGTGTTAGGGAGGGTGATCTTAGCGCGCCTTGAGATGTCAGCAGATTCCGAAGGTATGATATCCCATACCCAATATGGCTTCCGAAGAGGCACGGGGACAAATGAACAGTCCCTAAATCTAGCACTGATCATGGGCAGGTACATGAAGGCAAGGAAGGGGTCCCTACACCTTGCCTATATGGACTTGTCCAGTGCCTTTGATACGGCCAATAGGGGTAAACTTTGGGACATGATGGGGGTCATGGGTTTTGAGGTACCTCTGGTCACTTTATTACGTAGGCTCCATGCATCCACCACAGTGTCTATACGATATGGTCCAGGGGGTGAAAGAACGGGGCCCATTATCTCTACGGAGGGAGTACGTGAGGGGTGTATACTGGCCCCCTTCCTCTTCCTCTTGTACACTAACGGCCTTGAATCTGCACTGAAAAGCAAGGAGTTCGATCTGCTAAGAATAGGAGGGAAAGTAATTCCGTTGTTGTCATATGACACGGATTTCACAGTTTTAATGGCCTTAACCGCTAATAGCCTACAGAAGTCATTGAATGTTTTTAATAAATTTATGTCAGCCTTGGATCTAAAGGTAAATTTCAAAAAATCTTATAATATGGTCTGTGGTCCTAGTCAAACTAAATCAAGAAAGTTTATGGTAAATGATAAGAAAATTGACAAGGTTTCAAATTTTAACTATTTGGGGAATGTTTTTAATGAAAAATTGAATTGGGAACAGATTATAACATCCAGGGTCCAGAACACTAGCCGTGCAGTGGAGGGACTCTTCCGCTTTGCGAGTAAATTGAACCATAAGTCGGTAGTGAAACTGATAACTTTATATAGATCAAAATGTTTGTCTATCGCCACTTATGGGGTGGGAGTATGGGGATATTATCAAAGCACAAAACTCCAGATATTAGAGAATAAGTTCCTAAAGAGACTACTGATGATTCCCCAAAGTGCCCCTTCAGCATTTTGTCATACTGAGCTAGGGGTTGATTTTATTGCAGATCGGATTAATATTGACCCATTAATCCTCTGGGCGAAGGTTTGGCTGTCAGAAGACTTAACGCTAACAAAAGAGATTGTCAGGGAATGCATGATGTTGGACAATGCCGAGGCCATTACATGGCTCAGTTATGTAAAGGGAAAGTTCAAAGAAATAGGCCTTGGGCATTATTATGACAATCCAGACAGCATAGACTCAAACGCGAAACAAACCATTAAAAATGCATTTCGCAAAGAGCATGATAAACCCAAGAGGATAGTTGGGCTGCAACCATACATTAACCAGCGCTTTTTGCATCCACAATTTTACCTGTCTTTCACCACTAACACATATTTTAGATTTTTCTTGAGTAGATTTCGGCTCTGCACTTTACACTTTTTAATGGCCTTCCCCAACCAGGCCGGTTGGTGCAATAACCTCCCTCCTAGTCCGTGCGACCATTCAACAAATCAAAGCACCTTGCACCTTATTCTATTCTGTGCACTTTACAGGGATCCAAGGGCCCAGTTCCCTATTCCTTTTTTAAAAAAGCTTGTCCTTATAACTACCAGGAGAGTTTTAATCTTTTATTATCCTTATCGAATGAAGCAATTTGCACTGCAGTCATACATTTTATCAGGAATGCTTTCATAATAAGGAAACGGTATGAATCATAAACAAAACTAAGTTCTGTATTCTAATAATTTTATGAGAAATTGTGGTTTATTTGAGTCAAATAACATTTTATTGTATTAACTTGACATTAAATATTTGTATATATTGTGTACCAATGTCTTACTTTTATGGTTTTTTAAACTGAATAAAGTTATTTGACTGACTGAATGAACAATAACATTCAGATCTTAACTTCAACCCTCGATGGTCTAGTCAATTCAAACAACCACTACTTCCACCTCCTCAGACACAGTTCTTCAGACTCCCTTTAACCTTCTCCTCTCTAAACTCGTTTCCAGTGTCATCATTTGAACCTCCTCATAAACTTAAGATCCTATTATGATGATTCCCTTTACCATGATCTGACCAGGCATGACATATTCTACCTCCAAGACATCCAGAACAAAGCATCAAACATTTCAGCTTGCAAAAAGCAATAGGTCTTAATGTAGCTTACTATGAGTCCACCATAAATGTTGTCTGTCAGTTTAACCTTTAAAGACCCTCTGCCTTATCCACAGATGCATTTCACTGTTGTCTGAGCGCACATGTGATAAATGAGCCCCAACTTTGGCACTGGGGATCGACATCGTAACTTATCTTAACTTGCTGGGACTGCCCTCTCTGGTGGCTACAGACTATCTTTAGGGAGACTAAACAGGATAATTAGCCAGAGCTCCGGGCAGAGGAATTGCAAAAGAGAAGGCAGCGCATGATACTCTTACCTTGTACCATTCGCTAAAGTGGGAGCTAGGGACCATTTAAATATGATTACTGAGCCCGCTTTAGTGATATCCACATGCTCAGATCTGGTTTTAGCCAAGACCATTTGATGATGCTATAATGATATGTATAACATGCTCACTTATAGTGTCTTTTAGCCAGCCCTCTTAATTCATTGGTCTATTATTGGTTCATTTAAATCTTTCTTCTGCCCTCGACAGCATACACATGAGGCAATGGATCAGGGGCGACTCCTCCACTATGACAGAGGAGCGTCGCCCCACTAATCGAAGAGGCAAATGAAAAATAAAATGATCTTACTGCAGTTCATTACATTTTTTGTCTTGTGGCTGAGTCTTGGGGGCAGGGCCACAGCACTCAAGCAGAGGAGGAGGAGTGGCCGGTCCTGCTGTCAGTGCGCATGATAGTTTGGCCGGCCGTCTCAGGCTGGTCAAACTGTCATGCGCACTGACATCTCTCCAACCCAGCTGTATTGCTGGGTGGAGAGATCAGCAGGCACAGGCTCCAAGCACCAGAAGGAGCAAAAAACCAGTGTGCTCTCCCCAATCCCAAGGCTGCTCTCATAGTGAGAGCAGCATTGGGATTGGCAGCAGGAGAAACCGGAGCTTCACAATGTGCCCAGAGGAGAAGCTCGGGAAGCAGCGCATCTAGCAGAAGACCAGCAAGCAAGTTTTTTTTTTTTTTAAAATAATGTCAGCTCCCTTGCTGTGCCAACCCAACGCTTCTCACCCCTGCGCTGCCCCGCCCCACCACATTTCCCTTACACCAGCTGCTAATGCAAGGAATCCATGCACCTCAGCCATTGGCTAATTTCACTGTGAGTGACGAAATTCTGCCCTTTCATACTGCACATATCCAAACATATACCTATTTCCTTCATTGTCATGGACTACTATGACAAGTGTGCGTTCAGAGAGCAAACATTTTTTTGCTTTTAGGCAGAGTTTTTTTTTTTCAGATTGATGAGGGTCCAACAGTTTTCATAACAGTATAATTATGCAAAAACAAAACAAGCATTGGCAAAGCCAAAAGACTGGCTGCCAACGAAAGACTATTGGCTTTGCCAATACTTGTTAGATAAATGGTGCTATTAACGTCCCTACACAAAATGTACCTGCATATTACCTTAAAGCACTAGTCTGTGAAATCTTCTTTTAAATTAAGTAGGGCTTGATTAATTGGATGGACAAACACACCGCCAGGAGCCCTCACAACCTTCTCAATCATACATACATGGGTCCCACCTGCTTGTGTTAAAATATTGGTGAAAAACTCTCAATCAAGCAACAGGTATTCCGCTTTCAAGACCAGCTTGATTCAATATCATGATTTTTCTCTTAGAGTCGTTTTCAACATTTTTATGGAAAAGTTAAAGAGAGGCGCTTATACCTCTTATATCTTTAGAGGTATTTATTTACCTAGTTCTGAACTGTCCAATACGAATACCCACGTGATTGTTGTTGTCCTCTTCATACAAGTGCAACGCTATCTTGGTTGCAGAATCACAAACTATACGAGGACTACAGCAATAAGAAATGGCATGAATGCGAGGCACAATTAAAATTCATGAGGAGAGGAGCCCAATTTTGCCCATCAGTTATACATTATTTATCAATCGGAAATGTCTCAAGTGGATTTGGTTACTGCTTGCCTGTTGAAAAAAAATGTCGTGTGGTGATGTCAAGGAGGTAAAACAAGCTCACGGGAGGAGATACTTAACATGATAGCAGGGCAACGTGCACACCAGACAGATCAATTCAGGAAAACTGCAGCCTCTGGAACCGCAGAGACCTGGGGCTGGTCATGATGAAACAGTCAAGGGGAAATGAAGGAAAACGCAACTCAGGTACTAAGGGCCTCATTTATGAGAAATGACGCATCCCTGCGTGAAAGCAGCGATGCAACACTTCTCAGCGGGCACTCCTTGCGACATGATTGATGCGCCATATTTATAATATGACGCATCATGTCGCAAGGAGTTACAGATACGTCAGTATTTCTGACGTATCTGTAGGCGCAAAAGTGATGCATTGCTGGAGTGTGTCACAAAAGTGACGCAACTCCAGCAATGTGTACTTTCACATGGGCAAGTCCCATGTCGTTAGTGCCTGCGTCAGTCTTACGCCTGCCATGAAGCAGGCATAAGATTTTGATGCATTAGCGGCCAAGAAATGGCGCAGTGAAATCTTATAGATTTCACTGCGTCACTTCCATGACCCTTTCTTGCGTCAAAACGCCCCCCTTGCATACATTATACCTGGCGCAGGTATAATGTGGTGCAGGGGTTTACAAAGTGACGCATCTACCTAGATGCGTCACTTTGTAAATATGGCGCAACAAGGCACATTTTTTACGCTGCTGGTGCGTCACAAAAAGTGACGCACCAGCGGCATGAAAGTGACGCACGACCTCATAAATGAGGCCCTAAGTTTGACCAGTGTTAAGTCTCCTGGTAGGATTGCCAGCATGCTTTGTTTTCAACAACATGCTCCCAACTATGTTTTGACCTGGACCTGCTAAAGAGGCTGCTCTCTGTGTAAGCCAAGAACGGTTTGACCTTGAGGTGACCGATTCATTATTTATGTGGTTTCATCCCAGGAGGCATGCTTTTATGTGCATACACCGGAAGGAACGACAAACGACTGATTGGGAAACAAGACTGGCAAGTAAAACAGGATGATATGCATGTGCAGGAATTCTCAATTAGGAATCTAAAAACAGGGGCACTGAACATAGAGGAAAAGACACACAGCAACCACTACCTAAGCAGGATGACACCAATAAGAGGAACTAGTGCTTTGGACGTGCAGAAAACGTCTAGCGCATGAGAGAGGTAGCCCCACCAACCTGAACATTCACATCTCCTTCCACCAACCACTTAGACACCTCCGCTCGCAGAACTCACATACATCCCCAAAGAAACAGATCAGGAGGACTGGCATTCTCTTACATCACTTCTACTGGGGGGAATGACCTACCACTCCTGCCTTTCCAATTAAGGCGGGTTAGGCCCACACATCTGATCAGCACCAGGATACCCTTGCAGGTGATAGTGTACCAATACATGTGACATAACATAACGCTACGTAATGTAACATCACATAACAGGAGGCTATGAAACAATTTTGGCAAGGATCGTACTGAAAAAGTCGATTTTTGTTAGCGCAAGAAATATTTAGAGCATAATGAAGCTGATTGTAGCGGACTCCAGAGCAACAACTTCTCTGCCTGCATTAAAAATATCTAGGGAACGGTCAAGATCAGAAGACTTAGGTCCTATAGAGCAGGGATTAAGGCTTAGAAGAAAGGAAGGTGGCACTAACCCGCAATGCAGAATCAAGAAGCAAGAGGTTCACTGTAAATGGATAAATAAATGGACGCTACAGACTATTTTTGTTTTAAATCCAGCTTTCTGATGCAAGACAGTATACAGCTACATAAACATATCAGAACAGACTCACCACCGAAATGCGATAGTAGTATCCTCTAGTTTTAGATCCTACAGGGAAAGCATAAGAAGAACACATGGGAATGAATATATCTCACATGTATTGGTCAAAGTGCAAGCAATTGTTTTGAAAGATTCAACTTCCACTCCCTTGCCTCAATCTCAGTAGCAGCTGCTATCTGACAAAAGTGGTTGGGCAGCACAGTTGGACAATAACAAAATAAAATAAACACACTTACCTTCCGCTTGCTGCCTTATTGCTCCTCTGCTGCTAGTGCGCACTCTCCCAGAGTCACCTATGCCAATCCAGACTCTGCTCTAATGCTTTTAATACTAATACCCAGCTTTATGAGAAGCGCTGGGATTGGTTTGAGTGGGCTGATTTTGCACTCCCTCAGAGACTAAGAGCCTGTACCTGCTGTTCTCTACCTGGCAACGCAGCTCGGGTTGGAGAGATCTCAGTGCGCATAAGGGTTTGGCCATCCTAAGACAGCCGGCCAGGCTGAAAGGCGCACTTGCAGCAGTGCCCACCACTCCTCCTCCATGCTTGCTTTTGTGCTGTTGTCATGATAGCCGCACCCCTAAGACTCAGCTCGAGAAGAAAAATATAATGGTAATAAGATAGTTTCCATTTTATTTTTCATTTTTTAGTCTGCTGGCAGGGGGGAGGTGATGCTTCGCCGCCATAACAGTGGAGCCGCCACTGCTCAATCTTAAGAGCTCATACAGATGCCAGGCAGTCCTGCAGTCCTGCTACGTTTTCCAGGTCCATGCACAAGGTGCTGCTCTAGACCAGGTTTATTCTTTGGATTTGGGACTTCTAGCCTTTGCAACGTGTTTAGTGCAACCCAAACAAAGAGCCAAACCGTAAACACTTAACAGTTAATACTGGTTTCTAGTGTTCACTATCTTGAGAAGGTGACTGCTGTTTCCAGAGCATTATGAGGAGGAGGTTCCTGGAGCGAGGAGACTGCTCCACACTGATAGTCCATTGGGAGCCGCCGGGAGCCACAACGGCCTGGATTGGAATCCCCAAAAGCCATCCTTCTGGTCGATAAAGCCTGGGGGAATGGGGCCTGATGTAGACTCTGCGTAGTCTTCGGTGGAGGCTTTGCAGACTTTGCTAAGCCCTTCAAAGCTTGGTAACGTGGCTGCAAGGTGGCTGCGGCAGTGGGTGGAAGCGGCTTGGAGCAAGTAAACAGCAAGCAGGCAAGTGTAAGTGAAGGTGCGCAACGGGGACGAGCTAGTGTGCGAGCGCAGACTCCCTTAGCGGAGGCCGCAGAGTGTAGTGCCCGGGTGTGTCCCCGGAGGCGGACCAACCAGGTTGGGTGCAGCTAGTGGTGCCCCAGTGAGCCCTGCTCTCATGCTCTTGTGACCCGACCCCACATTGCTTCTGCTCACCTTGGCATCTAGGCACCATCCAGGCCTCTCCCCCCCAGCAGCTCTCTTGAAGTTGTATGATCATGCCTATCTGTGGGGGTTAAATAGTTTCCAAATCCAACTCAATGCTTAGATGCTCAGACGCTCAGAAGCCTAGTGCACCACTCCAGTCATTGCACCGCTCCAGCCACGGCTTTGCTTTAAAAAAAAAATAATAATAATTGATTGGTCTAGGCCGTTGCTGCCTGCCACCACTGACTATTTTGTATTCTACGGTGTCTGTCAAGCTTTATAGTTTGATCAAAGCATGGGCTAAACAATACGCCACCCTCTTCCTTCTGTGGTCCGTGGACGGTCACTGAGCGTCTTCAAGCAGCTGAATCTCCAGAGGTTGGACTTCAAAAACTGGGAATGCGGTCAGGGAGAACGAGAGGAGGGGAGAAAAAAGACAAACACCCCCAAGTTACATCTGAAAAAGAAAAGGATAAGGAAAAGGACAAGGAGGGACCCCAGGCGGATACTACGGTCCATATGCACAACTCCCCGGTATGTCCTTAGCAGAGCTTGGTCCATCAAATATAGAAGACATAGAAGCACGGCATGAGTGGGGAGCTCCAATAGACGAACCATAGCTACGACAAGTACCATGTCAAATATAACAAAAAAAGCCACAGAGTCTTCCCCACAAGCCAAGTGTGAAGGGAGTAAGAAAGCAACTTGTAAGGCTCCAACTCGGCACTATTCTTGCCCCAACAGCAGTAAACGGGCATTGATTACTGATTTCCGAAGGGGTTGCCATTAAAACCACTGAGGAAAACCGGTGTTGTTACGATTTTAAGGACTCTAAGGTCACCAATCTAACAAATAACCTCAGAGATCTTTAAAGTGAGGCCGCTACAAATTCTCTAGGTGACAGAAGTGCCTACAGTAGTGAGGGTGTAAGGAAAAAACTCAGTATACGGGATTGAAAACCACGTGTGACAAAAATAAAGAAATTCAAAGCCTCCAATTTTTAGCATCTAAAGCTCTCTGTCCTCCGCTAACCTGTCAAAGCAACAACTCACATGTAATGAAGGCGCTAATACATTACTCCCCATCCCCTTTAGACAGCCCCTGTCAGTACCAACAATAATTCTCACTTGGATATCGCAGACACGATGGATACAATGAAAGTGACTTAATACATCAGACAAACATAAATATCCTGAGTCCTTTGGGCAAGCGACTTGCACTGTTGGGAGTCCAACACCCTGATTCTCAGGGGTTTGTTAATTCAAACACCAATAACCAAGATAAGCCTGCTCCTTTTTTTCCCCAATTGGAAGCAGAAGAGCACCTCGGTCAGGATCTATGCCAGGTCAAACCACATGATGTGTCTTCATGTCAACCTAATAACATGAGAACCACTACTTTGATCTCAACCACCCAAAAAAAGGAATCCATCGGTAGGCTTCTGGGCTCTTTGAGCAAACCATTCGCAGAGTACCCGCCTTACCCGGAACATCGCACCTGCTCACCGGTAGTAGGACAAAGCTATTCATCAACATCTTCAATCTGGCAGCACCTGTTAAACACCATGGATGCAATTGGCAAAGCAATGACCTACCACGCAGACAAGTTGGATACTCAAGTAGACCTTCTAAATATTCTAGCAATTCATCTTCCGGGGGTCTAACAAAAGTTTCATAGCTTTAATGACATGATCCTGTTGGTGCAGCGAGACCGAGAAACAACTTATCAAATGTGTCACTGCCATTGCACACAACTAATCGTAAATTAGCAACAGTTCCAACCCTACTGTCATAACTACTGGGTACAACCAGGGACGTTTAACTAAGTCTGCAACATCAGTGGAGAAAGAAAAAGAAGTATTAAGGGAAAAAGACTTGGAAGTTTCCAGTTCTATCATGGAGCAAAAAAAAGCGAAATGGGACCAAACCTAAGCGCCAACCAAGGCAAACACATTCACACCTAAAACACCAAGAGTACTTGACAACTCATGTGTCTTGGATCTTTAATTTGCTGACCATTGCAAGCAGTTACCAGCAAAGCAATCAAAACAATTAAGCCACTAACCAAACGGGTATGAAAATGTCTGAGAAAGACCAAAAAAAGCAAACAAACTAGCCAGACATCCAATTTATTCTTTGCAATGTCCGCTCAAGACAGGAACCAACGCGAAGGCCATTTCATTCAAAAAACCTTGGAAGCAGCTAGCATCAAGGAGCAACTGATTTCATCACCTAATCCGTCCGCCATCCCTAGTAGTTCAAACCATAACACAAGGGAGCAATCCCTGCCAGAAACAATATACAGCTTATTTAAACCTCCTGCAAGGAAGGAGAAACACAATTTAAAAATACAGGCCAAACAAATTGTGAAATCTACATTAATAGCAGGGAGCACACGGCTATAATCAGGACAACTTGCCCGTGCGAGGTCTACTTGGCTGAGGAAAAGGATAGAGAAGAAAGACGCAATCCGGAAACAACTCATAGCCAAAACCGGGAGGCAGTGAAGGTACCGACGTAACTGATAGTGAAACTCATTCACATTCAAACACACAGGACGTTCTGAATTCATCACCGATCCCCTCGGAATTTACGGTGGTCAAGAAAGTATTGGAAAAGAGTTCAGCTAATGTGTTGCAGCGTGACCTTTCAAATAACAACAAATTGGATTTCAATCCTCAACATGTCTCAAGGGGAACGCATGATATCCTTAACCGAAGCTTATTGCTTAAACTATTTAAAGCCCTACCTCCCATGAGTCATATCAACACTAACGATATTGACACATTGAGTTCAAACAAAACCGTAATCCTGTAGGTCAAGATATTACAACAGCCATGTTTGCTGATAACATCCTTACCGAGCAGATTTGGCAGCAGAAGGCTTCTACCGCTAAATGGACATCGAGTTAAAAAAGATAGTTCCTCCCTGTTGTCCCAGCCTGCTACAACCACTAATCCATACAGAGGGTCTGTTAAAGGGAGCAAAAGGCCAGGACCATTATAGCCCATCAAAGGTTACAGAGTACATGGCCAGGAAAATTACTATCACCTTTGACCATCCAGAAGCAATTAAGCCTTCGGGTTCCTAGCTCTTGAATACGGCTGGCACATCCTTTGGAATGGCATGAAGGAACTCCCAATTTGCTCCAAAAGTCATACCAGGGTTGTAACATCTGTTCTTGGAATGTGTATGGCCTGAGCACGAAATGAGAAGATCCCGACTTCATGGAATTTTTTACACTGTACAACATCCTTCTTTTCCAAGAAACTTGGCAGAAAATCCCCTTGTCAATAGTTGGCTATAAGGAATTCCTGAACCCGGCCAAAAGAGCCACGGAATACAGAAGAGCAAAAGGGGTCTTTCTGCCTTCATTTTGACAGATATCCCATGGCATGCTTCTATTATAGACTTAGATTGTTCCTGGTTGCTATGCGTCAAACTTGACGCCTCGCCATCAAACAGTCTGCTAATACTTAACATCTACATTCACCCGGCGTCTCAACAAAAGAGGCCAAGAATCGAACAACTGATGACATCGTTAGTAGCATTTAAATTGGCCTATCCCGATGCTAACATCATATTGTTGGGTGACTTCAACATGAACTTACAGTATGAACGGAAAAAGGGCACTATAGGGCCCATATCAGTCTCTAATCGACACAATGCACTCGGTAAGAGATCCGCAGCCTGTCTGGATGATCTCTCAATGAGTTCACTCAGCGTCAGCGGTAGAAGTCTGACAGATTGCCTCGCAACAGACACAAGGGTTAGCCAAAACACACGCTCAAACATCAACTACACCATCACAGATCATGATCTTCTCCTGTATATTGTGAATTTTCAAATATTAGATAGGGGGAAAGTAACCATCAACCACAATCTTTCACAGTATTAGGATCCTTCGCAATTCCAGCGAAAGCTAATGCGATGTCTCTTCAAACACAATGCTATAACCTAAAGCATCTCTGCTGGAAAAATGATAGCATTGAGGATACCACGGGTACATACATCATTCTTTTGGAGAGATCCAATGTTGAGCCATTGAGTATAAAGGCCTGGGAGTCCTTTATTAAGGAAGTAAATACAACATTCTCTGATCAGGCCTATTGCAGCAAAGCAGGAAGATCAAAAGGGGCAGTTGGGTTCCCCAAAAGTCTGAGGAAACAAAAACAAGATTTAAACAAGTACTTAAGGCAACTACAAACCCGGGGCTGAAAACCCCCACAGGAACTCCTGCTTTTAATATAAAAAACAAGAACAGAGTTAAAAAGGGATACAAAGGCGGCCAAGAAAGAGTTCCACTCCACAGACTCATCCGGGTGAAACTTCTCTATGCCTGTAAACTAAGGGACTCCAAGCTCTTCTGGGAACACATCAACCAGCAACTAAATGGCAGGAACTGACATCACAATTCAGACATAATGGAGGTCACTTGGAGAGCCCACATTGAACTCCTATATAATGAAATCCTATTCTCTGACACCCTAAATAATGGAACATCAAAAGGGAAAGGGGCCGGGCCGTTGGTGCAGGACTAGTCAATAACATCCTAACTCACAAATTACCATAAGCCTCAGTGCCGATTCCACAAAACCAGTTCTAAAAATTATAAAAATGTTCAAATCAGAGGTTGGTCCAAGGCCCAACAGTTTACCAAATGCCCTGTTTCGGCAAGATTGTTCATTTTGGTCTGGTCTCCTTACTCCTTTTTTCACCCAAGTTATTTCTTCCAGTCTGATCCCTGAGTCTTGTAGAGGAAGTATTCTAAATCCAATTCACAAGTCGGGCTCTTGTTCTGATGCATCCAACTATAGGTTGATTGCATTAATTGATGTGGAGGCAAAAATATATACATCAAACCTCCTGGTGGACCTAGAGGACTGGGTTAGTCAAACCAACTTGATACCCAACAGGCAAACCGGATTCGGGCAGGAATGGGCACCCTTATTAACATCTCAGCAATTACTCTCCTAGCCAACAAAGCCTTTGCAAAACCTAGGCACTTTTACACATGCTTTATCGATCCTAAAGTGGCCTTCGATAAAGTCTTGATAGCTAAGTTATGGGCAAAAATGCAAGGCTGGGGGGTACCAACTAAACTCCTGGAGGCCATAATTAATCTTTACTCACACACGTGGGTCCAAATCAAGAAAAGAGAGGGGTGCAGTCTAACCAACAAGATTCCAACACTCAATGTGTTAAAACAGGGTTGTGTGTTAGCGCCCTGCTTGTTTGACATATACACCTCAGACCTTGATAAGCGCCTTTGGTTAATTCAAGCCAATCCCCCAAAATTGGGCAAAATACCGACACCGTGCCTCCAATATGCGGACAACATTGTTTTGTTAGCACAATCTCCTGTAGGTCTGCAGAGACTGATTACGGAATTAGGAGCTTACACCACCTTGGCTCAACTAACGATCAACCATCAAAAAACAAAGGTGATGTGCTTCTCTAAACACAACAAAACAACGAAAATGCATGCATTTTCTTGGGAATTGGATGAGCAACAACAGACCCGGGCAGTTTCGTACAAATACCTAGGTTTCCAATTAGATTGCAATCTCAACTTTAAGCTACCTTTGGGCCAAGGACGCATGAAAGCCAAACAACTGCTGTTTGCATTTAAGATTTTAAAAAACAAGCTTACTGGCTGTTCTACTGGTCACCTGTTAAAAGTGATTGCAGCAAAATTCCTCCCTCCATTTCTTATGGCTCAGAAATCCTGAATATTAAAGACACCACAGTTCTAAATACCGCACAAACCACGTTTTTTCAAGAGATTGTTTTTTATACTGCTCAACATCTCACAGACACGGAATATGGACTAAAAAAATCAGATCCCGGCCAGACAAGGTGCACAAGTAAAGTATTACTGGAGGATGAGGGAAGCAGAAGACAAAACCTCAGCCCACTACAGCTGGGCAGAGATTGAAAATAAAGCAAGGCTAGTAAACTCAATCACAACAGTTTTGAGGGAATCTCTTTCTGCATTACAGCTAGAGGAGGCCTGGTTTACCCCTATAATGTACTCCGGATTCAAATCTGTTGTGAATAATGCCATCAAGTGGACTACTTTATTAACAGATAAAACTACCTTTTCGAAAAAATACCACGCTTGGGCAGTGATAAATGCCTATCAGATGCTGAAACCACAACTGTACCTGCTCGAACACTTCTTTCATCAGAAAAAGCACTACTTGACGCTGCTGCAAATGGGGTCATTTGCCTCAAAAGATCTGACCCCGAAATGAAATACACATCCAAGGAATGCCGCCTTTGTGCACAAGGGGACGAGTCATTGTTACATCTCTTATGCATTTGCCCGTTACTATTATAAAGTTGAAAAACTGTTATTCAGTCGGAAGGAATAAATAAGAACATGCAGAACAGCAGCTATCAAGTGTCTTGGAGGGACATATGTTCCTCTGTCTTACAGAGCCATACAATTCTGGAAAATTGCGGCAAAAGAACTGGGAAAAAAGCGTAATCTTAATTTAAGTAGCCTAAAAATAATCTGAAAACACACATTTTTCAATTGCACTGATACACTTGTCAATACATTTATTTGACCAGATGCTTTTTGTTTGTGGTCATGACGTTGTGGTCCTTTTATTAATATATTTTTTAAATGCATACTTAAAGTATTATGTTCCTCTGTGTTTCTTCCACCCTTTTATAATTTTTAACAAAATCAAATAAAAGTATATTTGACTGACTAGTCTTGTTTGTTTAATTATAAAATAGGACTACAAGTCCCAGAACCCAAAGGAAAAAAACCTGGACTGGAGCAGCAAATCACAGATGGATCTGGTAAACATTTCTGCTATGGCCAGGATACAATAGCCAACCAGAATCCAACCTTTGAATGGATTATAAAATGGGTTCAAGTTTATATTCGGGCAGAAAACCATGCAAAATCACTGGGACCTGGTACAAGTTCTAAAGCAGTGTTAAATCTACAAGGCCTTAGAGTGTTCCCGAGCATCACCTCCTGACAATAGCGTAACAGAACCCTGCTACGTCATTGCTCCTTGAAAGAAAAGTAACCTAATGGCTTTGCAATGCAAAATACTGTTCAGTGCCTTGAAATATATCTTCCATGCTTATTTGCGTCTACCAACAAACTCTTATACATCTCCAGTTTTCCCAACATATCCAAACAATGGTTAACACCATATCTAATACTGGATCAGTCAATTATGGAGACAGATATGCTTCCATTCCTTCACTTTCAATGTGCTGCAAACAATCATTTCCTCCAGGTCTGTCAGTTGAGGGCAACCATTACTGGGTATCAAACAAAAGACAATTTATTCAATACGGGGTCAACATTGCTAAAGGCAGCAACTGAATTGCAGTACGCTCTCGTCGATATACAGAAAGCTGTTGTGCAATATACATATTATGCTGGCACATGAAAAAGTAGATGATCTTTTCTCAACCGTCTAGGAAAGGTATGGGGATCCTATATGAGAAGGTGGAGTTTATTCTCCAGTGCATAACTGCATTGCATTTTGTGGCACAGGTACACTAATTGTAGAATGTGCTCCCCAAATTTATAACATAACATAACATAACATAACATAACATAACATAACATAACATAACATATAACATAGCATAGCATAGTATAACACAACTGGAGGAGATTGGGGTATTAGTTGAGGGCTTTGAGAATCCACCTCAAATAATAATCACAATCCTTTTCAAAGTGAACAACAAAAATTCAATAAATAAGCCTTTTCTTAACCCTACAGTAGCTCGGCTCAATGTAGTCAGACTTAACATGGAGGCAATGTGCAAAGTATGTATGCAGTATTCGAACATTAATGAAGTGGAAACACAACCCAAGATCAATCCTAACCCAATTTAGAATAAAAGAGTACATTATAATAACATATAATGACTTCAAAACAACAAAAATACAATCAGTAGAACAGGTTTTATAGGTTTTTAAAGATTTAGGTACAAATAGCCCCAAAAGGCACAACGTCTCGACTGTGGATATCTGGTTGCACTGGACCAGGACATAGTCGAAAGTTCATGCCGACCATAATAGTGTTCCGGCAGCGTATGAGACTAGGCTCGAGCCACAGGGAGTTGTATTTTCTGTCCTTGACGTGGTGCTGCAATGCAAGGTTCTGCGTCACTCTGCATTAGATCTGGTAAAGCCACCATTCGGGAGCTGGGCAGTGCTGCAAGGTAAGGCTATGCGTTGCTCCCTGCAGCTCTGTATTGGATCAGTTGAAACCGTCAGTTAAGAAGGGAGAAGCACACTTTGACTCCAGCCAAGGGTCCTGGACTCATGGACAGCACTTGCTAGTCAAGAAGAATTCCCACAGAGGCCAGCGGAGAGGACCAGCTCAGGCCTAGTTGGGTCTGGTCGGCTGGAAAGCAGGACAGGCCTCTGGAAGCGTGTTGTTTTCTGTTCCTGCAGCTTAATCAGGAGACCAGCCAAATGGACCTTGGAATCATTTCTGAGATCCTGGGCTCATGGCATGCAGGTACAATCTTCATTTTTCAGACAGCAAGCAGTCCTTCTTCCGGATCTTGTCAGGTCCAGGAGTGCTCTACTATCAGGCTCCGGGGATGTCACGCTTATGCCCAGTGCCAGTCTGCAGGTGGGGGGCACCCCTTTGGCCTACCCTCAGACTGGTCAGTTCTTCCCTATCCCCCGGACTAAGTTCCCGCCTAGCTAGTGAAACACAGGGCAGGATGGCCCAGGTGTAGCCACAACTTCCAGTGATGGGGTGAACTTCTTCTAAAGTCAGAAAGGACTGGGTACAGACCCCAGGCCTTTGATTGAAGTGCAATCAGGAGAGGGGCACAGCTCCTCACCAGCCACCCTGTCATAATCCTCTCCTTCCCACAAAAAGGCCCTTTGTCCACTACCTGGGAGGAATACACATAGGGTGAGCCTGGCAGAAAGGTACATTTGACTAATGCATGAAAATGACAAATTTCAAAATGTTGACAGTATACAAGTAATACTCCCTCCACCGTGGATTTATGTAATGATTGGGCAGGCCACGTGACAATACTGTGCCTCTTATAACCAATACTCATTGGAAATGTATTTATGTTATTCTTCATGTGTATCCTCACACTTCTGTACCTTTCATGCTCGCATGACTTATAAATCAAGACATACTGGCAACCGTGATGCACAAATAATAATAAATGTTACACACAAAAAAACACTTTCTTGTGGATTTTTTTCATCCACAAAATATATTCATAAGAAAATACAAAACATCATATAAATGATACTATAACCAAAATTGGGACTTGAATACTCCCAAAAAGGACATACCTTTTCATTACATATATTGACATTTTTCGCGTAATACTTCTGTTATCAACATACATAAGTGTCCAGCATATATAGTGCTTTTTATATCAATATGAAAAAGAAAAGTGTCTCACAGAACATGGAATTATCAGTGGGGGGGTACTATTTTCCTCCTAATTTGTCGTCCTCCAGATACCCTGGGGCCGTCTGTGGTCAGGGCATATTGGGGCATATTACCAAGCAATAGCGATAATTATCGCTATTGCTTGGTTAGAGACAAAACTTTACCGCTGAGCTGCGGCGATTTTTACCGCAAATAAACCTTGGTATTACCAAGGTTTATCGCGAATGCAATAAAAATCGCCGCAATGCATGAATATCGCTGAAAAGTCAGCGATATTCATGCATTACCGAGCTAATGCTCTTAGCCATGTTATCCACCTCCCATTGGATAACATGGCTAAGAACTGCTCAGGGCAGTTGTTAGCTTTTGGAGATATTCGCGCTTAGCGCGAATATCTCCAAAAGTTGGTAATAGGAGATAGCGATGTTAGCGACTGTTTTCAGTCGCTAACATCTTGGCACGCCCACTTTGCATGTCATTAGTGATAAATATCACTGACATGCAAAGTGGGGCCCAAGATGGTCGCTATCTCCTACTAGCTGTCGCTAACTGGTGTTAGCGACAGCTAGGTAATAGGGAGATAATTTTATCTCCGCTTTCTTGGCTTTTAAAGCCAAAAAAGCGGAGATAAACCCCCTTGATAATATGCCCCATTATTCTTCAAATATTCCGGATTCTGGGAGGTATAAATCCTCTGAGTTGTTGTACTAGATTCGTTGGCCTTATGCAGGTATGTATGCCGTCATGCCAAACTTTACGCTGACGCCCTTCGACCTTCTCTGTGTGCCTTTTGGTTTAGTTAAGGACTTCCTCTGGGTTGTGTGCTTATTGTTGTTAAGGACAGTATATGTGAAACATAAAATGGGAAAGGGAATAATCCCACGTTTAAAAAAAGGGTCTAATAACATCCTGTTGATTGCCATTGGGCCCTATGAACTGGAATGGCGTGGAGAGCAAAAGAAAATTTGAGATTTAGGCCCAGATCGCTTACTGGGAGGTGAGTGTTTGACATTGTTTATCATTCCCTCCATCAATTGTTCTTTCTTTATTTCCTGTGGACAAAGCCTAAATTCGGTTTTAACATCTGCAGTGATATCAGAATTTATCACATATGTTATGTTATGTTATGCTATTTGTACTTGTAAAGCACACTGCTACCCTAGGGTGTCCTGGCGCTGAGTACTGGTGGCCTGGGGAGCATCAGTGATTAGTGGGAGAAGAACCAGGTTTCCAAACCCTTGCGAAAAGAGACAAGGTTTGGCGCATTTCTGAGATGGAAGGGAAATTCATTCCAAGCTTTGGAGGCACAGTGGAGAAAACTTTACCTCCCCAGTTAGTTTTCTTAAAGGTGGAGGTTTGAACTAGTTTGGATCTGGAGGAACGCAGTATTTTACTTGGAACATACCATGTAAGTCTGGTTTTGAGTAACTCCGGACCAATCCCATTAACAGCCTTAAAGACGACACAAAGTGCCTTGAAGCGTGATCTAAATGGAACTGGGATCCAATGCAGTTTCTTAAGTTCTCCTTTAACTGAAGCAAACGTAGGGGTTCCCGACAACATTCTGCCGTGTTCTGGACCAGTTGCAGCTTGTTTATATGTTGTTTCTGAACAAAGGGGAGTTCTCAGAAATACAGAAGCCCAGTGTGCTCCAGCATGTCCCAAACATACCTAGCCAGCCCAGAAAGCTGCTATCAGGGTGACTCAATGTATTGGAAATTGCATCCTGGTAGTGACTAAGCTCCGGTGTACCCCATACTCTGATCTGTTGTGCCAGGAGACAAGTGCTTACTTTAAATTGTTCATTAAGCAAATAACAGGTATAGATGTTGCAAGTAACCTTATTTGGGGCTGTAATTTCATCCATTGGTGATTTCTGGAATGTTATGCTAAGTGATGTTCCTATATCAGTTCATTTGTATAACACCTTTCTTATATGTGTACAGTCCTAAAGTGCTTTCAGCATGTGAGAGCCAAGCACCTTACGGTTCTGAGATTCTCATTGACCTGAGCTCCCCATAAGAACAGTTCAGCCCAAACTACTAGGCCACATCCTCCCTGGACCAGAAACAAGCAGCCTTGGACCAGTTTCAGGGTATCACCCCTCAGCAGCCAGGATAACAGGAATCCAGTGGCATAGCAAGCATGGTACCCACGTCTGGGCATGCTAGTCCCACTTGGGGTGAAAAATGCAAAAAAGAACAATTGATGGTCGGAATGCTGAACAATATGCAATGAACAATGCAATGGCAGGCCTGTAGACTTGTTTTACAGGGTTATTTTTGGGTGGCACAATGAGTGCTACAGGCCACTAGTAGCATCTAATTTACTGACCGTAGGTAAAGGTGATACCATAGCCTTCACGACCTATGGGTAAACTAGATGTGCCATTTAGGTATAGGCAAATTTAATCATGTTTAAAATGAAGAGGAGCACAAGCACTTTACCTCTGTTTGCACGGGTAAAGCACACATCCTAGGTCAAGAAAAAATTAGTTCAGTACTAAATTACAGTTTATTCTTTAAAAATAAATTTATCCCGAGTTCTACTTATTAAATTTTTGTAATCTTGGTCTTGTTTTACTCGGACAAATATTCTCTATGTTTCTAAACTGGTGTGGAGTCTTTTTGTGGTGTATTCACTGTATTATTGCAAATTAATTCATGCACAAATACATTCCACATTGTCTCCCAAGTTAACCTTGACTGCTCTGTGCCAAGCTACCAGAGGGTGAGCATTGGTTAATTTAGGTGGTGTATCTGACTTACCTTGACTAGGATTGTGGTCCTTACTTGGACAGGGTGCGTACCTCCACCAACTAGAGACCCAGTTTCTAACAGCACTTTTTTATTAAATATACACGTTTAAATATCTAACATGTAAATATATACATAGCATTCATATCTGTAAATATTAGTGCATGCAAGTAACCTGGGCTTCACAAAAGAATTCCACGATTAAGAAATACTCATGAGAGTTTGCAGCTGCTGGAGAACCCAGGAGGGAATAGGCTGATAGTCTCTGTTGCGTACTTTAGCAATCTGTTTATGGTGAGGACAGTCACTACAAGTTAGAAAGGGTTGAATGAACCAAGCCTTTGTTAAGCAGATTTTCACGAGTATGTTGAATCTACCCTTCATGCAGCTCTTTCAGTCTGTAAACTAATATGTTGCTTTAATGTAGAGGAGTATGAGTGCTACTTTCTTGTCTTTTTTATGGACATTAAACCGACCTCTCAAATGTTAGGATTTGAAGATTTAATCTTTATCATGATTTTACAGCCTATCTGGTGATCATGAATGGGGATATTTCATTGCGTATACGTCTGCAGTTCTGTGGTTACCTTTCTTTTCATAACTTTAGTGAGATAAGAAAGCGTGAAAATTGGCCAATAGTTTCCCGGCAGTAGGGATGAGATGGTGGACTCTTTTACAGGCTGTGGATGATTCTTTTTCTAAGGGAAGGATTTATCACGTTCACAATGGATGCTATAAGTGATAACAAGAAATTGTTCTGTGCATGTAGCATACTATGGATGTGATGGCTGGACAGATGTTATTATTTTAAAAGTTACTCTTGTCCCATTCCCTTACAGCGATTTAAGAGCCGTCAATGCAGTTACAAGCAGAAGTGGACAAGGGATATTGATCCCTTAAACCATCCTGACATATTCAGATGTACATTAAATTGATTGTACTAGAAAAATATCACTAAAGACCCTGTCAGTGTTGCTGGGCTGTATATTTGATATTTGTAGGGCTTTTTAGACTATATCTGTCCTGCCTCCCAACTTGACTGGTGGGCAAATGTGGGACAGATAGAACGGAGGGTTGAGTCCAGAGCTCCCTCGAATCTTCACTGTTTCCTCTCCTCTGTGTCCTACCAACTTTGCACTGATAGACAGAGCTAAGGAGGAATGCAGAAAGGAGCTTATTTTCCTTATTGACTCACTTTAGAGAATGTGAAGAAAGTAAAATGAGCAATAATAATTTATGAGCCCTGAATTTCGTGAGGAAAGGCATAGTTTTCCTTACTTCTGGTGGCCTGAGTTTGTTCTAAGGTGGGTAATACTTTGTATTATGTGGTGCTTCCTTGCCCCACTCTGTTCTCTGGTCATATTTAAAAGTTTCCATGCATTCTCCAGCCTCCCAGCCTAACTGGTAGGTGAAGGTGGAAATGACTGGCCCCCTGGTCAAGCCCACAGCTACTCTCTCACTCATATTTACATAATTCCCTTTCCCCTCCACGGCTGACATCTTGAAATTGAGAGATGGGCAGAAGACAGATGCAGTGAGGCACATTATTCCCTGACCATGTTGCTCCAGTGACTGCACAGTGAGTATAATGTGCAATAAATCATCATGAGCCTAGAATATCTCTGTGTGAAAGGCATACTACGGCGTTGTCATGAGGGCTGGCTTTGTCTTTGAGAATGATTTAATATATTACCTAGAGCCACCTTGCACCATGTTGTTCTCTGTTTATCTTTTCTAATTTCCTCTGTCCCCTCTCCGAACGCATAACCTGATTGGTGGGTGAAGGCTGGGCTGATTGACCTTCAGTCTCAAGTGGTCACCACCATCATATTATTATTTATCTGCCCCTTGGGGCATTCAGCCTGACAATTCATATGAAAGTCGGAAGTTTATGGGTGTCTTTCCTGCCTGGACCTCTTAGGAACTGCAATAAGCCTATGGCCAGAACCCCTGCATTTCTCCCCCTCCCTTGGCTGAACTGCTTTGTCTCCCACTCTCTCCTGGGTTGTCGCTATACAGTACACCTTGATGCTTTAACAGTACCTACAACTGGTTGATCTTCTGTCACCCATGCTTTGGCAACATATAATACTTTCCATTGATTGCACAGTGTTTTCAATGGGTTGTTCCTTAGTTGCCCCTGGGTAGAAACAATGCAGTGATATTTATACCCAAAGATCCGCATCCATAAACCCTTTGTAAATCAAGGTGCTTCACAACTTTGCCAAGGATATGAAGCCTCGTATAAATAATGCAACCGGACTACTCAGATAAAGTGCTTCTGGTCCCCCAAGTGGTGTGGACTGGTTTATATAAATACCTATACAATGCAGCACAATGCCAAACAATAAAATACAATTGCTTCTGACAGATAGGTTTACCATCATCCTTGTTTGTATAAGTGCCCCACTGATGCCTTTGCCAAAGCAAAGTTTTTGACATTATTCATGGCTTCAAGTAAGACCCTAATGAGCTTCTTACAAGTCTCTTGTCCTCTTCGACTATATGTGCATCATGTTGCACAAACATGATATGTATCTAGCACACTAGACAAGACACCCAAACTAGTTGAGATGGTCAGAAACCTATTCATTTATTTTTAAAAATCAATCTCCAATTTTCTTTGCCCTGCAACTTCACAAAAATGTGAGTTCTATTCATCCATTGAACTTTAATCATGATTGTTTTCAGTTGTGTTTTTAATGGCAAGATTAATACCAATAGGCTCCACTTCTCTCATCTGCAGTGAAGGCATTTACCATGAGTATTTATGTCATATTGCAGCATTGTTACAAATGATGCACCGTTATATGAGCAAACACTCATGATCCGCACTTTGAGGTTTAACATAGAAATGAGGTTATTGGGTGCCAAAAAGGATGCTCCCCGTCGACTGATCCCATCACACATTGGAGTCACCAACATTAATTACAGCTGTGCATGTACAGTGACCACGTGATTCAACTGTGGTGCCACTGACTGCTTTGGAAGTGATGGGCTATTAGTTTGACGTCGTGCTAGTGGGTGGTATCGTCTATGGCAGATTTGACTTTGTTAGGTTTTTACTGTGCAGAGTGTTTGACTGTAATGTTTCCATTCTGAACAGTTACTCTGTTACTTAAATCTGTGCAGGTAATTAAGTTATTTGCCTGTTTTTGCGTATGATCTGCATACACTTTGGCACATTGGCTGACTGGGATACACTTGTCTGTTTACCCACATATGCCAAGTGATGTGGTGGGTATTGTTGTTGACATGTTGCGACATATATACTTGATTATTTGATGAAGTTCAAATGTTGTGTCACCGTTTGTATCTCAGATCATATTAACTTTGTTAGTGACTTGTTCCCTGAATACTATGTCGAGAACCTTGCTAACTGTGTCAGATTGCCCTTAGTTTGTGTATTCACTCGGGGACTTGAATCATATTTAAATCTTCATCTAAAATGTATATTTTATATCTACGTCTAATATGTAAATAACTCTGATACTGTCTGTAAAAGCTGCTCTGCACACGGTTATTTATTTATTTTTTGTCATTATACTTTTATTCGACACATGTATCATAAAAAGTACAAACATATAGTACACACATAATTATAAAAACTGTTCATTATTTACAAAAATACATATAAGAGTTATGTGGAAAAATTGACTTGAGGAGCATTTTTTAAAATCTTAGTCCTAATGATCCAGGCACATGATAAGAACTTTGCAACCCCACAAATAGTAACCATAGAAGAGGTGTCGGAGATAAGAATACGCAAAGCTGATTTGTAATCTCTAACACCAAGATTCTTTAGTACTGGTTTTAACCATTTCTTCCTAGGTAAGATGTATGCCTTACAGGCAAAGAAAAAGTGGCCCAATGATTCTTCGGGATTTATACAACCTGGACACATTATATCCTCTTCCCTCCTATTGTTCCATCTAGATGTAAAAGTTTTGAGGGGCAATGTTCCATGTCTAAATTTAAGATATAAAGTCCTTTCCTGAGGAATCTGAATAAAATCCAGAAACAATTCCAATTTTAGGGTACATTTATGGGTCAAAAAAGTCTCGGTCAAATGTCCCCAGTTTGGGTTCTGTAGCGCCTTGGCCTCTATCCAATCCCAATATAATTTTTTCACCACTTGTTTTGGTGGAGGTAATTGGGATACCCAAGCGTCGCTTAAACCCACACTTACTACAAGCTTTTTTAAAGCATTTAGCCACTTGATTTTGCCTGAAGTGTTTAATTTTAGCACTTCATCTAACACAAGGGCATAGTTAGCTAATTCGGGGGTCCTCCTCAAACGAACCCAATATAAGAGGGGACGGAGCTGGAGGATGTCCCGAATAGACTTTCTACCCAGGTCTAAGAATAAAGGTTTAAGTGGGGTAGAGGATGGAAGCGACACCAAGTCCCTCATAAACTTGTTCTCTGATCGGACGTGGTCGTTGGTATTCTCATTGCCCCACAGTTCCGAGCCATAAACAGCTGAGGCAATTGCTTTTCCCTCATAGACTGATAAGGCAGGGGCAACTGGCCTGCTTACAGAGAGACGTTGGTTTTTTCAAATAGTGCCGGAAACCCTTTTAAAATTTAAAATCATTTTACATATATGGGGTTCCCATTTCAAATGATTATTAATCCTAACACCAAGGTAGTCAAACTCATCGACCACCTCTAAAGGAGATCCATTCAAGGTCAAGTGGATATTCCTATATTTCCTCTTGGCGGTCATAACCATTAGTTTAGTTTTGGTTGTGTTTATTGTGAGTCCCCGTTCCTGACAAAAAACACTAAACTGATCAAGAAGGGTTTGGAGACCTGTGGGGGTTTTTGATAAGAGGAGGGTGTCGTCGGCAAAGAGGAGGGATGGCGTTTTCTCCCCAGCCACAATGGGGGCATCAGCCGGTGTATCTTGCAGATGTTTCACCACCCCATTTATAAAGAGGGAGAATAAAGTAGGGGCCATCACACACCCCTGCCGCACCCCTCTGTTAACAGGTATACTCTTAGTGAGTTGCCCCTGCGCCCCCCAGCGTATCTTCGCATAAGTACCCTCATGGAGTTTAATGATAAGATTTAGCAGATAGGATGGGAAACCCATATCCAGTAGGACATTCCAAAGTTTAACACTGGGTATTACATCAAAAGCAGTTTTGAGGTCAATAAAAGCCAGGTAAAGGCTCCCTCTGGCTATTGACACAGTTTTCCAGAAAACTGCACAAAATCTGAAGACTTGGTCAATGGCCCCAACATTGTTTCTGAATCCAGCCTGAAAGTGGGACAAAATGTTTTCTTCCATAAGCCAGCCCTCAATCCTATTTACAATTACCCTGCCAACTACTTTTTGAATAACATCAATTAAACTAATTGGTCTGTAGTTGGCAGGGTCCTCTCTCTCACCCTTTTTAAAAACGTTAACATCTTCAGCACCCTTCCATGAATCCGGTACTTGATGGCCTAAATGAATAAGGTTCAAAACATTTACAATAAAATCAGCCCAAACCAGTGGGTTAGACATCAATAAATCACCCGGTATTCCGTCCGGGCCAGGTGCCTTACCCGGTTTTATTTTAAGGATGGCCTCCTGTACCTCACGGGGCGAAAACAATACATCTGTAAAGCCATCATTTCGATGGACCGAACGATCGATACCTATTATAGGGGATGCTGGCGCAACTTCTAAGGAGCCTACGCCATATAAATTCGAGAAGTGGGAATACCATTGGGTCTCAGTTATATGGTTTGGAATGGGCTCAGCGCCTCGTCTATCAATGACGTTGATCAGTTTCCAAAATGCAGAGGCATTTTTCCCATGAGCCGCTTCCTTTAGAGCCTGCCAATGTTCCTCTTCCCAATCTTTTTTGGCTTTCGTAATACTAATGCGATACTCATTTCTAGCTAATCTAGCAGCTGGGGCATCCTTGTTTTTAATAGCTAGTGAAATTGCTTTTCTTTTCCCTCTACAGGAGGCAGTATACCAAGGGTTCCCCTTTTTTTGCGTGCATTTGGACAAATGACATCCCTTGTTTTTTTTAGAGAAAAACATACTGATCTCCCCTATTAGGTCTTTATACTTAGTTGCCAGCACCGACCCCTGAAGCTGGAGTGAAATTTGGTTCACTGGTACCAGGGCAGATGAGGCAGCCGAAACTAGAACCCTGATATTCTCAAGTGTCCCCTCATTGCACCTAACCACATTCCATTTAATCCTGCGATTACAGTTAGAAGGGACTAGTTCTTTAGTAATCAGCTCATTGTGAACCTCCTCACCAATCAGCTCATTGTGAACCTCCTCACCAATCAGCTCATTGTGAACCTCCTCACCAATCAGCTCATTGTGAACCTCCTCACCAGTTATTTTTGTTTTGTACAACTGTCTCCTCTAATTCATTGACATCATAGTCCTCATTGTAGAAGTATCCCATTAACAGTACACGCGTGTGTGTGTGTGTGTGGTTGTGACTTGCAATTTCACACATTGCTGTTTGTGAAATTGTAATCCGCTGCCCCAGTCTCCCTCCAGTGGAGAAGAGTGCCCTATTGAACTCCTACATACACATGACTACTTTTAGCTGCTTTTTGCGAGGACGTCCAGGTGAAGGTCGGAAAATTGAAGGTGTCTTTGAGTGGTGTCTTCCTATTTGGGCCTATTAGGAATGGGAAAGGACTTGGGTCTGAATCTTTATCTGTTTCTCACCCATAAGTCATTCCTAGAACTGCACACCTTCTCCCCCATCTCCTGTTGATAATCTCAATGCATTCCTTCGTTAGGTTTAAGCTCCTTCCTCTATTTTAGCATAACCCCATTATTGGGGCGGGCCACCTCTGATGTCTTCATAGCCCTTTTAACATGAATGGCTATTATTTGCCAGTTTATATATACTAAGAGGTCAGAACAGCCCACTCTGCTCCAGAGAGCTCCTAAACAGACCCAAAATGAGGTGAGTTTGAAGAAAAGCACGACAAATGACTGTTATTGTGTGGTCCCACGGCTTACTGTAATCAGTGTATGCCTTTGACTGCACTTACACTTCTTCTGGCTGTCCTAATAAGATCTTGACCCTAGCTGCTTGTAGTCAATGTATCTCAAGGGTGTCTCTTTTGTCCTCTGGAGGTGACCCATCAAACATTCATGTTAAAAGCAACTTACTGGGGGCATGGCTTGTGCGCCGCTGCGTGATGGCAGTGGTTGCTTGAGCTCCGGGGCAACAGCGGCTGTCGGGACGATTTTGGGATCCCTGTAGACGTCGCTTGTATTCCAGAATCGGCGCACGAGTGGCGGAATGTGCCGTGAACACTTTGCCAGCTGAATTTCTCGACGGAGATGACACAAACTTGTTTTTCCTCCGTCTGACAGTCTAGTGCTTTGGATTTTGTGAGCCAGTTCAACAAAACCTGCGCATTATGCTACTCTGAGGTGACATTTTACCCATTTTCACTTCTATGGGCTCAAAGGTGCCTCTTCTTGCTACCAGGTACCTAAATGTGGCGCTGTGGTCTTGGTGATGCTGTGACTGACATATTTGGCCTCTTATTGCTACCTTACTATTGACTTCTGACCAAAAAAATGCTTGAGCTACTTCATTTGTTATATCTCTCCTTGGGGGAGTGGCAAGTTTCTTTTATTTCAAGGCTCCTGCGAACTTCTACATGGCTTCATTGTCCTCATTGATATCTATTCGCCTACGTGTGTTTCAATGCCACGCTTTTGGTCAGTACCTGCTTTTCTTAAATTATTTCACGAATTTATTGTGTTCTTGTGAGCCCTCACTTGCTTTTTTGATATTTCTTGGCCCTCTTTTGCTCTGTATTTCTTTACAAATTGTGATATTGGGCTTTTATTGCGGTGTCAACTTATGGCTGACAGCATGGGTCCCCCTCCCACTATTAAAGACTCTAAAGGTGCTCTGAAGAGGTCCAAGTAAACCTCTCCTACCCCAGAGTCATCTCAGAAGGACCCCGCTACTACGTTGGACACTATTTTATCTCGGCTCAATACTGTGCATGATATTGCACAATCTACCAAGACTAACACAGATTTATTGCAAGTTGAGGTGGCAGCTTTCAGAAATTATTTTAAAGCTTTATCTATTCGTGTCACCACTGCAGAGACTCATATTAGTGGTGTTGAAGACACTGCGCATCAGCATTCTAAATCTCTTCAGCAAATGGAACGCTCTGTGACGGCTCTGCGGAGAGACCTTACGGAGCAGGAAGATCGCAACCGTAGGAGCAATCTGCGAATTTCTGGTCTACCTGAAGATGCGGAGAAGACGGCCTCCTCAATGATTGACTTTTTACATCAATGGATTCCCTCTACCGTACAAATTTCATTTCAGAAAGATTTTGAAATTGAATGCCTACTTTTCGACCTAAGTCTTCAGCTCATCCGAGGGCGGTCATTTTCAAAACACTGCGTCCTCAACATTCAGAACAAATATTGGCCCATATGAGGAAGATCAAGGCGGTTCATTGGGAAGGTCATTGCATTGTTATCTCGCAAGACTTTGCCAGAGACACTGTTCTTCGAAGAAAAGGTTTTCTCAACTTGCGAAAACGTCTGGTTGACATGAATATTCCTTTTTCCTTTGCTGGGCCCTCGAAATTTCGTATCACTTTTAAGGGTCGTTCTCATATTTTTGATGAACCTTCTGATCTTTCTACTTTTCTAGATTATCAGTCTGAATCTCATATGGATTCCTCCCCTGATCCTGGTTCCTCTGGTTCTGGAGCTCTGATGTGATTTTCTTCATGAAATTTTACTTCCTCTGCATAGTTGGTGGAATAGGTGTCGGATATACCTGTTAGTTTTTCTCTGCTATTTACACTTTTTAAGATGTTTTCTTTAATTTGATATGCTGATATATGTCTAGGTTCCTACTTTTCTTTTTCTTCTCTTGTATTCTTTCACATTCTTTCCTCTTTCATGTTATTTATTTTATCTTACATGTTTTTTAGCGATTTTTAATGTGTTTTCCACTCTTTCAATTGTCTGTTTGTGTAGGTGTTTCTCCTTTCCTTTCTTTTCGCTTCTTCTTCTTTATTTGTCTTTTGTATTTGTCTGATCTTTTTGTTTGCAATCACTTGGCTTTGCTTATGCTTTGTTATCTATATTTATTCCTTCTATTGTGTAGTTCTATATCTTGTTGTATTTCTGCTAGCTGAATGTCGTCAGCGCTGTTTAATTGGTGGCTTTTCTCTTTTGCACTTCGGAGTGCTTTAGAGGTCGGTAGTTCTTTCTTTCTTTTCAGATCACATTTTCTTTTGTTTTACTTTGTTTATATTTCTCTTGTTCATATATTTAATTCTATCTCCTTTTCGTTTCCCCTGTGATTACCATATATGTTATATTTATACTCTTTACTCATAATTGAATGTTTTATTCTCTTTTGTTACAAGTTTATTTATTGCTATTTATTGCTCGTGTTTATTTATGGTGTTTCTAATACACTTCTGACTAGTTAATAAGCATAATTAGTTTACAGATGTATTCATATTGTTCATATTGCAGTATTTAGTGTGTATTAATTTTGCCTATTTCTTCTGTATGATTAGTTTACTCAATCTGTTTCTATTCTATGTATATAGCTCATTGTTTTTTCTTCTCCATTGATGAATTCTTTATATTGTTAGTTTCTGGCTCATATTGTGATGTTTTTATTATCTTATTTATTGAACATTAATTCTACATATTTAATATATAGGTCCCATTTACATGATATATGCTTACTCTTTACACATAGCTGCCTGCTTACTCTTTAGATTGACTTGTATTTATTATCATTGCTTGTTCATATATATTCATAATGTCTGTATTTCAATAGGTTTTGCGCCTTTGTATTCCCGTTCCTATTTAGTTCAGAGGTTTTTTAAGGTTCTTCCCTTCTATCTGTTTCTAAATTTTGCATTACACTACTTCTTTTATTACCTGTTGTGCCTATCATCTACTTTCTTGTCTATTATGGGGCTGTTAATTATATTATTATCTGGTCCCTCACGGTCCCCTTGCTTGTCCCATCCATGTGCCCCTGGTATAAATTTGGTCCTCCATAGACCTCCCCTGGTGGGTCTTTTTCTTTTGCTCTTTCTATTCTATTTTCTTGCTTCTCTTTCTCTTTTTCTTTTTCTTTTCCTCTTCTCTTCCTTCCCCTTCTTTCTCTTTTTCTTCTTGGATCCTCGGGTAGTGCTTTTTTGTTGTGTTGTTGGCTATTGGTCTTTTGTGAGAGCTTTGCTTGATATCTTACTCCCTCTACCATGTTTCTTGCTCAGATTTTATTTTTGTGATAGACTGTGTCTGGTTTGAATGTAGTCTCCCTTAATATTAAGGGATTAAATCATCCTGTTAAGAGGGGTAAAGTTCTTGACTATTGTAAATCTCTATCTTCGGATTTAGTACTCTTACAAGAAACTAAAGTTTCCTATAAAGAAGTGTTGTTATTACCGAAAGAGTGAGTTCTTGATGTAATGTGTTCGGACGCCCTTGGCAAAAAGAATAGGGTCATAACACGTATCTCTAAAAAATCGGCACCATCTGTGATTTCTGCTGAGCATGATTCTGAGGGACGCTGGTTGTTATCCAGATTGTCTGATGGTACTGCTGATCTTTATGTTCTGAACATCTATGCTCCAAATAATGATGATCCTTCTTTTTGGCAAAAGATCAATAAACAATTAGCTCTTACACCTCATAATGCCAATTTGATCGTTGGTGGTGATTTTAACTTACCACTAGATCCAGTACTTGATAGGAATTCGGCTTTCTCTTTCCGTCCTCCTAGGGCTCATAAACAATTGTTAAATATGTGCTCTTCTGTGAATCTTCAAGATATTTGGCGTCTCCATAATCCTACGGGTAGTGATTTTTCCTTATTTTCATCCCCTCATTCTAGCTTTTCTCGTATTGATTATCTATTAGTTCATTCGTCTTTAGTGCAACACTCATCTTCTCTGTACATTCATCCTATTCTTATCTCAGATCACGCGGCTGTTTCTTTTTCTCTCTTAAATCTAGCTCCTAAGAGAAAACCTTCCTCATGGAGACTCATTATGGAAATTCTCCATGACGATGTTCAAGTTCAAAATATACATGATGAGATTGAACATTTCTTTTCTGATAATGATGGCTCAGTTAGTTCTCCGGTGGTTTTATGGGACGCTTTAAGTGTACACTCCGGGGTCATATTATTAAAGTTATGGCGAAAAGAAATGCTGACATCAAAAAAGAACTCGTTGATTTAGCAGATAGTATTAAACAACAGGAGCTTCTTTTTGGGCGTACTAATGATAAACAATTGTTGCAATCCATTAAAACCTTGAAATATTCCTACAACACTATTGTCACCAAGAGAGCTCATATTGGGGCTCAGGCCCAGAAATCCAAACGGTTACTTTTGAAGAATAGAGCTGGTAAGATTCTGGCAGCGACTTTGAAATTTCAGGAGTCTAACTTTAAATCTTCTCAGATCTCTTCTATTACTGATAAATCTGGTACTAAAAAATGTCAGACTAAGGAGATTCTTGAGGTGTTTTGAGATTTTTATAGTTCTCTATATACCCCCACTAATCAGTCGTCGTTTGAAGATTGCCAAGAATTTTTTTAAACTATTCCTCTTCAATCTGTTTCTACGGCGGATGGGGAGAAATTGGGTGGCCCGATTACATCTGATGAAATTATACATGCAATCAAGTCTACTCGGTCTGGTAAAGCCCCTGGGCCAGATTTCCCATCATGTTCTATAAAACCTTTCTCCCTTCTATGGTTCCTCCCCTTAAAGCTGTTTTTGATGTGTTTATTCAGGAGAGCGCGGTTTCAGGTATTGCGGTGGATACTACTATTGTAGTAATTCCAAAAGAAGGAAAAGATGTCTCAGACCCTAAAATATTTCGCCCTATTTCCCTTCTTAATTTGGAGGCTAAAAACTTTGCTAAGATTCATGCTAAAAGGCTAGAATCTTATATTCCTTCTTTGGTACACTCATCTCAGACGGGGTTTGTGAAGGGTAGACTTGCTAGAGATAATATCCGTAACTTCTGCCATATTCTAGGTACAGCTAAACGGTCTACGCTTCCAGCTGCTGCTCTAGCCTTCGATGCTGAGAAAGCTTTTGATAAGGTGTCTTAGCCTTTTCTTCATGCAGTTCTTCGTGCACATAATTTTGGTGACTGTTTAGTTAACATGGTTATGTCCTTATACGCCCAACCTAGAGTGAATATCCGAGTCAATGGGACTACCTCTGAGTTTTTCAGTCTTCGTCAAGGTACTCGTCAAGGCTGTCCCTTATCCCCGCTTTTGTTTTTATTAACTAGTCAGTCAAATTAACTTTATTCAATTTGATAAAATCATACAAAGTACATTAAAACGGTATTATTTACAATTAAAAAAGAATTAAACAGTTTCTTTGTAAACAAGTTAATTTGGCAAAATGTATGCGTTAAAATATTTAAAAACACGTTATGTACATCAGTTTTCCAAATTCATACTCCTTCTGGCTCTGGTTGCTGCCACAAGGAAATTGGCCATGGCGAAAGTAATACAGATATTGCCTAATGATTTTAAATATAGCATGGCTGGTCTCACCTGGGAGAAGCCAGCTTCTCTTAGGACTGGTAGCAGGTATTTTTTCCTTTGCGCAGAGAAGAAATCAAAAAACATAACAAAATGTAAAGTGTCCTGAACTGAAAAATTGTCACAGGTGCAAGGGGGTGCTAACTCAGGTTTCGTCCAGGTATTAAAATTGCCCAAATAAAAATGAATAAGGTTAAATCTAAATCTTGTTAACAAAAATCTATGGAAGGGATTTGTGACAAAACATAAATAAGGCTCAATTGCGAGTGACTGGAGTGACAAATAATGCATTCGAACAGACGGCTTTGATAATTCTAATTCTTCTCGCAACAGGCATGCCCTAGACATAAACTGTTTTTTTTATGATGATCACATCCTGCTTTGTAATCCCAGAGGGGGAGGTGAATAAGTCTGAGCGTCCAAGGTCATTAAAAGATTTGTACAAGTACGCCAGCCATGGTATCGTGTGACTGTATTCCAAGCTCATCACATCCCTCATGATCATATGATTTAACGTTAATTCGGGATTTAACCAGGTCTTAAGCCAATATGTTAATGGTGCCAGTCTCAGTTTATCCTGGATATGATCCAAGCCAAGTTCCGTATGAATAGAAAAGACCGGGGAGGATTGGGGGAGGGACAGGACGGAACGTAAAAATCTGTTCTCGGCTACCTGGATTTTATCTAGGCGCACATAACCCCATAAAGAAGCACCATACAAAGCCACGGGAAGGAATTTACTATTATAAACCTGGATAATGGCCTTCATAGGTCTATGACCCAACCTTTTAGCGAAACCTAAGATGGCCATAGATGTTCTTGTGACCGCTAGGCTTTTGGCACGTATCTGAGGGCCCCAGGTACCCCTACTATCAAAAAGAACTCCCAGATAAGGGAAGACAGGGACTCCTGAGACTATCTCCCCTTTACAAAAAAAGGTTTTTGTTCTTCTCTTAACCCTTTTCCCTTGTGCCCCGACGACCATGGTGTGTGATTTAGAGGCGTTAACCCTCAGATCAAGCCGGTCCATAAAGGTCCCAAATGCATCTAGCAGTTTTTGGAGGCATACCCCTGTGCGTGCGATGAGTACAGCATCGTCCGCTTATAGGAGAGCAGGGATCTTAACTTCTCCTACACGCGGTACGTCACTTGCTGCTCCAAGTAAATGCTTGCCCAGGTCATTTATGTAGATGGTAAACAACAGGGGGGCTAGTATGCATCCTTGCCTAACACCCCGTAGGGATCTAAAACGTGACGTGCATCTTCCCTCTTTGGTTACTCTTACAGCGGCAAATAAGTCCCGGTGCAAGGACGCTATGAACGCCACCAGGTCTGTGTCAATCCCCATGTTCATTAAGATTTACCATAGCTTGGATCTATTGACCAAGTCGAAGGCCGAGGAGAGGTCCATAAATGCTAGATACAAGGACCCCTCCTTGGCCACCGTATACTTGGCAATCAAAAGGTGCAGGTTTTATTAACTATTGATCCCCTTCTTAGGTTAATTGATCTTCATCCAGATTTCAAGGGGTTTACTTTTGGTTCACATTGCATAAAAACAGCGGCTTATGCGGATGATGTTCTTATTTTTTCGGATGATATTGTATCAGCTATTCCAGCGCTTACAGATATTATTGCTCTTTTTTCTAAGGTCTCTGGTTATACTCTAAATAGGGACAAGACTGAGATGTTCTCCCTGAATGCCTATTGTTTCCCAGCGCATATGGGTGACGCTGGTTTTAAGTGGCAATCTAAACATCTTAAATACCTAGAGATTTGGTTCTGTGCTACTCTCTATGATACGGTGGCATATAATGAGGCGCAAACTTTACTCAAAGTTCATCAACTTTTAGATACTTGGTCCCCTAAACATATTTCTTGGTGGGGTTGTATCCAAACTCTAAAAATGATGATTACTCCTCTCATTAACTTTATTTCTTCTATGCTTCCGGTGAAATTGACCTCTTCCTTTTTTCGTGAGATTGACTCCATTACTTTTAAGTTTCTTTGGAGTGACAAAAGGGCTAGAATTGCATATAAGTCCTTGAGATAACCTTATGAGATGGGTGGTTGTAATTTTCTTGATTGGTAGAGATATCAGGTGGCTTTTTTAGCTTCCCAAAGTGCTTTATGGTTTTCCTCGACTCCTGTTCACACTCCTTCCTGGATATTTATTGAGCAACATCTCTCATTACCCTTACCAACTTCTTCCTTTTTAACCGCATCCACATTATCTATTCCGTTTTCCCGCTCAATTATCTTGGATACTATTGCAGCAGTTAGGTCTGTGAATAAGAAAGTAGCTACCCCGATTCATAAATCGAAGTGGTCTTCTTTGTGGCATAATCCTAGATTAAAATTTGTTATTGATTCCGCGTTGATCCCCCATTGGACTTCTAAAGTAGTGTCTTTAATTCGTCATCTTTATGACTCTAATAATGATCCGTTGCCCTTCTCCTCCTTAGCTCAACAGTTCTCACTCTCCAATTTGGATTTCTATACTTTTCTAAAAATTAAAGTAGCTCTTGCTAAATTACGCCTGGAGCCCAATTCTCCCACTATTATGTTATTTTCCTTGTGGCTTAGATTTGGTCATGTGGCTTCCAAAATCTATACATTTTTGTCTTCTACTTCTTCTGCCGTACATACTGTTACCCAACAAAAATGGTTACATCATTTTGATAAGGATCTTACTGAGCATATACCTCCGGAAACCTGGCAGTTGATTGGAAAGTTTTCTCTTCGTGATAAGATTGCCCCTTCTTTAACGCAATTCCAAATTTTTTCTATTAACCTTCTCCATTGGACTCCTGTGCGTTTGCATTTGCTAAACTGGAAAGATGATGATCTCTGTTGGAGCTGTGGTCTGGCTACTGGTGATTATCCCCATATGTGTTGTACCTGTTCCCTTTTGCAACCCTTCTGGGATCTCATAAATAAACATCTTATATTAATTTTTAATACTGATTTCCAGCTTTCCTTTCCCATGGTCCTATTGGGCCCATTAGCTTCCCGAGTGCCTTTACCATTGGATACCTTAAACTTGCAATTATTGGATCTTTTATTGATAATTGCTGTTAAGGTAATTCTTATGGAATGGAAGTCTTTTTCTTCCGTATCATATCATACTTGGTGGGCATGGGTTTCTTTTTTACGAAGTGCACACATTTCAGTTGATGTGGCTCATCTTACTCCTACTATCTCTAGTAATGTGTGGAAAGCTCTGGACACGTATATGGATTTGGCTTCAAAGGGACGGGTTGACCAGTATCCTTTTGTGTCTTCTAATTGATTGCTGTTTATTACTTGTGTGGTATATTTTTCGTGGTACTGCAGTGGATCCTTCCCTTCCTTTTCTTCATGTCCACCTCTTTCCTTTACCCCCTTGTAATTCTTTTATTCTTCTCTTTTTCCTTCTTTTTGCTGTCTTCCTTTCTACTCTATTTCTTCTATCTTACTTTCTTTTTCTCCCTTTCTATTTTCTTCCATTCATAATAGGATTCCATTCACGGATATTTTGGTTCACTGACATATCCCTTATGGGTTTCCTATATTTCACTTAAGTATTATTTCCGGGAATTCTTTGTCATTGGATCAAACATAGTACTGTACTTATGAATTCTTTTAATTGATTGTATCACTCTACATTGTATTTAACTATTTCTTATACTTTTAAAATTTAATAAAATTATTGAACAAAAAAAAAAGCAACTTCCTAGCAAGACAAACCACAAGAAACACCTACATACCCAGGTAGCCACCATCAAAGCTCCTAAACCATTGTCCCTTACTCCTGAGACATGCAAACATTTACATGAAGAAATCTGGCATCCCTCCCTACAATTAGATACTTTAAGGCCTTATACACACTGTATTTACAGTAACTGCTTCTTTTATGGACTTTAATGCAGTCCATCCTGCCGCTAGCTCTCTGGTCCCTCATCAGTTCCTATAATATTTTAAAGACCTAGGGCAGATTTACAAGCCACTTGTGTCACTTTTGCGCCATCGTTGCGTCACTTTTGTGATGCAGCGGCGGCGTAAAAGTTGCGACCCATTTACAAAGTTGCACTTCTAGGGAGATTCGTCACGCTGTAAAGCCCTGCATGAAATTATACCTGAGTCAGGTATAATATATGCAGGGAAGACGTTACCAAGCAGGAAAGCCTCGTAAAAGTGACGCAGTGAAATTTACAAGATTTCACTGAATGACTTTTAGTGTGCCACTACGTCAAAACATTACACCTTCTTGAAGCAGGCATAACGAGTGACGCAGTGTATTGGGAATAAGCCGCAACATGCATTGCTGGAGTTGCGTCATGCTTGCGACACGACTCCAGCAATGCGCGACTTTTCCGTCAATAGATGCGTCAGAATTTCTGACACATCTGTCAATCCTTGCGCCATGGTGCGCTGCATTGTAAATACTGCGCTTCCATGGTAAGGCAAGGGTCTTGCATGGTGGCGTAGGGAAAGTGACACATCTCTACAGATGTGTCACTTTTTTGTAAATCTGCCCCCCAGTGTCTAGACTGCTGTATCCAGCACAATATCTGAGTAGGTAATTTTCGTCTGTCCTCACAAATGGTATAATGGACCTGAAATGTAACTGACAGTGCCCGATGTATACCCCTATTAGTCTTCCTCCCACCACTGCACTATTAAGCACTGGGAAGCAAGACTGGATAAAAAGCACCACTGTGGTCGCACTCTAACAACACCAAAATCCCTCCCACACAAACTTCACTGCTTACATCACCTTTTTACCAGCCACTTTCTAGAGTGTGTTCTATGCTACCTGTCCTATAATTGTGCTTTGGCGCACGGTAATAGCTATGAAACACTATTCCAATGCAATTACAATTACAATCTTGCACTTTAGTGGCGGCAGCAGCATCGTGTTGTGTTAATAGAGTGTGAAGGGGTTTGTGTGTGTTCCTCTGCAGTGCCTGATTTGTTTTGGCTCTTTATAGATCCGTTGGATTACATGGGAAATAGATTCCATCAGTTTTACATTAGTGCAAGGTCGAGCCGAAGCAATTAAACTATATTAATCTGGTACTTTTGTGTCTGTTTTTTGCAGTGACGTCAATTATGTGTTAATTGCTAACAAGGCTCACCTTGGTTAAATGCTCAAATTTAACACCATCCAGAAACTGGTGGTTAAAGTGAGGACAAAATTCTGAAAATAGACTAATAATAAGGCACTATCAATAGGTGTAAAACAGTTTCAAAAACCTTACGTTCCCGCTATTACATGTTTTTAGGGCCAAACGGAAAATTCAACAGTATGTGAAAAATGCTACTCGAACCGGCTGTTCTAGGGTGAGCATTTACTGGTGGAAAACTGCTGCCATTGCTGTGTGTTTGTGTGTCATGCATGCAGCCATCTGTTGAGCTAAGTGGTTTAAAAAGCACAGTGACCACGGATGCGTTGGCACTTGTGTTTGACCAAAGATTTTACAGCTTGAAGTAAGTTTTAAAATAGAATCCTACACTGTCTGCGCTGTGTTGATTTCATTGTGCAAACCTGAGTTTTTTTTTTACTTGGCGTGAGTTTGTAAGCAAATTTTTATTCAGCTGAGTATGTTATGTCATTCACCAGCTCCATGCCATTCTGTTTTTCGTTGCGCACGTTTCTTGTTGTGTTTTTTTTTGTGTGAAATGTACTGTGTTTTGTTATAAAAACTTGGCAATGTTGCTTTCAAATTTACCATGGCCTGTGTCAGTTTCTGTAATGAGGCGTTCTGGTCTTTCTTTTGTCTTGCATTACATTTTAGTTTGTAGTGAAAACTTTCTTTCAATGGAAGATGTATTTCAATCGTTGTGTTGAATTACTATGTTTTGTTTAACAGTGTCTCCTTTCTCTTTTTAACAAGGGCGATAGAGAAGTCGCAAACAAAAACAAGCATTTGCAATGCAATAGATTTCGCATTTGTAGGAGTTAGAGCGATTGGCTTTCTTTTATCTATGTGTGTTGGTTTGGAGTGTAGAGAGTGTATGTTGTGTTGAGTGGAATTATATGGGTTTTGTTGGAATTGTTAGTTGTGGAATTGTACGATGTGAAGTTTGACATCAACAGCCAGTAAAAAGCCAGCTAACAGGAGCTGTGCCAACACTCATCAAATGGCAAGTGGCATTAGAAACTACCCGCTGCTTGCCAACACATACAGATTACTTGATGCCTGAGTTGACTGTGTCTCCAATGGAAAGGTGCTTTCTGGCCCTCTAAATGAGGCAGGGGGACTGACAAACTAGGGTTTGGGGCATCCATCCCTTTTCTTTCAAGTTGTCGGTGAGGTCTTGGCAGTGCTTAATTTGTAAACAAAGAAGTGCCAGGGCCCTTTTCAGGAGGCACCACACTTTGCATCCGTTGGCGCTGCCAATAACCTTAGCAGTACAGCTACTAACTATGACACTTCTACAAGTGTGACAAGTCAGACTATCCCAGGCCACTGAAAGGTATAAGAATGGCTTGTGGGGAAGGTGCTAGTCATTGTTAATGTATGTAGAATTATTAACCAGTTGCTGTTGTGCTCTTTTCAAAATTAGACAGACAGCACCACCATGTGCCGGATCGTCATAAGGGCCAGTGCCAAGCACCGGAAACCACTGGATCAAATTAAGCACTGATGCTTCTTCAAAGGTGTTAGACACAGCTATTCACCTCCATGGCCAGTAGTAACTCATTCTCTTCCAACGCTGCACCCCTGGCAGGACGTGCACCTTCACTACTTGTGATAACTATTGTATATATTGTGTAGCCACGAAAGCCTTTGTTATGTTATGTTATGTTATGTTATGTTATGTTAATAAGATTTTTAAAGCGCTCTGCTATCCAGAGGTGTCCTGACGCTGTACACTACCATCTGAAAAACAAATTATGAACAACACAGTGGGCAAGAGCGGTTTACCTGAAGAGCCAGGTTTTGAATCCCTTTTGAAACAGGAGCAGTTCTGTCGAGCTCCTTAAAGAAAAAGGAAGACTATTCCAAGCCTTAGCAGCACACCCCAGCTCTGTTTCGCCACGCGGGGGAGAGAGACTTGTTTGGCTTGCATTGAGCAAAGGGCCCTTCCAGGAACATACCATTGAAAAGAATGCTTCAAAAAATCAAGCCAATACCATTTAGGGCTGTAAATACCAGGCACAAAGCCTTAAACTGAATCCGAGAGTCAACAGGGAGCCAGTGAAGGGCTCTAAGTTCTGCCCCAACTGAGGCGAATTTGGGAATCCCAGCAAGCAGTCTGGCTGCCGCATTCTGCACCATCTGGAGTCTTGCCAACTGCCCTTTCTGGATGTTAATGAAGAGAGCATTGCAATAATCCAGACGCGATTTTCATGCTATCTTCCAGAAGGAATAATTTGATCTTGCGCAAAATGCGCAGAACAAAATAACAGGAGGAAACAACCCCAATGACTTGATCGCAATAAGCCAGTTTCGAGTCAACAATCACCCCAAGATTTTTTTCCCTATTCACCAGAATTGGGAGTGTGCCCATTGTGTCTGGCCACCAATCGGGTGTCCACAGATGGGCAGAGATCCCATTTATAATGACCTCGGTCTTCCCTGCATTAAGCTTGAGGCAGTTTGACGTCATGCATGCGGCAATGGCCTGCATGCAGTTGTGACAATTTACACCAGTCTCTGCCTCCGTGCCTTTTTTAATAGGCAACACAACTTGTGCATCATCGGCATATGAGGTTAGCTGGAAACCAAATAATCTGATTAATGGCGCCAATGGAGCGACATACACACTAAACAGTGTCGGGCTAAGCGAGGAGCCCTGCGGGACTCCACAAGGGAGAGAAAAAGGCTTGGAGCTGTCCCTGCCCAGATCCACTGTTTGAGTTCTGCCAAAAAAGACTTCAAGAGGGCCTAGGCTTTGCCGTGGGCTTTGACTGCTGATAAGCGGTTCATCAGCCCTTTGTGATGGACCGTATCAAAAGCGGGCGAGAGGTCAAACATGATGAGTATAGCTGCCCCACGCTAATCCAAGGCCTGTCTTATCTCGTCGGTAGATTTTATTAGCGCCAGCTCTGTGCTGTGCTCTGAACGAAAACCAAACTGCGTTATGTCAAGCAGGGCATTGGACTGAAGAAAGCGACTAAGTTGACCGTTCATGGCCCTCTCAATCATTTTAGGTCTATAATTACTCGGATCTGTAGGGTCCAAGTTAGATTTTGTTAATAGCGGCAGAATAGAAGCTATCTTCCAAGGGCCAGGGAAATGACCTGAGTTAAAAATAGAAGCAAACAGTGGAGTAAGAGCTTCCCCCATGATTTCTGGTACTGCCTTCAATACAGAAGCTGGGCAGGGGTCCAGGGGAGAACCAGACCGGATCTCTGAGATCAATTTGATTACTCCTTGCTGTTCCAGCAGGATAAAATGATCGAATCTGGGGGTGCAGCCCCTCTGGACAGCACTTGCTTAGAGCAGCACATCATTGGGGGTGAGAGTAAATGAAGAAAAGATTTTTTCGACCTTTTGTGCGAAAAAAGTAGCTAGGGCCTCGCACAGTTCAATATTGCTCTCAGTCTTAGTGTTGCGTTCTAATCTAGGACCCCGATCAATACTGTGACCTTATGTCCCTATACGGCTATAATCCATTTATACCCCTATAATGGCATAAACGATCAAGAGTGATATTTCAGAAACTCGTCTCTGGCCTAACACGATCAGAGCCACATTTCAGAATCTCTTCCTCTGCAGCTCATTAGAGCAAATGACACAGCAGAAGCCACTATCTAAGATTCCTAGATTACACTCCGAGTTCTTCAGCAAGATAAAACTCAGCAACCTGGGAAAGCCCCGCTTGCTATGTTTTGATTAGTAATAGAACTCTAATGAGCACTGGGAGACAATCGCTTCCTAGTGACATCTTTATTGACGTCTTATGTCAAAAAACTTACGTCAAACAAGGCACCTTTCAGGTATAAATATTACCAACATTGCCTTAAGCAAACGCTGCCTCAACGACATTGATGATGGCGATGGTGTGGTGAACATAGGAGCAGAACAGCTGTCCCCTGCAGAGCCCAGCAGATACAAGCTGCCCACGGACGCTGCCCATCCTCCTCCTCGACGCGCTGAGAGAGACGCTGTCTTTTCTCCTGCCGAGAAAATCCAGCTCCGGCGTTTCCAGCCTACTCTTGCGAGTGACTGGGATATCGAGTCCTGAAAGGAGATACAATACCTCCAACATTCTATTTCAGAGGTATGGTGTTGACTAAACCCTTAGAGAGAATTCTTGAAGCAAACCTTGGCGAAACCAACTTAACTAAAACTGCTACTTACTTACTCCCTCCCAAGTATTAGGCTTAGGTCAGGTACACTGGGGTAGGCGTAGTTAGAAGCACCAGTTGAGTACGTTAGCTAAATGTATATATGAATGTATATATTTTATTCATTTTAACCATTGTATGGCTAAGAAGCCATATCAATGCTTTTATAGTATTATTTCGCAATCCTCATTTTACTGTACGCACTTTTTATAATAACTAGTCTTGCAATTGTGGCAATTCATTTCTCTTGCACGAGAAGAAAGACTGTTCATTAAATAATACCTTTTTATTGAAAACGCCCGTCTCTCTATTCTCTGCATCTTAGTGAAAGTAATCTGCACACTGACTGAGTAAAATAACTGTCTATTGTTTCACACGACTCTAGAGATTGACTCTTATTGCAAAGTTGTCATGTTTATGCGGTTGTTGGAAAACTGAATCCCTTCTTGTCTGTACCAGGGAAGCTGATCACTTCCTATTCAGTCAAGAAAGTTTCCAGTGACCTCTGAGCTAGTTGGTAACAAACCCAATTAAGTTTAGCATAGTCAGTAGAGACCTGGAAGACCGCACTTCTACATCCATACTATTGTTTATGTTATTCCAATGCGCAGGGCCTATTGGGAAAATAGGAACTACACTACATGGCGCCCAACGTTTGGTAAGGCAATAAAACTAACGCAAGACGTTAGAGTAACTCAGTCGTGCATTTTTCACACAGACCCCTTTCTACCGTAAATACTCCAATAGACGTCTGGAGTGGGTGAAAGGTTAAAATCCGCCCGAACTTAGTAGGAAGAGATTCCTATGTAAAGCTCTGGTTTATTCAACGTTGAAGGATACAGTGTTCCAAAAAATTGTGCACCTAATCTTTGTCTCCTTGGAGACCTGCTCTGCAAACCTTGCATTTATACAATGCCAGGAGAAAACGGAACTGCTGCACCCGCAGTAAATGCGACTGAGCAGGGTCCCGACGGTGTTAATGAACCGGGTGCGATAATCATCCCGGTCAACATAAGAAAATCTATAACGTCAAAACTTATAGAAAATGGACTGACCACACAAGGTGGCACAGTCGTCTTCGTGATAGAGGCACACAAATATCGGCAGACAGAGGTATTCTATTCATGGATAAAATTTCCAGCGGCAAACGCTGCAACACACGAGTTCCACTATTACAAAATAGGGGATCCACCGGAAGAGTACGCTCCTTTCGAGGAGATTGAAATCCCATTAAAATTCCAAGAGCACCTGCTCTGGTTTAAAGGCGCCCTAAAACGTAATGATCATATTAACAGGCTCGGTCCACTAGGTAGACCAGGAGCAACATGGCCGGTTCTAGCCAGCTACACACCACAAAAATGTCGAAAGAAGAGCTGTTAGTACAGCTAAAAACTTTAATTAAAATACATAGACAATTAGTCCAATATGTAATGCGGACTGCTACTGTCCAAACAGCTGTTAATGTTTCACAGTTGACCCCTCATCAGGGGAACACAAATAAAATTACACCACAGAACATACAGTCATGTCTTGGTAAAACACCCATAAAACGGGAACAAATTCCTTTCTGGTTAGCGCAGAAAATTACTCAAATAGAGGCAGTATTTCCGAATACTACCCCTATTGAGAAACACAGGATCCTGACTATCTGCCTTCCAATGGGGGTCGCGCCACACGTGGAGGACTGTGACACTTGGGGTACAGTCTTTGCCTCCATTTACACAAAAACACATGGTGTTCCGTCAATGGCGGTAATACCAGAAGTGCTAAAACAGATTCAGAATGAATACGGTCCAGAACCTGCTTTAACTCTTGGTATGAAATTACTGAAAGACTTCAAACAGGTCTCGGCTATATTATTAGCCAATATAAAAGGAGAAGCAGCATCTCTGGCGATCCGCCAGAAGTTGAAGGAAACAGATATAACAGATCAACCAATTGAGCTTGCCAGAATTATAGAAAAATGTTATGAAGAACTAGGTAGAGACAGCTTGGGTGGAAAACCAGTAAAGCCCAAACTGCTCGAAAATCCTGCAAAATTATTTGTTAAAAATAATTCAAACACTCCTAAAAAGAGCTGGGATGGAAATAAACAATCCACTCCCAAGGAAAAGTTTTCCAGTCCAGAGGAAGGTCTCCTCGACGGAGGGAAAGAACTCCGACTCGAGAACACCAGTCTCCCCAGAGGGAGCCCTCTGAGAAAAGATATACCCTTAGAAATAGGGATAATTTGAAAAAGCCTGATAGATATCAAAGTATTGATACACGTCCCTCTCGATCTTTTCGCAGAAATCGGAAAGAAGAGGACGGTCAGACCCAGGAGAGCACACCAAGTCCAAAGACAAGGAACCTGCTCAAAGTAAAAAATCTCAATTTCCAAGAAAGAAGGCAGCCAGTATTAGAGTAATCGAACATGCAGAGAATACTGAGGACACAGTTGAAAAACGGGGAGTGGGCACAGACAATGCTAGACAGTGCAGCAGGAATCACCATAGCTCGCAAAATCCTGATGAGTCATCTGGAGACAGTGGACACGAATGAATACATTCAAGAAGAAACTGCCGACACCAGAGTTAGCGAGCCCCATAAGATATACAAAATAACACTGCGTATAGAGGGTGATAAGACTAGGAAAATAAGGGGTCTATTTTGGGATCAACTCTCAAAAGGCTATGATATTCTGTTAGCTGAAAAAGATTGGCCCCCAGAGTTTGTCAGGGAGTGCTCTCGTGGCGAAGAAATGATTATGCCTGCCTTCTGGAATCACATTCCGATTCACACTCAATATACATATGCAAGGAAATGGGCAGTGGCCCAGGCACCAGCATTATATAAAAATCATGTACGATTGGATGAGGACTCGCCTCCTCACAAAATCCAGTTAAAAAGTCAACCGACTGCACAAAGGCAGTATTCCATTAAGCAAGAAGCTAAAAAAAAAGTCAGGGAGATTTTAGATCAACTTGAATACCAGGGGGTGATTGAAACATGCACCTCTCAAATGAACAATCCTTTGTTTCCTGTCTCCAAACCAGACAATTCATATCGTCTAGTTTTGGACTGCAGACACCTTAACGCATGTTGCAAAACATTTGCAGTACAGAATTCGCATAGTGCTGCACTAATGAATAACATAGTTAGGAAAAAATATAAAACAACATTAGACATATGAAATGGTTTCTTTTGTCAAAACATTGCACCAGAAAGCAGATACTTGACCGCTTTCTCAGTAATGGGGTCGCAGAAAAATTTCTGTAGGCTCCCACAGGGATTCAAGAACAGCCCAGGACTATTCTCAGCCAGAGTAACAGAGTTACTACAAATGTATGATGATGAGGCATTATCTTATGTAGATGATATCTATCTCACAGACAACGACTTGGAGACTCACTTGAAAAGAGTGAACACCATTATACTTGGGTTCGCAGCAGAGGGTTACAAATTCAACTTTAAAAAGTCCCGAATTGCCCATCTGACAGTATTATTTTTAGGATACGAATTGTCAAGTGAAGGAAAAAGCCTAGCGGACAACTTCTTAGAGAAGTGCGCTGTACTCCAAGCTCCAAAAACGCTGAAGAACTTACAATCGATTCTAGGCTTTCTGAATTTCGGAAGAACTTACATTCTAAATTATGCGGAGAGGGTTAAACCTCTCTATGAACTAATTAAACCTGATTTTAAACCAATCATTTGGACTCAAAAACACACAGAAATTTTGAGATCACTGCAAACAGACATGTTAGCAAAAACAAAATTAGATACACGTGACAATACACGCAATCTTGTAATCCGAGTCATCACAGGAAGATGCGGATTCACGTACCTGACCTCTAATGATGGAGAAAAGGTACCAATAGCTTACAAATCACACTTGTACACACAAGCAGAAAAAACATTCAGTCCAACAGAAAATACTGTGAAAGCAGTAGAAACTGCATTAGCAAATGAACGAGAACTAGCACATGGCAAAAGGATTAATATCCTCACAGCGGAATCCGCCTTCGAGGCGCTATTCAGCCCAGTAAACCTGCCTACAGTGTCACTGGATCGGAAATGGATACAGTAGTGTGTAAATTATCTTGGAGCGGAAGATGTGAAATACTATTTCGCCCCGCAATTCGAAAAACTGAATGATTTGACTTATGAAGAAGAATATCCTCTGCCAATCGAACTTCTGCCTCTCCCACAGTACACCTGTATAATCTATACAGATAGATTTGTACAGCATTTTAACGTAGAGAACAAATCCTACGATGCAGCCTGTGCAATTGTTAAAGGTCGTTGGCTGTGCGGTAAATTCAGACCGAAAATAACAAAAACTGAATCAGTGAGAAACTGTTCGGCTCAGAGAGCTGAAATCAGATGTTTAAAGGTGGCGCCTGAAAATGCAGAACGTGAATTCCCGACACTAATCGTGTGCAATTCGGATTTTTGTGTCAACTCTTATAACAACAAGTTACAGAGCTGGATTCAAAATGATTACAAAGATGACACAGGTGCCACAATAAAGCATAACATGCTTTGGAAACAGGTAGTTCTTTTACAGAAAGAACTACAAAAGACTCACGTGATACACACTCTGAGTCATCAAAGTGATGGCATTCACGTTGCAGGGAATTCATTGGCTAATACAGCCACAGCGGTAGCAACTAAACCGGCTTCCGTAGCCACAAAAAAGCGTTCAGAAAAATACATAGACGGGGAAACCATGCTGGCAGTAAAAACGTCCGTAAAAGGCGACTGTGCAGCACTACCCGTGAACTATCCACTCAATTATGCATACGTAATTGATGCAAACTCCGTTCCTTTTGCTCGAATTCCTGGAGTGGGGGATAGGGTAATTCCAAACATGAACCGGAGAAAATTATTAATAGCAGACGCACACATGGGTGAAGGTCCAAGGCACAAAAAGATCAAGGAATCTCTATCCGAATTACAATCAGTATACTGGTGGCCGGGGATGAGCGTGCAACATCAAATATATGTGAAGAACTGTCCCAAATGTGACAGGGATCGCAGTAGTGAACTGGTCTAGTCTGTTGCCCGGCTACCAATTAGAAACAGCGTAATGCTGTCTACATGCCATCCAGTGTCCTATTAATCATTTAAGACTAAAACTCACTTAAAAAATGTGGCCCCAGCGCTCGGCTGACGCCAGAATGGTTATAAAAGATCTGCGAGTCTTTATTGGCACATACGCAATTGCCATGTTCCATTCAGACCAGGGTCCTGCTTTCAGCTCTCGAGCTTATAAGGAGGCCATGGCCAGCATGGGAGTTGGCTTGCGGTATTCTTGTCCATCACACCTCGAAGGGAACAGTGTGGTAGAAAGAAAAAACCGGGACATAAAGCAATCTATAACAGCGAAGGTATTAGGTTCGGGTGATGGGTGTGTCAAACATTTAATAAGTGTCCAGATCAGTCTTAACAATTTGCCAAGAAATTCTCTAAAAGGTTTCAGCCCATACGAACTATTGTTCGGAACTAGAATGTACATTCAGGACTTAGATAGTCAGGTATCAGTGGTAAAAGATAGGAATAAAGACTTTGACATCAAAGATCGTTTGGCTGTTTTAAAGGACTTGAATGAAACGAGAAAATCCTTAAGCAACATAAAGTTAAAGCAACAGCCAGCTACCACTGACGAGGCACCACTAGCCCCAGCAAGGCCTGTCTGGATTCCAAAGATTGGGGATCTAGTCAGAGAAAAAAGAGCGGTGAAGAAGGAATTTGGGCCTTCTTACAGAAAAGCAGTACCTGTCTTAGCAATCAACGGAACAAGATCAGTAGTACTACCGCCCCTTGCTGGTAAAAAGGAGAACAGAGTTGTATCAATCGACCTGGTAAAACCACAATCATGTGGCCTATAATCAATAGTAGGCCCAGTGGACTCCTGAGAAACAACAGAATACCCAAACTTGCATCAATCCAAGAGGTTCAAACTGAAAGACTAATCACATTCGATAAGCCTGCAGTGCACAGAGAGGGACTAGGCAATAATGCCATGGAAATCGTGCCACTTGAAACACAGATTGAAACAGTTCATCAAGAAACACCAGTCTACAATGACGTTGCATCAGAATGTGCTACCGAAAGACAAATGGAAAGAACAATCCCAACAATTGACAGAACTGCCTCTGGCTACTTCATCAACTTCGACAACTTTTCTGAGGATCAAAGCAACGCCGAAGTGATGCCAGAAACAAAGACTTTTAAAGAAAAAGCAACAGAACTCTTTCAACAAATCAAAGAAGTATATCAAGATGCACCATTGATTGAGCATTGGATTATTTCAGGGGTATTTATACTCCTACTATGCCTAATTTTAGTTTTAATTTTAGGAAATTTTATTACAGTTCAATGGACACAGCAAGTCAGAACATCAACTTAGTCCTAAAACCACACAGATCATCCCACGTGAAAAAAAGAGAACTGTCAACAGTAAATGTCACAGCCATTCCAATACCCGGGGGGGTAGTATGGGACAAAACTGACTATGAAATCTATGGTCCGGTCGAAATCTTGAAATATCCTCATCAGTTCAAGGTGTCCTTAAGTGACTTTGTAAAACCAAGTACATTTTCTGATGATTGGGATTTTGAAAGTATTAATAATATGATGTCTGATTTAGTGTTGTCAGCAAGATTTACAGATCATGATTATTTACAAGTTTCGTCTAGTTATGAACAGATGTATTGTTTCTCACATTATGGAGATCATTACTTGCATAAATCTGCACAACCTAGAAATGTTTTTAAATATAACCAATGGGAACATTGTGCTACTCCACCTAAAAGCAGTTCGAAAACATTCTATGAGAAATTCCAGTACTTCTCAGGGTTTAACACCAGTGATGCAGAAACGTTTTATTACAAACTGTTAGATAAAACAGGGTTGAAAACTATGCTGCCAAATACTAAATTGATATATTCAGAAGCATTTTATGAAAAAATGATGACATTTGATTTTGATTATTGGAGAAATAATATTGAAACAAAAACCATCTGGGGTACAAAAGAGTGGCAGGTACAAGGCCTAGAAGCATTATTTCGAGCCTGCATGATCCCAGAACAAATATTGTTCTTAAATGACACAATTCAACAAACAACCTGTCTTGGCCTAGCTAAGATTAAAGACCTTAACAAACCGTCTAGTCCAAAGCCAATACCTGATAATGCAACTACTGATATTGAAATAGACTTATCTAAAATTTTACATCTAAACAGAACACATCCTGATTGGAAAAAGTGGTTAATCTGGCCTATTGACACGAATAACTGTCAAGATAGATTCCTGAATAAAACACAGGGGTTAACAATGACCAGACCAGACCCTAGATACTCCCAGAGACAACATCCAGGGATAGTAACAAAATACAGTGTAGGGAAGCTGTGCCTTGAATGGCTAGAATCATCCACACTGGCTGAAATTAAGCAACACTTATCTTTACTTAAAGATGGTGCTGATTTGCGCGATTTCATTCTGGGACCTCGCAAACAGCGTCAAAAGCGTTTCATAGCGACCAGTATATATGCGGCTTACAACGAGGCTTGGAAAGTCACACAAATTGAAACAGCTGAAAAAATACGAGAAATTGATCGTATTAATTTGGAAAAATCACTTTCTGTTGTGGACAATGGGTTAATGACTCTGTCCTCCAGAATATATTCACTGGACAGTATTGTATCATATGCCATAGATATAATAGATAAATACTTGCTAATGTTATAGCATGGCCAGTCACAATCGCGTTCTATTGTACAGTTAGGCTGGACGCTGCAAAATCTTCGTTCAGGCTATGTGCCTTGGCGTTTAATCAACACAACGTCATTGTTTTCCATCTTTAACCTTACTGATAAACAAATCAGCTTGGCACAGAAAGGAGCAGACTATACAATCCTGAGCATTGAAAAACTTGAGAGATTACCTTTGACAATGTCAGAAAGTCCTGTCATTGAATGGATAATACACAGGATTATCACAATTCCGATAACAACTTTCCGATTTAAAAATTGCCTTGAATACATACCTACTGGCCAGTATGAACGATTGGGTAAAGGATACATTAAGTCAGCATGGAAATTACCATACACACACACATGCTATAGTGACAGCAACAAAAATGTATTTCTTAGTGGTGAAAAATGCAAACATTCACTAAGCGGTATACTTTTGTGCCAAGGTATTAATTTACACGGAGCCTGTGAAGGAAATTCAAACAAGCTTTCATGCCACCAACATGTCACACCTGCAATGCAGATAGAGCCTTTCTTTAAGCAGCTCTCGATTGGGAGTTGCATTCTAATAACGGATCACAGCTGTTGTGGCCTTTTGTCATGGAAAGCATATCTCGTAAACGTAACTTCCATGGTCAAATGCTGTATGCAAGCATTGTTTCCAAACGGCCGGAGACACAGAGACTCCTGTATGGCCTCGTTTGAATGTCTCTTCTATACGAATTGATACTTTAAGCATAATGAAGTCTGTGCTTTTGCAGACAACAGTGCCCATCACGTCATCAAAAGAGATGTATGATCTCCTAGTTGCAAGGACAACATCAGAGATTCATGACCTTTTTTCAACAGATTGCCCGTGCATTTCACAGAAATGCTTAGCCAAATTCTTAACATGTCTAGTGCCATAGGCATCCCTGACGTATTTAAGACCATTTTTACGGGACTGTTAACACCATTCAAAGCAATTCTGGGGATCATTCCCAATTTTGTCCATTCAGTCTTTGGCGGCAATCCCCTATTTTTGGGACTTGTAGCAGGCATTTTATTTTTGACCCTCCTGCTCCGATATGGCAAGCCAAAACTCAGACATGACTCCGGCAGAAATGGAAGAAACGATCCTAGCAATATGCTACAGGGACCAAATAACTAGAGTCATTGGATTGGCCAGGCTGAGAGATCTGAACATGACCTGGTTTCTTTCATTCAGACCTATATGGCAGACCTGCATCTTACCTGTGCTTCGATGTATGCTATGCGGAGATGAGTGCGTGTTAGACACCTGTCTTGCACTTCCATCAGCAGTACCAATGGATATCGATACTTTGCAAAGTCCGGTAACGGCTCACGCATTCTGTTGTCCCCAGCGGCTACCAATCCTGATGACGGCATTCGTTGAGACTCCTGTGCTACGACTAGGTGGTGACAGTGGAGCAAGAAATAAAAGCAACATCACCCAGGTACGACCTTCTGTGAGCATTGCTGATCCAGACTTTGATGATAGCAATCATTCTCACACCTGCCAAGTCACAGCGTTATCGAACTTTGTCGAACTGTCACCTGATTTTGTAGACCAATTTTTTGAGAGCCTGTCTGATATGATGTTCTCCCCTGAACAGAAACAATAATTTTGAAAAGCATTCCGACACACAGCGTTCCCATGAACTCTGAATTCGGCCTTCAGTTTTGATCAACAAAAACTACTGAAAAGCATTGGAACTCTACTCCCCGTTCACCAAGAATTTTTTTTTTTTTAAATTGAACATTTTTTCAAAATATTTACCTTTTTCTGGCACAAAAATTCTTTGCGTAAAGTAGACCTATTCATAAAGAACAGAACTTCTATTTTTAGGTAAATCTAGAGACATAACTTTACATCAGCCTCTAGCTCATGTTACAGCAAATGCATTTCTATGTGATGAAATTATCTCGCCCTTCTTTTCTGTATAAAGAGATATTTCATGTGTAATTTTTCGCAAAATCGTTCACTGATTACATATGCTATAATTTTGAATGATTTCTATGCTTAAAGACGTACAGTACCAATATATCCATGTATTTCAAATACACCATTTCAAATGCAGATATGTATTTTGGGGTGGGTAATGTTACACATGCATCTTTTTGCTATAGTTTTTAGTAATTTGATGGACATAAATTCTTGGAGTGGGTGTCGCGTTCTAATCTAGGACCCCGATCAATACTGTGACCTTATGCCCCTATATGGCTATAATCCATTTATACCCCTATAATGGCATGAACGATCAAGAGCGATATTTCAGAAACTTGTCTCTGGCCTAACACGATCAGAGCCACATTTCAGAATCTCTTCCTCTGAAGCTCATTAGAGCAAATGACACTGCAGAAGCCACTATTTAAGATTCCTAGATTACACTCCGAGTTCTTCAACAAGATGAAACTCAGCAACCTGGGAAAGCCCCGCTTGCTATGTTTTGATTAGTAATAGAACTCTAATGACCACTGAGAGACGATCACTTTCTAGTGACATCTTTATTGACGTCTTATGTCCAAAAACTTACGTCAAACAAGGCACCTTTCAGGTATAAATATTACCAATGTTGCCTTAAGCAAACGCTGCCTCAACGACATCGATGATAGCGATGGTGTGGTGAGCATAGGAGCAGAACAGCTGTCCCCTGCAGAGCCCAGCAGATACAAGCTGCCCACGGACGCTGCCCCTCCTCCTCCTCGACGCGCTGAGAGAGACGCTGTCTTTTCTCCTGCCGAGAAAATCCAGCTCCGGCGTTTCCAGCCTACTCTTGCGAGTGACTGGGATATCGAGTCCTGAAAGGAGATACAAGACCTCCAACATTCTATTTCAGAGGTATGGTGTTGACTAAACCCTTAGAGAGAATTCTTGAAGCAAACCTTGGCAAAACCAACTTAACTAAAACTGCTACTTACTTACTCCCTTCCAAGTATTAGGCTTAGGTCAGGTACACTGGGGTAGGCGTAGTTAGAAGCACCAGTTGAGTACGTTAGCTAAATGTATATATGAATGTATATATTTTATTAATTTTAACCATTGTATGGCTAAGAAACCATATCAATGCTTTTACAGTATTATTTCGCAATCCTCATTTTACTGAATGCACTTTTTATAATAACTAGTCTTGCAATTGTGGCAATTCATTTCTCTTGCACGAGAAGAAAGACTGTTCAATAAATAATACCTTTTTATTGAAAACGCCCGTCTCTCTATTCTCTGCATCTTGGTGAAAGTAATCTGCACAACTGACTGAGTAAAATAAATGTCTATTGTTTCACACAACTCTAGAGATTGACTCTTATTCTAAGGAGCAAAGTTGTCATGTTTATGCGGTTGTTGGAAAACTGAATCCCTTCCTGTCTGTACCAAGGAAGCTGATCACTTCCTATTCAGTCAAGAAAGTTTCCAGTGATCTCTGCGCTAGTTGGTAACAAACCCAATTAAGTTTAGCATAGTCAGTAGAGACCTGGAATACCGCACTTCTACGTCCATACTATTGTTTATGTTATTCCAAAGCGCAGGGCCTATTGGGAAAATAGGAACTACACTACAAAGTAGCTAGGGCCTTGCACAGTTCAATATTGCTCTCAGTCTTAGGACTGGGGGCCGATGTAAGCAGAGAAATTGTTTGAAACAAGGCTTTAGACGATGAACTAGCCATTCTAATTTGTTCACCAAAATAAGCCTTTTTAGAATCACTAAGAGCTTTCTTATAGCCAGCGAGACCCTGTTTATATGCTTGTCTATCGGAGACCTTATACTCTCTCCACCAGGCTCTCTCCAATTTTTTGCAATCAAGTTTATGATTTTTTTAAAATTCGGAATACCAGGGGGCTGAGGGCACCGATCGCTTAGAGATGGGATACACCGCTTGTTTGGTGCCAATGCCTTACAGGCAGAGTCCACCCAATCTGTATACTTAGTTGGGGCAGTTTCTACATCATAAGAAAATATAGGTAGAGAGTTTTTTAGCATGTTATTCAAAGCAACATGATCTATGTTTTTTCAATCCCTAAACATAAGAGCTGCCCTAGTAAAAGGTGGAGGTGGGCCATGCGTGGCGTATTTGAGCTGAAATAACACCGCCAGATGATCTGTCCAAATACGTTTTTTTACCTCGGTGTAAATTACCTTTGGATTATTAGATAAAATGCCATCCAACGTATGGCCAGCGGAGTGAGTAGGATCAAGAACTAACTGCCTAAGATCACCTCCACTAAAAATCTGCCGAATTTTCACATTGTCAGTATCAAGCAGATCTTCGAGGTAGAAATTGAAATCCCCCAGGACCGTAAAATTTTTTTTACATAATCCGTCATCTAGTAGGGACCCTAAAGAGTCTAAAAACCCACCCCAAGGTCCAGGAGGGCGATACAAGAGGAGCCCATGAAAAAAGTCATGATCCGAAATTTGGATATTAATTGCAAATGCCTCGCAAGAAAGATTGGAGACTTTAGTAAAAGAGGGCTTTAAAGAGTGATAGTAAATTACTGCCAGCCCTCCACCTCTTTTAAGGGGTCTATCCTGTGTAAAACAAAAATATCCTGGCTGCGTGGCTTTAAAGCATCATCTGACCAAGACTCAGTAATGCAGGCCAATTTGATGTCATGCTCTTCCAAAAATATGGCACATTCAACGCTGTGTTTAATAAGAGACCTAGCATTAAGCTGAAGACAATTAAGGGGGGAGTGATTAACATGGGTGGGCCTAAGGCCCGATGTGCTGCCACCCGCAGGGCCAGAGTTTGCAGCTGAACAGGAAAACAATGAGCCACAATTAGCGCAGCGAGTAGCCCATGCTTCCTGGAAGGCGAGTGGAGAGAGCTTAGGACAGCAAATCCTTCCTCCCTTCAAACCCAAAGGTTAAAAGTTGGCCTCTAGAATAGATTTGTCTAGCAGGCGATTTTCGGCCAGGGAGACGAGCCCTGGGCCCAGCTCGGGCGCGGACAGCGCAGACCGGCTTGCCTTTGGCGCGCCTTCGGCACGTCCGCTGTGTGGGCGGAACAGCATGAATCTTTAAGCAAGCCCAGCTGGAGAAACTTGACCGCTAACCGGCCGAATGGCGGAGTCCTTGATCTAATCCACCCCTCCATACGGCAGGTAAAGTGCACCGTGCATTTAGATAGCAGCTAAAGTCAAAGCAGAGAATGATTCAAATTTTAAAAACAATGTAGACCCAAATGTTCGAAAACAAATTAAAATATTGTGTAAGCCGAGTTCAACACCAGCCTGACGAGCATTCAAACGCAGCTTTGTTTCAGGGAGGTAGCTATTTCAGTCAACAGTTATCACGTGCCAGTGAGAGCGACGAGAAGCGACTGTAAAAGGACAGCATAAGACGCATTGAGGCTTCAAACACCCCTAACCCTCACTGGGACCTAAAAACAGCGCAACACTGGGACTCTCACACTTTCAGGAGGATTAATCCGCATCCTCAGTGGCGGAATGCAAGTGCAAACACATACACCTACTGTCTGACACAGACTACCGCCCGCAGGCACTGACACATCCAGCCTGCTTTCTGACACTGATATACGCACACAAACACATCGGCATACTGACAAACAATCACATCTGCTTACTGACACACACAAACACATCTGCATATTGACACATGCACACAAACATCTGTATATGGACACAGACACATACAAACACATCTGTATACAGACACATGCACACAAACATCTGTATACAGATACACGCACACAAACACATCAGCAAACTGAAACACGCACACAAACACTTCTGTATAGGGACACAGACAGGCTCACACAAACACATCAGTATACAGACACACGCACACCAACACATCTGTATACTGACACAGCCATGCTCACACGGATTAACAGACGCACACATGCTTATATCAACACGTTCTGTTGGATAGGTCTATCCAAAAGGGGGGATTGTTATAAAATAAATACGAATATCCATACAAATTCAGGTGTATGCACTTTAAAAGGTATAATGATTAGATAAAATCACATTAACATGAGGCCTGGAGCTCAAAGGGGCTTCCTATCTGACCCTGACTGGACAAGCTTCAACAAGCTATTCTGGACCTCCTTACAGGTCACCTTGCTTGTCCGGACTACATGATATGCAAGTGTTACACAGTACAGAGCCTCCCTTTCTGGTCTGCCCATATCTGGCTGTTTTGCATGACGCAGACATTGCACATCCATGTCAGCCATATTTGGCTTGGTGCCTTATTCTAGTTCCACTGATATGGCATTTCATACTGTATATAATACCTAGAAATCTGTCACTCTAGGAAAAAGCAGTCTGAGAGCCCCTAAGGTGGCAGATCTGACTTCTTCCTTGCTAATTAGCAATGATGCATGCTTTTGGTACCATTACATAAATTTCACTCTGTTTCTGATCAAACCTGCTATGTCTGGTGAGTTTCATTTATATGCTTCTGGGAGGGTGCCAGTATTTCCCTCTCACACTCTGACACATAAGCACATCTGTACCCCTTCCAAACCAGCATCCATGCACAATGAAAAACTGTTCCAGACGTATTAGGCCGGTAACATGAACAAAAATGATCTGATAAGGAATACAGCACTTGCTGGAGTCATGGTTACTCTTGTAAAGGACTGTTTTAGCTTTATAAAACAACGCACTATCCCCAGCCCTCAATATGGGCTATCGGTGCTTGGTGAACTCTGCCCCAGGTCTGAGGCAGGTCTACAGTCAGAATAAGTGTCCACAAAAATCCCTGGCCATACGACCCACCCTCGGCAGCACCGTTAACTTCCAACCTACTAAGGAAATGCAAAGGGCAATGCGGGTAGAAGATTTTTACCTGGGGAGATATTCTGGTACTGTGGCCCCCGCCGGTGCGATCGGCCGACGGGACTTCTCCTCCCTCGAAGGTGCCTCGCGGAAGGGTAGGGGCAGCCTTCCCAACTTTGAGCGCATATCCTCTTCCGGTTGTCGACGTCCTGCTGGACGGGGTGCAATGCTGCCGGCGCTTCCTCGCTGAGGCATCCTTGGTTACCCAGCAATGGCACAGCTTCTCCAGTGACGCAGTCCTCCTCCTGGAACTCAGGCCGGAGCGGTGATCGGCAACAGATGATCAGGGCGCGTTGTCGCTTCTTGACACACACTCTCGGTCCCACTAAAGCGCCTGCGGCGGTGACACACACTGTGCTTTCTAGCTCACGGGCCGGCTGCAGTGAATGGCAGGGGGCTCCCAGTATCCTGCAATCAGCTGGCAATGTAGACCCCACGGCAGACAACAGCTGTGTGCCGAAACGCGCACCGAGCCGTAGAGGTGATCCATGGGGTCAATTAGGTGCAGGCAAAGCAGCCTCCCTGACAGACACCAGCTGGGCCCAGGTTCAAACATACAATGTCTCAGGGCCGCTTAGTACAGCATTGAATATGGTGTAGAGTGTGCATGTGCCACTGCCATGTTTACTTCAGGCAGAGATATTCAACAAAATAAAAGTGCAATCTGGTGGACAAAAACTATAGTTAGTGGCCGCTGCTTCCGGACTACACAAAAGTCAGTTTGACATCAACAGCCAGTAAAAAGCCAGCTAATAGGAGCTGTGCCAACATTCACCAAATGGCAAGTGGCAGGAGAACCTACTGGCTGCTCGCTAACATATACAGATTACTTGATGCCTCGTAGATGCAACGCATGCGCTACCTATGCGAGACCTAATGAATAACTTAAAGAACCTCTCTGTTCATCCATCTTTTGTAAAATTTAAAATTAAACATGACTGAATTTAAGTTTAATGTCCTCTTTAAAGATACATACATCTGCAGTAGAAATTAGATAAAAGTACAACGTTTGAGCCCCTGAGAGATGTCTGAATCTCATTTTTACTTCAAAGGCCACTGCAAAGCAGAAACTGAAATTAGGTATGACCAATTATTCTCTTTAACTCTTTGCACATTACTTTCCTTGTCAATTTATGATGTCAGGAATTATCGAATTATTGGCCACATGTAGGAACACACACATTTACTATTGGTTATTTGTGATTCTTAAAGAATCACAAAGGCCAAATTACACATTTCTATGGATGTATAATTATAATTTTCAAAAAGTAATTCCTTAACATTATTTAAAAATTATGATCTCCTAGGTACGAATCAGCAAAATGTGTTAGTGATTCACAATCAGGGAAACACAATTTTAGTGGATGTCACGCTGACAACTTCTTTTGACATCATAACGAGAAAGTGATCCCCTTCTTCTACAGTACAGGTCATAGAATAGCTGGGGAGAGGGGCTGAGACTCATAGACCAGCAGAGGAGAACAGATTGAATCCATCCTTACAGCCAAAGTAGTCACTGAGGGAGTGACATTGACACATCTGTAGCGCCACCAGCTGGTCAGCCTAAGTACTTGTAAACAATCTTGCATCAGTGTCTACTTGGTTTTCCATGCATGTATCTTGATTTATTTTGCATTACCACTACCATCTTACATGTACAAGTGCCACAGTCCATACAGGCATTTGGTAAGCAATAGCAAATGCATTGTGGTCATTCTAGTACTGTGAACATGACAACAGTGATTATGAAGTCATGAACTATTGTTCACACATAACATCTCCCAATGTATCCAGAAGGATTAGTGTCATGTAACACTCACATCTGACATACATTGAAAAACCACGTTCCATGCAACTGAACATATTTACTATTTCACAGACAGAACGCCGTTGCAGAATGATGAAGGAGGGGAAAAGACGAGGAGTTGATGGAAGTCCTGACAAGTGGAGAAATACTGACTAAATCTAATAACTGATAATTGACCAACTAATCTAATAGGCAGAATAGTTCCCCAGTGCATCCACAGGATCTGTCACATCAAACTAGTCGCACTGTGAGAAGACCACATGCAATGCTGCTACTAGGTCATAACAAACCGTGCTTGGCACCAATATTTGGGACTTAGTAACGCAAAATGCTGACGTCTCCACCTTGATTCACAGATAACTGCTTTGATTTAAATATAGAACAAACTCACCAGGTGAGGTTAAAACAGTACTCTTTTCTGAAATCACACAATGGATGAGTATAGGTTTCCGTCACTGAATCCATGGCCATCCTATTTTTTCTTTTTGAGTTTTATTTAGCGCAAACTAGCCCCGAGGATATTAGATATCAGAGCGCTTTACATGACCATCAGCTTTGTTACAGATGGACACATTGATTTTTGTTAGGCACGGGGAGATTAAGTGATTTGCCCAGAATCACAGGATGTTGAGCATGGTTGCTGAGACTGGAACCTGGTTCCCCAGCTTCAAGGTCGATTACTCTAGCGGTAAGACTACATCCTCTCTACCTTTGATTTACATAGGTCCGTAATTGGATAATATGAAGGCTCGCATGTAACCATCCAACATTGATTGGTCTCTCTAAAACTTTTCAACTTGGTTGGAAAATAGGATAGAAGGCCAAAGATTATCCTGGTAGCATTAAGGAACACCTTGAGAAAATAGACTTCACCCCACCTCTATGAGTTTGAAGCATACCGACAGATCTGAAGAGCGCAGTACCTATTACATTATTGTTCCGGTGAATCACCATGAAAAAATAAAGAACAGCTATGGGACAGTGAAAGCAATCTCCACCCACGTTTAGAAGGAGTGATTAGTTAATTTACACTGGGCCACATGGATGCAGGGTGTGCATGTCACTCTTACGAGCAGCAATAAATGTCAACAAACATTTTTAGAAAACACATTGAGGTCCTTGTTACATGTTGCCTGGAGCTGTATATCTAGGGGAGACTGCTCCAGACAATTACAAGTTTTTGCGTTGTCTCTGTGCCCATAATTATCAGGCCCTCAATCTCCAGACTTGATAATTGCACACCAGACCCGCAACCATCAGTAAAGCAGTGGGGGACTGCATGTAGCTGTTGTACCTGGTCCCTGCCCACTTGCACATTTCAGCATATGGGGCCCGATTCACAGAATGAACTTAAGACTAAATCCTAAACTTACTACTATTTGGTATTCACAGAATGCACTTACTACTTTCGGGATTCACAAAGTAAACTTACTAGTTTCGGGATTCACAGAATGAACTTACTACTTTCGGTATTCACAGAATAGATTTAAGACTACTAACTTTACGTTCGCACCCGGGCTGTAAATTCCGGCCCGGAGGCAGAGTTTCCGGCTTGGGGGCGGAGCTTACGGCCCAGAGGCGGAGCTTATGGGCAGGAGGCGGAGCTTGCAGCTTGGAGGCCGAGCTTCCGGCTCGGAGGTGGAGATTTCAGCCATGGCTAAATACCCACCTCCGAGCCGGAACCTCCGCCTCCAAGCCCCAGGCTCCGCCTCCGGGCCTTAAGCTCCGCCCCCAAGCTGTGAATCCCGAAAGTAGTAAGTGCATATCTCCTTGTGGAGTCAACAAGGAATTCAGAATCAGACATTGAGAAGTCTATCTTTTGACAAAACCTTTGTAATGTTTTTCATATAACATGCAGCGCAATACGTGATGAAGAATGAAAATCATGGAAACATATGGATCATATGACGAGTTAATTGTATTTATTTTTTATTGTTTAATTGCCTTGAATATGAAATCATATCTTTAAAAATATCAATTTCCATTTTGAATGTGGCTATTTTAGCTTTAATTAATATATTGAAACAATGGTGTATAAATACCCACTGCTGGCATTAATATGTCCATACAGCAGTATTTATACAAAAAAATGTGAATGATCCATGGTCGATTGGGGAACGTTTGCATGTTTTTGTATATATCATCCAGATTTAATGATCCGTCAAGAACAAAGCCTGAACCTGGGTAGTTGGTTACGGTCCAAAAGCGGAATCAACAAAGCACAAGACAACAAAACTGTTTCCACCCTTGAAATTCCAATTTATATAAAATAACCACATTCTCTAGTCATTGCAGATCCATTCAAAATATTAGCCTTCAAAGGTCAGAATGACAAAATCAATTAGACACAATCAATAGTGTACTTCTAAGACCATTAACTTTGAGAACTGGCCCTTTTGTAACAAATGTGAATCAACAAAATGAATCAGAGACATTTTTTAGGCTAAAGAGGAAACACCCCAGGTCAATACTACATGGTGGAATATTTTGGTAATAAGAAATATACCTGTGATTTTCCCTGAAGATCCCAAACAATAAAATGGATTATAGCAGTATAGGAACAAAATGCTCATTGGATTTGATGATGTTTTCTATTGAAATTGTGAGTTGTCTAAAAAGTACAAAGGTAATTGGAAGAGGAAATATCAAGGAACAATTCCATAGCAGATGCAAAATCCTTGATTGAAGAGATTGAGAAACACTTCCTGAGTTTCAAAATCAAGACAGACTAAAAAAACTAAGTAGGATATTTTTTAAAAAGTCACAAAACAGGGAGGGAGCAGCAAAGCGCCAAAATGCATGGGTGATTGCATGGACACGCCCACGTACCACTGATGTAATGCCTCCTCAGCGCGAAGTAGTGCAAAGCAGTGCTTCATGCTGCTTTGTGCTAATTAAAGGGAGCGTTCCGACGCAAAACAAGTTTTGCACTGGAAAGAAAATAGCACAAAACAATTTGCACTGGTGTGCGTCACTTTTGTGCAGAGTAAAAACTTTAAGATGGAACAAATGTATCTACATTTACAAAAGGATTTCTGTGGCCAGAAAACAGATGTGCCCAGCCACAGTATCACAACGTAATAGGAGAGTTAACAAATTTTCTGAGACATTTTCCTCTGATAGCTCAAGTGAAGGTTCCCAACCAGGAACAAGTAATGTTGATATAGCAAGAAGTGGAGTTGCTTTTTCAGGGAGCGGCCCTCAGAAGAAGCAAAGAAAGTAAACAAGAGAAACAAGGGTTTGGAGAATTCCAAACATACTGGACTGTCTGGAAGTGGGATGCTGTCACCAAGCTGCAGTTATACAGTGATAAAGTCAAACATTCTAACTTTCAGCCAGCCGCTGCCCGTGCAGGTAAGAGCAGTGGGGCCCTGTGTCTGTGGGGGGGATTTTGACGGACGAGGACAAAGGAAAATTAAATAAATATTGCATTTTCTCTCGTCATAGTTTCTCAAAATCCCCCAGCACACAGCCCCACAGCGCTTTCCTGACGGGTGGCCGCTGCTTTCAGCTACTCTCTAAAGGGCTTTCCTTTGTATCTATAACTAGAACCCAATTTGTGCAACTCAAGGCTGAAATTATATATCAAATGGATGGTGCACCAAAATAAGAAGTCCGCAGCAGGCATAGTAGTTAGAACAAGTTCCTTTATTATTGTAAATCTTTAAAAGGCCTCAGCCAACGCGTTCGTTCCCGTAGGAACTTCGTCAGGGCTATATTGTTTAGCAGTCTCCCATGGAGTAATCAAGGAAATGCAAATCACAAAAACCATCCACGTTGTGGGCAAGTAAACCTCTAAATCTTCTAACTATTGAAAGAGACGTGGTCATTCGGGTAGCAGAAAACCACAATTGCATCAAATATGGATAAAAGTTGTAACAGTCCAAGTGGGTGAAGAGAAATAATATTCTGTATGGTAACGTGGATATACTCAGCATGGATTGCGACCATATCAAACATGAAAGGTTTAGGATAGTAAACCCGGGGGTAAGCACTGCAAATGAGCAAAGATCAAAGTGGGATGAAGCATGTATAACTCCTGATCACCACATCAGTAAGGTACTCCCCGTCTTGTAGGTATTTACTAGATTCTACGCGGCCGCGGCCGGACAAGCGAATGATCCCTATATTGTTCACATAGCTGAAAATCCATGTTTCTAGAAATCCACCAGGGTAACCAATAGTTTCAGGCTCAGTCTCAGTTTACTACCTATTGCTAAATATGTGGATTGCTTCATGAAACCATTCCTCAAACAAATTCTGTCTAATGGCAGGCACAGGTAATATATGATTAAAAAAATGGGGTGAGCCATTCGATGACCATGAGCAAATCCTAGTCACTTTGGATGTTCAAGACCCATACATAAACACTCCTCAAGAGACAGCACAAAATTACATTTGTAACAAAGGAAAAAACCTCACAATGTGCCAATGGGTTTTATAATCAAGCAAGCTAAGATCTGCCTCTTCAAAAATTATTTTTGTTTGGAGATGAGTTGAATGTGCAAAATCAAAGGAAAAGCTATAAGTTCTTCATTTGCTCCAGCAATGGTGAAAGGCGGATTTCCAACCAAAACCCGTTGAAAGAGTTCATCAGTTTCTGGGTCAGGAACACAAAGGACTTGTTGGACTTCTACAACTGGTTTACGGATAGAGCAAAAGATATCTAATTCTCGAAGAATCACAGCCAGGCAAATATTAATGTTTTGAATATGAATATCACACACAAGGATTACATATTATTGACATTTGTATACACAAAGATAACAGAAAAAATAGTTTACACAAATTATAACAGTTTCCATACCAAGTCATCATAGAATAGCCTTCCTTAAGGCCAATTCCTGCACATAAAGAGGATTTTTTCTTTAAAAGAGGGCTATTATAGAAAAGCCACAAATCCAGTGGAAATGCTTAAGGAGAGAGGGTACACTGCAAGAAATTTGAAAAGATCACTCAAAGGGGAATTGTACACAAGGAGACAATATTGGAACTTAAACGGAAGCTCAAAAGTGATGTGTGCCACCATGCACTCTAATGAGAGGGGAGGGAAGTGACAACTTTCTAAAAGTGTCATTTTCAAAATTGTAATGATAAATCTGACCTTACCATTAAAGATGGTTTAACATTACAATGCCATAGGTTCCAAACATGATATATCTACTCATTCCCAATTGGGAATAGAAGCAGATTAAATATAATAAGGAATTCTCAATGTTATCCTGTGGGACAGGCTAGGCCTCAAAATAGTGAAATACTAATTTGATAGTTTTCACTACCAGAACATGTAAACTTAAAAGTATATGTCCAACCTGTTAATTACACAGCATACTTCCCTATGGGCTACTGAGAGCTAGGGATGACTGATATGTATTAAAAGGGGAGTTTAAGGTTTGGGAAGAGGATTTAAGTGCCAAATAGACATATAAGTAAAAACAACGGCATTCAGACTGCAATGGCAGGCATATGACATGTTGTAAAGTGCTACTTGAGTTGTTGGCACAATGGTTGCTGTGGGCCCACTGGTAGAATTTCATTAATAGGACCTAGGTAGATGGTATAACACTCTACACGGACCTTGTAAGTAAAGTATATATGCCAATTAGGTAAATACCAATCACACCTTGTTTAGGAAAGTGAGCATAAGCACTTTAGCACTGGTTAGGAGTGGTCAAGTGCACAAAGTACTAAGGACAACAACAATGAATTTCAGCAATGAGGAGATAAGTAGCAAAAGGTTTTGGGGGAAGACCTCACTAAGGCTGATAGGTCCAACAAGGCCCCATTCATTCCAAGGCCAACGAATATCTGTGTGATATTGGATATTCAGGAACCCCTCATCACATTCTACAAGGGGCCCATCATTTTGCATTGCACCACTGGCCCAAACCACACTACCTCTTCCAGTTCTCCTGCACTTTGCCTCCATACTTTTGCACTGTTACCTCCTTCCTTCCCTATCTGCCACCTCTCTTCCCCCTCGCCCCCAATCTCTTCTTTTCCCTTTCTATTTCCTCTTATTTCCTTATAATCACTAACACCACTAGTGCCCCTCTTCCGTTCTCCTTGCCTTCTTCTTCGATCTGCTTTTTTCAAGACTCTCCCTGTCTTCTTTATCTGCCTATTCCTTATCCTGCTTATGCTTGTTTCCCCCGCCCTCTTACCCCTTCTAATCCATTCTTGCCTTTCTCCCTCCTCTACCCACCCACTCACTTCTAGTTGACAACCTTTCCCTCTTCATCTCCCTCCTCTCACCTTGTCCCAGCTAGCCTATTCCCTCTCATCTTACTCCCCTTACTTCTCTATTCTTCTCTCCCAGTGACTCCAACCTCCTTTCGTTTTTTGGCCCTACTCTTTTCTTGCTTTTCCAAGTGTTAATGACTCTTCTTTCATTCACGTCCTTTTTTTATGATCCTTCAAATTTTTAAATATCATCGGTTATGTGACTGTCTTTATTTTGTTATATTATAAAGCAAGCTAACACCTTCGGTTAAATTGGCACTGTAGAAATATTCAAACATGAAGATCATCCAGGAGGCATGTACAAATGTTCAGCTATCTGAATGCAAAACAGCTACAGGAATAAAATAAAATCTCACTGAGAGAAACAATCACATCCTGGAGAACAATCACCCTGCCTGATCACTGCCAACAGAGAACTCCAGCCACCGTAAAAAATCCCAGGGAACAACTGCTAAAGTTATGTGAAGCATTTGGGGAGATATAAGGGGACAATCATCTATCCCTACTCCTTAATCAACACTGTCATAGACAAGAGGTTTTTAAACTTTTGACTTCTGTGGAACCCACTCTTAATCATTACTGGAACCATGGGACCCCCATTGAATCATTATTGGAATCCGGTGACCCCCCAATAAGACATTATTGAAAGGCGGGGACCATGGCTAAGCATTTTCGATGATTTAACCTGCAAAACAATCATGCCCCCTAAAAAAAATAGAGAATCAAGCATTCATTAAATATTTATTTAACTCACACAAATATATATAAAAAAACTTTCAATTTCAATTTGAAGGTTAGAACTCTTTGTCCTTCACCACATTTGCATCCAACACATTCTATCTCTAGGGGGCACAGTGAAGAGTAGGGAGCATATTCTCAAACTGCAATTTGTATAGTAGTGTTACACTAGTTCTACTAAACCTTGTACAAAATGCTATTTGCAAACCTACGACTGTAAATATCCGCCTCCGATCTTTTTATATGAAGATCCTCAAACTTGTAAGTTTACTATGTAGAATCAAATGTAGGGGGAACTGGGGAAGTGGCTGAGAAAAGAGGTGTACTTACTACAAAATAGAAGGGTGTTAGGGAGGAGTATTAGGGAGGAATTTAGGGGGTCATTAAGATGGCGGTGAATCCGCATCCTCCGGCCCGGCGGAAGCCACCGCCGGCCTGGAGGATGCGGATTTACCGCCGCGGACATTGGAAACACCCACCGCCACATTAGAATGGTGGTGGAATCAGCGGCGGACAGCAAGTCCGTCTGCCGCGGATCGGCGGGGTGTTGACCGCAATTTGGTGGCGATGTCTGCAAGACACCGCCAGCCAAATTACGATGTGTGTGAAAACATGCTTTTCCGCAGCAGTTTTTCTGCCGTGGAAAAGCATGTTGAGATTTGCTACTTTGGGGCCCTTGCGGGCCCCAGGGTGTAGGGGGTGCACATGGGGGGTAGCTATGGTACCCCCCTGCATTTGCATTCACACCGCTCAGTGCCTGCCTCTTTGTGCATGTAAATGCAAAGCATGCATTTTTAACCTTGTGGCGGGTGCTGCTTCAAGCAAGTCCGTCCGCCATCCTAATAGGCCTTTTAAGGAGGGGTATGCACCCACGAAAAACATTGTACGCCCATCCATATTCACAAACTGGACTTTTAAAGCTACAAGAGCCTAAAAGGGACACAAAACATTTGTAAATTGCACTAGTTCAGAGCTGAAGTAAGTCTAGCAACACACATGGCCAACCATTGGTTCTGCAACATGTTCCCATAGAAAATAAGGGAGATAGGGACTAAAAAAAAAAACCCTAGGACATATTGTTATATTAAATAATTTAGAGTAGTTAAACATATAGATAACTACAATCTAATGATATGAAAATCTTGCAAAAATTAAGTATTTTATTTACACATAAAACATTTAACATCCATATTTAAGTTAAAAAGTAATGTAACATTATATTTTAAAAACAATGCAATTATTTATTTTACATATTTCTATATTTTTATATATTAATTATTAATGCATAAACAAATATTTTTACTTTAGTTCAGAAATTATTATTTAATTTAAATTTCAGTGAAATAATTTTAATTTAATATATTTACATTTATTAAAGGTGTAATCCAAAACTAGTTTATATTGCTATAGCACTTTTTTTTCCTACATTTAAAAAGTATTTTAAACATTATTAACTATTACAAGTGATGTATACAATTCATTGAAATATTAATATTAAATAGTACTCGTACATTATTTTCTAAATAAAAACTACATTATTTTTAGATCTGTGTAACATTAAATTAAGAATTTTATTAAATACTAATGGTACATTATTTTTTAAATTAAAAAAAGATATTATTTTTAGATCTGTTTAACATTAAATTATATGCATTTATATTTTTATCTATTGGAAATATTTTAGTTTGGTTAAACATTATTTCCTACGAGGTTTTAGTTCCTACTGCCATTATTGTCTAAGGGAGGGTGCCTCTGTGTCAGTGGTATACCAGGTTTGGCGCTGGACATACTACTGTTTCTTTTTGGCACTAGCAAATTACACTCGTAAATTTGGCTCCACAATTCAATTTCAATTTCAACTTTATTCATGATTTGGAACTCAAACAAGGTCTACAGGATAGAAACAATACAGACATGATAGACAGAAGATAAAAATACTGAAGAAGCGGATAAACTGCTGAATCCTTACTTGACACAGAAAACCAAATTTTGACACCTTCTAAAAGAAAATGACAACCATGCACAATTGATGCTCATTTACATTAAAAAGTCTTGAGATATCGGTCCTAAAGAAACGTAATTACTGCATTGTAAAAGCATTCAGAAAAGAGTTAACTAGATGTAAGTTGCTCATTTGATTAACATAGGTTCATGCTATACATGCTTACTAAGATTCCATGGTATTCTTTTAACATGAAATAGAAATTTGAAAGTGATAAGTCATGTTGTGTAAGTTTATTAATCAGTCCTCTTTGGATAATGATACAAATGTGAAAAATTAACAGAACTACATTTAAATTAGATAACTTTATGAACGATTAAGAGTTGTGTTAATACTATTTTTGCTCATGTTAAAATGTGCAACACCCAAAAAAAAAAGAAATGGTGTTGCATTTAAATGTTGATCCCGATTTCACTGAAACTTTCAGAGATTGATCTTCATATATTTACTAATGACAATTACTAGAAACAATTAAGTTATCTTATAAATTGAGGTGATTTTATATGTTGGTACTTTTAAAATGTAGTAATGTGCCAGCAATGAAATCCAAATATTCTATAAACTACCTAGACTTTATAAAGAACATAGAGATGCAAACTTTAGAATAGAAAATATATTCCTATTTATTTATGTTGTATACTTTAAGAACTAAAATCCACACTACGCTTGAATTTTTCTTTCTCGCACTCAGTTCTATTCTCATGAAAATGTCTTATATGTTTGCAGTGTGGAATGGTACTGTGTTTCTAAAGACAGGTTCCCATCACATTCCAGGACAGTTCGCTACTAGGTTGACACAATGGGAACATCTGCCATGATAAATTGCCATTTTCAACTCACCCATGTGCCTTTACTTAAAGCTGATTGTTCGTAATTATACAATTTAAATACTTCGACCGCTTATGTGATGATTTCAACCTTTTTGCCATAAAGAGTGTCTTCTTCATGCTACATGATAATCATCCTATATGAACTGACCAATGGACTGAGTGGTCTGATCTGATGGGGTGACCCAGGAGGTGCCACCTTGGAACTAGAAAATTATATTATCTGTTGGATTGATGATCCGATTTGCAGACATCCTTTTAGCCATTTAAAGGGCCACAATCTTTTTGCACTTTTCCCATGAGGAGTACTTCCTATTCGACTGAGAGACAACTTTCGGACTTGTGAACACTCACAGCTAGTCCATATGCTATGTGTGCTTTTCCCAGACTTCCTTCCCCTATGGGAGAGAATCTTTGAGTTGACATGAACCATATCCTTTCCTGAACTCTCCATCTAGAACTTTGGTAATTGATGGCCCAAAGTGATCAGTTTGATTATTTTTTAATCTGGACTCCATGTGTTTTATGTAATTTGAATGTTAGTTTCCACTGCACACTGTTAGTACGCACTATGGGGGTGTTAATTAGAGCAGGTTTCTTTTTTGGGAAAACCCCTTTCCCTCTGTGCTAAGCCTTTGTTTAGCTTTTTGGGGTAGTTCGCGCTTAGGTCCATGTAACCTTTTGACCACATAAGGTATCCATGCAAAATTTGCGTCCTTTTCTTCCAACATCATGCGAATTTTAAAGGTACCCAGGGTTTGTTGATTTCCCTGGAGGGGACCTAGAATTTTCGGGGGAAATGTGAAAAAAGGTGCTGCAAATGAAAGTATACCCTGCAAATTGCATCAACAAAGGGTTTGTGGTGCTGAAATCACCATCTTCCCTGCTTTCAGGGTCTTACAGACTTTTGTCAGAGAACCAAAACGTTTTACACAGTTTTGGCATTTTACTGGGACAAAGCCCATTTTTGCTTTTTTTTGGTGCTTTCAACCTCTTCCAGTTAGTGGTAGAAACGGGTATGAAAGCAGTAATAGATCCTGGAAAGCTATAAATTTCAGAAAAGTAGACAAAATTCCGAATTCAGTAAGGGGTAATTTGTGTAGATCCTTCAAGGTTTTTTTTATATACAGACTATTGAAAATAAGAAATATTGAAAATGAGTTAAAAAAACAGCTATTTGTGCCAAAGTTTTCACCTGTAAATTCCGCTAAATTAGACAGATGTTTCAAAGCAATATACCGTTACATCCGCTAGACCCTTCTGGTTGTGGAGATATATAGGACTTGTAGGTGCACCAAGAACCCGACGAACCCAGAGCCAATAACTGAGAAACGTCTTGCAATCGTTTTTTATTTGGTATCGGGTATATAGCAATTCATTTGGGAAAATATAAACAGTGGAAAATCGGTATGAAAGACACCTATGTATTTCTGAAATGGGAACAAAATATACAGCTATTTTCACATTTCCGAAATTGTGGGTACCCATTCTAGCATGTGAATTATAGGAAATTTTTCAAAGTGAGTTCTTTTTTACACAGTCTTACATTTGGAAGGCAGATATGCATCAAAGGTTAATAGGTAATACCAGTTGCTCTACAATTATGTGTTCCCCTAAGTCTCCAAATAAAAATGGTACTTCACTTGTAAGGGTAGGCCTAGTGCCCGCAACAGGAAACTGCCCAAAACGCAGTGTGGACACTCCACATTTTTACAGTGAAAACAGACCCTTTTTTGCGAAGTAACTAGCTGTGGATTTTGAACCCTTACTCTGCCGGCACCAAGAAAATCTAGAAAACCTATACGTTTTTAAAAACTAGATACCCAGGGGAATCCAGGATGGGGTGACTTGTCTGGCTCTCACCAGGTTCTGTTAACCAGAATTCCTTGCAAACCTCAAACTTTGAAAAAACAAAACACATTTTTCTCACATTTCTATGATGGAAAGTTCTGTAATCTGTGTGGATCCACAAAATTCCACCCACCCGGCATTTCCCAATGTCTTCTGAAATAAATGGTACCTCACTTGTGTGGGTAGGCCTAGTGCCTGCAAAAGGAAATGGGCCAAAACGCAACGTGAACACCCCACATTTTTACAGTGAAAACTGACCCTTTTTTTGAAAAAGTGCCTAGCTGTAGATTTTGAACCCTAGCTCTGCCAGTACTAGGGAAACCTAGCAACCTATACAGTTTTGAAAACTAGACACTCAGGGGAATCCAGGATGGGGTGACTTGTTTGGCTCTCACCAGTTTATGTTACCCAGAATCCCTTGCAAATCTCAAACTTTATAAAAAAAAACACATTTTCCTCACATTTCTGTGATGGAAAGTTCTGGAATCTGCGTCGATCCACAAAATGCCTTCTTTGGGGGGGTAGGGTGGGAGCATCGGGATACCCATTCTGGGAAGCTCCCACCTCATGCCTATTGTTGTATCTTAGCAACTGTACCTAGGTAACCTTGTTGTTAGATGTCACGTTCAGTGGATTCTGGATTGTAGAATCCAGGGGACAGAGAGAGATGATCAGTTGCTGAGGGAAAGAGGACCTCTGTGCCCTGGGGTTGTATATCTATATATATAAAAACGAAAGTATGTCTGTCTGTCTGTTTGTCCTTTATGCATTACTACATCATTCATCCGATCGCCATGAAACTTTGGGAAGTTGTTGAGTACACTCCTGCGAAAGTTTCTGCCAATTTTTTTTAAATCAGCCCCCCAGGGCCCTCATAATCTTTCGAATACTGACATAGACAGCGAATTTCCCAGCATCGTCGACAGTTATGACCCGCAAAAGGAAATTGATTGGTCAATCTACATCAGAAGCACAAAAGAAAAAGGCATTACGAGCTTCAGAAAACAGACGAGCAACGGGAAGCAAGATTGGAAGCTGTTTGAATACAAACTGCTCAAGCCCTTAATTCTCAAGCAAATGAGCAACGAGAATCAAGAGTGGAAGCCGATCGAATACGCACTGCTCAAGCCCGTTCTTCTCAAACGAACAAGCAGCGAGAATCAAGATTGGAAACAGATCGATTATGCACTGCTCAAGCCCGCGTGAATGAAACAGGAGAGCAACGAGAATCAAGATTGGAAAACGATCAATTACGCACTGCTTAAGCCCGCTCGAATGAAACAGGAGAGCAACCAGAATCAAGATTGGACGCCAATCGAGGACGCACTGCTCAAGCCACACTTAGAAATGTTTTAAAAAATAAAATGAATATGTTTCAATAATGACACAATGTAAATTTATTGTTATCATAACGAGTTTCCTTGAATTTCCTTTCTTCTGAGATCGCAGCACCCCGCGACGGGAAAGCTAGGTACTAATAAACAACTTGAGACCTGCATAAAGCCTTCTGTGAACTTTAAAACTGGCGATGAGGATGGGATACCTTTGTTGAGGCATTACATCAAGGAAGAAGATGACAAGAAAACTTTTTTTTAATTGAAAACTACCCCTGAGGTGTGCCGCAACTTTAAATGTCTACATGATTTGCTATGGTAAAGTTTGACATTTTATGTAGAATTGGACCTTCTGTTATCCGTAAATACTAAAATACAGAGGTGGATACGTGTTACCCTTATTGTGCCTGTAATTCGAAGAGCCATACTATTAAATATTCATATGCAAAGCTGCTGAGAACTGATTTGAAGTTCTACGTGTTGTTCTGTTAAGTATTTGCTTGTCAAGCTATTATGAACTGATTTGAAGTTCCTAAGTAAAATTGACGGAGTGCCCATGAACTGTTTTGCTGGTGAACTGATGGAAGTTCTTAAATAAAATGAACTAATTTGAAGTTCTTAAATGAAACTGAAAGAATGCCCGGAATTTGGTGCTGTGTAAAATTTATGTGCCGGAGTACTGACTTATCCATGATTAAAATTCACGGAGCGATTGGAATCGGAAACGGAAAAAAAAGTAACCATTTCTTCGAGCCTTGTGGCGTCAGGTCCAACGCTTTTGCTTCGTTCTCCATTACGTTAGCGGCGTTAAAGAAGAATTGCATTGTGGGAGTGTGTGTATCATTCAGCTTACGTTTGGATCGCGCTGAAGCAGCGTGTAACATTGTCACCATGGATACCATCGTCTTCGCTTGCCGATAACGAGTGTGAAATGAACGAAATGAAAGAAACTTCTCCAGTCAAGTTGTAATTACCTGCACTTTACTGTCAAATTTGACGACAGTGACTACTTCTTTTATTTTAATTATTTATTTTATTGAATCGCAACGTTTTTGTGTTTTTAAATAACTCTGTCAATTCACTGCCATTATAATTTGAATGCAACTTATGTGATAAGGTTAATTACGTATTTGGCTAAGTTCAGGTATAATTTAACAGACTATGGATTCTGCATTGTCTGTAGTGCCCCCATCTCAATTTTTACAAGGGCCCAGACTTCCTGCCATGATATGGGACGATTGGTGTGAATCCTTCTAAACCTACCTTGAGGCTATAGGTGTAGAAGCTTTCTTACCATCTAGAAAACTTGCTTTATTAAAACGTAATTTAGGCGTAGAAGGTAGAAAAGTTAGAAACCCTTCCTAAACCTTTACGTGTTGTTTCCACAGTTTTAGAAGCAGCTGATAGTGAGGGGTGTGAAACTAGTTCCAATAATACATCTCTTGATGAATATATTGAAGCCTTAAAAGCTTTAGAAGAAAACTACGGTAAAATAACTAGTATTGTCGTAAAGAGACACTATTTTGTTTTCAAGAGCAGAACTAACTGGGGAATTTGTCCAACAGTATGTCGCTATTTTAAGAACATTAGCTTCCGCATACAAATCTAGAGACCTACATGAAGAAATTATTAGAGACCAAGGGCCAGATGTAGGTAGCCCTTTACCGATCGGAATCAGCCGAAAATACAGATTTTCGGCCGTTTCCGATCGGTAAAGGGCTATGGAGATGTAGGGGCACATATTCGGTAATTTTACCGAATCGTTATTATTACCGAATTGGTAAAATGTACCGATTCGGTAATAATTACCGATTCAGTAATATTTACCGATTCGGTAATATTTACCGATTCGGTAAAATTACCGAAAATGCTATGTGGGTAGCCAATTTTCCATTGGCACATGGCTTACAGAATAGGTATTTTACCATGGAATACAAATCCATGGTAAAATACTGATTCCTGTGTACATGCACATCTGTGCATGTACACATGTGCCATGTGACAGACAGACGTGCCCTTAGGGCATGTCTGTGTGCCACATTGCACACATGCCCATTTTGGGGGTGCTAGAGGGTGTCAAAGTGACACCCCTTGCACCCTTGACAAATTCGGTATTTACCGATTCGGTAAATACCGAATCGGTATTTGAATTGAATCCTATGGGCTTCAAGGCCCATAGGATTCTATAGCAAATACCGATTCGGTATTTACCGAATCGGTAAATACCGAATTTTTAAGGATTCGGTAACATATCCAGATGTTGGGACCTACATCCCATTTACCGATTTTGAAATACCGAATCGGTAAAATTCGGTATTTCAAAATCGGTAAATGGGATTTACCTACATCTGGCCCCAAGTTATTAATCGTACAAATAATAGGAAAATTCAAGAACGACTACTTGAACTTAAAAATCCTTCTCTACAAAACTATAGACACTGCTAGAAGGATGGAGAACACTTCCCATTATGTTAAAGAGCTAAATATTGAACAGCATAAAGATATAGTTGATACTCAAAAGTTAGTGTAATAAGTAAGGGAAAGAAAGTGGAACATAGAGATGAACAAAGAAACAGCAATCGTTCAAAACCATTTATGGAAAGAAGTCAACTAAATTTGAATATATGTATATGCTACAGATGTGGAAGTCCTAAACACACTGCTGATTTTATAAAATGTCCTGCTTCTAAAGTTATGTGTTTTAAATGTAAAAAACGAGCTCATTTTTCCATATGGTGCAAAGCAGGATATAACGAAAGCTGCAAACATTCCATAAATGTTGTAAGAACACAAGATAGTGATGAATATTACGCTGATGATTTAGATGAGGATGACGTTGAAGTCATGGTAATTTGTGACAACAAGGTAAATGAAATATCCCAGATGTGATGTGTTAATCAACCAGGTTACTACATCAATATGGGCGGACTCATTCTCACTGTACTCCATAATCCATAAGTGTATGTAGGAAACCACAGATAAGGCTGCATTATTACTACCTGATGAAGAACCTGAAGATTATTGTGGTACTAAATTACCTTTACTAGGATATTTTATGTGCCATTTATCTTACAAGGGCAGATCGACCCAAGACAAGGTTTATGTAGTAGAGTATGGAAGAGCTCTATTAGGTTGGAGAGAACAAAAGAACTTAGGCATCTTATTAGATCCTAATCACCCTGATCAAGTGTTACTGACTAATTAAAATGTAACATGTAAATGTGAAGCAAAATTTCCTAAGGTATTTAGAGACAAACTGGGATGTTTGACCAAATTTGAACATAGGATCGTACTGAAGGCAGGTAGTGTTCCGGTTGTCCCTAAAGTCAGGAGTGTTCCATTTGTATTGCGGACTCAACTAAATGAAGAATTAAACAGATTATGTGATGCTAAGGTCATTGAACCTATAGAAGCGTCAGAATGGCTCACTCATGTTGTTTTGGCACAAAAACCTAATGGCAAGTTGCACATGTGTATGGACGTGAGAGATTTGAACAATAACATCTGGGTTGATTGCCATCCATTACCAAATATCAATGAGATGATGGCCAGTATTAAAAATGCTATGTATTTTTCTTCTATTGATTTATCAAATGCTTATCACCAAGCCAAGTTGCACTCTGTTTCGAAGCATTAAACTTAATTTATAACACACAAAGGTGCATTTCAATATTTAGGAATGCCATTTGAATTGGCATCCGCTTCTGCGGTTTTTCAAAGACTTATGTGCAGTATTCTGTAGGGCATCGACAATGTAAGGGCTTTTCAAGATGATGTTTTAGTGTGAGGTGATAATTTATACAACCATGATGACATTTTGAAGGAAGTTTTAAACAGGTTGCAAGAGGCTGGTTTGATTGTATGTGCAAAAAAATGTACATTTGGAGTCAAGCAAATAGATTATCTTGGTCATACAATATCAAATGATGGAGTCATACCTAAAATGAAATTATTGGAAGCTATTGAAAAATCTCCAGCACCTTCCAACAAAGAACAGTTACGTTCTTTTCTAGGACTCGCTGAACATTATTCAACATTTGTGCAACATTTTGCTAGCAAAGTGCATGATTTGAGAAAAAGGTACATCGTTTTTATGGTCGGATATATGCCAACAAACTTTTGACAACATCAAGTCAGACGTAGTAAGAGCATTAGTTTTGAAGCCATATGATCCAAGTGATGTATCTATTGTTGTGGTTGATGCTAATGCTTATGGTCTAGGTGCAGTACTAATGCAAAGAAAAGAAGGAGTTGAACGCTTAATAGCTTTTGCCTCATGCACTCTTAAAGGAGCTGAGGCAACTTATTCAGTGATTGAAAAAGAAGCATTAGCATGCTGGTGAGGGGTTGAGCATTTCAAAACATTCACTTCGGGGACAACATTTGAACTGAGGGCTGATAATAGACCTCTTATTGACATATTTACTACGAAGAGTGCGTCCAGAGCAACACCTACAAATGCGAAAAGGTTGTATCGCTTACAAGAGTATAATTTTCATTTGAAATATGTGCCTGGTCACAAGAATATCAATGCTGACTGTCTGTCTCGTTTACTCTTACCTCATAGTGACAATGACTCTCAGGAGGACAAGGATGAATGGCTTGTAGCAAGTGTAGAGGAATCTTGCAAGGCCGCAATAAGTGAACAAGAGTGAAAACAAGCAGTACTTGAAGATAGTAATTTACAACAAATTGTGACTAATTTATCTACAAATACAAGTCCATTACTGTTTGAAAAGGGCGAACTCACAGATTATAAAATGATATGGTCTGAGTTATCTTTTGCTGAAGGTGTTCTCAGGAGAAGGGACAAATTAGTGGTACCTTCAGTGCTACGTAACAGACTGGTAATACTATTACACAAGGGTCACAGTGGCAGGTCAAGCATAAAGAGAAGGGCTAGGTACGATTTTTGGGGGCCTGCTATGGACAAAGATATTGATAGATGTGTACGTAATTGTGTTGCATGCATGTGCAGTGATAAGTCACACAAGTCTCAGGAAACTGCTATGTTACCTACTATTTTTCCTTCTAAACCCTGGGTAAAGGTTGCAATTGTTCTAATGGATTATTTTACTAGGGAAGGCAATCCTAATTCCATTTTAACTGACAATGGGCCACAATTTATTGCTGGTGAATTTGCCAAATACTTAGAAGACGTATGTGTTAAACATTTCACCACAGCAGTTTATAATCCTAGAGAAAATGGTCTTGCGGAATGGTTTAACCGAGTTTTAAAGGAGTGTGTACAGTTAACCAATGCAAATGGTGATGATTGTAAAAAGGCTGTGAAGGAGATGTCATGGTGCTATCTGAATACATCTCATACGGCTACTGGTGAATCCCCTTTCAGTCTTCTTAAAGTTTGTGTGGCATGTACTAAAGTGAAGCCTGCGTGGATGAGCAGTACTGTCTCCAAAAAATATCTAGGGGAGATGTGTTGTGTAGAGTACAAGATTATCAAAGTAAGTATGTGCACAGACAGAATTAAGAGAGGTGCGGAAAAACTTTGGATGAATGGGTACGAACACAACTATATGGCAATCAAAGAACAAGTTTATCAAAATAGTCTAAACCCAAACATATCACAAAAGTTTATGGTAACAATGTGTGGTTGAGTGATGTAAAGCGGTGGAATGTGAGGAGTGTGACCAAATGCAATGTGTTGGAGCGTGATGTTGGGTCAAAAGACCAAGGTTCTGTACCTTCCCATACAAAAACACTGAGGGGCCTCATTTATGAGAAATGACGCATCGCTGCGTGAAAGCAGCAATATGTCACTTCTCAGTGTGCACTCCTTACGACATTCCTGATGTGTCATATTTACAGTATGACGCATCATGTCCCAAGGAGTTACAGAGACGTCAGTATTTCTGACGTATCTGTAAGCGCAAAAGTGACGCATTGCTGGAGTGTGTCACAAAAGCGACGCAACTCCAGCAATGTGTCCTTTCATATGGGGCAAGCCCCATGTGAAAGGGCCTGCGTCAGTTTTACATCTGCTGTGAGGCAGGCGCAAGATTTTGACGCAACGGCGTCCTAAAAGTGACGTAGTGAAACCTCATAGATCTCACTGCGTCACTTCTACGACCCTTCCTTGCGTCAATACGCCCCCCTTGCATACACCCCTATGCCACTAATAAACAACTTGAGACCTGCATAAAGCCTCCTGTGAGCTTTCAAACCTATCAAAAAGAATCCCTGGTGTCTAGGGTGCTTATTGGGGGCTTCTGCCCCCATCTTCCTGAAGCAGAAAGACTATCTGTCAAAATGTAATGGGAGGAGCAATTGCCCTTGCCCAAGGGGCCGCTCCCTCTTCCCTGGTGGCAAGTGGGTAGATCCCTGCTTGGGGATCGCCCTCCTAGGGAGGGGAGATCCAAAGCAGGGATCCACTAGGGAAGGGTACCATTGGAAAGGGGAGATTCCTCCCTGTACAACAATACCTCTCCCATGTTTCAGTGCCCGGAGGCTGAGATAGCCCCACGAGCACTGAAACATTTAAACTGAAAGTAAGTTTCAGTTTTGCTTTCAATGTATTGACGACAGGGCACCATGCGCGCAATCGTCAATACTTTTGTAATCAGAAACAGGCCTCAGGAGATTGGGGAAGCTCTTCCCCACCTCCCGAGGCCTCAGAAAAATAAAGGAAATCTCTCTGCTGTTTGCAGCAGAGGGATTTAGTGCACCTGTGCACATGACAGAAAGGTTCCATCATGAGCACAGGAGCACTGGTGCTCATGACGGAACCATTCCGTCATGAGCAAGAAAAGGGTTACGGCCTGAGATTGATGTATTTACTTGGTAATGATATTGATAAAATCTACATTTATGAATCCTGTTTCTGTCTCTCTACGTCTGTACTCCAATAACTGATGGCATTTCTGTAGTCTAAATGAGGGATGGGAATCCTAATATAGAGGGCTATACTCAACAAGTCGGAGTGTTGATATTTTGTATAGCTTTAATTTAGCTACTTGTTTGCATAATCCTAGCATGTCTAAATTTCTTCAGGAGATTTGGTTAAACAGTAATACATCTGTACCTGTACAGTGTGATATTGAGAGTCATATATATGAATTTAATTAGCTTATAACTCAGTTATCCAATTCCTGGTCCTCATTGGATAGCTGGATTGGATTCCCCTTGTCCAACCCCATTCGGCACGGTTCAAGATTCATCAGAAGATCAAGTAAATGATACTGAGGTATGTGCCAGATAAACTTAAGATTAGCCATAAATGGGCCCAGTGACGCTACGGCAATACCATACATAAAAATACCACAAAAACGATGACCCACCACAATACGATCAATTTCCTGGCACAAACATTGGAATTATATAATTCAATACAGCTTCAGCAAACATTTTAAAAAGTAAAAAAATCGAATGGAAACATTTATTTGTGCAGAAAATATAATAAATGCAAGACTACAGTTGTTGTACAAACTTGCTTTATTTAAAAGTGCGGTCTCATAATATTACAGCGATGTAATAGTAAAGACAGGCAAATAAGTAACACGTGTTTCAAATCCCAGATGCCATTATTACAAACATTGCATATATTTGATTATCTATCAAATTTAGAAATTTAAACTTGTAAAAGTAAAATATTTAGGCACAATAACAACCAGAAACATCTAACCCCATGGTCCGCAATCCTTGTCAGATACTTTTCATTTTTTTCCAAAATAAAAGATTTCAATACCACTTAAAAGTTTTCTTTTTTGTTACAAAGTCAGTGTCCAGGCACAGACTTAAGTAGGGAGAGGTCTGCTTGAGATAGTATTTTAACAGGCCTAGATTCATAGATGCTACATAGTCCTGATCTAAGTTAAACAAACTTAAGGCATATTTAAATTTCTTGTAAAACGTTGATTTTTCTTTCTTCTATACAGAACACTCATTGCACCTATAATTCCTTAGTGAATTTAACTCACTTCTTAGAAGTTGATGCCCTCATTGAACCACCACTGCTAAACCTTGCACAAACAAACTTTTTAGACCAAATTCTAGTTTGGAAGGCTGCAGATACCGCCTGGGTGAAAAAACCACAAAGATTCCTTAGAAATTGCCCTTCAATTTTATCCAAGAAACCCAATTTTGCAGCATTGGTTAATTCAACCGCATATATTAAAGTAGCCGAAACTTTAGTTTGAAATACAGAAAGGAGATGAGAAAAGTGTCTCCGCCCCATTGCGTAATAGAACCTGCCCACTCCCTGACCCTGTGAAATAGCTTTATCATTGAAATAAAATTAGGCTCCACCTTCTTTTTCAGATGGCGGAAATGTGTAAGTCAACAATCTTGAGTAACGTTTAATTGGATTTGGTGAAAAACCCAAAGTATTAACGTTAACATAAATGTAACAGTAAATGACATCTACAATTTACTCACAAGTGTAAGTTACCTTTGTGAATAGCCCCCTTGCTTTCCAGGGGGCGTAGCCCGGAGGAATGCTCATAAAAGTTGGTGGCAAGATGATGCCAAGACGCATGCCTGCTTAATATAGTAGTCCTAATCACCACACAGTGTTTTACCTTGTACTAGGGAGGTCTAAAACAATGTAATCATAGCACTACAGAATTTCAACTGTTGACCCCAGCAAAAGTAAAAATCAGCACTTCCAGGATAGTCAGCTTCCTCTAACACAATCATCTCACTTACATTTTATACAAGTAACAGAGTTCCTGGTGAGCCCATCTTGAACATTCTTCCTTGACGAGGAGCAGGACACAATAATGAAGCATGCCACCTTGTGTGAATACGATCCAGCATTAAACTGTACTCTATAGTAGTATGACTTGTCCTCTTGCATTTGCCTTATTTCCTTGGCACCTTGTCAGTTGCTGCAGCCTGAACCATGAAAAATGTCTCATTACTTCATTGTAGCTTTGCTATCTTGACTTTTTATACATTTCTTCAGCTCAAACTCATACTGACTGCGCTTTCGTTACTGGACTGGGAAACACACTGCTCCTCAACCCATTACATCAATCAATGCATTTAGCCACTGCTTGTTGGGATCTACATGTTTTCTACATGCAATCTATCCTATAGACTTAGAGCCTGATTTACAAAGGTAAACTTAAACTTTTGAGTAAGTTTCCAATTGTGTGCTATTCACGAAGGTATTTTACTTATGGTATCCTTACCAGTGCGCAAACTCTGCACATAAAAATATAGGACTGTCCTGTCTTTTTATGAACGGAGGGCCCGATTCACAGAACTAACTTAAGACAAAATCCTAAACTTACTACCATTTTACTCATTATGGTATTTACAGAAGCCACTTACTCATTTCGGTATTCACAAAAGTTAGGAGTCCTAACTTTAGGACTCCTAAATGCCTTCTGTTAATACCGACAGTCTTAATGTTAGTATTTTTCTCAGTCAAGGAGTAGTAAAGTTAGGATTCCTAACTTTAGGACTCCTTAATCCCTCCTGTGAATACGAAAGTCTTAAAGTTAGGATGTTTCTCAGTTTATGAGTCCTAAAGTTAGGAGTCCTAACTTTACTACTCCTAAAGTGAAAAAAATCCTAACTTTAAGACTTTCGGTATTCACAGAAGGCATTTAGGAGTCCTAAAGTTAAGACTCCTAACTTCTGTGAATACCGAAATGAGTAAGTGCCTTCTGTGAATACCAAATGGTAATAAATTTAGGATTTTGTCTCAAGTTAGTTCTGTGAATCGGGCCCGGAGACCCCACACTCTTAGGGATACCACTAGTAAAATTACTTTGTGAATAGCACGCAATGGTAAACTTACACAGAAATACAAGTTTACCTTTGTGAATCAGGCCCCTAATTCTGTGGGTATGTCCCACAGGCCTATACCACTCCAAATGTTGTGTTCACTTTCAGTTGCTTATTGTTTCATTTGCCCATCTCTTTGGAAGATTATAATCCATCATAATTTGTCACGCAATCCTCTTGCATACAAAATCATGGCCAGAAACCATGAACAAACCACCCCGAAGCACTACTCTTCGTCTTACTTTCTTTGCGACTCTGTCCGTGAGCAAGACTAGTCTAAAGATTACTCCTCTTTGCTCCAGTGTAGAGAAACCTGAAAAGCCACACCACACAAACTATGAGAAATCTTGTACAAATAAGATCCACTTGATTTTATTGGATAGAAGGAAACACAGAACTGTAACCGATTGGTTCTCGAGGAAAGTCACTGATCTCACAAAGATGAAAGATGAAGGTAAGCTATGCATTGTGCTAGAAGACAAGCAAAAGCTGGCAAAAAAACAGACCAGATGTCCGCATATGACATCATCGAAATTCAAAACAAGCAGGTAAGACAAGTCAAATAAAGGCATGATTGAATTAAAATGGATTGACTTGAATTAAGATAGACAATGAGAGAGTGAGAGAGAATGAGAAAGAAAGAAGAAGAGATATGAGGACTGGATGATTGTACTGATGTGCAAGGCACATTCCTTAGGATCTGTCCTCTTTTAAAAGAATACCTTCTTAAATAATTGACTCTGTTTAGACAGAGAATTGGAATGACCATGAAGAGAATGTGTTTTTTGAAGGGTCTCCTGAGAAGATATGGAACCACAAGAAGGGAATGGTCATTCCATAGGTAATAAGTATAAAAACAAAGGTTGTGCATCATATATGTTGTAATTACATTTTTCTTGTTGAACTCCATGTTTCAAGATGAAATGTGCTACTGTTACTGCTACTGAAAAAATATAGAACTATGTAGCAGCATAGATAGAACATACCACAGTGTGCACAGTTCAAAATTTCAACATCCTGTGCAAACGAAGAGGGTCCTATTTTGAGCAGCAGTACTAGTCAACCCTGCCTGCTACTACGTGATAGCACACATATAGGAATATTGTTCCTTTAACTTTTACTTTATAGCATACTTCTAGTCTATATGCAGACCGTAATGTACCTGACACACAAATCAGTCATATTAGGGTACAATTTTCGAAATTAAACACCTCATCAGTTCAAAATACTTTTGTGGAGCTCAAAACTTCCAATCGATTGTGCAGCCTATCTGGTTCCAGTTGGCTAATGCAAATGTATGTTCTTAATTCTCAGGTACATAAGAACACAATGTGTTCTGTTGTTTTACTTGAGTCAAAGAAAATGGCAATACGGTCAACAAATATGACACCTTTCCATGCATGCCAACATTTTAGAAGAGGAAAGTGAAGCACTTGAAAAAAAGAAATTCGTAGATGTTTTTATACCATTGACATTTATTAAAGCAGAGGCAAATTCAAAGATGGACAAAATAAACCCATGTTTTGGTTCAAAAATCGAATCGAGTCTATTAGCATGTATGCCCTATCAACCCCGCCAACACTGTCACAAAAGATGCTGAAAGCCACAATGTTTGAGGGACAGTCTGCAATATGCGTGCTGCCTCCACCACTCAGGAACACTGACTACAGAGTACGGATAGCACGGCATGGTCCCCATTTAAAAGAAGCATCAAAGTTGGCCGTCATCTTGTCCTGCACCTGCGGTCATGGTGGGACTCTTACCTGTGTCATTAGCAGGTCATCTAGGGTGAAGCATGTCCAGCAACAGAAGTAGGGCCAATAATAGCATGCCCATCACTGAACCATGTAGTGTTGGTATCACTCACCAGCCACATGAAACCACCACCGCTTTTCCATAGTGAGAGTGACAACATAGCAATGACTGCAGCCTAGCTTGCTCTGCACCTACCTTGTCCACTGACAATTTTGCTCCTGATAGGAAAAGAAGTTAAGAATATTAACACAAGCAATTTAAAGATCTGTTTAAGTTCGAAATGTTCTTGTTAGAAAAGGGGGTCTCTCATTGGCAATGGTTTGCACCTTTGTCCAAGTAGGGACCCTTCTTCCTACTCAGGGTAAGGGGGATACACTTCAAAAATAACCCCTGGTCACCCCCTTGGTAGCTTGACATGAGCAGATAAGCTTATCTTAGAGGCAGTGTGTAAAGCATTTGTGCACACATACAGTAATACAGTGAAAACACTATAAATGGACACCACGCCAGTTTAGAAAAATAATAATTTTTTATCTTAACCAAACAAGACCAAAAAAACAAAAATCCAACATACAGTTATCAAAATATGACTTTTAGAAGGAAAAAACTGTTCTGTCCGTAGCAAAATATAGATATGACAATTTCAACACAAAGTACCTTGAATGTGTCAAAATCATAAACAAAAACAGCCGCAGATAAGGTGATGCGTCAGTTCTTTATGCACAGGGAAGGTGATGAGTCGGTACCTTCCTCCATGGGAGGTGATGCGTCAGTTCATTACTGAAGTGGAGGTGAGTCGGTGATTTCGTTCTGTGCGGGAAGGTGATGCGTCGGTTTCTTACTGCAGCCCCGGTGTTGTTGTAGACTTGGCGCCTGGTGCAGTTCGTGAGGATTTGGGGATGTGTTGGTTCTCGATGTGGCAGCAATGGTGTTGTGTTGAACCCTACAGCTGCAGTCCCACGATGCGTTGGTTCTTGCAGTCGCACTGCAGGGCCTGCATTGGAATCAGTGCAGTGATATAGAACTTTGGAGATCGCTGAACAAGATTCAGCAGGTAGTGATTTTTCCAGCAGCGGGCAGACACTGCGTCAATTTCTTCGGCGGGACGATGGTGATTCGTGAGAATTCTTCCCACACGGCAGTGTTGCATCAGAAACAGGTGCGGATGCAGCACGCGTCTCTAGTTGCTTCTTTTTTCCCAGCTCCCAGAAACAGGAACAACCTCCAGAGCTCCAACACCTGAACAGGCACTTCTTTGCAGGGTAGAACTCCCAGCAAGGAAGTTTAGGGGAGCTGGTGGTGAAGTCTTTGTGTCCCTGAGACTTCAGAACAGGAGGCACCCTCTACTTCAAGGCCTTGGAGATCTTCTTCAATCAGGATAAACAGTACACAGCAAAGTCTTTCTCCTATCCTTGGCAGAAACAGCCACTGCAGGCCAACCCCAAAAGCACACAGCAAAAGGGAAGTACTTCTCCTTCAACTTTCCCAGCTTTCCTCTTTGGCAGACGTTCCTCTTGAGTCTAGAAGTATTCTCAAGTTCTGGGGTCTGGGCCCCAATATTTATACTCAATTTCTCTCTGTTCCCTTGTGGCAGAATGCTCAGTCAAAACCAGTTCTGTCCTCATGATCCAGCTTCCGGGTAGGAGGTAGAGAACGCAATGTGTAAGGTAGACCTGGTCCATTCAGGTGAAAGAAAATCTCCTCCCACTACTCTAAATGCAGCCCAGATCTATTCAGCCTAGCCCTGACTAATCCAGGAAAGGCTGGACACACCTCAACCCCCACAGTGGCTGTCTACAATGAATGCACATCCAAAGCCCCTGTCATTCCAAATCCAGATAGTCAATCCACAAACCAGCAGAGGCACATAGGAAGGCTAAGCAAGAAAATACCCACTTTCTAAAGTGGCATTTTCATACACACAATATAAAAATCCTCTTTACTAAAAGAACCATTTTTATATTCTAAGTTCAGGCATACTTAACTCCAACGTTCTCCCTTGTCCCAATGGGAAGTTATACTTATAAGATGTTATAAATAAACTCCTATTATATCCTATGGGACAGATAGCCTTTCAATTGTGAAAAACGAAATACACTGGATTTCACTTTCAGGTCATGTCACACACATCAGTACATATCCTATCTTTCACATACTCTGCAACCTGCGCACATGGGTACCTTGGGCTCATCATAGGGGTGACTCACATGCAATAAAAGGGAAGGTTAGCCCATGGCAAGTTGGTGCACTTGCCAAGACAGCATGGCAGTAGAGACTGTGCACAGACACTGCAGTGGCAGGCCTGAGGTCCCTTTGAAAGGCTGCTTGTGTGGGCGGCACAATCAGTGCTGCAGGCCCACTAGCAGCATTTGACTTACAGGCCCTAGGCACTCACAGTGCACTGTACTATGGACTTAGTAGTAAGTCAAACAAGCGAATCTTGGAAACACCAATCCATACAATTTACAGAAGGAGCACTAGCACTGATCAGCAGCAGCAAAGTGCCCAAAGCATCTGGACCAGCAAAAATGAAATCCAGCACACAACAAAAATACAGGAGGCAGAGGTAAACAGGCAAGGGGAAACCACATCAAGGATGCCAGGCCTGACATTTCTGATTTAGGGTAAAGTCTTATTCCAAAAAAACATTACTGTATTTAAATGACTTGCATGAAAGAGGGAGACAGAAAAAAGAGAGAAAGAGAAGGTGACAAGAACGAAACAGTCTAAAGAGAAATAATTCTTTACATTTAATGCTGTCATGTATGGTCAAAATGCCTTATGATGTTAAACTATACACCTCAGAGGGAGGAATGAACATCCTCAAGCAAATGATTGACAGTGTCAATCTTTTTTGGAATATATTAAGATTGCAAATGTACAATTAGCAGCAAATCAAATTCAGTGGCAGTTCCCCAAATAACAATCCTTTTAAGTACAAGTGTGTAGGTGTGTCAGACAAGAGGAGGCTGCAGCAGAGATTGCAAAGTCCTTATTCTTCATAACAACTACTTCCTTTTCCAAGTTGAAAGAGTCCTTGTACTACCCTCATTAAAGACATTTAAATTGAAACATATTTTCATGTAAGTGCAAGACCAGAATTTGAGCCATATTTTCTAAGCCCTTGCAACACGCAAGACGATACGAGGCACCGCAAGGGCTCAAGTTATATTTACTAAGCCAGGAAATCCAGAGTGTACATTTAGATGCAATCCCAGATTTACTAGGGGTAGTAAACCTGGCATTGCATCAAAGTGGTATGTATTCCCAAAAGAGGTGAAACAAGGAGGAATATCTTCTTTTCTCCTCATTGCTGCCAGAGGAAAATGGCTCTAAGGATTGTTTTTTGTTTGAATGCCTGATGTCATCTGGAATTGAAATCCTTGGCAGAGGTAGACGACAAAAGAAACAAAGATGTATTCTCTGTTTAAGAGAACTGCTTCTACCTACTCCCCCATACCACTTGAACTATGGGATATATTTATTTGATTTATATGTGCATGTAGTTTATATTGCATGAACATAGGTAAAAATCAACATTGCACCATAGCTGAGTAGGTTCTCAAAATGTAATGCAACAGTATGGAGAAGCAGGCACAGAGGTATCAAGAAAGGGAATTCATTTGGTCAGAAATTAGAGTGTGATAAGAGTGGCTCAAATCCACCCGAGTGACTTACCACACTCACCTATTGTTACTCAGTAAGAAGTCAGCCGGACAGTAGAGAAGAATAAACAAGGTAATTTTATTAGGCCACAAACTCCCATATGAGAGGGCCCTCTCCGACCTCACCCCTAAGAGTGCGCCGAGAGGACTAACTCATATCATCACAGCAACACATTATAACATGGTACAGTGAAGTAAAACACGCCCCTTCTGGAAAAATACTGAACCCCAGAGAGAGAAACAATGGCATCATACAAGAGGCATCTGCACCTGCAAAGGCAACATTGGCTATATGTGCCCAAGGCCGCGGAGCCGGGCCTCAGCGTCTCTGGTGCATGAGAACACTACTGATAAGGAACTTGTTAGTTTCGGCCACAGCTAGCTGAGAAACGAAAACTGCTGCATTTGGGATTTTCTTATTCCTACAGGAGGGGTGGATGAGCGAGTGTGACTCGCAGACACAGAGGAATACTCAAAATGGAGGCACACAAGCTAAGCTAAGGAAACCAAATATCACCACACGTATAAATGAATAATTACATAAGCAGTAAAAATAACGTAAGAGCATAAGTATATACTTCATTAGTTAGACACATGATGCTAACTTGCATATGTAAATGTCAATGGGCGGGGCATCGAAAATGAAACCTATCAGACCCTCCTTTTAGCATCATTTGGCTAACTGGAGCGTAGCCTTTATTAGCTCAAAAGGTAGCGCCTTTACATTCCATGCTAGGGGCTGGGTACACTTCAATCAAAAATATCCTTGTCAATGAGCATCAACCAACGAATATCAGGAAGTTCAATAGCAGTAGCGGCAGAATATTGACCAGTCACTTTTCTTGAGGACCGCAAATTACTGGCACACATTGAGCAACATCGGGGGAGGCAGTAAACACAAAGGCAGCATGTCAGGAGTACACCCACTACTCCAACTATTCCCATCAGTATTTTCCAGCCCCACGAGGAGAAAACACCCCAGAGCCACCCTTGTAATGACCATGTCCCATTATCCTGATGAAGTTCAGTCGCTAATCTATGGAGTTTCTGTACTGCTAAGTTAACTGTCGGGGCTGAATCAGGAATATACACACAGCAGGATGTCCCGATGACGCGGCAGGCTCCGCCCCTATCAGCAAGGATGACGTCTAACACCATCCTGTTTTGGATCGTGAATAATCTCATAACCTGCATCTCAACAGACATATTAGCAGCAATGTCTGCTTCAGTATCAACCACTCTCTCCATCACCCTCGACAACCTACGGATGGCCCTACTGTTGAATATCGGACCCCAAAAAGACAAGAGGCTCTTAGAGAAATCTGTCCATTGTTGTAAAGAGGTGTCAGTCTGATCTACGTTGTCAACCTGAAGTGCCCTCCTTATACGCTGCTCTGGCGAGCTGGTAAACCTACGGTAAGTCTTATGATAGTCAGAAGGTGCCACATACACAGGTGGAAGCATATAGGCTAGATAACAGACTCCACCCCAACCCTCAGGCAACCATAGATACCCATTGTCCCCGCACACGAAGTAAATATTGGGAGGCGTAACTAGAGAAGGACTAAGGGGCAGGCGTATTGATGCTGTCACGTTACAGGAACTGTTCCCAACCTTTATAGGACCTCTTCCGGCAATACAAAAGAATGGTGGCGGTACTACAACTGCTAAGGGCATCAAAGACTTATTGCTACCGTTCCCTTTTGGGGGATGTCAATAGGACAGAGAGGAATTTAACTGTAGGAAACTCTCCCTAACTCTGTCAGTGTCATTGGGAGTCAAGAATCGTCCTACTTTCCTTTCACATGTCTCCAAAAATGTTTGGTCGAAACGTCCATCAGTATACAACCGTCCAAGGGAAGAAGGGGGCATAGGGAGTACCCGCATTGTCATAGTAGATCCTCTGTCTGATAGTCGGGGAGATAGGAAATCCGGCTGTTGGAAATATTTGACCATTCCAATCAAAGTGTACCACCCCACACAACTATTCACTGGTGTCAAGGGAAGTGCTAAAAATCTATCCTTTTTGTAAGCAGCAGAGGGTAACAATCCACAAACCCAGCAATCTGTCACATTATATACTGCATGAGCTTGATGTAGAGTTTTAATAAAAACATTATCTTTGTAACCTTTACGCAAACTTTGTTCACCATAATCAACAGTAATCATGTTATGTTCGGGAATAGCAGAAGGTGTGGGGGCAAACACATGTACAGGATAAGCTTTGTCCAGAAAAAACAATATTCCAAGGATCACAAGGAAAGCTATAAGCAGTATTACGATGACCTCTATTTTCCCTTTTCGTGATAAGGCCAACCATGGGGAATCAGGCTCGAGTCTACGAGGAGCCGCAAAAGGCTGCTCCTCATCGGGGACGGGACGACCAAAGGGATACATTTCTTTCACCAAAAATCAAAACCAAAAATAAGGAAGAAAAAACGAAACTAGGAAAAATAGTCCCAGGCACTCCACAACCGGCCAGAGGGGTTCTTCAACCCTTAAAAGGGATCTTCGTCCCTGTGTCCGTTAAAGCCTCACAGGTAGACTTCTATTGTTCATTCCCTAATCCCTCGTTGGAGTTGCACAGCTGCCGTAACTCAGGAGCACTAATCTGGGCCCAGGCACCACTCTAATGTCTCGTAAAACAGAATCTTCGGCCAAACACCAGGGCTCTTACTAGTCCATCCCTATCACGAGTCTTCTTCAGTGAGATATTGTCCACACCACCTGTTCCAGTACCCTATCTAAGCCATTCTTCCAGTGTTTAGTCCCTTATGCCTTTCTCCTTTCTGGGCCGCAAATTATAGCGGTATGCACCTGTTACAACGCAATTTTTACAACGCACTACCACTACAACGCAGGCATTACAACGCATACCATTACAACGCATTGCGCTGGGGGGCGCTCTAGGATACGAGGTAAGTTTAATTTACTATCCAACACCTTCCCTAGGGTCCACGGGGACTGGAGTTAGAATAGTAAATTATACTTACCACTATCCAGCACCCCAAAGCGCTATGCGTTGTAACGGTATGCGTTGTAAATACCGCGTTGTAATGGTATGCGGAGTAAAAGTATGCGTTGTAACGTCATACATCCATTATAGCGAGTGCTCCCTCACACTTCAGGATCTGTGAACAAAATGGGGTATATTTGGCAAATGTTGCGTCCGTCGATGCCTGATCACTATTCTCAATGGGAGCCTTGGAGCTTGCAACAATTTCTTTGTTTCTCTTTACTGCACTCGGCTCCTCTCCCCTCAGTGAGGCATCAGAGAAAGGAGTGTATCTTGGTATCTCTTCCCACTCCTGGTCAGCAACACCATCTCTCACCCATTTGTCGTATGGCAATGGTAGGGGGACCTTCTTCACATGAGATGCGTGGGTCCATGCCTTCCGACCCTCAACTCGAAGTGCGGTACGCGTTGTCAGGAGCACTTGCCTCGGCTTCGACCATCTCGGCTCCAGACAGGATTTCCGCTGATATCTTTTCACCACTACCCAATCTCCAGGTAGTATGGAGTGTCCGGGCCCCTCCGGCAACGGCTTCAGGGTGTCTGCTACCTGCTGATGAATAGAACGAAGATCTTTAGTCAAAGCATACAAGTAGTCTATCAACAGAGGATATTTGATTTCTGAAAAACATTTAGGTCTTGGTACTCCCCACACGTTGGCAGGGCGGCCAAATATCACTTCGTGAGGGGAGACACCCGTTCTGGAATTAACTGTCAATCTGGTAGAAAGCAAGGCTAAAGGAAGGGCATCTGGCCAACGGAGTCCTGTACTCTCCTGTATTTTGGCCATTTTTAACTTCAATGTTCCATTAAATCTCTCTACAAGTCCCGCGGCCTGAGGGTGTTGGGCCGCGTGGAACTTTTGGGAAATCTGCAGGCCCTTACATATCTGCTTCATCAATTCAGCATTAAAGGATGTGCCATTATCACTCCAAATCACTCTAGGCAAGCCGTAGCGGGAAAAATATTCTTTAATCAACATCTTAGCTGTGGAAATGGCCATGCAATCTTTTGTTGGAAATGCCTCCACCCATCTGCTAAAAGAGCATACAACCACCAGGACGTATTTGAGGTTATTAACCCTTTCCATTTCAATATAATCCATCTGAATCACCTCGAAAGGGAAAGAGGGGGGAGCGAAATTGCCCAGGGACGGGTGTTCCCTTTCCTGGATTTTGCCTCAAACATACCATACATTGTTGTACTAAATGAGTAGCCATTTTAGGGATATTTGTATTGCTCCACACTGGGTCCAGTAATTTGCATATACCCTTAGCACTAATATGTGCTGGCCCATGAGCCATTGTCACCACTGGGAGGACATATGCGTTTGGGAGTAACCATCGTCTTTTATCGGTCACATCTGTCCAACATTCATCAGAATCCAATCGCCCCCCACCATCTGTCCATGTCCTCAATTCATCCTCAGTCGCCTTTTCTTGTATGTTCTTTACGCTCTGCACAGTATCTGCAAACATGTTAATGTCTGGTACCCATCTAGCTGGTCCCGCCACAAACATTCGTGAGAGTTTCGTCCTCGCTGTCTCTTTTGCTGTTTGGTCTGCAAATGCGTTACCCTGCCCTACATCGTCCACCACTGCCATGTGTGCACTACACTTTATCACAGCCAGTCGTCTGGGTAGCTCAATGCTGTAAGCAGTCGTAATATCAATGGGCCGTGCTGTATTCTTTGTCCGTGTGATGTCAGAAAACCCCGTTCTGCCCACAGTCGCCCGTAACTATGAGCCACGCCAAAGGCGTATTGGCTGTCAGTATAGATATTCACATCCAGTCCTTCACTCAACTCACACGCTCGCAACAAGGCTATTATTTCTGCGGCCTGGGCTAAATGATAGGGGATCCTAGAAGTCTCCACTACTGTCTGTAATGTCGTAACTGCGTATGCTGCCGTCGACGTACCATCTGCAAGTTTAAAACAAGACCCATCAACATACAGCTCCACGTCAGGATCATCTAAAGGTGTATCAGTCAAGTCAATTCTCCCTTTCGTCTCCTCCTCTGTCCGAAACAAACAATCGTGTATTTCATCGTCTTTTGTATCTGATAGGATGGGTAGCAACGTGGCTGGGTTCAGAGTGGCACATCGTCTTATCGTAACATGGGGTGCGAATAGTGTCATTTCATAACCAGTAAGACGAGCACTAGTTAAGTGCTGCGTCTGCGTTCTGTTCAATAGAATGTCCACAGCATGCGGTGCCATTACTGTGAGGTCTGAACCCAACACGAGCCCTGCCGATTGTCTAATAGAGACCGCAGCAGCCGCTGTGGCCCGCAGACAGCTCGGCAGCGCTCTTGCCACATTGTCGAGCATCGCAGAGAAGTAGGCACAAGGTCTCTGCTTCCCCCCAAAACATTGTGTTAAGACAGACTATGCGCAACCTTCCGCCTCGTGTACATAAAGCACAAAAGGCTTCTGGTAATCAGGTGTTCCAAAGACAGGTGCAGAACATAAGGCAGTTTTTAGTGACTCAAAAGCTTCCTGACATGCGGGGGTCCAGGGTAGGGGTTCGCGCACCTCTTTAGTAGTCAGATACAGTAGGGGTTTTGTTAGTAAGGCATAGTTGGGTATCCACTGGCGACAATACGAGGTTATGACCAAAAACGCGCGCACCTCTCGCTGCGTGTTAGGTACAGCCATGTTAGTTATCGCTTTTATGCGTTCCGGTGTCAACCTCCTCCCCTCCTTCAAAAGAAGATGGCCTAAGTAGGTTACCTCCGTTCGACAATATTGGAATTTAGGAAGGGACACTTTGTGGCCCTTGTGCGCCAAATGATGTAACAATTTAACCTTAGCATCCAGACAACCGTCTTCGGTGTCCGATGCTATGAGAATGTCATCCACATATTGTAACATAACATTGCCTGCGGGTAGTTCCAAGTCGTCCAATTGAGCTTTCAATGCCTGACTATAAATGCTGGGACTCTCTGTATATCCTTGGGGAATTCTCTTAAATCTAAAACTTCGGCCAGCCAATGAGAATCCGAAGAGATAACGGCTATCCTCATGTACAGGAATACTGAAGAAAGCATTCTTCAGATCCAGAACAGAAAAATATTTAGCCGATGGGGGAATCATTGTCAGTATTGTTGTAATATCAGAAACCACTGGGTATTGGGGCTCCACCCCCTTGTTAATGTGGCGTAAATCAATCACAAATCTATAGACATCGGGTGTATCATCTTTGGCATCAGGTGACCGGCTTTTAAGACTCGGAAGGATAGGACTATTACATATATTAGAGTCCGTTTCCTCCACGACCCCCGATCGAATCAAATCCTGTATTATCTGCAATAGGGCCTTTTCGCCATCCCTAGATATCCTGTATTGGGGTATTCTGGGCAATTGGGCTCCCATTTTAACCTTAATTGTCACAGGGGCAATATCCATTTTTCCCACATCCGTATCACTGTTGGTCCATAAGCTTTCTGGGACCCCTTCAAATTCAGGTGGTAGAGGCTCGTCTTTGGAAAAACATTGCTGCGCACGCGCAACGGTAGGACCCAATGTAAGGTACATGCCGTCCGGGGAACAATAAATGGTGGCATGCAACCTCTTCAGCAAGTCTAAGCCCAACAAATTTTTGCCACTGTTGGAAGTCAACAGAAACGGGGAATCTACAGTGAAAGGGCCAATTGTAAGAGTGAGTGGTTTAGAGATGGGGCTAATCACCGGAGTACCTGAGAACCCCACAGAGATATTATTCTTGCCAGACAAAGCCGCCCCTGGGACCAGAGAACGAGCCACTGAACTTTTCATAGCACCCGTATCTACTAAAAATTTCTGTTTGGACCCTGAAAAACCTGCAGTCACATAGGGTCCTCGTTGATCGATTTCCACAGAAACTGGTCCCTCGCTCTGTCCTACGCTGTCCTAGTTATGGGAAAATCCTGTCAAATCATCCATTGCATAATCATCGTTGTAGTACTGTCCACCTCCCCTCTGAAAGTGTTGTCTATCCTTATTGCCATCAAAACAATTTCCTCCTTGTCTCCGTACACCATCAGACTGCCCATCATGCCTTCGGAAATCACCTCGGCCCCATCCTCTACCTTGGCCAGCATTCGACTGAAACTCAGGACAATCTCTCCACCAGTGCCCCTCCTGTTTACATTTTGCACATTGATTCGGTCCCAGTCGCTCCCTCTTGTCACCCCTGCCATAACCACTTCCCCCTTGTCCCGCTGCCGCAGGTGAAGCACCTCTTCCTCGACCTCTGGATACCTGTTGTAACAAAACCCTCGTCTTCAAATCCTTGGCCTTCTTTTCCTGTTTGTCCTTACTCTCATTTTCTCTGTGTTCATAATACTGAGCCATGCTTAGGATGCCAGAGGGAGTGGACGTCGTCCACGTACTCTCCGACGCCTGTAACCTTGCCGATATTTCCTGTAACAAGTTCATTACGAAACTGTTAACAAAAAAGTCGTAACCCCCGTCCTGTGACATATCCTGTCCACTGAAATCCATAAACGTCTCCTCAAACCTGGTAAAAAAATCAGAGACAGCTTCATCCTTCTTCTGTCTACAGGCTGTCAACTTATCCTAGTCCACTTTCTTCGGGGGAATGAGAGAGTGCATATACTTAATAATCTGCCCCGGCAATGCCAAAATCTCCGCTTTCGGCTTCTCCCCCGGCTTACGTTCCTTGTCCCAATCCTGCAATTCTGTCCATGTACCACCTAGCTCCTCTGTATGATCAGTACCCTTCACCTGCCTCCACACGTCCACCGGGACTAATAATCCAAAAAATTATTCAATATCCGCTAAAGTCATAACAGTCGAGGATGCGGCCTCTGTCAATTCCTTATAATAGGCAGTCAGATTTTTTCTGGAATCTGGTAGCTGAGCCTTCAAAGCTAACACCTCACTCCTTTTCCACGGTGTATATACCCACTGTTCCTGAAAATGGGCATCTACGCGCGCTCTAGTGACAGCATGTGTGACCGGATCTACCACTTCGGGGGCCTCAGGGTGAAAAATAGGGTGCACCTCGCGCATTGGATGTATCCCAGGAAAGTGGGGTGAACCTGCAGAGGGTAATTCATTTCTATACTGTAATATGGATTTTAAACTTCGCATCACCTCCCGTACCCCAGTGTTAGTCCTATAAGCTCCATTTTTTATGTCCTGTAGAACCGCGGGAGCTACTCCTCCATACCCCTGCTCCCACAGCGGTATCAACGTGTTCGACATGTGCCACAAAGCATGCTGTTGCATCAGAGGTTCAAAATCTTTCATTGTGGACCAAATGTCTTCAAACGAATAAATATTATTCCTGGCCCACTGACAAGCTTGATTAGCCACCACCGTTTTTTCATCTAAGCCAACTGTAGAACGCGTAAGCAATTTCCGCACCTGGGAAAGCAACCCACTCCCCATGCCTCTATTCGGTGTCAACAACTCCTGACTGGGGGTAGCGCTAGCAGAGACAGCAGGGAGTGCTGAGAGAAACTGGGAGGGAGCGGGTGAGCTTGCCGTAAGCAAAGAAACAAGGGGCGCCGGCAATGATGGGGAGGTAGAAGACGCTTGGCCAGACGGGTGTGGGGCACTTGCTTGTGGGTCCGAGACCCCACCGGAGGAAGCCGGAACCGGCAATGTGGGATATAGTGGCTGCGGGGCATAAGGGGGAGGGGGCCGGGCATTCAAAACATCCTCCATCTCATCCTGTTCATCCTCTCGCACTACATAACTTTTTTTTCCCTCAACCTACAAAGCCTATCTGCGCGCTCTATACGTTGCTCATTCTCATTCTTTGTATGCTCCCTCGCTTTCTGTGCCATCGTCTGCGCCGCCTTCTTCTGAGCCACCTTCTCCTCTCTCAATTGACGTTCTCTAACTTCCTTCTGCCACATCCTTAATGAATCAAACATGCTCTGACGACTACGCCTAGCAAACAATTTGTCTTGTAAATAATCTAATTTAGCCACATCAATTGAACCTGTCAGGGGCCACTGCAAATCCACATTGTCTTTAGTATATCGGTGCCATAAAGTACCAAACAAAATCGGAGGCAATGCGTGTTTCACATACATATCAAAATTAGGAGAGCCCTCCACCGGGGCGGGCTGGCTTTCGGCCAGTCTAGAATCTGATACACGACAGCAGCATCCGAAACACCGCAACTTACTGAAGCACGGCATCTTTACAACAATGCAATCACACCTTCTCACAAATTTGTTTACCTCTGTTCGCTAGCTCCTAACACATCCACACACATATGGTATACATTAAATTCAAAAACACACATACATCCTATACATCAAAATCCTGCCAAACACGTGTTACCAAAATGGGACAAGGCCCGTCGACCAAGTCCTGGGGAACCTGAACCCTACCGCAGACCGAACAGTACACTAACTGTTCTGAGGAAGGAGGACACATCCGCCACCCGTGTGATACTACGGATCGCTGCGCACTTTACCGTAGCGGGCCCAGAACTCACACCTACCAAATCGGCAGTCTTAGGCATTCGGGGTGAAGTCCGGGACCCGCCGTGATGAGCCACGCCTACACCACAGTACCACCCGGTCGGATTGACCACAAACAAATGTCCTCTCAACCTCCGTTAAGTCTGTCAGAGCACCATTCGCACTCTGAGTTCCCCGGAGCACACTAGCCCCAGGAGCGCATCGGCTCCTCAAACCATTAGAGACACACCGGTCTCTCGGAGCACTCCAGCTCCGTCAAACAACAGGCGGACCACTCACCTTCCGTATGCGGTACCGACCTCTACCGTTCTCCACCTCCGGCTGCCAGGACCAACACGGTCAGCTCCAGGTTCTGCCTTCCGGACCCCGGCGTAAGAGCCGAACCGGGACCTCTCCTGATCAGCAAGATGGGGCAGCGCTGCGAGAACCAAGCTCGGCATCAAAGTGGGTACCCAGACCCACCGTGCCGACCAGAGGGTCCCCGGTCTTCTGCTACCCACCTACGGGTGAGAAAGATCCTTATCGCGGGGTTCCTGTTCGGGCGCCATCTGATAAGAGTGGCTCAAATCCACCCGAGTGACTTACCACACTCACCTATAGTTACTCAGTAAGAAGTCAGCCGGACAGTAGAGAAGAATAAAAAAGGTAATTTTATTAGGCCACAAACTCCCATATGAGAGGGCCCTGTCCGACCTCACCCCTAAGAGTGCGCCAAGAGGACTAACTCATATCATCACAGCAATACATTATAACATGGTACAGTGAAGTAAAACACGCCGCTTCTGGAAAAATACTGCACCCCAGAGAGAGAAACAATGGCATCATACAAGAGGCATCTGCACCTGCAAAGGCAACATTGGCTATCTGTGCCCAAGGCCGCGGAGCCGGGCCTCAGCGTCTCTGGTGCATGAGAACACTGCTGATAAGGAACTTGTTAGTTTCGGCCACAGCTAGCTGAGAAACGAAAACTGCTGCATTAGGGATTTTCTTATTCCTACGGGAGGGGTGGATGAGCGAGTGCCACTCGCAGACACTGAGGAATACTCAAAATGGAGGCACACAAGCTAAGCTAAGGAAACCAAATATCACCACACGTATAAATGAATAATCACATAATCAGTAAAAATAACGTAAGAGCATAAGTATATACTTCATTAGTTAGACACATGATGCTAACTTGCATATGTAAATGTCAATGGGCGGGGCATCGAAAATGAAACCTATCAAGTGAGAGAGGAGAAAGAGTTCGCTTCAGGGGGAAGTAGTAACCAGTAGTACTCAGTTACCTACATCGAGATACGATGTTGCTTGAAGAGACGAGTCCTCAGCTCTTTTATAAAAAGAAGGGGTGGGACCTGAGAGACCATGACTGGGATGGAATTCAAGGTCCCATGGTACACAAAAGGAGAAGCCCGCCTGTCTCGTCTCCTCTTTCCTGTATTTAATCATTTCCAACCAGGTGTTTTTGCTATGCCCATCTGATGGCAATCTGAATCGTGGATAATAAGTACTTTAGATGTTGGTCTTGATTGTCTTATAAAAAATGTGTTACCTCTATAATATAATGCAAAATAAACATACCACTGGTCCCTTGGGACTAGTCGCATCATTATCCTAAGCAGTGAATCAAATACAATGGAAAAAAATCAAAAGACGGCTTAGTGTCAATGTAGTAACAGCAGTACATTAGAATTGGGGACCTTTTTCTTCTTTATTGCAGGTGAATTAGACAGATGGCCTTGTCCTGATGAGTTATAACAATCAATTATTGGGTCAATACGTTGACAGGCATCCTTGGTTTAAGTATAATTTTCTCTTACTGGAATAACCTGTGAAACTGATAGCAAGATTCAAACTGTGTGGAACTATGATATCAACCGTTGGGGTTGTTCAGTATATGTGTTTTAACTTTCCTGAGCATTGCATCGTCTGCACAAATCTTATTTTATTTACCACCTGTAAAATTGACATAAGAATTATAATTGTGCAATCAACACAAAAACAAGTCTGAAATGTTCTTAGAGTGAATCATTGAATGACTGTCATTGCACTGACGCTAAGTAATATTTTGATTCTTGATTTGGTACAGAGGGTAATGATGCAAATGAGTCCTAGGTGTTATGTTCATTATGATAACCCCGGTCTTGGTGGGCTTATTGGGTTCATCCTTGCATATATAATATTAGAATATAATCTAGGCAGCGAAAGGGAGCCAGTATAAATCTCTAAAGGGCAGTGTGGTTCTGAAAACATCTGTAGTCTTTTGATTAGGCAGGCTGCAGCATATGGAATACTCCATCCCCCACTGGGACAGATGAGCTTCAGTGAGGCCAGGAAGTAGGCAACTACCTCTGTCGAAATGTGACAGAATCTGTGTTTGAGTGATACTCTGAAGGTTCTGGAAGAAATTCCTTTACATTTCAAAGCAGTGAGAGGTGGTACCAGGCAGAACTGCCATACCAGGTCTGCCATGCCAGTTCATCCCTGAACCGGCAGGGTATGCCCAGACGTGGGTCTCTTGTTCACTTTGCCACTGGATTCAAGCTAGCCTGGCTGATGAGGTGTCTTACCATGAAACTGGTCCCAGGATGTTTGTTTCCGGTTCAGGGAAGACCAGGCTAGGCAGTTCGGGCTGGACTATTCTGATGAGGCACAGGGTCAAGACTGATTTGCATAGAGCTGGGTCTGAACTGAGGTAGCGAAGTGAGCTAAAGAGCGATGATGCATTCATTTCAGATCTGTGACTAGGGGTGAGTGTCTGCCAGATCTGTGACTGGGGGTGAGTGTCTGAAAGGTTTCAGCACTCCGTCCATCATCTTGTGTTTGCTTTGTTTGCTCTTACTTGGAAGGGTATGCCCAGATGTGGGTCCCTTGTTCACTTTGCCACCGGATTCAAGCTAACCTAGCTGATGAGGGGTTTCACCTTGAAACTAGTCCCAGGATGCTTGTTTCGGGTTCAAGTAAGACCTGGCTTGGCAGTTCAGGCTGGACTGTTCCCATGAGGTACTGGGTCAAGACTGATTTGCATATAGCTGAGTCTGAACCGAGGTGTCGAAGTGAGCTAAAGAACGATGATGGATTCAACTAAGATCTGTGACTGGGGGTGAGTGACTAAAATGTTTCAGCGATCCGTCCGTCATCTCCTTGTGTTTGCTTTGCAGATATCATCAGTGTTCAGGGCACAGGTTCCCAGTCCCCACGGAGCTTTAAACTGGCCGGCTCCACGCAATCCAAGTGCTTCTCTCATGCTGGGAGAAGCGCTGGGGTTGGAGGGGTCTGGAATCCTTTGTTCCTGAGGATTGTAGTGCCAGGAGCAGGATGGGGCAGGACAGCAAGGGTGAAGAAGAGAACGGGCAGGCGAGAGAGCAAAAGAACGTGGCCAGCAGTACAAGCTAAGTGTTTAAACTTAATTGTTTTTTCCTCCACTGCCCTCCCCAAGTCGAATTGGCAGCAGCTGCTGCTGATACCCAGAGAACGTGTCTTTACAAGTTCAGAACTCACCTGATTTGTAAACGTATCTATCTCGTTCGCCAATTAGGCAAGTTTTATTTTAGTGCCTGGGCCAAATCTTTGTCCCAGTCCTACCCTGTTATTGGATATTAATATTTTGGCCTGCGAAGGCCTGAAGTCATCCTTTAAGCAGGATGCAATACCTGCCTTCAATGTTTAGGTGATCATCAATAAGTCATATAATTTCCATTAAGCAGTGCTGACAACTTAACAGAGCCATACTCCGTGATAATCCTGCCACTACCTTGCTTAGTAGTGATGCTCCACAAGGTAGCCAGCTTCCATGAAGCGACTTGTTTGAGTTCCAGTCAGTGGACAATGGAGGACTCTTCCCGGTGCATTGTTCTTTTGCTAGCTATGCCCAGTGGCATAACTAGACCTTTTGACGCCCGTGGCAGTAAGGGCATTTGCCACCGCAATATCCGCAGTTAAGAGTGGGGGGATGCGATGCTGGCTATGCCACTATGCAGTCTGAACTGCCAGGCCAGGTCCACTCAGATGGGAACACAGGAACATAACTTGTGTGACTGTGAGGTGTTTACCCAGACAAGGATCCTGTGCCGCATGCCCATAGGAATAACTGGTCTAGGGTTGCATGAGATCATATTTGGAGGGAACCTGGTCTGTCGGTTGAGGTTGGACTGTTCCTATTGGAAAAGGCTCAACGCTGAAGTGGCTATGTCTGGTCTCTATCTAGAGTGGCATGATGGACAAATCACAATGGACTTGGATGGGGCATTCAATCCACCCACCAACGTTATATTTTCCTTAGCATTAATAAAAGCTTCACCCATGACTGACATTTTTGGGGTCACTCTGCTGAAACATCAGCTTAAACCCAGACACTTAACATATTGAAATATGCTAAGAATGGGTACAAATACACTCTCCCTTCCCCTTTCTTTTAATTTTCAGCAAATACTTTAACAAGGACAAGACCCGAAAGAACTAACCAATTATCTACAATTGGCACATCACAAACGGGATCAGGCAAGAGATGAGCCTCTCCAGAACCAAGAGTGGAATGAGCTGGGATGAAAACAGGACCCAGAACGACCATTCAGACGCGTCAACCGTAACTACCTCGTTTCAACAAGATCGGTCCTGACGACCTCAGATCTAAACAAAGCGAACAAAAAAACCGACCTCAGAACAGATGCTTTTCCGTTCCGCACAGAAAAAGACTAAAACACTATCTGCCTCGTATCGAATCGGGAAAAGCAGAGGAGAAGGCAAAAGGACCAAACGGAGCACCGAGGTGTCAGAGACATGAAGAAAAGAATGACTGTATATAACCAAATATCCTTTATGTGTTTAGAAAGAAGGGGTATTCAGTATTCTGTAAGCTGTAAGGATCCTTAGGAGCAATGGGAATACACTCACTTAAGATATCCTGTGCCAGCTGGGAAGCATGCAAGGGGGGAGGCGGAGGTATAGATAAAAATACAAGTGAAAGACTCCCGGGGGGACGAAAGGGCGACCTTGTCATCACACGGCCGAAATACGAAGGAGGAACACGGGGGAGGAGAGAGGGGATGGTGGGGGTTAGAGGGGTGGGTTTATTGGTCTTTTCTGTCGAAGCTTTACACATCTATCCACTGTCTTATATTATTTCTTCATCCTTTTATCTTCAGGCCTTGACAGAGGTGACAACATAATGGGGAGATCTGTTGGGGAGAGCAACAGGAAAAATTAGGGGTTCTACAGATTACGAGCAACACTTCAGAAAAGGTACACATGGGGGAAGGGAAGGCTCATTCACAGTGCAAAAAGGGGCAAGGGTGAGGCACAAACGGCGAACACACAACAGAAACAATGACGCAGAACAACACAACTTCTCTGACATCGAACCTGAGGATAGTCTCCCTCAAAGTAAAAGGCCACAACCACCCAGTAAAAAGGAAAACACTCCTAGACTACCTAGGCAAGGCCTAAAGGGATGTGCTCCTACTGCAAGAGACCAAGCTTTCTCTTGAGGGTGCCAAGTGACTGAATGCCAGATGGGTAGGACAGACAGCGTGCGCACCTGCAATAGGGAAGAAACGCAGGGTGCTCACTCTGATAAGTAAGAACTCCAAGATTAAAATAGAGGACCAACAACAGGACGAAGCAGGGAGAATACTAGTAACACAACTGAAAGGAGGGGAGGAACGCATTCATGTAGTGAATATTTACGCACCCAACACAGATGACACTGTCTTCTGGCAGGGAGTCTCGAAGAGAATGGAGGCAATTCCCCAGAATGATCTAACAGTGGTGGACGGTGATTTTTACATAGCTCTAGACTACACACTGGATAGATAGTCGCAATGTCACTCCCAACCTCCAAAAGCACACAACACACTTAAGAACATATGCACCAGATTCAACCTCAAAGATCCAGAGCGACTACAACACCCGGACACTAGGGACTACACCTTCTACTCCCCCCTCACAACTCACACCGCAGGATTGACTACATACTAATCACAGGCTCACACACCCACCTAAAAGACCGCTCGGGCATTGCGTCCAGAACAATCTCTGACCACTCGTGCATCAGCCTTTAGCTGACCAGACGACATAATCAGGACACCCCGCGCAGATGGAGGTTTAACAGCGACGTCCTGATGGACATAAAAGACTATCTGCGGCATAACGATACACAGGACACTGACCCCAAAAACATATGAGACGCACTTAAGGCCACAGCCAGAGGCGTAATAATAGAAATCGAAGTCACAATAAACAGAAACGCTAACCAACACCTGAACGAACCTGAAAAAGACATCAAGAGGATAGAGCCGATACACAGTACAAACACAAGGAACACTAGCACACTAACAGAACTCAATAAGCAAAAGTATGAATACAACAAAATCTTGAGTGAAAGGGCAGGGTTATGGGTGAAAAAATACAAAGCCATCAACCTATGTGAAGCTAACAAAGCAGGGAAACTCCTATCCTCCTATCTTAAACACAAACAAAGGCAGCATACCATCGCAGCAATCACAGACTCAAAAAAGAACACACACACAAGACACAAGGAAATCCTACAAACCTTCAAAGAGTTCTACCAAGATCTCTACAAAAAAAGACAAATCCTTAGACCAAGCAGGAAGTGCAAATTACCTAAATAGATTGGACCTCCCAAAGATAACAGATGAGGTGGCACAGAAGTTAGGCAGAGAGATAAGCGAGTCAAAAATAGATAGGGCGGTTAAGTCTCCCAAAGACAACAAAGCACCGGGACCGGATGGGTGCAGAGCCACATTTTACAAAACGTTCCTAACACAACTAAAGCCTATCATGAAGAAAGTGTTCAATCGATGCGCAGGGGAGGGAGAAGTCACACAATCCATGTCAGAAGCAAACATAATAGTTATCCCAAAGTATGGCAAAGAAGCACAACTACCCCAAAACTAAAGACCCATCTCACTAATAAACGTAGACTGCAAAATATACGCCAAAATCCTCGCTGCAAGGCTCAACCTGACTTACCAGACCTAGTAAGCAACTCGCAGGTAGGGTTCCTAAAGACACGCATGTCACATGATAACACCAGACTTCTATGTCACATATTAGACCTGGCCTCTAAAATAGACGAACCGGCGGTGGCCATCACACTTGATACAGAAAAAGCTTTTGACAGGGCATCATGGTATTTCGTAGAACAATGCATGCAAACTTACAATTTGGGGGAGCTATTCATACGGAAAGTAATGACACTGTAAGGGAACCCCTGCACTAGAATAGTGGTGAATGGGGCAGTCTCTGACCCCTTCACCCTGCATCGCGGAACAAGACAGGGCTGCCCTTTGTCCCCCTCACTGTACCAGCTGTCCTTAGAACCCCTGATCAGGGATGTCAGGGACAATGAGGAAGTGAGGGGAATTGCCATCAGCAAGGTCTCAGTCAAACTAGCCGCATACACGGAGGACATCCTCATAGTTACAGAACAACCCAAACCCTCCATGACAGCTCTCATGGAAACTATAGACACATACTCAAAACACTCGGGATACAAGCTAAATAAGGATAAGTCGGAATGCAAACCCCTAAACACCCACACATTGAGAGAAATACTGGGAAACTCAGGCTTAGCATTGCAAACTGGATATATCAAGTACTTAGGAGTTCACTTCGGCAAGGACCCCAAAACCACACTGGACCAGAACGAAAAGCTACTCCTAGAGAAGACAAAGACCCTGTTAGAATCATGGTCCCCCAAGTATATAACATGGTGGGGGAGAAAAGAAACAATTAAGATGATGATCACCCCGATGGCCAACTATCTGTTGAATATGCTCCCCCTGCAACTCACAGATGACTTCCATCGCAAGATAAATAGGATGATAAATATATACCTATGGCTTGGCAAAAAAGCTAGAATATGCCTAAGAAATCTACGACTAGAGAAAAAGCTAGGAGGCCTAAATGTAGAAGACTTCAGGACCTTCCAAACTGCATTCCTAGCTAAACAAGGTCATACTGGCTTACTCCCAACTAGGAGTACACGCCAGTGGGGCTCGCAATTGAGAGAGCCATACTAAACAACCTAGAGCCACTAGTACTCCTCACAGCCAATAATCACATGCTGACATCCAACCCAATACTTAATAATACCACAAACGCCCTGCTTAAAGTAGACCAAAAAATGGAATACAGTGAAAAAAACTCAGGGTGGGAATCACTGTGGTCAAACACAAAGGTCACATACAGGGGTAGACCCCTCTCCATAGAAACATGGAAGAGATTCTGGATCTCACACCCAGCGCAACTTGTGGAAGAGGGACATCACATTCTGCAAGCTAAAAAGTAAAAATAATCTCCCCGACCTTGAATTATATACAACTTCCTGAAAATCAGAACAGCCCTTACGAAAGCAAAATTAGCAAAACACAAGCCAACAATCTTTCAGTACATGACGAATCTCAATAGAATTGAACACCAGGTATCACATCTCTACAAGCTACTTCACCCCGGCTACACCAAACTCAATGACAAGGCAACTGAATATTGGGAGAGACAACTAGACACCAGACTTAGCGAGAAGGAACTCCATTTCCTCTGGGCCTCCCCTCTCAAAACAAAATCACACCAATGTTAACGCAGACAAAATTTTGGCTCCTACACAAGACTTACTGGACCCCGGCCCGCCTAGCGGCACTGGGCCTCAGGGAAAACGACCGGTGCTGGAATTGCGACAAAGAAAGGGAGGACCTAGCACACCTTATCTATGAGTGTACCAAAGGTAAAAGATTGTGGGAGAAAGTCTTCACCTTCATAAACAAAGCCTTGGGGTGCACACTAAAACCACATTTTCCACACTCACCACAGCGTTCATGACAACACACATAGACTCACAGCAGGACAGGGACCTAATGGATCAACTACTGAAAGCGGCAATAAAAATAGTTCTTACCATATGGAAAGACACAGCCAAAGCGACTTTCAAGGGTTGGCTCAACTGGGTGACTTACCTCAGAGGGGCGAATAGCACTGCCCTACAAGACGCTCCATGGAGACAAAACCTCCAGGGAAATGTGGAAGACACTAGACAAATTCCTGGACCCCTATGAACCCCCATGAACAGAATCAAAATGAGGGACCACAGGGCCCCAGACAACACCCCCACCAGATCACAACAGAAACTCGAAGGACGCAAATTTATGGCACACTAAGGCTTCTTCTTTCTCTTTCTCTCTTTTTCTTTCTATCCTTTAACACTCCACTCACCTATACTCTCTAATGGGGCAGTGGATATGGGGGTCAGCCAACCATATATACTGTTAAAGAGTATTTCTGCAACAACACACCCAGTGTGGGCTGCCACTCTGTAACGACGAAGCGTGATGACTATATGTACACATTTTTTTACAATAAAAATATGTTGAAATAAAAAAAAGAAATCCAGACCTAGATTTAGCAAGATTCACAAAACATAATGATGCCGAGAAAGCTTCACAGTTGCCTTCCGAACATGAAAAAACATTGCATAGCACCATGTTTATTACACCAATGGCGATGGTGATGTCATGTCACATTTCCACTAAAAATGCCTTCTTTGCACTAACGTTTTCGCCACAACACAAAGGTGAGTGAGTGTTGTCTTGCAGAAGTTTTGTACTTGAAGCAACTCTCCAGTATAAACTGTACTCAGAGAGAACCACCCCATTATAAATCGCACAATGTGTAGAATTTCGTGGAAATCACACCTGTTACACTTGAAAACTATGTGATTTACCCGTTGCTTCTTTATTGCGTCTGTTTTTATTTTAAGGAAGAAACCCACATGAGGTGAGGTCACACTACTCAGTGTGACATTAGTTGATCTGTCTTGGTGTGGAATCCTATGGGTGTTTTTGATGTTCCTCCCAGTTATAACTATTTTGCACATGTTCTTAGGAGTTTCTCCCTGCATAATACAATGATATTTCAGGGCTTTGTTCGCTTCAACTTTTGGCGCAGAAATTACTTAGCACACAAAAGTATATCGACAGTATTATTTGTCACACGTTGCATCGCACACAACCCCTTGAATGCTTAAGCAAATGTTTAATATTCTGGAATAAAGTTTTATTTATGCTTGTTTTAACTACTAACGTCAAAATGACCTCCCACTCCTTGTCACCTTCTGAGGATGTATATATTTGGCTCCTGCATTGGACACAACACCAGGGACACACATCATCATCTACTAATCTATTAGTGAGGTACATTTAAAATTGTCTCCACTGCCTGGTGGCGCTTGTCAAAGACAATTGTAATTTTTCACCTGATAAGTCAACCAATGTTACTTTGTGTTTGAAAGTCGTGTCAATTGTATGCAATTTCTATCCTAATTGCCGCGCTCACACTGCTGTCAGCATTTTTCCAGTGCAAGGTGATTCAATCAAGTTGCCTCTTGTTTTAAATTCAGCAGCTTGAACTCTATAGCAATTACTGGAGATGTTTTTAATTCTACTCTAGTTTTCCTTTATATATTATTTCAGCCTTTCTGTGATCATTTGTATGTAGAGCTGAATGTGGCGCTGCCAAGCTCATTAAAAGAGTCACACATATATTAACGTGGGCCTGTTCCTTCACAGCTGCTGGTTTTAATGGGTAATGGACTCACTCGCTAACATTTCAATACAGTCTTAATATTCTAATTCTCTGTTGGACGGAAAGTAAATTATTCTGTCAGTGCAAATTCTTACACAAAGTTCACTAAAGTCCCTGTTGTTTTTCAAAAAGTTTACAATTATGACTTAGGAAGAGCTTGTTTTGAAATGTATGGCAAATCATTGAAAGGTTTAGCTTGCATTGAGTAATTTTCATTCAACCTAAGTTTACTATTTAAACACAAGATAACATATACTCATAAAAGGATGGCCTTGATGGAAATTCCAGTTGGCCAGTTGCAAATGGTTTCTTCAAGATCCAGTTCTTGGCATGTTTATTTGCATGAATATATGTGGCAAAAATGACAGTTAAATCATGCATTGGTGATTGGTGTAGAATCCAATTGAGACCATTTGCAACTGGTCAAATGGAATTTTCTTGATGGTTTAGAAAGAATAAGGACTAATTTACAGACCATCTACAGAGTAAACACCCTGATATCCCCTGATCAACGCATTAAATGAGGAAGGGTCAATCAGATGGCTTGCAAACTCAGCATGGTTGACTACATTCCCTTCTCAAGAACCTACTTATACACCTGCTGACTGGGGTGATTCATTATTCCAGACCTTAAAATCACAAAACATAAAGTGTATTGTAAAAAACATGATCACCTGAAGCAGCATCTTGGCGCTCAATAAACAATGTTTATTGTTACCCAAGTCAATAAACCTCATTCTATCGACCTCAGAAGTACAGTAAATGAACAGCTCAGTTGACCCAATAGGATTTGAACCAGTGACCAGCAAGTCAAATAATAAATCAGAGGAGTGAATGCATTAGTCCACTGAACTACCAAACCCAACATGAAGCTGGTAGTCAGGTGCCAAACAGCAGAGAGTCACTGTGAGAGGATACCTGGTTACATTTCGACAGGTTTGACTAGCTGACTCTAATAACGCTGCCATCTTTATTCAACTTGGTAATTACTGGGTGCGATAAACATCACAGCACCTGTAACTGTGATCACTACTCAAACAGGTGTTTGTGTAGTGATCTCACTCGAATGCGTTGCTTGCATTCAGGCCCTTTGAAGTGTGCAAAGAAACAGCATCCAGACATAGCATGACTCCAAAGAGATGCCCATATGCATAGCCAGCCCTGGAGAGCATTCTGTGGCTACTAGTTGGTGCACAATATGTTTTTAGGGCTCCTTACTTTTTTCTTAATGCATAAGGGCCACAGTTATCTTCCACATTTGTGTCTTTGACATTTTTCTCAGGGCTTAGTGAACATGACCTTCTCCTCGCCATAGCAAAAGCTCAGAACAGCGCTGAGGAGAGGGAAGACTGATACACCAGGGCTGGCTCGACTTTGCATGTAGGGTTTCATGTTACAATTGGGAATATTACACCCCTTCTAAGATGTTTAGGGGGAAACAACTCACAGAATCCACAAAGTTTTAAAGTCCAAAGGCAATTTTTTTCTTAAGTTAACTCGTGAGAAAACAGCACATTCCTTTCCAGTGCAACTGGCACGAGCCAGGAAATTTGCCTCTCTGGGCGATCTGAGATTTGCTGTACACTTTCCACAGTGGAACAGGCTGATTGTTGTAAGAAAAACCTTCACGTAAACGTGAATTACCAACATAGAGGCTTGGGAGGTAAGAATTAAGAAAAGGCATTCGATTACGAAAAGGTAGCTAAACTAATGACGTCGATTGCTTTCCACCACCGTTTTACTATTTATAATTGTCGTGAACAAGTGTTATTATGAACCAATTTAATTATAAGGGAATAGATTGGCTTCAACTAGATGAAAATCTGAGTTGGTCATGTCAGTATTTAAACTCCTAAACTACAGGCCGAATCACATCAGCAGAGAACACTCAACTCACTGAGCAATCTCCCCTCTACTTAAAAACCATTGCTCCAGGAATGCCAACTAAAGAATCCAGGGCCTTTTTTATTAGTTAGTCAGACCAGTTACAAAGTGATGGATATCCCATCCACCTTAGTGCAAGTACTTAAGGCGGACAGAATATCCGTCATATTTGTGACAGATTCACTGTCTGACAAACTCTAAATCAGGGCTAAACTGATGCAGTGTTGACAATGATGACATGTTATGCAGGCGATCAATAACCGCAGCTCCAAAATACAACCAGGTGGAGGTTTAGTAGGAAAACAGCTCTTTGCTTGGACAGTTAGGAACCAAAATAAAAAAAACACACTGCTCTCCTCTAGAAAACCTGCTAAATGTGAAGAACAAAGAGCTCGAAATCTGGTTGGGGGACTTATATACCCACGGACTTTAACACAAGCCAGACCCTTCAGCATTTTAGGAACATTTTCAGAGTCGGTTCTCAAGATACAAATTGCCTCTTGAGCCTCTGGGAATTTCGAAACACAAGGAGACGATTCAACGAATACATGCCACTTAGATATACATTTACTGTTATTTTATTAAGTGTTTTTGTAGCATGCTACTGCTTCCATGTACTGAGAATAGAGGCCCGTGGAGGGAGTGTCGACCATAGGATGTGGAATTGGGACATGCCAGGAAGGATCAGACAGACTTCTGTGGCTGAGGCCTTTTGAAAGGATCCGCAGAGGTGTTTTCGGTGCTTGAGTGAGCGCCATTTTGTCAAGTTTCAAATGGAGTACAAGCAGAGTGTGTTCCACAGCAATGAGCTTGATCGGATAGGCTGATAGCGAAAAACAGAAAACATTTTAATATAAGCCGGAAACTGCATTGAGTGAGCGTAAAGAGCAGGGCTGACTCCTGCGAACAGGGTGGTGTTCTCTGGTCAAGAATATTGTTTAGAAACTTGATCAAAGCTAAGATAGCACAATCTTTCTGATATATTTGTTAAAAACAGTGGGGCATATGTACAAGCCCCTATCGCCACGGGAACGTCACTTTTTGTGACGTTCCCTTGGCGATAGGACCCTTGCTTTATGTACAAGGCAGCGTTAAGCCACTTAACGTGGCTTAACACGGCCTTGTACATAAGGCCCCCCATTTCATGCTATGGTTAGCGTGAAAGGGGCGTGCAGTGGGTGCTGCGGTGGGCCTTCAACCGCAACACCCATTCATTTTGACGCTACCCCCTATGTACGAGGGAGGCATACATAAGAGGCAGCGCCAAAATTAAGACCAGGAAAACCCTGGTCTTAAGTAGGCAAAACAAGAAGAAATGCACTATTTCTCCTCGTTTTTGCTTTTTCCATGTGTGCTGCCATGTATATCATACATGGAAAAAGCAAAATGCCATGGTTTGTTTATGTACAGAAACCCTTCCTGTACATAAACAAACCTTGAAGCAGCATGCATAAAAGTGACAAAATTGCATTTTAGGAGTGTTTATCTGCAGGAAGGGACACCTTCCTACACATAAACAATCCTCACCTGCACGCAGACACCCTTGCACTCTGGTGCAAGGGTGCCTGCATTGGCGCTATGTTGCTAAACATAGCGCCATTGCATGGGGAAACACAAGGCTGCACCACATTCTTGTAAATATGGTGCAGCCTTGCGTTTCATATGTTGCAGAGCGTGTCGTTAAGCCAAGGAGGCTAACTACACACTCCGCCACTTCCTTGTACATATCCTCTAGTATGTTTCACTGGGAGCTCTTAAAAGACGTGTGAACTGTTCCAATATGTCATTGTTTAGCACAGGACGAAGGAGACTTATTTCTCCGCAACTGTAAATCATGTATGTTCCTATAGGAAAATTGTATACTGGTCCATCAGGCCTACTTTTAAGACTGTGTTGATGATCTCCCTGACCATATTCGTCTTTGTGAGCCTCCCACTTAAATATGAATCCATAGGGTTGTTTGCATTGATGCGGAGCTCGATGATAAGACTGGAAAATATCAGTAGATGCTAGGTCTCATCGTAAAGCTGGCTTAGAAAGTTTACAAGATTGGTAGAAGAATGCAAAAACGTTCTGCTCTTTAACAGTAGAGACTTTGAGACATTTTTGACTCCAGCGATCCCCTTGTGTGTGAGCATGTGATCATAGTCTATCAGATCGATGCCACATTGCTACTGGGCCTACTGATTCTGATATCTTAACGGATAGAAGAGTAGAAAGAAATGGGACGAGGAGTCAGAGATTCAAGTCCAGTGATGGGTATTTTGTGAAAAAGCCTTGAATTCCTGTCTGAGTGAGGTGGCAAAATGGATGAACTATCACTCATTAAAAATGGAGGTAAGCCAGAGGTGTTGGTGCTGCGAAGGAATCCATCCCTGTGGGGCCCCCTTCATAGGCAAAGAAACTGGTCCCTGTACCAGAACCAGCCCTTAAGGTCAAGAATCTGGTGTTCTGGCCCAATGATAAGTTGTCAATGAAGCCTCAGGTGATGGTGTTGCTGCCTCATGTTTTGCAGTGTTGAAGTGGTTGAGGAAGATCATTTGGCTATTGCCATTTAACGCTCAATGGAAGGTGGTACATGCATTTATCATGTCGAGATTGGACTACGGCAATGTGTTGTATTTGGGGGTGGACAAATTGTCCATTAGGCAGATGCAGGTCGTCCAAAATTCTGTGGCTATGATTCTCTACAGGCTTCCAAGGCAGACCTCAGCAGATAATTGGTTAAGGAGCTGCATTGGCTCCCAATTGAGAAGCTAATCCAGTTAAAAATCTTGTGTTACATGCACAGAGGAAGAGCCGGGTGCTTCAAGTTACTTGGAGGATTTTCTTAAATCATACCAGCCGCCACGGCCCCTTCGCTCTAGTGAGTTGTCCCTGTGTGTCATCCGACAGTAAAATTGTCACGTTTGGGAGGGCGTTCGGTTGTCTATCAAAGCTGCAAGTTATGGAACTCCGTCAGTGAACAGCTAAGACAATGTCCCTCACCATCAATCTTACAATGACTGCTGCAAACGTGGCTGTTCTGAGCTGCTGACTCTTTTTGTCCCTTGCCTGACATTTAGTCCACGGAAACCCCCTGGGGTAGCTGTGTGCTTTATAAACTTTTAAATAAATAAATTAATAAATAAAGGATTGTCAATGTGCTTTGGTGGAGATTTCATGAGAAGCATATCAGACATTGAGGAGTGCCCCAGAGGGAGTGCATTTTTCTTTATGGAGTACAATGGCTGGCACACTCTATAAGCGTTGTTATGTCATGTGAATGTGTAGAGTGTGGCTAGTCACCTGCGAGGATATCCAGGTGCTGAAAGTGAGTCTTGAATGAAGAGTAAAGACCATCTGAGCCTAGGATAGAGGCACACCTATTGTAAGGAGGAAGCTTCTCATGGAAGATTAATAATCCTGATGCTCCTTTCACTGTGACTGTTACAGCTGTACTCATAGTCCATTGATTATTATATTTGGCTGCACAAATCTGCATAAATTGATGGACTCAGAGGAGACAAATATGGGTTTGTGGGCAGAAGTGATATGCAAAGTGCAGATGTAATGGTCAGACTAAACTTTGATAAGGCGAATCGGACATTAAACTTGTGCATTCAGGATATGATGTTTGCCAGCTTTTGTTGGAAGTTTTGAAGCATCACTAGGATAAGGACTAAAAATGCATTGTTGTGAAAAAAACAGAGCCCTAAAATTATTAATTCTGAAATTGTGAGTGCAACGGTCATAGTTGGTGCTGTCCTATTGGTCTCTTCTATTCATTCTCGATGATAAGGCCAGGCATTAAGACTCTTGCTTCACTGGACTTGTGATAGATTTGTTTGGTTTGGAACTGTTAAAATTCCCTTAGTTATTTAGAGGGCTGAGATAATAGGGGGAGGAGCTTGGCCTTGAAAGGGGTCTGCTCCAGAGACCCTGTCCCAAAGTCATTGAGATTGTCTAGTCATATTTTAGGAGTAATGACTCGATTTGGAGATTTTGTAGTGTCTGAGCAGTAGCTTCCCACCAATAGTATAAATTGTACCCATTAATCACCTGCTCGAGGACCACTAAACTTCAGAACCAGTCTAGAACTTTGCTAAGGTATTAAAAGGCTTGTGCTGTCTGAAAAATGACACCTAGTATTATAACGTAAGATCTCCAGAATTTAATTCACAAAGGGTTAGGCTTCCGAAGACTGCTAAACAGCTAGTTGATCTTCTTGCGATAACTACTGAACGGAACGTGTCTAGTGGCAGGTGCTGAGGTCCTTCACCAAAATATCGGGCTCCATTATAGATGGTGTAGGCCTGTTGGAGTGAGCCCAACAGTGTTGTGGGAACACACCTGCAATAGTCTACAAATGGACAGTGGCTGTAGAAAGTGAGATGAAGTCTGGGAAGAACTTGAAAATATATTTGCAACTTTTTCTACAAGCCATGCAACTGCATCAGAGTAGGACACTACCTCGCTGGGGCATCGCGGCTGTAGAGAATCACTGATTAAAATATGTTTTGCTGTCGAGTCCTCAAGGATTCAAAGAATGGGGGTAGACAGCTATTACATGACTTCAACTACATGAAATCATTCAAAGTCTGGTTTGTGTAAAGGAAGGGCATATCAGTGTCATCCCATTCTCTTACTTTCTTGGTCCGTTTTTTGATGATTAATAAATCTTGGACTACTGAACCAATTTCGAATTATTTTGCTCCTGAAGCTTTCTTAAATATGTATCTGTTAATGGAAACTTGGATTCGACCGTTGACATTATTTATATATTTAACTGTACGGTGTTCGTCCCTTGACATTATTTATATACTTAATAGTACTTTTATGCAAACCATGCTGGACACGCCACACACTTTCTTCCAAAAGTAAAGCATTGCTGCTTCTGGCAAGTTACCAAACCTGAGAGAATACCATATGTAAATAATGGTTTGCGTATGAAGACCTGGACTGTGGGACAACCCTAACAGTCCAACTCCTTAAATTACTCATACAAATACACAATGCTCCTCATTTATTGAAAATATCTATTGTTTATTCTAGTTGGGCTAATCGTCATCATGTTCCACAAAATAAATCAAACATCGTGAGGTCCAATCGGCCCCTGATTAACCATGAGCGGAAAATCCGTTCCGCTCGCGGATTTCGCGGATTTTCGGTAAATCCGCGATCCGCGAACTCCCGCGAATTTACTGAAAATCCGCGAGATCCTCGAGCGGCAGATTTCGGGGGCAAAAGTTCAAACCTGTTGAACTTTTAACTATTTTAGGATGGCGCCGGCAAGCTGCCAGCGCCATCCTAAAATAGTTACTAAGTTAGCTTCAACAGGAAGCACTAATAGATAAAATAAAGCAGGTGCTCGAGCACCTGCTTTATTTTATCTATTAGTGCTTCCTGATGAAGCTTATTTAGTAACTATTTTAGGATGGCGCTGGCAGCTTGCCGGCGCCATCCTAAAATAGTTAGTTAGGATGATGTGTGTTTTGTCGAGGCTGGGTAGGTGTGGGTTCTCCCCATATCTATCGTCGAAAATTAGCTATGATGCTTGATGGAGGCCTTTGCATAATTGGCTTTCACAAGCTCAATCCCTGTGCAGTTCCTGTGACCACGAGCTTCTCTGATCCGTGCCTGTTCTTTTATACACACAAGAGGCATGTGAACTCGCATATAAGCCCCGTCCGTTTGCCCCCTCCCCACACACTAGTGGTGTGTGCACCGTCTTCGCGCCCTTTACCCACTTGATGGACAGCTCACTCGAGGGACCCCGGCGCTCTTTGGTGTGATGGCAAAGTTAATCAGCCCCCCCAAAAATGTGTGTTTTGTCGAGGCTGGGTAGGTGTGCGCTCTCCCCATATCTATCGTTGAAAATTAGCTATGATGCTTGATGGAGGCCTTTGCATAATTGACTTCCACAAGCTCCATCCCTGTGCAGTTCCTGTGACCACGAGCTTCTCTGATCCGTGCCTGTCCTTTTATACACACAAGAGGCATGTGAACTCGCATATAAGCCCCGTCCGTTTGCCCCCTCCCCACATACTAGTGGTGTGTGCACCGTTTTCCGGCCCGGCCATGCCCCACACAATCCGCAAAATCCGCGAATCCGCAAATTCGTGGATTTTGCGGATCGCGAATTCGCAAATTCGCAAATTCGCAAAATTCGCGAATTGCAAAATTCGCCCATGCTTACCCCTGATGCAGTCCATTGAAAATGTAATATTCTTGCTCAAGTTTGCATTGGCATGTTGCAGCTTTGGAAGGATGCCCGTATTTCTGCACTGCCTGATTGCAACTCCATTTAAAATATTTGTAATGCTGAACATGACCAAAACGTGCTTTCAACTGCAAACCACTTTTTTTAATTATGGACATTTATTAAGTATTGTATTCTTAATCATCCGAGGCATTCAGGGGCATATATACATGGGAAGTAGCAGAGTAAGGCGTTAGTCTTCCTGGGTTAACGCCTCACTCCGCCACTTCAGAAATGCAGGACTGCAGCACATTTACAAGAATATGGTGCAGCCCTGCATTTCCCCCTGCGCTGGCGCTATACTTAGCAGCCTAGCGCCAACGCAGGCACCCTTGCACCATAGTGCATGGATGTTTGCGTGCAGGGGAAGATTGTTTATGTGCATGAAGGGGGACCTTCCTGTACATAAACAATCATTGGCCTTTTGCTGTTTTCATGTGTGCTGCACAAAGCAGCACACATGAAAACAGCAAAAATGAGGAGAAATTAACAATTTCTCCTCGTTGCGCCAGGGTAAGACCAGGTTTTCCCTGGTATTATTTCTGGTGCTGCCTTCTCTTGAAGCCTCCTTTGCAAATAGGGGGCAGCGTCAGAATCAAGGGGTGTTGCAGTGGAAAGCCCACAGCAACACCCATTGCCCTGCCCTTTCACGCTAAGCATAGAGTGAAAGGGGGATTTATTTACAAGGCAGCGTTAAGCCATGTTAAGTGGCTTAACGCTGCCTTGTAACTAAGGCAAAGTCCCTAGCGCCACAGGAACGTCATAAAAATTGACGGTCCCGTGGCGATAGGTGCTTGTAAATATGCCCCTTAGTACCGTGCTCCAGGCTGTACAGTTGCATAATTCTTAGGTACATTCCATGCAGAACTTTATTGTAATTGTTATTATCCCACATTACAAAAGCACATGTTCCTCATGCATATTTTACCATATCCACCATAATCTTAAATTCTACTTTAATGAAATATTGTGGGTTTGATATCAGGTTTAATGTACAGCAGTAATGAGCTGGTTGAGTTCGATTGCACATAAAAATGTAAAATACAAACAAGTAGTTTGAATTGTAGGATAAAAAGTAGAAGTAAAAAAACATAGCTAACATACATTTCTACAGAAAATTCCAAACTGCAGATGAAAAAAGTCGAATTGGTAAAACAGCAGTGCGAATGGTACATAGACATTCATTAATCTTTAATCTAACCCTTACTTGATACACACTCCTTAACTCTTGCCATACCTGATTTATCCCTCACACCATGTTGTCTCTGACATTTTCTAGGGACAGTGGACCTTATGTTAACCCTATCCACCACCACCCTCCCACCACTACTTACTCCATCTTTTGCGCTGCCCAGTTATTAAGCTGCCAAAAAATAAGCAAGCAGGTCCAAAACTCTGCTGAAGAGCCTGGTGCCACTGCTGGTGAATGTCAGGGTTGCACAATGAGCACATGAGCAGGGTGTCAAGCAAACCTGCAAACTCCCCTGGGCCGAGTGTTGCCTCATGTGAAGGGATGTGCTGTGCAGGGCATCACTCAGTGATGTACTGATCATTTGAGCAAAGTATATCCCCGATCTGAGCATCACTTGAACAACATATCCCATTTGAGAACACCAGCCACCATTTTATTAATGAGGTCCTTAGAATGCTGTGTGGCTCTTCAAGGGAAACAGAGATTATATTGTAGCTATCACCCTGAGGATTCAGGAGAAGTGGAGCAACTAAATTGAACCTTTAAGTCTCGATTGGCAAATGTTTGTTCTTCCACTTCTCGAACATGGCCAGATGCATTACCACTGGTTCTGACGAGTCTTCGAAATACTCCTGACAGGAGAAGAGCATTATGGCTTCACAAAATTCTCATGGTATGTGCAATGAGGCTGCCTGCGGTACCTGCAAATGCATGTGTGAACATCACAGATGACATGATACTCTATTACTGCAAAGGACTGACTGACATCATGTGTTCTGTTTCTCACCAGGCTGGAGCTTTCACTGAAGCTCCACACCAGGAGAAGCCATGACCTTAGCCCCAGTGACTGGATTTTGATGAAGAAGTATGTGCAAAAGTCCTATTTGAAGCCAAGGTGGAAAGTCCCCTACCAAGTTATTCTGATCACAAACATTGCTGTCAAATGTGCGAGGGTACCTAATTGGGTACATGCATCGCATACACAGAGAGTAAGGAGCCCACAAGAAGAAATAGTGTTCTTTGAACCAAACTAGAGAACACCTGTGACAGTACATCCAGAAGAACAACAAAATCTCACACTGTTGTAAGGTACAACAGGGCTGCCCACAAGTCTCCATTTTAGCTACATGTTTAAGCTTGACATCTTTTTCTAATGGTCACTATTTACATGCCTTGCACTTAAACAACAATATACTTAGAAATTATTTAGCATACCGCATGTTCTTAGTAAGCATTTTATCATGTTGTTCATACACTCTGTCCAAGGCCAAGGAACATTGAACGCGATGCTCTTGCATTTGGTTGTCTGGTTGGAGATAGCTCTGAGTCACAAGACAAATAATTGCATCTGTGCTGCAACTTTGGAATGGTGCTTTTATTATATAAACTGCCTCTGAGCCAAAAGAGTAGCCAGCAAATTAAAATACCCCCACTTTGATCCATACCTCAGATGCCATTGGTTGAGTGAAGTGAGTAAGCCCTACCAATTCTAGATGAGGTCCCTTATTAACCCCTTCAATACATTTTTAAGCCTTTCATCTATACATCAATATTTTCATACTTTCATCTATCCTTTCACCATTCCATCCATCCACCCTTTTGTTATTAGTTTTCCATCCATCCATCCTTCTGCTCAGACTTCCAAACATTCATATATCCCTTTACACATCCATTCTTCTTTATTCAACTACCAATTCACCCTCCTTTTATGAATCCAGCAATGAATCCTTCCACACCTCCATCCAGGTGACAATGCATCCATTCACAAATTCATCCAGGCTTTATTCATTCCACCCACTTTCTTTCTCTCACTCATGCAAATATCTTTCTATCCTTACACCCTTCACTCCATTCGCCCTTGCATCCATCCTTTTATCCTTTTTGCCTTTCCTTCTTGTCACAGTCTCTTCTTTATTTTGATATGCCCATCAATCAACTCTTCCTTCCAGTCGTCTCCCTCTCTTTCTTTCCCTCTCTTTTGTTCTCTTTATTTTTTTGTTGCAATTAACTTTCCTTGCTTGACCTCAATTATTGGTGCCCAGTATGTTTAAGAGCTTTTGTCTGCAGACAGGAAAGGCTCATAAATAACTATGAGTGTAAATACCACCCTCGCTTAAGCTGCAAAAGTGAGGGGTTTATGGCACCACTGCTCTGAGCTAGATTTTGCAGAGGAGCACTTCAGCTGAGATCATCCAGGAACACTGTGACCGAGATGCAGCCCTGCTGACTCTAGCATTCATCCGGCAAAGGACAGTAGCCTGCTCTGCACCAGATTGGCACCTTGATATATCATACACAGGTATGGTGGGTTGGGTTGTCCCAAGAGATATGGCAGAGCATACTCCAACTATGCTCTCAATAGGGTAGGTAGTGTTAGGATTGGAGTATAAATATAATCATAATTACCCTGTACTGTTATAATGGTTGAAATGTTTATCGTTTTCACCATTCTTGTGATGATGGTTACAATGATTTGTTCCTCCTACTAATAACTGCAGCTCACACTTTTTAAACAATAATACAATTGTTTCAGAAAATGTTTGAAAAGCACTTTGTATCTTTCTTGTGTCACCCTGGGGCATGCCTGAGTAACAACGAAAGGGTAGAGCTGTTCCCACGATTTATTTGGAGAGATAGAGTGCTCATGTTCAGAGGTTGCACATATCATCTGGTACACTGGTAAGGTTAGGGGTTCAGATGGGGTCCTGTGAGCTAGCTAGGAATTAGGCTAAAACACTTTGATGGTTTGTGTGGACTCAGTCCCCATATTCTGATGGTTATGTTGTCCGGATACCGAGTCCGACGTAATTCATAGGAACCATGTAACAAGACCAGTACAAGTTCCTGAAATATGACAGAGTAATGTGAAAGTCCCCATTGCAGAAAAGGTTAAAGTATTGCAAAGGTTGTTGAATGACCCAGAGGAAGGAAAAAGTGTGAGAAAAGCAGAACAAATTTGGAGATTTTAACGGTCAGGTGGTAAAAGGCGACTAAGATCTAGTGTGTCAATTGAAGGTGTGCCGCCTATCATCATAGAAGAAACAAACTCCAGCAATGTAAGTGACACTGAAGAGGATCAGCAGACACTAAGTAGATTCAGCACCTGAATGGAATTACTATTCAAGAAATGTGTCAAGAGATTGAAATGAAAGTCCAGATGAATTGAGCTCTGAGCTGTTTAAGCCTCCATGATATGCCACACTGACAAACAGCATTGATTGAAACAAAATATTTGAAACAAATATTGCAAGTTAGAACTTGACGAACAATTTTGTTTGAACTTGAGACTAAAATTAGCTTCAAAGACAAGTGATTAACTGTGAATTTGTAAAAGAGAGGAAGAGGATCCAGGAATCCTGAGTCTAGGTATGAATCCCTTAACGTCTCGGAGGATTGTTGCTCAAGGCTCTGGACCTCCCCAGCCTCAAGAGAAACAAGTAAGCAGAAAAGTTGTGAGCATGTGATCCTCCTATTAAAAAATTGTACTCATCCCCATCAATGGGTGTGCAGGCTGCACTACTAGGAAGTGTGTACTGAGGAGACCCCAATAGCGGTGAACTGTTCACCATCTGATGATGTCTGCCATTTTTTATGAAAATGTATGAAATTGTACCTGATATACTATCATCCTGGAAAAATACAAATAGCCTTGAGAAAGTGCTGGCTTTACTCACCTCACAGGGCGAATTACGTTCCGGCTCTTCTCTTTGCTTTTCTTAAAACAACATTTTCAAAAGGAAAAAGAAAAAAGAAACAATAAAAAATTAGAAAAAATATGAATGAGTGAAAATGGATGGAATAAAGTGAAAAAGCAGAAATAAAAAGACCTACTTTCACTCTAAGCATTTTCGTATTGTGCTATTTCCATGAAGAAAACACACCCATTGATGAGGATGAATACAAATGATTAACTGTGTTAAAAAGTCAAGAAGTGAAAGAGACTGAAATAATAAAAGTGTTAATAAAACAATTAAAAAGAATTCAGAAGAATTCCCTAGGCCCAAGGTTGCAGTAGAAGATAAGGGATAACATATTTAGAAGAAGAGGGAGTAGGGTTAGGGATGACTCGTAGATTATTGAATATAAACTTAATGAAATAACTGCAAGACAATTTTCAAAGGTTTGCTCTGTGCACAAGTAGAAGTTAAGGCAGAGAATTGAATCTGCTTGTTGATATATTCTATTAACGGTCTGACTGGAGACAAACGTGTTTCCTTAACAAAGGTAAATGTAGGATCATTATAGGTATTACTTTAATAATTGTATTCATAGTAGTCCTGATGTTGTTAGTTGAACTTAATTTTACTCCAAAGCTAGAGATGTCTGTTTCAACACCTGCAACTACAATACCGGCACACACAGTAGGTGAAACGAAACTGAAAGCTCCCTTTGCAGATTATTCTGGACTAGTTGTGGAATACAAACAAGCTTTTTATGCCAAGGTTGCTATTTTTGTGCACATTTACCTTCTTTAGCTACAGATGATGTGACTTGCCATCACATCCCACTGTCATATGCAATTACATGTAGCATTCTGCTTAGCTTATTTTATGAACAGGAACACTTTGAATATTGCTTTTCCAATTACAACATGATTCCTTTAAAAGGTCCTCTTCAGAAAAGCATGAATTTACATCTACAGGCAAAAGATCAAAACACGGCATGGTATTTATTTAGCTAAACCACAGTTATCGACACTGTCAAGGCATAAGAGAAGAATTTGACCCATCTAATGGGACTCTTAGACAAGTCATACACGTTGGCATTAGAGGAAAGGACAACTTAAAATTTTTCATTGTAAAAACAAAGAGTATGTTTTTAAGAACATTTGGAAGAAATAATAAGATGAATACACAAGGAAAATGGTATATCTAGAGTTGAAATTAGAGATAGGTAAAAAAGGGGGAAATTATGTGTTTGCAAAAGAAGAAACCAATTCAGAAAAAGGTACATTGAGTTCAGTAGTTTTGAGCACACATTTAAAGTTTTTTTAGGACCTGTTCAAATTCTTACAAGGGAAGAAGTAGCATTTCCAGGGGTTTATTTTGTTTGTGGACAAGATGCTTATTTCCTGTTACCTGCTGATTGGGAATGAATCAATGACTTAGCCTTACTGTTTCCTAAAATGTACCATGTAAATAGCATAGATGCTTTAACTATGACACCATCGCATAGACATATACAAGCTGTTTATGTCAGAACACAGTTTGTGGGATACATTTTTGGAGCAATCATACCACCAGTAGGAGTAGTTTTAAAAGATAAGAAAGTTGTTAACAGAAGTGAATGAATTAGCAACTATTGCATTCTGTGTTTTCCATGCTGTTAACACTAAAGTAGTGGCTATTAGATCAATGGTTTTACAAGATCGGATAGCTTTAGAAATGTTACTGTTAGAAAAATGCTGAGTCTGTGAGATGCTCAGCAGGGCTTTCAAACTTTCCCAATGAGAGTAAAAAGATAGCAGAATTCACAAAAAATATTTCTGTCCTGAAACCTGAACTAGAACCATTAGAAACTGATAGTATATTAGAGAATTTAGGTAAAGGTGCTTCCGCTATTAGTAACTGGTTTGCAACAGTAGGAGGAAGACTTTTTATAGTCATTCTGAAACCCGTACTAATCATAGATGTTTTTGATACTGTTATATTAATCAATCAATCAATCAATCAATCAATCAATCAGTTCACTTATAGAGCGCACTTCGTACCTGTGAGTGTCTCAAGGCACTAGGGGGGGGGGGGGGATGCTGCTACTGATCGAAGAGCCAGGTCTTGAGGAGTCTTCTGAAGGCCAGTAGGTCTTGGGTCTGCCGTAGGTTGGTGGGGACGGTGTCCCAGGTCTTGGCGGCGAGGTGGGAGAAGGATCTGCTGCCGGAGGTCATTCTTCGGATGCGGCGGTTTGTGGCGAGGTCGGCGGAGCTGGTGGGTGCGGGTGTAGAAGCAGAGTCGTCTGTTAAGGTATGCTGGTCCGGTGTTATGGAGAGCTTTGTGTGCATGGATGAGGAGTTTGAAGGTTAGCCTCTTGTTGACGGGGAGTCAGTGCAGGTCTCTCAGGTGGGGTGTGATGTGGCTTCGGCGGGGGATGTCGAGGATCAGACGTGACTAGGCGTTCTGGATACGTTGCAGCCATCTCAGGACCTTGGCTGAAGTTCCTGCGTAGAGGGCGTTTCCATAGTCCAGCCTGCTGGTGACGAGGGTATGTATGACCGTTCTTCTTGTTTCAGTGGGGATCCACTTGAAGATCCTGCGGAGTATTCGGAGGGTGTTGAAGCAGGATGAGGATATGGCGTTGACCTGCTTAGTCATGGAGAGGGTGGAGTCGAGGATGACCCCTAGGTTGCATGCATGGTCGGTGGTGTTCCCAGTGTTGTCGGCCACAAGGAGTCATCCCAGGCTGAAGGGGTAGAGAGGAGGACGAGGACCTCCGTCTTGTCTGAGTTTGGTTTCAGTCGGCTGTTCTTCATCCATTCTGCGACGGCTTTCATTCCTTCGTGGAGGTTGTTTTTTGCGGTGTGAGGGTCATTGGTGAGGGAGAGGATCAGCTGGGTATCATCAGCATAGGAGATAATGTTGAGGTCGTGCTGTCGGGCGACGTGGGCGAGGGGTGCCATGTAGATGTTGAACAGCGTTGGGCTGAGGGATGAGCCCTGTGTATGCCGCAGATGATCTTGGTGGCATTGGATTGGAAGGGTGGGAGGCGGACACTCTGAGTTCTGCCAGAGACGAAGGATGTGGTCCAATCCAGGGCCTTCTCTTGTATTCCGGTGTCGTGTAGGCGTGTTCGTAAAGTGCGGTGGCAGACTGTGTCGAAGGCGGCTGACAGGTCCAGGAGGATGAGGGCCGCTGTTTCACTGTTGTCTAGCAGGATCCTGATGTCGTCGGTGGCGGCAATGAGGGCGGTTTCGGTGTTGTGGTTGCTGTGAAACCTGGACTGGGACGGGTCCAGGATTTTGTTCTCCTCGAGGTAGTGGGTCAGTTGTTTGTTGACGATTTTCTCAGTGACCTTTGCCGGAAACGGGAGCAGGGAGATTGGTCGGAAGTTCTTGAGGTCCTTGGGGTCCGCCTTGGGTTTTTTGAGTAAGGCATTGATCTCTGCGTGCTTCCAGCTTTCCTGGAAGGTTGCTGTCTCGAAGGAGATGTTGATGACTTTGGTGGGGTATGATGGTTCTGCTGGCTCTGTTGAAGATGTGGTGAGGGCATAGGTCTAATGGTGATCCGGAGTGGACGGTGTTCATGATCTCGCAGGTGTCCTCGTCGTTGATGCTGGTCCAGGAGAGCAGGTGGTTGGTGCAGGTGGTAGTCATGGGGGCGGTGGTTGTCGGGGCGGTCGTGAATTTGAAACTGTTGTGGATGTTGGCGATCTTGCAGTGGAAGAAGGTGGCCAGTGAGTCGCACATGTTTTGCAAAGGCGAAATGTCGTTGGTGTTGGAGCTGGGGTTGGAGAGTTGATTAATGATGTTGAAGAGTTCTTTGCTGTTGTGTGCATTGTTAACTAGGCGGGCCTTGAATAAGGCCCTCTTGGCGGTACTGATGAGTTGATGGTGACTTCGGGTGGCGTTCTTGTGGGCTGTGTAGTTGTCCGGTTATCGTTCACGGAGCCAGTTCTTCTCCAGTTTCCTCATAATCTTTTGGAAGCCTGGAGGTCTTCGGTGAACCAGGTGGCTTTCTTCCTGGTGTGGTTTTTGGAGGTGTCTTGTGCGGGGCGAGGGTGATGGCGCAGTCATCGATCCACTGTCTGAGGTTGCGGGTGGCGGTGGTGGAGGGCTCAGCGGGTGGGCTCTGGGCGAGGGTGGTAGTTAGCTGGTCTTCGGTGACTTTGCCCCAGCAGTGATGGGGCAACTGTTGGGTGTGGTGGTGCGTGGTGGGCTTCCGAAGGTGAAATGGATGCAGCAGTGGTCAGTCCAGTGGGGTTTGGTGGTGTGGTTGAAGGAGACGTGGGGTCTTACTGAGAAGATGGAGTCAAGCGTGTGCTACCAGCATGGGTGGGTGTTGTCACAAGCTGTCTGAGTCCGAGGTTGGCGAGGTTGGCAAGGTTGGCAATCAGGGTGGTGGAGTTGGTGTCGTTGTTGTTCTCGAAGGTGGAAGTTCTGGTCCCCGAGGAGGATGTAGTCCGTGGAGGTGAGGGCATGTGTGCTGATGAAGTCGGCAAAAGGCGTCGCTGAACTGTGGTCTGGGTCCGGGGGGTCTATAGATGAGGGCTCCTCTGAGGGTGGTGTTGGGGTCGGTGTGGATCTGGAAGTGCAGGTGTTCGGTGGTGCAGAGGGTGCCTTCCGACTCTGAGGGTGTTCTTGTGGGAGATGGCGACTCCTCTTCCTACTCTGTTCTTGCGGTCTCTGCGGGTGATCTTGTAGCCTTCCGGGATGGCTATGGCGATGTCAGGGGCTGATGTGGGGTTCAACCAAGTCTCCATCAGGAATGCGATGTCTGGGGAGGTTGAGTTGAGGAGGTCCCAGAGTTCGATGGCGTGTTTGCGGGCATAGCGGGTGTTGAGGAGGATACATCTGAGGTAGTTGGGTTCTTTGGATGCTGGTGAAGCTGCAGTTCCGGCAGGTGAAGGGCCCTTGGGTACGCTTCAGGGTGGCCCGGTAGCCGGTGTGTTCTTTTCCGGGGTTGAGTGCGTGGAGGGTGTTTGCGTCGTAGTGGATTTGGGCATAGTGGCATCCGTGGGGGCCAGGGGTTCTGGCGTTGGGCACGGTCCAGGCGCAGACGGGCGCAGACGGGCTTGCGCAGCGGTCGCCATAAGACGGGGAGGTGGGAGGGAGAAGCAGATGGGAGGGGAGAGAGACGAATGGGCGAGCGGGGCTGGCCGCAGGTGACGCAGCGGCGGGAAAAGCTGGGAAAGGACGGCGAAGGGGAGAGAAGGCAAAGGCAACAGGCAGTAAACAGGAAGGGGGAACAGAGACAGAAAGTAAAGAAACAATACAGTAAACCGAGGCAAATACAGTACAATAATACAATAAAAACGATAACAGAACAAAAAATAAAGCACAATAAAAACAACAGTGACAAACCTACGGCCTACCACTGGCCAACAGGGATGAGGAGCAGGTGGTAGCCTGCGGGTGGAGGCGGGCCTAGAGCACAGCACCAGGCAGCAGCTGGGCTCAGAAGCACGGACGCAATCAGGTGGAGCTGCACGGCGTGGGGACGACCTGCCTGGAGACAGAGTCACCACACATCCTATAAAATAGCTGGATGCTGTCTAAATGGATGAAAGAATAGAGAAAGAAGCAGAATAATTAGGAGAATATTAGAATTGCAAGAGGAAAAAAATAGAAATTATTAGAAACTGAGAGAACGTAGAAAACATAAAACTGAAAAAGAATGCTCAACAGAGAGTGAGAGCGTACCTCAAGGATTCATTTGTGAAGAGATTGAGATGGTTTTTAAGCCATTAGAGAAGGGAAACTGCTAACGTAAATATAATTATTTACAACACGTTTTATTAAATAAAATAATGTGCATCATTTATATTTAAGAATGAAGTGTTAAGTGCAAAACAAATGTAGTAGTCAGCCATACCTAAAGCCTATAGGCCTTTAATATAGAAATACACCATGGATTCCTAACTTGTCCTGACTGAAGACGCCATGGTTTGAAAAATGTTTTTCACTTTAAATGACCGTTGTGCAAGATGTTTTTAATCACCTTACTGCAGACCTTGCAATGTCGGAAGCTACTTTTTATCAGGTAATAAATAGACATTTATTGTATTAGACGAGTAATAGTGAAGTTCCCACCACAAAAGATGTAGACGACAGGGAGGAAGATTCATGGAAAGATGTGTTGGAAAAGAAGAAAGGATGTGGCGCAACATTCAAGGACATATGGTGAAAATAATATTGCACTCTCGTGAGAAGATGGGGAATAGACCTGTTCCCAGGAGCATACTAAAATGCTATTCGTCAACATGAAGAAGAAAGAATATTATTGTTGCAGCACAGAAAACGTGTGTTTATATTAGCATGTGTTCTTAGACTAGTGAGGAGAGGAGAACAGAGCCGCAGGTGTCCCCTATCCCAGACCATCTGAGAGGAGAATCTTTACTGAGTTTTCTAGGACATCTCTATTTGAGAAGCCTTAGTTTATTTCCAAATCTGCTGGTATTTGAGCTGAACATACTTTTCAACTTATTTGGCTAAAGCTTTATGCTTATACTCGTGTCTCTCATCAGGACCTTTAATGGGTATCTGAAATTACATCTTTATTCCTTCCTGCATTAATCTTGCCTAAATGTAGAATAGGGAAGTTTTTTTATGGAACACACTTATTACATTTAATTGTGTTGTTTGTTTATTTGACTTTCTTATTCAACTTATTTCATTACTAAATATTGATTGATTGATATTAACTTTTAGTGATGAAACTTGGAAAATCATACTTAATAAAGAATGAACAACTAGTTGAAAATAAAAGCCTTTAACTCATACCTAACTATCTTTATTGACTGAACTAAAATAATAATAATTGTTAGAAATGGGGGTCTCTAGTTGGCAGAGGTAGGTTCCTTTGTCCAAGTAGGGAACCTTCTTCCTAGTCAGAGTAAGGGGGATACACTTCTAAAATAATCCCTGCTCACCCCCTTGGTAGCTTGGCATGAGCAGACAGGCTTATCTCAGAGGCAGTGTGTAAAGCCTTTGGGAACAAATACAGTAATACAGTGAAAACACTATAAATGGACACAAACCAGTTTAGAAAAAATAAGTAATCTTTATCTAAACCAAGCAAGACCAAAACGACAATAATCCACAATACAGTACTAAAAATATGACTTTCAAATGGTAGAAATAGTTATATTCAAAGCAAATTACAGATGTGACACTCTCAACACAGAGTACCTTGGACGCATTGCGCATATAAACAAAAACTGTTTCAGGGAATGTGATGCGTCAGTTTCTTATGCCCAGGGAAGGTGATGCGTTGGTTCCTTACTTCAGAGGAGGTGATGCGTTGGCGCCTTACTGCATCGCAGGGGTGGTAATGCGTTGGTTCCTTACTGAAGGGGAGGTGATGCGTCAGTTTCTTACTGTGCAGGGAGGTGATGGGTCAGTTTCTCACTGCGACCCCGGTGTTCTTGCCAGCGCAGCACCCAGATGCGATGCATGAGGATCAGGGATGTGTTGGTTCTCAATGCGGCAACGGCCCTTGCATTGATTTCTTCAGCTGCAGTCCCACAATGCATTCTTGCAGCCGCACAGCAGGGCCTGTGTCGGAATCGGTGCGGTGATCTCGGCCTTCGTAGATTGGTGCACTCGATGCAGTATACAGCGATTTCTCAAGCCGCGAGCAGGAGCTGCATCGGTTTCTTAGGTGATGCATCAGAAACATTGACGGATGAGTCGTGCTTCTCGAAGTTGTGTAATCTTTTCCTGCTCCCAGCGGCAAGCAGCCTCCGAAGGTTCAAAACAGCAGCAGGAACCTCTTGGCAGGTCATAACTCCCATTAAGGAAGTTCAGGGTAGCTGGGGTGAAGTATTTGTGTCCCTGAGACTTCAGAACATGAGGCAAGCTCTTCTTTCAAGCCCTTAGATATCTTCTTCAAGCAGGGGACAAAATATACAGCAACGTCCTTTCCTTCCCCTTTCCTTGGCAGCAACAGCCACTGCAGGCCAACCCAGACAGCACACAGCAAAGGAGCAGTACTTCTCCTCAGTTTCTCCAGCTCTTCTCCTTGACAAAGCTTCCTCTTGATTCCCATAATGATCTAAAAGTCTGGGGTCTGGGCCCCTCTTTTTATGTTACAAAATCCTTTGTTCTCTGGAGGCAGAGAGTGTCTTTCCCCAGCTAGAACCAGTTCTGTCCTCTCTGGTGCAGCTTCCTGGCAGGAGATAGAGACAGCATTGTTCTTGGCAGACCAGGGTTATCTCCTCCCCCTCCCTACTCTGAATGCAGCCCAGTTCTACTCAACCCAGCCCCGACTCACCCTGGAAAGGCAGGACACACCTCAACCACCCAAGTGGCTGTCTGAACAGAATGCACATCCCCGCCCCTGTCACTCCAAAGCCAGAAGTCAATACGTAACCTAGCAGATGCACACTGGATGGTTTGGCCAGAAAATACATACTTTCTAAAAGTGGTATTTTCAAACCCAGAATGTAAACAGTACCTTAACTAAAAGATGCATCTTAACATTCTGAGTTCAGGTATATCAAACTTTATTTTCCCATCTTGTTCCCATGGGCAGTAATACGCATAAGATGTTATGAGCAAACTCCCCATTCTATCCTATGGAGACAGATAGCCTTACAATAGTGAAAAATGAAATTGGCTGTATTTCAATATTACGCATTCCACACCTTTCAGGGCATGACCTACCTTTCACATACACTGCACCCTATCCACAGGGGTACCTTGGGCCTTTCTTAGGGGTGACTAACATGTAAGAAAAGGGAAGGTTAGGACCTGGCAAGTGGGTGCACTTGACAGGTCGACATTGTAGTTCCAAACTGTGCTCAGACTCTGCAGTGGCAGGTCTGAGTTACATTTACAGGCTGCTTTTTGGGTGGCACAATCAGTGCTGCAGGCCCGCTAGCAGCATTTGATTTACAGGCCCTAGGCACACACAGTGCACTGTACTAGGGACTGATTAGTAAATCAAATATGACAATCATGGAATCACCAATCCATAACAACAATTGACATAGGGAGCACTTGCACTCTGGCACTGATCAGCAGTGGCAAAGTGCCCAAAGCATCTAGACCAGCAAAATGAAGTCTAACACACAGCAAAAACACAGGAGGCAAAGGCAAAAATACAGGGGAAACCCATGCTAATGATGGCAGGTCTAACAATAATTGATAACATTTAAGATTCACTTCAGCTCTTTACATTCCTGTTTACAGCAAAGATCCATCGACCTTGTACTCTTGGTTCGTGATGATGAGTATGTGGCAAAGGAACCCAGCATATTCTTCACTCTGTTTAACAAATACAATAGATTCCTGGGAAAATGTATCCTCTATTGGAATATGGGAATCCACAGTCACAGTGTGTGCCACCATTTGGCAATTGCATGGCATGCATCTGTTGCATCACAACGGCCTAGTCCACATAGGCCGTTGTTGTAACTGGAGTATTGAGGGGCATATTTTTCAGCCCCTTGCTTGGCCAGACCAACACTTTATATGAGGCTCCTGTGGCACAAACTTCAAAGTCATATCTAGGAGATCATGCAAAGCCACTTTGCTTGGTTTTGAAACAACTCATAGATATGGAGTAAGGCAAAGCAGCGCAAATTACTGCATTGTCTTACTCTGTGCTCGGGAGGCATTCCACGCAACACCGATCAAATTTGACACATTCCCAGATTTATGAAATCATGTAAACCTTGGGAAGTGCCAAAACCGTATGCCTCCCAAGGTAGGGCGTAACAAGGAGAAGTAACTATATTTCTCCTCGTTAATTGGCGTTAGTGGCGATTTCTTTGTTCCCCGAATTAAACTGGCCAAAATGGGCGGCCGCTCGTTTTCTTATCTTGGCCCAAAGATGTGGAATGCTCTTCCGCCGGCTCTGAAAGCCGAGACTGATCTTCTCCCCTTTCGAAAAAAACTGAAGACCTTTTTATTCAACTAATTTCCTGCAATGTATGTTCCGTTTTGGGCCTTCTGCTTGTTTTCTTTCTCTTATCTATCTCTGGCGCCGGGAAACCCATTGAGGGTAGCTGCGCGCAATACAAGTTCAAATAAATAAAATAAATAAATAATTCCTCTTTCCGTGTGTGCTGCATTCTGCAGCACACGTGGAAAGAGGAAAATGCATTTTAAGATTTGTTTTTTGCAGGAAGGTGCCCATTCCTGGACAAAAACAATCCTGCTGACAACAAAGGCTCCTTTGCACCATGGTGTGAGAGTGCATACGTTGGCGCTAGGCTGCCAAATCTGTACCAGCACTGAGGGAAAGGGCAGTAATGCATAGCAGTAGATAAATACGGTGCATTCCTGCCTTTTCACTTTGACGTAGGGTAGGGCAGCAAGGTGACTTGCTGTGCTGCCCTATGTCAAATCCCCATAAATGAGGGGCTTGGTGTTCTTAATATGGTATGACTCTGTTTTGCCTGTAGAGACACAACATAGGACCCTGCATCTCCCTCCCTGCTTGGGGTAGGACAGCCAGGCCCACACTTTTTCTCCACCCGCAATTTTGTCGGTGGGGAGGAGTCTTTGGAGCACGAGCCGCTGCTTGGGCTTCTATCCCTTTATCTAGCTCCCCCAGGTAATTAAGCAGACACAGCGTGCTTCTGGACAGAGAGAGAGATCGAAATAAGGAGCTTTGGGTTCCTAGTCCAGCCCTGGGTGGTGTCTGCTTGTCCTTCGGAGTCCTGTAGCTCATCTGTTATCTTCGCTCAGCTTAAGCTGCCTTACTTTTAAAAAGCTAGTCGATTCCACTTAAATTTTTTTCAATGAAGGTCTCCATCTGTGCCATATCAATGCACCAATGTTGTAGAGACTCCTCTGCAGAGAGGATGGCTGCTTATTACTGGTTTCAAGGGTTTGTGCTTGTGTTATGGGTCACTAACTCTAATCGCTCTGTGTCTGCTAAACACTAAGGGGCAGATTTATGTTGGACATGCGCCACGTTTGCGTCACGCAATGGTGGCGTAAACGTGGCGCATCCCTGCGACCCATTTACAACGTGACGCATCTAGGCAGATGCGTCACGTTGTAAAGCCCTGCACCACATGTGGCCGTTCCGGCGCAGGGTGGACGTTCCGGGGCAGGTGCGCCTCGCAAAAGTGGCTGAGGGAAATCTACAAGATTTCACTCAGTCACTTTTAGGCCAATGCTGCGTCAAAACCCTGCTCCTGCTTTAAGCAGGCGTAAGGCTTGACGCAGCATTGGTCAGATAGGGCACCCCCGAGCCTTGCTGGAGCTGCGTCGCGCTTGCGACACAACTCCAGCAATGCGCCACTTTTACGGCACAGATGCGTGACGCATCTGTGCCGTTTTTGCCCAATGGTGCGCCGCATTGTAAATGCGGCGCACCATGGGTGGCAGAGCGGCGGCGCACGATAACTGGCGCATCCCTGGGGATGCGCCAGTTATCATAAATCTGCCCCTAACACTTCATATACACGTGAACAGTATTTCTAGGCGCATGCATACCCCGTGGCAAAAAAAAATATGTTTTGTCTTCTTAGTGCGCAGGGCTTTGAAACACAATTGTGTCATAAAACTGGGAGTAAAGTTCCCACCAATCTTAAATGCATGTACGGTTGCTGTTACTCTCATCAAAAAGCTTGTGATGTCAGTTGCAATACACGAGTAAGCACAATTTGTACTCTTCTCTAAGTACAGGGATTTAATATCTCCTGCACCCACTTTTGCAACAGCATCATAATCTAAATGGCCATGTATGTAATCTTTACAAGATGTCTCCAGAGTGCCACTCCCACAGTTCCTTCCTTGCAGATGGTGCTATTTTTTTTTTATCTTTGAGGATGTTGCTATTGATGAAGACCTATGCCCTGGTTACAATTGGGCCGGAAATCCTGTTTCAAAGCAAACTCCCATTTGCACCCAAAATGGGATTAGAAGATGAGAGCCAATTAACCCCGATGCAGGAATTGGCCTCCGGGATCTTTAGCATGTAATACCTGCCGGCAGAATGGGTGCAAACTGCGCACAGTAACAGTTAAAATTTCTGCTTTCCTCTGCCCTGGGAAAATCATAAACACAATTCACAAATGTACTCATTCTTTGAGTGCAATTTGGAATCGGGTGCACATTATGCACTCACGCCTTGATCCGCCACACAGTAGGGATAAAAAGAAAGTGAAAGATTTGTACCCGTGATAATCAAGCCATTGCAGTTTTGCTCAGCTAGCTCAAAGTTTATATGAAGAATTTGGTTTGAAACAGCAAACATTTCTTCTGTTACATTTCTATCATGCTTGACCCCATTAAGGTAAACTCTCATTTATCTTTTTCTTGTTTTCCTTTTTGTAGCATTACATTCTTCCATTATTTGAATGTACACTACTCTTTTTTTCTGAGCTATGTTTCAATTTAAAGACAAAGGTAAAGGTCGCCACCTTTAAATGTACCCACACCAGTTAAAAAGTACAATTAAATAAAAGTATCCCTGCAAGCCCATTATTTGTACTAGTCAAATACACTTTGTTGATATGGAGCATGTCAACAGTTATTAATTTTGTGCATTCCAGATGTCTGCAAAAAACAATAACTTCATTTGGCTGATATGTCCTATTTAATAATGCCCTATCTATTTTATGATAGCATTGATGCCCTTCTCAATTTTCATTACATTGCCTTATAAAATTATAACCTGCAAAATGTTCTCCTATCCGCTTATCATCTTTTACATTTTTCATTTTTTATTAATGTATAATCGTTTGTATTATCGCACAGGGATCCGTCTTCCACAATACTAGCAAACAAATGGATGCTATGAATTTCCACTGCAAATAAAGACACGCAGAGCAATGAGGAAATTCAGGAGCAGGTGCTTATGCTTTCTTTTTACAATGTCTACATAGTCCCTTAGATCTTAGAATGGCCTGAACTTGTAATTTACCACACACTTGTCTCATAAGGAATTCCTGTCAACGAAGGCGGAAGGACAGTTATCTCCCTATCAAATTCCACCAGAGCAATGTGTAAATAAAATTGTACCTTCGATTGAAACTACAAACAATACATTTAACAACCTTAACCCCTTAAGTGCGGGGAACGTTCAGCGGTCGTCGCGTGCACTACCTCGCTAGTGCTGCGCACGTTCGCTGAACGTTCCATTCCCGTTAGCGCAATCGAACGTCCGCACTGGGGCGGAATTTTCGGCGCGCTTAACGGGTTAAAGGCACAGCCTTTTTATACAGGTTGGCATGACTCACTGCACCGAGGATCTGTCTATGACCATATGGTGTTGGAAGGAAAAGGGAATGGATTTGGTCTGGAAGGAGACCCACATCGCTGACAGTGGTAAAAAAAAGTGTTTGGATGTGTCCCAGCCTTCCTATTGGTCTAACACTCTGGACAGCTAGGTCAATTTTCATTCTGTTGTATGCTAATCAAGAGCCAACAATAGTACACTCACGAGTGCTCTCTACCTTGAATATTCCCAGCTGCACTCTCAAGAAAATGGCTTACAAGTGTCTAAGAAAAAGCTTAAGGTCTCACTCAGATAAAATAAGGTTCCTTGTTTTCTTTGGTACAAGGTACTTTCGCTATCTCAAAGGAGTGCATTTTGTAAAAGGCTTTGAGCATCCTACCTGTTGGGTCAGATCTTCTGTGGTTACTTGTCCTTCTGGTAGGCACCACAGGGAGTTTTGTCAGAGAGGCCCCTTTCCACTTGCCGTGGGAGCAGCAAAGGCAGCCCATACGGGCTTTCCTTTTTAAACTGCCAGACATATAGGATTTGGTGTCCCAAGTGTTTCAAAATCTCCGTCCTTAGACTGGCTACTAGAATTTATTCTCGCTTATCTGATTTTGTATAACCTTCTCCTTTAGTCTCAGTGGTAGCATTCATTAGACAACATTTCCAAGTTGCCTACTTGGTGAGATCACCACTTCCACATGTATGAGTTTGTTATCATACATGCATTCTGTGACTAACTAAGAAGAACTAGGTATTCTGAACTCACTGCTGATCAAGGACAACATGCTCTAGTCTAGTCCTTGAATCATTTGCCTAGGTTTATTTATTTTATTTATTTATTTATTTAAACTTGTATTGCGCACAGCTACCCTCAATGGGTTTCCTGGCGCCAGAGATAGATAGAAGAAAGAAAACAAGCAGAAGGCCCAAAACAGAACTGGCTGTGCAGGGAAATTAATTGAACAAAAGAGTCTTCAGTTTTTTACGAAAAGGAAGGAAATCAGTCTCAGCTTTCAAAGCGGGCGGGAGAGCATTCCACATCTTTGGGCCAAGATAAGAAAACGAGCGGCCGCCCATTTTGGCCAGTTTAATTCTGGGAACAAAAAAATCGCCACTAGTGGAAGATCTTAAAATCCGACCAGGCTTATAGTCTTGAACCAGGCAAGTATTTAGGGGCAGAACCCTGCCTGATTCTAAAAAGGAGGCATAAGGTTTTAAATTTTACACGGTTTGAGACTTTAAGCCAATGAAGGTCACGCAGAGCCTGAACTGCGGAGGATCTCCGAGGTACGTTACACAATAAACGGGCTGCCGAGTTTTGCACCACTTGAAGCTTGTTTATAGTGGCCTTGTCGGCCCCAAGATAGAGCACATTCCCGTAATCAATACGGGAAATCACAAGAGCCTGGACGACAGTTCTCCGAGTAGAGCAAGGCAGCATCCACAGGATCTTCTGCAACCATCTTAGGGTGGAAAAACAGATTGCAGCGACCTTTGTTACCTGCTGTCTCATAGGTTCTTATGGGTAAAGTAATCCAGGACAATAGGGACAAGAAAAAATAAAAGTCCTGTGAACAACTGACAGGTAGCAAAATATCCCTTAATTATCTAACCTTTTATCCCTCTAAACTTACATTATGCAAATATTTTGAAATATTTTCATGATACATAGAACTACTTAGGGGGGAATGCCCCTTAGATTTCAAAACCTTAGAGTTTACGATCCGGATTTTTATAGACCTTTATGCAAATAGGATCTGAAATCAATTAACCAATGCTAGACAGTTGATTGGCAGCAGTATGTTCAACATTTATTTAGATTGAACTAAAACTCAAACTTTCAGATTAAGGGCCTGATTTAGTCCGGCGGACAGGTTACTCCATCACAACGCTGATGAATATCCTGTAGCCAAAATATAAATCCCATTGTATATTATGTGATTTATATTTAGGCAAGAAACATGTTGACCACTGGCACCAGATAGACCCAGCAGGACCATTACCTCCAGGGAGGACTCACAGTTTTTAGATAATTTAGTGCACCCCCAAAACATGCGGAACTGGAGTCCCTATATGCTGTGTTTTTTGGAATGTTTCATTGATGTGCAATTGTTAGTTTTTTTAGCCATTCCAAAATAAGGGAGTAATGTAATGTTGCACTAGTGACGTAAATGATGCGCGGGCCACATTATTGTATGTTACCTTGCGGGCTGGGTTTTCGTATGCCCAAGCCTCGCGGACGAGATAATTACTCCCTGAGCCACGTGGGCTAAGAAAATAAAAGTCCGTACTCGGAATTGTGGTGTCTCTTAGGGAGAACGCCCCTTTAGACGAGTAAGCAACTATACCTCTGTCTGGCCTCTAGTTATTTCTAGGCCACATGACATGTCTGGAGTGAGGGCACATGTGCTACACACCCACGACACTACATGCAAGTGGGCCCCTGGTTACTGGAATCCCTCAAAGATTAGTCCTGTTATATTATTCATCTAATCAGCCAGTCTCGAACTTGACGCCCTGCATGAGGCGCTCTTTAGGGAGTACTGTGGGTGTAAGTGTGCCCTGGCAGCTGAAGACATGGGACACGTTTCCACTGTATTCCTTAGACTAGAAATGTGACAAACCGAAATAGTCACATATAAACTATATCCGAGCTTTAATGTTCAGTAGTTTGGATATGGGGCCTGCTAAGGGCATGTAAAACAATTATTTCAAATCATTCCATTTGAAACACTTATAATGCACGACAGTCAAGCCACACAATAAAGCCTGTTTAAAGTAAATGTAGCTGAACGCCTTAGTGCAAAATAACTGATGTTGGCAATGTTTCTTGGCAAGCGCCTCAAGTTATAACCTTGTGTAAAACAGGCTATTCATGCTAATGCTGTTTCCCACTATAATTGTGTCTCTGTTGAACACAAAATATCAGTCATTAAACTGAGAAATAATAGAGCATTTTCATATATCGACCTTTTCCGCAGAAGTTCAACTTTCAATTTAATCTCAGAGAAAAGATTCCATAAAGTATTAGTGTGCTGTGATTTTATGGATTCCAGTAATCCATACAAAAATAAGGTCTTAAATGTTAGCCAGCACAGCTAATTTTAAAGATCAGTTTATTTCGATAGGTGGACAAGATATTTTTGTTGGTGTCTATGAAAGAAACAAAACATGTCTACAACAGAAAGAAAGTGCACTTTTCAATAAAAGGTTTGAAAGCGCTATCAGGTATACTCTTTCCAAGTACAGGTGCAGCTGAAATTCCACCTCAGAACGTTCCACGCAGCCCCCAATGGTGAAGCAAGGACCTTAATAAATATTTGGATAACAATATCAGAATTTCTGCCTCAGCCTATCTGAAAGAAAGGCCCCTGCTCTTATTGGGCACCTGGTCTCCGGACCTTGGACATAGATAGAGAATTAATCAAAAGCTGCAAATCACATTCAATTCACACATCTCAGTTAAAAAATCAATTCTTAGGCATCAATGATGACATTTTGATGTGAGTTTAAAGGGCTTTATTCAAATCTTCTTTATTGACCATCTTTTGATTCTGCTCAATACTACCCAGAACATAAGGCATAAAGTGTGTACCATATAGGAAAATCCCTATTTTAAATCGTAAATTGAGAAAAGTATTTTTGAATCTTTAAAGAGTCTGAAATTGAGAGGTGAAAGCATAAAGCTTTAAGCAATGTGTTATTCAATAGGCACTTCCCATAAAGAAAAGTTAGATATTCAGATGAGTCTCAAAAACAGCAGACATTAAGGCAAGGGAAAGTAAATGGGTCTCAGCATAGAGCTCAGCAGACAGTCTGGAAAGGCCTGAAGGATCTCCACCAAGGAAATCTCTCTCCACTCTACCCTGGTCTACTCTAGGAACACTCACTAATAAAACATTTTTGATATCTATAACTAAAGTAAATGTTGCATTTGTCCATCTTGTCCGCCAATAGAAAGTCAATGTCTTCATAGAAACAAGAAGGCTTACACTGTCTAAGCTGCTTCAGAGCAAAAGACTGATAGATATTACGTGTTAAATGCAACATTAATATTAACATTGTACAAGTCAAGATTTAGTTCCCACTGATTACTCTATTGTTTTTTTTATTTTCAGCCCAGAAAATCACAGTAAATACAAAAAAACTAAATACAATTACATGTAAGCATATCAACAAGACAATAAAAAAAATAATAAAGAGCAAACAGAACAAAAATGGCAGACAAAAATTCTTACATCTGTACACACATATCCTACACCTGAAGGGGAGAACAAGGGGCTTATACTTTACCCTGTGACATGAAGCTTAAACATCTGTGCTTTACAAGAACAGAAGGGAAGAGAGTTAACTAAGATACTACTTTAAGCAAACCTATGCGTTTACAATTAAAAATTAAGGTAGGGTTAACTACCTACTCCATCACATGGCCCCAAATTTGCCTAGCCCTTCTCCTTGCCCTTCGACCCTTCCTTTTATACAGAGCCATCTCTATATTATAGACATGAAGCAGTCTGGCATACCAAGCTTGAACTGTCAGGGTCAGCGTCCTTCCCCTGCCTTGCAATTAATAGTAGAGCTACTGTATTATAGAGGAGAGCCGAAAATACTGGTGTGCGCAACAAAAGCAGGGATATCTGCAGCCTGGGTATTTCTACAAGTTTGCATACTTTGTGCCAAACATTCCAGGCCACTCCAAGAGGTTTAAAGAGTGTTTTTTTTTTAAATACCTGCCCTCTAACTGTCTTAATAAAAGCCCTGGTACTGTCATATCTATAGCCGACTCAAATATTGAATGGGGAATTTCTCTTTCCAGCCCATCCGCATCTGTCTCTGCCCCCGCACCAGTATGCCCATTTGTTGTATTTTTAAAGCCCAGTAATATTAACGCAGATTAGGGACCGCAAGCCCCCGTGATTTTGTGGGAAATGTCCAAAATTTCAGAGAACACCTGACCTGCTTATGGTGCTAGATAAATTGGGAAAATAATCTGTCTAATTTCCTAAGAAAATTGTTTTCCTGCTATAGCGAAATACAACACAATAAATATACTATTTTGGGGAACATCGTCATTTTTAGCACATTGCACTTTCCTATTATCGGCATGGATAAGTTGTCCATTCTCTTTAGATATTTACTTATCTTCTCTAGTAGTGGAGCCAAAAGAATATCTCATATGTTTATCGACCTCTTCACTTGTAGGCAACACTCATGTGGCCTCAAAGGCGTCTTACTGCACAACAAGCTGTGAGGTAACATGCACAAAAGAGTAGACATGAATCTAAAATGGTTACATGGCTCAGGCTAACTTTCCAAAGAGTAGAGTAGGACTAGAGATGACCATAGGGGCAATAATACTACTAATGTCTGTCTACTGACTTTACTCTAGTACCCGATTTGGACTAGTGATAATGTATGTTGTAGATGTTGATGTTGTACTATTAACTGTTTTTTTCAATCTTCCTAGTGAAAATGAATAAAATAGGGGGAGGTGTACTGGCATCTACAAATGTGCACTTTTTTTTACTAGGCACACTACCAGTACCAACCACCAGTGCCGGTCGGGCCAGCGGCAATGCTGCCATTCCGGAGGGGGCAGGAGATGCAGCACCTGTAGGAGTTACGGGGGGGGAGCCAGTAGCAGTGGCAGGCGGTGGTAAGTTATATTCATTACTTATTGGCATTACTACTAGCTGGAAGGGTGTTCACTTACCTCATTGTACTTTGAGACTTATAAAGTATGAAGTTGTAGTGAACATTATACAACGGTTGAAGAAGACACCCTTTACTTAGCATTAGCAATGCATTAGCAATAGCATTATCAGCGCGAGTTGAGTAACCAATGCCCTCTTCTATCTGACTCCAACTCAGCTGTGAAAGTTTTATGGAGAAGAATAAAAGTCAGATCAGATGACTTTGATGGATGTGTTGAACAAAAAGGGAAAGAAGGGTTAAAGGAGGAAGGACGGGCGAGATGTGATATGACTGGCAGAGAAGGATATGTTGGAAGCATGCATAGGTGGCTGATAGAGAATCAGATCAGATGCAGGGGTTGTTGAAGGATGGATGGAAGGTGAAAGAAGATGCCTGCCTGGGTGGATGACACAGTATGGGTGGATAGGTACTAGATAGCAAGAAGAATCATCAGCCAGGTTTATGGTCCAAATTCAAAGCCAAGACAAGCAAGGAAGGAGCGGACGCATGGGTGGTTGTTGGAGAAACCAACTAAGGTTTGTTAAGAGATATATAAAAAAGAATGATCAACATTTACTTTTAATGGATGGATGCCTGGATGTATTCATCATAGACAGCATAGGTGAAGACTGTCACTGGATGCAGAGTCTTACTTTCAAGAGAATGTAAAAGAAACTGAGCCAGAGTAGCAAAGCGGAGGGGAATATATAAGTAGTATTTTCAGAATACAGTTGACTCAGTAGTTTGCAAGCACATCATTATCAAGCGCCTTCCTCTGACTCCGAGGGCCACGCCCTACCTATGTTGATTTATTTTCCATTGTGTCAGCCAGCCTGCAAAGGGTGGCCTATCTGTTGGTTACACAATCAATGAACAAAGTACCTTATGCAGTAGTGGTTGGTGGTGGGAGTGCCGGTGGGTGGTGATGTGGGTAGGTGGAGGGGCAGGGTGGGGGGTAGTAAACTATGGATTATGATGCAGTACATGCAACAACATTTGTTTTATTTATTTATATGTTTACTTACCAGTAATTGTCCGCAATCCATAGTTTACTATCCCCTACCCTGCTCCTCCCCCTCCCCACATCACTACCCACGAGCACTCCCACCACTGACCGCTACAGTTGTGTCGAGTGAGTGACTTAACACAATCGTAATTTGCAAACTTTACTGCTGTGTGGTAGGATCATGTTGAATTTGACAATGAATCCAAACAATGCCGGCAATTAATTAGGATGTATTAGGTGGGTCCCTTTGAAAAAAACATGGATTGTACATACACTGAGAATGGGTGGGTAAGCAGAAGAAGATTCTCGCCCTTCCTTGAAATTGAATTAGTGTTGCTTTCACCACATCTGCCCCAGCAAGCGTGTGATCACTTGTTAGTGTACATTTAATATAGTCAGCCACATCACACCTCAATATAAATCACACAACCCGGGGGAAGAGGGTTAGGGTTTGATGAATGGATGGGAAGGGGGTTTGGGGGATATGTTTGACAAAGAAAAATAGTACGCATGGACACAACAAAAGTAAAACACAATCTTGGATGATGACCATGATCCACTATCCAATAAATCTATAAAGGGAGAAAAAGGAAATGCATGCATGATGAAGATTACTTGATGGTTAATGAGTAGCACTTATTAACTACTACTACACAATTAGACAGTACAGGGCAGCAGTATTATATGAAATTTGCCTTGCCTGTATGCCCTCAGAGAGACCCAAATTACATGCTGTACCAGGCTTACTTTTAAAGCTAGCAAAGAAAATTAAAAATAGTTGTAGGGATCTATTAGCAAATAACCAACAACACAACGTCACACAGTCATAATGATTAAAGAGAAGAAAAGGAGTCAAATTATTTAAAAGATGAATGATGAATGATACTAAAGTTACTGTATTGTCCAGGTCCAATTGTGAAGTTACATCTTGTCATTCATCTTGGTCCTCCCTTTCATGAACACTCTGCACATCATTCTTGGGTGCCACGGCCTTCCTAATGCAGATTTGTAAGGTAAGTGTGAGTTTTTGCTTCCAGTATAATAGCTCTGGTAAAGGCCGGCCTGTAAGTGCAGATGGAAAAACAAAAGGGGTATTGAAAAATAAATGAATTTAAAAAAAGCATCTATTACGGTGGAGTGCAAGAAGACAAGACTCTTGAGCGAGAACATTTTCAGACTGAGGCGGCTTGGATACATCGTGTCTACTCTATTAACACAGCATTAAGCTACAACAACAGCAGGACAGGAGCCAGCACAGAACAGGCCCATGGTACCGGGACGTGCCTCAACCTCCATTTACCTTAAATTTTGACAGAGCCAGACAAAAGGCATATACAGCAACTTGGCATTTTCCAAATCAAGTGACTATATCAATGCGCCACTATCAGTCCTACCACTACACTCGACTCCAGCACTACACGGACATGTAGCCTAGGTCTGCCTTGGTTCTTGTTGAATTGTTGTGTAATGTTTACCTTTTATGCCAGTTCATGAAACATAGTTATTCCATCAATCATCTTTGATGCAACTGACTGACTGCGTGCAAAGATAGTATGCTCATCATCATGGTGTGGTACGTGTACATGTTGTCCAACACCAACTGAGTCTGTAGTGAGTGACTCCGATAAAGTACATCCATATTCCATTTGGAAAAATTGCAACGGATATTGGCCTGCACCTGCAGTATTAGGAGTACAATGTGGTTAACTTATTAAGCAACAAGGAAACATTGACTGTCACTTGAGGCACTTTTACTTTGTAGATTAACTAGTATAGTTTGACTTCATGCACATTCGCTCAGAGTCAGCAAGCATCCAATGCAATGCATGGCATCATTCATTAATCATTACCTGTCTTGTCTTCTCTTTGGCTGTCAGATCAGATGCCTAGCCTTCTGACAGTGATGAGTTTACTTTTGGATGCCTGCTCAAGTTCTGACAGTGAACATTTGCGGATGCCGGCAGACAGTGGTGGTAGCCTTAGGACAGTGATGAGTTTTGGCTTGGAAACAAAACAGAAGATAGCTATAGTCACGTACGTTTCACTTCTTATGGAGGGACTGTTTGAGGCAACATTTATTGTACTATTCTCCATCTCCATCCAATGTCTGGCTTGATGGAAATGTATTTAGGGTGAGTCAGGAAGATGAAGCAGGATTTTGAGAAGTGGAGTGGACAGTTAAATGCACAGACGTGCAACTCCAATAGGGAAATAAAAATAGGAGACAGTGGTGATGGATGTGTTGTGATTTGATTTGAACCAGAAATACAGATACACACACAAATAAAGGAAGGAAGAAAGTAACAATTTGAAAGCCTAGTTGTCAGGGAAGAGGAGCTCGTCCTCAAACTCTGGTGATTCGGACAGAAGTAGGTCATGTAAATCACTACTTATGTCTTCGAAGCCGCTCTCCTCTTCCTGCTGAGATTCACTTATTTTGTACTCCGGCGGTATGAAGTGCTGATTCATTTTGATCATAGTTAACCTCTCCACGCTTTTGGGCGAGAGACTGGTCCTTTTCACAGTTACAATTGCACCAGCAGCACTGAAAACACGCTCAGAAGAGACACTTGCGACAGGGCCAGCCAAATACTTTATCGCCAGCCTGCTGTGTACTGGCCATTGGCTTCTTTGTCCCATACCAATACACCAATGGGCATTGCTCTATGAAGACCTCTGTTGTGTCATCCAGATAGGCCTGAACCATCCGCTCAATGTTCAGGGGTGCTCCGATTTGCTTCACCTCTTTTGACGTTGCATCAGCAGTTAACTTATCAAACCCTTTCCGTAGAAACCAATCAGTTGCCATTTTCTTTTATGTGGCTGATGATCCTGTTGGTGCTGTTGTTGATGTTGGTAGTGTTGGTGACTACTGGTAGGCAAACGCACTGCTCACAGGCTCTAAAGTAGAACTTGACTCCGGATGCCCTGTAGTACTTGCTTTGTCCTGGGGTGGCAGGCCTTTAATTAAGAGCTGTTCGTTTTCGAAATCAGTGGCTTCCTCAACTATCAACGTTTCGTACTTGGCAAAATCCACTTCTGAAAAAGGAATTACTGCATTACTGTTCAGAAATAATTTGTACCTTGGATTCAAAATTGTGGCAGTAATGTAATGGTGATGTGACACAATGTTATTTTGAATCCTTGTATTTTCAGATAAGCGAACGACTAAGGCGTCCGCCAAAAGATATGCGTCTACTTTATCATCCACACCTTCGTACGTTTCAGACACCGCCTTCAGCTGTTGTTCTAGCATGTAAAACAATGGGATAGCTTGGCCCATAGTACAGTCCTCCCTGCTGACTTCACGTGTGAAGACCTTAAAAGAAAGTAGCATCTCTGTCAGGCATTTAACAAGGTCCCATTGGCCCATCTTAATGGTCATGGCTTTCACAGTAGGATCCCCTAATCTTCTTTTCATGACATAAGCATTAAGTCATATGTACTGCTCAAACAGACGATCAAGCATGTAATAAGTTGAGTTCCAACATGTTGGCACCTTCTGGATGAGTGCTTTGACTGCATTTTATGCTCACGTTCAATGAGCGTTAGCTGCTTCCGGGCTTTAAAAGAATGGTTTAAATGTGTGCATATTCTTCTGCAGGTGGTCAGTAACTTGCTGACTTTGCTTTCATTTTTCAGCAAGTCTTGAACAACAATGTTAATGCAGTGTGCCAAACATGGGACCCTGAAATAGCCACCATCTTTCATGGCCTTAACTACATTACTGCCATTGTCCGTGGCAACAAAACCAATGTTAAGCCCTCTTGGTCGCATCCAATCAAAGACCTTGTTGTTAAACTTATCCAAAATGTTTGCAGTAGTATGAGATTTCCCCATAGCAAACATGGCTACAGTTGCATGTTTGCAGTGTCATTAAAAATCTCTGCAGTGTCAACACTTGCAGATATCTTTTCTCTAACACCCAAAAAAGAGATCCAGTGTGCAGTGATGCACATGTGATCAGTGGCTGGGCAACTGGTCCACATGTCTGTTTTCAGGTGGATACTCTGAACAGCACTCTGTTTTAAGGCTTTTCCAAGCAATTCCAGCACGCCGTGATGTAGTGCTGGATGAGCAACTCTGGCGAAATAGTAGCGGCTGGGAACCTTCCATTTTGGGCAGATGGTTGTCACAAATTCCAGAAAACCCAGCCCTTCAACAAAAGAAAAAGGGAGAAGGCCCAGTGTTAACATCTTAGCCAGCTTTGCATTGCACAAACATGCTATTGGGTGGTTGCTTTCATACTGCCCCTCCAGCCTAGTAAACATGCTAAGAATTGTAGGCTGCGTGATATTCCTTTCTGTGAGGCTCAACACCGCACTTTTTTTCATTGCAGTACTCCTTGGTGTCTCAGGCTGACTCTTACTCTTGTGCCACTGAGATGTTGCTGAGAATGTGGGCGATACCACTGCAGTGCTGGGGACAGGGCTACTTTGTGTACCACTACCAGAAAGAATGTATCCCTCTTCTTCTTCTTTCTGTTCCACCATGAGCGGACCTTCTACTTGTTTATCCCCACCAACAACAATGGTTCCAGTTTTTATGCGACAAAGGTGGTCCTCCCAGTTGATTGTGTGGTGTGTTTTTCAGATGGGTCATTTGGCCTCCGGTACCATAGTTTGTGCCAAGCTTACCATGACTAACAGAGGTATGACAAATGGAGCTTATAGCAATGTCCTCCTCCTTTTCGCTAACCGTAAAGAAGTCCCACACTGGGGAGATTAATTTTTGTCTCCTGCTGGAGGTGCCACTTCCAATGCTGGATGAACTGCAGGGTGTGTGTTAAATTTGACTCTTTGGCTGTGCAGTACCACTACCTACTTCTGCTGAGGTGGTTCTTGTGCTGGATGCAGGACACTGCCGGCCCTTTGCTAATGTAAATATGGAAGTTCGAGGTTGTGTTGGTGTTACCTGTGTTGGAGGTATGCGTGCTACATCCCTACTAGTCGCAGCCATTCTGGATAGGGTAATAATTTTGGTCTCCATCTCCTCGGGGACGGGAGTGATGTTCGTGGTGTCTGGCTATTCATAATCATTACCCTGCTGTTCTACATCGACCTCCATAAGTCAAAGACTTTCTGGAACCTCCCTTTTCCCTAGTCTGGCCTTGGGATGTGTCTCCCTCTCTGCTCAGGTTGTTGTGGCTCCCAAGTGAGATAAAGATCATCAGAAGGGATGCTTGGCAAAGAACTTGATGGACTAACCCTCCTTTTCCCTGCCGGGGATTTGGAAGATGGATCTCCTGAATGAGTGGCTTCCTCTTCTGCTTCCTTTGCATGAGGCTCAATTTCCTGAACTGCCGCTACTTCGGGAGGAACAACAACTACTATTGTGGGTGGTGGTTGTGGCTGTTGCTGTTGACCACTTATCTGCTGTGTTCCCCCCTGTGTGGATTGTGTACTACTTTGAGATAGCGATAAGTGTAGGTCAGGCTCAGCATCACTGCTTTCCACCATTAGGCTGGCTACCTCTTCCACACTCATCTGCTTGGGCCTTGGTTGGTGGGTTGGGCCACTGATGCTGAGGTGCTGCCCCCAGCTTGCCCCCCGGACACCGCTGCTGCAGGCGTAATTTTTAGTTTCCCAAAAATGGTGTTGGGGGGAGCACCAGACTTAGGTGTCAATTCTTTCTTTTGTTCCTTCTTCTCAGCAAATTTCTTGGTCATGGAGGACATGGTTCCTGCTTTCTTTGGGCCCATCTTCTTTAGATGTCAGCAGCACTCAGTTGCACAAGTTACAGAGATGTCTGGTCAGGTCACACCAACACGTCACGTACAACAGCAGGACATTTGTCTGGCAGTACAATGAGCGATGATGACAGACACCTCCTCCTCAGTCTTTTGTGCACCTAAAAGCAAAAAAGCCAGAAGAACATCAGTCAGAAGTGGAATTTGTTGTGCTTTAATTTTAATTACTACTAGTGTACTGTGTACACTCAGGAAGAGTAGGAATAGTAAAGAACAAAAATACAAATGTAGTGGAACCTGTTTGGCCTTAATTTGTGCATCATGTTTGATGGATGTAGAATCAGGGACCTACAGCTGACAATGGGGATGGAAGCAGTAAGCCAAGAGGAACAATGGAAAGACAGGCAGGCCTATGTGGCAATAACAGCACACTACTAAAACTACCACCACAAAATGGCCCCCAGCCACATGGTCACTCATCACAGGCACAAGGGCAAGGCCCGGAAAACAATTAACTCAAGCAGGCCTATATCACTATATGGCCAGGCAAAGGATGCCTGTTACACAACACAGCTTTATTGCAAAAAAGAAAATCCGCATGGCTAAAAAGGTTGGAAAGTTACACAACAACACATACACATGCAACAAAGGCATTCATTTAACACACACACAAAAAGTTAACAACACCCCCAAAAACCACATTTTGGAATTCAATCCAATGCCATCCATACCCTAAGTGATGTTTAAATTCAACAGACTAGGTCTAACCGGGAGCTCACTCCTTATGTCCCTAAGGTTTCAAAACACTTTTGATGATTAATCAAAATTGCTCAAATATTATCCAAAAAAGTGATAAAGTCACACTATTCTGTGGAAGGTTCAAACTTTTTTAGTTAACCATTATTTGTACACATGTCAACAAAATATTTAGATGCATAAAATAATAAGAACGTGATGTCAACTTAGCAATCAAATTGTTTTTAGTTATAACGTTCAAAGGTAAATCAGTTCAATAAACAAAAAATATAACATTTCCCAATGCATTTCGGGTCATGTCCGACCCTTCTTCAGGGGACTTTCAAACGTAGAAGCGAATCCAAACTTTGTATATCTGTATTATCCAAATCAGTTCCGTAATCGGGCACTGTAAAGTTAATGAAAAGAAATATATTTCTACTACTCAAGGTAACATGTACATTGAAATTTAGAATTAACACTAATTCCCAGAAAAAGCATATAAGAGATAAACAGAATGTAGAAGTGTGTAAAAGATGATAAGAGAAAAAATACGATAAGAGAAAAAATACCAACGCCCTAATTACAAAATCTCAATACCTCCGTGCATACCCAGTGTTAAAGTTCAACGATTAAAAGTATGCTCTATGTACCTGACTGATACTTGAAACCATATATACAGGTTTAAACAGGTCATCTAAGGTGATCAAGTCTGTGAAAGGTAAAAATATAGAAAAAATCTTCAATAATGATTCTGGTGTTCGTAGTGTGAACAATATTGAAGGAGACGGGTTTATTATCTTACCACTACAATGTTCGTGGTTGCATGGGACGATGTGTCCCGAAGTTCTGAGTCCAGTTGTGCGAAAAAGCCGTTTCTAATGAAAAAAAGAATCACGAAATGTGTGAACTCCACATTTGAGTTCTGAGTGTAAAAGTTTGTGAGTCGAATGCCATTAAGGCGCGAGCGCCTACCTTGCTGCTAACGCGTACCAAGACCTCTGACCTCCCGATGGCTTCCGGTGTAAACATCCGGTACGGGGCTACGTCCTTAAATAGTGGGACGTTACGAAAAAAAAGCCTATCTCTATGTGACGAGTGCCGCTAAGGGAAAATAACTACGTGTGATATGAGAATCGTGAGCAAAACGTGTGTGTATTAGAGAATGAAACTCCAGTATAGAAAATAAAGAAAAAAGGAAAAATAGAGGGATTTAGTGTCAATCCTGTACAATAACTGTTGACAAATATTACTTGCTAAACAAGTCTAGTATATATTTCTAAAATATCAATGTTATTGATATAAAAAAACTTTAAGATGTTAATTCTATGAAACAAACCAGATACATTATGTACTGTACAAAGGTAGTGTAATATTCATAGGAAGCATACCATCTCATACTGATCATTGAGCCCACCCAGAGTCAGTGTACCCAATTTTTTTATCCAAAATGTCTCTCTCCGAGCCAGAGCTACATTATGATCTACGACCTTATGTTTCTCTACCACTTCCAAAATGGTGAATCTAAGTTGTGGTATGGTGTGACTTGAATTAATCCAATGTGTCGCTAGGCAAGATGTTGTGGACCTGTTGCGTATGGTGCTTTTGTGCTCGATGATTCGAGTCTTGATTTTTCGAGAAGTTCTTCCCACATAAGTGAGTCCACATGGGCAAATAATAGCATAAATTACCCCGGTTGTATTACAGTCTCCACTGTGTTTCAATTGAATTTCTTTACCAGTATGGGGATGTGAAACCTGTTTGCGCACCATTACGTTATTGCATTGTCCACAATTGTAGCATTTCCTCATGCCTTTATAATTGGTCTTTGGATGATGATGAGGATTCTTAAGTATTTCTCTGATGTTCTTCGGTCTAGTGTGTGCAATGATTGGAAAGTTCTTGAATAGGTTGGAGAAATCTGGTTCATTGGCTATCATTTCCCAACGTTTCCTGAGAATCTGTTTTATTCTTTGTGACTGTGTAGAGTGTTTCATTACAAACACAATCCGGTCATTGGAGGATTTCTCTGTTTTTCTCAATAGAGTATTTCTATCCATCGTGGAGACCTTTTGCACTGAAGTTTCTAATATTTCAGTTGGATAACCTCTGGCAATTTATTTTTGTACCTGATCTTCGATCAAAGAGTTGCAATTAATTGGATCTGAGGAAATCCGTTTAATCCTTATCAATTGAGATGGTGGTAGATGATCTTTCAAATTTTTGGGGTGAGCGCTCGTGTAATGTAGCGCGTTATTAACGTCCGTGGGTTTGCGAAAAACAGTGGTTGCAATGCCTTCTGGTGATTTACTGATTTCTATATCCAGGAATTGTATTTTCTGTTCCTGAATGTTGTGAGTAAATTTTATTCTCGGATTACAATCATTGAGTTCTTTGATCCGTTCTTCCAGTTCCACCTTGGTGCCTCGCCAAATTATCAAAATGTCATCAATGAAACATAAGAATAGAACTAGATTCTCCGTCCACCTAGTGTTGCATAGAATGAATTGCTGCTCAAAATGCGCCATGAAGGTATTGGCGTATGCCGGAGCTCCTGAGAATCCCATAGATGTTCCGGTTCTCTGAAGAACAAACTTTGATTTCCAGGAAAAATAACTATGGTACAAAGAAAAATGCAAAAGTTCTAATAGAAAAATCCCTAATTGATGGTCGAGGTCAGATTGTAACAATCTCCAGTCGATAGCTTCCAGACCCTCTGTATGTGCTATAGATGTGTAAAGTGCAACCACATCAATGGTGCACAGTAGTGTGGTTTCTCCAATAAGCTTATTAACTTCTCTCAGTTTCAATAAACAGTCCGTTGTGTCTTGTAAGTATGTGTCCCAAGTTTGGAACAATGGTTGTAAGTGGTGATCAATGAAACGACCTACAGGTTCATGGATAGAACCGCATCCTGCCACGATGGGTCTAAAAGGTGGATCGTTGATACTCTTATGTATTTTGGGCAACATATATATATGGGGCACCTGCGGCGTGTTGGTTCTGAGGTATTTGCCCGTGTTAGTATTGATGATGCCGGAGTTCTCCGCTTGGTTAATGATTTCATCCAATGTTTTGCTGAATTCATCTGTGGGATCCTGGTCCAGTTGTATGTATGTTTCGGTGTCCAAGACATGCTCATCTACTTTCCGGTCATAAAAAGAAGTGTCCATCATCACTAATGCACCGCCCTTATCCGCCGGTTGAAATGTTATGGACGTGTCTTGTTTGAGGTCATTGAGAATTCTCTTTTGTTTTTTTGATAGATTCTGTTGCTTCTGTGCTTCATATTTGATTGCCTCAAGATCTTTCTTCACAAGGGTTTCAAAATAATCCAATATTTTATGCGAAATAGGGGACATAAACTTACTTTTGGGTTTGAATTTTTCTTGAATTCTTTTAGTCCCATCCGTCATTGTGGTGGAAAAAAGCCATTTCAGTCGTAATTTACGTAAGAATTTAAAGAGAGCAACCTCCGTTTCTAAGCCATTTGACACATAAGTAGGTACAAAAGATGTCCCTTTGTTTAGAACTCTCTCTTCTTCTGTTGTTAGTTGCCTGCTGGAAATGTTGACTATTAATTGACTTTTTTTGTGACTTGTCTCTGTGGTCGTCCTGTCTCTGTTGTTTTCTTTATGACCTTGTCCCCTGCGGGTGAGTCTGTCCTTGTTTCTCTGGACTGTTCTGGTGGATCGACTGCTGATTGGCCCTCCGCTAAAAAAGAAGGTTGTGAGCTCTGTGAGGTGCCAGATGTAGTTGCTTCTTGTGGTACTATGCTTGCTGAGGTCGGTGCTGGTGGTCTTTGTAATGAGAGATCTTCGTCTTGTACCACACTTTCCTCTGATGAGGTATTCCTAGGAGTTTTTCTGGTGAATCTTCTATGTGCATAGGCTTCCGCCCATGTATAAACCTCATCTAATTTATAATCAATCGTATCCCTACGAAATTGACAAATTTTGCGATCATGTACCTCCTTTGCATGAGCATCCAATCTGTTATTGATGTCTTCAAGTATCTTTGCCCAATCTTCTTGTGGGATGTTTTTGGATAATTCTTGTTGGAGTTTGAAAATGTCTTCCTTTAAATCATTGAGTATTTGTGAGAGTTCCTCAATATTCAACAATATAAGGTCCAGTGAACATTTGTTCAGGATTGCTTGCCATTTGATGATGAATGCCTTATTAAATTTGAACAGCATTGGTTTGAGGGGAATTCGTAGTCCCCTTGGCATTCTCTTTACCTTGTGGTACTCAATTAACGTTGTTGCGTGAAGTCGTTGGTTTACTTCCTTTCGCATGGTGTATTCGAGTTGTTTCAACATTTGAGTGGTTGTGCCCTTAGACGTACTGAATGTGCGTACTTGCTCGATCAAAGAGTGAATAGAAGCTGCTTCATCTGTACCATATACCTTAATTTCTGCTTGGTTTAATGTAAGGTTAGCTATCTCTTGGAAAGAAGCCATTATCAATTTTAACGTGGGTGCTGGTCTAGTGTGGGGCTGTAGTTAAACTGCTATGTAAGAGTCTAGCCTGCACACCTATTTAATCCCAGATTTAGGATATTTTATGAAGTTTTTGATCTGTATCGGGAGCTACCCAGTGGTCAGTTGAGCCCACAACTGTTAATGAAACTGCTATGTAGAGGCCTAGTATAAACTAGGTCTAACCGGGAGCTCACTCCTTATGTCCCTAAGGTTTCAAAACACTTTTGATGATTAATCAAAATTGCTCAAATATTATTCAAAAAAGTGATAAAGTCACACTATTCTGTGGAAGGTTCAAACTTTTTTAGTTAACCATTATTTGTACACATGTCAACAAAATATTTAGATGCATAAAATCATAAGAACGTGATGTCAACTTAGCAATCAAATTGTTTTTAGTTATAACGTTCAAAGGTAAATCAGTTCAATAAACAAAAAATATAACATTTCCCAATGCATTTCGGGTCATGTCCGACCTTTCTTCAGGGGACTTTCAAACGTAGAAGCGAATCCAAACTTTGTATATCTGTATTATCCAAATCAGTTCCGTAATCGGGCACTGTAAAGTTAATGAAAAGAAATATATTTCTACTACTCAAGGTAACATGTACATTGAAATTTAGAATTAACACTAATTCCCAGAAAAAGCATATAAGAGATAAACAGAATGTAGAAGTGTGTAAAAGATGATAAGAGAAAAAATACGATAAGAGAAAAAATACCAACGCCCTAATTACAAAATCTCAATACCTCCGTGCATACCCAGTGTTAAAGTTCAACGATTAAAAGTATGCTCTATGTACCTGACATCTAATGTGATCAAGTCTGTGAAAGGTAAAAATATAGAAAAAATCTTCAATAATGATTCTGGTGTTCGTAGTGTGAACAATATTGAAGGAGACGGGTTTATTATCTTACCACTACAATGTTCGTGGTTGCATGGGACGATGTGTCCCGAAGTTCTGAGTCCAGTTGTGCGAAAAAGCCGTTTCTAATGAAAAAAAGAATCACGAAATGTGTGAACTCCACATTTGAGTTCTGAGTGTAAAAGTTTGTGAGTCGAACGCCATTAAGGCACGAGCGCCTACCTTGCCCGATGGCTTCCGGTGTAAACATCCGGTACGGGGCTACGTCCTTAAATAGTAGGACGTTACGAAAAAAAAGCCTATCTCTACGTGACGAGTGCCGCTAAGGGAAAATAACTACGTGTGATATGAGAATCGTGAGCAAAACGTGTGTGTATTAGAGAATGAAACTCCAGTATAGAAAATAAAGAAAAAAGGAAAAATAGAGGGATTTAGTGTCAATCCTGTACAATAACTGTTGACAAATATTACTTGCTAAACAAGTCTAGTATATATTTCTAAAATATCAATGTTATTGATATAAAAAAACTTTAAGATGTTAATTCTATGAAACAAACCAGATACATTATGTACTGTACAAAGGTAGTGTAATATTCATAGGAAGCATATCATCTCATACTGATCATTGAGCCCACCCGGAGTCAGTGTGCCCAATTTTTTTATCCAAAATGTCTCTCTCCGAGCCAGAGCTACATTATGATCTACGCCCTTATGTTTCTCTACCACTTCCAAAATGGTGAATCTAAGTTGTGGTATGGTGTGACTTGAATTAATCCAATGTGTCGCTAGGCAAGATGTTGTGGACCTGTTGCGTATGGTGCTTTTGTGCTCGATGATTCGAGTCTTGATTTTTCGAGAAGTTCTTTCCACATAAGTGAGTCCACATGGGCAAATAATAGCATAAATTACCCCGGTTGTATTACAGTCTCCACTGTGTTTCAATTGAATTTCTTTACCAGTATGGGGATGTATAAACTGTTTGCTCACCATTACGTTTTTGCATTGTCCGCAATTGTAGCATTTCCTCATGCCTTTATAATTGGTCTTTGGATGATGATGAGGATTCTTAAGTATTTCTCTGATGTTCTTCGGTCTAGTGTGTGCAATGATTGGAAAGTTCTTGAATAGGTTGGAGAAATCTGTTTCATTGGCTATCATTTCGCAACGTTTCCTGAGAATCTGTTTTATTCTTTGTGCCTGTGTAGAGTGTTTCATTACAAACACAATCCGGTCATTGGAGGATTTCTCTGTTTTTCTCAATAGAGTATTTCTATCCATCGTGGAGACCTTTTGCACTGAAGTTTCTAATATTTCAGTTGGATAACCTCTGGCAATTTATTTTTGTACCTGATCTTCGATCAAAGAGTTGCAATTAATTGGATCTGAGGAAATCCGTTTAATCCTTATCAATTGAGATGTTGGTAGATGATCTTTCAAATTTTTGGGGTGAGCACGGTGAAACACTCTACACAGTCACAAAGAATAAAACAGATTCTCAGGAAATCATTGCACACACTAGACCAAAGAACATCAGAGAAATACTTAAGAATCCTCATCATCATCCAAAGACCAATTATAAAGGCATGAGGAAATGCTACAATTGCGGACAATGCAATAACGTAATGGTGAGCAAACAGTTTACACATCCCCATACTGGTAAAGAAATTCAATTGAAACACAGTGGAGACTGTAATACAACCGGGGTAATTTATGCTATTATTTGCCCATGTGGACTCACTTATGTTGGAAGAACTTCTCGAAAAATCAAGACTCGAATCATCGAGCACAAAAGCACCATACGCAACAGGTCCACAACATCTTGCCTAGCGACACATTGGATTAATTCAAGTCACACCATACCACAACTTAGATTCACCATTTTGGAAGTGGTAGAGAAACATAAGGGCGTTGATCATAATGTAGCTCTGGCTCGGAGAGAGACATTTTGAATAAAAAAATTGGGTACACTGACTCCGGGTGGGCTCAATGATCAGTATGAGATGGTATGCTTCCTATGAATATTACACTACCTTTGTACAGTACATAATGTATCTGGTTTGTTTCATAGAATTATCATCTTAAAGTTTTTTTAATATCAATAACATTGATATTTTAGAAATATACACTAGACTTGTTTAGCAAGTAATATTTGTCAACAGTTATTGTACAGGATTGACACTAAATCCCTCTATTTTTCCTTTTTTCTTTATTTTCTATACTGGAGTTTCATTCTCTAATACACACACGTTTTGCTCACGATTCTCATATCACACGTAGTTATTTTCCCTTAGCGCCACTCGTCACGTAGAGATAGGCTTTTTTTTCGTAACGTCCCACTATTTAAGGACGTAGCCCCGTACCGGATGTTTACACCGGAAGCCATCGGGAGGTCAGAGGTCTTGGTACGCGTTAGCGGCAAGGTAGGCGCTCACGCCTTAATGGCGTTCGACTCACAAACTTTTACACTCAGAACTCAAATGTGGAGTTCACACATTTCGTGATTCTTTTTTTCATTAGAAACGGCTTTTTCGCACAACTGGACTCAGAACTTCGGGACACATCGTCCCATGCAACCACGAACATTGTAGTGGTAAGATAATAAACCCGTCTCCTTCAATATTGTTCACACTACGAACACCAGAATCATTATTGAAGATTTTTTCTATATTTTTACCTTTCACAGACTTGATCACCTTAGATGACCTGTTTAAACCTGTATATACGGTTTCAAGTATCAGTCAGGTACAAAGAGCATACTTTTAATCGTTGAACTTTAACACTGGGTATGCACGGAGGTATTGAGATTTTGTAATTAGGGCGTTGGTATTTTTTCTCTTATCGTATTTTTTCTCTTATCATCTTTTACACACTTCTACATTCTGTTTATCTCTTATATGCTTTTTCTGGGAATTAGTGTTAATTCTAAACTTCAATGAACATGTTACCTTGAGTAGTAGAAATATATTTGTTTTCATTAACTTTACAGTGCCCGATTACGGAACTGATTTGGATAATACAGATATACAAAGTTTGGATTCGCTTCTACGTTTGAAAGTCCCCTGAAGTAGGGTCGGACATGACCCAAAATGCATTGGGAAATGTTATATTTTTTGTTTATTGAACTGATTTACCTTTGAACGTTATAACTAAAAACAATTTGATTGCTAAGTTGACATCACGTTCTTATTATTTTATGCATCTAAATATTTTGTTGACATGTGTACAAATATTGGTTAACTAAAAAAGTTTGAACCTTCCACAGAATAGTGTGACTTTATCACTTTTTTGAATAATATTTGAGCAATTTTGATTAATCATCAAAAGTGTTTTGAAACCTTAGGGACATAAGGAGTGAGCTCCCGGTTAGACCTAGTTTATACTAGGCCTCTACATAGCAGTTTCATTAACAGGTGTGGGCTCAACTGACCACTGGGTAGCTCCCGATACAGATCAAAAACTTCATAAAATATCCTAAATCTGGGATTAAATAGGTGCGCAGGCTAGACTCTTACATAGCAGTTTAACTACAGCCCCACACTAGACCAGCACACACGTTAAAATTGATAATGGCTTCTTTCCAAAAGATAGCTAACCTTACATTAAACCAAGCAGAAATTAAGGTATATGGTACAGACGAAGCAGCTTCTATTTACTCTTTGATCGAGCAAGTACGCACATTCAGTACGTCTAAGGGCACAACCACTCAAATGTTGGAACAACTCGAATACACCTTGCGAAAGGAAGTAAACCAACGACTTCACGCAACAACGTTAATTGAGTACCACAAGGTAAAGAGAATACCAAGGGGACTACGAATTGCCCTCAAACCAATGCTGTTCAAATTTAATAGGGCATTCATCATCAAATGTTCACTGGACCTTATATTGTTGATTATTGAGGAACTCTCACAAATACTCAATGATTTAAAGGAAGACATTTTCAAACTCCAACAAGAATTATCCAAAAACATCCCACAAGAAGATTGGGCAAAGATACTTGAAGACATCAATAACAGATTGGATGCTCATGCAAAGGAGGTACATGATCGCAAAATTCGTCAATTTCGTAGGGATACGATTGATTATAAATTAGATGAGGTTTATACATGGGCGAAAGCCTATGCACATAGAAGATTCACCAGCAAAACTCCTAGGAATACCTCATCAGAGGAAAGTGTGGTACAAGACGAAGATCTCTCATTACAAAGACCACCAGCACCGACCTCAGCAAGCATAGTACCACAAGAAGCAACTACATCTGGCACCTCACAGAGCTCACAACCTTCTTTTTTAGCGGAGGGCCAATCAGCAGTCGATCCACCAGAACAGTCCAGAGAAACAAGGACAGACCCACCCGCAGGGGACAAGGTCATAAAGAAAGCAACAGAGACAGGACGACCACAGAGACAAGTCACAAAAAAAGTGACTTAATAGTCACCATTTTCAGCAGGCAACTAACAACAGAAGAAGAGAGAGTTCTAAACAAAGGGACATCTTTTGTACCTACTTACGTGTCAAATGGCTTAGAAACAGAGGTTGCTCTCTTTAAATTCTTATGTAAATTACGACTGAAATGGTTTTTTTCCACCACAATGACGGATGGGACTACAAGAATTCAATAAAAATTCAAACCCAAAAGTAAGTTTATGTCCCCTATTTCGCATAAAATATTGGATAATTTTCAAACCCTTGTGAAGAAAGATCTGGAGGCAATCAAATATGAAACACCGAAGAAACAGAACCTATCAAAAAAACAAAAGAGAATTCTCAATTACCTCAAACAAGACACGTCCATAACATTTCAACCGGCGGATAAGGGCGGTGCAATAGTGATGATGGACACTTCTTTTTATGACCGGAAAGTAGATGAGCATGTCTTGGACACCGAAACATACATACAACTGGACCAGGATCCCACAGATGAATTCAGCAAAACATTGGATGAAATCATTAACAAAGCGGAGAACTCGGGCATCATCAATACTAACACGGGCAAATACCTCAGAACCAACACGCCGCAGGTGCCCCATATATATATGTTGCCCAAAATACATAAGAGTATCAACGATCCACCTTTTAGACCCATCGTGGCAGGATGCGGTTCTATCCATGAACCTGTAGGTCGTTTCATTGATCACCACTTACAACCATTGGTCCAAACTTGGGACACATACTTAAAAGACACAACGGACTGTTTATTGAAACTGAGAGAAGTCAATAACCTTATTGGAGAAACCACACTACTGTGCACCATTGATGTAGTTGCACTTTACACATCTATAGCACATACAGAGGGTCTGGAAGCTATCGAATGGAGATTGTTACAATCTGACCTCGACCATCAATTAGGGATTTTTCTATTAGAACTTTTGCATTTTTCTTTGTACCATAGTTATTTTTCCTGGAAATCAAAGTTTTTTCTTCAGAGAACCGGAACATCTATGGGATTCTCAGGAGCTCCGGCATACGCCAATACCTTCATGGCGCATTTTGAGCAGCAATTCATTCTATCCAACACTAGGTGGACGGAGAATCTAGTTCTATTCTTATGTTTCATTGATGACATTTTGATAATTTGGCGAGGCACCAAGGTGGAACTGGAAGAACGGATCAAAGAACTCAATGATTGTAATCCGAGAATAAAATTTACTCACAACATTCAGGAACAGAAAATACAATTCCTGGATATAGAAATCAGAAAATCACCAGAAGGCATTGCAACCATTGTTTTTCGCAAACCGACGGACGTTAATAACGCGCTACATTACACGAGCGCTCACCCCAAAAATTTGAAAGATCATCTACCAACATCTCAATTGATAAGGATTAAACGGATTTCCTCAGATCCAATAAATTGCAACTCTTTGATCGAAGATCAGGTACAAAAATACATTGCCAGAGGTTATCCAACTGAAATATTAGAAACTTCAGTGCAAAAGGTCTCCACGATGGATAGAAATACTCTATTGAGAAAAACAGAGAAATCCTCCAATGACCGGATTGTGCTTGTAATGAAACACTCCACACAGTCACAAAGAATAAAACAGATTCTCAGGAAACGTTGAGAAATGATAGCCAATGAACCAGATTTCTCCAACCTATTCAAGAACTTTCCAATCATTGCACACACTAGACCGAAGAACATCAGAGAAATACTTGAGAATCCTCATCATCATCCAAAGACCAATTATAAAGGCATGAGGAAATGCTACAATTGCGGACAATGCAATAACGTAATGGTGAGCAAACAGTTTACACATCCCCATACTGGTAAAGAAATTCAATTGAAACACAGTGGCGACTGTAATACAACCGGGGTAATTTATGCTATTATTTTCCCATGTGGACTCACTTATGTGGGAAGAACTTCTCGAAAAATCAAGACTCGAATCATCAAGCACAAAAGCACCATACCCAACAGGTCCACAACATCTTGCCTAGCGACACATTGGATTAATTCAAGTCACACCATGCCACAACTTAGATTCACCATTTTGGAAGTGGTAGAGAAACATAAGGGCGTAGATCATAATGTAGCTCTGGCTAGGAGAGAGACATTTTGGATAAAAAAATTGGGTACACTGACTCCGGGTGGGCTCAATGATCAGTATGAGATGGTATGCTTCCTATGAATATTACACTACCTTTGTACAGTACATAATGTATCTGGTTTGTTTCATAGAATTAACATCTTAAAGTTTTTTTATATCAATAACATTGATATTTTAGAAATATATACTAGACTTGTTTAGCAAGTAATATTTGTCAACAGTTATTGTACAGGATTGACACTAAATCCCTCTATGTTTCCTTTTTTCTTTATTTTCTATACTGGAGTTTCATTCTCTAATACACACACGTTTTGCTCACGATTCTCATGTCACACGTAGTTATTTTCCCTTAGCGGCACTCGTCACGTAGAGATAGGCTTTTTTTTCGTAACGTCCCAATATTTAAGGACGTAGCCCCGTACCGGATGTTTACACCAGAAGCCATCGGGAGGTCAGAGGTCTTGGTACGCATTAGCAGCAAGGTAGGCGCTCGCGCCTTAATGGCGTTCGACTCACAAACTTTTACACTCAGAACTCAAATGTGGAGTTCACACATTTCGTGATTCTTTTTTTCATTAGAAACGGCTTTTTCGCACAACTGGACTCAGAACTTCGGGACACATCGTCCCATGCAACAACGAACATTGTAGTGGTAGGATAATAAACCCGTCTCCTTCAATATTGTTCACACTACGAACACCAGAATCATTATTGAAGATTTTTTCTATATTTTTACCTTTCACAGACTTGATCACCTTAGATGACCTGTTTAAACCTGTATATACGGTTTCAAGTATCAGTCAGGTACATAGAGCATACTTTTAATCGTTGAACTTTAACACTGGGTATGCACGGAGGTATTGAGATTTTGTAATTAGGGCGTTGGTATTTTTTCTCTTATCGTATTTTTTCTCTTATCATCTTTTACACACTTCTACATTCTGTTTATCTCTCATATGCTTTTTCTGGGAATTAGTGTTAATTCTAAATTTCAATGTACATGTTACCTTGAGTAGTAGAAATATATTTCTTTTCATTAACTTTACAGTGCCCGATTACGGAACTGATTTGGATAATACAGATATACAAAGTTTGGATTCGCATCTACGTTTGAAAGTCCCCTGAAGAAGGGTCGGACATGACCCGAAATGCATTGGGAAATGTTATATTTTTTGTTTATTGAACTGATTTACCTTTGAACGTTATAACTAAAAACAATTTGATTGCTAAGTTGACATCACGTTCTTATTATTTTATGCATCTAAATATTTTGTTGACATGTGTACAAATAATGGTTAACTAAAAAAGTTTGAACCTTCCACAGAATAGTGTGACTTTATCACTTTTTTGGATAATATTTGAGCAATTTTGATTAATCATCAAAAGTGTTTTGAAACCTTAGGGACATAAGGAGTAAGCTCCCGGTTAGACCTAGTTTATACTAGGCCTCTACATAGCAGTTTCATTAACAGTTGTGGGCTCAACTGACCACTGGGTAGCTCCCGATACAGATCAAAAACTTCATAAAATATCCTAAATCTGGGATTAAATAGGTGTGCAGGCTAGACTCTTACATAGAAATTCAACAGACAACATAGAAACAGTTGCTTAAAGCACCCCTGATGAGTACCTCTGGGAGTCTGGGCCACAAGTTTGGAAGCCTATGGCAAAAGCACAGTGGATGGTCCCACAAAATGGCCGCCACCACATGGCCTGGCCACCCACAACAGCATGAAAAGAAAGAGAAGACAGACAAGGCAGGCCCATGGCAAAAGCACAATGCTTGGCTTCAGAAAATGGCCGCCACCCACATGGTCAGCCCACCCAAAATAACAAGAAAGTACATACAAAGGACAGGAACAGGAAGTTGGAGTCTCTGAGGAACTTCCTTCCTCTTTTAAAAAAAAGAAAAATTAGTCCCAGCTCCAAACACTACATCCAAATGACAACCTGAGGATTTTTTTTTAGCAAAATGAACAAAATCATCATTTTCGAGATGGTTTTACGCAGCTCGAGAGATATTGTTCGCCAGATTGCAAAATCAGCGTGTTCGGCTTCGCGATCAGTACAAAAAGTCGTTATCACGTGTGCGAACACGCAGATTGAGTGCGTGAAGAAGTCAAAAACTTAAAGTCCAACAGCACATCAAGCAAGCGGAAGACTGACTCGCAAGAGAATATAAACTCGAGCTCAGGTCAAGGGTGACTCTAACATATTACCCGGTACCCTCAATCCTGATGTCTTTAACGTCCTTGATGCTCTAGTTCTGTTCCCATAGGTAGCGAGTCTGCCAATTAATCATCTGTTGGTAGTCGCTCATCCTGCTGTCTCTTACGGCTCACTATTATTGGTGTTTTGAATTGATTGACTCCGTCAGGTAGGTCCATTTAGTGTACATGTTCAACGCCACCTGACACATCCATTGGTTATTCCATCCCGTGCCCTAGCACATGGCTCGCTTTGTGTTCACTCTCAACCGAATAAGGTGCAATTGTTCTGTTTCATAGTCGATGTCACCGATGCCTTACCAGGTTATAAGAGATGATGCCTTTATTGTATTGTATTGTGGCATACTTATATAGCGCAACCTGTCACCACCAAGGGCATCCTGGCGCTTTGACCCGTACTCAATGAAAACAGTAGCTCAGCCTATCCTAGGAAAAAGATGAGTCTTTAAAGCCTTTCTAAAGGATAGGAGATCTCCAAGGCTTCTCAAGGATATAGGCAGAGAGTTCCAGAGTTTGGCTGCCGCTACTCTGAAAGAGCGGCCCCCCATCCTCACTCTCTGGAATCGTGGGACTACCAATAGCCTGGATGACGAAGAGCGTAAGGCTCTCGATGGACAGTACCAGGCAAACATTCGCCGCAAAGGAATGGGGCCCAGATCGTGAATAGCCCTGAACACAATACATGCTGCTTTGTAGCGCACCCGAAGATGAACTGGCAGCCAATGAAGTTCTCGCAGTGCTGCCGTAGAAGAACTATGGTAAGGGCGAGAAAGGGCGAGTTTAGCAGCGATGTTTTGCACCCTTTGCAACTTGCCCAAGAGTGTTACCGGGGCCTCCAGAAGTAGTGCGTTACAATAGTCAAGTCGACTTAGGATGGTACAACGCACTACTTCTGGTCTGGCTTGCACAGGGAGGAGAGGAAGGACCTTGCGCAGCATACGAATCAGCATCATACATGTTGACGAGATCTTATTCACATGTAGATCCAACTGCAGGTTAGGCCCAAAAGTGACGCCTAAATTGCGCGCTGATTGTGCCGCAGACACCGTCTCTGAGAAGGACGGAGGCCAGAAGTCCACTGGGAGGTCGCGAGGAATTCGATCAGTGGAGCAATGTAAAACCTCCGTCTTAGTTCCGTTGAACTGTAACGAGTTCAGCCGGAGCCATTCCGCTGTCGCCTGCATGCACCGATGAAAAGTCTCCAGTGTGACTGCGTCCTGTCCCTCCAGAGAGAAGACCAGCTGGGTATCATCTGCATAATTAAATGCAGAGATACCGAAGGTTTTAATGAGCTGGACCAGGGGGCGGAGGTAGACATTGAAGAGTATGGGGCTGATGGCCGAGCCCTGAGGTACTCCTTGTCCCACTCTCCGTTCCTCCGAACTGAAGGGGGGTAATGAAACCCGTTGCTGACGGCAGTCCAAGTAGGAGATTAACCAATCCCTGGCCTTGTCCCTGACCCCGCATTCCTCCAGCCTAGAAATCAGGGTGGGATGGCTGACCGTGTCGAACGCGGCCGACATGTCGAGCAGCACCAAGAATGCTGCCCGACCACTGTCGACTCGCGCCCGCAGGTTGTCTAACACGGTCACCAACGCGGATTCCGTCCCATGTGCTGGGCGGAAGCCGAATTGCGTCTCATCCAACCAGCTGTTCCCTTCTAGGAAACTGGACAGAGCACGGGTGACCAGCTTTTCCATAATTTTAACCGGAAAAGGGAGCAGGGAGATTGGCCGGTAGTTAGAAAGGCAGGCAGGGTCGAGCGTAGGTTTTTTTTAAAGCGGGGATACCACTGCCTTCTTCCAGCAGCTTGGAACAGTAGCTGTCTCGAATGACTGACAGCAGATGGCGTGCAGGGGCTGGAAGAGGTCCTCTTGAAACACCCTCCAGAGTCTAGGGGGGAGAGGGTCCAAAGGCGAGCCAGAGGAAATCGTTAGGGCTAGGTCGCCGAACTCCTTCAAGGATGGAAGGGGAAAACTACTCAGCTGGGGTCGACTGGCCTCGCACGCCGGAGCTCCCAAACTGAGGGCCGACTCCAAGGAAGGAGAAAGATGACTTCTCTGCTGGGGTCGACTGGCAGCGATCTCCGGAGCTCCCAAGCAGAGAGCCTGATCCAAAGTGGGGGTAGAGGAGCCGCTCAGCTGGGGTCGACTGGCCTCGCTCGCCGGAGCTCCCAAACTGAGAGCTGGCTCCACCGGAAAAGGGAGAAGGCTACCCTGCTGAGGTCGACTGGCTACAATTGCCGGAGCTCCCAAGCAGGGAGCCGAATCAAGGGCCGCGAGGGGAGAGCAGTTCAGATGGGGTCGACTGGCCGCAGTCGCCGGAGCTCCCAAGCTGAGGGCCTGATCCACCAAAAGCAAAGGAGGGCTACTCAGCTGGGGTCGACTGGCTTCCGCCGCCGGAGCTCCCGGGCTGGAGGGCTGCTCAGCTGGTCGGGGTCGACTGGAGGGCGAGACCGGAGCTTCCTGACAGAGAATGGTAGCCCTCTGCAGGGGTCGACTGGCCATTTCCTCCGGAGCTCCCTCCTCAGTGGTAAGGTTCCGTGGGTCCTGCAGACCTGCTAGGATTTTACGAATTTTTTCCTCAAAGGCATCCGCCAGAGAGTCACAAAGAGCTTGCGACGAGGGAACAGCGCTGGCCACACAGGTCGGATGAGCCAGGTCCTTGACGATTTTAAAAAGGGCCTGAGCCTTGTTTGGGGCCTGATTCAGAGTAAGTTCAAGGAAGGTCGCTTTTGCGATCTTAATTTGGGCTTTATATTTATGCATAGCAGACTTAAATGCAATTTTCTCGGAGTCTAGGTACTGCTTCCTCCATACCCTTTCCGCGCGTTTACAGTCGAGTTTGAGCTGGCGAAGTTCGCTCGTGTACCAAGGACTGGCTCGGTTCACTCTCCCTCGCGACTTCCGAAGGGGCGCTAACTTATCCAGTGAGCTAGCTATGGACTGACAGAAGAGGTTATAACTGTCTTCAACTGTATTGCCAAGTTTGAAGTCCTTATCTAAGATGTTCGGCAATGGGACATTGTTTAAGATGCGGGACCAAGGTCTCTCTAGCTTAGCTAGAGGTAATCCAGCCTTACGCGAAGTAGGGTCCTCCGACCAAAGGGAAAACCTGATCAGAAAGTGATCCGTCCAATATTGGCACTTGATGTCCACAAATGATGCCCATTGAGGATCCGCGAACACCAGGTCCAAAATGTGGCCTTTCCGATGCGTGGCGGCATTCACCAACTGTACTAAATTAATATCTGTACACGCTTGGCTAAGAGAGAAAAAAGCATTGTCCAGCGAACTGCCTGCCCACAGATTAAAATCACCAAGAACTAATAACCTGGAGTGGGAGCTGGCAAGTTCATAGATTAGGTCAATGAGAAGAGGAATGGAAGGTGCTGGTCCCGGGGGGCGGTAACAGAGAACACCCGAGCAGCACATCGACTCCTGCTGTTTGACTGAGAAACCCATCAGTTCAAATCCCGGTACCTCTCGAATCTTTAACTGGGAGAGGGTGAGCGAGTCTCTATGAATAAATCCGATTCCCCCTCCTCGGTTAAGTGGGCGCGGTGCGTGGCTAATTTTATATCCTGTAGGGCAGGCTAAGCCCAGCTCGACCTCACAGTCCTCCCGTGTCCACGTTTCAGTAAGAAAGAGGACATCGAGCTGTTCAGACTCAATGAGGAAGGCTATTTCCGTGTGGTGCTTGCAGAGAGATCTGACATTAAGCAAACCACAGATGATTGGCTTGGAAGTGGACGATCTAACCGGGTCCTGCCCAGGTCTGAGTTCGATAAGCTCACTCCGAGTGTAAGCTATGCGGTTTATCTGCTTTATGCTTATATGCTTTATCTCTAGAAAGATTCCTCATGTTCTCATGCTTACTATTGTGCTTGTTTGGTCATGCAAAGAATGTATAGAATGCACGACTGGATAGACATGGTTAGCAAGTTTCTAGTTAACAGGTTTCTTCCTTACAGTATATAGCAATGTTTCATGTTCTACCTCGTGAACACTTAATCACAACTTATTGTGCACAGCCGGTCCTTAACGATGCTTGACAAAGAATATTAAGGAGTTGGTTATTGTTTCCTATTAAAATTATCGATCTGAACCCTTTCCTGTATCGCAGGTGAACGGTAATGCAGTCGCAGTTCCTAAGTTCTTTTGAGAGGGGAGGTGGGAGGGGGGAGGGAAGAAGAGGGGGAAGAAGAGGGATGGGGGGAGAGGAGAGGGGCGCAAAGGGGAAGAAAAAACATTGGATTGTTTCAGTATGCTTTCTGTATTTGTGTTTAATACTTATTTCCACCTATATGTCTGCAAAAGTACTGCTTACCAATAACCTAAGTGGGCCCTCACAGATCACTCACGAATGTATAACTAACCATATCATGAGCCTGTTCTTTGAAATAGCCCACATTAACATACTCAACACACACTCAAAATCCGTTACTTCAACCGATTCCACTGTAACATCTGTACATGCGAGACAGAGCCTGCTCATCGAAATAGTCCACTCAATCACACTCAACACACACTTAAAACTCACTACCTTAATTAATACCACTATGCCACCTGATCAGGAACGACAGCCTAATACCCAATGACCCGTAATGCCTCCATTTCAGAAGGCCTTAATATTGTCTCCTTAAACGTTAAAGGCCTCAATCACCCGGTCAAGAGGAGAAAAGTTCTTGAGTACCTGACCAAATCCAAGGGCGACATCCTCCTCCTACAGGAGACTAAACTGTCAAAGGATGACGCTGAATTTATAAACCAACATTGGATCTCACATAATCTTTGCTCACCAGCAGTTCATAAAAAGAGAGGGGTCCTCACACTAATAGCAAAGAAATCCAACATTTCCGTAGTTTCACACACTCACGATACCGATGGCCGCTTCATCATGGCACACCTTCTGAGAAACGAAGATCATTTCCATGTCATGAACATATATGGTCCTAATGGAGATGACCCGGACTTCTGGGATTCATTGGCCCGACTCTAGAAAGCGTACCACAGGGAGAATTGCTAATTGTGGGAGGAGACTTTAACCTGCCACTAGACCCAATCACCGACCGACACTCGAAATGCTCCTACCACCCCACACGTTCGCATGATAGTTTACACCGTCTATGCTCCAGATTCAATCTACACAACTCATGGAGACTCCAACACCCTGGCTGCCGAGACTACACCTTCTATTCGCCTCCTCACAACTCCTACTCGAGGATAGATTATATCCTCAGTAATAGCCCTTTCACACACCTCATCGAGGAAACTAGCATTGCCCCCAAACTGATCTCTGACCACTCAAGTATTCAGACCAAATTAGCGGGCTCCAGATCGATTCTCCCCCCTAAGAGATGGAGATTCAATGACGAAATATTTTCTGAACCGGAAAACAAACAAAAGATCGAGGCTGCCATTCTAGACTACCTCAACCTAAACGATACCCCTGCTAACCAAAAACTACAGGCCAATCTCCCTAATTAATTTAGATTGCAAAATGTACGCAAAGATTCTTGCCACACAGTTAAACTCACAACTTCCAAAGCTAATTAGTACATCACAAGTTGGATTCATGAAACAGCGTATGTCTAACGATAACACAAGGATCCTCTGTCACGTCATTGAGAAAGCCAGATTACTCGCAGCCCCCTCCGTAGCTATTACTCTCGACGCGGAGAAGGCTTTCGACAGAGTTTCCTGGCTTTTCCTCAAGAGCTGTATCTCCGTCTTTAACCTTGGGGAAACCTTTACTGACTTGGTGATGTCCCTATACCTTTCACCAACCGCACGCATTGCTATAAATGGTTCGTTTTCGGACCCCTTTTCTCTGGAACAGGGGACAAGGCAGGGTTGCCCCCTCTCCCCATCACTCTTCCTCTTGGCAATGGAACCCCTAATTGCAAATATTTTAAAAAAATGCACTATCAGGGGTGTGAACTTTGGGCGTAAGTGTGGCAAGCTGGCCGCCTACGCGGACGATATCCTGATTGTATCAGAATCACCAGAAACCTCCATCCTTGCCCTAATGACTACTATTGACACTTACGCCACCCATTCAGGGTACAAACTCAATCGTGATAAGTCAGAGGTTAAACCACTCAATATTTTAACACCCAAAGAAGTGCTGGGAAACTCCGGTCTTTGTTGGCAACTAGAGTTTGTGAAATACCTAGGTATTGAATTCGGTGACTCCCTTATAGAGACCCTCCAACGGAATGAAAAGACAACTCTGAGCAAAATCAAGACCCAATTAGAGGGATGGTCTCCTCGCTTCATTACCTGGTGGGGCAGAGTAGAGACCATCAAGATGATGATATCACCTCTAGTTAACTACCTCATATCTATGCTCCCTCTAACCCTTACTCCAGACTTTTACCACAAATTAGACCAAGCTATCTCAAATTTCCTTTGGAAAGGGAAAAGGGCAAGGATTAGCATAAAAAAGCTCCGCTTAGATAAAACCGCGGGAGGGGTCAATCTACCAGATTTTAAAAGATATGAAGCCGCCTTTTTGGCCAAGCAGGGAGCCCACTGGCTCGCACCCTCACCTGACTATACTCCAGTGTGGCTAGAAATTGAGAAAGAAATTCTTGATGGTATTGCCCCTAGCGCGGCTCTTTCGACAAATCTAAACAAACTATCCCACTCCAAATCAATATTTCATAATACAAAAACTGCTCTTCTTAAGTTTGACAGAATCATAGAAAATAGCATACGGGGCTCACAATGGGAATCCTTATGGAACAACCGTAACATATTGTACAAGGGTAAACCTCTACACAATGCGACATGGATCAAAAAAGGCATACTGTTCCCTTACCAACTGTTTGCAGGGTCATATCCTATCCCATTCAGTGACTTGCAAAACAAATATGATCTTGAACCAATAGAATTCTACAACTTTTTAAACGTAAAAGCAGCACTGTCCAAAACCAAACTCTCCCTGACACCACCCGCCCTCCCACCCTACCTTGCCAGATTAAACAGACTGGGCCATCAGGTTTCCTTTCTATATAGACTCAGTCGCCCCCAACAATCTAACCTCACTGACCCAATCACACAATTCTGGAATAATCTCTCGTCCAGGCCAATCACAGAAACAGAATGGACCAGTACATGGGAATCTTGCACGAGACACAAAATCAGCCCTACACTATCCCAGACCAAATACTGGCTCCTTCATAAGGCCTTCTGGACTCCGGCGCGCTTATTTGCACACAACATCAGCCCAGACGCCTTTTGCTGGAATTGCAAACGTGCGGAAGGTGATTTATCACACATTATCCTAGAATGCGACTGTGTGGCGCCTTTTTGGGAGAAGACATTCGAGTTTCTCTCAAGACTCTTCCACATCACACCAGCTAAAGAGCTTCCTTACTTAGTTTTCGGATTCTCCCAGGACCCTTCCCTTAACGCAGACGATAAGGCGTTACTTGATCTCCTGCTTACAGCAGCGGTCAAGACAGTCCTTAGTAACTGGAAAGATACCAGCAAAGCCAACTTCGCAGGGTGGCTGAATTGGATAATCAGCCTACGTGGTGCCGATAATGTAGCACTCCAACAGTCACCGTGGCGCCCTCCCACGAGAAAACTGTGGTCAACTCTTGACAATTATTTCACGACACATAAGCCACCTTAAACTGGTCCCACCCGTCCACAATTCATTAGCATGTGTCTGCAGATTCCCATCAATGTAATATATATCATGGTGTTTTATGTTGAGTAAAATGATGTTTGAGTAAATTGATTATGACTAAAATGTTGTTGAGTATAAGGTATATGCACCAACACATTCGACAAGATATCAGCTCTGTACTTTTGTATTGACATTCTCTTTTTGCTGTAAAGTAGCGTACTGTAATATTCGCCTGTAAAATGTTGACTCTACTTATGCTACTTGATCTAGTCATTGTATGTTCATGCTGAAACAACCAATAAAACTTTTTGAAATAAAAAAAAAACTGTAAGTCTGCGTTGCCGCGCTGTGCAGAGTTGCCAAAACTATGCGAGCTGAACTCGTAGGGTTACCTACTGGCTGAAAAGCCCCATTTATTTAACACACATTCAAAATCTGAAATTCCACCCCAAAAACTACATTTTGCAATTCAATCCAATGCCATCTATGATGTTAAACTTGAAATTCAACAGACACCACAGAAACATGGTTGGACCCATGGGTACCTCTGGGCCTACTGGCTGAAATTTCAAAGAAATACAACTAGGCCCCTACTGAAAGTATAGGCCACCCACAAAAATAATTTTTAAAAACAATGGAAAGCCCAGAAAACTGTAGGTAAAAAATGCCCCAATCAAACAAACATGTACAAGAATTCTCCAACTAACTTGTAAAATAAAATCTCAAATCCAATAGTCCTCAATAAATCCAATCCAATGATATGATGCAGCAGACATTCACAAAAAGTGATCCTTCCAGCTCTAAATTCAAATGAAAGTGAACAGCACGTGGACAAAGCACTGGGAGGAGCCAGCTGGACAGGTTGGAGACTCAGGAGCACTTCCTTCCTCTTGAAAAAAAGAGTAGAAAATCCGGACTCCTTGCACAAAAGACTACAGCCAAATCACAATCTGAGGAGTTTCTCAGAGCAAAATTAGGAGGTTTTATCGTGCTTGAGAGATATTCTTTGCCAGATTGTAGGTTCTGCGTGTTCGGGAACAAGATCTTACCAACACTGCCACCTGAAGAAAGATAGCTCGTCCAAATGACGTGTTCGCGTTCGCACAGTCTCGCGGGATCATGCGGCCGGATTCCAAACGTCGTGGCGCACGTGAGTGGATTGAAAATTGAGTCACGAACGCAGAATCACGGTAAGTCGTTACAGCGCCCGCAAGAACGCATATTGAGCACGCAGGGAAGGAAAACAACTACGCTACGCTGTAGATTGTGTAGTATTTGGCAACCTCGAAGTTGCCGAAACATCGCAAACTCCGCAAGAGGAGCGTAGTTTACCGCCCAGGGTTAATTGTGAGCAGTTTGGGCCAATTCCTGTGACTGTACCTGTGTAGGTAGCCTTACAGTTGCTTCTTTACAATTTGTATCCCGTTCCTCTTGCATGACTCCATTTGTACTCCCCCTTACCGTCGGCGGAGTTAGATTTTGTACTCCTCCTTCAGATAGCAAATGTAACGCCACCACAGACTACGCCATTTCGGTCCCTGCTGGCATATCCATAAACTGTCCATTCCTACGTTCGTCCTCCTCGAGCCTCCCGGCCTCTCAATCCCCAGTACAGCCTTACCAGTCTTTATACACGGCTGATCTCTTATAAGATCTGGAATTTCCTTCTCCGGCACTGCTCCCACGGCTGGAGCAGCATTCCTGGGCCCCCGGAGTAGTTCAAGCACTGAGGCACAAGTCCTGAGCTGCTGGGGGTGTGCACCCATGCTCCTCTCTTTCCCATCCGGGGGTAGCCTCTGTGCAAGTCTTCTGCCGACGTCCTTGCTGTACCGAGGCATGGGCTACGTCCACAGTGAGCATCTGAGGGTGCACCTGCAGTGGAGGCTGACCAGCGCCTCTTCCTCTCTTCGACTTTGGCCCCATTACTACCGATCCCTCTCATACCCACCGACCAGAGGTGATGAAAAGTTCCTTCTCCAGGCTCCGGCACCCGGATGTCACCGTTTTGCCGTTCTTTACTACTGCCGAGATCCAAGGTAGGACCCAGCCGGTTTCAGCAAAGCTTCTACTCAGCGGGGGTTCTGTCATATCCAGCATTAGCATTTAAAGTGGGTGTTACTGTCACCACCTCTTGGGAGGCACCTTCAGCCGGTTCAAGTGGCTGCCATCTTGCTTCCCTCGGTCTATAGCCCCACTGCTTACTCTATACAGAACAAAAAAGTTTGCAGCTGGGTTTGTTATTGCACAGATTAAATCATGCCTTTCTCACATATTCTAACTTGCAAATTTTATTCATGAAAAAACATTTATATACAAATTCAACTACATTATTTAGTACACAATTGTATTCTATGAAAATATCTCTATGGAAAGGTCAAAATCAGGTCTTTTCTATTAGGGCATGTTTAGTTCAGCACATTTTTTTATTGAACTCTTCACGTCTTTACATTACTAAGATTGTAGACCAAAGATCAGTGAAATGAAAAATCAGAATTGCATTCTGAAGCATTCTGGTTTATACCCATTAAAACATTCACAGATCAACTCACAATTCACTCTCGTCTTCAGTTGAGTCTTTTCTTGTATTGTTTTAAGTTTTCATTCTCCTTTAATTTGTTATATTCTTTGTTAATGTGATCACTTAGTTCTATTTCCTTCTTTATTTCGCTATTTCTCTCTCTATTCTCTTTTGTAGCAACATTATAATAGCCATATATACTCCCATTGAAGTCAGCGAACAAACAACTATGATTATTAAAGGTACTAATATGGCTTTGAGGATTCCTCCTCCAGTTGTTGCAATCCAATTGCCTATTGCAGAAATTGCTTCTGGGAAGCGTTTTACTATACTAGTGGTTTCTAAGGGTTCTAGGTCAGGTTTGATGTTTGATATGCTTTTTGCAAATTCTTTCATTTTCTTACTCTCATCTAGCCCTCTATTACACATAGGATGCACTTTCACTATTTGTAAAACAGGTGCACCAGGCGCAAAAGGAAAAGTGCAGCCTATTACACTGAATGCACTGCTCCCAGGTCAGCCGCCAAGTCGTTCTGCCCTGGGGGCTTCATAATCAAGTGAAAAAAGGTGCTGCTTTGAAGCAGCTGCTTCGTGTTTTACTGTCCAGGCGGCAACTCTTCTGCACTTTTAAGTCGGTTGAAAGATCCCCTTGCAGGCGGGTGCAATGAGTGACTACAACTCCTTACAAGGCTGCTATCAGGGGGGGCATTGATGGTGCACCATTGACAATGTGCCATTTGACAGCTTCTTTGCCTCTGCACCCATGTCTAGTATACACCACTGGCTCAGAGGCAAAGGGATTCCCTCATGTGCCTGGGGCAATGCGCTGGTGCAAATGAGGGAATACCCTTTGGTGATAGCGCTGGTGCTGTAGGTGCACCAGAGCTATCTGTATTTCAGAAAGGGCTGCACAAGCGTCTGCATCCCTTTCTGTATTACCAAAGTGCCACATTGGTACACAAAGTGGAAGAGCATGCCCGTTGTGCCCCCGGGGCACTTTCCAATATCTGGGCTCTGCAGTGCAAGTGCAAAAATGTTTTCACTTCAAATTTTTACAGACTCTGACTCTCTCAGCAAGCACAGTGTCTAAAGCATATTTATTCTGTAAACACATTAGTCTAGCTGCCAATAATTCTGTGTTGGTAACTAATAAAGCTCCAGATGTACTGGTTGCATGCTTGTTCACTACTGTTGAAAGCTTTTTGATATAGTCAGCATTCAGCATCTCTCCCACAGCTGGAATAATAGCTCCTCCATTTATGCTTTTAGGATTTTGGGGTGCAAGTGTCATTGTTAAAGCGTTTAAGCTATTTACATGATACATCTTAGGAAACAATAAACCTAAATAGCAAATATCCTCCTAGTTAGCTGGTACTTTGAAATGTGTATCCTGTCCACAGACAAAATAAACTCCAGGTATTGCTGGTTCGTCACCTTGTAAAATCTGCCATGCTCTTCCTTATACTTCAAATGCAGTTTCACAATTACTGTTCCCTACTTGTCTCTTTCAATTTAGAAACTGTATTTTAAAACCACTTACCATCTCATATCATTTTTTGTTTAGTCTTAACTTTGGGTAAGCCATTGTCTTTCTAAAATCATCTTCCTTTTTCAATGAGTCTTTTAAAACATCTTCATTTGGGTTCTTACTCCATGCAAAATGTGCTCTTCTCTCTTCAAATGTTATAATGAATGTCTTCTCTAATGGTGTCATCAAACAGGATAAGTTTTAACAGTGCTCATAGGAAGGTAAGTACTTTTGCTTGTGGGTGTAAATTCATGCTCTTCTATAGCAGTACTTTTGAAAGAATCATGTCGTAATTCAAATAATAATATTCAAAATGTTGCTGTCTATAAACTAAGCAATATGCTGCATGAAATTCCATATGATAAAGGAATGTGATGGCATGTCACCTCCTCCGAAGACAAAGAAGGCAACTCTGAACATACATAACAATCATTAGCGTTTATAGCATGTGTACTCTTGCACTAGCCCAGAATAAACATTAGTTGAATAATCTTCTTTCAAATAGCCTACAAATGAGGTTTGTCAACTCATCCTCATCTGCATCAAAGAAGGTGCTGTTTTAGTGAATGAAACTTCAGATTTCTCTTTCTCAAGTGTGCAATATATAACCAATAATAATGCTACGGCTACTTATACCATTACTAAGTAAGAATGTAATCCCTACAATAATCTTGCACCTAGATCTGTTTGGAATAGATATGTTTATCTAAAGTCCAATCTCTTAAAACGATTAGTGTAACAGCAAGTTAGTGTCTTTAGTCTATTTCTTTGCAATTCAGTTAGTTTTGTATGACTTTAATTACAGAAGTCTTTGTATAGTCTTCCTTAATACTCCTTGTTCTTCAAAAATGTTATAACTACTCTTCCACTGCTGCCTTGGGCCTAGGAAATCTTCTTTTGATCTTACAAATGTATTAGGTTTACTTTCAGTTTCTTTGCGCAGTTCATTCAATAAGTTTGTCAAAAGCAGGCTTTTTCATGTCGAAGGCTTTTCCAAATTTTTAACAGTCTCAAAGGGGTTCAGGCAATATCTGATCGAGTCAAACAAATCTGAAATTGGGATATTTAGCACTTGACTCACGATCTAAGTCCATTCAGGTACAAAATACCTTAGGCTAGGTACTTTTAATCTCTTGAATCTTCTCGGCACTTGATCACCTTCTGTGTCACTTAAACAACTTGACTCAGTTTTTCCGTTGATTGTGGGTGGTATTGATCCAAGTGACACTTGACTTGACTTTAGCTTCTTTTGATCATAAACTCTTGGCCATTCAGAGTTGAAAGATCTTTCAGGACTTGATATAGTTCTATAGTGGTAGTTAATGTCACACTACTAGTTGTCATTCGTTCAGTATCATGCACAGGATATACATAAGGTGGTGGCTGTGCAGTCAATAATTTGTCCAAAATGTCATCTCCTGAATCTCATTTTATTTCTTCTTATGTTTTTTTCTCCTTTGGCTTTAGCCTTTTCGGATTTCTCAGTTTTTTTGGAGTTCCCATATATAATTGCAGGATATCATCTGGTTCCCTACACTATTGCCTTTCTCCGCCTGTGCTGTTTTTAATCCCATACAGCATCTGTATAATTTTTCACAGCTCGTTTTGTTCATCTGTCTCTCTATGAAGAGCAATTTTCTCCCAAGCACTTAAGGCTTTAAATTGTGTAGGTCTAGGATGTGTCTTCATATCACAAAGTAACTCTCTCCCTCTGTCACTCATTCTATGCTTGATTGTTCCCCATCTTGGAAAACTGAATGTACCTTCTTTCTCAGTGATCTTGCACCACTAACGAAGGCATATGTGTAACCCTTCCTCTATCATTATGTGGTAAACAGGAGTACCCTCAAGAAGTGCCTCTTCACCTTCCTGAACAGCAATAGTCACCTCACCTCTCATTAAATCTTTAATTGCTTTGAACAATTTCCTGATTTCAAATGTAATTCAAATATGGCAAACATGAAATATAAACCTGAAATGTTTTGATCCTGTTCCGTATACGTCAGATTTCAGTAAACCCTTCTCCCAATCACAGCACGGAACTGTAAGCCAAACAACCAATAGCAGCGCAACTCTTCATACAGCTTAACCAATCTCGGCACAGCGTTTCACACAAAGTAACTGATAGCAGAGCGACACAATATAACAACCTTCTCCTTGCAGCGACTCACCCTCCTTCACGATTTATTTGTTTCCACACACACAATGCTTCAATACCACAATTCTATGCAACATATAGTCTTTGTCTGCTGCTTCTCTTTTCAAATAGATTCAGCAACTGGAATTTTTAGGTATTTACACCCTCTGACATTTCTTACTCGAAAGTGCTCGACACCCACCAATGAATTTTTGACCAGCTGGAATTCATCTAATCAATGCAGTGTCACCTTTGTGCATCAGATTTCACTAAGACTGAATAGTAGTACAATCACAACTATTTGTTACTATCCCTGTCTTAATTGTGCTTTCAAGGACATCTCATGACCTGCACTTCAAATCATTAGCAGACAAGCATTCCAAAATTAACTCTTTGTTTATCTGTCGATCCCAGGATCTTAGACTACTTCTTAGTTTGATAACCTTTTTATCTTCTTTCACAAAGCAGATGAATATCGACGAATTGCAGTCTTCAGTATTTGAATACAACACATCAATGCTTCTACAAATCGAAAATCAAATTTTCTAAAACAATTTACGAAGCATAAGCCTATTAATACCCACACCTACAAATCTGCACCTGCAACCACCTTAGAAAAAACACACTTCTTCAATCTTCAAACTTGGGCTTTGGGCATTTATCTATCTTGGGCAATTTGTTTATTTAGCAGCTCCTCTTCCTCACAACATAAACTGTCCTGTGCTTCCAGCTTTGATGGAGCTAGAATCTTAATAAATAGGTCGGTTATGATATCAGGATTTCTGCCTCAGCGTATCTGAAAGAAAGGTCCCTGCTCTAATTGGGCCCAAGTACTCCGGACATTGGCTGTAATCAAGAGCTGCAATCACATTCAATTTACACATCACAGTTAAATAATCAATTCTTAGGAGTCAATGATGAAATTTTGATGTGAGGGCTTTATTCAAATCTTTAGTAAGTATTACTTTATTAATCATTAATTGATTCATCTCAATACAATACAGAACATAAGTGTGTTCCATGTAATGTGAGTCTCAGCGCCCATACGAGAGGAACGAAGCACCTCCGTCTACTCTGCAAGTAATCTCTCCACAAGAGTTGATTGGCACGAATGCCACACCGGTCTCAGGCTGAAGTTATCCGGTCTGTCCCATAAACTGTCCCTCTGGGGCGCACTAGGGTCGAAACATCGACGAACATCATAGGCCCAGAAAGACCAGGATCCGGATAGGAACTTTAGGAATCCTTGGTTCAAAAGCATTGTCTGGCCAATGAAGAAACTTGTATACACTTGTACATAGATTGCACTGTATATTTCGCCATTCACTGAGCACCTTTCACCGAAAGTCATTTTTTATTTGACAGTCACTTCAAGCATTGAATATTATCCAAGAATGAATACAATTCAGATACCAAATGTTTGAAAACCTTTAATACAACTGATTGAATACATGACTTAAAGCTTTTGAGTGTTTATTGATTTATTCCTCAAATTGTTGGACTTGTATCAGAGAGTTTTTGTTTTTGTTTTTGTTTTCATTAACTGAATGTTTTCACAAGTAATTGATTCAACCCAACAGAACCATTTTTCATTTAAACCATAAATACCCAGGTTCTGAAGGACACAGGGTTACCCCTTTTTTCTTAACTAAAATATAGTTGTAGGCAGCTCCATTATAGGCTAATCAATTAGAATTTAGTTGCTTTTGATTTAAAAAGACGAGCTTCATGCTATCCTGGTTGAACTGCTCATCATATTGAAAAGGACGGCAACATGAACGGTTCTTTTGCAATCTCTGGGAAGCCTAATATTTTTCCCAAGTTCCCATGATGGTTGCCTCAACATATGGTATGCAGTTGCTACTAAGGTGAGACCACTGATGCTAGATCGCATCTATTATGATGGAAGCTTTCTTGTCAGATGTGTCGAATTGGATGACTGAGAACCTTTTGAAGCTAAAATACAATAAACTGAGATTCTTGTCTCCTTCCCTGGAGGATATCTCTGCACTGGTAACCAAAGCAAAGATCTTGAAGTCTGTTATGACCCTGCCTTAAACTATCAGACTTTGATTCAGAAGATCCAATCCTTCTGCTTTCTCATTCTATGCTCTCTAAAGTGATCTTACCTTTTATCCCCCATGAATAGCATACCTTGGTAGGTGGGTCTTTAATGCTATCTCATTGGGATTATGGCAAAGCCTTAGATACCTTGGGATCCCTGATGTTTACATAAATAAACTCTAGCATCTTGAGAACCTGGTAATTCAGCTCATATATGGTCTCTAGAAATTCAGTCATGTGATAAAGGCACAGTCATCCCTTAAATCTCTCCTAATTGAACAGCAGAACCAATTCAAGACACTCTGACTCTTTAATGAGTGATCTACTATACTGGTCTAAATAATCTCTCAGATATTATCTCTCTTTATATACTGACATGCTGTTCAGCTCACAGCATATGAAGGTAGTTTCATGTTTCAAGAAAAGCCTACTGTGAAGGCATATCTGTTAGAGGGTTGAGTCAACAATTGTGGAACATGTCTCTTGATTATATTAGACAGATTCCTGATTATTTCCTGTTCAGGAAGTGTCTTAAACGCCATCTTTTATGCTAAACCTTCTTTCTTGGTTTTGCTCTCTGTCCTTATTCTACTAGCTGGTTCACATCCTACCAATAAGACACTTATGTTTCAAATTTGTTTTTCTTCCTAGAACTAGTCTCTAATGCCTTCAAGATTTTGTTATATTTTTAGCAAATTTGCTGCAAATATAACTTATAGGATGCCAATTATCTCAACACTGTATACAAGTCTGTTTTCATCAAAGGATCACACATATCTTTAATTTTCTTCTTTTATTCACCACCCTCTGCAATAATTTCCCATTTAATTGTTTGTTTCTTCCCTTTCGCACACCAATGTTCCCCTTAGTTCTTCCATAGCTTTTTTCTCTCTGCTGCCACCCTTCCAGGTACAAGCAGCCAATACTCAATACAACAAGCATTGCAGCTTCTTTGACATTGCAGTACTTTTAAATGTAATGGCAACAATTGATTTTAAGTCTACCATGCAGTACACTTGGGGCCAGATGTAGGTAAGTAACATTTACCGAATCTTAATTACCGAAAATTACCGATTTTTACCGATTCGGTAATTAAGATTCGGTAAATATGAGGGGTTGGTATGTAGGGAATCCAGATGTTCCCTTTTACCGAATCGGTAAAAATCGGTATTTACCGATTCGGTAAATACCGAATCGGTAAAGCCTATTGATTCCTATGGGCTTCAAAGCCCATAGGAATCAATAGGCTTTACCGATTCGGTATTTACCGAATCGGTAAATACCGAATTTCACAAGGGTGCAGGGGGTGTCACTTTGACACCCCCTGGCACCACCTAAACAGGATTGGGTGCCATGTGGCAGGCATACAAGCCCTAGGGGCAGGTCTGCCTGCCACATGGCATAGGTGTGCATGCACACATGTGCATGCACACCGGAATCGGTATTTTACCATGAGGTTGGATTTCATGGTAAAATACCGATTTGTTAAGCCCTTTGGGACTCAGAAGAGTCCCATCTACATATCAATTTTACCGAATCGGTAAAAATACCGATTCGGTATTTTACAGAATCGGTAAATGTACCGATCGGTAAATTTACCGATTCTGTAAAATACAGGGCCCTACATCTCAAATTGCATTTACCGGTCGGTAACGGCCGAATTCGGCCGTTACCGACCGGTAAATGCCTACCTACATCTGGCCCCAAGTTACCAGGGCTCAAAAAAGGAACACTTTTCTAATTAGCTGAACTCAGGAGTATTGAGATCATATTTATGAATAAAAGATAAGAGCCAATGTAAAATACACCTAGAAGCTACCACAAAGCTTTTAAGAAATAAAATGGGGGTAGGTATCCCCATTGATGGCAATCATAGGGCACTTTTATAAATTACTAAATTGCTATCAGGACCAGGAAATCAAGTTCTGCCGACTGACCCGGCCCTCCTGGTTCCAGGACCCCAGCGCGACACGGCGCTACCGGTATTACCCGGTTTACAAGGTACATGCGGAAACGGGATATTAATCCTCCCCCGCCCCTGGACCCTCGAAATAATTCTTTATGAACTACTGATAAACCGAATATTTTGGACAAACCATCTAAAATTGGTCCTGACTTAACTACTTGCCTGCGCGCTCTTATGTGAGCTCTCATACCATATGCCCCTCTGGCTAAAGAGGCTTATAACTTAAAAGGCAACCATTGTTTTGTCCTGATGATGGACCCCATCATTTAGTAAAGGGGTCCGAAACGTCGTCGACTTACTGTGTACCATATACTTGTGGAATGATTTAATATACAAAACTATGTAATGGTACCTACAAGAAATTCTCTGTCTAAAAATGGAACCTTGCAGAGACTGTTGATTTTGCCTTACAAGCTCTTTGTGTATGTCTTTGTCTGTGTATTGTCGTGGTTGGGTACAGGCTTGTGCCCCACACACGTGAATTGTTGAAGGTGTTATTGTGTTTTGCAAACCTTGATTTAAATATAAACTTTGAGGACCTCTGCCCGGCTGGGCATGTCTTCACTAATATAGAACTGACTGAGTCTATATTCATTTTCATTAATTCGTCTCCTTGCCAGGGACCATTGTTGTTTCTATATGATTGAGCTCCCCGAGGTCCCTCGCTGATACTAATTGGGGTCCCCTTGTTGTTTAAAATCAAACATTACAACAGCATGATATCATCTAACAGTCCATTTCTAATAGGATCATATGTCTAAGATAAAACATTACACATAGAGACAATGAAATTCAAAGGGAAAGGAGTGTGATCACTACACAAGATACAGTTCTCCGCTACTACTTCTAATGACCGAGCAATGCTAAAAGGGGTAGTCTACTTCAGCCCACACCTGAGGGGCACCATCTCACCCATTGCACCTGATAGGGTACTTGGTGTTGCAGGCTTCCTAAAAAGAACGGTAGCTTAAAACAAAGGGGGTATGATGCATGAAAGGGGAGGGAATAGAGAAATGTACAATAAAGTAAGTGTAGATTTGGGAAGAACACAAATTTACTATTCTAACTCATGCCCGATGAACTGTAAGGATAGTGCATACATTGGGTCTTGATGTACTATTCTAACATCAGTCTAACTAACATGTCCTTATCTAATCACTGCACCAAAACCCAAGCACTTATAAATTCACCATGCTCTCAACTATCCATGTACTTGTATAATGACTGAGGCATTAAGACATGCAGTGCTACAATGAAATGTGCACTATCCATTCAGTCCCCTAAACTCCTATACAGTACTGATTCACTCCTCCAATTACCCAGGTGGTACCCATCAAGCCCAGGAATCACACTGTCACTCTCTGTGCACTCCTCCAATCATCCAGCCAGTACAATCTCCTTATCTAATCACTGTGCTGAAACCCAAGCACTTATACGTTCACCGTGCTGTCAACTATCCATGTACTTGTATAATGACTGAGGCATTAAGACATGCAGTGCTACAATGAAATGTGCATTATCCATGCAGTATACTAAACAACTACACAGTACTGATTCACTCCTCTAATTATCCAGGTAGTACCCATGAAGTCCAGGAATCACATTGTCACTCTCTGTGGACTCCTCCAATCATCCAGCCAATACCATGTCTTTATGTAATCACTGTGCCAAAACCCAAGCACTTATAAATGTACCATGCTGTCAACTATCCATGTGCTTGTATAACGACTAAGGCATTAAGACATGTAGTGCTAGAATGAAATGTGTACTATCGATGCAGTCCCGTAACCACCTACACAGTACTGATTCACCCCTCCAATTACTCAGGTACTACCCATGAAGTCCAGACCTCCCACTATCACTCTCTGTGCACTCCACCAATTATCCAGCCAGTACCAAGTCTTTATCTAATCACTGCACCGAAACCAAAGAACTTATAAATTCACTGGGCTGTCAATTATCCATCTACTTGTATGACTAAGGCATTAAAACATGTAGTGCTACAATGAAATGTGCACTATCCATGCAGTCCCCTAAACACCTACAGAGTACTGATTCACTCATCTAATTACTCGGGTAGGACCCATGAATTCCAGGAATCACACTGTCACAATCTGTGCAGTTCTCCAATCATCCAGCCAGTACCATGTCCTTATCTAATCACTGCACCAAAACCCAAGCACTTATAGATTCACTATGCTGTCAACTATCCATGTACTTGTATAATGACTGAGGCATTAAGACATGCAGTTCTACAATGAAATGTGCACTATCCATTCAGTCCCCTAAACACCTATACAGTACTGATTCACTCCTCCAACTACCCAGGTAGTACTCATGAAGTCCAGGAATCACAGTGTCACTCTCTGTGCATTCCTCCAATCATCCAGCCAGTACCATGTCCTTATCTAATCACTACACCAAAACTCAAGCACTTATAAATTCACCATGCTGTCAACTATCCATGTACTTGTATAATGACGGAGGCATTAAGACATGCAGTGCTACAATGAAATGTGCACTATCCATGCAGTCCCCTAAACACCTACACAGCACTGATTCACTTTTCCAATTAGCCAGGTAGTATCCATGAAGTGAAGGAATGAAAATGCAATGACCCAGACACTAACACAATCTGTGCTACAATCACATGTGCACTAAGCTTGCAGTCCGCTAACGACCTACAAGCTGCTCCTTCACACCTCTATTTTCTCAGGTACTATCTATGCAGTCCAGCAATAACACTGTCACTCCCCGTTCTCTCTTACAGTCTCCCAGTCAGTACCATATACTAATCCAATCACTCTGCCAATACCCAAGCACTAACAAATTCACCATACACTCTCCTTGCAGTACTGTATGTATCCTCTCACCACCCATGTACTCATTCAATGACACAGACACTAACACAATCTGTGCTACAATCACATTTGCACTATCCATGCAGTTCTCTAACCACCTACATGCTGCTCATTCACACCTCTATTATCCCAGGTACTATCTATGCAGTCCAGTCCAGCAATCACACTGTCACTCCCTGTCCTCTCCTACAGTCTCCCAGCCAGGACCATATACTAATCCAATCACTCCGCCAATACCCAAGCATTTACAAATTCACAATACACTCTCCTTGCAGTACTCTAATCATCCAGTCACTACTCATGTACTCATGCAATGACCCAGAAACTAACACATGCTGTGCTACAATCACATGTGCACTATCCATGCAGTCTGTTAACACCCAACATGCTGCTCATTCACACCTTCATTTTCCCAGGTACTACCCATGCAGTCCAGCAATCACACTATCACTCCCCCTGCACTCCTCCAGTCTCCTAGCCTGTACCACATACTAATCCAATCACGCCGCCAATACCCAAGCACTTACAAATTCACCATACACTCTCCTTGCAGTACTGTTATTATCCAGTCACTACCCATGTACTCAAGCAATGACCCAGACATCAACACATGCTGTGCTACAATCACATGTTCACTATGCATGCAGTCCGCTAACGACCTACATGCTGCTCATTCACACCTTCATTTTCCCAGGTACTACCCATGCAGTCAGCAATCACACTGTCACTCCCTGTGCACTCCTCCAGTCTCCTAGCCTGTACCACATACTAATCCAATCACTCCGCCAATACCCAAGCACTTAAAAATTCAACATACACTCTCCACTCAGAATTGTAATCATCCAGTCACTACCCATGTACTCATGTAATGACCCAGACACTAACACATGCAGTGCTACTATCACATGTGCACTATCCATGCAGTCCTCTAACCACCTACATGCTGCTCATTCACACCTTCATTTTCCCAGGTACTACCCATGCAGTCAGCAATCACACTGTCACTCCCTGTGCACTCATCCAGTCTCCTAGCCTGTACCACATACTAATCCAATCACTCCGCCAATACCCAAGCACTTACAAATTCACCATACACTCTCCTTGCAGTACTGTTATTATCCAGTCACTACCCATGTACTCAAGCAATGACCCAGACATCAACACATGCTGTGCTACAATCACATGTGCACTATGCATGCAGTCCGCTAACGACCTACACACTGCTCATTCACACCTCTATTTTCCCAGGTACTATCTATGCAGCCCAGCAATCACACTGTCACTCCCCGTTCTCTTCTGCAGTCTCCCAGCCAGTACCATATACTAATCCAAACACTCTGCCAATACCCAAGCACTTACAAATTCACCATACACTCTCCTTGCAGTACTGTAATCATCCGGTCACTACCCAGGTACTCATGCAATGACCCAGATGCTGTGCTACAATCACATGTGCACTATCCATGCAGTCCTCTAACCACCTACACGCTGCTCGTTCACACCTCGATTTTCTCAGGTACTATCTATGCAGTCCAGCAATCACACTGTCACTCCCTGTCCTCTCCTACAGTCTCACAGCCTGTACCACATACTAATCCAATCACTCCTCCAATAACCAAGCACTTACAAATTCAACATACACTCTCCTTGCAGTACTGTAATCATCCAGTCACTACCCATGTACTCATGCAATGACCCAGACACTAACACATGCTGTGCTACAATCACATGTGTACTGCCCATGCAGTCCGTTAACACCCAACACGCTGCTCATTCACACCTTCATTTCTCTTTTTTTAACCAGATAACGTCGTTTTGAAAATAACTTTTTTTCTACTTTTTTAGGTTTCATACTTTTTTGTGTTTTTGTAAACAATTTTGTGTATTTTTTGGTGTTTTCTTTAAAAACAGAAAAAAACAAAAGAAGTAAGTTTCAACTTTGCATTTAACCAGTCATTGCAACCATAAAACAAATTAACAATGGTGGTATCTTGCAGTAGAAACCACAGCATCTATGGATTGCTCCCCACACAAACGAGAGTGTTCCACTTGATGCAAAGTTGTTTTAGATTTCCAAATTCAGGACGAATGTCCGTGCCTCAAGATGAGGGTTATGAGGCTCCAGAGGTGCTTCGACCAGCTCCCTGGTCAACCTGCTGCCTTTCTTCTTGCGCAAGTCCCAGTTGTTCCGCTGCAAATGGTCGAGGATGAATGGCCTGCATGTGTTTATACATGCTGGATTTTTCGCAGGAGTATTTCTTGTCACTCCCTCTCGACAGTACTCTTGAGTATAGAATGCAAATGTCCTTTCGTGCATTCACTTTCATTCCTCCAGGTGGAATTGTGAAGAATTTCCAGACAATGCTTTCCTTTTTGTTTTTTAATGGAATGTCCTCTTCTTGCAAGGGAATATCCACCACAGGAGTAGAAGAAGCCATATCATAAGAGAAAGGAAAACACCAAAGAAATGTCCAAACAAAAAAACACAGCAGGTGTGTCTCCTGGGATGCTGTAGAAATAATGAGAAAAATGGGTGGGGTCTTTCAAGTTCTAGAATGGAAAACCTTATGAAACAATAAAATGCTTTCTTTTCAGGTCACATGGGGTTCGGGCACTCAGCACGCACCCGTCACGCACCCGATGCGACTTCACGAAAGTATATTTAACGGTAATATAACTTTATTGCAATTAGAAATATACAATTTTCATAATCAGTTTAAATAATCTCTTGGTCAAATATACATATTCAACTAGTATACATATAGCTTCAACATAAAAGATTTTTCGCATTCCTTAGTTGACGCGGGACAGCGCATATGTCACATACCAAACGTGCACATGATGCGATCCCATACGAATATGACGTTACGCAGGGCCCGGCACCGCGCACCCATCGCACATGAAACAGGCACCCGCCGCGACTTCATACGTATATGCGCATCCTTCACTACTTTGCCAATATGGCGGCTTCAATCCGAGCACCCACGAGATAGGTACACGATGGGTGCGCGACACCACTTTTTCTCCCCAAAAAAAATCATATGTCAGAAAACAGAAGACATTATATAATTTTAATAACAAAAAAACATAACAAAACCTATTTTTACGATATTAAACTTACAATACATCACAAAAAACTAAAACAAAATCATAGCTTTAATGAACATTTAAGTTAAAAATTACCATTTACGAAACCTTTGAAATTCACTGAAAAAACATAGATTTCAGGCACGTTATAGTTAGAAATTAGCATTTAAAAACCTTAGAAATTCACTGAAAAAACCATAGCTTTCAGGGTTGTGATAGTTAGTTGGACATTTCACTCGTACAAAACCGTAGAAATTCGGCTGTTATAGTTAGTTGAGCTAACTATAACTCGTGCCCCCGCAAATCACTGCTGATAACGTCACATATTACATCATTCATGGCATGGTCAGTGACATCACTGATGACATCACTGATGACATCTCAAATGAGACCACTGATGACGTCACTGATGACAACATCCACGTGAAAATCTGATGCAACTCATCACAAACAAATATAATCCTTGATACACCCACTCTAAAATACAGACTATCATTTTCGAAACCATTGACACACCAATACCAGTTGGTACATATCCACTCACTAATTCCTAGCTCTACACACACGTCCACTCATTCACCCATACAGTCACTCATACATGCAGTCAGCCATCAATACGGCATTATTATATGCACTTACATATCTATACAGACACTCACACACCACCTCTCATTTATAGAGCTACTCACACACCTAGTAAGTCATGGAAATAATCAATGACACTCCCATTTACTCCCCTGTACCGTTATACACACACACCACCTCACTTATTTAAACATATACTAGCACATATTCACACTCTATTATAATAGTTGATACAAGCACACACTGATCCATACAGCCACTCTCACAATCACTCACTCTCACACAGTCATTTATACACTCCAACATTCACATATACTGTGTTTCACATATGCAGTTACTCACACATGTACCACTGAGGCATCCATTCACTCACCAACACAACCATACACACACTCACCCATCCATACAGCCCTTCACAAATGCAATCTTGAACCTATACACCCAGTGATTCATTCACTCACACATTTATGGACTGAGTTACACCCAACCCCACCCACCCACACAGACACACAGGCACCCATAGAGGTACTCAAACAACTAATCAATAACCCATATAGATCCTCATTTAGGTACTCACCAACCCATGGAACCGCTTACACACCAACTGACAAACGAAACTGTGTGAATGTCTGTATTAGTCACTGACACATGCATTCAGTAAGACACAATTAATCACTCACTTATACAGTCAGTCACACACCTATTAAATCATCCATCCGGACGCTTATACACCCGTTCATTCTTCAATACACTTGGTTACCATTAGAATTCATAATAGGTCACATGTTAAGCATATATATACCAATTGGTGACAATTGTAGGCATTAGGTCTTCAAAACATTACACAAATGATTGCATCATCAGTATATGAAATTAGATACCAGAATCATGCCTAACAAACAACATAGGACAGCACAGCAGTACACAGGTGAGAAATTGTGTGTTGGCTCAATATTGTGGACGATTGACCTAAGGCGAGTCAATGTATGTTAATGCAGATTCGAAATTGATGTGTCCAATTGTTACTAGCCATGCCCAATATTGGTAGCTTACTGGAAGGCATAGTGCCAAAATAGAAACTACTATAAATAGAGTTCATGGACTGAAAGGCAGTGTGCCTAATAGTTATGTGTATGTAATGACACCCATAATCTGCATGTGTATGGTGATCAATGATTTGGGTATAGTTACTGTAGTGCAGCACACAATAAGGGGCAAGAGAGGTAGCTTTTTTCAAGAGGTTTTATTGCCAAGGACAGTATGTCTTTCTCAATATTTCCATGACAGGAAAACTGTGGACATCCCCAAACGCATGCTGTTGGTATCAGTTCCCCTGTCACGAGATTAGAGGGGTGCACTAAGGACCCAAGAATAATAGACTGGTGAGAGCCTGAATCAAGCAGAGCTTTTACCTCCTTCCTCTTCACTCATACACTTAAGTAGAAACAGGGCCCCATCTCCTCGGTGTACAGGACAGAACGTGGTATGCAGCTGACGTCCATGGGCTCCTCCACTTGTTTTTAATGGGGGAAGAACCGAGCAATATGACCCCACTCCTTGCAATCAAAGCACTGGGGACCCTTGGTGGTTAGGGGCTCAGGGCGGAAGCGCAGTCGGTGAGGCTCAGGCAGGGGTTTAGGAGGCCTTCTCTCAGTTTTATGGGGGTAAGTGATCGTGCATAGTTTATCGCTTTCTGTGGATATTGAGCGGGGTTGGGCCCTAGCAAAGTGGTGGCCATATCCACAGTCTGTTCTGCTGTCAGATGGGAGTGTTGTTTCAACCACCGTTGCATGGAGAAGAGTAGCAACTCTAAATACTGTTCCAAGTAGGTTAGCTCCATGATTTATTCTTAGGAGCGTTCATGAGGTTTGAGCCACATGTCTGCAGCGGCTTTGAGTTTGAAATACAATGTCTTAGGGTTGTCTTCCGGCATGACTTTTTCTTTCCGGAACCTAACACGATAGGCTTCAGGATCCATGCCCAAGTGGGCCAAGATTGTTCCCTTGATCTCCGTATAGGGGATATTCCCTGATGAATTAGTCACCTGGTATACAGCCTGTGCTTCTCTGCATAATAGCAGGGCCAGAAGGAAAGGCCACTTGTCCTCGGGCCAACCACAGGCATGAGCTGCCCTCTCGATGTTTGTCAGAAAAGCGCTAGGGTCCTCGCCAGAGAGATATTTTTGTAGCAAGAATTTGAGGCCAGTGGTTTGAACACCAGGACGGGCCTGCATTTGTGAGGTCAATTGTAGTTAGTCCACCACGACCTTCTGGATACAATCCACCTGCCGACTCATGGTTTCTTTGAACATGTCGCGGTCGGCCTGGGCCGATGTCATCTGTTTTTCGAAGGCCCATTCTAACTTTTGTTGTCCAGTAATCAGTTGCTGTATAAAGTTCACCATGTTTCCTATGGATCTACAGTGCCTGCATTCTTCACCACGTGTGGCACAGCACACAATAAGAGGTAAGAGTGGTAGCTTTTTCAAGAGATTTTATTGCCAAGCTCATTATGTCTTTCTAAGTCTTTCCACGAATATGTGTACAGTTCCCTTCCCTCAGCGTCCATACGATCCTGACGGCGTCGTTACTCCTTCTTCGGATCCTCACGTTCGCCAGAGCAGCAATGGGGGGGATAGGGTAAAGTAAATAAAAATAAAGAAAATGTCTGTCAGCGGATGTCCGGTTCTGGAAAGATATAGTCTGGGATGGAGTATGAGGGGGAAACAGAGCACCTCCAAAACATCACCAGTGACTCGTGCAATGCTTTATGCCCTGGTATACTGCTTCCAGCCCCCAGCGCCCCAGGATGTTTTTACGCACCTCCCATCACATCCCTAGCAGGCTTCCCACCTTGTTACCTTAAAAACTGCAATCAATCAATCAATCAAAGACATTTGTAGAGCGCACTACTTACCCGGAGGGTCTCAAGGCGCTTGGGGGGGGGGGGGGGTGCTGCTACTGCTCGAACAGCCAGGTCTTGAGCTTCTTCCTGAAGGAGAGGTGGTCTTGGGTCAGGCGCAGGTCGGGAGGGAGGGAGTTCCAGATCTTGGCGGCCAGGTAGGAGAAGGACCTTCCTCCTGTTGTCGTTCTTCGGATGCGGGGGACGGCGGCGAGGGCGTGACTGGCTGATCGGAGATGGCGTTTGGGAGCGTAGAAGTTGATGCGGTTGTTGAGGTAGCTCGGGCCTTGATCGTGTAGGGCTTTGTGTGCGTGGGTGAGGAGACGGAAGGTGATTCTTTTGTTGACGGGGAGCCAATGCAGGTCTCTCAGATGTCCGGAGATGTGGCTGTGTCGTGGGATGTCGAGGATGAGTCTGGCTGAGGAGTTCTGGATCCGCTGGAGTACCTTCTGGAGCTTGGCGGTGGTTCCGGCGTAGAGGGCGTTGCCGTAGTCAGTCGGCTGGTGACGAGGGCCTGGGTGACCGTCTTCCTGGTCTCGGTGGGGAGCCACCGGAAGATCTTCCGTAGCATGCGCAGGATGTTGAAGTACGACGAGGAGAAGGCATTGACTTGTCTGGTCATGGAGAGGGAGGAGTCCAGGATGAAGCCCAGGTTGTGTGCGTGGTCTGTCGGTTTGGGTGCGGTGCCCAGGGCGGTGGGCCACCAGGAGTCGTCCCAGGCGGAGGGCGAGGAGCTAAGGATGAGGACTTCCGTCTTGTCTGAGTTCAGTTTCAGGTGGCTGGTCGTCATCCACTCGGCTATGTCTTTCATCCCTTCGTGAAGGTCGGCTCTGGCGGCGGCGGGGTCGTTGGTCAGGGAGAGGATCAGCTGGGTGTCGTCAGCGTAGGAGATGATGTTGAGGTTGTGTTGGCGTGCGATGGCCGCGAGGGGGCTCATGTAGACGTTGAAGAGGGTGGGGCTAAGCGAGGATCCTTGAGGGACGCCGCAGATGACTTCGGTGGCCTCTGACTTGTACGGTGGTAGACGGACTCTCTGTGTTCCTCCGTCGAGGAAGGAGATGATCCATTCCAGTGCCTTCTCCTGGATTCCGACGTTGCTGAGGCGCTGCACTAGGGTGCGGTGGCAGACAGTGTCGAATGCCGCAGAGAGGTCTAGGAGGATGAGGGCCGCTGTTTCTCTGTTGTCCATCAGGGCTCGGATGTCATCGGTGGCAGCGATGAGGGTGGTCTCGGTGCTGTGGTTGGCTCGGAAGCCAGACTGTGAGGGGTCGAGGGATCCATTCGTCTCGAGGAAGGCGGCCAGCTGTTTGTTGACGGTCTTCTCGATGACTTTGGCTGGAAACGGGAGGAGCGAGATGGGGCGGTAATTCTTGAGTTCGGTGGGGTCCGCTGTAGGTTTCTTGAGTAGGGCGCTGAGTTCGGCGTGCTTCCAGCTCTCCGGGAAGGTGGCGGTGTCGAAGGAGGTGTTGATGATGTCCCGCAGGTGGGGTGCGATGACAGCGTCGGCCTTGTTGAAGACGTGGTGAGGGCAGGGGTCGGTTGGAGATCCGGAGTGGATGGAGTTCATCATGCGGACGGTGTCTTCGGTGCTGATCGGAGTCCAGGCGCGGAGGGTGGTGGTGGGGGGCGGTGGTTCGGTCGTGGCGTGCGTCGGTTGAGTGCTGAAGCTGTTGTGTATGTCCGCGATCTTGTTGTGGAAGTAGGAGGCGAGGGAGTTGCAGAGGTCTTGCAATGGGGTGATGTCGTTGTTTCCGGCGTTGGGGTTGGAGAGCTCTTTCACGATGTTGAAGAGTTCCTTGCAGTTGTGTGCGTTGTTGTACAGCCGGTCCTTGAATGCAGTTTTCTTGGTGGCGCGGATCAGTTGGTGGTGCGTCCGGGTGGCTAGCTTGAGGGTGGTCATGTTGTCCGGTGTTGGTTCCCTTCTCCAGGCTTTCTCGAGCGCTCAGCAGTTCTTCTTGGAGCTCTTGAGTTCGTCGGTGAACCATGGGGCCTTCTTGCTGCCGGGTCTGCTGAGTGGGGTCCTCAGTGGGGCGAGCTCGTCCGTGCAGTTGCTGATCCACTTCGTGAGGTTGTCGGCGGCCTGGCTGGGGTTCGCTGAGCTGGCGGGAGGGTGCTGGCTCAGGGAAGCGGCGAGCTGGTCGGCTGTGATCTTGTTCCAGCTTCTCCGAGCAACCTGTTGCTGGTGGTGGTGGATTGTCGCTCTTTTGAAGGTGAAGTGGACGCAGCTGTGGTCCGTCCAGTGGAGTCCGGTGGCGTGGCTGAAGGCGATGTCTTTGCTGGATGAGAAGACGGCGTCGAGTGTGTGTCCGGCGAGGTGGGTGGGGGTGGACACCAGCTGCTTGAGACCGAGGTTGGCGAGGTTGTCGAGCAGGGTGATGGTGTTGGGGTCGTTGTTGTTCTTCAGGTGGAAGTTGATGTCCCCCAGGAGGATGTAGTCAGCGGAGGGGAGGGCATGCGGGCTGATGAAGTCGGCGATGTCCTCGCTGAATTGTGTGCGTGGTCCCGGGGGTCGGTAGATCAGGGTGCCTCTGAGGGTGGTTTTGGGGTCCGTGTGGATCTGGAAGTGCAGGTGTTCGGCGGTTGTCAGGGTGTCGTCGGTGTTGGTCTTGATGCGAATGGTGTCCCTGTAGATGATGGCGATGCCTCCTCCAGTCTGGTTGTCGCGGTCTCTTCGGGTGATCTTGTAGCCCTCTGGGATGGCGATGGCGATGTCGGGCGCTGAGGAGTCGTTCATCCAGGTTTCCGTGAGGAAGGCAACGTCAGGAGCTGTGGTGTCGAGGAGGTTCCAGAGTTCGATGGCGTGTCTGTGGACGGAGCGGGTGTTGAGGAGGATGCACTTCAGGTGGTTGCTGCTGGTGTTCGGCTTGGCAGGTGTTGGTGCGGGACAGGTCCGGATGCAGGTGAACTTGCAGGCGTGGCAGCTGAAGGGTCCGTGGGTTCGTCTCGGGGTGGCTCGGTAGCATCCCGGGATTCGGCCGGTGTTGAGTGCGTTGAGGGTGGCGGCGTCGTAGGTCCGGCGGGTGGGCTGGTGTCTGCGGGGCCCAGGGGTCCTGGCACTGGGCGCGGTCCAGGCGCGGACGGGCGCAGACGGGCTTACCTTTGGCACACCTTCGGCGCGCTTAGGGCGCGCCCGCTGCGCGTGCACGCTGCGCGTTGGCCACTCTGCCATAAGAGGAGAGTGGAGGGGGCGGGGCGAGGGAGGGGCAGCTGGGAGGCGGGAGCGGGCGGCGAATGGGAAGGCTCCAGGTGGAGGGGGGCGGGGCCGCAGGGGATCAGCGGCGGGGAGCGGGGAGGTGGCGGGGCACAGCGGGAAAAACGGCGGGAAAAACGGCGGACTGGGCAAGAGACTGGCAAGAAGATAGAAAGGCTGGGCAAAGCGGGGGAAAGCAGCCCCAACACAGGGGGGACAGACGAGAGTGCAGAGGCAGGAAGAAAAAGGTCACGCAGGCAGCAGTAAGCGGCGCTGCGCTCCAGAAGCAGAGACCACGCCTCGTGGTCAGGGGCACAGCTGCGAGCAGCGGCGGGAACGGGGCAGCTAGGGCACACCCACGGGGAGTGTGCGCAGTGCGTGGAGGAGTGACTGGCCCAAAGGCACAGAGGCACAGAGGTCTGCACGGAATCAATCACATACCTCTTGTAGTCACGCTCCTCCTGGACATGGCTGGCATGGTCGCAGTGCCGGGTTGGGTCCGGCTCACTCTTTGCTGCTGGGCAGGCGCTCTCAGGGGTTTACACGATGTCTGCTCCTGGTAGCAGAGGTTCCAGGGCTTCCACGGCTTCTGACCCACGCAGTAGTGGTTCTGTCTCCAAGGCTTCAGAATGGAGACAGCGGGACAACTCTGGGTTTTCTTCCTGGATATAGCGTGGCTCTTCAGAGGCGTCCTCTCGCAACGGTCTGGCTTTTATTTCCTGTTGTGTTACTTTGTCTCCGCCCATTGGTGCCTGTGACCAGGAGACATAGACGGGGGCGGAGTCCTGAATCTTCAAACCTTAAAGGCATATAGTAGGTCACATGCAGTGCCTGACTGAAAATAAAGGATGGGAGAGAGGTAAGAGGGGAACAAGTCGGTATCATCCTCTCTGGGCAGGTCATGAGGTGACACTTTGCAACAGTTAGTCATCACCAAATGGCTAATGTTGTGTAAGGTATAGTAATTATAAAGTGAAAGTAACATAATCGACAAGGAGTATTGTCTTGAGCAAACCATGACTTATAGTAAATTCATTACATGATCACAAGTAGGGTAAATACATGTGGCAAACTCATAACCTCAGATCACAGTCTAAACTGTATGGGGACAACAAGCCTTAGGAACATACAATGTGCATTAAGATACAATCCAGTACGTCAAAGGAGAAGCAAAAAAAACAAAAGGAAACCAATATGCATAAGTGAAGAATTGATAACATTAAAGAAATCTTATCTGAATACGGTGATGCCCCTAAGGGCGAAGAAAAGTGTAGGAAGCTCTTGTATATTCGTGTCCGTCACATGGAGGAGGGTCCCTTCCTTTCCTCCTGTGAAAATATTTTTAAAAAAAGGCAGGATTGAAAACAATGTGTTTTGATCTTATGCACATTATGAATATTGAAGTGTATGAATGCTCAATCTATACTACTATTATAAAGGAAGAACTTTGAACCTTTGAGGCGGGTAAACTCGGGAACCACAGCGCCAATCCACACACCCGATACATCGTTGTAATCGTCAGGGTGTGCAGATGGACATAGGCTATATAAACGTAATAAATATACGTTATTTAAAAAATTTACCGAAAAAAAAGTAGTCCCTTGGAAGAAGCGCCGGCCGCGATGTGCGTGCCTGACGTGAGGAGCGCGGGGAGGAGCAGCGTCCAGGAGCGCGAGGAGGACCGGCGGACATGGCGCGGGGAGGAGCGGTGAGGAGCGGCGGACAGGCGGTGAGGAGCGGCGGAAAAATGAAGCAAAAATGAAAATCGTGAGCAAGAGGAAGCAATCGGAGCATTACAAAAGTGAGCCAAAAGGTGCATTACAGGAGGAAAAAGTTGCGTGTGCAGGTTACAAAAGTGTACATCGTGAGCAAGAGGAAGCAAACGGAGCATTACAAAAGTGAGCCAAATGGTGCATTACAGGAGGAAAAAGTTACGTGTGCAGGTTACAAAAGCGTAGAAAGTAAACAGAGGTATAGGAGGAAAAAGTGACGTGTGCAGGTAGCAAGAGGAAGCAAACGGAGCATTAAAAAAGTGAGCCAAACGGTACATTACAGGAGGAAAAAGTTACCTGTGCAGGTTACAAAAGCGTAGAAAGTAAACAGAGGTATAGGAGGAAAAAGTGACGTGTGCAGGTAGCAAGAGGAAGCAAACTGAGCATTAAAAAAGTGAGCCAAACAGTGCATCACAGAAGGAAAAAGTTATGTGTGCAGGTTACAAAAGCGTACAAAGTAAACATAGAGGTATAATGCTGCAATGTATGGAGGAAGGCTCCGGGGGACCCACGGACAACGTCGGGCGGGTGGGGGCCCTGAAGCCTAATTGCTCCCGGACAATGTCGGGACAGGCTGCTAGTATTTACATAATACGGAGGAGGTCAAATGTTAGAGGTGGCAGATCTACATAGAGAACGGATAATTCAACCTACATGTAAATGTATACTCAGCTCCTCATCTAAATTGTGGCCACCAAGCTGTTTGGTCTTCAGCTCGAGGATCCATTTGGACTCACGTTTGCGTAACAGTTGTACTCTTTTGCCCCCACAGTTGCCTGTGTGTATTTGTTCGATTATGAAATAACTCAATAAAGATCTGTTAGATAGATGGTGTGTTTGGAAAAGGTGTGAGACTGGGTAGTGAGGATCTCTGTTATTTATGGCCCGCATATGCTCTAAGACGCTTTTTTTGGCCATAAGAGTTGTGCTACCGATATAAAGGAGTCCACATGGGTATTCTAGTGCGTACACAAAAAAAGGGGTGCCACAGGTAAGAAATTGAGTAATCTGTTTTTTGTTGGTTCTTCCTGTTATGACGTATTCTTTCACCGAACGGCTGTTACGGCAGGCCTTGCAGTGGTTGCATGGGAAAAACCCCTTCAAATTGTGGTCTCTTTGTACTTGTGGTTGTGTAACATCGTTGTGAACTAGAATGTCTCTAAAACTACGGACTTTCCTGTAAGTGATTCTAGGACGTGTGTAAATGGATTTGCCAATAACAGAGTCACCTTTAATTATGGGCCAGTGTTTAGCAAAGATCTTGTAGATCTGCTGGGAGTTGCGACTGTACGTAGTCATTATTTTAGTTTCATGTGATTCTAATTGACTTTCCCTGCCTGGCGTGTATATATATATATATATATATATATATATATATAAAGAGAGAAGAGATTCAACTTGAAAATAATGTACTTCTGATTTAATATCTAATACACTGCAATGTAAAGGTACTTCTAAAACAATGACTGCAAATGTAAAGACTCTCGAAGTTACGAACTGCAAAGTAGCAACCTACATTCTATGTATGGCAGAACAGGCAAGGAAAATGAGGAATGGCCCAGACATACAGTGAGAAATCTCTATGTACACCTTGCCATTTTTTTTGTTTTAAATAAACAAACTCCTCTTAGAGACTTTACTCCTTACTAACAATAAACCTTTGTCAACCAGGAGCAACAAACATCGCCCCTGCTCGGCACATGCTGAGTGCCTTCAGTGGTGCCACCACAGACGTGACTCTCTTGAAAGCACAAAGATCCCTGCCTGCCTGGCTATAGTGACAGGTTCTTCTCAAGGAAGCAGAGAAAATGCTCTGATGAACTGGTGTGCTAGCAAGCCATCCCCTATTTGCTAAATAATGCCCTCACTTGGAAGAAACATGATATGAAAATTAAAGTTAACTGAAAGTAGTAATGCTTATTTATCTTGAAACATAATAGGAGGCCAAAATACATTGAAGCTCCACAATATATGAAATGTTTATAAAGCCCTTCACCTTTAATGCAGGTTAATAGGCACATCATGAAAATATTGGAATCATTTAGGAGCGCGCCTTACAATTCGCTGTAATTGTTTGATATTTTAGACAATTCATTTGACAGTTGTCTACTAAAGTCAGATTCATAAACTTTGCCCAGTGTAGCTCAGAGGTTTCCATTGATGCCCCAAAACTTTTAGAGTCTGATTCACAAACTGCCTCTGCAGTCATTGCGGAGTCCTCGCAGTTGCAGGGGAGGCCTCCCAGTGCCAGTGGACTTGTGGCGGGACATGCATACAACAGTTACCCAATGTGGGGGTCCGCCATAAGTGCGGGACCCCCGATACAACTGCGGGGCTCTGCCGAAACTGCTTAGGCCATTGGTGAATCAGGCCCTCAGCTGCTACTATGGTAAACCTACCCATAGTGCAAATGTAAAACATTTCGGTTTATTTATCAAATATTATATATTTAAACCACATATTTGTGTGCGCTCTAAATTACTATTAATTAGAATGATTCAGTATAACTGAGCATCACATAATGCAGTGCATGGATTCAATAAGAGACTGATATATTTAATTTAGCAGTAGCCCTTCTCCTGGTGATATAATAATTATCTGTGAAGGTGATCCTTGTCCACCCACTCTGATTAGAATTGTTTCAATATTTAATACATCTAATTAAAGACTTGATTTGCTCATTTAAACCTGTCTCAGCAACAGAAATTGGAAAACAGGTTCGCTCCTATTGAAACAACCCTGTTGATTTTCTGTTCTATATCAGAAGGTCCCTTTCCCCTAATGATCCCTGGAAAACAGTTACTATACAATTTCAACCATTCTTAGAAGACACCTATATAATGTTGGCAGTCTGTCTTCATCCTGGACACAGACATGGAGACTATACTTTCAGGCGTACTAAATACCATCTCAAAGACAATATTGCAACAAAAAGGCATTTGAAAGTAGAAATGCATGCACATAAATCTCATTCTACTTTTGTGACATGCAGTTCCACAGAGTCACAGCCTATCCTCATGGCTATTTGACAATAATTTGTCCAACCCTTGCAAACATAGCTCATACAAATGTGTGAATTTTTCTGTGCCCTGCCATATCTTAAAATTAATATTCCTTTTTCTTTTTTCCCCTTTTTTAATTACTCGTATTACCATCCAGCTGAGTACACTGAAGCCCAGACACATCCCTCTGACGTATCTAGTATGTGCAATCGCTGGACTTTTCCTTTTGCTTCTCACTTTCATGAAGGTCAACGTCCCCTTTCTCATGCAGATAGTCTGAAGTGTAATCATTGGACAGTTATGGTATGCTTTGCCACATCAGAAAGGGCATCCATCTCATCTCTGCTGAAAGCACTTTTCAGTCTACACCCAGTCTCCTAATATAGCTGACAGAGCTCACTCATTCTAACACTAGGGGAGGATCAGGGGAAATCGGTTTCTTGCAGACAACCCTTCTTGCGAGTAGCATCAGGAAAAACAATAATAAGAACTGCACTGTATTTTAGTGGCAACGGCGAGTTGGATCCACTTCAAATAAAATCAATCAAGGGCCTACCTTAATTCAGCGTCCCATTATTTCTTGAAGGATCTTACTTACATCCCTCCAAAAAGAGATCAATGCCAGGCCCTCCAAAAATATGTGTTCCTCCACTTAACCGCACTTCTTGCATTCGGGGGGGCTCTGACAAGAACGTGGCCAGTTTCATCGGGAACCAATAGGCTCTGAACAAATGTTTTTTTTGAGGGGTGCAGGTTCTACAATAGAGTATAGTGAATCTAAAGATACTCACCATAATTGCTCCATTTCCCGCTCTGGGAATTAATTTTCCCAATGTGAGTATGGAGCTCACATTTTCTTGTCTACTACGGTGATGATTGTCCTGTACCAAAAGTCTACCTTTTTCTTGAGGTAATCCTTAGTTTCTATCCATTCAAGGAAGTCCGCTCGGACCAGCCAGCTCACTTCTGATAGGCGTAGGGATGTCCACCAAGAGATATTTAAACTTTGCAACTCCCACCTTTGCCAGATTAGACCACTCCTGCCATGAAACTAGCTTATCACCCTTACTGAAGTCTCCCCAGGTGATAAAGTTATCATTCTGGAGCTGCAGACTGAGTTTATCCATGACCCACTCAGGGGTTCCCGGAGAGTTCAATATTGGTGCCAGGTCTGCATAGTAGTGTATCCTGGGAGCTTTCCTGAAATAGACCCACACTCTTAAAGCAGTCAGGAGTACCTTCAGAGTTACGCATTTGAAGAATTTGAACAGAAACTTACCGGGATCAATGTGCTTCAGCATAGCACTCAACAGTTGGCCCATGTAAGAGTTATCAAGGCGACCAGCTAAGAGCCAAAAATTATTTAATTGAAACCCCTAACAGGAGGCCTGAAAAGTCCGGAAGAGCTACCCCCTTGCTTCAGTCCCATTTGTTGCTTTTTTCAGGAGATAATAGGTTCCGTGTAAGCCCATATACAACTACTCACTCTCCCTTGAAGTTTCTGAAGAAGCTTTTTGGGGAAGGGTAGCAGAATCGTGTTGAAAAAGAAGGTCAGCTTAGGAAGAATAAGCATATTGATAAAATGTACTGTCCAATAGATACCAAGGAGTAGATGGTCCCTTTTTCTAAGGAACACACCTATCACTCTAGATAGGTAGTACTCCATGCCTTAAAACTATTGTGCATTTTTAGTTCTAGTGAAGTCATTCTCTTGCAATCACTATTCAAAGTGTGGGTTTTGGTAAGCCCCTTCAAATTACAGGCTTGCTAAGGTGAGACCTCTTCAGTTATTAGCTCTAGACATTCTCAACCGCATCTTGAACCAGCCCATAGTATCGTATGGCCTGATTTAGATCTTTATAGAATCGGTCCTGCTGCCACTTTTTCTTCAGTCTTCCCACCGCCAACTTGGTGGTTCGCCCGCCCTATTTAGATGTTGGATAATGCATAGACAAAAGACCACTGCAGTCCTGCCATCAATGCCAGGAAATCTTGACCACATTGACGGAGGATAGGCAAAACCAGCTGTCGGAGAGAGGTCTGCCAATTTCCCCACCGGGCCCATCATGATGTGCCTTTCCGCTGATGTGATTGTGGTTCTTGCCTTATGAGGCAACTCCGGAGACTTATACTCTTGCTGTCATTTTCCACCATGCGTACTGTGGTGTCGTCCCTAATCGTGTTGCGCCTGTATTACGGTAACACAGTATATTTAGGGCTACCAGACAAACTATTGGGGAGATTATATGTGGTTATGAATGATGCGGCAAGACTTATTTTCAAACTCCAGAGAAGAGCATACGCCACACCGCTGCTACAACAACTGCACTGGCTTCCAATCAAGCAGAGGGTCGGGTTCAAGGGGCTGTGCATTGCACAGAAAGCCCTCCATGGAGCAGCACCCGGATACATCAAAGACCGTTTGAAAAAATATGTGCCTCCGATCGGCTGAGGCATGTCTGCTGGCATGACCACGCTTTGATAAAACACTCTGGGGGGGCGGGGTGAGCTTTCTAGGTTGTGATTCCTCAGCTTTGGAATAAGCTCCCTGACAGCCTGTGCAGGGAAGTTATCTTACTCGCGTTTATGAAGGGTCATAAGACCCTCCTTTTCACTCAGGCATTTGGATAGGCTCATCCGGAGATGCAGAGCTTTGGGAAGCATGTTAGGTGCCAGGATTAGGGTTTGTCTTAGCGCTTAGAGACCTGCTGGTGATTTGGTGCTATACAAATAGAAATTAACATAGCATCTTCACACCTGAGTTGGCAGAATGAAAGAGATGTAAGGCTGAAACTCACCTTTTCTCACTTTGACCCCTGCTGTTTTGCCATGGATCTGATCTTGCAAGTCCTGCCGCTGCTGCTTGATGACAAACAAAACCAACACCATTGTAGATGCAATTAACTGTAAGCTACAATGTAGTGTAGTTCCTATATTCCCAATAGGCTCTCCGTATTGGAATAATATATCCTATAGATTTGACGTTGGACTTATGTCTACTAGGTCTCTATAGAATATATTAGACTTAATTGTGAGTGCCAGCTAGCTCAGAGGTCAATAGAAATTTTCTCGAATAAACAAGAAGGGATTAGTTTCTGACAACCGCATAAACATGACAACTTTGTTTCCCCAAGAATAAAACTGATCTTCAGAGTCGTGGAAACAATAGATGGATATTTTACTCAGTCAATCGTGCATGCTTTGTTTCATCATAGGGGCAGAGAAATAGAGAGATGGGCGTTTTCAATAAAAGGGTTAATTGAACAGTCTTCTTTCTCATGCAAGTAAAGTGAACTGCTGCAATCGTAATACTGGTTGCAAAGTATAATGCGTACAGTAAGAAGAGTATTATAAAATAATACTGTAAAAGCATTGTATGGCTCCTAGACCATAGATAAATACATACATAAACAACAAAGGCTAAAAAGTACTCAACTGGTGCTTCTAAAATACGCCTACCCCAAATGTACCTAACCTAAGTCTAGTACGAGGGAAGAAGTAAGTGAGGTGTAGCATAGGTTTAGTTTGTCTGTGCCAAGAATCTAACTAAGATTTCTCTTAGGGTCTAATCAGCTCAGTACCTTCTTGGTTTTAGAATGTCGGAGGTCTGATATCTCTGTCTCGGGACTCACTTTCCCAAAACTCCGCGAGGGGAGCTTGAAACCACTGGAGCTAGATTCTCAGCGAGAGAAAGGACAGCTTCTCTGTCAGTGCGTCACCTGGAGGGTCGGCTTCCTTCGGCACTTGCTGTAGCGAGCTGCGTCGGGCAAGTAGATAGTCCTGCTGCTCAGAACCACTGTGTGTTTGCTAGGGAAAGTGTAGGCATATTTATACCTTGAAGGTGCCTAGTTTGACATAAAGTCGGACATAATACCGGCACCAAAGAACCCCAAGGAAATGGTAGTTCTATGAAAACTCCATGATTTCTAGGACAAATCAATATTCAAGTAAGGGGATGTCCCTGACTGCTGAAGCTGAATTTTCCAAGAAATCGTTGTGGCTTTTTGGAACTAGTGGAAGTAGCCATGCCTGTATTTGGAATGGATGGGTTATGTCTAAATATGGGTATGATTTCTATGACTATATAAGGGCAATGTGAATTATAGCTATATAAGGGCGTGAATCTGTAAATTACTCTTGGATTCTAAAATGCTACACAACACCCACTCCACTTTATTATCTTCGATATTACTAAATTCTAAGCATTTTTAAACATATCTAAAGCATGATGTGTGAAAATCCCTTCCAAAATACATAAAATGCATTCGAAATGGTTGTACACGAAAAATGAGCATTTGTGCTGCACGCATTTAAAAAAACAATATTTCCATTCAAAGCATGTAGTGTGACATTGAAAAAATGCTTATCAGAATGAGTCATAAAATAACATTTATGAAATGGCTCTTAAATACAGAAGAAAGGTCAAGACCATTACATGACAGAATATATCAACTGTTTAGGTTGTGGACAAGGTCAAATATTGTCATTTGGAAGTGTTTCAAAGAATTCTTGTTCTCTAAGAATAGTTCTACTGTAAGCAGATTACTTTGCACCCAAAAAAAATTCAATTTTGGAAAAAGTCAAATCGCAGAAAAATAGAGTTCTTAAAGTTGTAAGTTTTGTTTTGAAAAGTGAAGGTCGAATACAGAGTCCCATAGAACGCTGTGTGCTAACTTCAAAAGTCATTCTCATTGTTTGGAGAAAGCATTAAATCTTCTAAGCTGGCAAAGAAATCGTCTACCACAGTAGGTGAAAGTTGGACCACTTCATTAAGTAAACCAATAGCACAACAATTTGAAGCATCGCTTTCAGGGTTGGCAGCATTAGCAATGTTCGTCAGAGATGGAGATGGTACCTGTGGGCCTGTCAATCCACGTATCTCACCGTCAGCAGATTGTGTCTGTGAGATCTCAGTGAATGTTGTCATCAGGATTGGTAGCCGCTGGGGGCAACACGATGCATGGCCGTTACTGAACCAACCAAGGTATCAACATCCGTTGGCAGTGCTGATGGAAGTGTTAGACAGACGTCCAACACGCATTCTTCTCCACATAGCAGGCATCATAGAACAGGAAAGTTGCAATCTTGCCAGATTTGTCGGAATGATAGGAACCACGTGGTATTCAGATCTCTTAACCGAGCCAGGCCCAAGATCTGCATCATACGCTCAGGACACTTCATTGCCAGGAGAGTGTTCTCTATGGTAATCTGGGTGACGCTGCTGACCGGACTTGCCATATCGGAGCAGATGGAACAAGAATAGTATTCCTGCCAAGAGTCCCAAAATGAGAGGCAGGCCACCGAACACAGAGTGCACGAAGTTTGGAGAAATGCAGAGGACTGCTTCAAATGGTGCTTTCAGTCCCGAAAAAACTGTCTTAAATACATGTACAATAACACTGGTATCAAACATGTTTAAGGTACGACTTAACATTTCTACTAAATGTATTGGGCAGTTTGTGGATAAAAGGGCATGCAGAGGACCTTGCAACGTGTAGTTCATACGTCTCTTTGGATGAGGTCAGTAGCACAGTTTTTGGTAAAAGAATGGCTTTCAATCTGCTGAAAGTATCAATTCGAATAGAAGAGATATTCAGTGAAGGCCTTAACGGTGACTCCCCGTCTGTCTTAGCTTTAGGAAACAATACTTGCCTACAACAAGTGACCCTGGCTGACACAGTTACGAGATAGGCTATTCCTGGCATCATTCCACAACAGTTGTGATCATTCAACATTATATAGCTCCCGTTAGAAACCTGCCTAAAAATTGGATCTATCACTGCTGCTGGAGAACCTTGCAGGTGGCAGGATAAGTTGTTCGAAGAACCTTCACAGGCTCCATGTAAATTAATACCCTGACATAAAAGTGTACAGCTTAGTGTGCTTTTATATTTTGTACCACTAAGAAATACTTCTTTTCCCCCACTCCAACATTTGTGTGTGTATGGTAATTCCCAGGTTGACTTTATGTATTCTTTACCCAACCTTTCATACACGACAACTGGTATATGATTCAAACAGTATTGAAAATTGAACATTGTGACATGCAGAGTGATTATCCCGTGTATTATCCATTCTGTTGCAGGTTTTTCCGAAACAGGTAATGGTAATCTTTCCAGTTTTTCAATGCTTAGCACCGTATAGTCTGCTCCTCTTTGTGCCAAATTGATTTGTTTATCTGTAAGGTTAAATACAGAAAACAATGACGTGGTGTTGATTAGACGCCATGGCACATATCCAGAATGAAGATTTTGCAATGTCCAGCCTAAAAGCATTATAGAACGTAATTGCGACTGTCCATGCTGTAGCATGAGCAAGTCCTGTTCCATTATGTCTACGGCTGATGATACTATGCTGTCCAAAGAATAAATTCTGGATGACAGGGTTGTTAACCCATTGTCAACTACAAAGAGTGCTTTCTCTAAATTAATACAATCAATTTCTCGTATTCTTTCTGCAGTCTCTGCCTGTCGCTTTCCAAGCTTCATTATAAATGGCATATATACCTGCATATTTGAAACGTTTAGGACGTCGTTTCGCAGGACCTAGTAAGAAGTCCCTTAAATCAACGCCATCTTTAAGTAAAGATAAGTCTTGTTTAACCTCTGTCATTGTAGATTTTTGTAGCCACTCGAGGCATAGTTTTCCTACACTGTATGTTGTTACTATCCCTGGATGTTGTCTTTGGACATATCTTGGATCTAGCCTAGTTACTGTAAATCCTTGTGTCTTGTTCAGGAATCTATCTTGACAGTTATTTGTGTCTGTGGGCCAGAATAACCATTTTTTCCAATCAGGATCAGTTCTGTTTTTAAGTAAAATAGTTTTTAAGTCAATCCCTCCTTCTGAAGTGTTTTGACTATCAGGTGTAGGTGTAGGTATGGACCGTTTGTTCAAATCTTTTATCTTGGCCATGCCAAGGCAGGATGTTTGTTGAACAGTGTCATTCAAAAACATTATTTCTCCAGGGATAATGCAGGTTCTAAATAAAGCTTCTATTCCCTGCACATGCCAGTCTTTTGAGCCCCAGACAGTTTTTCTTTCTATATTGTCACTCCAAATGTCGAAATCTAATGAGGACAGCTGGGCATAAAAGCCTGCTGAATAAATTTGCTTTGTATTTGTTAACATACTTTTCATTCCTGTCTTATTAACATGTCTAAAGTAAAATGTTTCTGGATTAGAGGTATTAAAACCTGAGAAGTATGGAAATGTATCATAGAATGTTTTTGAGCTACCCTTTGGTGGCGTTGAACAATGTTCCCATTGATTGAAAGTATAAATATTCCTATGGTTCGCAGATTTGTGCAAGTAATGATGACCATAGTGATTGTAACAATACATTTGTGTATAATCTGATGAACTTTCTAAGTATTCATGTTTTGTAAATTTTGCAGACATCTCTAAGTCTGACATCATATTATTAACAGTCTCAAAGTCCCAATCGTCAGAAAACTTGCTGGATGAAACAAAGTCACTCAAGGAAACCTTAAATTGATGTGGAATCTTCAACAGCTCTGCAGGACCATAGATGTCCTAATCAGTTCTGTCCCATGCTATACCTCCAGGTATAGGAACGGCTGTGATGTTCCCTGATGTCAAGTCTCTTTGTTCACGATGAGATGTTTTGTGTGTCTTTGGGAGCAAGTTGATCTTCTTACCTGTTGTGTCCATTTTACTATATCTTCCATTTATCACCATTCCCAAACTTAATACCAGGATTAGCCAAAGTAGAAGAAAAGTATGCCTATTACAATCCAAAATTCAACCCATGGTGAAACCAGATAAGTTTTCTCAAGTTGCTGAAAAAGTTCTGTTACTTGTTCTTTAAATGTTTTATTTACTGGCGTTGTTTCAGGCTCACTGGGATCCTCAGAAAACGTATCAAAGTTAATGAAATAGCCAGAGGCAATTCTGTCAATTGTTGGTATTGCATCAGGATTACTTGAAATAACTGAAGCTACCAGATCCTTTGTCATGTTAGTATATTCAGATGCTACATCATTTTAGCCAGGTGTTTCTTGACGAACTGTTATTTGGGTCTCAAGAGGCACAAGTTCCATAGCTTTATTGCTTAGTCCTTTGTTTTGTGCTGCAGAGTCTTCAAATGTTATCATTCTCTCAGTCTGAACCTCTTGGATAGTAGCAGGATTTGGTCTTCTGCTACATCTTTGGAGTCCTCTGGGCCTACTACTTATTATCGGCCACATGATGTGGTTTGACCAGGTCGATGGATACAAACCTGTTCTCTTTTCTTCCAGCAAGGGGCAGCAGTAACACTGCTCTTGATCCGTGGATTGCTAGTACAGGTACTGGTTTTCTGTAAGAAGGCACAAATTCCTTCTTATCCGCGATCTTTTCTCTGACTAGATCCCCAATCTTTGGAATCCAGACAGGCCTTGCTGGGACAGGTGGTTCCCCTTCAGTGGTCGTTGGCTTCTGTATTGTGTTGCTTTGACTTCTCCTTTTCTCATTTAAGTCCTGCAAAACAGCCAAACGGTCTTTGATATCAAATGGTTTTTGTTCCACCACTGAAAAGTGATGATCGAGGTACTGGACAAGCATTCTAGTACCAAAAAGGATTTCATATGGAGTGATTCCACCCAGAGAATATCTAGGCAGATTATTTGAAACTACGTTGGACACTTATTAGATGTTTCACCCAACCGTCTCCCGAGGCTAATACCCTTGCTGTTATAGATTGCTTTATGTCCCGGTTTTTTCTTTCCACTACAGAATTTCCCTCAGGATTGAATGGACTCGAATACCACAATGGAACGCCCGAATTGGTCATTGGTCATGGTCTCCTTGTAAGCTTGGGAGCTAAATGCAGGACCCTGGTCAGAATGTAGCATGCCGATTGCGTATGTGTGGATAAAGACTCGCAAATCTTTTATAACAGTTCGGGCGTCAGCTGAGTGCCTAGGCCACATTCAAATGAATCTTGAGCATGAATCCACTGCGACCATGATATATTTATAGTTACCATCCCTCTGTAAGGGACCCCAGTGTCTAGGTAAACCCAAACTAATGGTTTATCTGAAATTAAAAGGGGTGTCTGTGCCAGGCGTTTCACTGCTGAAACCTTTATTTTCTGGCAGGTTACACATTCCAAAACATAGTTTCTGGTCTGTTTCCTCATGCACGGCCACGAGTATCTTTGTTTTAATAATGAAACTGTGGTGGAAACACCTGCGTGTGCAGAGGCGAGCCCTTCATGTGCTGCTAAGATTAGTCCTAATCTACGTTCCATGTTTGGAATTACTCTATCCCCCACTCCAGGGATTTGAGCAAAAGGAACATTATTTACATCAGTTATATACTTGAGTGGAATGCCTTTTGGTAACGTTTTACCGCTGTCTTTATTGGAAGCGGCGACAGCCTGCCTTATTTCACTGTCTATTTTTGTTTTTGAACGAGTGATTGCAGCTACGGAAGGCGTTTTTTACAGCTGCCTTCGCGGCTTCATCAGCCAATGAATTCCCTGCAATGTTAACGTCATCACGGTGATGACTCAGTGTATGGATCACGTGAGTTTTTTGTAGTGCTTTCTGTAATTGAACTACTTGTTCCCAAAGCAACTTATGCTTGATTATAACCGTTTTGAACCCAGTTCTGCAAGTATTCATTGTAGGACTGGCCGCAGTAATAAGAATCACACACTATGAGTGTGGGGAATTCGCGATCGGTATTTTTAAGCGCCATCTTAAAAGCCTGTAGTTCAGCTCGCTGAGCTGTACAGTTTCCGAGAGATTGTGTTTTTGTGTCCATAGGTCGAATTTACCATTGCGCTAGTGACCTTTAACAATCACGCACGCAGCACTATAAGCTTGTTTACCCCGAGCTACGGGCTGTTCTGATCCGTCTGTATAAATTATACATTCGTACTGCTCTAGGGGCAGAATCTCAGTGGGCAGAGGATATTCTTGTTCGTATTGTAGAAATTCTTAAGTTTTCAAGTAGGGGTCAAAAACGTATTCAACATCTGTTGCAGCAAGAGAGTTAACCCATTGTATCCATCTTGCATGTAAAGCCTTAGCATTCGGAATGCTTGCTTTTGTCACTGCCTCTAAGGCAGGTACAGGAGTAACGACCATTATGCGTTTAACCTGTGCGAGAGCTCTCTCTTTTGCTACTGCAGTTTGAAGCACTGTCAGAATTTTTTCTGTTGCAGTGAATTTCATTTCAGCTTGTGTATACAAGTGTGATTTGTAAGCAATTGGTACTTTTTCACCTTCATTAAAAGTTAAGTACGTAAATCCCATCTTCCTGGGATTATTCTGGTTACAAGGTTACGTACGTTTACGCGTGTCTGCAAATGTGATGTTGCCAACGTCTGTTTGCACTGAACGCAACATTTCTGTGTGTTTTTGAGTCCAATTAGTAGTTTTGAAATCAGGTTTGATTAATTCGTATAGAGGTTTAACCCTCTCTGCATAGTTTAGAATGTATGCTCTTCCAAAATTCAGGAAACCTAGAATTGACTGTAAGTTTTTCAGCGTTTTTGGAGGTTGGAGCAGCGCACGCACACTTTTCTCAAAAGTTGGCTGCCAGGCTTTTGCCTTTACTCGATAACTCGTATCCCAAGAATAGGACGTTGAGGTGGGCAATTCTTGATTTTTTAAAGTTGAATTTGTACCCTTCAGAGGCGAATCCAAGTATAATTGTATTCACTCCGTTCAAGTTCCTGTCCAAGTCATCGTCTGTTAGATAGATGTCATGGACATAAGATAATGCCTCATCATCATACGTTTGTAGCAACTCTGTTACTTTGGCTGAAAATAACCCTGGACCATTCTTGAATGCCTGGGGGAGACAACAGAAGTGAAGTTTTGTCCCCATAATTGAGAAAGTGGTCAAGTTCCTGCTTTCACGTGCAAAGAACCGTTAGAAATATCTAATGTGGTTTTATACTTTTTACGAACAATGTTATTCATTAGTGCTGCACTGTGTGCATTTTGTACTGCAAAGGTTTTGCAACAAGAATTTAAATGTCTGTAGTTCAAAACTAGACGATATGTATTGTCTGGTTTGGAGACAGGAAACAAAGGATTGTTCATTGTTGAGGTGCATGTTTTAATCACCCCTTGGTATATTCAAGTTGATCTAAGATCTCCTTGACCTGTTTTTTACCTTCTTGCTAACTGGATACAGCCTCTGTGCAGTTGGTAGTGATTTTAACTTGATTTTGAGGTGAGGAGAATCCTCATTCCATCCCACATGATTTTTATATAATGCTGAAGCCTGGGCTACAGCCTATTTTCTTGCATAGGTATATTTTAAGTGAACTGGAATATGATACGAAAAGGCTGGTATAATGATGTCTTCGCCGTGTGGGCACTCGCTGACAACTTTTGTTGGCAAGTATTTTTCAGCTAGAAGAATGTCATAACCCTTAGAGAGCTTCTCCCCAAAAGAGTGCTCTTCTTTTTCTAGTTATGTCCCCCTCCATCCGGAGCGTTAGTTCATATAACTTATGGGGTACACTAACCTTGGTGTCTGCAGTTTCAACTTGAATGTACTCATTCAAGTCCACTGTCTCCAGATGATCCTTCAAGATCTTGCAAGCTATGGTGACTTCTGCTGCGCTGTCCAGGATTGTCTGGGCCCACTCCCCGTTCTTGAGTCGTGTCCTCAAGATCCTCAGCATGTCTGATTTTTAGACCTGCTACCTTTTTTTTGGGGTGAATTGGGTTTTCTTATTTTTTGGAACGTGTTGATCGTCTTTGGACTTGACGCGTACTTCCTTGTGTTCTGACCGTCCTCTTCTTTCCAATTTCTGTGAGGAAATCTGAAAGGTACGAGAGGAACGTGTATCAGTATCTTGATATCTATCAGGTTTTCTCAAATTATCCCTGTTCCTGAGGTTATACCTCTTTTCAGAGGGCTCCTTTTGAGGAGACCTTCCTCTGGACTGAGAGCACTTCTCATTAGAAGTTTGTTTAGTATTTTCCCACTTCTTTTTTTGGAGTAGTGAGAGTGTTTTTAATAAAGACCTTTTCAGGACTTTCTGTTATTTGGTGTTTAACTGGTTTCCCACCCAAACTATCTCTACCTAGTTCTTCGTAGGATTTTTCAATTGTTCTGGCCAATTCACATGGTTGCTTAGTTATATCAATATCTCTTATTTTTTTGCGGATCGCCACGGATGCTGCTTCACCTTTAATATTACCTAATGTTATAGCTGAGACCTGTTTGAAATCTTTCAGTAATTTCATACCCAGATTTAAAGCAGGTTCTGCCCCGTATTCATTTTGAATCTGTTTCAGGACATCTGGTGTAACGGCCATAGACGGAACACCATGTGTTTTTGTGTAAATTGCAGCAAAGACTGTACTCCAAGTGTCGCAGTCTTCCAGGTGTGGTGCGATCCCCATTGGTAAACAGATCGTTAAGATTCTGTGTTTCTCATGAGGTGTACTGTCGGGAAATACTGCCTCGATTTGAGTAATTTTTTGAGCTATCCAGAATGGAATTTGTTCACTTTTTGCAGGTAATTTACCAATGACTGATTGTATAGTCTGTGGTGTAAGTTTATTTGTGTTCCCCTGGTGAGGGGTCTGTTGTGGAATCCTTATAGGAGGTTGGACTGTTAGAGTCTGCATGACATATTGAACCAATTGTCTATGTATTTTAATTATCTGTTTTAGCTAAACTAATAGATCTGCACCTGATATTTCTTCAATGTCAGGGTGTGGTGTACAGCTTGCTAGTACTGGCCATGTTGCTCCTGGTCTACCTAGTGGACCAAGCCTGGTAATGTGAGTTTAATGTTGTAGGGCGCCTTTAAACCAGAGCTGATGCTCTTGGTAAGTTAGTGGAATTGCAATGTCCTCGAAAGGAATGTATTTCGTCGTATTATCCTCTACTATGTAGAAGTGAAACACATGCGATACTGCATTTGCTTTAGAAAGATTATCCATGAATAGAATACCTCTGTGGACCGATATATGTGTGCTTCTATGACGAAAATTACCCTACCACCTCTAGGTGATAGGCCATGTGTTATAAACTTTATAGTGATGGTTTTGCTTAAGTTTTCCAGTATGATTTTAGCATCCGGGTCGTTTTCTTGGAAACCTGTAATGTCTAAATCCTGGTTGGGCTGCAGCTGAAGCTAAACCAGTTGCGTTATTGTCGCCGTTATTCAACATTGTTTAATGAAAGTTTGCAGACAAGTTTCAAGGAAACAAATATAAGGTGCATAATATTTGGAACACTGTATCCTTCAACGTTGAATTAAACCAAAAACTAATACATAGGATTTTCGTCCTACTCAGTAATGGCGGATATTTTATCCTTTTACCCACTCCAGAAGTCTATTGGAGTATTTTATGGGAAAAAGAGGTCTCTGTGAAAAGCACGACTGAGTTACTCTAGTATCTAGCGTTAAATTAATGCCTTACCAAACGATGGGCGCCATGTAGTGTAGTTCCTATATTCCCAATAGGCTCTGCGCATTGGAATAATATATCCTATAGATTTGACGCAGGACTTATGTCTACTAGGTCTCCATCCTATATATAAGACTTAATTGTGAGTGCCAGCTAGCTCAGAGGTCACTAAAAACTTTCTTGAATAAACAAGAAGGGATTAGTTTCTGAGAACTGCATAAACATGACAACTTGTTTCCCCAAGAATAAAACTGATCTTCAGAGTCGTGGAAACAATACATAGATATTTTACTCAGTCAATCGGGCATGTTTCGTTTCACCAGACGTGCAGAGAAATAGAGAGAGAGACGGGTGTTTTCAACAAAACGGTTCATTGAACAGTCTTCTTTCTCATGCAAGTAAAGTGAACTGCTACAATCGTAATACTGGTTGCAAAGTATAATGCGTAAAGTAAGAAGAGTATTATAAAATAATACTGTAAAAGCATTATATGATTTTTAGACCATAGATAAATACATACATAAATAACAAAGGCTTAAAACACTCAACTGGTGCTTCTAAAATACGCCTTCCCCAATGTATCTAATCTAAGTCTAGTACGCGGGAAGAAGTAAGTGAGGTATAGCATAGGTTTAGTTTGTCTTTGCCAAGAATCTAACCAAGATTTCTCTTAGGGTCTAATCAGCTCCGTACCTTGGTTTTAGAATGTCAGGGTCTGGTATCTCTGCCTCGGGACTCGATTTCCCAACACCCCGCGAGGTGAGCTTGAAAACACTGGAGCTGGATTCTCAGCGAGAGAAAGGACAACTTCTCTGTCAGTGCGTCAGCTGGAGGGTCGGCTTCCTTCGGCACTTGCTGTAGCGAGCTGCATCGGGCAAGTAGATAATCTAGCTGCTCCGAACTACCGTGTGTTTGCTAGGGCAGTGTAGGCATATTTATACCTTGAAGGTGCCTAGTTTGAGGTAAAGTCAGACATAATAACGTCACCAAAGAACCCCAAGGGAATGGTAGTTCTTTGAAAACTCCATGATTTCTAGGGCAAATCAATATTCAAGTAAGGGGATGTCCCTGACTGCTAAAGCGGAGTTTTCCAAGAAATCGTTGTGGTTTTTTGGAACTAGTGGAAGTAGCCATGTCTGTATTTGGACTGGATGGGGTATGTCTAAATATGGGTATGATTTCAATGCCTATATAAGGGCAATGTGAATTATAGCTAAATAAGGGCATGAATCGGTAAATTACGCTTGTATTCTAAAATGCTACACAACAACACTGTTATCCATTGAATTGTCTGTTAACATTTGCACAGGACTCATGCATTTAGAAATTTCTTGTACAAGCTATACCATTCCAATGTGCAATGCATATGTCTGTAATGTTGGCATCTTAGAAATTTAAAGAACCACACCTATAGCAATACATTGTATGTATGAATTTGGTTAAAGCTGGCTTTCAAAAAAAGGACACTTTCACAAAAATAGGATAGCCACATTAAAATCTAAACGTCACCATACAGGTGTGTCTCAAGGAATGTTAAAAAATTCCAACACTAAAAACATATGAAACACACATCAAAGGGATAAATGCAATGTAACATGATTGTTAGAACTGGGATTTCTGGTTGGCTAAGGCTTGCGCCAAAGCCAGGCAGAAAACACCACTCTAGTCAGGGCAAGGGAGTTACACGCCAAAGATAACCCCTGCTCACCCCATTGGTAGCAAGGCACGAGCAGTCAGGCTTATCCCGGAGGCAATGTGTAAAGCATTGGCGCACGAACACAGCAACAACATCGCAGGCACGCTACAAAAGGAACTCCACACAAGGTTATATACAAATAGCCTTTGCATTCTCAAAACACATCAGATAGTCCTCACACAATCTACATTGTGCCAACTGGCACGGGCAATATTCACAAGGGATTATTTACACAGGACAGGGCCACGTGGGCCACTGTCAGGATCAACATTTAGCAGAATTTGGTACAAGTAAAAATAGATCATAAACCTACAACCAGTAGCCACTGGTAATCACTGTACTTCACCTCAACCTGTAACATAACTTTACATTATGCACAGTCACATAAGGTGCAAATTATATCCTGCACCAACCTCACCAGCATAAACACATTGTGCAATCTCTCACTTAGTCTAAACACATTAAACCCTACCTCCTAAGTATAACTTACATTAGGGGTGTAAATCACAGAGTGAAACATCATCTCACTAGCATAACCACAAGAAATTTAAAATAACCTCATAATCATAAACCACAGTTTTAGAGGTATCAGATACAGGGTGCGCAAAACATACTATACACAATACATTTCCTAGCACCACATCACTTTAGCACATAATCACATTAGGGCCTTGCGCCCTTACATCTACCAGCCTCCTGGCCATCTCCAAATGGGTTTAAATGCCCTGTGTTCAGAATGTCAGGGCGCGCTGCCAATGCAGCGCCAGTCAGGGGTGCGCCATCTGCGCAAACCTAAACGTTGCAGCTGCCCTCTATTTGCTGGGCAGCTGAGAACGGTCACTTGAGGCCTAAATGCTGCAGCTGGCACTAAGTGCTGCGCAGATGTGGAAGGCCTGGCACCTCTGTGTCACTTCTGGGGCTCTCTTAAGTCACTGGCAAAACGTTGGAGCCACCTAGGCTATGTAAATAAACAGGCAACACTTTGGGGCCACCTAGGCTCTGTAAATATACATGCCCATCGTTGGAGCCTACAGGCTCTAAAAATATCAAGCCCCCAGGGAGCGCACTGGCTCCTGAAACAAAACAGGCCCCCATGGTGGAGCCTCGGGGACTCTGAAAGCCATTGTGCAAAACATTGGAGCGGCCCACTGCCATCCGGAGCCGCTCTAAATGCCACGACTATCCTGTGCCTTGGGACCCCCACTGGGGCCCTTTAACAAATATGGCCAGGTTAGAGCCACCCGGGGCTCTTTCAGAAGAGACTGACCCATAGGGATAGAGCGGCCCTCTGCCATCCGGGGCCGCTCAGGGAATGAGACTGCCATTACCCCTGCCCAGCCCTCACTTACCGGGCTCTGGTGCAGGGGGACTTTTCCTTGTGCCGGTACTCGGCTTCCAGCGGGGCTCCCTCCCAATCATGGGAGCCCTGCTCACTACGCTGCCTTCCTCGTCGATGCAGTGTTTTCACCCGGTCCCCCATCTCGGGACCAGGGCTTCAAGGGAGGAGCTATTGAGGCTCCATGCTGCAGCCTCCTCACTCCTCTTTGTGTGCAGTGGGGGCAGGTACTGGCAATGTGCCTCGGACCCCCTCCGCCGCCATCAGCATACCTGCGGGGCTCTCCCAGATCACGGGAGCCCCGCACCACCGCCGCTTCAATTCCGAGCAGCTTTCTCTCTCGCGGGGCTTCCCTTCAAGCCTTTGCAAAAGCAACACTAGAGAAATCAATGGTCCAAGAAGCACCTGGAGGCATCCAGGAAGCAAAAGGGGACCCCAAGCAAGGGATCCTCTAGGCATCCAGGGGCAGGGCAGGTCCCAGGGAGGCAACTCCTCCCTTCCATCAATATGCATATCTCCCCATTCACCACCGGGCAGACCCATCCTGACTCCTGGAGTCAAGCACACTAGCCAGCTCCTGTCAATCACAAGCCAGACAGTCCAATTCACATTCACTGCACACAGAAATGCCAACTTCTAAAAGTGGAACTTCTCCACTAGACACAACAAATCCACACACATCATAGCGCAGCATTTAATCTCACGAGTTCATATATACCAAACTCGACCCTGCACTCCCCACACATCAGGAACTACCATGGACACACATATCCCCATGCATTCCTATGGGACGGCAGGCCACTCTCACCACACATACACAGAGAGCGCATGCACTTTACACTGGACCTCAGTGAAAAAGTGCACAGAGGCCTAAAATCACCAACACCAGGTTACAGAAACAGGCTAGGCAAATGCAAAAAGTTTCGGGGTGAACCTGCCAAAAGGGCCAAGTCCAACAATGATGTTGAAATTGCACTAGGCAAGGTGTTACCTTTACCTCTCTTTATTAGTGCAAGTTCTGTATTGTATCCAATATCAACCGTCACAATTACATTTTTTGGTTGTCATGCATATGTGCTTATAATGAACAGTAATCAAGGTGAAACAAACACACCTGTAGTAGCACATCCCCCAAAAAATTGTAACATCAACTAGTTGGTGCAAGTGCATCGAAATTCAAATGACTATCACATACAATGTTAAGCAGTGTATGCACTTAATAAAGTAGAAATTAAACAAATCAGTTGTATCATCTGCGATCATGAGGAAGATAAATAAGTACCTCACATTTCACTCAGAAACATTGGTAGGAATAAGGCAATTGCTAAAGAAAAATAATGCCTGGACAAGCTTAGGGAAACGAAAAATAGGTATTTCTTCATACCAGTGATAGAGTCTCTCAAAAATAAAAGTAAGCCAAATGGCAGTCCATTACTTATAACAATACCAAAGAATACACGGGTTCCTAGAAGAATTATAAGCAAACAGACAAGCACAACTCAACAGGACACAAAACCTTGGAGGAAGTCCTCTTTAAGAGGAAGGAATCCCTTCACCCACTGAGGTGGCATGCTTCATCATTTGGGATCTCCTCTTGGTTGCAACCTAGTGCAGCCAAGGAGCTGCAACTCCTTGCTAGTGTAAAGGTGAAGCTCTCGCATGTTTTAGTGTAATCCAGGGGCTAGGTCTCCTAGGATCAATGAACCAAAACAGTGTGGTAACATTACGTAGTGAAGTGTAAAAAAGTGTTACAATTGACTACCATGAGAAGTATTTATTAAGTATCCCATGGTGTCAAAGGTTAAAAGCAGTCAGGGCGCGGTCTGAAAAAATGTGCGACCATGCAGGTGAAGAATATATGAAAGGTCTACATGTTTCAGCCAATCTTGATTATGAATAGACCCTCTAATTTGCTTGGTATTGTGTGTAGTCCATTACTTATCCCAAAAGTCCTGGGGACTGTTGTACAGTAGCACACAGCTTGCCTCCTACATAACTGTCAAAGGGAACCTCCCAGAAAGGTGCATCTAGTGGGCAAAGCAGGCATCTTAAAGATCTTAAATTGGAGTGGGGATGGGTTTGGGAGGGCTGTCCTTGGGTTTGGGAGGGGTGCCCTTGGGTTTGTAAGGGGTGCTCTTGGGTTTGTAAGGGGTGCCTTTGGGTTTGGGAGGGGGTGTGGGTTTTTTAGCGGTAGGTTGAGGTTTTGAAGGTGTGGATTTCTTTTTGGCAAGGGTCGAGTGGGATGTGGAAGGAGTGGGATGGGGTGTGGAAGGGGTTAGGGCAAGGTTAAGCCTGAGATACTCAATGGGAAACGTGATAGGCTGTTGGGGAGGCAGTGGGGTTTGGGGAGTAGAGGGAGTGTCAGTGTGTGATGTGCATATGTCTTTTGAGGGTGCAGGTGCCTGTGGGACTGGTGTATATTGTGCTTCTTTGGGGGTGTCTGGTGTTATAGATGTCTGTTGTGTGTTTCATTGTGAGAGCTTGTGCTTTTTGGAGGTAGAGGGATTGGCAGTGTGTGCTGTGCACGTGTCTGTTGAGGGTGCAGGTGCCTATGGATCTGGTGCATGTTGTGCTTGTTTGTGTGTGTTGTGTGTTATAGGTGCCTGTTGTGTATTTGATTCTGAGTGTCTATGATTTTTGGGTGTGAATTCTAAGGTAAGTTTGTGTATGTGTGGACTATGGAGGCGCTGGGCGTGGGTATAGTGCATGTGGAGTATTTGGTGCATGTGTGAAGTGGTGAGTGTGCTGTCTGTTGGTGTGCTGGTGGTAAGTGTGGTGCATGTGTGTGTGGTGGTAGGTGTGCTGGTGGTGGGTATGATGCATGTGTGTGTGGTAGCGGGTGTGCTCTATGTTGGTGTGTTGGTGGCAGGTGTGGTGCATGTGTGTGTAATGGTGGGTGTGCTATCTGTGGGTGTTCTGTGTTAGTGCATGTGTGTGTGTGGTGGGTGTCCTGTATGTGGGTATGGTGAATGTTTGTGTGTGGTGGGTGTCCTGTCTGTCAGTGTGCTGTCTTTGGGTTTGGTGCATATGTGTATGGTGTGCTGTCTGTGTGTTTGGCGGAGCACATGAGTTTTCTGTGGTGTTTCTATTTGTGTGTGTATTTGCTTCTTGTGTGTGTTTTGTAGGTGCATGACATGGTGTGAGTGTGCTTTGTGCAGGGCTGAGAATAGGGAATTTGGATAGGGATGGGGCAGATGTGGGGCAGAAGGTTAGGTTGGCTGAGAGGCTGTGGTGAATGAGGAGGCCAGAGCTTGAAATGACAGCTGTAGGACAGACATATCACTGTGAATGTCTTCCAGGTATGCAACCATTTGTTGCATAAGTCAGCAAAGACTCTAGATGGCATTCAGCAGGGATGTCTGACCTACAGTGATGCTCAGGAGGAGATCAATATCCTCCTCATTGAGTGCTGCAGAGGAGGTGCCTGTAGCAAAGGAGATCCCAGGCCTTTTATTGGCCCTCGGCAGGCTGACGGGGGGAGCAAGAGGGAGAGAGGATATGATAATATGGGTGGTTGACAAGTATGCAGGTGTAACTAGAGCAGTAGGGTCAACACCACTAGGTAGTGCCCAATGGAGGAGGCCTATGAGAGAAGATGTGGAGTCACTGGTGGCCTCTGTGGCACTCCTCTCACTCTCCCTGCCACTAGTTCCCTCACTGTCGGTGGTGTCCATACCTGAAAGGCCATGGCCAAATACGTCCCTACCTACTTTGGCAACTTCTCCTTCCCCTGTCCCAGATGATGCTGAAAATATGTATACTATAACAATAGTGTTATTGTGTATGTGTAAACAGAACAGATCATGAACTTTGACCACCAAAAAAATGGCCAAGTTTTCAGAATTCATCTGCTTTAAGCCTCTCAGACTTTGGTTCTACATTAGCATAAGCGTGTGCCAGTAGGCAGCATTTTCAGAAGACACTCATAGTAATGTCATTCCCCATGATAGCTTATATACCATGTATGATGTTATCTCTTATCTTTTATTACTTCTTTTCAGAAACTGTTTCACCCCTCAGAATGGTTGGTCTTACAGAATAGTGAACCAAGGTCACTAAAAATGATATCCACAAGCAATACCTTTGCACTGTGTGTACACTCTGCCCTACAATCTGCATACTTATCATTATCAATAAATAAAATATGAATCAATGTCTGTCAACATATACTGCAATTTAATACAAATATTAGCATAAACTGAAAGCAGATTACCTTTGTTTGGTCATTTCACAATGGTACCACTCACTTCAAGTCACTAAAGTATATGTCAAGTGACAAAACAAAATGTATGCATGAATTCTGTATTGAAGTAGCTCAGCAATGCATAACATACTATCTACATACCTATGCTGGTGAAGACAGTCTAAAAGTAATATTTGAGGAGATTGAAAAATAACTACTACAATATAATGAAATTCATAGCCCTTCAAACATTTCAAATATACTTCAGTACAGAGCATTGTCACATTCGACTGCTAAATATGATATGTAGAGTTATTTGAACTTTGGTGTATCTTTGTGAAATGGTTTCACTAAATATGATGGCTTTCCCTATAGTGAAAATGTTATCAGATTAATCATTACATACAATTATTCATATAGGATATTTACGTCAAAGATTGAAATGTGAATCACAATATGCAAGAAAGGATAAGGGTTGGTTGATTCTTTTTGCTCAAATAAAAGGAAATCTCATAATATAGCCTTGGGCAACAAACCTAGAAATATAGCCGAAATCGCCACACTCCGCAAGGAATATAAACTGGTTAGGAAAAATAGGGAGAAGGCATTAAAGGATGAGACTTGGGCTAAACTAGAGCAGGCTTCCGCTTTAGGAAACTCAAAGGAGTTTTGGGTGATATTAAATGGACCCCATTTTAAGACGCAGAAGGATCCTTCCCTAAATGTTAATGTAGGTCAGGAGGACTGGGTGGCTCACTTCACAAGTATTTTTCCCCTAATGTCTATCAGGCACTAGATACAGTTATCCCATTTACTACGATCCAGGACCACCTTTCTTTTTCACTTGCTGAAGTAATTGCCGGGTTAGAGGCTGTAGTGTTGGGAAAGCCCCGGGCCCTGATGGAGTCCATATTGACTTTTTTCACGACAACGAGGATTTATGGGTCCCATTATTACCTAATGTTCTAATAAAATTGCTATAGTTGCCCCCCTGATTTCCTGGAAAACAAGTATAATTGTCCCGATCCACAAGAAGGGTGATAAAGGTAACCCTAAAAAGTACCAACCGATCTCGTTGATTGATAGGACAGCCAAACTCATGGGCCATCTCCTCTTGACGAGATTGGAGGCATGGGTGAAGGGTAAGAGGGTAAGAACATTTTAATGGAGTCTCAGTATGGTTTTCAACAAGGAAAGGGCACAATAGATCGGGCCTGAACCTCTCACTGATTATGGACATATATACCACAGCCAAGGGTAGGAAGATCTATCTTGCTTTTATGGACTAATCCGCAGCCTTTGACTGTGTGTCCCACCCTAGACTATGGCATGTGATGGAGGAGATGGGACTTGATCGGGCTATAGTTGACTTTATTTGTCTTCTGTACTCTCATGCCACCTCTTCTGTCCATTATGGGGAAAACAGGAATGCACTCGACCATTTAAGATCTTAAGATGGGTAAGGCAAGGCTGCGTCCTTGCACAGTTTCTCTTTTCCATCTATTCTAACGGTGTAGGAAAACATCTCGAGGGCGCAGCCTTGGATGTTCCTGTGTCCACTAATCACCAGCGGCTACCAATTTTGGCATATGCCAATGACGCTGTCTTGATGGTCCGAACCAGGATGGGGCTTCAGCGAATTATAGTAGCCTATGCTTTCTTTATGAAATCACTGGATTTAGGGTTAACCAGTCAAAATCCTTTGTAGGTATTGCAGGGGCAGGGAAACTCGACAAAACTCCATCATTTTTTATGGATTCTGGGAAAATTGAAGTGGTGGAGTAGTTTCCCTATTTAGGTATACTTTTTGACAAAAATCAATCATGGTCTAAAGTGGTTGAGGGAAAGAGCCATGGGTATGGAGAGGAGCTTAATGGCTTTAAAAGTATTCTCCAAAAGGCTAGGAGCAAAACCCTTAATTCCAGTGAAAAAGATTTATAATGCCAGTCAGTCAGTCAAGATACTTTTATTCGATAAATTAATATCATAAAAAGGCACAATACAATTATACAAAAGAATATTCACACAACATACACAACAGACAATAGTACAATTCATTAAAAAATATATATAGTGGCATAAATATTATATAAAAACAGTGATAAGAGCTACGCTAGCCTCTATTACTTAGCAAATCTTCATAGGTGTCATAGTACGAAAGAGTAAGATAAAAATCATCCTAAGCCAGGTTGGCTAAAATAGATAATGCACTGGCTCTCCTGTTCCTGATCCGTACGGCAGCTACTAAAAAGCTTGCAACGGAGAATACTATGCGATGAGTATTTAAAAGTTGAAGGTACAGGAGGGCTGGCCTAACCTGTATGAACCCGGCCTCCCTCAGAATAGGCAACAGAAACTTCTTCCTAATATCACAGTAATAATCGCAGAACATAATGAAATGTAAGGTGTCCTGCGTCGAGAAGTCATCACATCTACAGGGACTCGCATTATCTGGTGTACTCCAGTTGTGAAAGAGGCAAGTGAAAAATGAATCAAGTTAAAACAAAATCTAATTAAAAGATGCCGATGATAGGGGCGGTTCACTATGGTGAGATAGAATTCAGGTCCAGGGGAGCTAACTATAGCATAATTCACCCTTACAGTTGATTTCCTGATTTCTACCTCCTCTCTCTAGGGATAACAAATTCATCATAGCATTTTTTGTCTGTGAAACGTCCATTTTTGTTATCATCTCTGGGGATAGAAAAAGCTTGGGACGCCCTATTTTCTCCAGGCTAGTTTTCATATAAGCGAGCCAAGGTATCTTTCTAACATTTTCTAGCATGAGACAATCTTTGAGTATACTATGATTCAGGGAGATTTCTTGTTTGAGCCATGTCTTCAACCAGCACGTTAATGGGGCTGTTTTAATCAAATCCGTTACGTGTCCCACCCCTAACTCAGTATGGATCGAATAAGTGGAGTTGGACTAGGGAACTGTTAAGACTGATCTCAAATTATTTTTTTAGTCACCTGAATTCTGTCTTGAGGGGAATAACCCCAAATCGAGCAGCCATACGTGGCAACCGCAAGACATTTGGCTTTGTATACCTTAATTATTGCCTCTACTGGTCTGGCCCCCAGCTTTTTTTCAAAACCCAACAGAGCTGATGTTGTTCTAGTGAACGTGAAACTTCTACTATTGCATTGCTGGGCCCAGCTTCCCTTTCATTGAATAATAACCCCAGGTAAGGGAACGTAGGCACCCTATTAATCACCTCATCACCACAAATAAAGGTTTTGGCTCTACTTCTCCTGGAGCACTTCCCTGCCAGCATTACATGGGACTTTTTGGTGTTTATTTTTAAGTCCAGGGACTCCATAAAACTCCCAAATGCATCTAACAGTCTTTGTAGGCCTACACCCATTCGTGCCAGAAGGACGGCGTCATCAGCGTACAGGAAAACTGGTATGACCAGATCTCCTATGCGCGGTATGTCCTGTGACGCCACCCCTAAGGCTGGCTCCAGGGCGTTGATGTATAAAGTAAAAAGAAGGGGGGCCAAGATACACCCTTGTCAGACCCCCCTTTCTGATCTAAAATGATTAGTGCAGCGCCCCTCATTTGTGGCCCTCACTGAGGCTAAAAGACCAGAATGAAGGTCAGCTAAAAAATATACTAGGGACGGGTCAAAGCCTATATTGAATAAAATCTGCAATAACTTTGACCTGTTAACCAGGTCAAAGGCAGAGGAAAGGTCCATAAACCCCATATACAATGATCCCTCCTTTGCTTTAGTATACTTATCAATTAATAGCTGGAGATTCAGGCATTGGTCAAGTGTGCCCCTTTTTGCTCTAAATCCATATTTAGCGTTGGACAGGACCCCTCTGTCTTCCAACCACTCCGTCAGTTTATGTAGGATGACACGACCCAAGATTTTTACAGAGGAATCTATCAGGGAAATCGGTCTATAGCAGCAATGATCCTGCCCATCTCCCTTTTTAAAGACCGGGACAATTATGGATTTGAACCAGGAGGCTGGGAAGCTATTTGTGGCCAAAACATTAAATACATTTGTGAGAATTTTTGACCACAGTTTTGGGGCCACCATGAATAAGTCAGCGGGGACCCCATCAGGGCCTGGGGCCTTGTTCTTAGTCATCTCCCCTAGCGCCCTTTCAACCTCAACAACCTCAAATAGCACCGGGGGGACTACGCTCTCAGGAAGGGTAGGATCTGTGTCATTCTCCTTGTTTGGCAAGCATATATTTTCTCAAAGTGGTTTATCCAGTCATCATCTGGTATATTACAGTCGAGTAGTGAGTTCATTTCATTCGCGAACAGTGGTTGGTTTATCGTCGCCCAAAGTTTCCCACTGTCTCTCAGGACCTCAGGTGATGAAAGTTTAGACCACGCTTCCTCCTTTAGTTCCAGTTTTCTAGTATTTATTGCTTTTTTGTAAGCTGTCCTAAGTCTGACTATATTAGCCTCCTATCTTTGGGGCTATCCTTTAAGGCTTTAAGGAGGGCGGCATGTGCCTTACTGCAGCTGTTATTGAACTACCTTTTTCTGTTATTTGTGTTCCGAATTCTCCCTCTCTGTAAGCCTTGATTTATATTAGTACAGATTGTGTCAAAGGCGGCAATCATCTGAGGGCCCTGCGTGTTGTTATTTAGGCATATATCAACCTCCACCTCGGACTTAGACAGGACTTCCTGCAGGAAGGTTTCGGGGACTACTTTGGCCCATTTTCATCTTCTTCCCTGGTCTGTCAGGGTCACATCCTTCCCTCTCTTGTGAGATACTTCCTTAAAACCCAAGTGGTCCCCTATCGCCATCTCAAGTATTACAGGATTGTGGTCACTAAAGGCAGAGACCACAGTCCTGTACCTTAAAACCCTAGATAAAATAAAAGATGTTAGAAAAATATAATCAATAATTGTATCTGCGTCTTTCCCCTTAAATGTCGGGGCCCTACAGCCACCCTCCCCACAGCCTGACTCATATAGGTTCCAGGTGGCCAAAAAGAATTCCAATTCCTCACCCTGTTTAGAGTGTTCAAAGTGAGTAGGGACAGAGTATATAGGCCCCTCGTAACCCGTACTTACACAAGGTTGATTACAGGGATGAGTATTGAAGTCCCCCATCAGTATAATCTCAAAAGTATTTAAATCTTGACTATATACAGACAAAAACTTTTCTAATGAAACTAAATTATTATATTGATTGTCATAAGAATCATAAAAATTAATAAATAAAATGTTGTGGGTATCAGATACTGTCAATTCCACTATTAGACAGTTATGACAGCCTGAGTCAAGTCGTATTAGTGAGCCCTTTAGCTCCAAGGTAAACAAACTAATTAACCCCCCCTTGGCCCTGCCCATATTGCTGCGTTTTGCCGGGATACAAAAGTGGCTTTAACCATCCAGAGAAAAACTGTTTTGTGGGTCCCAAGTCTCTTGAAGAGCTATTATATCATACGTTTTTAGGAACCCCTCCCAGTAATCATTACCCACTTTTGCTCTTCTTCTTGCTATGTTCCAACTCACAATACTACATTTAGGAACTTGGATCCAACTTGGTGGCTCCAATTTATCATTTAGTCAGTCGTTCTCCTCCATATCGGATAGTGGGGAGAAACGGTTGGTCAATGGTAAGACTAAAGCTGCAGCTTCCTATGGGGCAGGTGTATGGGGAATGGCACCTAGCGACTCCCTTGAGTCATCAGAGAATTCATTTTTTGAATCCTTTACTTCTCTTCTCTAGTCCTATTCTAACTATGTTCTTCACATCGAATTGGCCCTTCATTACATTGTGTACACTATTAAACTGGCCCCACTCCTACTGTGGCTTTCTATTTGGCATGGGACATAGTCCCTCTTACCCAAAATATTATAAGTAATATTCTAAAATCAGAAATCTACAGCAGGATTAGGTGGCTGAAGTATTCAGAGATGGAATTGACGGCCATTGGTTTGAATCAGCTCTTTAAGGACCCATCTACTTGTAAAATCATATCAAGAGGAAGTTGGCTGATACATTTATGCTGCAGGTTCAATATCAGAAAGGGGAAAGAAATCATCAAAGTCACTCGGCCCTCGTGTATGTATTAAACCCACATCTGCAGGAGGGAGGATTTTTACTTGGCTGACGTAACTATACAATACCATAAATGTATTTTGATAAGATTCCATCTAAACATGATACCCCTGGTGATAGGATATCCAGGGAAGAAATTTAGGCACTTTGAACTTTTTTTGTGTACCTGTGATATGCAATCACCACAAAATGATCTTCACGTCCTATTCTTTTGTGGTTTCTATCGACAAGAAAAACCGAATCTTACTGTCCCGATCTGTAAACGATATAATTTAAAATGTTGTTGCTTAGCATTGTATTTTTGAAAATCCCTTCCGAACTCTTTCGTCTGATTCTCAGTTACATCATTCCTACAGGCATGTATGAAAAAAAGAAAAAAGAGGGTCCATAGTCAGTAGAGGGATTGTGTTCTAAATTTTATTTTCTGTACTATTTAATGTTCTTAAACTGTTATTATGTAGTCAATGTTCGTACCAATGATATGGACCGCATGACAAACAGAGTAGGAACATCTTCTTAATTATTGGGTCTTATGTTTTATGTAATTACATTTTTAATGTATTGAAATGTATGTACTTTTATGATCTTACTTGTAAGACCAATTAAAGAATTGAATTGAACTGAAGTGAATCACAATATGCAACATAGTACACCTTTAAGCATTTCAGCATTTGTCTAATGAGTCATGACCTTGGCCTGAATCTGAAGTTTCCTGATGGGACATTCAAACATATATGTGATGGAACATTCCATCTTCCAAAATACCTTTAAGATTTCCAGTGTACTCATCATTGATGTAGGAAGGTGGAATCTGACTACATGGTTGCCCCCACTTTTTTTCTGGTGTTTTGATGGTTTTCAACTTAGTTTGGCTGGGATACTGCTATTCAGGGCCCCAACCTATCTGCTTTCCACTCTAAATTGATTTCATGTACTTTAGGTACACTCCAGATTGATTACTGGGTTACCCTTGGGAGTGCCTAGTATATGGTACCGTAGGTACTAAGGGCATAGGTACCCCAGAGGCCTACCAGGGGCTGAAGCATGTATTCCCCTGGGAAGCCTTCCAAAATGGCACTACAGGTCTGCTACTGCAGACTGGGTAAGGTGGTGCATACACCCCTTACTGAGATATAGGTTATCTATATCTACCTCTATTCACTGACACATATAAACCTATAAGTCACTCTTATAGCAGGCCTTATCAATCCTGAAGGCAGAGTGCTTGTTTTTGTGTGAGAGGGTGCCCATGCATGAGCAGAACCCCTCTGCAGCTTTCTGAATCTATTCTCTGTAGCTGTTCTGTGATGCAGCCAGACCATATACTCTCAAGTGCATTATAACCTCGCAGTAACTGCTAACTTTGGAATGGCTGCATGGAAACATGTCATGTTTGGTGTCAAACACTTTGGAATCCTACCCCCTGCCAGTCCTGGCGGCAGGGGTAGAATTCCACCCTTCTAGGGGGAGAGACATGTACACACTGACCTAACTGGTAATAGTTTGAAAGAGCCCCAGTCACAAAATGGATGCTGCAGCCACAGACACGAGTCTGGCCTCCTGCTGCTGGACTAAGCTCTTTCAGGGGAGGCCTCGACAATAGGTTTCCTGTCACAGGGTGGTGTAACCACCTACCAGACAGGCTTTAGTGTATTGGGGCTGGGTGGGCGCATTCATAGAATGCTTTTCAGACAGTGCTGGGGGCACACTTGGTGTCCCTGAGCATATCCCAGTCTAAACCAGTTGCAGGGGCACTCAGCCCCTGCTCTGGTGCGAAACTGGTCCCCAGAGTATGTCCAACCCCCTAACTTAGTATAAGTATGGAAACCCAGTCCTTAGGACTTCATATTACACCTGGAAGAAACACTGCAACAGATATCCTGGAACTTTTAACATGCTAGAAGATGAAAGAATCTCCCTTGGGGTCTAGGAGTGATTACCCTGTTCAAACAGGCACCAAAAAAGCATCTTGCCGGTCTGCATTTCCAAGGCTCCTACCGGATCCCAATGGATTTGTGACTCAGGACATGAACTTTCAGACTTCTGAGAGGACAGCATGAGATCCCAGCAAAGCTGAGACCCACAGCCCTCAGCCAGACTCATCCTAGACATCCCCCGACAAGCTCACATTTCCGGTCACCTGAAAGACCTCCACTGGCTCCCCGTCAACAAGAGAATAACGTTCCGCCTCCTCACCCACGCACACAAAGCCCTCTACGACCTAGGACCCGAATACCTCAGCACGCGCCTATCCTTCTACACCCCCACCCGCCAACTTCGATCATCCAATCAAGCCCTCGCCGCAATCCCATGCATCCAAAGATCCACCATGGGAGGAAGATCCTTCTCCTACTTAGCGGCCAAGACCTGGAATTCCCTCCCCTCCCACCTCCGCCTCACACAGAACCACCTCTCCTTCAGAAAACAACTAAAAACTTGGATATTTGATAAGTAAAGCTCCCCCCCTCCCTCAAGCGCCTTAAGACCCTCTGGGTGAGTAGTGCGCTATACAAATTTAAACTTGACTTGACTTGACATGAAGGTAACTCTTCTGTTTCTGGTGCTTTCCTGGTTGCTCCAGATGTGCCCTGACTCCCCTCCAAAGGGTGAGTCCCTCAGACCTTGCTGGTCTGCACCAAAGCCAATCTTTGCTTTCTGTGCGGGTTGCTGTTGCCAAAGCTTGTTGGGTCCAATTTGGAAACCGACACCGCAGCACTCGACATCCTTTGTGGGACAGTTTGAATCCAGCTCCTGGTTGTCCTCAACACCTCCTGGTCCTCGTGGCTGAAGAGTCAAGCTTAACCTTCTTCACCTAAAATCACAGGACATCGGTTGGCATCTTCTTCTCGCCTTCCTGGTCACTGGCAAGTGACGCAGACTCTGTCCCCTCGATTTTCTGGTTCTTCAGATCTCAGATCCACCCTTGGATCCACCCGGACACTTTCCACTTGGTCGCCTGCAGCATTTTTCAGCAGCTCGCCATTGAAATCGTCGACGAAACCCGACACGAAAAGACACCTATACACCCGGCTTCCCTGGGTGAGGTAACTCGAGTACTCTGGTGCTCCCGTGGATGTTGACTCTAAAACCTCCTAGTTCTGAAGGGGTTTGATTCGCGGCTGTGTTTAGAGTCTAGACACTGCACGCGTCCCCTGTGGGTCCCATTTGTCACTACCTTGGGTGGTTCCTGGTGGCCCCAGCAGTTCTAAAGGCTCTAGGCCTTGTATCTATGTCAGTCGTGGTTCTTATACCACTTTCTTAATATATGGTTTGGTTCGCCCCTAGGGCTCAGCGTGTATTGTGCTAATTTACTATGTGCTAAATAAGTTTACTGAATATACTTTTGCCTCTAGCCTCATAAAGAGACTAGAGGAATGTGTTTAGAATAAATACATATATTTTATATATATACCTGGTGTGGTTCTCCTTTCATTTGGTCATTCACAAGATTATAGACTGGTAATACAAGCTGCTTTACATTCCTTCAAGACTTAGCCTGAAAGCTGCTCTCCACAGCTACCACTAAGATAGCTTTCTATATAGGTTGTCTTTAAACCTACCTTCAATAAGGGTCGTTTGGACTGGTGCAAGGTGCCCACTAGAATAGTGGACAGCAAATGCCAGGCCAACTTCTAACATTGGTGTGCAGTGTGTGGGATTGCAGCTTGCCATTGTTTTACCGGATAATCTCAAGTGATTGATCATTTGAAAACCACTAAAGGTACCAGAGGTACATATAATACAAGCTCAAATACAGTAAGTTCTACTGAACTTAGAGTTGTGTGTCAAGGGCTTAACCACACCCTTTCTACGACTCAAGAGAGTCTAGTGGGTAAACACTAAGAGTAAGTAGTGCATACACCACTACTGTATGCAGTTTTCTCAAAAAGTTCACAACATGTGATTTCCTCAGAAGAGGCAATTATGGGAAGGAGTTGCAAGAACGGAAACTTCGCAAATTTAAAAGAGACACTATCGACTACCATCTCAATAAAGTCTACACGTGGTCAGAGATGTGCGCCCAACGTACACCTTACAAAAATCCGAATGGCTCTTCTGAGGAAAGCGTTGTATTTGATCGGGAGACACAAATTACCAGGCCACCATTGCAAACTGTCACCGCAAGTAGTGATGCGGCCAGCAGCAGTACCATGCAAGAGGTTTCTACTTTAAGCTCAACCAGTGACCCTTCTTTTTTGTCTAAAGGCCCATCACCTCCAGGACCACCAGACTTAGCCTTGGGAAAAACAAGCACAAGCACGTCAAAAAAAGGCGAGGAAAAAGAAAAAACCAAGGAGAAATCACGTCAAAACTTAAGGAGCCAGAGACAATAATCATCAACATTTCCACTCAATCACTCAGCATCAAACAGACATGTCTTCTTAACAAAGGCACTACTTTCTTTCCTACGTATAATACCACCTTTCATGAAACTGAAATTGCAATATATCGCTTCATGCGCACGTTATGACTAAGGCATTTCTTTGATAATGTGGTCACACATCCGACTGACATGGAGGAGCAGGAGTTTCTGGAATTCAAACCCAAAAGCACTTTTACTGCTCCTGTATCTCATAAAATACTTGATTGTTTTGAATCTTCAGTCAAACAGGATTTGAGTAAACTAGAGCATCACCAAAGCAATAAATCACAATCTTTCCGGGAAGGATAGAAATATTCTTTGAGATCTAGCGAACAATAAATCATTGACATTTCAACCTGCAGATAAAGGAGGAGCACTAGTGATGATGGATTCTTTTTATTACCACCAAAAAGTACTAGACCACCTTCATGATGAGAGCACCTATCTGAAATTAGACCATGATCCCACTGCAGAAATCCCCCAGGTTTTAAAGGGTATTCTGGAATAATCCCAAAACATGGATTGGATCTCAATTAAAACAAAAGCATACTTGTTGCAACAAAACATGAAAAGGCCACATATTTACATGTTGCAGAAAATCCACAAACACAGCACCAATCCTCTGTTTAGACCAATAGTCTCGGGGTGGGGTTCACTTTTTGAAGCCTTAGGGGGTTACATTGATCATTTCCTTCAACTGATCGTATGTAATTGGCATACATACATAAGAGACACCACTGATTTCTTAAGCAAACTCAATCAGTTAGATCTATCTAGCACTCCTGATTTTCTTTCATGATCTGAAAATGGATGTGTATTATAATGTGGCATGCAGGTGTTTCCATTCGGCCAATGGACATCAGGTGTGTTCTGCTAACATTCATCCAATGGCTACAGTGATGGTGCATTGTTGTTCATGTACCATGACAGACTTACTCTGGCTGGGAATGCTTTGTTTGCCCTTAGTTGGCAGGGTATGCCCAGAGGTGGGCCCGTTGCTCACTTTGCCACTGGATTCAAGCTAGCCTGGCTGAAGAGGGGTGTTACTCCGAAACCGGTCCCAGGATGCTTGTTTCCGGTTCAGGGAAGACCTGGCTTGGCAGTTTGAGCTGGACTGTTCCCATGAGGCACAGGGTAAAGACTGATTTGCATACAGCTGGGATTGAACTGAGGTGGCGAAGTGAGCTAAAGAAAGTTGATGGATTCAACCCAGATCTGTGACTGGGTTGAGTGTCTGAAAAGTTTCAGCGATCTGTCCATCATCTCCTTGTGTTTGCTAGCAGACCGCCAGCATAACAGTGAAAGCTAAATTGCCTTGGCTGGAGCCCCCCGCCCCGAAGGTGATGGAATAGCATTTGCTAGCATTGGAGTCCACTGCATCGGTGTGCTGCGACCACAGTGTGAAACACTCTGTTGATGTAGATGGCAAGGCAGCCTGCATGCATCTACCAAGATCTAAATTGAGCCCTTAGTCTGACTCTCATGCTACCAGCTATTTGATTTTATTCCTCTGCTATCTCTGAAGTGCTTCTGCTGGAATGCCTGTGGACTCTTTTACATCTGAAAAGTACATTCATTAATTACATTTCTTGTGATATTCTATTCCTTATCTCATGCATGCATTGTATATAAAAAGCAATATTTTTGCGTTTTTCACTACAAGACACATTGGTTTACTTTTTTTGACTAAACAAATAAATTGAAAGGAAGACCTGATCCTCTAAGGGTTTCCCTTTGGAGCCTGTAGAAAACACACTCATCAGACAGGTTACTGATAAGATTTAGTGTGCCCAGAAGTTCTGAAATACAAATACAGCACACCTGTGGCAAAGCCAATATCGCTCACTTTAAGCTGAAAAGACAGGTCAGACCCACTGACTTTGTCAATGCTACTTTAAATTTGGTATTTTAAAGTAGCTAATGTGTTGAACAGTTAATGGACAGATTACAACTATCCATTTTATATCTGATACATGATGGACATCAACACAGCAGCTTCACTGCAGTTTCCTTTTTACAGCTGATCCTAGAGGGGGTCCTCAGAGTCCTGTGATCTCCTTGGACCTACCTAAAAAATGGCACATCTGCTTAGTGCTTTTTAAATTGACATTTTGCTGGCACACTATAGGTAAGGTAATCTGGGTCTCTTCATGTCTAGATGTACCCAATATGTGTTTAAAATTTAAATGTATTTGAGTGTTAGAAGCACAACTGTTACTCTTTACAAGGGTGTCCCGGTGCTTACCCTTAATGACACTGGAGGACTCTCAGCAGAAAAAGAAAATGCTATGCTTAGATATCTGCAGGAGAGAACAAATACATTTTCAAATCACAGCAAAAGATGTAATTTCTCAGGAGCAAGAAATCACAATCCATGCTTTTGAGACAAGAAGAGAGAAAGATTATCCACCACTCTACTCTATTCACAAACCTACATTAGGAGTTTATGCCTCCGCCACATTTTTTCTGCATGGTGGCATCTCCGCTCATGTAAGTATACAAATGTAAATATAAATATTTAGTAGTTAATCTGAAAGGGACAGAGGGGAGTGTATGCCACAATAAGGAATAATAACTAGAGAGGACTAGCTAACTAGAGGACATATTTAATTATAAGTATTTAGTAGTAAATAAGAGAGGTTCAGATAGGAGTGAATACCACAATGACAAATACTAACTAGAGAGGACTAGAGAGGAGTAATGCGGAGTCAGGGGGGATATCCACCCGCCCACAAAAGAGTAAGCCCATTCCTATTCACAAACTGCACTTTTAAAGTTGCTCCAGTCAAAAAGAAACCCTAGACAGTAGTAAGTAGAGTACTCCAGTTTGGAGCTGGAGTAGGCCCAGCACCACTGGTTCTGCAACATCCTCCATAGAAATCAGTGGTTTTATGGACTCAACTGTGGTAAATATTTGATTTACCGTCTTAATTTCTATGCAGGTAAGTACTTAAACAAAAATAACTCAATCGGAAAGAAAGACGCAGAGTCCGTGGTGTTAGAGTTCTTAGGGGTTTTATTCCTTAAAAAGGAATGGGTCAGGTACCGGATATCGGGTTCCTGCCACCACTGGGGTGCAGGAAGGGATAGAGCATACTTTATTGACATTACATTACTTTTATACTTAATATACACAATAGAAGTCAATGCAGAAGGCGTAACAGCTGAGAGAAACAAGATAAAGATACACACGTGTTATCAATACGTAATCAGAAGGAGTGAACTAAGGCGTGCACAGAGGTGTGTTCTAGAAACGTCACATGTAAGTGTCAGAAGTGGGTGGCTCTATGACAGAATAGTGCAGAGTCAGCAGGAATCGGTAGCTAGGATGCGCGCGCAGCTGCATGACGTGTGATTGACGTAAAGTTGGAGGGTGCAGGGGACTTGACATTTACACTAGAGGAAAGAGACAGAAGTCTGGCATGTCAGATCAACTCGTTCCTATATCATATCTGGTATCTGATGTTTGGGAACCATATTATCTAGAAGGAAAAGGTCTCTCGGACAGAGGCTATTCTATACTGACTGTAAGTGCGTGTATAAGCGTCTAGGTGTCTGCATGAGATGCGAGGGGGCATGGGCCTACCATGGTAACAGAGACTATGAATTACTCGGACGGAGACAGTGAGGCCGGGCCCTTTGCTCTGCAGCTGGAAGGATGTTTACTTAAACTAGTAGGCAGGAATGTATTTTTGGGGAGCGGAACAGATAATTCGAAGGTTGAATACAGTCTTGGCAGGCAACAGGCTGAACTAAGCGCCGTGAGCCGCGCAGGGAGTAAGGCGGAGGTCACGGGTACAGAGGCCGGCCCAGGCTGAGGCATTTCAGAGTCTGAAGTCAGGAAAAGGCTTGATGGCAGAATTCAGGGCCTACTTCGCCTGGGCTGGAAAACGTGTAAAGTACACCACAAAAAGACGTTGGCAAGGCGGAGTACTCAACCCGTTCAGGGTGGGTCTGAAAGAGGACATGTTAACGTTGGACGCAAATGTGTTTGCGTCTTCATAGCTGGCACAGGAGGGAAGTTACATGCACTTTAAGTTCGTACATGGAGACGGTGGGGTACACGTTAGGGAACATTTCTTGACCATAAGATTTATATTTCCTCATTCCCTCCTTGTTCCCTACGGACCCTTCATGATATATCGATCCTCATGAACCGATCAGTCTGTTCACGTAACATCATTTGCTCTTCTTTCTTCTTTTCGCGTTTGGCATGAAAACTGGAATGCGGAATACATGACGTGGCGCACAGACCGCAAATCGCTGGCCCACATTGTAGACATAGGCAACAACTGAATACTATGAGAAGACCAATGCCTAGGAAGGATAGAATCTTCCATCCCCAAGCAGTCAAGGTTGTCCAGAACCAACCGGACCAAGTCCAGGTGCCTGGATTCTGATGTATCAAACTTGCAATTTTATGAAGACGTGTGATAGCTTTATATACAGTTGGCGCGTTTTCTGGAATGAAAACACAGCAACTTGACCCGATGACCTTACAAGCTCCGCCCCTATCTGCCAAGATGAAGTCAATAACAAGACGATTCTGAAGAACAACAACCCGCATGGCGGACTGCTCCTCTGTTAAGTTGCCTAGAGCGGAGGTAGTTTCATTCACTACTGCTTCAAGGGTTCTAGTCAATTTGTGTATCAGTTTACTATTAAAAACAGTACCTAAGTAGGGGAAGAAACCTTTATTAAAGTCTGTATATTGCTCCCATGCCGTTTCAGTATAGTCGACAATCGGGAGATCTCTTCTGAGTCTACTGTTTACTAGATTTGTATTTCTGTGATAATCAGGAGGAGCTAGAAAAACAGGGGGCAGAAGGAAGGCAATGTAACAGGTACCATCCCAATCTGGAGGTAAGCGTATGTATGCGGTATGACCACAAACAAAGTAGGAATGACGAGTAGCTCTAAATGTAGACCTGCCCTGATCACTGAATTCGACCACAGTGGTACATTTACTATGACCTAAGTGTACTGAACCCTTCTTTCTGAGACATAAATCACCAGTGACTGGTAATACTGACATAGCAGGGAGAACTGGTGCAGCTTCGGATTCAACAGTAAGAATCATGAGGTTAATTGTGTAGTTGCCTAATCCATATACTTCGTTTTCTAGATCGGTTCCTGTCAAAGTGGGAAGTCCCTTCTTGTCAGGGTAGCAGGCGTTAAGCAGAACTAAGTTCAGGTTTCCCCAGACCCAATTTCCTTCGAAAATAGAAATATCAGAATCTAAAGAATTAATTAATCTGAACCATGCACCACAGGAGCCATTGTGAGTGAACGGGTACGGAAAAAGAGGCAGAACTCCCTTGTATTTCTGGTAGGGAGGGAGTCGACCACATATCCAACAGTTGGTAGCGTTGTTAGTCTGATGGGAGTGATGTAACATACTAATGAATGTATTGTTGCGCAGCGCAAGTCTGTAAGATAACTCATGTAAGGGTAATTCACTAAAAGAATGTTCGGCGGAAACATTGTAAGCAGTTTGTGTATGCTTGAAGATAGGGTAATATACAGGCAGCAATATACTAGCAGCAATAATCAGAAGGCTTAGAAAAAACAGAATCAATAATGTCACTATACAGTGACTACGGAGTGATTTACAATATGCACGTTTCTTGAGTTGTCTCTCTCTCTCTCTATCTCGATCTAGGGGATACATGTCAGAAACTAATTTAACCGATTCACCTAGGGGAGGACTTAAACAATTAAACTGTCTGACTTACTAGATCGTAATTTTGTTTTGTACTCCTCTTGCGGAGTTTTCTCTCTTTTGGGAACTTTAAAGTCACTAGATTCTGGGCAGTCCTTTGAGGGGATGGAGGAGTCAGTTTCTGGTAAAAGTTCATTGCATTTTTTTATATGACTCGTATGGATCCACCCCTTTCGGCCTTCAACCTTGATGGCGGTCCTCGTGGTCAGAAGGACGAGCTTCGGCTCCTGCCAGCGGGGCTCCAGCGGACTCCTCCTATCGAAGTTGCGGATCAGCACAGTATCACCTGGACGGACATCGTGTGGCTTTACATCAGTGTTGTCGGGAAAAGCTGCAGCAACCTGTGAACGACATGATTGGAGTGCAGACATCAAGGAGGCAAGGTAATCTGTCAGCATATTACAATCAACATCAGTTATTTTCTTAGGCATGGGCGTCCCCCACATATTTGGTGGCCTGCCAAAAACCACCTCATACGGGGATAGCCCGGATTTCGAATGAGGAACCATCCTCATATAGAATAGTGCAACTGGCAGGGCGACTATCCAAACGACCCCTTTCTCTTTACATATTTTCGCGAGTCGAGTTTTCAGTGTCTGGTTATGCCTTTCTACAAGGCCAGCTGCCTCGGGATGTCGGAGCAGTGTAGTCTGGGACTGGATGTGCTTCGGTCCAACGGGAAAGTGCACAAACCACTACGAGGACATACTTGAATCCTCGACATCGGTCCATCTGGATATAATCCATCTGGAGGACTTCAAAAGGGTGATCGGGAGGATGAAATCCACCTTGCTCTACAGGGACGCTTTTACCTGGATTGAACTGACAACAGATCATGCAAGTACGCACTTTCTGTTTTGCTGCTGCTCGTAAATGTTTGTTGTACCAGAGATTCTGTAAACTGTCTAACATGGCTTTTTCTCCTAGGTGGGCTGGACTATGTGCGGTATTTATTATGACTTGAACCATAGAGTCGGGGAGAAACCATGTAGATTTTCCCTTCGTCATCCATCCCTGATCTGTCTGGATCCCTCCTAGTTCAGTCCATTTCTTGATTTCATCTGAAGTGGCATGTGTTTGAATATCGATTACATCTAGTGTGGGATCCTTAACAGTCATACAATGCATCAGTACTATAATCTTTGTTACGTCAGTTGTCTGGGTGTGAGTCAATGCTGTATGTTTTGCTGTTTGATCTGCCAGGTCATTACCCTGGGAAACAGAGTCTGTAACTTTAGTATGTGCTTTACACTTCATGATGGATATGCCCGAAGGCAGATGTATTGCTTCTAACAATGCTTGAATGAGGTGACCGTGTTGAATCTTGGCTCCGTGGGAAGTCAAAAAACCTCGTTCTTGCCATAACATTCCGAAGTCGTGTACGACTCCGAAAGCATAACGAGAATCAGTGTATATGTTAACATTTCTATTCTTGGCTAGTATACAGGCTCGGGTCAGAGCGATGAGCTCTGCTGCTTGGGCGGACAGTGTGTCAATACGATGTGTTTCTTTGACTTCGGTTTCAGTGGTTACTGCGTACGCGGCCACTAACTCTCCTGTACTTGTTCTCATGCATGAACCGTCCACATAAAGTGTCAGGTCTGGGTTGGTCAGTGGAACATCTGCTAAGTCTCGTCGGGGCTTTGTTACTGCATTAATTATCTCCATACAATCATGCGGGGCTGAATCTGTTATAATCGAGGGTAACAATGTGGCAGGATTTAGAATGTTACAGCGTCTGATTTCTATGTGGGGCTGGAATAGTGTCAATTCATAACCTGTCAATCGTGCTATAGTCAAGTGTTGAGTCTGGGTTCGGTTTAGAAGGACCTCTACAGAATGTGGAACTTGTACTGTCAATGGATGTCCTAATACAATTGAGTCGCTCTGTCTGATTGCTAAGGCTGTCGCAGCAACTGACTTTAAGCACGCAGGGAGTGCCTGGGCTACTGAATCCAATGTACTCGAAAAATAAGCGCAAGGCTTATGTGAACCTGCTTGGTCTTGAGTGAGGACAGACAATGCTGTACCATCACGTTCTGTAACAAAAAGTGTAAAAGGTTTGCTGTAACATGGTGTCGCTAGAACTGGTGCTTGACATAAAGCTTTCTTTAATTCCTCAAAAGCCTGTGTATGTTCCTGAGTCCAAGGAAGGGCAGTCGAAATCGCTGCCTCCTGTGTTGTCAACTGAATGAGTGGTTTGGCTAGAAATGCATACTGGGGAATCCATTGTCTGCAGTACGAGGTGAGGCCTATAAAGGCCCGCACTTCCTTTTGTGTCTGGGGTTGTGGCATATTTACAATTAACTGGATGCGGTCAGGAGTGAGCTGTCTCCCCACTTTGGACAGCAAGTGACCCAAGTACACCACTTGCTGAACACAGAATTGTAGCTTCGAAGGAGACACCTTGTGTCCCTTGTCGGCCAGAAAATGTAAAACTGTCAATGATGCTTGTTCACATTCGCGTTCACTTCGTGCGGTGATCAGCAGATCATCGACGTACTGCAATAGGGCAGTGTTAACTGGCATTTGGATACAATCAAGTTGTCTTTTCAGTGCTTGGCTATAGATGCTGGGGCTTTCTGTGAATCCTTGAGGTGCGCGTGAAAATTTGAAACTTCGTCCATTTAAACTGAATCCGAAGAGATATTGGCTCTCTGGATCGATGGGCACACTGAAGAAGGCGTTCTTGAGGTCAATTACAGTAAAGAACGTCGCTTCTGAATCAATAGCAGTCAATAAGGATGAGATGTCGGGAACCACAGGGTACTGTGGAACAATGCATTTATTCAGTTCTCGTAAATCAATCACCAGCCGATATGCTGGCGATGCATTGGGATTATACGTTTAAGAATCGGAATGATAGGGGAATTACAGATATTGGAGTCGGTTTCTACGACCACTCCTTGGGCAATAAGCTCTTCAATTATTTCCAGTAAAGCCACGACAGCATCGGGTGGTAACTTGTATTGTCTGATTCGTGGTAAAACAACTCCTGGTTTGAGTGTAACACGGTATGGTGTAATGTGCATGCAACCTACATCGGTTGGGCCTTGTGCCCACAGATGTTCTGGTACATTTTTCAATCTGACATCAAAATCTCGTGGTACATAGTGACCCTTAAAGTCACGCAGAAAAAGTCTAACTCCTTCCGGAGAACAACATATCACAGCTCCTAGAGCCTTCAGCGTCTTTATTCCTAACAAGTTTTCTGGACATGATTTTGTGAGTAACAGGTCTGTAACACGTGATAATGGACCTACTGCTAAGGGGACGGGTTCTGATATTTCATTTACAATAGACTTTCCTGAAAAACCAAGGGAAACATTCTGTGAGCCTGAGAGGGGTGCCCCTGGGACTTCATCATGGCTGATTGTTGTGCGGCTTGCCCCTGTGTCAATTAAAAACTTTCTGTCTTTTCCCAATACCTGACTATGTACGTAAGGACCCTCTTGATCTACAGGAATCTCGATAAGGGGCAAGCCAACCTCCCTCTCTAGGCTGTTTCATGTGTATCGCTGATAATCGGGGTAATCAGATTGGGCATACTGGTACATTTGCTGTGAAACTTACTGAGTCGCGGCAATGGGCTGTGGCTGTGATACCGCTACGGTCTGGGCGGTGTGTGATGAAGCATGTATAGGCTGTGTGTTCTGTGAAGTCTGTGGCTGGACCTGGTCTTGTCTAGGCTGACGCGGTCTTTCTTTAGTTTTACCTGTCGCTATATTGTGTTTCAGGACTGGACATTCATTTACGTAGTGGCCTGGCTGCTTGCAATAGTTACATGTCCCTTTAACAGGAGCTGCTGAGTTATTTGTCTGCGCCCCACCCTTTTTCTGACCGTCAGCTGGGACTGACTGGGCAACTAGTATTTTCATTTTCGTGTCTTTCATACGTCTTTGTTCATGTTCTTGTTCTTCTCTAATTCTGTTCTGATGATATTGTAACATTTGTAACATCTGGGATGGCGTATTTGCTTGCCATGTACTTTCGACTTTATATACACGATTCTTAACCTGTGTTAGGGAATTTTCTACTAATTTACTTACAAAAAGGTGTGGGTATGACTCGCTACTTGGTTTCAGGCCACTATTAATAATAAAACATTTCTCGAATCTTGAATAGAAGTCACTAGTATCTTCATCGTGTTTCTGTTTACAGGCTGAGATCGCGTCCCAGTCTTCCTTTTTAGTTGTCAATAATCTTGGCAAAACCTGTACTATCAAACCTGGTAATGCTTTGGCTTTCTCCCCAAGGCCTAGCCATGGAGTACGAATTTTTTCCTCGTCTTCTATTTCAGCCCATATAATCTTTTTATCTCCCACCTCCCATTCTTTTTCTTTGAGTTTCTCATAAATGCCAGTAGGCAACAGTACTTTTAACAATTTCATAATATCCGTATATGTGTAGTCTCCCATGAGTAACATATCCTTAAGTTCTCGGTGAAAACCTGCAGGGTCTTTATCGTGACATGGTACTAGTTTCTTCATTTCTAACAATTCTAACTTTGTCAAAGGTGTGTACACATACACGCGTTTCAGGGTATTATCGGTACCCATGACTGGGTGTACTTCTCGTAAAGGATTCTGTCTGTCTAAATGTTCCAGATGAAACATTTTTCTTTCTGGGGGCGGAGCTGAAACATGTTGAGGGCCTAAGAAAGCGTTACATCTGTGTCGTTGCTCTAGGATTATTTGAATCAACTTGGTACTTAGACCTCTCCATCTATTCATAAGTAGTGCTTCTAATGTATCAGGTAAGGGACCTGGGTCCGAATGTTCGTTTCTGTATAACGTGAGGAGATGCTGAATCATGTATACACCCGCTAATTTCTGCTCGTCTGGGGAAAGGTTCAGAAATGTCTGTGCTACTGTATCATCATTGTATATGCTAGGATTGTCAGCCCATAGTACTGCTGACCGGGCTAGTTCTTGTTCGTCTATAGAATTTAGTACGTGGTACCCCATTCGTTCTTGAAGCATTTTATCGGTATCTTGAAACAGATATTCAGAAGAATTCGGTTTTGATATACCAGACAGAAAAACTCTCTTGCTTTCTGGGCGAATACCTTTCTTAAGATAATTTCCCTTACCTACGTACGCTATCATTTCTTTAGGTTGTTGTTCGGATTCCTCTCGGTCTTCCTCCTCGGAGGAATCAAGCCTATCGTTATCTGCTTCCCTTTCTTGTTTCTTTCTCTCGTGTATCTCTATTACTTCTTTCCTGATCTTTTTATACATACTTGCTATACAATTCTGTTTATCGTGTTTTCCCTCGGCTATGTTCTGGCCCCATCTGTTTAGTGCATCCATTTCGTCCTGGTCTACCCCAGGCCTGTCTTGTTCTCTTATTAGACAGTTTATGAAGAACCGTAATATACAACCTTGAGTGTCAGTTTTCTGGTGAGCCAGGGCCTCTTTAATACAGTCAGGATCTTCCCCAGTCTGGATAAAATGATATATTCTATCTAGATGATCAGTCATTCCTGGGAATAACATTAAGTAATCTGTGACTTTTCGTAAGCGTAGAGATGCTAATAACATCCTATCGTCTTTACCGGGTACTGGATCGTATCTGCAAACTGGAAGGGGTTCTTTAAGCATGTCGAAATTTGAGGTTCGGGGTGTACGGTTCTTTAATATGTCCCTTATGTTTAACCTATGTTGTTGTGGCGGGGTCTGGTAACCTCCTGTCGCACCTCCAGAGGCGGAGGCTTGAGCATGACTTGTCTGTGGGGACTGTGTAAGTAACTGAACTGGTGTTTTTCCAGGGTCAGGCCCAAACGGATTCAGAGTATTTATCTTAGGTGTAGGAAGTGGTGGAGGAACAGGTGGAACAGGATTCCGGGCGGGTGAACTTTGTTGTGATAAGGGCGGGACATTGTCTTGGAGTGGGTTGCCACCTCCGTCACCGTCAGCAGGTGGTACCTGGGCAGGTGGATTGGTGTAAGCGGGAGCTACATCATCTAGATAGGAAGCAAGGAATATGTCCTTTGTAGTCCTGTGAGTTACTTTAGTTGGAACCAATGGCGGTGGCAGATCTTTTGGTATTTCTGAAGTGGCTTCAGGCGAACCCTCGGTCACTAAGTACATGCCATTTACAAGGTTATTTCGCATGCGGTCTACTTGTTCTGCCTTTACTCGGATCCCCTCATTAACTAATTCGTTTTCTCGGACTTTATCCGACTCTTCTCTATGTCTATCTTCTCTTCGGAGTGCTTTTTCGGCACGTTTATGTGATTCTTTACGCCAAAATTCTATGGCATCTTTCTGAGATTGTCTGGCTTTCTTTTTCCATAACGCTTCTTCTACTTTCAGGATGCACTCGGCATCCCAAGTTCCTGTAACGGGCCATCTGTGTCTTTCTTCTAGGTGCTTAGTATAATCGGCCCATAAATCTAGGTACAGTATGGCATCTAAGCCATGCTTATGGTACATAAAATTTCCAGGAGTGTCCCTAGGGGGGATAGGAATTTCTTCCTCTAGCATCCCTTTCCTAGTTCCTATCTGTCTTAACTTATTGAAAAGCGGCATCTTGTTACTTAGTGCTGGATACTCGATACTTGTCACTTACTTCTGAACACAGCTAGTTACACAAAAACACGGTAATGTACACAAAACAGTCACTCATACCACGACATTAATCACATGAAACATTTGGAACACATATGACTACCCTTTATACTAGATGTACTGCTAAACAGCACAGATACACTGTTGCGAACAGTGCAGGAACTTGGATGCTAGATGTACTGCTAAACAGCACAGATACACTGTCTAAAACAGTGCAGACCGTGTTTGCGTACCCAAACCCGTCTTTACCGGATACATAATAATGCACCCGTCTAGATGCGTCCCCAGCAATGGTACTCACCGGGAAGCACGGAACAGAAGGCCTCGGAAAACTCGACTGGACCGGACTGGACTGGACTCGACTCGATACGTGAATACTTCGGAACTTCGGAACTGGTGGGCCTCTTGACACCTCGGACCTTGCTTCTTTCGGCTAGGCTCTGTTCGGGATCCTCCGCACTCCTCACCGCCTCGTCTGGGTGCTGATCGCAGTCTCCGTCACCTCCGTAGGCCTGAGGGAGATACAGGAAATCCTGCGGGTACGCGTAGTGTCCGTCACGACTGTGGCAGGGGACCAAGGCTGCAACGCACCAACCGGCGCGTGGGGTGGGGGAGGGGTCCCTGTTCGGGCGCCAGAATAATGTGGTAAATATTTGTTTTACCGTCTTAATTTCTATGCAGGTAAGTACTTAAACAAAAATAACTCAATCGGAAAGAAAGACGCAGAGTCCGTGGTGTTAGAGTTCTTAGGGGTTTTATTCCTTAAAAAGGAATGGGTCAGGTACCGGATATCAGGTTCCTGCCACCACTGGGGTGCAGGAAGGGATAGAGCATACTTTATTGACATTACATTACTTTTATACTTAATATACACAATAGAAGTCAATGCAGAAGGCGTAACAGCTGAGAGAAACAAGATAAAGATACACACGTGTTAGCAATACGTAATCAGAAGGAGTGAACTAAGGCGTGCACAGAGGTGTGTTCTAGAAACGTCACATGTAAGTGTCAGAAGTGGGTGGCTCTATGACAGAATAGTGCAGAGTCAGCAGGAATCGGTAGCTAGGATGCACGCGCAGCTGCATGACGTGTGATTGACGTAAAGTTGGAGGGTGCAGGGGACTTGACATTTACACTAGAGGAAAGAGACAGAAGTCTGGCATGTCAGATCAACTCGTTCCTATATCATATCTGGTATCTGATGTTTGGGAACCATATTATCTAGAAGGAAAAGGTCTCTCGGACAGAGGCTATTCTATACTGACTGTAAGTGCGTGTATAAGCGTCTAGGTGTCTGCATGAGATGCGAGGGGGCATGGGCCTACCATGGTAACAGAGACTATGAATTACTCGGACGGAGACAGTGAGGCCGGGCCCTTTGCTCTGCAGCTGGAAGGATGTTTACTTAAACTAGTAGGCAGGAATGTATTTTTGGGGAGCGGAACAGATAATTCGAAGGTTGAATACAGTCTTGGCAGGCAACAGGCTGAACTAAGCGCCGTGAGCCGCGCAGGGAGTAAGGCGGAGGTCACGGGTACAGAGGCCGGCCCAGGCTGAGGCATTTCAGAGTCTGAAGGCAGGAAAAGGCTTGATGGCAGAATTCAGGGCCTACTTCGCCTGGGCTGGAAAACGTGTAAAGTACACCACAAAAAGACGTTGGCAAGGCATACTTAGAAACGGAATACTCAACCCGTTCAGGGTGGGTCTGAAAGAGGACATGTTAACGTTGGACGCAAATGTGTTTGCGTCTTCATAGCTGGCACAGGAGGGAAGTTACATGCACTTTAAGTTCGTACATGGAGACGGTGGGGTACACGTTAGGGAACATTTCTTGACCATAAGATTTATATTTTCTCACAACATAAAACCCTGACGAGAAGTACTGCCCCTTTGCCGTGTGCTGTCTGGGGTAGGCCTGCAGTGGCTGTTTCTGCCAAGGAAAGTACAAGGACTTTCTATGTGCTGTGTCCCCTGCTTGAGGAAGATCTCCAAGGGCTTGAAGTAAAGCTTACCTCCTGTTCTGAAGTCGCAGAGTCACAAAGACTTCACCCCCTGTCCCCCCTGAAATAATTTGTTGGGAGTACTGACCTTCCAAGAGGTGCCTGCCAGTGTGCTGGGCCTCTGGAGGTTGTTCTGGGGACTGCAAATGACTAAAGAACTGTGAAAATCGACACATTGCCAGGTTCCGACGCATCGCATTAGTGGGAGAAGAATTTCTGATGCATCACTGCAGCCGAAGAATAAACTCAGCGCATGCTCGCAGCTCAAGAGTCTTCCATGTGACGAGTCATGTGCACCGATCTCCGACGTCCAAGATCACCACACCAACTCTGATGCAGGTCCTGCTGTGTAAGAACCGATGCATCGAGGGGACGCGGCTGGAATTGTTGCAGCGCATCCCAGATATTTATGCATTGCATCGTCCCTGATCATCACGCATTGACTCAAGGCACCAGGTCTGTTTCATCACTGGGGGATGCAGGAAGAAACAGACGCATCACCTCTTCTCCAGTAAGGAACCGACACATCACCTCCCCTGCACAGAAGTAAGTAACCGATGCATCACCTCCCCCGGAGCAAGGAACTGAAGCATCACCTTCCCTTTGTGAAGGGACCGGTGCATCACCTTCCCTGTATGAAGGGAGTGACGCATTACCTTCCCTGCGATCCTATTTGCTTGTGTTTTTGACGCATTCAAGGCCCTTTGTGTTGAAAGTGTTGCATCCACTATTTTCTATAAACAGACCTATTTTTACCTTTTAAAAGTCAGATTTTGATTACAGTATTGTGGAATTTTCTCGTTTTGGTCTTGTTTGGTTTAGATATAAAGATTACTTATTTTTTTTAATCTGGTGTGGCGTCCATTTGTAGTATTTCACTCGATTACTGTATCTGTGCACAAATGCTTTACACACTGCCTCTGAGATAAGCCTTCCTGCTCGTGCCAAACTACCAAGGGGGTGAGCTGGGGTTATTTTAAGTGTATCCCCTTTACCCTGCCTAGCAAGAAGGGTCCCTACTTGGACAATGGTGCAAAAAATTGCCAACTAGAGACCCCCATTTCTAACAAACATACATCCTGATTGTAGATCCACAGTCACATGTGTCATACTTACAATACATATGACACTTAAGGAATTTTCTTAATCCCCTGGCTCAGCCATAACCACAATCTAGCCCTTTGTCCCCCTCTACTAAGCCAAGGTTATTACTGTGCTGGCCAGCAGGAAGCTCGAAGGCTTCCCAACACAATAGAGCCTTTAACAGTGCTTCACCCAGTTCCTTGAAAATGGGGCTTATGCGCTCCTCTGCAAGGGCATGAATATTTTAGGTGCACCTTCTGTTCCCTGTTAGAAATGCTTTCTTAAAACTACTTTTATTGCAGCTGCATGCCATGTTTCCGTGTTTTTCTTTTTTCAGAGGCCGGGAGCCCTTGTTCCTTTGATAGATGTATATGGTGTGCTTCTATTGTTGGGACCACATGGGGAGTCCACTCTCGCATGGCTCTGCTGGCCCCTTCCTCCCATGCATGCTCTGTCCTCCCATAGGCAGAGAGAACACTTGTCCTCTTCTCCCCCCAGCCCTGCAAGCAAAGTAGACATGGGGCTGTGTAGCTGGGTGCCTCCTGCTCTCCAAGACATGGGTATTGCAAGCAGGGGAAAGGACTCCCATCAATGTGGAAGCACAGCATTGCTCCTAGTACTTTGTGTCCTTAAGAGGTTGGGTCCCCTGGGACAAATCTCTCTACCGGGCCCCGGGGCCCCGTCCCTGGGAATACATTTGATCTTGGTAGCAGAGGCACTACCTATGATTGATGAAGTCCATTAGGAGGCTGCAGGGCATGCAGTAGCCGCCCTCCCCTGGGATTGTTTTGTAAAAGACACTCTAGGGCTCCAGGGGATTGAATCCCTGACCCCAGGAGAAGTTTTACATTGTTTCAAGCACTCCTGGGGCTGAAGCTTTTGCTCATAAGCTCCAGAGTGCGAGGTCCACTGTTGTTGATTCTAAAGCTGCTGCAGTAGCAGCATAGTGTAGGTAGAAGGAAGACTCTCGGATGCGTCAATCAATTCAATGATTTCTTGATAAAGTTGATGGTTAACAATGCAAGGTTTTATATAGCCCAGCATACATTATTATCAACTGTATTGGATATTTGTTCAATGTTGGATTATACCATGTATTGAATATTGACACTGCCCCCATTGGTTTCAATGGTGTTCCAATGGTGAATTTAAGATTTGCTGTTTTTTCTAATGTGGGGATACCCTGAACAGTCCAGTGGGCCTGCCTTATTTATAATGACACCCCTTTTTATTGTGATAATGCATCTAGTATAGGTGGGGGTTTTGTGATTATAAGGTACAAGACTGTTAGGGGTATAATCTGACATGATTGTGTTACCATAGAAATTTCTGTCTACCTGATTGTATGTATGTTTATTTAATGCATAGTATTTAGTAGTGCGTATGTAATAAAAGTATTTTTCCTTTTTATGACAAAAGCACTGACTGAACAATTATTTATTGGGTGTTGTTGTTGGGTACTAGAGAGTAGAGGTTACTAGAATGTACTGCCTTCCCTGAGTAGACCTTTGACTGCTCTGCTTCTCTAACATGAGAGAATCCTGTGCTTCAATGGGCTATTTTGTTGCCCACTAAAGATACACTTGCAGACTCTTTACTTGTGAAGGAATCACATCCTTCTCAACTAATAAAACAATTTTTTACATGAACAATGTATTAGAAACACTTTTTCTATATAGTCCACTATGTAAATGTTTATTCCAAATACACAAAAAGAAATGTGTAATTATCCATAAAGTTGAAGTATGCAGCTGTAATAATCTTTAGAGCTATATGAATATCATTGTAACTCTCCTACATCTACAAATCAGTATTCCAGTAATATGTTAAAAAAGAATACTCATAAGGTGAATGAATTGCTGTTCTGAAGATGTGATACAGCTTTACATGTGATTGCACACCTTGGTACGGTTGTAAACTGGTTAACCATATTTGCTCTTGAGATCAGATAGATATCTGTCAGCACAACCGATTCAGTTCAGCTCAGTTCACTTGGCTTTATTCGATTTTGAATTAAAATCATAAAAGCATACATATAAAACAATATAAGCATACAAGCATAAGAAAATAATATAAACAATGATATATACAAGGTAAAAAAAGACATATACCCAGCCTATAGGAACCTTTTTCTTTTTCGGAGGGAAAGTACATAAAAACAGCATTACCGACTGGGTTGAGATATAAACTTGTCCCTTTATAAAGGCTTCTCAAATGTTACAATATTTGTAAAAGAAGTCAGGTCTATAGGGGGTAGGAGAGTTTATGGTACCCCTACCTAGGAAATATTTGTGTAGGGCTGTTGATCTTGATGGGGGGATAGGTGGGGTACTCGGGTAAAAATCATACAGATCCCAAACGGAGATGGAGCCGTCATTTTCGTGGGGCCGGGAGGATCGTAGGTAGGGGACTGTGTGCCTGTCCCTAAATTTAACTAGAACTAGGTCCCCGGGAATTTCTTTAGATGATGACCCTAACCAGCCCACCCTTCTAATGCTCAGGATGCCACCGTCTTTGTTGGGTGGGAGGGGTCTATTTTTTGATAACCAAAAGAGGACCTTATACAGTAGGTCCTGATGTCTTTCAGGTTTCCCGTGGATGGGTGCAGGTACTCCTGCAAGAACAAGCACAAAGGGGGCGGCTTCTGGAGGCAAATCTATACAAGCTACTCTGTTTGGTTCTGCTCTAATAGCAGTTTAGTTGGTTAATGCAGGTTTACGGGCAATTTTGGTGGCAGTTGGGGGTTGTCTCTTGGGAGGTTGGCTATTGGTTAGGACATTTTTTGTTGTATTGGTCACAGATTTGTGGGCGATTTTGGTAACGGTTAGAGGTAGGCAGTTGGGAGAATGACTTACAGTTGGGACAATTTTTGTAGTGTGAGGCACTTTGGGAGCAGTAGGGAAAGTGGAACAATTAGGTGTTACAATCTTTGCAGGAGGGGAAGAGTTGGCTTTAATGATAGTCTCTAAGCTTGTCAACCTATCCCCTAAGATGTTGATTTGATCAAGCAGGGGTGCTATTACTGATCTTAACATCAGTTCAAGCTGGGGCAATAGTTGCAGATGGGGGGATGCTACTTCATCATCCAGAGTTTCAGTGTGCACCTTGGATAAGATAGGATTTATGGCAGGCGGTGAGGGGTTAGTACAAAGATTTTGTATTTTAGCTTCTGTTTCATAATCATTATCATTAACCCTGTCGTGCTTCCTTTTCGCACTTTGGCCCTGTGACAATCCAATAGCTTGGCTGCTATCCTCCTTGAGTGATAGGGGTGGATCGCAAGGTCTATCGGCGCGAGTGTCAATAGTAGAGCCTTTTACGGGCGAAATAGCTGTAACTGGAATCAAATTAGTCCCGCACAAAGCATTTAGTTCCTCCCAGTAAGACAATTTTTCCGGGCTGTCAGGGGCTTGTCGGAGGGTTTGAGTTGGATGTAGGGGTTGACGGCGATCATCAGTATCTGTTTCGCTGATAGCGGTAAGGGTCCTATGGCTCTGAGTGTGCGTGTCCATTTCCTGGGCCGGGCGTCGTTTTTGAAAGAAATTTTGATAGGCCCCCTTGGATGGCATGATTTATGTAGTATGGCTATGATGGTGAAACAGAATGTCCATAAGTCGTGAATGAATAAGATTAGGCACTATACCTTCTCTGGAGTTGATGCCAAGGGGAGTGGCCCGTCCCCGTCCTCCTCGTGCCGCTGAGGGCCACAGAGGGCCCACCCTTTGCCCGGGCTTAGCCCCGGGCGCCGACCCGCGCGCGATCCCGCGACGCGGGAGCTCGCGCTGACCTTAAGCGCACCTCTGGGGGCGGGACAGGATGCACGCCTTCCTAGGCGCAAGCGGTGCTGGGGGATGTAGTCCCCGATCTGCCACCTCGCGGCGATGGTTGGGAAGCGGCAGGCAGCAGGGAGGCAAAGAGCCTGGCGTCTATTTCAGCAAAGCAGTGCTGGGGCTGCGGAGTTCCAGGAGCCCAAGTAGAGACCTCCCAGGTCAGTGGCAGTGTCAGCTCAGGTCCCCCGCTCCCCCGGGGCTCGCGCTGACCTTAAGCGCACCTCCGCGGGCGGGACAGGATGCACGCCTTCCTTGGTGCAAGCGGTGCTGGGGGATGTAGTCCCCGATCTGCCGCCTCGCCACGATGGTTGGGAAGCGGCAGGCAGCAGGGAGGCAAAGAGCCTGGCGTCTATTTCAGCAAAGCAGCGCTGGGGCTGCGGAGTTCCAGTAGCCCAAGTAGAGACCTCCCAGGTCAGTGGCAGTGTCAGATTCAACTCTCCCTTCACTTACCAAACGTCTACTTTCCTCCAGAATATTTGATCATTTTTCCGCACATTTTCATATGCAATCTCATATGAGAGACCTTGGAAGTTAGTCAATGACAAATATAATGCAATATGGAGTATTTACAGAGATTTGCACAATCAATAATCGAAATAAAAAAAATCACACTGCCCCCTTTTTTCTTTTTCTTTTTCTTCTCTCTTCAAACTTTCTTTAACATCAGTCTGTCATACTGTAAGATATGTTTGGCTATTACATGAGCTATAGAGGCAGTATTATCAGTAAACTCAACGTGATATTATTGGAGCGTTACAGATAATCTCTGTATTGTACATGTTTTGATTGTATTCATTTGTTAAAATTAATAAAAAAAGGTAATGAAAAATCTGATTGATACATAAACAATTCTCTTGAGTTCATGACAAGATTCTAGATGAGGCTGACTTGTATGGTACAGATTTCATTAAATACAAATGTAATGTTACATGTGGCACAGATCTTGCTGCATGTTAACATGACTATTGTGTGATCATTGAGTGTATTAAAGATTATGGGCCCGATTCACAGAATGAACTTAAGACTCAATCCTAACCTTACTACTATTTTGGTATTCACAGAATGCACTTACTATCTTTGGCATTCACAGAATGAACTTACTACTTTTGGTATTCGCAGAAGTTAGGATTTTGTCTTAAGTTTGTCTTAAGACAAACTTAAGACACACTTAAGACAGACTTAAGACAGACTTAAGACAAATTTAAGACAGACTTAAGACAGACGTAAGACAAACTTAAGACAGACTCAGGACAAAATCCTAACTAAGTCTGTCTTAAGTCTGTCTTAAGTCTGTCTTAAGTTTGTCTTAAGACAAACTTAAGACAAAATCCTAACTTCTGTGAATACCAAAAGTAGTAAGTTCATTCTGTGAATACCAAAGTAGTAAATGCATTCTGTGAATACCAAAATAGTAGTAAGTTTAGGATTGAGTCTTAAGTTCATTCTGTGATAATAATTTATGGCATAGAAACAGGCCTATACCTAGAGCAATTGCCTGTTTAATACTAATGTGGGCCTTGTAGGACCCAGGCTTTTGTGTGCTCAAATGTCACTTATTTTTGTACTTTTTGGGTCTCGTCTAGACAGCGTATGAGCTGTGACTTCGAGACAGGCTGTCTCGTGCTTCAAGCTCCTCCCATCATTTTTATTGGTTCCTGTTACTGCCCTCAAAAATGCCTACTTTTTATTGCCGAATATGCTTAACAGGACCTCCTTTTGGTCTCTTGCAACCTCCTATGAGGACTGACTCTGTTGCATGTGCTCTTACTCTTTCTGTTAATTATGGTACTCTGTGAGCACTCTTTTTTTATTTGGACCAGCTCTTCATATATGTGAATGCTCGCTCCCACGCTCACTCCCTCTCCTTGGGCTGCAACTGCCCCCTCCTCCCTCCTGCTTGTCAGGCTCTTTTCTGCCCTGCAGTCCAGCCCTCACAGCACTGCTGATTGCCCACCCCTTTTTTCTGCTTGTTATCATTTTGTGGCCGTAACACGGATAAGCCTGCTAGAGGAGCCAACGTCCAAGAAAAGCTGCTTGTGCTCGTGTTTTTGTTGCGTTTTGTGGCCATAGCATGAATGATAGAACTGTAATCAGCAGATTAATTGTGTCTACTAGTAATGCCCAATGCCGGCTGTCCCTGCACCTTAACCTATCTCCTTGACGGCTATGATTGATGCATCAAGTTTGCTATGACCCTGCTACCTCAACACTTCCCCTGCTGCTCACCACAGCCTTGAATTAACGTCTTGTGGATGTAAGCAAATCTTTGCTGTTTCTGCGGCATGTACTTTTTAACTCTTTTTACATTGCGTTATGGTCTCATCTAGGGGGGAGTCTGAGCGTGTGTTCCCGTCCTTTTGTCAACAAGAACAGCTGCAGTCCTTTCTCCTGTATATGTGGCTGCTGATTGGCTCTACTGTTGGCACCAGACCTAGGGGAGATTTTCGGACGGCCAGGAGGTGGCCAACATGGCAAAGAAATTCGACAATCTGGAGGAGCTGCTTCAGTATTATACCTAGAAGTGTTCACAAATTGTTTTAAAATGTGAGCATGTTATGGCTTGTAATTGGATTTTGTTAGCGTATAAATATCTTAAATAAAATAGTTCCTGAAAAGCTTACCATGAGCACTCAACCATATTCTCACTCAAATCACCTTCTTTGCATTTGTATTCCAGGCCTGCTTATAGGCCTAATTAGCTCCAATTGGATTTGGTCTTAGACACATGGCTCTCCACAGTTTTCATTTGCAGTGGTTCATATTCCTCTTGCAACTCACACAAGTCCCTTGCAGCGTCCTAGGCGGAGAGCCCATGAATGTGACAGAAGAGCAGAGCCCAATTGCTCTGGTACCCGGATTGGTTGGCAACAGATTTAGGTGCAGTGCCTACCCCCAAAACTACAGTAAAAAATCTGGGTGTTTACTTGGATCAGACTCTAACTATGAAAGATCAGGTAGCGGCTACCACTGGCACCTGCTTTCATATGATGAGTCTATTGTGCAGAGTTTTTCCTCTACTTCCACTCTTGGTTCACATCACCTTAGTTCAAGCACTGGTGATCAGCTACCTGGACTATTGCAATACCCTCCTAGCCACCACAAATGAGTCTCTACTTGCCAACTTCAAGTGATCCAAAATAAAGAGGCCTGCCTCATTCAAAATATGCAGGCCAATCAGCTTCTACCCCCCCCCTTTTACACTCACTCCATTGGCTTACGGTGTACAAGAGATTCGTTTTTAAGATCTGCTGCATAGTGCATAAATCATTGAGTGGCAAAGGACCCAGATACCTGGCTGAGAAATGTATTCCTTACTAGCCAGGCAGACCAATAAGATCAGGGCCGGACTGGGAACCAGAACCGGCCCTGGCAAAGTGCTCGGCCGGCCCCCCTTCCCCCTCCGGGAGGAGAGAGGAGGGGGGAGAGGTGCGACCGCGCTCGGTGACAGGGCCGGTTTTCGACCGTTTTTGTTACAGGGCCGTTTTTGCAGCATAACGGCCCTGTAACAAAAACGGCCCCAGGGCCCCAAAACCGGCCCCCAACCATGCGGCCCACCGGGGAATTGCCCGGTGCCCTCAACGGCCAGTCCGGGCCTGAATAAGATCAATGGTCAAATCATTTCTCAATATGCCCCAAATTAGAAAAACACGCTCCGGGGGCAGAGCTTTCTCTTAATAAACTACCCACTCACAAACGGAAGTGCACAGACCACCTTCATTTCAGAAAGCTTCTCAAGACCAAGCTATTCCGATACTAGTGCAGTCTTGTTCATGGTTCACTATGGTGGTGAGATATCCCTCCTGAGGTGAGTCATGCACATTCTAAGTTAAATTAACATAAGAAAACAAGGGACTATTACTAGCTGGCACATGGTCCCCGGAATTGTACCCCCTACATCACTTATTCTCATATGTTTAAGACCCAGAGGGGATCAAAATGCATTATGAGTGACTGCCTATGGAGTCTCTAAAATAAATGAAGTTTGACCATATCGGATGGTGAGCGCATTCCCTTTTGTGGGAGTAAGTAAAGTGTGGTCTTTGGAACATATACATACATACATATAATACAGATTGACAGTAGCCACTCTAGTTATAGGTAGAGTTACCAGAAATAGAAAAGCCTCTGATATTTATCCCTTAATAACTTTTAGTGATATCTGTGTAGCACACTATTACTAAAAGTAGCAGGGAAGCGCCAAAAAAACCTAGACTGCCTGTGTAAAGTTTCGGATTTACTACATGTCATTTCGACTTGGCAAAATGTACTTTTTGCCAGACCTAAAGCCTTCATTTTTAATACATATAGGTCACCCCTATGGGAGTCCCTAAACAGCCCTCAAGGCATGGTGCAGTGTATTAAAAAATGAGGACATGTACCTTAAAGATTTACATGTCCATGTACTGGTAAACTCCTAAATTTGTTGGTCACTGCTGCAAGGCCTTCCTCTCCCATTGGATAACATTGGGTTTCCATCTTACATTGAATAAGTGATGACTTTCAACTGGGAGCGGGTAAATAGGTCAAGTTTGGTATCTAAAGAATTGTATTTAAAAGCCTCCTTTAATGATCAGATTTTTAGTCACAATCCTGCACATTCCACTTTTCTTGTCCTAGCCATTTGGTGCTGGCAGCATGTCCCTGAGTCACATGACAAGGGACAGCAGCAGGTGATCTTTGTGGAATGCTCCCAGACAGTGAGACAAAGGGAGGAAGTTGTTGGGAGCTAATCTGGGCTAACGAGGAGGAAGAGCAGTCATCCACCACACTTGCACACCACAAAGGCTCTTCCTGAACACACTCAAAAAGAGTTTGCTACTAGCCTTTTGTGTTTCCAGACAAGCTGGAGGTAAGTAAGGAGGAAGAGATGCCTGACACCACATGGGGGGGTGGGAACCTCCAGAACCTACTCCCACTTCAAAGTGTGCACCCGGTCTAAATAATGGATCCTCAGACCCATCTCTTCAGTACACATCTGGAACTATAGTAGACTCAGAAGAAGGGCTACTGTGCTCCTTTGCTGAAAGAAGGACTGCCACTCTGCCGCCCTGCTGTCATCCTGCCTGCGTGAAAAAGGTTTGGACCTTCATCTTGAACAAACAGAGTGACTCTAAGGGCTAGGTAGCTAGCCTCCTGATCAGAGCATCAGGGACCAAACAGACTCCAACATCATTTCCCACGGCACGTGGACTCTGCCAGCTGTAAGTCCTGCCCTCCCAAGTGGTGCCACTCCAGTCCTGCACCCTTGGAAGTTGACCTGAAGGTGCCGCACTAGCCCATCTTTGGTCCGAACAGAACCAATGCAGCGGATCTCCTCCAAATAAAACCCTGCATCAGAACCACACTGCAACGCATGGTTTCCCAAGAATCTTCATTGCAACCACTGCGTGATGCATCCCCAGAGCAGGACTTTGCATCAAAGCCCTGCAGCTCATCTGAACTGCTGCTGCAGGGACCCATCTCCACACAAGGACCTTGCAACACACATCGCAGTTCCCTGGAATTGCTGCTTCTCAATGCATCTCCAAGCATCTCCACTCAAGGACCTATTAACCTCCCTGTACACAATGTATCTCCACGCAAGACCCTCTCAACAACATGCTGTGCAATGCATTCTCGATGCAGGCCTCCGCATTAATTCACAACCACGATTTAAAGTACTTTGTTTACTGGGCCTAACTGGGTACTTGTAGGTGGCCCGCAGCCTGAACTTGGGCCTCTGTCCCGGTCTAGTGGAACCAGAGAACCACAGTTGTCACTTCATGCTTTTGGTGCTATTTTAACTTAAATCTTTAAAATTGCATATTTTAGTTCTACTGATTGGATTTTTGCCATTTTTGTGTACATAATTTATTACATTTTACTCTATTTTTTAAACTGGTGTGGGATTTATCTTTGGTTGTATTTTCACTTTATTATTGCTTGATGTGCTGCATACATACTTTACACAATGCCACTAAATTAAACCTGGCTGCTTTATGCCAAGCTAACAGAGGGTTAAGCACAGGTTGATTTGGGGTTAGCTTGTGTTTCACCATAACAGAGATTGTGGTTGCTGCTTGAGTAGGCTTTCAACTCCCTCAACCAGTTACCCAATTTACAGTATGGGAATGCTTTACATGAGCACCAGTTACATTGCACAACCACACATTTATTTTTGTTATTTTAGGCATTGAGAGATTAAGTGATTTGCCCAGAATCACATGATGTTGAGCCAACGATGAGTCTTGAACCGGGTTCCCCAGTTCCAGTCAGCATTTCTGACCGTTATGCCATATCCTCTCCCCTAAGGATTTCATAATGGGTCCTGCTAATCTAATACCTGCTCTATCCCTGGAGTTTATATCATTGTTTTAGCTGATGAGACTCTCCTGTACCCAGGAACTAATTCCAGTGTCCCTGCTTTCCTTTTTAGAGCTATTATTGGTTAGCAACTTATCCGAAGCATAGTAGATGTGGTGTTTTGGAGGTTTTGAGATGTACGCCCCAGACAATTATGCCTCTTAGCACATTCTCTTCAGGGTGGTTTTCTTAATATCCTCATAAGTGGTGGTTCTTGAAGGATTGGCTACCTGCTACACCAGATGAATTTCTCAAGGTAAGAGAAGCGATACACAATGTCTCCATTTTTTTGCTGCCAAGTTGCATTCTGAGCCCCTTTCAAAAGCAGTGAAGACATATTTGGGATCATCACTGTATACATTCCTGCATGTCTGATACATTGGCATGTACCCTCCTGGCAGAGATGGTTTTAGTGAACTGTATAATAGTCTCTCTATGTTTTTTCCTAACAGCTATTTGCCTTACCCCTTGTAGCTAGATAGCCTGCTAGAAGGCGTGACAACCGGCTGGTTCCTGTTGGTGGATTTGTGTATCCTGATCAAGTTGCTGCCATGACATGATGGTCTGTGAAATATTCAGTTCTGACGCAACTGCCAGAAGAACGCCCAGGTCACAAAGAGGATATTTCAGATAGCTGTTATTTATTATGGAACTCCTATTAAATCAGAACTGCAATGAAAGAGGTAGGCAGTGGGACATGAAATACTGTACATGAGACAGCACATATTTCTCTCTCTATCTCTCTCTTCCTCTCTTTCTTTCTCTCTCATTATATAGTTCGGGTGTTTCTGGCAGCCCTGATAATTCTATCCCTTTATGGGTATTCCTTCATGTCATTATATTACAGTTCTTTTGTAGTTATCTTGTTCAGCATGTCAGAATGGATTCATGTCTTCCTCCTTTCCTCTGATGGGTTGATAGACAAGCTCTTTGGATCTCCTTTCCTCTTACCCCTCAAAATATGCCTTTCCTTTCTTGGGAAGAGAGAAGGCAGTATTTGCACCCTGTATCCAAGCTGGGGGCTCTTGTCCTGTTCCTACCAGCCTCCCCTAATAATCCAAACCATTTCTAACCACCCTAGGTGGTACATTTGGAAGGGAGAAGCTGCATTTGCTTCCTGTCTTCAAATAGTGTATGTCCCACGACTGCCACTCTACTTCCCCAGCGTTTTACAGGCATCTACCTGTAGTGTGGTTTAGTTGTGTTATCGCTTATCAAAGAATTGGTGGTTGTACCCTTAGATGGACCGGTACTCTAAGGGGAGTCATTCTATTTTAGGATTTAGGGACTGAGCCTTCTCATCCATTCCACTTTTAGAACTAGGCCCCTCCCCTTTTCATCAACTAAAGATTTACAATATGGCCGTCAGTCTACTCAAGAGCACCTTATTTACAGGTAAGACCCTTAAACTGTACCACCACTTATTATGTTCTTAGGGAAAGTATTTCTTTCCATTCCGATGTCACTGCCATACCACCCGCAGGAACCCACCACAATGAGCCTGCTGCCCACAGTGGTGCCGCCTGGACTGCTCTTGTGCAGGTTTGCCCCCTTTGTGTCCCTATGCTAGGGTGAAAGTTGGGTGCTGGACCTCTACCCATGGCTTGTGTGGACTCAAGCATGGGATTAAGGCTGGGTACCGGGAGAGTTAGACCTTTCCTAAAAACTCTCAGGAGCTGGTGCTTGATAAGTGATCATAAGTAACCCTGTAACACCAAGACATTCATACTCCTGGTCTTCTGATATCTACAAGAGCTTTAGATGCCAGTAAACACAAAGAACTTAGAACCACTGCCACCTTTAGTTCTTCATGCAGGGATAACTTTACTTTGATATTCTGTTTACTTTGCATGTGTAATATACTTCTCCATGTGTATGATTCAAACCACATTCATCATTGTAGGCATAATATCCTCACTCTTCACTGCCTGTTCCTCCCTGCCTGTGAATATGTGATTTACTCTTTTCTACTGGTATGTCTGATTATCTCTCCAGATAATGTATGTGTGTCACTTCAAAAAGAGCAATCTACAAGAAGCATGGCCTTTATATTCCATTTCTGAAGTAGATGAATAAGGGAGGGAGTTCTCATAATACGTGTCCTCCCCGGATGTTATGTGCAAAGCCACTTTTTCTTTTAACCAAATATAAGGCGAGCACATGTAACCGAGATCAATAAGAGGAAGCAGTTTGATGTCTAGTTCATCTTTAGCTCAAGCAGGCCGTGCAATTCATTCATTGTACCCTTTCATAGAAGATCATTGTCGTGACTGAGTTAACCAGAGAAGAAAGATGTCTAGCACAATCAAATCACATAGACAGGGATATATATTTAATGGCCAGCACAATAGCTCAACCACCTGGATCTCAAAGCTAAAATGATCATTCTGGATTTGAAATATTTATACACAGCTAAGAAAAGTAATATGGCAAAGAGCACAAAACAAATTGCCATTGAGCATACTTTGGCTAATATCTCTATGCGTTATATCAAGTAACCATATTGTAAAAGGCCTGCATCCAAGTCAAAGCACTAGAGAACAATAGGCAATTCCAGTACAAATCCTATGCTGGACAGCACACAAATGCCCCTGTACCATGTTGCAAGGCTGTGCTTTGGTGTAAGGCAACACGATGAGGCCAGCAGTAGGCCAGTCTTATTAGAAATAGCATGGCCAATTGTTTTCCCCTTTATGCAACTCAGTGGAGAGCACAAAATTTGCATTCTGTGTTGCGATGAGAAAGATTTGAGGGGCTACTTTACAAGCCCCTTATGCCACCCGTACGTCACTTTTCCCATGTTAAAAATGAAGCAAAAAAGGCGCAAAGGGCTTGTAAATAAGCCCCATATTAAATATGGGTCCAGGTCTTTTAGAAGTGTCAGCATGAAGATTTTTTTTTTTTTTTAAACAATTTTTATCTACACCAAAAGCAACACAGGCAGTTACAGCACATCATTTGTATAGTAGTTAGATACAGACTGTGCTTCCATTACATCAATCATGACATAAGTACAATACCGGTAGGAGTTCTCGGGCAGCCAGTTCAATTGGGAGAATAACAGGAACCCACCCATAAACAATAACCAACAGTAAAATGCAGTAACCATGCTCAAGATCTCCATAGTCATACATCCTCGCCATATTAGATCAATGAGTCCATAGGAAATCCGGGCAAGTGGTCTATGATTGAAGGGGTAATAGGGGGTTTGCAAGGCTATTCAAGTGTCAGCATGAAGATAGTCTGAAAATTAATTTAACATAGATTTTTTTAGCAAATCAATTTCATTTGGAGGGTAGCTGGCGCCTTACAATTTTATTGACTGCTGCTTCTCCACAAACATGTTTTTTCTTGATTGCAGGTAGCAACCCCTTAATTGCTATTGTTTTAACCGAAAGCATGTTTCCGCTTCGTGTGGTTTAGTGCTATGTCCACATTTCGTGCTCAGTACCATTATTTAAGTTTGGCAAATATGGTGCATTTTATTCTGGTACCATGTAGGCACAGCTTTTTACCATTTCAAAAAGTCTCCTAAAATGTGGTTACTTGAAACTTGGGATTTGAAGAAACATCTCTATACTCCAAATGCGATGCCAAGCTGAAAAGCATCCATTTTTTGTGGATATGCAGCTCTAACTATATACACTCTGGGCCTCATTTATGAGAAATGACGCATTGCTGCTTGAAAGCAGCGATGCGTCACTTCTCAGTGCGCACTCCTTGCGACATTCCTGATGCGTCATATTTAATGTATGACGCATCATGTCGCAAGGAGTTACAGATGGATGTATGACGTTACAACGCATACTTTTACAATGCCTACCTTTACAACGCGGTTTTTACAACGCATACCATTACAACGCATAATGCTTTTAGGCGCTGGATAGTGAATAGTTTAATTTACTATTCCAACTCCAGTCCCCGTGGATAGTAGGGAAGGTTATTGGATAGTAAATTAACCTATTCCCTATCCTAGAGCGCCCCCCAGCGCAATGCGTTGTAATGGTATGCGTTGTAAAAGTTGCGTTGTAATGGTAGGTCGTTGTAAAAGTTGCGTTGTAACGGTTGTATACCGTTACAGATAGTCAGTATTTCTGACGTATCTGTAAGCGCAAAAGTGACGCATTGCTGGAGTGTGCCAAAAAACTGACGAAACTCCAGCAATGCGTCCTTTCACATGGGGCAAGCCCCATGTGAAAGGGCCTGCGTCAGTCTTACGCCTGCTGTGAGGCAGGCGCAAGATTTTGACGCAACGGCGTCCTAAAAGTGAGGCAGTGAAATCTCATAGATTTCACTGCGTCACTTTTATGACCCTTCCTTGCAACAATACGCCCCCCTTGCATACATTATACCTGGCGCAGATATAATGTGGCGCAGGGGTTTACAAAGTGACGCATCTACCTAGATGCGTCACTTTGTAAATATGGCGCAACAAGGCGCATTTTTTACGCCACTGGTGCGTCACAAAATGTCACGCATAGGCGGCATAAAAAGTGACGCACAGCCTCATAAATGAGGCCCTCTGTGCTGCAGTGCATCTTACTTCCATATGCATTCTGAGAACTCATGCTCCTTGAAAGAACAGTGAAATACTTTAATCCATCATAATTAAGGCTCCCCGTATCCAATTTTACTGATTTTTACAGATAAATACAGACAGAAAACCATGTATTTTCTTGTCTGCATTTATTTTGGAATGAGGATAAAAACGGAAATTGAGTGCTTTGTGGGTGATTTTAAATATACCAGCTTTGCACATTCAGTTTATAAAGCAGAGACAACATAATAGTAAAACAAGATAAATTAATTTGCTGAATAATTTTGCATTTTTCATTTAGTTTAGTACTTGCATTATAGGTCACAATGGCTTGTTGTAAAGTTACTTATAAATTGTGGAGTGGATATATATCAGTCAAATAAAATTGATTAAATATAGGGTATATTTCACTGGGATGAGTGAAAAAGGTGAGAATGCCTGGGTAATTATCTCTGGTCAATAGACCTATAATCTCAAGATATAGTATGATCATTAGGACCACACAATAAAACTCTGAGTCAATAACTTGAAGTTAAAAGGTTCATCACAAACTCAAAGCCAAACTGATTTATATAAATCCAAAGAACATAGTATAGAAATACAAGATTGCCAAACGAAGACCAAAGCATCGTACAAAATTGGTCATCTACAGCAAAGAGCATATAAGAATTTCTGTAGCTGCAATACAGAAAATAAAGAAAAGTATTTCATGACTAGACAAATGGTTTCAACCTTCGTCCCCATATGTGGAAAATGATTCACACCATCTAGTAAACCTTACACTAAACTAAAGATAGGAAGCCCTATCGAATCAAGGAAGTAAGAAGGGTGTCAGCATCAGAACGTCTGTAGAAGTTCAATAGGTAAGGAGTCATGCATAGCATAAACCACACAATCAGAGATGCCAGGAGAGGTCTGTACCTCTCCAAGTCCAAAGGGAATCTGACTAAACACATGGTGGGTTCACTAATTAATATACACAAAGAACAATTGAGAAATATAACCTCATACACATCACAGTGCTTTTCCAGTTCTCAAAAATAAACTTGGCACCTTGCACACTACTCCCAAATTCCAGCCTCTGCATCCAACACATCCTCTGGTTCCTCCCTTCCTCTGATAGTACCAACTGGTAACACTCCCTTTGTTATTCATTACAATTATTTGACCTTGCCAGTACTTCCTCGCCTCACTATCTCTGAAATACATTGGGCCTGATTCAGGGAGAAGTGTGGCTCAATGGTTAGAGCAGCAGACCTTGATGCAGAGCACAGGTCAGGGACCAGGGTTCGATTCCCACCTCGGCGGGATCGGGCTTAAATTCCTCTGACCGGATATTCTCGCCTCAGTGCCGAATCTAAGCATGGGCCCCACGCTGCAACTCTGGGCAATAGCTTGCTTAGTCTCCACAACGGCCCCGATACACAAGGGATGCCTGGTTTCACCATGGGATGCCCAGGAGTGGACACCTCACAAGGAAAAGCCAGGAGGGGTTCCCTTGTGGTAGAGGTACAAGCGCCGGGATGCTTACAGGTTACTGTTCGCGCTATACAAATACAACACATTTACATTCACAAAAGTAATATGAGACAAAATCCTACCTTTATGACTTTCGATATTCACAAAAGGCATTTAGTAGCAGTAAAGTTAGGATTCCTAACTTTACTACCCCTAAATGCCTTTTGTGAATACCAAAAGTCGTAAAGTTAGGATTTTACCTCAGATTACTTTTGTGAATCGGGTCCAATGTGCTTGTCATTAACTAATGAATGCCTTTAGTCTGTACCTGCAGAGGAGAAAACGTGCAGAAAAATAACTTTTACGTTAGTATTATATGTCTCAACTGTGAGTTACGGAACATAATCGTACTAACTTGAAAATTTTCTTTAAATGCATTTTAGTGCCACAAACAACATGTATTCTAATAAATGAAATCTTTAATAAAGGAATCAAGCTATTTTATACTGTACTTTTATATGTGGCACTATAAACGGCTTGGATGCCGGCGAGAAGTACCGACGGATAGGTAAGCAGTCTTGTCAGTCTCTTGCTCTGCCCAAGAGTGCCGCTATGCTCGGTCAACTCTTTGGCACCGTAGCAGGGGCAGTGATTAGCAGTCCGCAGAGCGAGCTCTATAACATCAAGGGCGTATACCGTTTTTGCCTGTTCCTATGGCAAGACGTTTCCCCCGGTGTGCGCTGGCAAAATGATAAGAAACACCTTTTCCAATCGGCGGAGGACGACGTGTGAGGGCAGTATCCCTGGTGCATCTCGTGATTATGTGACGGCGAGAGCACAGCCCCACAGAGTCCCTGTTTCAGAGAATTCTATCTGAACTCGTGAAGTGGTTCCCTCACAGAAATCCTGGAGAGATCCCAGTATAGGAGACATTACCTACAGACTTTACATGAAGGTAATAAAAACCCAATTAGGGTAAGGAATACGACGTAGGGACGAACACCCCGATGAAAGCCAGTGCCACCCATGTGGGGGTCTAAGGTTGGCAGAAACATGTTGGTATCTGCAGTGGGGTTGTAGGGACCATTGGTTTCCCTTTATAACTCGTTCTTTATAGATTTGTATTCCTTCCAGGGGTCCACAGCTAGAATAAAAGTATCTATGTTGACCCTTAGGTTGTTTTAACATTAAAAAATACTGCACTATTTTAGGTCCCGTAATAGAGGGGATTTGACCCCCCCCTTTGGTGTTTTGTTTATTTGTTACGTCATGTTATTTTACGTGTTGTATGTGCACTATCACACTTTCTTACTTTCTCTAATCTCACCACTAATCTTCATCTAAAAAAATTGCGCTCCATCCAGTGTGTTGGTCTGCACCTGGATGTATGACGCGGCCCAATGATGAAGCATGACACTGCAAAGTGTGTGAGGGTAGTATTAAGACATGTGTTGTCTCCCCTAGAGCTGCTATAGGATCAGACGAGTATTGTACCTATGTGGAGCTTGATATGAATTATATAGATTTTTCTGTCTCAGAACTAGTACAGATTAGAGTTTTGTATGTGTTAGTACTTCTCTGTTGTGTGAGTTTGCATTACCAGGTTAACCTGTTCTTGTAAATCTGTGAATGTGTCACAATCAATGGATTTTGCAAGTGACTTCCTGGCGCAGAGTAATGCAACGCAGCAATTTGCGCACAGTTAAATTACTCAAGATTTATGAAGCCAAGCAGTGTCCGGCAAGTTGGAATTGCGTGGCTTCATAAATCTCATTTTACATTTGCGTCGCTCTTCCACCATGTTGCATGGTGCAAGAGTGACGCAAAGGGGCTCATAAATATGTCCCAAAGAGTTATGTCACTGGAACCGTAAAGTGATCTTGGACTGTAAGTGGAAGCATACAGCTTGAAGATGATAATGATTTAAAATTAAGTTGAATGGCACAGGAAATTCACATGTATCCTCCATCAATAGATTACCCTATGCTCAGCAATTCTTCACCAAGTTTATGGAAAGCTAACCTCCATGTCTGAAACTCGACAATTTATATAGCATGGACGCAGTAGGTGCTGGTAGTGGATGGGGCAGGGGACGTTGTGGAGGTAGGATATAAATACAAAATAAAACTTACCTGCTCGTTATCGTTGCCATCTCCAGCCGCCGCCTCTCCTCAGCAGGAACAGGAAGCAGCCAGGTCTATTGACTTCCATAGTGAATTCACTGCTGAATGCAGCATCGTGATTGGTCTGAGCACCGTGCTACGGTACACAGAGAGGAAGTGGAAGCCTGTGCATGTTCTACACACAGGCTGTAATGCATCCTGGGTGAAGAACATGCAAAGTTTGAATGACTGCTTGCTGGCCTGAGACGGCCATCCAAACAGTAATCTGAACTTTAGTGCAGCATCAGCCACTCCTCCTCCCTGTGTTGCGGGGAGCCCAGCTCGGCCAGGTCCAACAAGGCGGCAACTCCAATACAAAAAATTAAATGATAATAACGCTCCATTATTATCATTTTATTTTTTTCTTTGCACTGGTGAGGCGATGCTTCTCCGCCACAGTGGGGCAGCCACTGCTGCATGGACTGCATGCAGGGCCGGACTGGCCATAGCGGGCACCGGGCGTTTCCCTGGTAGGCAGCTAGGGTGGGGGCCGATCTTGTGCCCCTGGGGGCTGTTTTTGTTACCAGGGGTCGGCAATATTGATCGCCTGTAACAAAACCGGCCGAATCCGGCCCTCAAAAACTGCTCAGCTGCACTCCCCCTCACACTAGGGGGGTCAGCTGAGCAGATTGCCAGGGCCGGTTTCTGTTCCCAGTCCGGCCCTGACTGCATGTTGCATGCAGACACTCTGAGATGCAAAGTCAACATAGCATGACATTGGTTGTGACTAACCAACAACTATCATTGAGCCGAGTCCCAAATAGTGAGTAACTATAGTGCACAGTATTTGTAACTTGCACTGCATATCTAAACTCTACACAAGCCATTGAACACAACCTTCAGCCGGCCAAGAAACACAGACAAAAATAATAAGGTAAAGTCAAATAAATCTCATGTTCAATTTCTACCCATTATCTGCCAGGAACTGCGCATCAGTAAATTTACTATAAGAACAATTATGAACATGTTACTTGATTACTCACAGTTAATATAACATATTATATTCCTATGGTTTTATCATATGTAAAACAAAGCAAAGCTGGCGTACAGTACTGCACGGTAAACAGAGAGAGCAAGTTTCCAGTCACCCAAATCTGGCATCTCTCAATATCAAGGCACAGGAACCAAAGAAAGCACTCCCTATATTATTTTTTATTTTTTTAATCATTGCTATCCACCAATCAAATTAATCAATATTGTAAAATTCAGGGCTTCGAAGTAACAAAAAAGGCCTAGAACAGCAACAGACATGCTTTCTGCAGCGTTTTCAGGCTTCTAAATATCTAAACTGGTTAGCCTGATTTAGTTTTGTTGTTTTCTCATCGATCATAGTCCTGACAAAGCAATACTGATGAAGCAAAATGTGATTTGCTTTTGCTTCCGGATTTCAACAGTAGAGTCTGTTCTACAAAGATTCGGCTAGGAACTCAGACAGACCAGGACTTATCATTAGCTTGCATCAGTGTGTCTGTGGGGAAACGAACAGAATCGTTCACATATCCTGCCCAGCACAGAAAGACATTTAGGACACAGTACCTGAGTACAAAGTTTCCAGTTTCGGTGTGGGGGTACTGGAGGCTGAAAACCCTGTTTCCGGATGGTATTCTCACACCTAAAAACATAAATTCTGAGGTTTCTCCCTGAAATGTGGAATAACTACACAGACCTGGCGATACTGAGTCCTTTTCCATGTGGTTATCCCCGATTCTAGGGAGAAATCTACTGACATTTTCTGTCTGCTCTGATCATGTGGAAAGTGACAGCAGCAGGGGCGGCCTTAGGCATATGCAAGCTGTGCACCTGCACAGGGCCACCAAACCCCAGGGGCCACCACGACGCCAATATATATCCTTAATATAATAATCCTCTGAGGATGGATACATATTTGCGTGGCGGCCCCTGGCAGGGATTTGGAGGCCTCTGTTCCACTTCCAAAAACCCTGACCCCCCCCTCTTCACTGTCCTCCGCGCTCTGCCCCGAACGGACCCCCTCTTCCGGGGCCCCCTACCTACGCTCCCTGACCAGGGCCACCAGCAGGAGGGCCAATCGGTTCGGGTGTGCAATGGGTGGGGCACGGTGAGGAACAGTTTGAGTTACTTCTGGGAGAGCACTGTCTGCGCCCACGTGCGAGTTCGGGACAGGGCTGGACTGTGTTCCTTGCCTGCAGCTTCTGCCCGGCAGCCTGTAATGAGGTCTTCTAACTCAAGGTCTGCATTTATCGAGTCGGGAGTTTGTGGCCCCCATTATTCAGGTCCAGTAGACAATGACATTGTGGGTGATGGATTTTCACCCAAAGATATTGCTCTAGGTGAAATTCCAACAAACGCTAGCAGGAGCACAACCAGATTTTTTGGGGATGGTAACAGAAAATTCTGTTATTTCAATGGAGAGCTCTGCATTGTTGGAATTACCCTGTTCCTTCCAGCACACAAATTCCCACTGGATGAGAATCCTCCAGTGGTTGATTTCCATCTTCCTTCACATGACAGAGAAGTGTATTTTGCGATGCTGCTCTAAACTGAGGTCTTGTTTACCTACATTGAAAAGCTAATTAACGCTAAGAAAAATAAAATAAGTAGATCTCTTTGGGGAGAAGCAAGATGGCAGCCACCTAGGAGGCTGCTAGCAGCACACTGACCACAAGAGAGTTTAAGTTATGAAAATATGCTGACCAGAGAAGCAGCTGACCCTTGACGTGGAACTAGGGTGCCATAGGGTGCTGCCCACGCCTTATTGTGATTGCTGTCGGGCTACTAGTGTTGAGACGACTTCCCACAGCAGCGTCAGTGCACTCGCCCTGCGCCGCCTGCTGCACTGAGATCACCACTGTACTACCACCGACTACCATGACGGGACTGAAACCTGCAAGCAGGAGCTGTAAAACTAAAGGTTCTGGGCCCATGATCCAGAATGCTCCCGGGACAGCGGAGCATGGAGCCAAGAATGCGCGGGAGCCAACCCCACGTCATGGACGCCGAACACCGGTGCAACAGAGTGAGCAAACTTTGGAGAGGAAGGGAAGGGGTGGGGTGGGGCAGGGCTGCCGGGAAGCTGCGTCCGGCCAGCCCAACTGTGGCTGATCTCCTTTGGGGATCTACCACAAAACAAGAGCAGCACCCGCCAAGGGGGGGGGGCGCTGAGGGTAACTGCAGTGAGCCAATGCACTTCAACGCCGGTTCTGAGCTGATGCCAGGAGAGACAGCGGGGACGGAACTCGCCCCAGAGACACTGGAAAATAATCAAATAGCTGAGCTCTCCACACTGGAAGGTAGGCTGGCAGAATTGAATCCTCTTCCTCCAACTCTTAGTGGGGAGGGCCAAAATGAAAGGGAGTCAGCAGCCCCAGTCAGCTTGATGTCCTATTCATCAAGGGAAAGCAATGGAGTAGGAGCCGCAGCGGAGGGCGGGCCCCCTGTTCCTGAAGCTCCCTAGGTCTCTTTGGGCAGGGGTGGAGATGCGACAACTCTACCAGCAAGGGCTAACTCATCAATGCCAATAAACCAGCTCCCACAAGAAACTACTATCTCTAATCAACAGGAAGCCACGAGGCAGGGGAAAACGTTTCACCCCCCCCAGGTTTAGCACTGGCAGATGGTGATCTTGTGGAAGAGGAGATTAATAAAGGCGACCCTGAGAAAGAGCCAAGTGACTGCTTTTTTTCAGTATCGGATGGGGCTGAATGGTTGGAGGATGGCTCTGGTACTTCCTCTAAGTGTATCAACAATGACGGTGATCCCAAAGAGGGTGACGGAGCCCGAGCCCAAACCAATCACAAGATAGGGATAAAAACCAATTCACAATGCTCAGGATGTAGATCTTACCTGGGACTACACACCTACTAATCGATTTGTTGGCTGTCCCCCTGGGGGCTACTAGATGCAGATTCAGCAGCTCCAGATCCCCTACACTGAAGGCTATCTAACAGACGATAATAATGCACCAGGACGAGACGTGCTAAGACAGCCGCAAAGCTCAGTCTGCCCTGCTGTAAGATTTAGGGGTGGTCAGGAAATTGACCAAAGCAAGCAACTCCATCGGGGAACGAATGACAGAGCTCGAAACAAGAATAACCTCAACAGAGACAGATCTCGTAACTACACAGGCGCTAACAGAGGCCAATGAATCCCTGCTGGTAGACAAACAGTGGAAGCTGGAAAAGTATGAAAACCGTCAGAGATGCAAAAACCTGTGCCTGCTTTCGGTCCCCTAAGGAATTGAGGGGTCGGACATCTTAACCTATGTAGTTGAACTATTAAGGGCTGCCCTCCCGGAACTGACTGCATGTAACTGGGCACAAGAGGTGCACCGTACGAATATATGATGTCAGACCGCAGACAAACATCCCGCATACCATCATCCCGCAAATATAATACCGCAAGTACTATTAGTCCGCAAAATAAGAGAATGAACACTTTTAAAACGAATATGCCTTTAGCACGCATGCCATTACAACGAAAAGGCATGCATGTTAAAGATATACTCGTTGTAAAAGTTCTAAAGGTAAGTAAGAGTACCCTACCCTACCCCACCCTACACTACACTCTAATGTAGTACCCCTGCACCACCCACCCTTGACACACAGTCCTTTTCCAACATTTACGCTACCCAGCACGACCCACCAACACTACCATAAAGCACTTTACTTCCCTAAACAAACACTACAACACTACCTTAATACAATACCCCCAGCATGACCCTACACAAACACTACAATACTACCCTAAACCACTACACCCCAGCATGACCCTACACTACACAAACACTACAACACAACCCTAAACCCTAAAGCACTACACCCCAGCATGACCCTACACTACACAAACACTACAACATTACCCTAAACCCTAAAACACTACCCCCAGCATTACCCTACACTACACAAACACTACAACACTACCCTAAACCCTAAAACACTACCCCTGCATGACCCTACACTACAACACTACCCTAAACCCTATAACACTTCCCCCAGCATGACCCTGCACTACAACACTACCCTTAACCCTAAAACACTACCCCCAGCATTATCCTACACTACACAAACACTACAACTCTACCCTAAACCCTAAAACACTACCCCCAGCATGACCCTACACTACACAAACACTACAACACTACCCTAAACCCTAAAACACTACCCCCAGCATGACTCTACACTACACAAACACTACAACACTACCCTAAACCCTAAAACACTACCCCCAGCATGACCCTACACTACACAAACACTACAACACTACCCGAAAACACTACCCCCAGCATGACCCTACACTACACAAACACTACAACACTACCCTAAACCCTAAACACTACCCCCAGCATGACCCTACACTACGCAAACACTACAACACTACCCTAAACCCTAAAACACTACCCCCAGCATGACCCTACACTACGCAAGCACTACAACACTACCCTAAACCCTAACACACTACCCCCAGCATGACCCTACACTACCCAAACACTACAACACTACTCTAAACCCTATAACACTTCCCTCAGCACGACCCTACACTAAACAACCACCACAACTCTACACTACACTACACTAACACAACACTACACAATCACTAACCCAGCACGACGAAAAAATTAAACCAAACCCACTTACCTCTCTCGTCATCGTGGTTTTCACAACGCAAATGCATTTATCATACATGCCTTTACAACGTAATTCGTTGTAAAAGCATGCGTGATAAATGCACATTCGTTTTGAAAAAATGCGGGATGATGGTATGCGAGGTCAATGACCTTGAGGGAAAATGGTATGCGGCCTGAAAGTCCGCGGGATAAAAAATGCGGAATAATGGCTGCAAACCGCACCGTACTCACTGTGTTCCTTTTACACTGAGGCATCCATTGAAAGAAGTTTCCAAGCCACGGGCCATCCTAATGTACTTTTTGCTGCGGCAAGCAATCTTTGAAAAAGCTATGCCTGAAGTGAAGAGGTCCAGTGGGGGAGTCTCGTTCTTTGTGCGGCTGGATTTCTGCCACACTACAGGCAATGGTGGCTAAGACAGCTAATAAAAGCCTTTCAGGACAAGAATGCACAAACCTTCTTGATTAATCCAGCATGGCTAAAAGTGATTTGGGGAGGGCAAACACAATTTTTTGTTTCAGAGATTAAGGCAAAGGAATATCTAGAAGTTTTAAAAGCATCAGGGAGGTTTAGTTTTGAATAGAAATGTTATTAATGGAAGGATGTCTAGGAATACAGGAATGCAATCAGTAATTAGATGTTGAAGGGAGAGTAACGACTAGAGCTGGCGTTTCCTTAAAAAAAGTAAAAATAAAAAAGTAAATTAGGAACCAAAAGCAGTATATATGAGGTTGTATTATTATGTAGCTCTTGGGTCATGTGTGCTGCACCCTTCGCGTGCAGACTAACAGTCTGAGTGCTTCTCAGTGGTGGTGGTGGGAATGGTGGGATGGAGAGGGTGGTCCGGGGCGAGGGTGGGGGAAGGTGGGGGTGCAAATTCAAATAAATATATACCAAGAGATGAAACAGAGCCTAATACAAAATTGCCACTTTATGTAGGGATAGAATTTTATGTAGGCACACCAAGCTGGTATAAATCGGGTTCAAATGAGTAGAATAAGCATTTGCTCAATACATGTGGGCGGGGTGATTGACAGGAGGACAGAAGTAAGAGGCTGAGGTTGGCTGAGTTTGTGAGGATGAATGCTCTCTATTTCGTGTGTTTGCAAGAGACACATATTCCATGGGGGAAAGGGTGTTGATAGGTATAGGGGGATACAGCATGTTGGCTTGTAAATCTCAGAGCGCCAATACCCGGGGAGTTGCGATTCTTGCAAAGGTCACCATGGGGCTGGCCAAACGTAAGCTGTCAGATACGCTGGGACGATGGGCACTGGTGGATTTAGAGGTAGGCCTAACAGCATGTGCGCTATATGGGTCCAATCAAGATGACCGAAGATCTTGGAGGACCTTGAGGTAGAGCTGGAAACTTGGCCTTGCCCACTGGTTATTTGTGGTGACTTTAGTATATTGGCTGAGACCTGCCGCAGCCAGCAGTACCAAGCCAGAAAGCCTACAGTTTATAGGGCACTGACTTCCCTCATGAGTGGCCATGGCTTGGCCAACATCTGGAGTATTAAATGCCCTAATGATCCAGGCTATACGTACTATTCCTGCCCTCACAAGAAGCATGTTAGGCTTGACTACTTCCTAACTACAATGTATCTCATTAATAAAGTGGGAATTAGGAAGCTTCCAATGGTGATGTCGGATCACATACTTCTGATTTTGGAAATCGAGGTTTTCATGGCCAGCAAAGATCTTTTTGTCATTAACAGATATAGTGCGAGTAGGGACATAGTTTGGGATGCTTTTAACGCTGGCCTAAGGAGCTAAACGGTTAGATTTGCCACCTGTGCAAGGAAGCAGCGTCAGATAGAGAACGAGTGACTACTAAGCGATTTGACAAAGGCTGAATAAGAGCATTTGACATTGATAGCGCAGGGGCAGGAGGTGGAACGAGCTCAGGTCCGGATCATCGCTCTTAAAATTAAAATAAACATCTGGCTCAACGAGAAGTCACCTGAAGAATACCAGACACAGCAAAATGAGTCATATGAGAATGCAGAAATAGTGGGGAAGAGGATAGAACTACACACTCAGCAAAAAAGTTTTAGGAACTCAATATCCTCAATCAAGAAGGATGTACAAACTTATAGAGAGACTTCTGATATTCTAGTGGTATTTCAGGAATATTACCAGCTCTTATATAAGGAAGACACAGGAACACCGCAGGAAACCTATCAAACAGTAACAGAAGTGGAACTTGGGGTTATTCTCCATTATCTGGCTAAGAGTGAGTTAGAAGAGGATTTCACACTCGGGGAGGTTCTAGCAGCACTGCACAACTTACCATCAGGGAAGGCTGCCGGCCTGACAAGATTCTCCTAGAACTATATAAGGCACTACAATCATTGATAGCCCACATATTACTGGATCTGTGTTTGGGAGTGTAGCATAGCGGCCTTCCACCAGAGTCCTAGAAAGAGACAAATATTATTATATTTCCTAAAAAAGACAAACCACTGGATAACCCAGCTGCATATAGACCGATATCCCTGATCAAATCTGATACCAAGATATACTCTAAAATATTGGATACTCGGTTTGGGCAGGTCATAGGTCATCTGGTACCACCCTGGCAGCATGGTTGTGTTCCTGGGAAAGAAACAACTGACCACATTAGGTTGGCTATAACACTGTTTGACATCCAGGTTGAAACAGGGGGGCAGATGGCTAGGATTCTCCTTGATGCAGAGAAGGCATGTGATAGGGTGGCCTGGTCTGTGTGGGGATAACTTGAAGTACAAAGTTTTGGCCCCTGAATTATCAAGGCCATTAAAGCCATGTATTCCGAACGAAGAGCTGGGTTGCAGTTGATGGGGAAGGAATCGGGAACTATACTGATATCAAGGGGAACTATAAAGGGCTGCCCCTGCTCCCCCATTCTATTCACCTTGTATATAAACCATTTGATAGAGAAGATCTTAAGAAATCAGCCGATTATATGCAAAGGGTTTGAGACCAAGGTGTTAGCGTATGCTGATGATATTGCTATTTTAAGCACTACTCCCACAGATGCAATCAGGGAAGCTGTTGCTGAAGAGTTTGGGCAAGCATCAGGGTACTTTTTGAATGAAGAGAAAACGTTAGTAATTTGTACAGATAATATAACTTTTAATGACTTTCGGCGTGTTTAAACCGCAGTATATCTTGGCCTTCACATTAGCCCAAAGTTAGATACAACAGGTAAGATCACTTTAATCCCTTTATAAAGACAATATCTATGGACCTCAAACAGATAAATGGAGTGCACCTGTCTATTAATAGTCGAGGAAACGTTTTAAAAATGACAATCCTGCCAATCAATCAATCAATCAATCAATCAAAGCATTTATATAGCGCACTACTCACCCAGAGGGTCTCAAGGCGCTAGGGGAGACGGGGCCGCTACTGCTCGAACAGCCAGGTCTTGAGTTGCTTCCTGAAGGCGAGGTGGTCCTGGGTCAGGCGGAGGTGGGTCGGGAGGGAGTTCCATGTCTTGGCGGCGAGGTAGGAGAAGGACCGTCCCCCTGTGGTGGCTCTTCGGATGCGAGGGACGGCGGCGAGGGCGTGGCCGGTCGATCGAAGCTGGCGTTTGGGAGCGTAGAAGTTGAGGCGGCTGTTGAGATATCCTGGGCCTTGGTTGTGTAGGGCTTTGTGTGCGTGGGTGAGGAGTCGGAAGGTAATTCTCTTGTTGACCGGGAGCCAGTGCAGGTCTCTCAGGTGTCTGGAGATGTGGCTGCGACGGGGGATGTCCAGGATGAGTCTTGCCGAGGCGTTCTGGATCTGCTTGGAGTCTCTTCTGGAGTTTGGCGGTGGTTCCGGCGTAGAGGGAGTTGCCGTAGTCCAGACGGCTGGTGACGAGGGCCTGGGTGACCGTCTTCCTGGTCTTGGAGGGAATCCACCAGAAGATCTTACGTAGCATGCGCAGGATGTTGAAGCATGACGAGGAGACGGCGTTGACTTGTCTGGTCATGAAGAGGTAGGAGTCCAGGATGAAGCCCAGGTTGCGTGCGTGGTCTGTTGGTTTGGGTGCGCTGCCTAGGGCTGGGGGCCACCAGGAGTCGTCCCAGGCGGAGGGTGAGGATCCCAGGATGACTTCCGTCTTGTCCAAGTTCAGTTTCAGGCGGCTGTTCTTCATCCATTCGGCTACCTCTTTCATCCCTTCGTGAAGGTTGGCTCTGGCGGTGGCGGGGTCGTTGGTGAGGGAGAGAATCAGCTGGGTGTCGTCGGCGTAGAAGATGATGTTGAGGTTGTGCTGGCGTGCAATGTCTGCGAGGGGGCTCATGTAGACGTTGAAGAGGGTTGGGCTGAGCGAGGAGCCTTGAGGAACGCCTCAGATGACTTCGGTGGCTTCAGATCTGAACGGGGGAGGCGGACACTCTGTGTCCTTCCGGCGAGGAAGGAGATGATCCACTCCAGTGCCTTCTCCTGGATTCCGACGTTGCTGAGTCGCTGCACTAGTGTGCGGTGGCAGACAGTGTCGAAGGCCGCGGAGAGGTCTAGGAGGATCAGGGCCGCTGTTTCTCGTTTGTCTTTTTCGGTCAATTCCAATAGCGCTTGATGTACTGATTTTAAAGACATGAAAATCCATTTTTTAAAACTTTGTTTGGCAATACGGGAAAGATGATCATTAAAATGTCTGACTCGCCCACAAGGATGGGTCAGGCTGTCTATCCCGATTATCACACTCTATTATTGGGCAGCCCTTGTACATCAGATGTCTATTTTAGTCAGCCTGGATACTGATAAAAAGGTAGAGGATGAAATATATGACAGAATACCAAAGATATACGAGCTTGCCATAGGGAAGGAGGCCTTGGGGCAGCTGCTTGGGCAGGTAGAGCAGAGCTATTATAAGAAGGTTCGATTTAAGGTGGTGTATAGGGCTTGGAAAATCTGGAATAAAGTGTGGAATCTATGGCGATTCTAAAGCTCTGCTGGTATACTGCCTTGTGATGATCCTCTCTCTTTCCTCCCCTCTTTTATGACACAGTGGAACAGCAGTGGAAAAGAAAGTTGGAGCTAGGCCTGGTAACTATTGGGGACTTATATATGTCAGATCAGGTATGCCCCTTATTCCCAATAAGCAGTATTTTGAACAAGTGCAAATCCGGGAATTCCTTACTGTCCGCAGACCAACTATATCTCTAGACAAAATATCGGTAGTATAGGTAATCACTTGAAAGAGCACTAGAATAAAGAACATCTACAGTGTATTGCCTTATAGTTTACCAGACGATCTAGAGAAAATTGAAACTAACTAGGCTAGGGAGTTGAATAATCCCGATGTTGATATACATATGGTGTTGCCATTATCTGAGTGAAATACTCTAATCAACAAGTTTGAAAGCACAACATTACAAAACTGTATTTAATTTGTATTTTACCTCAGCTAAGCTATTTGACTGGGTGAAGAGAACAGATGATAAATGCCCTAGGTGTGGGGGGCCGGCTACAATAATACACATGTTTTATGACTGTGCCAGACTGCTTTCCCTGAAGAACGGGCTGGTGTTTTTTTTGGGAACGATAGTTTGGTCGCAGGAATAACTTGACCCTCACCCTGATGCTTATGGGATACGACAGCTGCATTGGCCTGGACACTTCGCAGTAGTGTTGTGTATTTGTTGGTACCGCTTTAGTCAGGATAATAGTTTCTGCTAGATGGAAGGACCCCGAACCTCCCACCTTTCAGATATGGCCAGCAATGCTTATGTGGATATACAGCCAGGAGACTGCACTGTATGCATTCAGGGGCAAGCAGGCTAGGAAACTTGTGGGAAAAATCACAAAATGGGGACAAGATCCCAGATGCCCTGCTAGTGTGAGAGGAAGAGGGCTTTGGGAACTATCTTTTTTTTTTTTTTAGTTTGAAGTTTATTAAAGTATAAAGAAGCAAAGACAGAAAATGAAGAAACAATCATAAGTTACAAAAAACAAGAAATCTCTCTTACAAAAAAGTAGAATTGATTAATAAATCTATACATAAAAATATGGCAAACGATAATGCTCATGAACACAAGGGGATTGAGGTATAACCTGTAGAATAAAACACATAAGTGATATGAAAAATTAAATGCAATTAAGAAATGCAATCACGGTGGTTTTTGGACTTCAACAGTGCAAACTTGAGAAGTAGGTGGGATCTGGGCAACTCTGGATAAATACTCGGTGAGGGGAAGCCATAAAAGATCACGTTTGATTGCGAGGGAAATGGGGGAAACAAAATTAGTGTCCAGACGATGATTAAAACAGACTGCATTCCACCAAGCATTGAAGGAAACATCATTAGCTTGTTTCCAATGAGATGTAATATGGTGTAAGGCAATGGCTATCAAAAGGTCAATTAATTTATGGTTATGGGAGGAATTGGCAAAAATAGGAGAAAGAGAACCTAGAAAAATGTTAACAATGGAAAAGGAAAAACAAAAATTGAAAATCTTTTTAAACTGGGACCATACCAGTTGCCAAAAACGAAAAATGGGAGGACAATCGAACAACATATGCTTCGAATCAGCTGAAGAGCAGGAACAGGACCAACAAGTGGAGGGAGTGTCTGAGGAAAACGATGACAGAAGTAATGGAGTAAATAATGTGCGATTATAAACAAAAAATAAGGTTTGGGTAGTGTTAGCAGCTCTGAAGGCACTATGAGTTTTTGATAAAATTTTATCCCATAAAGTGAAGGACCAAACTTGAGATAAATCTTTTTCCCAAGCCAACTCAACCCTAGATTTGATACGATCAGTAGAAGATTGAATAGATTTATAGAGAAAAGAAGCAGAAGGGGACTGATCAAGTGCATTGGAAACAGGAAGATAAGTTGTAGGGATAGAATTTGTAGTAGGAAGTGAAGAAAGGTATTGGGTAAGAGAGGGAATCAGTGACATATATCGTGCACGAGAAGAGGAGGGGAACGAGAATTGTTTTTGGAGGTCCTGAAAAGGAAGAGGTTGATTATCCACAAGAAGTTGAGAGATCCGTTTTAAACCAAGAGAATGCCAGGTTTTCCAATATAATGAGCGATTACGAATTTTGAGGAGTTTATTATGCCAAATAGGTTGGATATGGGTGGAGGAAGCAGGTGGATAAGAGGATGATAAGTAAGGTTGAAGAAGAGAACGAGAACGGGAGATGATGGGGGAGCGAAGAGACGTTACGTTAGAAGTGAAGGAAAGAACCTCACTAAAATCAAAAGGATGAAGGAAAGAAGATTCTAGCTTTAGCCAAAGAGGGGGATAAAAAGGGAGGCCTGAAGAGAGCCAACGCAAAGCTTGCTTTAATGAAAAAGCGTTATGATAAGATTTGAAACTAGGAAATGTAACCCCTCCTAGTGATTTATCTTTTTTCAAAGCAGAAAGGGCTATTCGAGATTTCTTACCCTTCCACAAAAATTTAAGCAGAATAGATTCTATCGACTTGAAGTAATGGTCTTGAATATGAATGGGAATCATGGAGATGGAGTAGAGTACTAGAGGTGCCAACATCATTTTGATGGAGTCAAGACGGCCCCACCAAGAAAGGAAGAGAGGGTTCCAGCGAGTAATAGCCGCATTAAGTTTAACAGAAAGTGAATCGAAATTGAACTTAAGAGTATCTAAGAGACGAGGAGCAAACCAAACACCTAAGTATTTAATCTTAGAAGGCTGCCAAGAAAAGCCAGAATTATCAAAGAGATGTTTTTGACAGAGAGGGTTTAAGGGCAAGATTTCACATTTATCAATATTAAGACGGTAACCAGAAACTTTAGAAAAAGAGGAAACTTGATTCAAAAAGAAAGGTAAAGTGGATTGTGGGTCCGAACAGTATAATAAAATATCATCAGCGTAGACTGATAGTTTAACCTGCTGTTGGGAGCCATAATGAAAACCAGAAATATTTTCATCAATTCTGATCTTAGTCAAAAAGGGTTCTAAAGCTAAAACAAACAAAAGAGGGGATAAGGGGCAACCTTGACGTACACCCCGTTGAAAGGGAAAATAATCGGATGTCATACCGTTTGCAAAAATTGAAGCATGAGGGCTAGAATAAAGTAAAGAAATAAGAGAAATGAATTTAGGAGAGAAACCGATCCAACGAAGAGCTTGAAACATAAAGTTTCATCCTATTCTATCGAAAGCCTTTTCGGCGTCGAGAGAGATGGCAGCCAAAGGATAAGAAAGGGAGGGAGCTTTACTCAAAATAAACACGAGAGTTATGTGATGAAAAACGACCTTTAACAAAACCTGATTGTTCTGGGCCAATAATATTTGGTAATAGGGGATCCAATCTAAGAGCTAAGATTTTGGCGAAAATTGTATAATCTGTGTTTACAAGGGAGATGGGGCGATAATATTTACATATGGTATGGTCCTTGTCTGGTTTGGGAATTAAACAAATTAGTGCTTCCTGAAAGGTTCCCCGGGAAGAACCAGAATCAACAAAAGATTGAAATAATAGGAGTAGTTTAGGAAGGAGAAGGGAGGAAAAATGATTGTAGAATTCAATAGTGAAACCGTCAGGCCCAGGCGCCTTACCACGACAGAGGACAGAAACAGCATGAGAAATTTCAGAGAGGGAGATATCCGAATCAAGTGAAAGAAAATCAACATGAGAGGAGAGAGGGGAAGGAATGTCTTGAAAATAAGTAAGAAGATCAGTGGGATTAGGACTGGATTCAGGAGTATATAAAGTTTGATAGAACGAAACAAACTGATTTAATATGTCTTTATCTTTAAACAGAGAAATTCCCGCCGGTCCTTGTAGAGATTCAATCTTTGTTTTCTCCTTTCGTATTTTAAGATAGTTAGCTAGTAATTTGCCCATTTTGTTTTGACCTCCATAATAACGAGAGTTGTATTTAAGGAGTGAAGTAGAGGCTGCATTTGTGGTAAATTTGTTAAAATCGAATTTGGCTGAAATAAGCTCGCGAAGGGAGGATTCAGAGCTAGAATTATAATAAGCATATTCTAACTTCTTAATTTTATCTAAAAGTTGAGTTGACTTAGAAATCGACTTCTTTTTCTTTTGAGAAACATAATTAATGACAAATCCCCTAACAGCTGCTTTAAATGAGTCCCACACCATGACAAAGGAAGATTCAGGAAGATGATTAAGTGTAAAAAATTCAGTGGCAAAAACCGTAAATTGAGTGCAAAAATCAGAGTCAAGGAGTAAAGAATTATTAAATCTCCAGCGTCCTGAGTGAGGAGAGAAGGGGATAAGGTCAATATCAACAAAAACGGGAGCATGGTCTGAAATTAAGATAGAACCAATGTCTGAGTGAAGGGCAAGTTGAGCTAGGGATTTGCTATGAAAAAGGTAATCAATACGGGATTGGGAATGGTGGGTAGGGGAATAAAAAGTGTACTCTCTAAGGTCGGGATTACATAGTCTCCAAATGTCAACTAATGCGTTATTTTGAATAGATGCAGTAAATTGGGAGTGCATTTTGGAGATAACAAATTTAACTTTAGAATTCCTGTCTAAAATGGGGTCTAGAACTTGATTGCTATCACCACCGAAAATAACATATTGTTCATCAAGCATAACAAGTTTTTCAGAAATAGCAGGCCAAAACAATTTGTCAACCCCTGTGGGAGCATAAACATTGAAAATAACTATTGGTATCTTGTCTATGAGAAGATTTACAAGAACCCACCGACCATTAACGTCACATTCTTGAGATACAACAGAAACTGTTAACTTTTTATGACACAATATAACTGAACCATTTTTCCTACCCAAGGCAGGAGAATGAAAAACATATCCCACCCAGCAACGTTTGAGTTTTACAGCCTCCTTTTCCGAAAGATGGGATTCTTGGAGGAGGGCTACATCAGCTTTAAGCCTAGCCAAATGCGTCAGAACTCGTTGACGTTTAATGGGGTTATTTAACCCCTTAACGTTCCAAGTAACTACTTGGAATAGAAATCAAAAGTAGAATGATATGGAAAAGAAGATAGAATAGAAAAGGTGCGTTGAGAAGACAAGAGAATGGTAGAGGGAATGTAGAGATAGAGTATGTAAGAGAAATAAATCAAGAGAAAATATTGAGAATACAGTGAGAAAGAGGGAGAGAAAAAAGCAAAGAGAGGAGATAGTAAAAGAGAACAGTAGAAAGGACAGAGCAATATAAGAAGAACATAGAAACATACCAACGGATACAGAACGAAGAATGGGGGGTGACGACGCCAGAAGATGACGACATCGACAACGGAACACACGCCACCGAACATCCGAGGAACCAGCAGAGAACTGAATTGAAGGGATGCACGAATACACCGGTATGAAGAAAAGGGAAGAGCATCTATATGAAGACAAAAAATAATAGGAATATTAGAGAAACATACGAAATACAAAATACAAAATACCAAATACAAAATACTAGGATATGACATAAATCAGCAGGGAAGAAGGAACAAAAATATGACACAATAGGATAACGGAAAGGCAAACAGTTCAGTCATGCGTGGTTAAACAGCTCTTGCAGTGTCCATGACGTCGGTCTCCTGCTAACGAAGAAACTCTTGAAGGACCTGTGGATCATCGAAAGTTGTCGTCTTGTCCTTATAGGTCACCTTGAAGGGACAAGGATGAAGCAGCCCAAATCTTGCATTAAGAGCTCGTAGTTGTGGTCTCAAATCAAGGAATTGTTTTCGACGATCAGCTGTCACTTTAGCCACATCTTGAGATAGATATAGTCGATGACCTTCGCACATAACTTGTTTTTTAGCTTTTGCTGCTGAGAGAACCTGCAGGAGATCAGAATATTGTAAGAACAGCATGATGACTCCGCGGGGTTTGTTGGAAACTTTAGGACCAAGTCTATGTGCACGTTGTATATTAAGTGAAGAGGAAGGAGGAAGATCCAGAATTTTCGGCAGAAAGGTTTGAAAAAATGCAGTTGGATTGGATCCCTCTGTAAGTTCAGGAAGTCCATAAAGGCGTAGGTTATTTCTGTGATTACGATTTTCCAACTCCTCTGTCTGCCTCCTTAGGGGAGAAACATCTTTTTCAAAAAGCGAAATCCTAGAACATGAGGTTGAAGGGACTCCGTGGCTTGTTCTACCAGAAGAACACGCGATTCAAGAGTGGACCATTTGTCATGGAGAAACTGCAAAGTCTTAGTATTCTCAGCCATGAAGGGTTTGAGCGCACGAATTTCCTCAAGAATAAGATCCATAGATGCAGAATGTGATGAAGAGCCTGGGGAGGGAGGGTCCGTTTTTAGGCGCTTTGTTGAAGCAGGTTGCAAAAGTTTACTTGAGGAAATATTTTTTGGAATTGCCCCAGGAGTAAAGTCCGGCTTATGAGAAGCAGGATCATCCATGGTTGGAGTCGTGGAGTCAGAATCTGAGGAATGACGCGGTTTGGGCGTAGAAGTAATAAGCTTGAGGGTACGCAATTTCCCCATGAAAAAATAGGAGGAAAAATATTAGTGCCACCACAGACCACGAGAAAAAGTCTGTAGAAATAGCATGCAAGGAATAAACACTGTGGCACGGCACTATTTAATGCGTACAGGAAATGCGCCAAACAGAAATAATCAAGCTGAAGATACGTCGGATTATTCACTATGGTAGCTGTGAAACATACTGTTCCTCATTAGGAAAACCTTCATAGATGTTGTGCCCAAAGAAAACACTGGAGCAAATCAACAAGCATTGTATGTGTACACAAGCGCAAGGACAGCAACGTCGAGGACACGCAGGTTATCCAATATGTTAATATTACCATGGAACCAATGTCCGTTAAGAAGTGTGCTGTAGCATCACTGCGCAAAGAGAAATACTGTGGTAAACCAGGAAGCGTAGCGCATAGTAAAATGCGGTCAAAAAAGGCGCCAACCAGGAAGTTGTAAAGTGAAGAGATGAGGCAGAGTTATTGAAAATGACGCCTGCACGTCAAAATATGAAGAGCAGAGAACTGCGACTGAGGAGGCATTCCGCAGTGATTAGTAGGCTGATGAGGGAGGTAGAAGAGAATGAGAGCCTTGTAGAAGGAGAAACGAGGCAAAGATGAGGCAATTACCGCTCGTGAAGGTGTTGCGGCAAAAAGAAAATGGCGGCCGCTGAAAAAGCGGACCGCGTCACAGCAAAAAGGAGCACATATCGCTGGAGTTAAGAAACAAGGAGCAGAGCCCTTTGCTCACCTCATGCTCCCACACCAGATTCAGTGTTTATCTTCAGTGGAAGTCCGGTGAGAGCAGAGAAATCTGCCGGCGCCGGTGCTCGGTCAGTGGAGCTCCGACGCTAAGCCGCCATCTTGTGCGGCGCTCAAGCCACGCCCTCAAACTATCTTAATATTATGTAACTCAAAGAGGCGATGCAACTAGTCTCTAGCCAGGAATATATGTATATGCATCAGCTTTGTGTAAATAATTATGAAATTCTGCCTTCTTTCTAACTGCTTCGTATTTATGGTATTTATGATATTTATGATGTCATTTTTAATGCTAATTTATCAGTGGTGTGTATTTATGTATGTTTTCCATCTTGTTTTAATTATATGTATGGCCATTTTATAATACTGTAACTGGATCTCTCTGGGTATTTAATAAAAAAGAAAAATAACAAAAAGCAAATAAGTAAAAATGATGCTTCATACTGGAAAGCAGCCTAACCGTTTCTTTTAATGACTGAATGTAACTACTTTGAAAGCATATAAGATAACGTTAATGCAGCGCCATTTAGAATCCACCCTTACATGTATAGAAATGCAATTATAAATGTGCCTTTGACATTATATTCATTGTGTACCTTAACTTCATTAAGATGTGCAAAGCGTTCAACTGTATTAATGAAATGTATTTACTGTAGAGACTGAAGATTTATATACAAGGGCACTTATGCTCAGTTTAAATTGAAAGCATATATTATTCATTCACATTTAACACTTACACTTCAAGTTATACTTACATATGTAAACATGTGCCGGTTTGCTCACATTTTACATTTATTTTTCAAGTTTCACATGCGCATGTATAATCATGTATTCAAAATGCACATTAATGCTTAATTAAATGTAGTCTGACTATAGGCATTAGTTAAAATGCATTTTGAATGCCAGCATGTTTTCTATCTTGCAACCATATTCCATTTCTTTAGGAACTGGAAACACACACCCTCCGTTACTTTCTAGGCCATTGTGCACCATCAGGGCCAGTTCACTAAAGTGCTGGCAAATACCCCGGGAGTGTGCATGATGCATACAAATTCAGGCACTCCATCATAAATTACCATTTCCAGAATGGACAACATAAGAATGGCCTACTTGTAGGTCAGCAAAACTCAAATACTTAACACATCCACTAACAGTTAGAAAGGGATGACATAATATCCATCTCTGTGTCTGTTGACAAAGATAAGGACATAAGTATGAGGGGTGTGACTATTACATGTATCATGCATCATGGTGCATTTGTCATGCAAACCTCCAAGTTATACATGTCACTATGGATGCCTTTGAATGGTGGAAGAGTACATAGCAATGCGTTGCTGGGCCAAATGCTCGCTGTGCAGCATCACTGTGTGGAAGGAAGGGGTTCCATGGGGTTTGTGGGGGTGCCTACATGCCACTCCCATGGTTCATCAGGCTTTTCATGTATCCCACCACCGACATCTGTGGTTTACCATGGACATATGCATGTGTCAATGTCAGGCATGTCGGCTACGTCACTATCTACCTAGGGCGAGCCAACTACCCAAATTTTTGATCCCCAATCGGCCACTTCACACATGTAGTGGAAGCACATAACATAGAGGGGTCAGGAGCATCTCCAAGCATGCATCACAGAAAACTACAGGATCAACACAACAGTCAGGATGTAGAAGTTTACAATGTATTAGCCCATGCTCAGATTTTGCTATTACATAGAGTAATGGAGTAGACATGTTATGAACAACTGTCTGACTAACAAATATTGTGAAACCAACATTAGAAATCTGTATGAGAATGTAACTAAACAAAACACACTTGGCCTGGCATGTATATGTAACAGTTAGCAAAAGCATTGACAGTTGCCCTTTCTTTTCACTTTCAACGACCAGGGATATATGCTACAGCTGTGGGTAATGACTCCATATGCACAACCCCAGACTGAGCCGGAGAAGGCCTAAAACCAGGCACTCAGCAAGACACAGAATATTGATGAGTGAACCTTTGGCCTGCTCAAAGCCAGGTTCTGCTGTATTACAGTTCAGGGAGTAGATTGTTCTACTCCCCCCAGTTGTGTACAAAATTATACTAGTATGTGCCAGACTGCACATTATATGTGTGTGAACTAATGTCCCCTGGGATGGGAGCCAACAACAGCAGGACCCGATGGCGGAGGAGGATCATGCTGCTGGTGGAGACATCTAAAACACTGCTGCTGGCAATTGCAGACACATACACATTGCGCAATATTTCTTTACTTGATTCACATGTTCGGGACTGAGCCATTAACCAACATGTTATAAAGGTTCAACATAACAATAAATATTCGAAACCAATAGTTGTCTTTGCATTTATATCACAGTCCCTGGAAACATCAACTTTCAGACATCTCATCAACTAAAAGTAGCCCTCAAATGTTTACAATCAGGTCGGAAGGCAGGCATCAATGTCAAGGCGTTAGTAACAATGCACTGTGCATTGTCATGTTTTGTGTGTAACTTGTGCCCTCCCCATTTCAATGTGTCAGTAAAAAAAGTGCTCTAGTAGGAAATGTGACACTCTAGTAGGAAAGGTGACACTTTTCTGGAAAAGATGACTTATTAGTAGTAAACCTGAAAAGTATCAAAAACAAGGCATTGGGCATTGTGTAACTCGTGACTTGCCTATTTCTCTAGTGAAGCGCCAGAAAAAAACAATGCTGTAGCAGGATTTGTGACGCATATGTCAGAAGTGTGACACATCCACACAGGAAATGACGCAATGGCTCTTCCATGCTGCAAACCAGGAAGTCTGAATTTCCTTTCACTTTCACTTACAGATGTTTTGTCTGTGCTGGCTGGTGGCGGCGTTTGTTAATTGCTGGAGAGTTTGGTGCTGTTTCTTGGTCTTGTTGGTGTCTCTGCTGTCCCTGTTGTGTCCCAACACGGTCATTTTAGTCTTGCAATGACATTTTGTGTTATTTTGTCTAGTGTTTGCTGTAGTTATAGGGGTAGGGGTGGGGGAAGGAATAGTGTATCTGTTGCTGGTATTAGGGTGGCTAATGGGGGTGGTTAGATGTCGGGCAGGGCCAAGAACCTGATGATTAAGGAGTTTGTGGGCCTGCTGTGGCTGTTCGTTAAGAACCTGCCCATCATGGTTGGAAGTGGAGACAGGGTTAGTCAAGGTTATTCAAGGCTACCCCTCCTGTTAGAGGTGGCACGGGTGGGTGAAGATGTGGTACCAGTTGAGTCAAGTATTTGGTGTCTAGCAGAGTGTCCACCAACTCAAGCAAGGGTGGGCAGATGTCGTTAGCCGGGAGCAAGATCTCCTGGATTACTTGAGAATAGAATTTGGTAGGGGTACCAGTAAGTCGCTATACACCATGAAGTAGATATGTGGCTTTAGCACAATACTTTAAATGGTTTACATTCTAGAAGGTCCAGATACGTATATAGGTTACTATGGCATGATACGGACTAACTCCTGGCCACATGGGCATGTCCCCAGGGGCATTACAAAATCCCCAAAATAATATACAGTGCAGGGGATGCCCATTGGTGATGTGGGACCCATCTGGCAATGTGCAGAGAGTATTGTCACCGGCCTGATAGGTCATTACTTACTCAGAACTGTGGAGCCACCTGCCATGTATGTTTCCGGGGAGCGCTCTCACATATCATCAGGCCACAGGTTGGAGAGGATGTTTGCTCCCCAAATGTTCACACATATGTTGATGTTACAAAATATGGTAATCATTCCTTTATGAGCTTGTATGGGCTTTGACTGATCATTGTTCATTTACAGTGCACTGGTATCATGTAAGGAGCTAACTGAAGAAAACAAAAAAGCATGGATATTGTCTGAAGGGTATAGCATTCTAAAGAACATACGTTGACTTGAGAATGCCCCAGCATTGTCATAATATGCAGAGTGTGGTCAATCAAGTTGTACTATTCATATAGCCATCAAAGCCAGGCACCCTTGCACCATGTTGCAAGCTAGGCTGGCCCTGTACCTTGCCTGCACTCTGTGCACCTGATACGTGATGTGCCTGGTATTATATGAATGCACTGCAACGTGGCTTACATATGTCCAGCATTAGGGAAATCCATCTTTGCCTAATTATACCAGTCCAACATACCAACAACAGCAGCATTTGTGAAGTCAATGTATTGTGCTTAATATGCACACAGTGTATATGTTTAGCATTCACAGAGCAATGTACCATCTTTATGTCTTGTTGGTGGACCAAACCCATACACCATTGGCAAGGTGGTGATATTCAGAGATCCCAATGCTATTAGTGACTACTACTAGTGACCTCCAACTGCTCCTGTGCTCAGTAAGGAGTGTGTTTGTTCCCGTTAATTGGCTGCCGTGAGATATTTAAGGGGTATCATCAGTCAGTGGAAATAAGATTGACCTTATATGTAGAATCACAAGAGAAGTAGGACAAAGTTGCATGTGCAAATGTCAGGGCCAAATTTCTATTTCAAACTAATCCCAATGTATGCAGGACCACATTATGGATACCTCAGGATCTGCTGTCCAAATGTGCAAGCTATGGAGTCAATGCTCATGACACATGTCCCATTCACCTGGCCAAAATCCAAGTGATGATCAATATCTCAAATGCCTCTCTCTCACACATTATATGGGCAGAATTTTACCCGGAATTTGCAACAGAAATATTGCGTGGGTTAGGCTGTGATTTACAAGACACACTGCACCTCATTTACTAAGAGGACAGTACCGCAAGACAATTTGCGGCGCTGCCCTATGCCAGTCTGAAAGGTAAGGAAGCGCCGTATTAACAAGATGTGGTGAATTCCTGTCCTTTCAGCCAGCGCTGGTGAGCAACTAGCAGCCAATCACCAATGCAGGCACCCTTGCACCATGGTGAAAGGGTCTGTGTTAGCATCATTGTTTCTGTGCAGGAAGAGACACCTTCTGGTACAAAAACAATCACAAAAGGTATGTTCCTTGTTCTATGTGTGCTTCAGAAGGCAGCATACATGGAAAGAGGAAAAACAAGGAGAAATGTAAACATTTCCCCTTGTTACGCCTGCTCTTGAGAGGCTTAAAGTTTTGACCAAGACCCAGGTTTACATGATGTTGCAAATCTGGGGCAGTGTCAAAAGTACATTGATTGTTGAATGGGAACACCCATAGCAACGCCCATGGAACGCCTCCTAGACATAGATTAAGGCAAGGCAGTGTTTTGCCCTGCCTCGCCTTACTCCATATCTATGAGCAATGAAAAGCCATGCAGGGTGGCTTTGCTTTGCCTCATAGTTGTGATTGAGAAGACTGCCCCACTGCATCATAAAAATTGATCCACCAAGATTCCTTACTAGCGTAAATGCGGCATATTTATTTGTGATGTGCCACAGTTAAAAGGTAATATTCGTGCTAACAAAAACAATGGGCAAGTGACAGATCCCCATTTGTTGCAGTGTGTCAGCCGATAGTCCAGACCAGTGACTCACTTGGGTTCATCCCTAAGCCCACATTTATCCTGATATGTGGTAGCTGTCAGCCAACCTCATGGGCACCTGTGAAACCCTCAGAGTACTGCATATTGCTGATATTTTAGATGGGGTGACAGAGGAGCAATTGACAAAATGGCATAGCGGTATAAAGGATGTTGTCACTTAGCTGGATGTGCATATATATTTGAAGGTATGAACTTCAATCTGGCTGTCTGGTGCACATTGCTAGTGTATGCAAGCCCACAGGACGTTATGCTAATTCTTGTGTGGCTGGTCCACACAATTCCTACCTCAGTGCAGACTGAATAGGTATGACTCAAAGTGGGACATGTCACCACTCCACACATGCCAATGCTATCACATGCCTGCCTCATGCCCTCATATCCACAATTCCCTGAAATAGCCAAATTCTCATTCATTTGTGGTGTTTCATGAGGAATAAGGCCAATGTATCAAGTACCATCGGCATGTATGCACTGTGTTGTCAGCATGCGGGCCATTTCACAGGCCACCAACTGCTGTGTTTACCCATACTGTATCCCAAGGATTTCTCACCATTGAACAGTTGTTGGGCAATTACCTGACAGATACAGATCAATATACTAAAATATCTGACATTTACAGCATGCATGTACCCACTCATCACATGGAGTAAATATGATGTGATGTTCTTCTGGGTACCAATCCGTATCGAAATGTAGGGACAGACAATTGCATATGTTAAGGAGCAAATTGTCTTGTCTTGTTTTCATTAGGTGCTCTATGCTAAAGTTTTGCAGGTATGTCTATGTGTAATTCTTGGAGAAGTAGCCACAGGCCTGTTGAATCGCAGGTAGTTAGCCACACATCTATTGTTTCTACTACCTGGCACTGATTCAATTTATGATGCTATGTGTGTGGCCTTGTGTATATGCAATAATAGTGAAGCATTGCTGAGGCACAATATGTGTACTTGCTTCACATCACTCATTTCACATAGGTGATTGGCCATAGATTTTACCCTCTGGCATGTTGTATGAAATTTCCCAGGGAGTTCCTTGATGGACGGTGTGTACCATTACATGTATACGTAAGATCATTGTTCTGAATCTGTCTTCCGATGCACATAGATACATGTTTATGAGGCCAGCCACTGCCATTTCCTTCACCTATAGGGCCAAGACCTGAGTAATTTAGCATTGGAATTGTAGGGGAAGTACATGCTTCCATCACAATTGGTCATGATTCTTTACGTAGCTGTAATTTGTTTGACTAGACATGCCACTTGTGCTGCTGATAGTAATCAATGCATGTAATGTTTGACAATGTGGACAATTCAGCTTGGTTTTATGCACGTGTACTTCCTCTACAATAGACAAGACTCCTGCTCAGAAAAAGGACTATTGGACCTGCCTCGAGAGGTACAGACACATACGGCACATTGTCAAGGCCTTAAGGCCCAATGGGCACAACTTTGAGAGATCAGGAGCAGTGGGAGCTGAAAGTCTCCACCTCAGAGTCAGACAGCAATGGACAGGATAAGCAGAAGGTCACACATGGAGGATACCAATGGTGGTGTACCAAGACCCTCCACAGCCCCACCAGCAATGGCACCACAGCCAGTCACCAGTATCTGTCAGCAACTGACTGCATTTGAAAGGCAGTTGCTGAGGGGCCAGGAAGACACTAATGTGAAGTTGGGAGAACTCCAATTGCAGATGGTAACCCTCATGCAAATGGTGTGGAGCTTACAGCAGACCGTGGGCCGACCAGACAATCAAATTTAGGCCCTCCCTTCAACTTTCTGGCCCTCCCAAGTTATTTTTGCTTGTTTTCATAGTTTAGATTTTTAAGCATAGGTTAAGCTAAGACTTGGCATAGTAGTAGGTTACATCAGTTTTAGTGTTGTTTTAGATTTGGATATTAGTTTTTAGGTGGGGATATGGATGGGTAGGTGGAGTGGGTGGGGAGGTTAATGTTTATTATGTGAATAAACAAAAATCCCAAAACAAAAATAAAAAAATACAAAAACATATATATTTGTTTAGGTTTTAATGTTTAGGTAGTTTGTGTATAGGTGTAGTTTATGGTAGTCTCATGTGGAAATGTGTTTTAATGGGAGTGGACGATTGATGTATAACCTGTTTGTTGTGGCACATGTGTAGAGTAGGATAAGTTAAGGTTAGGTAGGCTAGGTTAGTTAAGTTAGGAAAGTGTAGATAAGTTGGAATAGGTTAGTTTAGGCATAGTTTAGTTGGGTATACTTAGTGTAGGTTTTAGATTTTAAGATTAGCAGTGTGTGTTAAATAAAATCTGTTTTGCACTTTCACAAATTCTCACTTAATTCCTTCATGGCAGTTGTAACATCTGATTAGGTCAGGTTCAGCACATACCCATAGGACTTCCTGCCAATGTATGTATATGTGTGTTACAAAGTGGACCAAGCAAGGAGTAGATCATTTCAAGTTAGCAATGGAGTTGCTCAAGGGATCTTCAAATGTAATTGGACACTTTAAGTGGCACTCTTGTTGTGAATGGCCCAAAACAGCTATTACCTTAATGTTGCACTCTGTGTGTGACTATGTGTTGCTAAATGTTTTGTATGGATGATTGAGTCAAACCATTGTGGCTAAACGTGGATGTGTTGTGTGCCACACTGATGGCAACCACTTACACACTCTCCCCAACACCATTTGGTTATAACATCACTGTTGTCTGATGGTCAATATGCATGGCGGTATCCCCCACCTGGGCTGAAATGCAATTCAGTCAAACCATTGACTGATTGCTCATTGTAGCACTTCATGATAGTGATCATGGGTAACTACTTGCTAGTTTAGATGTACATAGGAATCCCAAATACTTTTTTGCATGGCCTGTGCAGTTTTACCCCTAGGTTTATGATACACATTTTACTTTACTTTGCATAGCAGGTAGTGAGTTTAGGATCAGCACACCCATCATGGTCTACTTAGTCAAATCGTGAACAGACATACAACACACTGGTTCTGGTTAGTGAATTTATTGGCACGTGAACCAAGGATCAAGTGGCAGCCCTAATGACAACAACCCTAACATAGTTTGTGAGACATTGGATGTCCAGACAGAGTCAATGGGGGATACAAGTCATGGGACATGTGGAGTAGAGGAGTGTTCCAGTGAGGAGGGGAACAAATTGCCATTAGAGAATAGGCTACATTGATAGTCCACAAATGTGTGTGGTCAACAGTTGGGAAAGCTAGCTGAGGACAGTACTCGTTGAGATGTACACCGGCCTGGCCATAAGCACAAGGGACACAGTGGAAGAAACAACCTAGGCGGAAGTTTTTAAATTGCCTACACAATGGTCACAGGACAGAAAAGAGAAGAACAGTTTCCAAAAAGGAGCTTGAACTTTTTTTGTAAAAAGTATACTAAATAAATTTATTGTAAAGAGAGACAATAAAAAGTACATGTATCATAGAACAAAATGAGAATACATTTCAGACTCATAAATCACATAAAAAACACATTTTGGTTCCTTTCGCAAAATTTAAAAAGGGGGGCGGTGTATCAAGTTGTGTGTTGACGCGTTTCGGCGGCCAGCGCCTTTCTCAAGACAGGGGACAACTTTCTAAAAAATATAGAAACATATTTTAGTACAACATTAAAAACATTTGTTACTACATATAAGAGTAGAAAAAGTTCATATTCTCCTATTTGTATAGGCAGCATATCCGTTGTTGAAACCAGGGAAACTGAACAAAAACAATTTTATCCTGTTCTATAAGGCAATATAAATGCTCAGGGGATAAGAGCAGGAATCAAAAGTCGCCTCTACTGTAGCTCAAATGCGTCGACACACAACTTGATACACCGTCCCCCTTTTAAAATTTTGCGAAAGGAACCAAAATGTGTTTTTATGTGATTTATGAGTCTGAAATGTATTCTCATTTTGTTCTATGATACATGTACTTTTTATTGTCTCTCTTTACAATAAATTTATTTAGTATACTTTTTACAAAAAAAGTTCAAGCTCCTTTTTGGAAACTGTTCTTCTCTTTTTTGTCCTGTGACCATTGTGTAGGCAATTTAAAAACTTCTGCCTAGGTTGTTTCTTCCACTGTGTATTTTCCCTGACCTAGGGGTGTTGTTTATACTTTACGTAAGCAGGGAGCCCTTGTTTGATACAAGTGCATAAGCACAAGGGAAACAGGCCGTGTGACACAGAGAAATGCTACCAGCCAGTTTTATGGTTGAAAGAAAGTCTACATCATTGTTTTCTGATGCGTGTGGTGGTGTTGTTCGTGCTGGAGGGGATAGGGGCAAAAACTCATCAGGGGCTGAAGATGTGAATTCCTTCTCCAGCAGCATTTCTCTGAGCCAACAACTAAGGCAGCACAGCACTAAGAAGGGTCTCCATGTTTGCATGAGTATGGTACCCACTTCTGCTATGTATGAGTCCTACTTCAGCTCCATGGACTCCAGGATGTTCTAGATTGCAAACCCCCCAGCTTGTTGGCGACTTCGCTGGTGCCACTTTGGCAGGGTAGTTGTTAATGCCTCTGCCTCATGACACCAGTGATGTTAGCCAGAAACTGATGCAAGCCATGGAGCGGAGGATAGGTGCCTCTTATGGCCTCCAAGGTGTCCTTATTGGGGCTGAGACACCTACGCTCTCCCTCCAGGATGCCCACCAAGGTCTCCATCCCTGCCCGCCCCGCATCTACCAGCTCCTACATTGGAATTCAAGTGGGGAGTTCTCGGAGTTCAACTCTTGGGGTGGGCTGGCTGTTTGTTGGGTGATAGGCAGATTCTCTAGAGACATTGCGATACTTTCAGCCATGTGTGCAACCAGAGATGGTGTCTGAATGCAGTACAGAATTTTTTAGAGGAAGTCTTCGTTGAGGACTGGCGGGCTGTCATTGCCATGAGGATCGTCATCCAGGACATGCAGCTGCTCAGTTGTCGGCACATCCTCTGCAATGACATAGAAATATGTTGTTCTAAAAGTATGTTATATGGTCTAATGAATAATCATGTTGACATTTAGACATCCGACTGATTTATATAGATGATTTGGACATGTGTTCTTCATAGGTAGAGAGGCCACTTTGCTGTGTAGTTGCCTTTCAGATAGCAGTATCTCTGCGTTGCTGACAAAACCACTGTATGACAAAGTTGCCTTGCTGTGTCATGACATTTGCTGCAACACAGTTGCACAACTCTCTAGTACTGCTATTCCTGCACATGTGATATGAGGTACATTCCTTCTCTGTCTTGGTGAAGAGCTTAATTTACATAATAGTTCTACTTATTGTGTTTTTGACATATTGAAACCACTACTATGTACATTGCACCTAGTCCCTATGGTGCCTGCATTCTCTGTGACCACTACCAGGGCCGGACTGGCTACCAGGCATTTTGGAATGCTGCTGAACTGGGGGCTGATTTTGTTCATGGAGACCTGCGTATGCTAAACACATTTTTTTGCTTTAATTATTTTGAAGCACACGCAGGTCTCCATGAACAAAATCAGCCCCCACCGCAGTGAAATCAGCCCCCAGCTCAGCAGCATTCCAAACTGCCCGTTAGTCAGTCTGGGCTTGATCACTACTCCACCCACAGCTCCTGTGAAGGACAAGAAGTTTTTCTCATGATTTAGTTGTGTTCCAGCAATTTGCCTTTCACAAAGAACACCACGACACTCTGCCTTATTGTGCTGTCTTGCATGGAAATTATGCATTCTTGTGGTCAGGGGTTCAGTTCTTGACACATATCCTGCACAACTTCCAAACATGCTAGACTACAGGAATTTGTGAGGGCAGGCACTTGCCATGGGTTTCCTATTTGTGTTTACTCATGTGATTTCATAGCACACACAGTTAGCTCCATATTTTTGGACAGTGGGCACTGTGTAGCACCACTGAGGGTATGAGTCCAGTCAAACAAGGCAGAATGCTAACACTGACCCTCAAGTAATTTCATTGTTGCCAGAGTTGGTCATCTGCAGAGTTTCACAACTGTTTATTACCTAGGCCCCCATCATTTGTACAGGTATATCCCTCCTCTGAAAGTCCTAAGTTTGGACCAGTCACTCAACTAATTGCCACACACTGATGGTATCCAGTTAATATACTGACACATGTGACTACAACACCAACAATATGCATGACCATATCCAATGGACTGACATGGCTGACGGTTTCTGCGGGCTAAGGGGTGAGCTGTAGCCCACATGGTAATAGTGCAACACTTGGTGACATGTACCTACCCAGGTTTGCCACACATCTCGGGCCAGCCATATTATCCTCCAGCCATCCCTGACTGACTTCTGGCCTTTATGTTTGGAAAAGTAGTTCATCCTACACCTTGACACATCCCTGTTTCACATCCTCCGACTTTGACATATGTAGCATGGTGAGACATTTTTGCTTCAGACTCCCACTTCCTACATCTTCACCCAGGCCCACATCAAATGTGGATGTAGATCTATAATGGTGTCTTCTCTGTCATCCCTCCCCAGCTGCAACACAAGTGTGACACTGTGAGACACAGCAGTGCATATGTCTTGGTTATGCTACCTTGCAGTACACATATCCCTTACAATGCTATGTCTCCCCATTTAAACACAGTGGTAGTTTAACGTGCTCAGCCAATGCCTATAATGCACTGGACTACCAGGAGCCCACCAGGGCCACAAACCATCTTTTCTTTCAACACACAGGGTCCTCTGGTGTGCACCCCCTTACTCCAGACAGGAGTTTGGGTGGTAACTACTGTGGGAGCTGACACCTGTGTGCTCTCACCCAGCACATTAGAACAAGCTGTGGGCAATGTAGTTTCATGCAGGTTAATATACAAAACTCTTGACATCCTTCACATGCCGCACACCTTACCACCTCACAGATCTGAAGTTTTGTCTCTGACAAGCAGTGGCGGCTCCTCTGCTAAAGCTGAGGAGCATTGCCCACTGCTCAAAATAAAAAATAAATTATAATAACTTATCATTATTATCATTTTATTTTTCCTATTGAAGTCAGTGGCTCTCGGGGCGGGGCAGGGATGGCCAGAGCAGAGGGAGGAGTGTTTTGCACTCCTTAAGTGTGCATTAGTGCTTGGCTGGCCCTCTTGGGCCAGCCAAACAGTCATGCGCACTTTGCATGCTCCTCACTAGGCTTCATTAAACAGCCTGGTGAGAAACATTCAAAGCATCCCAGTACCCATCTGAGTGCCAAACCTCGGCACCTCAGACAAATCACAATATTGCAGCGTTGTGATTGGCTTTGGGGAGCTTGGCATCCTGGGTGCTTCCTGTTGCCATTGGAGACAGGAAGAAGGAAGAGGAGTGAGCAGAGATGGTAAGTGTTCTTTTTTTAATTTCCTCTCCACCACGCCCGTCTGGTATAAGCCGCTACTGCTAACAAGACCATTCCAAATCATTTCTTTGAATCCAGATATGTGCGCATGGGACCAAGTTAGACACAGCTGCCCTCATTTAGAAAAGGCGTGCACCACCGTACAGTAACTTTTTATGAGGATCCGGTGGCACAGGCATCCCAATCATATCTATCAGGCAACACAAAGGCAACCTGCATTGGTTTGCATGGTCTCATAGATATGGAGTAAGGCAAGGTAGTGGAAAGCACTGCATTTCCTTACTCTATGTCAAAGAGGTGTTCCATGGGTGCTGCTATGGGTTTTACTATGCAACGCCCATTGGTTTTCCCACATTTACAAGACTCTATAAACCTGGAAATGCATCAAAATTGCGCATCTCCCCAGGGGAGGCGTAACAAGGAGAAATAACTTTATATCTTCTAGTTTATTCCTCATTCTATGTGTGCTGTATTCTGCAGCACACACACAATGAGCCAACTCCCTCCATTGATTGCTTTTGTGCTGGAAGGTGTCCCTTCCTGTGCAAAAAACAAGTGTGCCAACAAAGCATGCACTGGCACTAGGTACCAATTTGTGCATCAGCGCAGGCAGAGAAGACATGAATGCAATATATTTCATTAATACGGTGCATTCCTGCCCTTTTCTTTTGATGCAGGGCGGTGCAGCTAGAAGCCTTGCGACACTGCCCTATGCCAAAAAGTTGTAAATGAGCTCATATGTTTTTAGCTTTGTATTCTATGACTTGTAGTTCTGGCAACTCATGTTATACATACCACTACAAGTTCCAGTTTACAAAGATGAACCTGGACTAGTGCTGCACTTCACAATTGGCAGGGATAAATGTGACGGAGCTGGACTGAGCTGTGCCACATGTAACTGGGCAGTGTGACTTGCACTTATGTGATGTTTGACCCAGATTCTTGCCCTTTGCCATGCATATCACGGTGGAGCGCTGCTACCTAGCTCACTGCATTGCCATCCATGCCCTCAATGATGTTTAAATTCAAGACACCCCACAGAAAGACTAGGCCCATGCACCACTGAGTACCCCTGGGCATAGTGGTTGAAAGCAAGGCAAACTGGGTGCAGGCCTGAGAACACTGCCTGGCTTCAAAATAGCCCCTTGACCCCCACCACATGGCCAGGCCATGCCTGTCCCAGGCCTCAAAATGGGCCCCACCCACATGGCAGGCCCCAACAACACCCCAAAAAGTCGAAAAGCACACAGAAATCAACACAATCTAATGCTATCCATGCCCTCAATGATGTTTAAATTCAAGACACCCCACTGAAAGACTAGGCCCATGGAACCACTGGGTACCACCCCAGGGCATAATAGTTGAAAGCAAGGCCAACTGGGTGCAGGCCTGAGCATACTGCCTGGCTTTAAAATGGACCCTTGACCCCCACCACATGGCCAGGCCCTGCCTGTCCCAGGTCTCAAAAATGCCCCCCACCCACGTGGCCAGGCCCCAACAACACCCCAAAAAGTAAAAAACCACACAGAAATCACCACAATCCAATGCCATCCATGCCCTCAATGATGTTTAAATTCAAGACACCCCACAGAAAGACTAGGTCCATGCACCACTCACTACACCTGGGTCTACTGGCTGGTCAGGCTTTACAGGGACACCAAAATTAAAAAAAAAATCAACATATAACAGTGAGCTAAAATTCCATGACATAAATGAGAATTAAGTTAAAATAAATCACAGAAACAGTTGTATCATGCACCCATGACTAACCCTGGGCCTACTGGATACTGTGGCTACCCACAATATATAGTTTTTTTAAGTTGTGAAAAAAGTTTTGAAACTGTAGTTGCCTCAACTGCAATGCCCCAAACAAACAACACCAACTTACTTGTAAAATCTCAAGTCCAAAAGTGATCCAAACTCCAAAGTCCAAAAAGTCCTCAAATACAAATATCCAGCAGCAGCCACAAAAAGTAATCCTTCCAGCTCCAGATCCAAATCAAAAGTGACCAGGACATGGACAAAGCACTGGGAGGAGCCTGCTGGACAGGTACAGGAAGTTGGAGACTCTGGGGCACTTCCTTCCTCCCACCCCCCCCCAAGAAATGGACTCCTTGCACCAAAAAGTGCAGCCAAATGTCAATCTGAAGAGGTATTCTGATCAAAATCATCATTTTCAGAAGGTTTATGCTTCCTGCGGGGGATTTCTTGTGCAGAATTGCAATTTTTGCAATTTCGGGAACGCAAGCTGTTCAAATCTCCCACCCGAAGTCAGCTGCGCGACGCATCTACGTGTTCGGCATTGTTTACTCCCACAATGCGTGATGGCGGGCCTTTATGACATACTCGCGTTGTCAAACTCTCGCTGTGCAAGATGGGGAGCCGCGATGACATAATTGCGTTCGAAAAACTCTTGCGCGATCACGCAGCAAGATCGAAAATGGCGCAGCACACGCAAACCGGGAGAAAAACAACTTGGCAGATTCAGAATCACTGTAAGTCAACGCCGCGCGCGAGATATTGTATTCTTCAAGCGCGACCATGCAAATTAATTCGCAGCTTGCGAATTTGCGGGTTTATGGGCAAATTTGCGCGATTCGTGGATCGCAAAATTGCCAAAAATCCGCAAATTCGCCCGCCAAATGGATTTTACGCCCATGCTTACTCTTAACCTCTACTGGATGGATTTTGGTAATTTTAGCCATGTTTTATTTAAAATATTATAATCTACTTTACCAACCAGATGTGGTGTTTTCACTGTGTTACTGGTTTAAGTGTTGCATAAATACTATACACATTGCCTCTTAAGTTCAGCCTGACTGCTCTGTGCCAAGCTACCAGGCGGTGAGCATAGGATACTTTAGGGTGTTTTTGACTTACACTTACTAGAGTGTGGTCCCTACTTGTACAAGGTGCAAACCTCTGCCAACTGGAGACTCAATTTCTAACAGTATGACTTTCCACATGCAGCACCGTTGACCGTTTGTGCAGACTCTTTGTAAGTCCTATGTTGTAAACTCTTCTAGATGTGCACAAAAGAAATGAAGCGCATGTGGTGCCGTTCAAAACTGTTAACTCTTTATATATCACTAAAACCTAAATGCAAATGATACCTGACACACAAAATGAACGTGCACCTTGCACAAGTCTTACGTGTCATAATAACTTATGCATGAAGAAAAAATACTAAAGAAATATTACATTCATAAATGTTAAATGTGCACACGCATATTAAATGTGCATTGTTGATTAATGTCTTAAGTTTGCATTATTCTCAAAGGCCTGGTCTTCGCTGTATAATGCACTGTGCTCCTGTATTTTGTGACTAGCTTCTGTCGCAAGCATTCTCATGTGTTGCTAGCTTGAATAGATACAGCAATGATGAGCACATGAGAAACCTGTGGCTAAACAAGAGGCTATTGTGCTCAAGTCTGAGTGTGTGACCAAGACTTTGTTCTCATGTCCAGTGTGGGAAATATCTCCATTATTGCAGCATGCAGTGTATAGCTATTATGGACAATGGACTTCTAATGATGATGCAACCAAAGGGGTGTTATCCCACAAACTTGAGGACTGTAACATATCCATCACTTGGTTTAATGAGGTGTATCTCTTTGACTTTTGCTCTTGAATTTGCTTTCTCTTTAGACTTACCCCCGATTCCAGCATATGACTTTGGACTTTAATTGATGAGCCCCTTTTTGCCTGCCCTATTCAGGACCTTCCTTTGACTCCTACCTGAACCATGCCCCATATCCACATTGCCTCTGAACGGACTCTTTAAGATGTTTCCCTGTGTCCCATGGTTTCCTATAAGTGTGCTTTAGAATGACACATTTCTGACTTATTGAAGAGTCCTGACAGACATTCTGAAATGGTATTGTCGATATTGCTAATATTCTTGTGCCTTATCCCTTTCATTTTCTGTAAAGCTAGTTGATTCATAAACTCTGAATGTTTATGTACTTTGGACTGTACTTGGCAGAACTAGAATGCAAATGCATAGAAAAGACAAAGTAAGTTGGTTTACAAACATCAGAATCTCATGGTATTTTTTTGCATTGCGGCAACAAAACTTTTCATTTGTGCAATTCTAGTTTGCCTTCTTTAGAAGGCTTGACCTCCCTGTTGCAATTTATACCGATATAGCATGATCGTGAAAGTGGTATAGCTGAACTTTATTATAAATGTGTAATAAACACCCTTGAACATGGCTTCCGAATCCTGGTCCTCATTGTGTTCCAGCAGTTTATTCATAAGTTGTCCGAAACATTCTCCTGGATCGTGAGTTTGTGCACAACATCTGGTGACTGTAAATGTAAATGTAAATGTACAGGAATTTATATAGCGCAAAATCACCGAGCGGTTTCTAAGCGCTTGCTTAGGGAACCCGTCCTGGTATTCCCCTGTGAGATAATCCCGGCAGGGTATCCGCAAGGTGAAAGCCAGGCATCCTGCCGCAAGGGGCCGTTGTGGAAATTAAGCAAGCTATTGCCCAGAGTCGCAGAGTGTGAACCCATGGATCGAGTAGGCACCGGAGCGAGAATTGTCAAGTCCATGAACATTTTAGGACTCAAGACCCCGCTGAGCCAGGAATTGAACCCTGATCCCGGGCTGACCTCTGCTTCTAGGTCTGCCTCCTCTAACCAGTGAGCCACACTTCTCCACAACCAGTGAGCCACACTTCTCCACTGGCATATGTTTCATCTAAGTGCATCTTGTTCAAAGCTGCAATGATTTCAAATAGAGTAAATGCTAATTCTATTACATGTTTGTATATACTAACTCAATAACATATGCGAAAAAAGACACATATGTGCACATATAATCAGATACTTATGGGAAAACCAATTAGGAGCAGTTGTTTGTAAATAAGGCAGAATCGCCAAAATGGAGTTACGCAAAGATGCTCAGGCATCCCTAAGAACTCCTCAAAGTGAGAATGCATACCATAAATAAGTGAGAAGCCCACGAAATATTGTCACCTAAAAGTTATGAAAGAGTAAAATATCTAAACACCAAACGGTCTGTAAACTGTTCAATCCAAAAGAACTGAAAAGTAAACAAAATTATAAAAAGGTGCCTTCAAAAAAGCTGTGTACAATAGAAAGTATGTCTATCCCAAAATTAGAAGGAAGAGTGACGTCAAACATTGCACAATAAATACCTCAGTGCAAGTCGTCAGTTTATATACAAAACTGGATATAGTACATGTGTGCAGTCAGAATAAAATGTTGCTTGTCCAAAGTATTGATTGACTTAGGAACCTGGATATATTAAAAGTGAAGGAAGTAAGTCTAGTGAAAAGTTATGTCTATGTCATGGAAGGATCACTCAAGTAAGAAGACTTACTGGAATTTAAAGACAACGATCTGGGTAATATCTTCAAACGAGTACTGTTATATTTGGGAGCAACACCGTAAGATTGTAATCAATACATTTTTCAGTAAGTGTCAAAGGTAAAAATTTGAAATAAAGGCTGTGTTCCAAATCATACAGTGAAAAGATGCATACGTTTATATACAATTCTTTTTGTAAAAAGCAATCAGTATCACAAATCCAAAAGATCCAAAAATATTGAGCAGGGAGTCTTGGAGTGTCTTTTCCCAATTTTCTTTATTTGTAGTCATGAGTGACATACATTCATCAGTCCAACATGGACTTCCTCCGGGTTGGGTAAATCTTTAAAGGGAACTGGCCTGTATGTCCTTCACCGTTCAAATCCAAATGCCGTTCAGTCTAGACACGGATAGACTGAACGGCATTTACATTCAAACGTGGAACATGGCAGATCGGATAAGAAGGCAATCATTCTTTTATCACATGAAAACTTGGATGCTACGGGGTATCCCAGCGCATAATAGTTCTGCGGTAAACACGCCAGTTGGATCTTTTGCATTTGTGATACTGATTGGTTTTGAATTGGATTATTATTATGACTTGTATGCAGTGGGGTCACGTAAAGTTTAAGCATAATATAGGAAGACGCAACCTGAGATTTAAGTTACCTGTGCAGCCTTCATTGGCCTACACTGCTGGTAGTATAATTGTATAGGCTGTGTTCAGCCTGAGCTGCAATACAAAAAAGATTAAACCAAAGTATGAGAAACAAAACAAATTCTTTTTTTTTTAAGACTGAGTTTATTGAAACCAAGAGAACAGAAAACAGAAAATGAAGAAACAGTCAAAATGATACAAACAAATAGATAACACAATAAAAATATTACAAAGTATCAAGGAAAGCATAGGACAATTTCAATCAAACTATGCATAAAGAAATAACATTGTAAGCATAATAATACTAAAACAAAAAGAACTGATAATCAGTCAGTAAAAAAGACAAAAGGCAATGGGAGAATCATGGTGGTTTTCGAACTTCAACTGACCCAATTAGAGAACAATTCGTTGGGGGAGCAACAAAAGACAAATAATTGGTTAAGGGGAGCCACAAGAGATCTAGTTTGATTGCCAGGGAAATGGGAGAAACAAAATTTGTGTCAAGGCGGTGGTGAAAACAAACCGCGTTCCACCAAGAGCGAAAGGTGACATCATGAGCCTGCTTCCAGTGGAGGTAATGAGGTGAAAGGCAATAGCTATGAAAAGGTCTATAAACATGTAGTGTTGTGAAGATTGAGGGTAGATAGGAGAGAGGACACCAAGAAAAATGTTAGTAAGGGAGAAGGGAGAATGAAATCTAAACATTTGTGGGATTTGGGACCAAACAAGTTTCCAAAACTTGAATGGGGGCAATCAAAGAGCATATGCTTTTAATCAGCAGAAGGACATGGGCAAGACCACCAAGTTGAGGGAGTGTCTGAGGAAAAAGTGAATAAAATAAAAGGAGTAAATAAAATACGATTATAAATTAAAAAGAAGGTTTGCGTGGTGCTGGTAGCTCTAGAGGTTTTATGAAGTTTCGACCTTATCTTGTCCCAAAAGGGGATTGACCAATCCTGTGATAAATCTTTTTCCCTGGCCAACTCAATCTTAGATTTAGCTCTATCAACTGAACATTTAATAGATTTATAAAGAAAGGAAGGGGATTGATCCAATGCAGATGATATAGGTTGAAGTATATTGGGAATGTCTTTAGTAATAGACAAAGATTGAAGATATTGAACAAGAATGGGACGAAGCGAATTATACTGTGAACGAGAAGAAGAAGGCAAGGAAAAATGAGATTGCAGATCAATGAAGGGAAGAGGTTGATTATGAGAAATAAGTTGAGACCATGGGAATACCATGAGCTCCAGAATATGGAGCGATTACGAATCTTAAGATGTTTATTATGTCAAATAGGCTGTAAATGAATAAAATGGATAGATGATTAAGAGGAGGATAAAAAAGGAATAAGGAGTTTACGAGAGTGGGAAATGATAGGGTTACGAAGGGAGGCCAAGTTAGATGTAAAGGATAAGATTTCACGAAACACAAAAGGAGTAAGAAAGGAAGATTCTATTTTAAGCCAGAGAGGAGGATAAAAAGGAAGAACAGTCAAAAGCCAACGAGTCGCCTGTTTCAAGGAGAAAGGTTGATGATAAATTTTAAAATCAGGGAACTTAAGACCACCAGTAGACTTATCCTTTTTCAAGGTAGTGAGGGCTATACGGGAGCGTTTACCTTTCGACAGGAGTTTAAGCAGAATAGAATCAATTTTCTTAAAATAATGTTCGTGGATATGAATCGGGATCATAGAAATGGTGTATAGTATAAGTAGTGCTAACATCATTTTAATGGAATCAAGACGACCCCACAAAGAGCGAAAGAGAGGGTTCCAACGGGTAATGGCGGCGTTCAGTTCAGTTTTTGAGATATATGTTCAAAGTTTATTTTAAGAGTATCAGACAAGAGAGGAGCAAACTAAATTCCCAAATGTCTAATCTTTGATGGTTGCCAAGAGAAACCAGAATGTTCAAAGATGTGCTTTTGACAAAGAGCATTTAAAGGCAGAATTTCACATTTATTGATGTTAAGACGATAACCAGAAACTCTGGAAAAGGAAGAGACCTGTTGCAAGAAGAAAGGAAGAGAAGATTGTGGATCAGAACAGTAAAAAAGAATGTCATCAGCATAAACCGAAAGTTTAACTTGTTGGGAGCCGAAATGAAAACCAGAAATATTCTCGTCGAATTTTAGTGAGAAAGGGTACTAAGGCTAAAACAAATAATAAAGGAGACAATGGACAACCTTGTCTAACACCTCTCTGTAATGAAAAATAGTCCGAAACCATACTGTTTGCAAAAATTGACGCCCGAGGGTCCGAATAAAGTAAGGAGATTAAAGAAATAAATTTAGGTGGAAAGCCAGCCCACTTGAGAGCCTGAAACATAAAATCCCAACCTATCCTATCAAATGATTTCTCTGCATTTAGAGAGATAGCGGCTAAAGGATGAGTAAGCGAGGGGGCCTTACTTAAAATATTAAAAAAGACGTGTGAATTGTCAGAAGAGAGTCTTCCCTTAACAAAACCTGATTGCTCAGGACCAATTAAGTCAGGCAAAAGGGGATCCATCCTAAGAGCTAAAATGTTGGCAAAAATGTTATGATCAGTATTTACTAACAAAATAGGGCGATAATTCTTACATAGAGAAGGGTCTTTATCCTCTTTGGGGATCAAACAAATCAGACGAGATGAGCCTGAATCAATAAAGGATTGAAATAAAAGCAACAGTTTTAGCAAGAGAAGGGAAGCAAAGCGACTATAAAATTCAATTGTGAAACCATCAGGGCCAGGAAGTTTCCCATGATGTAAAACCGAGACAGCATGAGAGATTTCTGTGAGAGAAATGTCGGAATCTAGGGATCCAAAGTCCACATGATTGGAAGGGGGAGGGGGGATATTTTGAAAATAGGAAAGAAGATCGTCCAACTGAGGACAAAATTCAGGAGTATAAAGATTTTTATAGAAAGCGAAAAAATTATTTAAAATGTCTTTATCTTTAAATAAGGAAACACCAGAGGGACCTTGAATAGATTCAATTTTTGTTGTTTCTTTTTGTACTTTAAGATAGTTGGCTAATAATTTCCCCATTTTATTCTGACCACCATAATAATGGGAGTTACATTTTAATAAAGAATTCGAAGCAGCGTTTGTAGTAAGTTTATTGAAAGTAAAGTTGGCATCGATAAGGTCTTCAAGAGAGGAATCAGTATTAGAGTGGTAATAAGTATATTCAAGTTGTTTGATTTTATTCAGACGTTGGGCCGATTGAGCCTCTTAATACTTTTTCTTTTGTGATACGAAATTAATGATAAAACCTCTAGCAGCTGGTTTGAAAGAATCCCACACCATAACAAAGGGGGAATCAGGGGTTTGGTAATCATGAAAAACTCAGTGGCAAAGGCAGTACGTTTAGTACAAAAAGTGGGGTCAAGGAGTAAAGAATTATTAAACCGCCATCGTCCTGGGTGAGGGGAAAAGGGAATGAGATCAATATCAACAAAAACAGGTGCATGATCTGAAATTAAAATAGATCCAATATCGGAATGAAGGGTAAGTTGAGCTAGGGATTTAGAAAAAGATAATCAATACGGGATTGTGAATGAAGGGAAGGAGAGTAAAAACTATATTATCTAAGGTCGGGGTGACATAATCTCCAAATGTCAACTAGAGCATTATTATGAATATAGGCACTAAACAGAGAGTGCATTTTAGAGGAGGAAAACTTAACTTTATAATGTCTGTCTAAGATAGGATCAAGAATTTTGTTACAGTCACCACCAAAAATAATATAATCATCATTTAGTGTAACCAATGTTCCTAAAATAGCAGGCCAAAAGGATTTTTCAACACCAGTAGGGGCATAAACATTAAAAATAACAACAGGAATTTTATCTATATTTAGCTTAACAAGCACCCAAAGACCATCAACATCGCATTCTTAAGAAACAATAGAAACATTCAACTTTTTATGGCATAAGATCACAACTCCATTTTTCTTACCCGCAGCAGGGGAATTAAATACATGAACCACCCAGCATCGTTTGAGTTTCGAGGCCTCAGCCTCTGAAAGATGGGATTCCCGAAGAAGGGCCACATCAGCTTAAAGTATGGCTAAATGAGACAATACCCGTTGCCTTTTAATTGGGTTATTTAAACCCTTAACGTTCCAAGTGAGAACCCGGAAATTGAAACAGAGAGAAACACATGAGCACATACTATGCTTACAAGGTCACAAAAGAAAGATTGTTGAGAAAAAATAAGATATAAAAAAGTAAGAGCATGATTGTAGAGAAAAAGAAAAAGCAAAACTGAGTATAGAATAGAAATGAAAAGATAAAAAGGTAGCCAAAGATAGCAGAAAGGAGAGAGGAAGAGAAAGAGAAAAAGGAAAAGGAAAGAGAAGAAAATAGTAAAGAAGAAGACAGTGCAAGTCAAAAGAAGACGACTTAGAGATGCAAGGCGAAAAACGGGGGTGAGGACATCAGAAGACGACGACAACAACAACGAGAGCAAACATCACCGAACATCCGATGAAATACAGCACTTCACATGACTTATGGGAAACATCAGGGTGAATAGGAATAGGAAGGGAGCACATCTGTAGAGAAATGAGAAGAGAAAAAGGTTAATCAAGTAAGCAGAAAATATATATTATGCAACAATACAGAAATTAATATAGAAATGTATATAGGAGAGCACATAAGGAAAGAAATAGGACAAGAAACAACTTAATAAGCACAAGTTAAAACTAGCAAATTAAACATTTCTTGAAGTATCCATGGTGTCGGTTTCTTGCTGGCGAAGAAATTCCTGCAAAACCAGTGGCTCATCAAAAGTCGTAGTCTTATCTTTGTAGGTAACCTTGAAGAGGCAGGGATGAAGCAAACCAAATCTGGCATTCAGAGCACGTAACTGAGGACGCATATCCCAAAACTTTTTTCGGCGATCTGCTGTTACTTTAGCCACATCCTGGGAAAGGAATAGTCGGTGACCCTCCCAAATGATCTGTTTTTTAGACTTGGCAGCTGACAACACTTGGAGAAGGTCAGCATATTGTAAGAACAGCATGATGACACCTCGGGGTCTGTTAGATACTTTCGGGCCCAGTCTGTGCGCACGTTGAATATTGAAATTAGAAGAAGCAGGTAGGTCCAAAATTTTGGGAAGAAATGATTGAAAAAATTCAGTGGGATTTGATCCTTCAATGTGCTCTGGAAGTCCATAAAGTGTAAGGTTATTCCTGCGCCTGCCTCTTAAGGAGTGAAATATCCGCCTCCAAAGATGAAACCCAGGAACAGGATGTCTGGAGAGAATCTGTCAACTGTTCCACAAGGAGCACACGCGACTCCAAAGAAGACAATTTATCATGTAAAAATTGTAAAGTCTTAGTGGTTGTTTCCATGAATGGTTTAAGTGCACGAATTTCCTCTAGAATTGAATCCATAGAGGCAGAAGCCGAAGAAGCACCTGGGGAAGGAGGGTCCTTCTTTAGACGCTTTGTTGACGCAGTTGTTGGAAGTTTACTTGAAGACTGCATTTTCGGAACTGCACCAGTTGAAGAATCAGATTTCTGAGAAGGAAGTACCTCCATGTCATGGAGAATTGAGTCAGAGTGTGAACAGGTAGCAGAGTCAACAGCAGAAAGTTTGAGGTTCGGCAGTTTCCCCATATGTGTGAGGTGAAATGATGAGGGTAATGAAACCAAAACTCTCAAAGCCAGAAGTAAAGAAAAAATCAGTGAAGGAGGAGTCTGAAGGTAAAAGAGGCCTCAAAAGCGAAAATATTCAGGAAGCAGGAGCCATGAGATATGAAAGTACATTTGCTCCCTGGGAGTAAAATGGCGAATTTTTCAGAACCATGAAGCAAGGAGAGAAAGCTGAAGAGTCAATAAACTGGATGTCATCCTGATTGAAGACTGAAAACAGATTGTGGAAATATTCTTCAAAGAAAGAGCAATTTTTTTAAAAAGTGGTACTGAAGAAAAAAGCAGTTGTGAAAGCCATTGCGTGTAAAAACGGCAAAGGCGCGAAAGAAGGAAAACAAAATGGTGACTGCATACAAAAATGGGCCGATTCGCGCCGAAATTAGGGCTTAAATGGGCATAATAAAGGGAGAAAACAGCGGATGCAGCTCACCTCATGTTTATAAAGAGAGAACTGATGTCGGAGGTAAGAACTGCCCGCCATAACCGGTAATAGATGTCCGGTATCGGAGTTCGGCGACGGAGGTCTGCAGTTATGCCGCCATCTTGTGCGGTGTTCAATCCACGCCCCAGAACAAAACAAATTCTAAGAAGTAGTGTTGGCTCCTCCACGTTGCCGGAGGAACGCCGCCCCACGGCTTCACAGCAGTGCCAACTTTAGAAACAGAAAATGATAATAACTTAGTTATTACCATTTTATGGTTCGTGTTCATCTGCATTGTGGGAGGGTGGGTGGGCAGTGCTGCTCTGCTCAGGGAGCAGGGGAGGAGTGGCTTGCCCACTCTTAAGTGTGTAATGACAGTTTGGTCGGGCCTCTCGGGCTGCCCAAAGCAGTCATGCACACTTCCCTGTTCTCCATGCAGGCTGCAATACAGCCTGAATGGAGAACATGCCCACCCCTCCAGCCCCTGTCTGAGCACTGTGACAGCGCTTAGACCAATCACAAAGCTGCATTGCAGCTTTGTGATTGGCTTTGGAGAGGGAGCCTGGTTGTCTGCTTCCTGTTACTGTCGGAGGCAGGAGAACAGGAGCAGAGAGGCCGCAGAACCCGGCCTCAAGGTAAGTTTAATTTTTTTTTAATTCCCCATCCCTCCATGCAGCACCCCCGTGACACCTTCCTCCAACCCCCCTCGCCAACCTGGCATCCACCCCCACTCCCGCGAGCCATGCTGGCCGCCCCTGGTAATAAGGTAGCAAACAAAACCAAAAATTTTAATTTAACTTGGAGACGCTCCAAACAGTACTAACCTGTATTCTTTGTGTCCCTGAGAACTAGTGAACTCTCGAGGTGGTGGTTGTTTGTAAAACTAAAGTAGAGTGATATGTAAAAAAGAAATCGGACAAATGGTCTAAAACTGATAGACTATGCCAGAACTGCTGCCATCTTACAGTTTCTCACATCTTTCTTTGGCTTCTCCTGGAAGAAAGCACAAAGCGCTCAACAGCAATTGTAACTTCAACCTTAAACAGCGCTTACATTATGTGGGTGTCTGCAAAATTTGAGCACCTGCAATCATTTTTGGGCAAAGGGAATTATCATTCATCAGACTTTGACCCAGATCAAACGAGAGAAATGCAGAAATTTAGAAAGAAAAGGGAAAAGAAAGATAGAAAACAGCAGCAAAGACAAAAGTCAAGAATAAAGGAACCTGCAAGAGTGAGCTCAAGAGGTAGGAAGGACAGGGTGGTGGAAGAAATAGGTATTAGGTGGAATCATGAATGGGCAAGTCCTGGTATTCAACAAACATCACAACAGCAATAAATTCCTAAGAAATATTCGTCCATTTCACGTATTTTTTTTACAAATTAAACACGCTCTTAACCCATAACTTTTATAATTCTGTCTGCATTGCCTTTGTTCTGCTCATTTTCCACAGAAACACATCTTTGCCTTTCCTGCATTCTGCATTTCCCAGCTGATTAGGGATATCAAAGGGACTTGTAACCTCTCAATACATTGATTTGTTTGCTGGTTTCCAGGCATGTAATCACATTTGGCTGCCCTCAAAATATGCATTTGCCGAAACCACAAGTGATTGACAAGAGCTGATTACCTTTCCTTTAGGTTTCCCACAGTCCACGTAATGTCACATTTGAATACTTTCAATTCTCAATCAATTTGTCAGCGAGAGCTTGATTTTCGTTCAAGCCAATTTTGATGTGATTCTACGTTTGCAGCAGTTCACTTCTAAGTGAGTTCGCTTTTATGTGATTGCATTTAGCCAAAGATTCTGTTTGCTCCTTAAATAATCATGTTTTTCTTCCCTGTGGCTTCGATTCCATTTACCAGTGTATTTATTTCAAAGTCCCATTCCATTCCCACCCGTTTTAAGCACAGTCTCTTTCTCTGCCCAGTATCCCCAGACTCGGTTCCCTGCCTGGGATTCACATGGGTATCCTAGTCTGATACAATGGCAATTGTAGCAATTGTTGATGGTCTAACTGAGGCAGTACAGTTCAATCAAAATGCAGCGATTAGATTCTAACTTAGTCCCTTCTGCGCAAATTTCACGGTCTGTCTATTCATGCCAAAAATGTGTTAAGGCACCGTGCATGGCTGAGTACACCCTCCATAACAACACCCTGCTTTTCTTAGTTGGGAGTTGCAGTCCTACATTAAGGATGTGCACAGCTTTGATTCCACGACCGAAATATTATGTGTTATTGGTTTACCCATGGGTTTGCAGAGTTTCTTGTTCTTCCTGCCTCTATGCCCTCGTGTGGTCGTTCCATGCAAACGGACAGAGGGGCATATTATCAAGAAGGGCGTTAAAATTATTGCCGCTTTAGCGGGAGGAAACCGCCGCTAAAGCGGCGATAATGGGCTTGATAATATGCCCTAGTGAATTTCCATAGAAGCCCATGTTCACACCTGAGCCTGGGCTTCTATGGGAATTCACAAGGGCTTATTATTAAGCCCATTATCGCCGCTTTAGCGGCAGGAAACTGCCGCTACAGCGGCGATAATTTTAACACCGTTTTGTGTTAATATGCCCCAATGTTTCCTCACAAAAGTAAGTTGAGGCTGAAATTGAAAGTGCTGTTTTTCGTGAGCTAACGTTGAAGCCATTTACCTCGTGACTCAGAACATAGGTTCATCTTGGCAATCTTTTTTTCATATTTAAACACATTTTAAATAAAAGCGATCCTTATAGACAAATAAACCCACATTTAACATAAACAACATTCATATTGCTAAAATAATTTAAAAACTATAAAAAAGACACGTTTAAAATGCAAACACTACTAATAAAAAAGCAGCAAAAAAATTAAAATAATTTAAAAAAGCTTTTAAATGAAACATTAATATTAAGTTATTTATTAAATAAAAAGATTTAAAATTAAAACAAATAAGTATAACACTATTTTTCAAAATGGTATAATTTCATAAAATGAGAAACAAATTAACAATTAATTCAAAAACAACAAATTATTAAACTAGCAATTAACCAAATGAAAGCTTACATAATTAATTTGAAATTGTCATTTCATTACCATAAAAATATAAAGGAAAAATGTATAATTAACATCAGTTCCCACCCTATTGTCCTACAACTCCAACTTCTTGCTACTGAATTCAAAGTTAGTAATTCAATTTGAAAAAAATCAAAAATACACTTTAAAAACTATACTCAAAAAATGTAAATAATAATTAACCAATTAAATGATTTATGTAAGTAATTACCAATAAATTATTGAATCAAAATAAAAAAAATATTTAAAACGAAAAACAGTATTCCATATTTTTAATCAACTTCCCACCCTAATCTCCTACAAACTCAACAATGAGTTACTAAATGTACAATTACTGAATAGATCTTAAAAGATTTGAATCAAACTATAAAATGACAAACTATACTAAGGAAATAAAAACACATATTATTATAATACAAATTAAAAAATTAATATTCCATACAACTATATTAAAGTAAACAATCTTATATACAATATTTTGAAAAAGCGATATCATAGTCCTAAAAAATGATATTCTTAGCTTTTATATTCTGCCTGCAATACTTTTGAGTTGATGATATTTTTTACTCAATATTTTTGAATCCCATATTTTTTATTTATTATATTGGTGAAAAACCATTATTTGTACACGACTTTGAGAGGCACTGGCTGTGCAATTTCAGTAATCATTTCTTCTCGTTGGAAATTTTTGCCAGTTCAACTCAGATAAAACTTTCACCTGGCTCCATAAGCACCTGAAAACCTGCTTGCTCTCACTAGCATTAGGTCAGTTCATGGGGGGACTTGACTCTCCTTTGGTATGTGTACTTTAGAAAAGACAGTTAACATAGCCTAACATAATTTTGATACATATCACATGCCTGAGGGATGGCCATCCACCTTACTTCATTCTACAATGGTAGGAAAAGGGCAGGCTCTAGGTCAAGCAGAGGCAGCTGTGTGCCGGATCCATGGCAGTCACAATGAAGCGGACCATAGGGCAATCCTTTAGTCCAAGGTAATCTGTTTTTGCCTGCAAGTATGGATGCAGAAGCACTAGTAAAGATGGCTAGTAAACCTTGTCTAGAGTGCTACCCATTAGGAATCCTCCCTCTTTTTGAGACTGTGCTTCATTTTATAGTTCAAGATTTGAGATGTTGACGAAGAAACAAAGGTCAGTCGGCTTGGCTCACTTCCAAGTCTTGATATCAGGCTGAGGTGAGTGTGCTTCATGAACAGGTATTCAGAGGGTGCAATGACAATGAAGTGTGGAATTACAAGTGTGTAAACAGGTTTACCATGAAGGTGGGTCTTCCATTTTTTGAGATTATGTTCTCACTTCGGTGAGATTTGCGGATGCTTTCTAAAGCCAATTTGTTACGTTGTGTTTGAAAACACTGATAAACTACACAATTGTATGTGCTGAGCATTAGTTGTGGGCTGTACACTGGTGTGAATGTTATGCTTAATCTGGAATTTGAATGTGAAATGTACATTGTAGTTCTCCTAGTTGCAGTTGACAGTTGCTGCTCACATGGTGAGTCTATAGGTTGTAGTAGAGATGTTCTCACTATTAAAGATTCTTAAAAAACGCTCATATACCATGTACTTACCAGAAGTACATTATCATAGTGTTACATAATGGGGGAGAAAACAGGGGCTTCTCATCAACAATCTTACTGCAATGGAACAAGGTTTTCTAGGATGACTTTTTAGGCCTCAGGAGATAACGGACAAAAGCAAATTATTGATCCCTGTGGGGTTGTGATACCAAATGGCCTCGGTGCCTGTACACAGTCTTCAAATCTTTTGCTTATGGGCCTCCTTGGGTAAGGGATCATCAGCACGTTTTGATGCAGCTGTGATCTCCTGAGGGCACTTACAATTTAGTGCTTGTCTTGCTGCTGTGCCTGTGTGCTTAGCACTTCTCTAAGGATTGGTGATGCTTGCTGTTCTAGCTATCCACATCTTTGGCAGGAATTTCCTGATATCGCAAAGGGCCAATTTGTTTAGTTGTGTGAAGGCTGAGCCTAATGCAAAATAGCTACCTTCTGCAGGTCTTCTGTGTCTTGCATCTGAACTCTTGAGGGAGAGTTGAGGATCAATTCTTAAAAAGGATGAGCTCTGAAACACTTCCTTGTTATGCAATCCATTTGGAAGTGCTTTTCCATCCTGTTCATTATCCCCTCATCTTTCTGTTGTCACACGTTTTTTCTCCTATAGTCCTGTAAGTAAGTAAGTAAGTAAATATTACTTTTATTTGATTTCATTAAAAATCATAAAAGCATGAGAGCATGAGAAAAACACATCTTGCATAATGATTAGCTAAGGTTAAAAATCTATGAAATATAGACGAGTAAAACCAATGTCCTTTCGTAAGCTTTGGTCACTGCGACAGTTTAAGAGATAACCATATAAGAAGTTCATTGCAGTTCGATGTGAAAAAAGCAGTACTTGATACCTGTGCAGATAGGCAGTTACCGGTCAGTCATATGCCTTTGCCATGTGGACTATTGTCTTTTTTGTCCAGTTCTTTAGCTGCTATTTTCCAAAAGGTGATCGCTCGACATGACAGCTGGATTGACAGTCCACCAAGGCATTGTATCACTGCAGCTCTGCACGATCTCAATTGGTGCTTCCTGAAAATCTCCCGAAGAATTGTTTTACGATGTTCCAGTATTGCAGGGCAGATGCATAAGAGGTGTAATAACGACTCTTCTCCTTGATCACACAGGCGACATTCTCTTGTGGGCCATGTAAACTTCCATTTCGGGGTTAAATCCTTTATAGGGAACGAACCCAAACGCAGCAGCGTCAAGTAGTGCTTTTTGTGATGCGAGAAGTGTTCGGACAAGTACGGTTGGGGTTTCAAAATCTGGTATGATTGAATCACTGCCCATGCGTGTTTTTTCTTAGTCCTGTATATTTTTCCTCAGTAATCTCTTTGTTTCACAATTTACTACTTGCTTCAGGTACCACACTCAGCTCCAGGCCTGACTTTCAGCACTAGAAGACTTCTATTCCTCAATCCTCTTCCGGGAGGTTTGCCTTTAGCCCTTTTCCTCCTTGGTGCCAGGGAACTGATAGTGCACACTAATGTGTTCTAGTAATCAGTTATTTTCAACAGTAATGATTACATTTAACAGAGGTGTAACACGCTTTAATCTTGGTGATACATACGCGCAAAACAAAAGACCTCTAACAGGACCACAGGTTACCAGAGCACACATCTAAATATTTTTGAAACTATGTACACAAGAATTGTAATATATTGCCTAGAATTGAACAAAACATAAGCTGGGCAGCAAGTTCCTTAAGGTTGCTGCAACCAAGTTATGGTACTCCTTACAAAAAAGTCCACATGCCAGCTATACCTGTTCTCTTTTTAAAATCAAAGACCTGTCTTTGCAAGAAACAGGGGTAATCCTTTCTCCTGCTGGATCACATCATTGACCATGACATAGAAGGGCACGTCATTTTATGTAATCTGACCCGCTCTATCGTGGGTACGTATGAACAGATAAATTAATATTTCGGCATGCTTTCATTTTCATTAATTGGCTTTGTATTTTGTAGCAATGTGCCTTCTTCTGTGTAGTTCCCCCTGATCTGTCACCTTTGATGGACTTTGTCTCTACAACGAATGAATGCCATATGTTAATTGTGACATTATAGGCAAAACAAATTGTTCATAAACTGCCCTGGTTGCGACAAAAAATCAAATGTACAATTTAGCCTGGGAAAATAATGGATACGTAATTCAAAGATCTTTCCTACCTGCTACAAAACATCCAGTATGACTGGGAAAATAGACTTCTGATAAGTGTTGTGGAACAGTAGAGTTTAAAAATGTACTTTGTGGTTCCTGAAAACAAAGTGAATTAAAACCAGGTAATTACAGGAAAACTAGAATCTCTGTATGTTTCTACATAGTTTTAGCCACAGAATCTTTTTATTTTATAATAAAATGGTTCTGATATCCTTGTGCAAAAATGACTAACTGCTTTTTGGTATATTTATTTTTACAGTACAGATTCTGCTTTTATTGTCCTTGTCTGCAATGAACATGAGCAAGACAGCAAGGATGTAAGTGGTTTATGGTAAGGCTGAAGGTTTGACCATATTTTAAAAGGAATGGTATACCCTCATCTGTACATTAAAGAGAATACTGCAAGTTCTCTCGGAGTCCCATTACCTTAAAAAGAAACTCAGGCTTCATTCATCACAGAGTTCCTTGTGGCTTACAATAGCCTTATTATATACAGTAAGACAAATGTGCCATAGGACATTCCAACAGGACAGACAGACGGACGGAGGGATGGATGGATGGATGGACGGATGGATGGATGGATGGGTGATTTGATGGATGGATCAATCAGGTGCTGGTCAGATGAAAGAAGGATGTATAGACAGGCATCAGACAAGCAGGACTCAGGGTAGGGGTTTTTGAAGTGGTATCCTTTCACCAGAAACAAAAAAAAACATTCTATCATTTCAAACAACCTTCTCCAGTATTTAGGAAGTTAAATGCATGTTTATAATGATAGTTAGAGCTCTCAATAGATTTTTGCGGCGGTGGCAAACATTTATAATCGGTCTATAATTAAAACAAAAGCATTTACATTTTCTGGTCTAAATGTATTAAACATATCTATGAGTCTTTCGCAGTGATGTGTTGTGTGCTTGGGAGCAATTACATTTCTTACTCGCCTCATTTTATTGAACATAAATTACGCCAAGGATTTAATAAACTGGGCCGTTAACGAAGTTTAATCTGTTCGCCCAGTAACAAACTCAATTAGGAGTAAGAGTAAGATTCGAAGAAAAAACGTTTCAGACAAAATAAATTAAAAACCAAGAACGTATTTGACCACAATACAATCAAATCAGAGGATAAAATAATTGAAAAAATATGAAAAATAACGGTTAGAAAGCAATGCTTTAGGAATGGCCTGCTCTCCTAAAAGGATTAGCCTTTGAATAGGCTTACTGGAAACAAACAGGGCTATGCATCATTTTGATAGGACCAAGTCTTAACACATTGGGAACAGATACATTATGTGGTTTTGGGATTCCTTTCAGTGAAATGACAATTATTCAGAGCTATTACCGTGCATGCTGGAGCTGTGCATAAGGAAATAGTGGGAAAGTGAATTGAGTGTGCCCAAATGCTGAAGGGACGCTGATAAGTAACGACGTTGCAGGCTCCTTGATAAGTAAGTAACCTGACGATTCTGAACAATTGTGCAAGTATACATAAAGGCAGGCAAGCTTCATGTCACCAAGATGAGCCTCCATTGGGTACATAGGTGCAGATTATTTTGGTTTGGTGCGATGCAAAGCGCTGTAGTGTCCTGCAGGACACGTCATGCAACAGCCCCTCTCTAGGGGCAGTCTTGCCACTCACCCCACACCCATCTAAAACAGGTATCACCAGCTAGGTGACCCTTTTAATAAAAGTGGCCGGGTGCACATGTTTGTGGCCAGTTATCACCAGGGCTTTAAGTGGGCCAGGTCCTGCTGGTGCTGAGCACCGGCAGTTCTTAAAAGCAGGTGCTGAAACGGGTCCCTATCGGGCTCTATACTTTTACCATTAGGGTGGGGGTTAAAAAATAAAAAGCTTAACTCTGAAATAGTACCACCCTCACTGCTTTTGATGTAACTTCAAAGACTTATTTTTCAGTTTTATATAGCGCAAACGTGGAGCAAACACGAGTACATGTTACATTACAGAAGGACACATTCATGTTTTGATTCAGAGTATATGGAGCCGAACTGAGGCTCGAACCTGTTTTCTCTGCTCGAAGATCGGCTGCTCTAGCCTTAGCCACAACCTCACCCACAAGAACGGAAGCATTTTCAATATTATAGACAATGAAGTGGTAGTTGTTGCTTATTTATCTCATGCAATTCACAACCATTGACACAGCCAATAGCCCTGACTTGTAGGTGTAATTTGACTTGTGTTAAATATCAGGATGAATGAACAGAAGCAGCAAAATAGCAGTCGAGGGGGCACACTATAATAAGTACAGGTTTTTAGCTTAAGTGTTTTAAGCCACACCCTCAATTACATAAGCCACATCCCTATGGGAGACCCCCCCTCCAGTTGTTTCATCCCACTTAAAGCTCTGGTAATCACCCATACCACTAGTGTCCATGTGGTAGCATTCAAGACTAGAGCCCACATCTTTACTTTGGCAACAAGGACAGTTGATATCGTACTCCGACCTCACCTCTCCACCTGCTCCATCAATGCAAGCAGAGGGGCGCACATAATGCTATACCTGCTTGAAGACTGCTGTATCACCTGATAGGAGCTGTTCGGGCCCCCGATAGACATTGTGCAGCATTTTAGCTCCCCCCAAAAGGCAAACACAGGGGTTGATAAGGTATGGACAGTGGCAGCTCCTCCCTGTGGGTAGAAGAGCGTCGCCCCACAGCTTTCTCACAGTGCGAGAAGCAGAAACATAAAACGGTATTATAAATACCATTTTATGTTTCTGCTTCTCTCACTGTGAGAAAGCAGACAGGTTTGGTTGAGGGATCGGGTCTGCTCGAGGGCTGGGGAGGAGTGGCTTTCCCAGTGTTGCGGGCCCTGACTGTTTGGTTGGCCCTCTGGGGCCGAGCAACCCAGTAATGCACACTCTCAGCCTACATGGAGAAAATGGCCTCTTCAGAGTGAATCAAGAGGACAAGAGAGGGTGGTCAGACACAAGCTGCGGCCGGCAGTGGAAGTACCTGCAGGGCGGTGACGTGGGGAGGGGGAGGGGCAGGGTGGAGGGTAGTAATGTATGGATTACGGAGTTTTACAGGTAAGTAAACATTTAAATAAATAAAACGAATTTCGTTGAGTGCACTGCTTCACCAAATGCAATGCAGTGCGTGCAACTAAATCCGTTGTATTTATTTATATGTTTACTTACCTGTAAAACTCCGTAATCCATACATTACTACCCCCACCCTGCCCCTCCACCTCCCCACGTCACCGCCCTGCAGGTACTCCCACTGCCGGCCGCAGCTGTCAGACACTGATTAATGTAAAGAATTGATCCTGTGCCATCGAAGTGCCATTCTACCACACAGTCTCTGCCAGCCTTACCAGTCCCCTCAAGCATTAGCATGAAATTTCCAAACGCCCAGGGACCCAGAGATGAAAAGAGGATCAGAGAAGCTGAACAACACGAGGGAGAAAAGCACTCTATGTCTAAATTTGCACGATGGAGAAGTGGAATCATCCCAGAAAGGTACCCAGAGCACGAGGTGCAGATCACCAAGTGGCACCCCAATAAACAGACTGAAATCCTCAGAGACACCACCATGGCCATCTAAGTTTGACAGATGGACATGATCCATGCCAATGGAAAGCACAAGGAAAGCATGGCAGTATTAGAAGTTGGACAGAAACACACAACACGGTGACTGTGGTCCAGACATTAGGACCACATAGTCACGCACCCGTAAGGCACACTGTGTCACAACCCACCAACCATGCCTCATGACAGCAATGCCTTAAGTCTCAAGTCTTGCACAACCCAGAGAAAGTGGGACAGAACCGCAACTTTCTACTACGCATGGAGGGAGGTCCTGTTAAAGGGAACACCAAGGAGTAGAAGCTCCAAAAAGGTCCCCTGAGGAGAGAATGGGGACACACAGAATGGCGCCACACTGACCCGGAGAAGAAGAGGGTCAGACAGAGGGAAGACCCTTGAGACAGAGGGCCAGCCACACATATCTACCCATGGAGTAGGATCTCCAAGAAGGTCCCTGAAGATAAGACATGCCACACATGACCAGATGCACCACAGCACCAACGGAGACAAGGAGAATTGTATCAGTAACTGCCCTGATCATCAACACGGTAGAGCCCATCACCAGAGGCCAGTGGCTGGAGCACAGTGGCCGTTTACCACTGAGAGGTCTTGTTGGCCAACATCTGATTAAGGTGCATGCTGCTGTACCCAGAAGAGACACGCAACAAGAAATCTCAACTGCAAGAAATAGGTTGCATTATGAAGCACCAAGGAAAAAGAGAAAAAAGAAGTGTAGCCTGCTGATTTACACTGGGAAAACTGATGTCCGACCAAGTCCAGCAGGAGGGAAGATCAAGAGTGGACAGCTCTGGAAGGTGCATTTAAGAGGACTTGAGCCACAGATGGAAAGCATCTATCCACACCAAGGAACCAATGAATGAAACAAGAATGGCCTGGCAACAGCACAGCAGAAGATCCAGGAGTATAGCCGCAAGCATGTGCAAAGCAAGTCTCTGCCCGAAGCTCTGCAGTGGAACCAGAAGCAAGCCGCGATCCAAGCTCAAACCGAGTCTCTACCCCAAGCCCAGCAGGAGACGAGAGAGTAAGCCACAAGCATGTGTGAACCGAGTCTTTCCCCCCATGCTTCCCACCATAACCATCCAACCATTGTAACCAGTAGCTCAGAAACACTGAGTATCCAGTTTGAAGGATAAATGTGCCTCCACAAAGAAAAAATGTAAACACCTGGCCACCATAACTTCAAGTTTTCAACAACCCAAGAAGGAATGCCCACGACCATCAAGGCAAGTGGCCACCACCTGTCATACAGGTTCACCACACAACTGAAAACCCCATCATGGCAGATCCTGTCTGGTGCATCATCACTACCATCCTTGAAGCATTGAATACCCTGAGTGGAGTCCAACACTCCAATGGGAACCTCAAACAAGAAGTGCCAGTGACACTCAGAAGAATCAGTCAACCAGAGACTACTGCTCAACCTGCCTGCATCCTGATCCTAGTGGTGAGAGAGAGTCTTGACCAAGACCCATCTACCGCTGCGGTTTGCAGGAGCGACTAGACAGTGGTCTTGCAGCAGTCCAGACGCGGCACATACGCAGTCCCAGCGCATACCACACACAGTCGTGTGGCAACCCATCCAAAGTGTCACCACAAGAGCGACAGATGGACTTGGCACTGCCCCACCATGCCATTCCAGGAGGTAATATGGCCTTGCAGTGGGGACTTTATCAGGTTTCAGACATTTTCAACGAGCCACGCAACATCACCAAAGCAAGCTTCATGATGGATGCTTCGCAGTGGACTTTGACAACACTCCTGACAGACCACTTTGACCTTCTGACACTAACCACAAATCATCCGGAGCATCAGTAGAATGGTCCAACTCCACACAAGGAACCTGACATAAGCAAGCATGCATTTGGAAAGTTCCTGTAATCTCTGACCCAGCGTTTGTGTTCTGAACCAGGTTACATTATGAGTACAAGCAGACTTTGGGCCCGATGTAGGTAAATGCCATTTACCGATTTTAAAATACCGAATCCTACCGATTCGGTATTTCAAAATCGGTAAATGGTATGTAGGTCCCAACATCTGGATTCGTTACCGAATCCTTAACAATTCTTTAATTACCGATTCGGTAAATACCGAATCGGTAATGCCCATTCATTCCTATGGGCTTTGAAGCCCATAGGAATGATTAGGCATTACCGATTCGGTATTTACCGAATCGGTAATTAAAGAATTCACAAGGGTGCAGGGGGTGTCACTTTGACACCCTCTGGCACCCCCAAAACAGGCACAGGTGCCATGTGGCAGGCATACCTGCCCTAAGGGCAGGTCTGCCTGTCACATGACATAGGTGTGCATGCACACATGTGCATGCACACCGGAATCGGTATTTTACCATGGATTTGTATTCCATGGTAAAATACCGATTCTGTAAGCCATGTGCAGAAGGTACATTGCCTACCTACATTGCATTTTCGGTAATTTTACAGAATCGGTAAATTTACCGATTCGGTAATGATACCGATTCGGTAAAATTACCGAAAATGTGCCCCTACATCTCGGTAGCCCTTTACCGATCGGAAACGGCCGAAAATCGGTATTTTCGGCCGATTCGGATCGGTAAAGGGCTACCTACATCGGGCCCTTTGTCCTGTTCCAGTTTGTTTCATCAGCCCATATGTTCCCTGCTGTCCTGCTGATTGACTCTAGAGATTTATGGACCCTATGGTATTCAGTTGGTTGTTTCTTTTGCTACCACAGTTCGGACTCATTGTTTTTCTTTTGGATTTTGGGAGGAAGGTACTGTGCTGTAGGACATGTCATGCAGCAGATGCTCCCTAGGGGCAGTCCTATCACTCACCCCACACCCATCCAATACAGACGTCACTGATCATGTGACCCTGTAAAAAGAAAGGCCCAGGTGCACTCGCTCATGGCCAGTTATCACCCATACCACTAGTGTGTGTGTGGTTCTTTTACTTAGCATGTGGGCCTAGGGCCACAGCTTTACAAGCGCCACATATGGAAGAGTCGATCAATTGCGGTGCAGAAATGATTTTGAAGTCAAATAGTTGATAGGAACACGCCCCAAAATGGCTTCATGTTGCATAGTCCCAAACGCCTTGTGGCCATTTGCAAAGATATAATGGGCAGGAACAGCACATTACCCCAAGACCGGCCTCCTCGTCACACTCCACTGCATATGATGCACTCCCACCTCCCAGACAGACCCTTTACTCAATGTTAGTTTTTCTACTTGCTCTGTGCCAGAAGACTTCCCTACCCGACAAGTAGCCCCTCCATTCCTACTACCATGTTTTTTAATTTCTGTCTACCGGGGCAACAGTTATCTACCAAAGTGGCATAAAAACTCCTCATGGTAAGGTGTTTTGAACTTTCAAGTTGTGATTTGTCATTCACATGTGGAAGCGCTTAGCTTCAGCAAGGGCATTACAGGTGCAGTCGATCCCTCTCATGCTGCAAATCCATGTGCTGAGCTGGGGCGCAAGGATAAGAGCTGGCAGACTAGAGAAGCCAGCTTCCTCTTCTTCACATTAGGGAGCTGAACATTGTAGGTACTTCTGCTATGGAATGTAAGATGCAGTGAGGCTAGACACTGGGTGGAGGTTTCTACAACAGGAAAGTCTTGTGAAAAGAAACTTTGCCTCTATCGAAACCCTACAAAAATATGAAGCCATTGCTCCTAATATAGCAGTTACAAGGAAAAGGATTATGGGGTCTGCCAAGAAAGTTTAGTATAGGCATCATGTGTTAGAGTCTAGGGTTGACATACAGTCAATAATACAAGTGGCTGTAACCTCAGCTCCCAGTGAACCCGCAAAAAAACACCGTCTGATGAAGATTAGCAAGAGACTGGCTCTAAATGCAAATGTGTGCACTGTTGGACTTGGCCCTTTTTCCAGGATCATCCCTGAACTTTTTGCCTTCCTCCTATATTTTTTCTGACCTGTAGTTGGCTATTTTGTGACTCTGGGCACTTTACCACTGCTGATCAGTGCTAAAGTGCATATGCTCTACCTATTATAAATTGATGTATAGATTAGTGATTCCATGATTGGCTGGTTTGGTTTACCTGGTAGACCCTAGTACTGTGCACTTAGAATGCCCAGGGCTGGTAATTCAAATGCTGCTGGTGGGCTTGCAGCACTGTTTGTGCCACCCACAGACGTAGTCTTCTTGTTGCTGCACGCTTCTCCGATGATGTGAGAAGTCTCAACTCGATGCGTCCGATTTTGCGGCAACACTCTTCTCCAACGTTGCGAGACGCTTCTGCACAATGCGACAACTGCAGCAGCGATACCCTTGTTCCGTGATGCGAAGACCTCAGCTCCGGCACGCTTCTCCTTGGATGCGAGGCGCTTCTCTTGATGCGATGCAATACGACAGCTACAGTGACGACATTCACGATGCGACGGCAGCAGCAGCGACGGCAACACGCTTCTCCTTCGGTGCGAGACGCTTCTCTCGATGCAGTGCAATATGACAGCTACAGCGGCAACATCCAAGATTCTACGGCAGCAGCGACGATGACGAACACTTCTCCTTCGTTGCGACACACTTCTCTCGATGCGGTGCAATACGACAGCTACAGCCGCGACATCCAAGATGTGACGGCAGCACCGGCGACAGCGACATGCTTCTTTTTCGTTGCAAGATGCTTCCAGCTCCATGCGACATGCAGTCCCTCTGAAGGCTCAAAACAGCAGCAGGCACTTCCAAAGAACTTTGGGGTGCTGGGGTTTGAAGTCCATGAGACTTCAGCAGGAGGCAAACTCTTTTCTCAAGCCCTTGGAGATCCTTCACAAGTTGAATAAAGTGCACAAAAAGTCCTTTCTCCGTTCTTAGGCAGTCAGGCAACTACTGCAGGCCAATCCCCCAAGCAGCACTACAGCTTTGGGATAGTCTCTCCTCAGTTTCTTAAGGTTCCTCTCCTCAGCAAAGGTTTCTTCTTGTTTGTCCAAATGTGATCTAATTTCTTAGGATCAGGGTCCCAATATTTATACCCCAAAATCCTTTGTCCTCTGAGGGCAGAGGGGCCTTTGCCTAGTCCAACGCAGTTCTGGAGCACTCAGTTTAAATGGCTCATTCTTTCCTTTCACAGTGCAGGGCAGAAACATCAGACGCCCCACAGGAGGTGGAACCAGCATTGTGGAGGAAAGGCACAGCCCTGGAGCACTCTGTTGACATGACTCCTTCTCTCCTTTCACAATGCAGGGCAGAGACATCAGACGCACCACAGGAGGTTGAACCAGCATTGTGGAGGGAAGGTACAGCCCTATTCAGGTCCCAGGTGCAACTCCTCTCTCCCATCTAGATGCAGATCTCTGTATTCACTACTGGGCTGACTCATTCTGTCTCCTGGAATTCCCCAGCCCTGTCACTCAAAACTCCAGACAAGGAATACACAACCTAGCAGAGGCAGGCTTGGATAGTTAGACAAGAAAATACCTACTTTCTAAAAGTGGTATTTTCAAACACAGAATGTTAAAATCAACTTCACTAAAAGATGTATTTTATCATTCTGAGTTCAGGCATACTGAACTCGAATTTCTACAGTGTTCCCTGAGTCAGTTAGGATTATAAAATGTAATAATCTAGCTGCCCTTCTGGCCTATGGAGAACAGGTAGCCTTGCAATAGTGAAAGACGAAAATGACTGTAAATCACTATTAGGACATGCTACACTCACCAGAGCATGCCCTACCTTATACTTACAATGCACCCTGGCCTTGGGCCTACTATAGGGGTGTCTATAATTAAGCAAAGGGAAGGTTTAGGGACTGGCAAGTGGGTGCACTTGCCAAGTTGACATGGCAGTCACAGACTGCATACAGGTTCTGCAATGGCAGACCTTAGACACATTTTACAGGCTGCGTCTGTGGGTGGCACAACCAGTGCTGCAAGCCCACCTGCAGCATTTGATTTACAAGCCCTGGGCACACATGGTGCACTGTACTAGGGGCTGACAGGTAAATCAAATAACCCAATCATGGAATCACCAATTACTACATCGATTTTAACATAGGGAGCACTTGCACTGCGGAACTGAATAGCAGTGACACAGTGGCCAAAGCATATAACCAACAGAAACATATCAAAACAGAGGAGGCAATCAGTAAAAATGGAAGAGAGACTCAAGCCAATGATGCCAGGTCTAACACGTTTCCCCTCCAGATGAACTGTGGGGAGAACTACCCTTCCTCATGGGAGTTCTCTTCACTAAGGTGGAAAAATCTGGACAGACCATCAGCGTTGGCGTACTCTGTACCAGGGCGGTGTTCCACCGTAAAGTCCAATTCCCTGTAGGGGAATGGACCACCTCAACAACTTTGGGTTCTCACTCCTCATCTGCAATAGCCATCTGAGGGGCCTGTGGTCGGTCAGAACCAGGAAGTGAGTCCCAAACAAGTATGGTCTAAACTTCTTCAGTGCCCAGATAACAGCTAATGCCTCAAGCTCAATTGCATTCCACCTCTGTTCCCGAGGAAGTAACCTCATACTGATGAAGGCTACAGGTTTGCCTAGGCTCTCTTCCTTAATCTGCGATAGAACAGCCCCCATACCATGCTCTGAAGCGTCTGTCTGAACAATTAATTATTTTGAGAAGTTGGGCGCATGAAGCACGGGTGCTTTGCACATGGCAGTCTTCAGGGCGTCAAAAGCCTTCTGACAGGTGTCAGTCCAGTTCACTTTCTTGGGCTGCTTCCTGGAAGTCAGCTCAGTCAAGGGTGCAGCAATGTTGCCATACCCCTTGAAAAACCTCCTGTAGTACCCTGTGAGTCCTAAAAAGTCTCTCACCTGTGTCTGAGTTTTTGGGGGTTCCCATGCCAGGATGGTATCAATCTTGGGATGCAGGGGTGCCACCTGGCCGCTCCCTACCTGGTGACCCAAGTACACCACGGAACCCTGCTGGATCTGGCACTTACTCGCCTTGATGATGAGGCCTGCCTTGCGCAGTGCCATCTACACTTCCCAGAGGTGCTGCAAATGTTCTTCCCAAGTGGCGCTGAACACTGCAATGTCATCCAGGTAGGCTGCACTGAAATCCTCGAGTCCAGCCAACACCCAGTTGATCAACCTCTGAAAGGTGGCAGGGGCATTCTTCATCCCAAAGGGCATAACCTGGAATTGGTAGTGCCCATCTGGTGTGGAGAATGCTGACCTCTCCTTAGCCCCATCAGTCAAGGCGATCTGCCAGTACCCAGACGTCAAATCAAACATGCAGAGGTACCGTGCAGCCCCTAACTGATCAATGAGCTCATCAGCTCTGGGGATGGGGTGTGCGTCAGTCCTGGTGACTGAATTGAGCCCTCTGTAGTCCACACAGAACCGGAGTTCAGGTGTGGCACCCAGCGTGGCAGTCTTTAGGACCAAGACCACTGGGCTGGCCCAAGGACTGTTTGAGGACTCAATTTCCCCCAAAGCAAACATTTTGGATATTTCCTCCTTAATGTAAGCCCCAACCTTGTCAGTCACTCTGTAAGCCTTGTGCTTCACAGGAAGACTGTCTCCTGTGTCCACATCATGTACGCACCACTCTGTGACACCAGAAATCAAGGAAAATAGATCATAGAATTGCCCCAACAGTTGGCAACAATCTTGATGCTGATCAGGGGTCAGTGTGGCAGAGAGGCTGACACCATCCACTGACTCATCTTGCTCTGTTGCAGACAGGAGGTCAGGAAGAGGCTCAGTCTCCTCCTCTATTCCACCATCTGTCGCTAGGAGCATGCCCACTTCTGAACTTTCTAAGTGGGGCTTCAGACTGTTAACATGCAGGACCCGCAAGGGGTTCCTGGGAGACTGCAAGTTCACCAGATAGGTAACATCACTCTTGCGCTCCACCACATTATATGGACCGGACCACCTGTTCTTGAGCGCACAAGACTCCACCGGGGCTTCAGGCGGTTACCCTGGAGGACACGCAAGGGCTTCCTGGGAGACTGCAAGTGCACCAGATAGGTGACATCACTCTTGCGCTCCACCACCTCATATGGACCGGTCCACCTGTCCTTGAGTGCACAAGGCTTCACAGGGGCCATGACCCAAACTTTCTTTCCAGGCTGAAGCTCAATCAGAGAGGCAGATTGCCCCCAGCCTTCCTTGACCAGATTCAAAGGTTCTCTTACCGGGTGTACATAAAAAAGCTCAAAGGGGCTGAACCCTAGGGACTTTTCTGGCACCACAGGTAGGCAAACAGAAGGCATGGCAAGAGGACATCCCACCTACGCCTCATTGGTTCCCCAAGACCCATAATCATGCCTTTAAGGGTCCTGTTGAGTCTTTCAACCAGCCCATTACCTTGTGGTTGGTAAGGAGTGGTGAACTTATAGGTAACACCACACTCCTTCCACAGAGACTTCATATAATTAGAAATTAAGTTTGTACTTCAGTCAGACACCACCTTTCTGGGGAACCCCACAAGGGAGAAGATCCCCGTCAGTGCACGTCCCACCACTGGGGCTGTCACTGTTCTGAGCAGAATGGCTTCCGGGTACCGGGTAGCATGATCCACCAAGACCAGGATAAATCTGTTGCCCATGACTGTCTTGGGGTCCAGTGGCCCCAAAATGTCAATGCCCACCCTTTCAAAGGGGGTACTGACTACAGAGAAAGGTTGGAGAGGGGCCTTGTGCCTCCTCCCACTTTTCCCAATTGCCTGGCAAGTTTGACAGGTCCTACAATGAGTATCTGAACTCTTCCGCATCCGGGGCCAATAAAAGTGGGAGACAAGCCTTTCAAAGGTCTTGTTCTGCCCCAGATGACCAGCTAAAGGAACATCATGAGCCAAACCCAGTAGGAAGGCTCTGAAGCGCTGGGGAGCCACCAGCACACAAGTTGACCCAGGCTCATCAACCTTAGGCTCGCTTTACAGGAGACTGTTCTCCCAGTAGATCCAATGTGATCCAGACTGATCACCTGCTGGCTGGTTTGTGGCCTGTTGCCTCAAACCCACAAGAGAAGGACACTTCTGCAGCTCTTCCCAAAATTCCTCCCTGGAGGGACCCCCTTCTTGTTGCCAATGGGTCAGCTCAAGTAGGTTCCCCAGTTCAACTTGCTCCCCTGTAGGTTCCAGGGCATCCCCCTCAAGGTCTGCTTCCTCCTGGACCGTGGGAACAATGGGGGCTGGTTTCCCACACCTCCTACCACTTCTCTTTAAGGCAGGTCCCTGGGCCATACTTTCAGGCTCCAGGGTCTCTTGAACACCATAGACCAAGTGGTCACACACGCCCACTCAGGCAGACCCCACATCTCTAAATGAGCCTTCTTCTCCACCTTAACCCAAGGGGAGCTTTCCAAATCATTGCCCAACAGAAAATCAACAGGCATGGCTGGCCTCACAGCTACTTGAAGAGTATCAGAGACCCTTCCCCACTCAAAGGAAACTTGAGCCACTTTGCAATGGCTCTCTGTGTTGTCAGCAGCAACAACTGGGAAGAATGAATTAGGGATCACCTGCTCTTCAGACACCAAGTGACACTTGACAGCTGTCACTCTGGCTCCGGTGTCTCTCTGAGCCTCCACTCTATGGCCATTGATGGTCACCCACTGCCTGTATTTTTTAGTGTTAATTTGGTTTTTGGAACTCTGGTTAGTTGTTGCACCTGTTGGACCTTGTCAAAATGGAAGTCAACAATTGTCACCTGTACATCTACAAGACAGGGGAGCTAAAAGTATTTTTCAAGGAGAGGGGGCTACCTGTGAAGAGGAGATCCACAAGGCAGGATCTTAAGGCAGCCCTGTATAGCTATGAGGTGCTACGCTGGGAAGCAACACTAACAGATGACTCCGAGGAGGAGTCTGAGAGGGAGGATTCCCAGCCAGAATACCAAGAGGGCAGTGGACCTGAGGAGGAAACATTTTGAGAAATATTGGCTTGTGAAGAGAGGAATCAGATTCATGCGCATGACCGGAGACTGAGGCAGCTAGACCGGGACTGCAAGGAAATTGAGCGAGCCTTAGCTGAAAGAATAAGTGTGTAGCTAAGGAAGTGAGCTTTGCTGAGTTGGAGGTGGAGTCCAGCTCAGATGGTGGCAGCAAAATTGAGTTATCTAGTGCTGAGGGGGCAGTACATACACCCATGTGGCGCCTGACTTGAAGGAGGGGGTAAACATACACCAGGAAGTTCAAGGACATGAGGTAGCTCCAGTAGTGCGCAGCTTCCCTGAGGAGAATGGGAAAACTGGTGCAGGGGTTCATGATCCCAGTGGCGGGAGGGACCTTATTTATTTATTTATTTTGACATTTATAAAGCGCGAAACGAAGGCCCGTGGGCATCTCGGCGCTAAGTAACTGCAATGTTTAACCAGCAAGGGGACTAGGAAGTTATTGATTAAAAAGCCAAGTTTTTAGGTTTTTTCAAAAAGACCATAGAGACGTGCTGGTCTTGATCGAATAAGGCAGTGTGTTCCAAAGTTTTGGAGCAGCCACAAGGAATCTTCTGTCACCCCAGTTGACAGATTTAGTTCGGGGGATCACCAGGTCCAGGGAGCTGGAGGAGCGCAGTGCTCTAGATGGACAGTAAGGGGTAAGGTTCTGAGTGAAGAACGCTGGAGCAGCGTTATGTAAAGCCTTATATACCAGACATAAGGTCTTGAACTTAATCCTCTTCCTCACCGGAAGCCAATGTAGTTGTCTTATAGTGGGTGAGACCGGATGGAATTTGGGGATTCGCCCTAGGAGCCTAGCGGCTGCGTTCTGTATAGACTGCATTTTTGTTAACACTCTCTCCTGGGCCCCTAGAAACAAAGCGTTACAGTAGTCTAGGGTGGAGAGCACCAGGGAACTTACCAGTGTTTTCGCCATGTTTTCAGGTAAGAAGGACAGAATTTTTTTGATGAGCCTGAGTTTATGAAAGGCTGAAGAGGATATCTGGTTGGCGTGTGGAAGAAAGTTCAGGCGGTTGTCGAACATAACTCCCAAGTTCCTCACTATGTCAACCGGGACTGGGGGCTGGCCCATGGATGACGGCCACCAAAGAGGGGACCACTCCGGAGAAAGATTGCCGAAAATTACAACCTCCGATTTATCGGAGTTTAGCTTCAGGCAATTGTGTGACATCCAGTTCCCGATGGCCGACATGCCCTGGTTGAACATGTTGGCTTTCTGAAGTCCATCATTTTTGACGGCAAGGACCAGTTGAGTGTCATCAGCGTATGAAGTAAGGCTCATCCTGTGTGCCCTGATGACGTTGGCAAGGTCCGACACATAGATGTTAAAAAGTGTCGGACTAAGGGATGAGCCTTGGGGAACTCCACACGTTAGTGACAGGGGGGAGGATTCAAAAGGTCCCACAGTGACGACCTGGGTCCTGTTGGCCAAGAAAGAGGCCAGAAGATTTTTGGCTTTACCTTGAATGCCTATGCTCTTGACACGGTCGACCAAGGTGGTGTGGTCGACCGTGTCAAAGGCCGCTGACAGGTCTAGTAGAATCAGGACGGCAGTGCCTCCCGCATCCCGGATAGATCTGATGTCGTCCGCCGCTTTGACCAAGGCCGTCTCGGTTCCGTGAAAGCGACGGAAGCCAAACTGTGTTTCATCTAGGCATTTGTTATCCTCGATGAAGGAGGAGAGTTGAGTATTCATAATTTTTTCCACTATTTTAGCTAATAGTGGGAGACTGGCGATGGGGCGGTAGCTTTTGGGTTCTTCTTTATCAAGAGTGGGTTTCTTGAGCAACGGTTTTATTCTACTGACTCTAGATGAGAGGTGCAGGTAGAGGGGTTGTCCCAAGGTTGAAGTCCTGGTATGTGAGTAGGAAGACCGCCCAGAAGAGTGTGGGTTGAAAGACAGAGACAGTCAGATACTGTCTTGCCAATCTCAGGAGAGTGGTGTGGAGTATGTGTGCGAGGCACTGGATGGTGAGGTGAAGGATAGTTTGGTTAACCACTGGGGGGGGCTGTGTGAACCAATTGTGGAACAGCATATTGTAAGTCCCTGTTTTCCAGAGCTATGCCAACACCTGTTGGAGAGTGAGTTTTCTGACCCCAGGGAGCTCACATTGGAGACAGACCTTTTGGTGGATTCCAGAGGGTCTGGAGAGGCATTTTTGGAATGACCCTGTGGGGAGTGGCTCAGGTATCTTTCAACCCAGAGTTGTGGAAGTGGTTCAGAGTAGCCCAGCTAGGTCCCGTTGTAGTGGGAGCGGTGTAGGGGCTCACGTCCTGTCTCAGTGGAGAAGGAGTGAGTGTGGTGCTGCGTGTCCCAAGGTGCCCGAAATCCCGTCTCAGGGCCTGGATGGTTCTTTAAGGGAACACGAGGTGGGAGCCAAGGCTGTCCTGATGGGCCGCCTGTTGAAGGGGATCCCCTAGTGTCTGGTGAACTGGGAGTATCTGTAAGCAGGCCTCCACCATTTCTGGTGTCTGGCAGTGCCGCTCTGAAGTGGAGGGTACTGAAGTCCAGATTGAAGGGTTAGAGGGGGAAGGAGTCCCCAGTGGAAGAACCAGTGGGTCAGGGACAACCCAAAGGGCTGAGTCACCAGTAAATGACCATGGTGACACCACTTCTACCCTGGGGGATCTTCGCGCACTGTAGGATGGACAGGGGTCAGGAGATCTTCGCCAGGCAAACTATCACACAACACAGGAGTTTTGTGTTACCCTCCGGGGGGCATGGGTGCTCCCAAGGAAGTCCTGGTGTGGCCAGATTTGGGAATCCAGGTTCAGGTGTTGCATTACTTGGAGGAAGGGGCAACTGTAATCAGTGTCATGACCGATGTGGCTTCTATTGGTACCACTCCATGTGGGGGCTTGTAAAGCACTCTGGAAGGGGGTGCGGAGGGAGGGAGTCCTCGCCTCTTACCCCGGTTCAACAAGAGGGTTTGGACCCTAGGTTGGAGGGCCAGGTTCAGGGTTTCCCCCCTGATCTGGTAGCCCACTTGCAGGATAGAACCCCTGAACAGGTGGGTGAATTGTACAGGACACCTGCTACAGGCACCCTGACAATATTGGAAGGGGGTATTGCTACAGGTGGGAGGGTACAGAGCCCCAGGGAGGAGGCCACCCCAATCTCTGGTCCAGCCACCGGGTACAGACCTGGGACTGGTGGGTCAATGTCAGGATGTCATACCTGACCTGACAGGCGGGAGAGTGGACACATTTACTGTGTGGTGTCCATCTGTAGTGTTGTCACTGGATTACTGTATGTGTTCACAAATGTTTTACACACTGCCTCTGAGATAAGCCTGTCTGCTCGTGCCAAGCTACCGAGGGGGTGAGCAGGGGTTATTTTAGGAGTGTCCCCCTTACCCTGACTAGATGCAGGGGTCTCTATTTGTCACAAGTGCCTACCTGTGCCAACTAGAGACCCCCAAATCTAACACGCAGAGAGCCCCTTTGCAACATGTGCTGCTGAATACATGTGAGGTTCTGGGTTATGAATCTTCAGTACAAAAGATGGTACTGGAATTCTAAGTGTAATATGAACCACAGTCTGATGATTCCTTTCCATTTTGTGAGGTGTTAAAAAATATGGTATTAAAATAATAGTATGGACAAAACTTCTTTTCTTATGTTTTGCGGAAAAAAGATATTGTTTGCAAAATTTTGATAATGACTTTCCACAAATTCCAAAAGTCAACTAGAGTCTTATCCAGCACGGCACCATCCTCATCTTTGACATCACAAGATGTCTTGTCAAATTGGTGTGACAAGAAAGTAAGGGCCAATGCAGCATCTAATTTCTCCATGAAGACCAACTCATACGCAGTTTATGCTGCACAGACTTTACTGAAGGACTTTCCATCCTTGTTTGACTGCCCTCCAGAAGGGATCAAACTCTCAGAAATGTTGGGTAATATGGAGCTCCTAGCAATGCTCATGTCGGACACACCTTTTGATTCATTGTGGTTCCTGCTTCAGAATGACAACACTTCAGCAGGAGATTCCTTTATTGGCACATGGGGACTACATGATGAATTTGAAAATTCAAAACACCCATTGCCATGTTCCCAGTCCCTTTTGAGGTTCGCAGTACAGGGGGCTTATTACCAGTTTAGAGCCATTTTGTTTGATCTAATAACATTCCCAAGGATATTTACAAAGGTACAAGTTCCAGTAATACCGCTGTTACATCTCAATGGTATTAAGTCAATGCCTTACCTGTGCAACTACCCCTTACTGCACCCTGACGGAACTGCACATATAAGGTTGTTGATCACCTTTTCCGGTCCGTGAAGTGCTTTGTATAATTTTATCACCACACTTTTGTATGATAATGCTCTTTATATGTAATTTATATCCTATTAAAGGGTTCATTTTCGAGTGTCTCCCATGCTTGCAGTAAAGTAAAGTTTTCTAAGACCAATCTCAAGAGCTGGGTACAGGACATGTGTGTCTAGTCTCCTATACCTCTCCCTCTTTGCCCCAAAAAAGTACAGCCTGCAGATGTTATCCATGCTGATTGCTACATCCTTAGGTGTAGCAACAGAGGGGCATATTTACAAACCCCTATGGCCATTACAACGTCCCTTTTAAGGACGCAGTAGTGGCAATAGAGCCTTAACGTGGCTTAACGCTGCCTAGTAAAGACGGCACCCCTTCACACTATACTTAGAGTGAAAGGGGAGGTCAATGGGTGCTGCTGTGGGCATTCCAGCGCAACACCCCTTACACTGCCTCATATTTACAAGGGTGATGTAAATATAGGGCAGCGCCAAAATTAAGACCAGGGAAAACCTGCCAATGATTGTTTATGTGCAGGAAGGTGTGCCTTCCTGCACATAAACAATCATTTAAAAAAATGTCACTTCTATGTGTGCTGCATTGAATAGCACACATAGAAGTTACAAAAAAAAACATTTAAAGTCCCTTCCTGCACATAAGCAATCATCCAATGCAAAGCAGACACCCTTGCTCTATGGTACAAGGATGGCTGCGTTGGAGCGATGCAGCTAAATTTAGCAGGGGGAATGTAGGGCTGCACCATACCTTTGCAAATATGGTGCAGTCTTGCGTTTCTAAAGTGATGGAGGGTGTTATTTGCCTTCTTGGCTTAACAATACGCTTTGCCACTTTACCAGTAAATATGTCCCAGAGTTCGATGCAAATAGCAACAAGATGTCCCAGTTTTAATCATATGAACCAGGGGGGCACAGTTGGTACATTTACTATAACAGATGATCTGGTACATAGGTACACACATGAAATATTATTTGAAGACACAAGTGGGCAAGTGGCCTCCTTTCTTGGCTCACACTGCAACATTATAGCAAGATGGAGGCACTTTTTTGAATTTACGGGAATACATATGTCATGCCAAGAGCAGATCCTCACAGTGGAGCACTTGCTACAACCAACACAAGGGCTCAGTTTGCAAAGCAAATATTCAATGTCTTCCTACATGTAATTGCCTGAGCCAGTTACTCCCTACTTCACATTGTACACTGTCATTTCTTAAGCATCTGCTTTCTCTGTTTCTCATTGCAAGCATTCCCTAGTCATAATTTATCCAAGAATGCTTTTCCTTTTTATTATTCTTAATGTTGTTTATACTACATTCCTCGTGCTCAAAATTGAAATTAGCTGCAAGCTGTTATAAATATGGGGGCAGATTTACAATAACTGCCACATCCCTGCATATCAGCAGGAATGCACCAGTTATTGTGTGTCATAGCAGACACCTCTTGCGCCACCATGCATGCGCCGCATTTACAATGCGGTACAAAAGGGGGAGGTGATCAACTGTGTTTTTTTGCAATTTTCACCCCGAGTGGGCTGGGTATGCTCAGACGTGAGTCCCAGGCTCTCCACATCACTGGAGTCAAGCTATCCAGGCTGAAGAAGGCTGATAGCCAGAAACCGGTCCTTGGATGCTTGATTCCGGTCTAGGACAGACATGGCTTGGTAGTTCAGGCTGGACTGTTCCCATGAGGCACAGGGTCGAGGCTGATTTGCATATAGCCATTGTCTGACCTAGGGTGGTGTGGAGTGCAAAAAAAAGATGGATTTAGGCCCAGATCTTTGTACTGGGGTGAATGTAAGACATTGTTCTGCATTCTGTCCATCAACTGTGTTTTTTGCAATTTTCACCCGGAGTGGGCTGGGTATGCTCAGACGTGAGTCCCAGGCTCTCCACATCACTGGAGTCAAGCTATCCAGGCTGAAGAAAGCTGATAGCCAGAAACCGGTCCTTGGATGCTTGATTCCGGCCTAGGAAAGACATGGCTTGGTAGTTCGGGCTGGACTGTTCCCATGAGGCACAGGGTCAAGGCCGATTTGCATATAGCCATTGTCTGACATAGGGTGGTGTGGAGTGCAAACAAAAAATGGATTTAGGCCCAGATCTTTGTACTGGGGTGAATGTAAGACATTGTTCCGCATTCTGTCCATCAACTGTGTTTTTTGCAATTTTCACCCCGAGTGGGCTGGGTATGCTCAGACGTGAGTCCCAGGCTCTCCACATCACTGAAGTCAAGCTTTCCAGGCTGAAGAAGGCTGATAGCCAGAAACCGGTCCTTGGATGCTTGATTCTGGTCTAGGAAAGACATGGCTTGGTAGTTCGGGCTGGACTGTTCCCATGAGGCACAGGGTCAAGGCTGATTTGCATATAGCCATTGTCTGACCTCGGGTGGTGTGGAGTGCAAAAAAACAATGGATTTAGGCCTAGATCCTTGTACTGGGGTGAATGTAAGACATTGTTCTGTATTCTGTCCATCAACTGTGTTTTTTGCAATTTTCACCCCGAGTGGGCTGGGTATGCTCAGAGTGAGTCCCAGGTTCTCCACATCACTGGAGTCAAGCTATCCAGGCTGAAGAAGGCTGGTAGCCAATAACTGGTTCTTGGATGCTTGATTCCGGTCTTGGAAAGACATGGCTTGGTAGTTCGGGATGGACTGTTCCCATGAGGCACAGGGTCAAGGCTGATTTGCATATAGCCATTGTCTGACCTAGGGTGGTGTGGAGTGCATAAAAACGATGGATTTAGGCCCAGATCTTTGTACTGGGCAGAATTTAAGACATTGTTCTGCATTCTGTCCATCAACAGTGTTTTTTGCAATTTTCACCCAGAGTGGGCTGGGTATGCTCAGACGTGAGTCCCAGGCTCTCCACATCACTGGAGTCAAGCTATCTAGGCTGAAGAAGGCTGATAGCCAGAAACCGGTCCTTGGATGCTTGATTCCGGTCTAGGAAAGACATGGCTTGGTAGTTCGGGCTGGACTGTTCCCATGAGGCACAGGGTCAAGGCTGATTTGCATATAGCCATTGTCTGACCTAGGGTGGTGTGGAGTGCAAAAAAACGATGGATTTAGGCCCAGATCTTTGTACTGGGGTGAATGTAAGACATTGTTCTGCATTCTGTCCATCAACTGTGTTTTTTGCAATTTTCACCCCGAGTGGGCTGGGTATGCTCAGACGTGAGTCCCAGGCTCTCCACATCACTAGAGTCAAGCTATCCAGGCTGAAGAAGGCTGATAGCCAGAAACCGGTCCTTGGATGCTTGATTCCGGTCTAGGAAAGACATGGCTTGGTAGTTCGGGTTGGACTGTTCCCATGAGGCACAGGGTCAAGGTTGATTTGCATATAGCCATTGTCTGAACTAGGGTGGTGTGGAGTGCAAAAGGACGATGGATTTAGGCCCAGATCTTTGTACCGGGGTGAATGTAAGACATTGTTCTGAATTCTGTCCATCAACTGTGTTTTTTGCAATTTTCACATCAAGTGGGCTGGGAATGCTCAGACGTGATTCCCAGGCTCTCCACATCACTGGAGTCAAGCTATCCAGGCTGAAGAAGGCTGATAGCCAGAAACCGGTCCTTGGATGCTTGATTCCGGTCTAGGAAAGACATGGCTTGGTAGTTTGGGCTGGACTGTTCCCATGAGGCACAGGGTCAAGGTTGATTTGCATATAGCCATTGTCTGAACTAGGGTGGTGTGGAGTGCAAAAAAAGATGGATTTAGGCCCAGATCTTTGTACCGGGGTGAATGTAAGACATTGTTCTGCATTCTGTCCATCAACTGTGTTTTTTACAATTTTCACCCCGAGTGGGCTGGGTATGCTCAGACATGAGTCCCAGGCTCTCCACATCACTAGAGTCAAGCTATCCAGGCTGAAGAAGGCTGATAGCCAGAAACCGGTCCTTGGATGCTTGATTCCGGTCTAGGAAGGACATGGCTTGGTAGTTCGGGCTGGACTGTTCCCATGAGGCACAGGGTCGGGGCTGATTTGCATATTGCCATTGTCTGACCTAGAGTGGTGTGGAGTGCAAACAAACAATGTATTTAGGCCCAGATCTTTGTACTGGGGTGAATGTAAGACATTGTTCTGCATTCTGTCCATCAACTGTGTTGTTTTCAATTTTCAACCCGAGTGGGCTGGGTATGTTCAGACGTGAGTCCCAGGCTCTCCACATCACTGGAGTCAAGCTATCCAGGCTGAAGAAGGCTGATAGCCAGAAACCGGTCCCTGGATGCTTGATTCAGATCTAGGAAAGACATGGCTTGGTAGTTCGGGCTGGACTGTTCTCATGAGGCACAGGGTCAAGGCTGATTTGCATATAGCCATTGTCTGACCTAGGGTGGTGTGGAGTGCAAAAAAACAATGGATTTAGGCCCAGATCTTTGTACTGGGGTGAATGTAAGACATTGTTCTGCATTCTGTCCATCAACTGTGTTTTTTGCAATTTTCACCCCGAGTGGGCTGAGTATGCTCAGAGTGAGTCCCAGGCTCTCCACATCACTGGAGTCAAGCTATCCAGGCTGAAGAAGGCTGATAGTCAGAAACCGGTCCTTGGATGCTTGATTCCGGTCTAGGAAAGACATGGCTTGGTAGTTCGGGCTTGACTGTTCCCATGAGGCACAGGGTCAAAGCTGATTTGCATATAGCCATTGTCTGACCTAGGGTGGTGTGGAGTGCAAAAAAACGATGGATTTAGGCCCAGATCTTTGTACTGGGCAGAATGTAAGACATTGTTTTGCATTCTGTCCATCAACAGTGTCTTTTGCAATTTTCACTCCGAGTGTGCTAGGTATGCTCAGACGTGAGTCCCAGGCTCTCCACATCACTGGAGTCAAGCTATCTAGGCTGAAGAAGGCTGATAGCCAGAAACCGGTCCTTGGATGCTTGATTCCGGTCTAGGAAAGACATGGCTTGGTAGTTCGGGCTGGACTGTTCCCATGAGGCACAGGGTCAAGGCTGATTTGCATATAGCCATTGTCTGACCTAGGGTGGTGTGGAGTGCAAAAAAACGATGGATTTAGGCCCAGATCTTTGTACTGGGGTGAATGTAAGACATTCTTCTGCATTCTGTCCATCAACTGTGTTTTTTGCAATTTTCACCCCGAGTGGGCTGGGTATGCTCAGACAAGAGTCCCAGGTTCTCCACATCACTGGAGTCAAGCTATCCAGGCTGAAGAAGGCTGATAGCCAGAAACCGGTCCTTGGATGCTTGATTCCGGTCTAGGAAAGACTTGGCTTGGTAGTTTGGGCTGGACTGTTCCCATGAGGCACAGGGTCACGGTTGATTTGTATATAACCATTGTCTGACCTAGGGTGGTGTGGAGTGCAAACAAACGATGGATTTAGGCCCAGATCTTTGTACCGGGGTGAATGTAAGACATTTTTCTGACTTCTGTCCATCAACTGTGTTTTTTGCAATTTTCACCCTGAATGGGCTGGGTATGCTCAGACTTGAGTCCCAGGCTCTCCACGTCACTAGAGTCAAGCTATCCAGGCTGAAGAAGGCTGATAGCCAGAAACCGGTCCTTGGATGCTTGATTCCGGTCTAGGAAAGACATGGCTTGGTAGTTCGGGATGGACTGTTCCCATGAGGCACAGGGTCAAGGCTGATTTGCATATATCCATTGTCTGACCTAGGGTGGTGTGGAATGCAAACAAACGATGGATTTAGGCCCAGATCTTTGTACTGGGGTGAATGTAAGGCATTGTTCTGCATTCTGTCCATCAACTTTGTTTTTTGCAATTTTCACCCCGAGTAGGTTGGGTATGCTCAGACGTGAGTCCCAGGCTCTCCACATCACTGGTGTCAAGCTATCCAGCCTGAAGAAGGCTGATAGCCAGAAACCAGTCCTTGGATGCTTGATTCCGGTCTAGGAAAGACATGGCTTGGTAGTTCGGGCTGGACTGTTCCCATGAAGCACAGGGTCAAGGCTGATTTGCATATATCCATTGTCTGACCTAGGGTGGTGTGGAGTGCAAACAAACGATGGATTTAGGCCCAGATCTTTGTACTGGGGTGAATGTAAGACATTGTTCTGCATTCTGTCCATCAACTTTGTTTTTTGCAATTTTCACCCCGAGTAGGTTGGGTATGCTCAGACGTGAGTCCCAGGCTCTCCACATCACTGGAGTCAAGCTATCCAGGCTGAAGAAGGCTGATAGCCAGAAACCGGTCCTTGGATGCTTGATTCCGGTCTAGGACAGACATGGTTTGGTAGTTCAGGCTGGACTGTTCCCATGAGGCACAGGGTCGAGGCTGATTTGCATATAGCCATTGTCTGACCTAGGGTGGTGTGGAGTGCAAAATAAAGATGGATTTAGGCCCAGATCTTTGTACTGGGGTGAATGTAAGACATTGTTCTGCATTCTGTCCATCAACTGTGTTTTTTGCAATTTTCACCCGGAGTGGGCTGGGTATGCTCAGACGTGAGTCCCAGGCTCTCCACATCACTGGAGTCAAGCTATCCAGGCTGAAGAAAGCTGATAGCCAGAAACCCGTCCTTGGATGCTTGATTCCGGCCTAGGAAAGACATGGCTTGGTAGTTCGGGCTGGACTGTTCCCATGAGGCACAGGGTCAAGGCCGATTTGCATATAGCCCTTGTCTGACATAGGGTGGTGTGGAGTGCAAACAAAAAATTGATTTAGGCCCAGATCTTTGTACTGGGGTGAATGTAAGACATTGTTCCGCATTCTGTCCATCAACTGTGTTTTTTGCAATTTTCACCCCGAGTGGGCTGGGTATGCTCAGACGTGAGTCCCAGGCTCTCCACATCACTGAAGTCAAGCTTTCCAGGCTGAAGAAGGCTGATAGCCAGAAACCGGTCCTTGGATGCTTGATTCCGGTCTAGGAAAGACATGGCTTGGTAGTTCGGGCTGGACTGTTCCCATGAGGCACAGGGTCAAGGCTGATTTGCATATAGCCATTGTCTGACCTCGGGTGGTGTGGAGTGCAAAAAAACAATGGATTTAGGCCCAGATCTTTGTACTGGGGTGAATGAAAGACATTGTTCTGTATTCTGTCCATCAACTGTGTTTTTTGCAATTTTCACCCCGAGTGGGCTGGGTATGCTCAGAGTGAGTCCCAGGTTCTCCACATCACTGGAGTCAAGCTATCCAGGCTGAAGAAGGCTGGTAGCCAATAACTGGTTCTTGGATGCTTGATTCCGGTCTTGGAAAGACATGGCTTGGTAGTTCGGGATGGACTGTTCCCATGAGGCACAGGGTCAAGGCTGATTTGCATATAGCCATTGTCTGACCTAGGGTGGTGTGGAGTGCAAAAAAACGATGGATTTAGGCCCAGATCTTTGTACTGGGCAGAATTTAAGACATTGTTCTGCATTCTGTCCATCAACAGTGTTTTTTGCAATTTTCACCCAGAGTGGGCTGGGTATGCTCAGACGTGAGTCCCAGGCTCTCCACATCACTGGAGTCAAGCTATCTAGGCTGAAGAAGGCTGATAGCCAGAAACCGGTCCTTGGATGCTTGATTCCGGTCTAGGAAAGACATGGCTTGGTAGTTCGGGCTGGACTGTTCCCATGAGGCACAGGGTCAAGGCTGATTCGCATATAGCCATTGTCTGACCTAGGGTGGTGTGGAGTGCAAAAAAACGATGGATTTAGGCCCAGATCTTTGTACTGGGGTGAATGTAAGACATTGTTCTGCATTCTGTCCATCAACTGTGTTTTTTGCAATTTTCACCCCGAGTGGGCTGGGTATGCTCAGACGTGAGTCCCAGGCTCTCCACATCACTAGAGTCAAGCTATCCAGGCTGAAGAAGGCTGATAGCCAGAAACCGGTCCTTGGATGCTTGATTCCGGTCTAGGAAAGACATGGCTTGGTAGTTTGGGCTGGACTGTTCCCATGAGGCACAGGGTCAAGGTTGATTTGCATATAGCCATTGTCTGAACTAGGGTGGTGTGGAGTGCAAAAAAAGATGGATTTAGGCCCAGATCTTTGTACCGGGGTGAATGTAAGACATTGTTCTGCATTCTGTCCATCAACTGTGTTTTTTACAATTTTCACCCCGAGTGGGCTGGGTATGCTCAGACATGAGTCCCAGGCTCTCCACATCACTAGAGTCAAGCTATCCAGGCTGAAGAAGGCTGATAGCCAGAAACCGGTCCTTGGATGCTTGATTCCGGTCTAGGAAGGACATGGCTTGGTAGTTCGGGCTGGACTGTTCCCATGAGGCACAGGGTCAGGGCTGATTTGCATATTGCCATTGTCTGACCTAGAGTGGTGTGGAGTGCAAACAATGTATTTAGGCCCAGATCTTTGTACTGGGGTGAATGTAAGACATTGTTCTGCATTCTGTCCATCAACTGTGTTGTTTTCAATTTTCAACCCGAGTGGGCTGGGTATGCTCAGACGTGAGTCCCAGGCTCTCCACATCACTGGAGTCAAGCTATCCAGGCTGAAGAAGGCTGATAGCCAGAAACCGGTCCCTGGATGCTTGATTCAGATCTAGGAAAGACATGGCTTGGTAGTTCGGGCTGGACTGTTCTCATGAGGCACAGGGTCAAGGCTGATTTGCATATATCCATTGTCTGACCTAGGGTGGTGTGGAGTGCAAACAAACGATGGATTTAGGCCCAGATCTTTGTACTGGGGTGAATGTAAGGCATTGTTCTGCATTCTGTCCATCAACTTTGTTTTTTGCAATTTTCACCCCGAGTAGGTTGGGTATGCTCAGACGTGAGTCCCAGGCTCTCCACATCACTGGAGTCAAGCTATCCAGGCTGAAGAAGGCTGATAGCCAGAAACCGGTCCTTGGATGCTTGATTCCGGTCTAGGACAGACATGGTTTGGTAGTTCAGGCTGGACTGTTCCCATGAGGCACAGGGTCGAGTCTGATTTGCATATAGCCATTGTCTGACCTAGGGTGGTGTGGAGTGCAAAAAAAAGATGGATTTAGGCCCAGATCTTTGTACTGGGGTGAATGTAAGACATTGTTCTGCATTCTGTCCATCAACTGTGTTTTTTGCAATTTTCACCCGGAGTGGGCTGGGTATGCTCAGACGTGAGTCCCAGGCTCTCCACATCACTGGAGTCAAGCTATCCAGGCTGAAGAAAGCTGATAGCCAGAAACCCGTCCTTGGATGCTTGATTCCGGCCTAGGAAAGACATGGCTTGGTAGTTCGGGCTGGACTGTTCCCATGAGGCACAGGGTCAAGGCCGATTTGCATATAGCCCTTGTCTGACATAGGGTGGTGTGGAGTGCAAACAAAAAATTGATTTAGGCCCAGATCTTTGTACTGGGGTGAATGTAAGACATTGTTCCGCATTCTGTCCATCAACTGTGTTTTTTGCAATTTTCACCCCGAGTGGGCTGGGTATGCTCAGACGTGAGTCCCAGGCTCTCCACATCACTGAAGTCAAGCTTTCCAGGCTGAAGAAGGCTGATAGCCAGAAACCGGTCCTTGGATGCTTGATTCCGGTCTAGGAAAGACATGGCTTGGTAGTTCGGGCTGGACTGTTCCCATGAGGCACAGGGTCAAGGCTGATTTGCATATAGCCATTGTCTGACCTCGGGTGGTGTGGAGTGCAAAAAAACAATGGATTTAGGCCCAGATCTTTGTACTGGGGTGAATGAAAGACATTGTTCTGTATTCTGTCCATCAACTGTGTTTTTTGCAATTTTCACCCCGAGTGGGCTGGGTATGCTCAGAGTGAGTCCCAGGTTCTCCACATCACTGGAGTCAAGCTATCCAGGCTGAAGAAGGCTGGTAGCCAATAACTGGTTCTTGGATGCTTGATTCCGGTCTTGGAAAGACATGGCTTGGTAGTTCGGGATGGACTGTTCCCATGAGGCACAGGGTCAAGGCTGATTTGCATATAGCCATTGTCTGACCTAGGGTGGTGTGGAGTGCAAAAAAACGATGGATTTAGGCCCAGATCTTTGTACTGGGCAGAATTTAAGACATTGTTCTGCATTCTGTCCATCAACAGTGTTTTTTGCAATTTTCACCCAGAGTGGGCTGGGTATGCTCAGACGTGAGTCCCAGGCTCTCCACATCACTGGAGTCAAGCTATCTAGGCTGAAGAAGGCTGATAGCCAGAAACCGGTTCTTGGATGCTTGATTCCGGTCTAGGAAAGACATGGCTTGGTAGTTCGGGCTGGACTGTTCCCATGAGGCACAGGGTCAAGGCTGATTCGCATATAGCCATTGTCTGACCTAGGGTGGTGTGGAGTGCAAAAAAACGATGGATTTAGGCCCAGATCTTTGTACTGGGGTGAATGTAAGACATTGTTCTGCATTCTGTCCATCAACTGTGTTTTTTGCAATTTTCACCCCGAGTGGGCTGGGTATGCTCAGACGTGAGTCCCAGGCTCTCCACATCACTAGAGTCAAGCTATCCAGGCTGAAGAAGGCTGATAGCCAGAAACCGGTCCTTGGATGCTTGATTCCGGTCTAGGAAAGACATGGCTTGGTAGTTTGGGCTGGACTGTTCCCATGAGGCACAGGGTCAAGGTTGATTTGCATATAGCCATTGTCTGAACTAGGGTGGTGTGGAGTGCAAAAAAAGATGGATTTAGGCCCAGATCTTTGTACCGGGGTGAATGTAAGACATTGTTCTGCATTCTGTCCATCAACTGTGTTTTTTACAATTTTCACCCCGAGTGGGCTGGGTATGCTCAGACATGAGTCCCAGGCTCTCCACATCACTAGAGTCAAGCTATCCAGGCTGAAGAAGGCTGATAGCCAGAAACCGGTCCTTGGATGCTTGATTCCGGTCTAGGAAGGACATGGCTTGGTAGTTCGGGCTGGACTGTTCCCATGAGGCACAGGGTCAGGGCTGATTTGCATATTGCCATTGTCTGACCTAGAGTGGTGTGGAGTGCAAACAAACAATGTATTTAGGCCCAGATCTTTGTACTGGGGTGAATGTAAGACATTGTTCTGCATTCTGTCCATCAACTGTGTTGTTTTCAATTTTCAACCCGAGTGGGCTGGGTATGCTCAGACGTGAGTCCCAGGCTCTCCACATCACTGGAGTCAAGCTATCCAGGCTGAAGAAGGCTGATAGCCAGAAACCGGTCCCTGGATGCTTGATTCAGATCTAGGAAAGACATGGCTTGGTAGTTCGGGCTGGACTGTTCTCATGAGGCACAGGGTCAAGGCTGATTTGCATATAGCCATTGTCTGACCTAGGGTGGTGTGGAGTGCAAAAAAACAATGGATTTAGGCCCAGATCTTTGTACTGGGGTGAATGTAAGACATTGTTCTGCATTCTGTCCATCAACTGTGTTTTTTGCAATTTTCACCCCGAGTGGGCTGAGTATGCTCAGAGTGAGTCCCAGGCTCTCCACATCACTGGAGTCAAGCTATCCAGGCTGAAGAAGGCTGATAGTCAGAAACCGGTCCTTGGATGCTTGATTCCGGTCTAGGAAAGACATGGCTTTGTAGTTCGGGCTTGACTGTTCCCATGAGGCACAGGGTCAAAGCTGATTTGCATATAGCCATTGTCTGACCTAGGGTGGTGTGGAGTGCAAAAAAACGATGGATTTAGGCCCAGATCTTTGTACTGGGCAGAATGTAAGACATTGTTTTGCATTCTGTCCATCAACAGTGTCTTTTGCAATTTTCACTCCGAGTGTGCTAGGTATGCTCAGACGTGAGTCCCAGGCTCTCCACATCACTGGAGTCAAGCTATCTAGGCTGAAGAAGGCTGATAGCCAGAAACCGGTCCTTGGATGCTTGATTCCGGTCTAGGAAAGACATGGCTTGGTAGTTCGGGCTGGACTGTTCCCATGAGGCACAGGGTCAAGGCTGATTTGCATATAGCCATTGTCTGACCTAGGGTGGTCTGGAGTGCAAAAAAACAATGGATTTAGGCCCAGATCTTTGTACTGGGGTGAATGTAAGACATTCTTCTGCATTCTGTCCATCAACTGTGTTTTTGGCAATTTTCACCCCGAGTGGGCTGGGTATGCTCAGACGTGAGTCCCAGGTTCTCCACATCACTGGAGTCAAGCTATCCAGGCTGAAGAAGGCTGATAGCCAGAAACCGGTCCTTGGATGCTTGATTCCGGTCTAGGAAAGACATGGCTTGGTAGTTCGGGATGGACTGTTCCCATGAGGCACAGGGTCAGGGCTGATTTGCATATATCCATTGTCTGACCTAGGGTGGTGTGGAGTGCAAACAAACGATGGATTTAGGCCCAGATCTTTGTACTGGGGTGAATGTAAGACATTGTTCTGCATTCTGTCCATCAACTTTGTTTTTTGCAATTTTCACCCCGAGTAGGTTGGGTATGCTCAGACGTGAGTCCCAGGCTCTCCACATCACTGGTGTCAAGCTATCCAGCCTGAAGAAGGCTGATAGCCAGAAACCAGTCCTTGGATGCTTGATTCCGGTCTAGGAAAGACATGGCTTGGTAGTTCGGGCTGGACTGTTCCCATGAAGCACAGGGTCAAGGCTGATTTGCATATAGCCATTGTCTGATCTAGGGTGGTGTGGAGTGCAAGAAACCGATGGATTTAGGCCCAGATCTTTGTACTGGAGTGAATGTAAGACATTGTTCTGCATTCTGTCCATCAACTGTGTTTTTTGCAATTTTCACCCCGAGTGGGCTGGGTATGCTCAGACGTGAGTCCCAGGCTCTCCACATCACTGGAGTCAAGCTATCCAGGCTGAAGAAGGCTGGTAGCCAGAAACTGGTCCTTGGATACTTGTTCCGGTCTAGGAAAGACATGGCTTGGTAGTTTGGGCTGGACTGTTCCCATGAGGCACAGGGTCAAGGCTGATTTGCATATAGCCATTGTCTGACCTAGGGTGGTGTGGAGTGCAAAAAAACGATGGATTTAGGCCCAGATCTTTATACTGGGGTGAATGTAAGACATTGTTCTGCATTCTGTCAATCAACTGTGTTTTTTGTATTTAAAAAGCGGCGCAACATGGGGCAAGAATAGACAAATGCGTGACGCATCTGCTGCCGTAAAGCTGCCGCATTGCTGAAGTTGCGTTGCAAGCGCGACGCAGCTCCAGCAAGGCTCTCTGTGCCCCTATGCCTAACATGTTGTGTCAATCCTTACGCCTGTTTCAAGCAGGCGCAGGGTTTTGACGCAGCATGGCCCTAAAAGTGACTGAGTGAAATCTTGTAGATGTCACTCTGCCACTTTTAGGAGGTTTTACAACGTAACGCATCTCCCAGATGCGTCAAGATGTAAATACCCCGAAGCATGGCGCTGGCTTTGCGCCGCCACTGCGTCACAAAAGTGACGCAACGGCGGCACAAATGTGGAATACGGGGCTTGTAAATCTGCCCCATGATGCTTAATTTACATTGTGCTTAGTGCTCTGTCACTTAATTGGTAGCAGAGTTCACACTATATGAAACTATGTGAGCAAAAGAAAAATGTGGTTCTGGTTGATGAGTGGCCAGCTGCATCTACTCTGAGGATCTGTTTAACTTCATGGGCACTGGTTCAAAGCCATGCGGCTCCACTCGACTTTTATTCATCCAAGATCGATAAAATGAGTCCATTGAGTTGGGTAACAACAAACATGTCTTATTTCAGTTCCAGGCGGCATGGGGTGAACTAATGTTTTACCAACAAATATGTTATATTGCAGCTATTCCTGGGCCAGAGAAGTTTATTGAGAGGGTGTGTGTACAAACTAGTTGTCTACAGAGACCTAAGAGAGTATGATAGAGGTGAGGTGGTCATGAGAGGGAAAAGAAGTAAGAAAAAAATGGACACTGTGTGCCAATGGGCTTGGTGAAAAACAATTGAAATTGTTAAGGGAGTCTGGTGCATATAATCAAAGACATGCGATAATTATCGCAAATCGCGCGTAGTGTGATTCACATTATCTCTGTATTACATCGCCATGTTAGCGACGTATTATCAATGTTTAGCTAACAGGCGATGTTATTCCAGCGAATAACAGGAATAGCGAGTGAAAACTAGTGAAGATTTCACAGTGCTAAGGAGAGGCTTGCTGATAGGGGAGTGTGGACCTAACATGGCAATCCACCTCCCATTATCAGCATGCCTAAGTCATTTTAAAAGCAGGAGTTACATACCTGCGATAACTACGGTTAGCGGGGTTATTTTTATTACCTTTCTGGTCTGCTGCACGGCTTGCTAATATCACGAAGCAGTGTTAGCGAGGATTTCAATGTTGTTTAGCTAGGGAATGCCTACTTTGCTTGTCATTAGCGATATTGATCGCTGACATACAACGCAGCAAGGAAACACGCGCTAACGATTGCTAGCGTGTCCTTGCAAATAGGGGGATGAAAAGATCGCCGCTTTTTCGGCGCTATGTGCCGAAAAAGCTGCGATGTTTCCCTTAATAATATGCCCCTCTGTCTTTTATTTCATACATTTTAGTTGATTTTATCAACATTGAACTAATTTGGAAAACAATGCAGTAAAGATAACTTTAAAGTTTTTATTCAGTAGCTGAGTCATGGTGGTTTATCTTTTTGTGAGTATAGGTCCAATTTGGAGTAAAGCTGGTGTGAGCCTTTGGTTTTAAAGTTTTGATTAAATGTGATATTGTCAGAGCTTCTTAGAAAGCACAACCAATCCCACCAAGTATGGTATGATATGTTGTTCTTCCATTCACATAGAATATTTTTGATGGCTAATGTTAGTAGTATATCGAGTAAGAGTAGGTCAGTTTATTTGATAGGGAGACGGGGAGCGGTCACCTACGGGCCTAGTGCAATAACAATTGGGTTCAGTTGGAGGTCTATTTAAAACATCTTGTTTATTGTACTGCATACAATAAATAAGATGCTTATAAATAAATAAATAAATAAGATAAATAAGATCCCAGAGTGGTTTTAGTAATTTACAATAGAAGAGCACGTGCTTTACGTCTCTCGTGGATTACCGGCAGTTCTAACATTTGTCCAATTATAGTGGAACCGATTTAAATAACTTGTCTTGAGTCCAGAAGGATCTATGTATTTTCCAAAATGTACTACAAATTAATAAACCTCAAAAAAAAAAACCTCAAATTTGGTTATGAATTTACATATGTTTGACAATTTTTGATCAGATGGTGGTTGTAGGTTTAGCTTGATGCATAATTCTCCACATTTGTTTTGTATGTAGGTGTTGCCTTTAGCATTGTTGGTGATTAATAGTTTAAAATGTTTTCAGCCATATGTCGAGTGAGATATGGAAGACTGTCTTTTTAGCTAACATTAGTATCATTTTTGCGACGTTTCCCTCACTTCATTCCTCCTTATTCCTTTTCTGTTTTATATCTTGATCTCCTTCGCAATCTCACCCTCTAACCTCAGTCCCCATTTTCTCTAAAATCTCTTCCTCCACTCTTATGTACTTCTCAGTGTTTTGCAGGGAATAGCTATGTTATCCAAGCATCACATTTAACACCATGATGTTCTATTCTTCCCCCTTACATCTTTTTTCTCTTTGTCTCTCCTGTTTACCGTTTTCGTAGTTTGTCACCCCTCTCAACATGCAAGTACCCAAAGTGACTTCCAATATGACTTCTCTACCTCACCCCTTCTCGCTTTTTGCTATCGGCTCCATCTGGGGTTGGGTACAGAGCATGGTGTAAGGAAATAGCCTGCACCTAATCTCCTCTGGGAAGAGAAGACGTCAGATTCCTGTGATATTTGGGTATATATGTATTAAATAATGGGTTCACCCGGGTGAAGAGGGAATCAAATAACACAATTCGATAGGGTATGCTCGAATCTAGTAAATATGACTTTTAGAAATAAGGTAAATACACAAAAGCTAAAGGGTAGAAGAATAATTAGGATTTATAATAGAATCACTTGACTTTTAAGTCACAATTACACAGAATTTCCAAAGGGTGCACTGTAAGTAGCGAGCTAACGATGAATAATTAGCAAAACAAAAGTGCCATACAAAAATACAAAGAACGGAATCAATCATAATCAAAGGTTGCAATTGAAAGACACAGTATATGAAATTACAATTTACAAATCAAGGAAATCATACAATTAACTTAGGCAGTCCACATAACAAGAATAAGTCAACGTTTCAACCCCTATGGTAAACTTGACCGGGGTCATCATCAGAACCAGTTGTCAATCCGTCATTTAAATAAAATCAACTTATGAAGAAAACAGAGAAGAAAGACACAAATCACCCAAAGTGTGAAAGGGAAAATTATAATATAAGAAAAGAATCAACATACTGAAAACATCAAGATTGGTATGAAAATATAAATTCTTTAGCCAAAAGGATTTCAGTTTCACCTCTAGAAAAAGAAAAGTGAAAGGAAGGTTGAGTACATCAACTAAAAATCCCAAACAGTCTGAAAAAAAGACACATTAAAGCAGCTACCTAAAAAAGTAGGCAAGAATTCCTGCATAAGGCCATTCATCGAGGAAAGGGAGTCGCAAATCTGGGGAAAAAACAAAAAAGGCTAATAAGTAACTCAAAACAATGTAATCATGGAAGGATTATAAAAGATTAGAAAATAATTAAAAATCTTTTTGCAAAAGACTTACAAGACATGGCTGCAACAATAAGCAGGCCTGGCCTCAGTATAAGGTACCTGCATGACAGGCAAAACTCCAAAGGCTGACCTTTTCTGCAAAACACTGAAAATCCCAGACAGCAACAATTAAAGTGGCAGCCTGCCAGGAGTGAAGGCAGCTACAAGTGACATGAAGGTTGGAAACCAGCATGGTGAGGTATCAAATTAAAAGCAGGGCAGCTGCAGCCTGCACATGCAAGCGATGGTCCGGGGCATGAGACCCAGGCCGTGCTGACCCCCCCAGAGGGTAATGCAGCATGGGAGAAAGCTCTGGAATATTCATACACATATGACATCACATATCACTAGGGACATGGGAATTTTGGTAGGTTCGAGCTTGCCCTAATGCATTTTGTTGTGGTATAGGGTTATAGGGTTGACCCCATCTATGTATACACAGTGGGGTTTGGGGGCATTGGGACTTGCCACAGTATTGGCAATGGGAGCAGGTCATGGCTGCAGACCATATCTGAGCACAGAGGCTACTGAGCAGAGCTGATGGTTGTGCCCAATTGACTCTGGACGTATAGTGAGTGAGCACAGGCTGTGCCTAGTGTATTTAAGTTGGATAAGATAGGATTTGGGGTCAAGGGAACTGGGGAGATTGTTAACTTCGGGGGCAGGAGCACCGGAAATATGGCATTCCTGCATAGAAGGCTGCAGTTGGTTTTGCCCACTGTGCTTAATAGCAAGATGAGTGAGAGCAGATGGTATCCATTGGATATACGTTTGCATAGGACCTTGGTTATGGCCATGGTAGCCCAGGGATGTATGACGGTACCACGCGTACTTTTACAACGCGTACCGTTACAACGCTACTTTTACCGCGCAAGTCGTTACAACGACTTGCGTGGAGGGGCGCTGGATAGTAAATTTTTTAATTTACTATTCCAACTTCAGTCCCCGTGGACTCTAGGGAAGGAGTTGGATAGTAAATTAAACTATTTACTATCCTGGAGCGCCCTCCAGCGCAAGTCGTTGTAACGACTTGCGTGGTAAAAGTAGCGTGGTAACAGCACTGCATTGTAAAAAATGCGTGCTAACCGTTGTATACCGGTAGCCCAGTATATGCAGTAGGTATGCCCAGTGAGTAAATGGCCTGTCGTACATCAAATGCTACACCTTATGCCCAGTTTGCATGATGACAGAGGAAAGGCAACTCCGGGGAAGCTAAGAAACATAAATACAAAACAAAAAATATTATCTGACAAATCTTTTGTTTGTGAACTTCATGGCTGCCTACAAAGGGTCTGATCTAGGGTTTGGGGATGGGTTACTTAGTCACAAACCTGACTGATAACCTGTCTGCCTTATATCTATGGCACTGCCATGTCTTTTAGGATAGTTCCATTGATGTATACCCCTTCTTTACATACATTGTCCCAACCACATGACAAATAATATTCTAAACAGGTGACCTTTTACCTAGTAGCTTGCTCCTGTCTCCTCGACACGAGGCTCTAAGTATTCTATCATAATCCCTGTACCTGTGCCAGGCACGGCAGATTTATTCTGTATAAGGGTCACTACTTTTTTTCATCCTTAGCCAACAGCCAGCTGTGCATGATCGCACTTGTTTAGAAAAGTATTTGTAATTGCTTTCGAAACATTTATGATTGTTTTCAAAGCATCCATGTTTGTTTTAAAAACATATTGCTTCTAGAAAAATCCCTGGAGTGATCCCTTTAATATAAAAGGCCCTCACTACCCCTCCAAATTAGAGGAGAATTCCTTCCAGACCGAGACAGGGGTACTGCATGTCGAATCTTCGACACACAGCGGTCTGACATCCCTTGCGGGTTGTCATCCTTGATGTAGAGACGGGGTGCTTCATTTTAAACCATCAGGTGAGGGGGCTGATTCATCCCTAGGGGTTTCTTGGCTACAGATACACATAGCTATATGCATATACACCTACACATCCAGGTTAGGCTATGTACATTTTAGCAAATTACTTAGGGTGGGCATTTAAGAAATATGCAAGTGCTACTGTTTTTATCTGAACTGCTTATGTGCATCCTATTAGCACTATGGTAGAAATGTATCTACTATTCTCAATATTGGTACTACGAGTCTCTTTTGTATGCTTCTGTCTCCTGATTGTCACATCACATGTGTGTTACACCAGGCTGTTGCTGGACCAATAAATACTTATTGAAATGTCCTAATCGCCATCCTGTGTATTTTCTGAGAGAAAGCAGGCACAAGTGTCTGAGCAAAACATACTGTACTGTTTTCCACGATCCCCGAGGAATCAGGGTTGTCATGTTCAGGGGTTGCCAGAAACTACCTACACCACTGTAGAATACAGAGGGGTGGTAGTGGCACTGTCCAGGGCCTTTTTGTACACCAATCCCTCAGTTTAGGTCATCCAAAACACGCCTGCCCTGGGGGGACTCCTAGGAACTACACAGCAGCACTTGTACTTGGTACGAGAACATTATATTTTAGGATGCAGGAAATTTGGCACTTTTGTGACAAAGTAATCATCCGCCAAACAGACCTTAATACCCGGAGCAGCATAAATTATACTACAAAAATAAAAAGTTGAATTATAATATTGGTTGATGCAAACTTATGGTAATAATCTCAAACACAGCAAGTGCTAAAAAACCCCAGTCATGAGCACGTTTTGTGAAGTTTGTAAACTGGTAGATACTGTTTTCAGTTAGTAAATGTTTTTTCGAGTTTGCTTCCATTACAGTTTTCCTGTGAGCTGACCTTTGCACTAATGTGCCTAAATATGTTATTGTGAGTTTATTGATAAATGGGTGTGCGTTAATGTTTTTTGTCCCCTGGACGTTTGGACTATTTCCTTTCAAACATTAAATGTGGTTGTTTTTTTGTTTGTTTACTAGGATAAGAGATTACCATATCACAGCACTCTCACTTGCTTTTTCTTTTTCTAAATTGGAAATTACGCAATACCTTTTTAAGTCTGGCCTTCTAGACAGCTTATTTGTCTCACCAGACTATTATTTGTCCAAAATATTCATACATAATATACACATATAGAAGCGATTTGTGGAAAGCTGGCTTCATCCATTGGTCTATTTTACTGTCAGTCACACTTTGACTTCACCCACCACAACATAAAGGATAGGGGAAATGGGTCAGCCCACTTTACCCATTGGCTTCATTCACTTTGAGTGTCTGCATGAAGCCTGTGCACATTGTTGGTATCTGCCTAAACATAGGCCCTTACTCTTCATTGACAAAGTTGGTTCAAAGTTTGCCTTTTTTATTTCATTTTATTGGTACCTTTAAATGCTGGCTGTGTATTTTGTTTCCCGTTAGTTGACCAGTTAGAGGGTGATTTAATTTCCATCTCATTTTTAGGTCTGGCATTAGCCAAGACTTTTTAAGTTTAATATAATTATTTTTACAATATACATACATACAGGGGGTTTCGGCCATGCCTCTTAATCCACTGCTCTGTTGTCGTGCCATTCTCATTTATTTCAGCCACCCACTGGATTATTATTTGCATGAGTTTAGTGGTCTCTGGGGAAAGTAGGTAGTCTGCCCATGGATTTGCATTCAAGTATCAGTGATTATTCATGTATAATTGGATATTGTGACACTTTGATATAGAACTGACAGAGACCTTCAAAAGCATGCAGAAGCCTTTGTCAGGTATAATACCCATTTTGACTATTATGACTTTTTTTTCTATGTGCTAGGCCTGGCAAACATTTTGGCTAAAGCACCTTCATGTGTTGTTATGCTGGGTCTGGCATCCACTTTCTCTACACTGTTCTCTTTTTCTTTTTGGACTGAGTTTTATATAGCACGAACTTGACCTAGAATCAGGTATTAGAGCGCTTTACATAGCAGCAGTTGTGTTACATGAGGGCACACATTTATTTTTGTTAGACACAGGGAGATTAAGTGATTTGCCCAGAATCACAGGATGTTCATCGTTAGTGCCGAGACTCGAACCCGGTTCCCCATATTCGAGGTCGACCGCCCTTGCTGTTAGGCCAACTCCTCTTCTTGTTTACTTAGGAAGGAGCACTGGTTGTAGCGGAGCTCTTAGGGTGGGCAGAGGTAGCCCAAGATTTACATTTGATTTCTGTGACATGCAGGGGTGGCTCGTCATTATGGGCTTTGGGGATCCACCCCTTTCATTTTCCAAATAATGATGAGTGCCTGTCAGGATAAGCAAAGGCCAGCCTGACAGGCAATCACCATGTCATGGTTCGGCAGCCAGGTGATTAATGTGTGCTAATGAGCAGGTGCCTAGTAGAGTGAGCCAAGCTTACTGGGCTGAAGATTTCACAGCCCTGAGGGCAGTGACCTCACTAGCACACCAGAGCCCTGTGAGGTCTATCCCCTTATGATGAGTGGCAGCTCCACCATTTGTCAGTCCTGGGCGCTTCAGGTTGACAGTTTGAGCTGGACCGTTCCCAAAGGGAGCAGGGTCAAGGCTGATTTTCATATGGCTGGGTCCAAACTGGAAGACGTGGCGAGCAAAATAACAATGTTTTTAACCCAGATCTGTGACTGGGGGTGAATGTTTGACAATGTTCTGCATTTCGCCCATCATCTTTTTGTGCTGCAATTTCACCCAACTGGGAAGGGTATACCCAGACGTGAGTTCCGTACTCGCTATGCCGCTGGTTTCAAGCTAGCCTGGCTGATGAGTGGTGATACCCCGAAACTAGTCCCTGGATGCTTATTTTCTGACCTGGCAGTTCTGCCTGGAACTGCGGGGTGAGCTAAATAACAATGAATTTTACCCAGATCAGTTACTGGGGGTGAATGTTTGACAATGTTCAGTATTCAGCCCATTATCTTTTGTTTTGCAGCTTTAGGTTTAAGTCCTGAAGCCCTGACTGTCTATTAATAACGCCTCATCACACAGTGGGGTACGGTCAGAAAATCTCACGGAACCCTCCTCAGTCTAGGGAAGGTCTGTCATTAGCTGACCTGTAGAAAAATTAGCAAATGAGCTGAGGCAGCAGGATCTTCTATTTTTGTTTTCCTTCCTGGAAGCATCCTGCTTTTTTGGTGCCTTTGTGCTTTCCCCTCTTTCCCCCCGGTGGTCCTGACATCACCCCTTAAGCCCAATAAGTGCTTTTTCAATGTTTTGGTGTGTGCCTGTGTGTATGAATATATGTATATTAGGGCAAGTTTGGAACGGTGTGTGCAAGCGTATATGTTATGTGCTTGGGAATCATGTGTTCTAGTGAATGGATGACTGTAATGAGTGTGTTTGTAAATGGGTGGCTTTGAGAAACGTGTGTGCACTTGTGAATGGATGGGTGTGAGTAAGGGTGCTTGTGGATGGGTTAGAGTATCTGTGTGCACTTGTGAGTGAATGTGTGGAAGTGAGTGAGCGTGCATGTGTGCCCATCTGTGCCTGCCCTACTATTTATATAAATTATGAGCTGCTGCTGATGATATGTTTGTTGCAAAGTGCATGAGGCTCAGGATCTCATGAAGTTGAGGTGTGGGGGACCCCCAAATTAAATTCAGTTGTTTGTGAAATGTTATGCTTGTATATGAGTCTGTTGCTTGTTTGTAGGTGAGGAGAAGCACTGTCCCAGCTGTATATTATTTTTCTTGTTTAGATCATGTGCTTATGCACATGGGTGTCTCATGGGTATTTAGCACCACCATTTATATGATGTTTACTGCACAAGACTTCAATGACAAGCATTGCAGGAGATGTAATTACTTTTGGCATAAGAGCATAAGTGTGCTGGCTCTGAGAGAGGGTGACTATTTCTTCATGATAGTATGAGATTATTTAGAATTTTCTGGTTACATGTGACAATGCATTTAACAAAGAAAGTGTACAGAGTTCCTAAGTGATGTAATAATCACCATTCAAGTGCCATAGCTAGTCAGTCCTGGCGATATATTACAGGTGATCAAGGAGGGGAATTCCTCCTTTCGGAACTAGGGCTCTCACACACCCAGCAAGCTAGGTCTTATGCTTCATCATTTGAGCCTGCTCCTCGTCGGGCCGGCACTGCAATGCCCGAAGGGCACCCTTAAAGGGACTCTTTTTCGGAGATCTTTTGTTCCTTGCCGTAAGGGTGCAGTGGGGGTGAGGGGCCTAGTACGGTGTAGATGTAAGTTTGTGATGTTAAAACAGGTGAGGGAGTACTCTTAAAGACTTTATTTTGTGAAGGACCCTGCCTGGATAAAATAATATGGGAGGGGTAGCGTATTTTGTTTTAATGTGACAAAATGCATACTCTACTCCCCGATGGTCGACATGTTTCTTGCCTTTTATTTGTCATGCAAAGATTAATGGCGATTCTTCAGGACGGTGAGAGAAAATAAATGTTTAAATAAAGAAAAAATATCTACAATAGAATGGATAAGGTGATTTGCTACCTACCACTGGATAGACCCTAGGGAACTCTCCACTAGGGAAGTGGGGCCACCTCAATAATTTAAAGGTATGGCCTCATCTGGTGCACCTGAGTAAAAGTACACCCAACAGTGGTGTCTCTTTTCCTTATTAGGAACCAGTCATCAGACCTACCCCGATCCGCTGCTCGCAGAAAGTGGATGTGTGGAAGTGAGTGAGCATGCATGTGTGCCCATCTGTGCCTGCCCTACTATTTCTATAAATTATGAGCTGCTGCTGATGACATGTTTGTTGCAGATTGCATGAGGGTGAGGATCTCATGAAGTTGAAGTGTGGGGGACCCCCAAATTAAATTCAGTTGTTTATAAAATGTTATGCTTGTACATGAGTCTGTTGCTTGTTTGTGGGTGAGGAGAAGCACTGTCCCAGCTGTATATTATTTTTCTTGTTTAGATCAAGTGCTCATGCACATGGGTGTCTCACGGGTATGTAGCACCACCATTATAGGATGTTTACTGCACAAGACTATAATGACAAGCCTTTCCGTAGATGTAATTACTTTGGGCATAAGAGCATAAGTGTGCTGGCTCTGAGGGAGGGTGACTATTTCCTTCATGATAGTATGAGATTATTTAGAATTTTCTAGTTACACGAGACAATGGCAGGTCGGAGGCATAATTAATTAAACATGTCTAAAGAGGTATCCGTGGCAGATTGCCTTGGCTAGGGATGTGTAGCTATAGATATCTTCCACAGCCTGATGTGAGACTCATGATAAGAGCCCCAGTGTGGTAGATTTGCATTTGCCAAGTATAACTGTTTATGTTTTTCATCTTTTCTGCTTGTCAAACAAGAAAAAAGAGACTGCGGGTCTTATCCCTTTCTCAAAAGAGAAATGTTGCATTCTGAATAATGGTATGGCACCTTATAGTCTGAATGTACCATACAATAGGCCTTCACCCCCCTCCCCTATTCTGCAAGACAGGTTGAGGTTCCCTTCTGGCTAAAAGTACTAGAGAATCAAATAGCGTATTTGCCTCCCTATTTAGTGTCTGGAAAAAAAGAGAAGGTGGAGTTGCAATTTAGCATGAACTACCACTAGCTGAACTAGCTGAACTTGGCCAGAACAGAGGATGACACCTCCCATTTTGGATGCTTTAACCCCTTCCACGCTGATGACGAGCTGGGCTCGTCATGGCGTAGCCTCCTCGCACGCTGAAGACGAGCCCAGCTCGTCACGTAAAGTGCGTTTTAAAAAATCTCAGCGTGCAAGCGGAATTCCGCTAGCGCGCATGAGGTTAAATCGCCTGACTGGCAGCTGCTGGTTTTCCTTCATTGACTTTGAAAGTAGCTACTACCAAATCCCAATGAGCACACAAGATTAAGAGAAAACTCCTATATGTTTGCCCCTGCCATTCTGCAAGTGTATTCATGTTTCCTAAGGCATTTGCAGAGTTGTTGCCATCTACAAATGCTTCATGGAGAAGTCTGGGGGAGATGTGAGTCTCCTTGAGGCGCTGGTGCTTAACACTAGAAGACCACAGCACAAAACCCTGAAGGGCCTTGGGCCATTGATTAAATACATTGACATTTCGACCCACAATCAACGATCTCTGCACATGAAATGACAGCGCTGGTACCCTAACAGTATTGGTAGGAATGTATTTTACCACAAACAGATGCTTATGAATTCGCTCCATAGTTCCTCTAACCCTTTAATTACCTACTTTGAGGATGCTACCATCTTGTATTACTGAAGAATACCCTGTCCATAAATAATTGTTTGAGGGTCAAAAGGTTGATGTGAATAATGCGTATGTATGTATGTACATTTATTGTACAATTTATGAACCCAAACTAACACTGTATTCTGCGTTTTAAAATGAACACAATACAAAGCAAACATTTATTTGTTTTGCACTGTCAGGCTGTGCAACCTTACACTCGTTTGTTCTAATGGAATTACCTTGATTGTTTCGATTTATTCAGGATATCATTGCAATTTCAGGCAAACCTCAACTATTCCTTGTTAGAGTAGTATAACTTTATTTGGTAAGCTCAAATAAGTGTAAGGATGCAGTCCTTGTACTGGTTGTTTAATGAGAAACTGTCAATAAAACTTGATAAAAAAAATACTTTCTTGTCATATGTTGAAGCCTCAATGTCCCAGCAGCAGATGTTTAGGAGAAAATAGCAGCATTTAGATATTCCCCTTCAGAAACACTTGTCTGTTACATCCTGTTTTTTGGAATCTGGTACACTTTTCCCTTTTTGGTACATACCTCATATTCTATATTGAAGAACCATTGCTCTTGAGCATTGGGGCAGACCATGAAATAGTGCAACATTCCATCAGGTTCCCTTGCACCTGCCTACACATTCTGCAAATATTTTTTTTAAGGTTTGCTGTAATATGCACTATTTGGACCCGATTTTTATCAAATGTTCCCTGGGGGAAGAAATTATCCCAAACCTGCTGGACTGGGACAGAATGGCGCACTGCACTCTCTCACGATGCACTTCTAGGGTATACGGGGAGGAGGCACCAACATATTTTGGGGTCAACTTAGCTCTAAGCCTACTTTAAAGATTCTGGGCCTGATACACAAAGGTAAACTTACATTTTTGTGTTCGTTTGCTATTGTCCTGCCAGTGCGATGCACTACTAGGTTATACGGGGAGGAGGCAACAACATATTTTGGGGTCAACTTAGCTAAAAGCCTACTTTAAAGATTCTGGGCCTGATACACAAAAGTAAACTTACATTTTTGTGTAAGTTTGCTATTTTTTGGGTATTTACAAACTTCAAGTTTAATTTTTCTAATAGTAATTTTAGTACTGCGGAGAGTAAGCAATCGAAGCGGAGAACTCCGCACATAAAAACATAGGACAGCTGTGTCCTTTTGTGAGCGGAGTCTCCGGCATGAGTGAGGAGTTTTTCTAAACAGCAAACATCAAAAGCCTGTGGATTTTAGCCAGTTCACCATGCATCTTCACTGCCCACCAATGCTTCGCATTGGACCACCCATAACCTACCCCTAGATCATCATAATGACCCCAGAGGCCAATTTCTGAAGCCAGCCTAGGTATGAGCTGGGTAGACATCCAATGGTCAGGTACACTGAGGGCAGAACTAGGCGATACATTATCGCCGCTTTTATCGGCAGGAAACTGCTGATAAAGCGGCAATAATGGCCTTGATAATATGCTCTATGAATTCCAATCGAAGCCCATGTTAGATGTGTTCACATTGAACTTGAGCTTCGATTGGAATTCATACAGCATATTATCAAGGCCATTATCGCAGCTTTATCAGCAGTTTCCTGCCAATAAAAGCGGCGATAATGTATCGCCTGTCCTTGATAATATGCCCCTGAGTTCACATGAGAGAAGGAATCACAGGTGAAACCTGAGCTAGCGGTAACTTCTTATCCCATGATATGGTATCAGTCGGCTTCCAACTTTTGGATTACGTAAACATTATTTTTATAATTTTGATAACAATGCCTATCTTATTTGAATGCCATTGTGTCATTTCCAAAGTGGGCCACGCAGATAATCATTGTCTAGAAATGACAGGTCTAAGAATGGAGGGAAAGAGAGTGGGTGTCGTCTACGCAGCACAAAGAAAGATATTACAGCAAAACGTCTTTTCCAGCTCACAAGCATGGAATTCTCTTTTTCAGTATTATAATTAGATGCAGATGTGGGCAGATCATACCAGGTGGAAAGATTGGCTTCAAAGAGATCTAGATAATAGTAACGTTAAGGAAAGGGATCGACTACTAATACATACATTTTATACACACATTGCATATATAGTTGAATGTATTGTCAAAAGGAAAACATACAAATTGATAAAATGCCAGAAAATGAACTATCTAGAAAGACAGATAGATACGTAGATAGATTGATAGATAGATAGATAGATAGATAGATAGATAGATAGATAGATAGATAGATAGATATAGATAGATAGATAGATAGATAGATAGATAGATAGATAGATAGATAGATAACGAGTTATTTCATTTTAAGTATTTCTCTCACCTCTCTCTTCCTTCTCCTTTGTCCCCTTCCGCTTATGTCTCCGTCTCTCTTTTGCTTCCAGTGTATTTCGGCCTATGTGGCTGTGTTCATCTCGGCCTAATTTTGCCTGATTAGTTTTAACCTGCACACATCACAGATCAATATTATATGTACATACCGGCTATGTTATAATCCTTACATGTGACAAATATTATATGTATATGCCGCAAGTGTTGAGTTCATACTCTAGTACTTAAATACATGTTTCACTTTCATTTTTAGTCAAGCGCTTTGAAACTGGGATTTGTGGATTTCACACTAATATATAAAGAAACACGAAGCTTGAAGTTCAGACAGGACAGCTATTCCCCCAACACATGTCTTCAGAATGTCATCAGAACACTGTGCTCGTATGACCCGAAGTAACCGATAACAGCTAACGCAGATGCTGACGAGAACCCCGGCTGACTAACTGCAGTCGCATCCTCACATCTCTGCTCCTGTGTGGAAATGCAGAAAATTGGCTCTAAATGCCACGGAACACAAGTTGGAGTATTTGCGGCTCCCGCCCCCTCTGCTGCGGTGCTGTTCGTCTCGTTAGGACAAGGACGCTTCGGCTGAATCTAGTTATTCCCAGTGCAGGAAGCGGCCCTTCACCAACTGCACGCTAGTGGCTGACAGTCAGGTACAAACAGCAGACGATAAGAGGCCGAGCCTGTTGAGTCTCGCTGATAACAAGCAGGCGGGAATTAAGGAGAGCGCGAGCGCTTTGCGTGGTTTCTGCTGATGAGCCAAACTGTTGTCATGACTCGGAGCCCACATCTGCGCTTTGGTGGAATATAAAAAGCCAAATTAGGCAAGGACGTACGCAACGTAATGTTATATTACGACAGGTTTTTACACAGTAATCAAAGGATTGCCACCCCCTCAAAACGAAAAGTTTGAACAAGTGATAAAACAATGCTTCTTTTTAAATTGGCTCAATATTGTTTAACTTTTCGCCTAACGGAAGGAAAAAAAATAAACCATGATCTACTGTTTTTTTGCCATGAGAGGTGTACAGGAATTTCAGTTTATGTCAAATTGCTCCAGGGCTAAAAATTATTTGTTTGTGCCCAAGGATGTCTAAAATCCTCACATCTTCATTGGTACACTATGCTTATTTGGTCTCACATACAGACAGCTTTAATGTCTTATTTTTTAGATACCTATTGTGTGCTGTACCCAGTGGCAGCTACTCGAGGGAGTGCTGCGGGCGGAGGAGGGGCAGGGTGGGGGGTACTAGTAAACTCCGGCATACGGCTGAACGGAGTTAAGGAAATAAATACAATGAATTACATTGTGCACGCTGCATCCCCATTTGGCGTGATGCAAACTCATAACCAGACATATTGCCCAAAGACACCCACCCGGCTAATATTAGACTTCATGATACAATTATTAGGGCTTTAGAGAGGGATCTCATTCGTGAGTGACATGAATGAGTAATTTCCTTCTTTCGTTGGAAATATCATTAAATATCGCCACCACCTCATCCACTTATGATTCAAAAGGTGGCACATTTGCCCAATGATAACCTAGTATATTCAGTCTACCAAAAGGTCCTATCCAGCTGGCACACCATCACCTTAATTACCAGATGTATTTAAACTTACTCCAGTGCTGATGTTTATAATGGATGAACTATCAGCGGCGGCTCCTCCACTAAGGCGGAGGAGCATCGCCCTACCGCTGCAAAGCAGCGAAAGAAAGAACAAATACAATGATAATAACTCGCATTGCAGCGTTGTGGCTGGTAAGGGGAGGGAGCCTGGCTGCTTCCTGTCCTGGCCCCAGAGACGAGACACTGAGACGATGTGGGAGAGAGCAGCAGAGCGGCAAGGAGGAAAGTTTTTCTCTTTTTCTCTTTTTTCTTTTTATTTACATCCCGGCCCGCCCCGCCACTCCCGATCTATGACGGCTGCTACTGTGAACTATCAGGCATCCAGCAGAGTACAAAATGACTAGTCTCCACACGTAATCTCGATATTTATTACGGAAGTTAAAGAGTGGGCCAGGGAAAAGAGTATAATCAGGACAGGACATACATCACTCCACTCTGAATTTGCTTCCTGGTCTATCTACAAACACCTTGGCATTTAAAGCTCTAATACCAGTAGAGGATAAATATCTGGAACTTCATGTCCTTTTGGACCTTGGCTCAGGTTTTAAAAGTGGGTGCTTGGCATGTGCCCAGCAGCATTAAAATCCATACTATCTCATTATCCATACAAACAACTGGGCACAACATTTAAGTCACCGCTGATGTTTGTGTAGTCAAGCAAGCCCATCTCCTTTGAACATTTCATAAAGGCCAGCTAATTCCTGCAACATCTCAGCATATGTAGGCCTTCCTGCTGGGTGGGGGGATATTTATAAAAAAAAAACACAAATCTGTGGCTATCCACTAGTTTCATAGACACTTCCATTGCTAAAATATCCTTGAATGGAGGCCTCAAGAGAAGGCCTTCAACTTAAGAGATTTGGATGGGGCAATCTCTCTCCTAGGCCTAGAAAGCATTTAGTGTAAAATTCGAAAGAGCTCCAAGTTAGATGTATTTATGGCTCAGGTTTCCTGCAAAAAAATAACAGGATGCTCACATAGAAAGTTTACGATATCTGCGCAATCCAAATGGCATTTAGTCACAACATAGGTCCACAAAACAAGACCTATTGAACAATAATCAAGCCCCTTGAAACAACAGCAACAGTTTTCATTTTCCACTTTTTGCTCCAGATAGCCATTGTCAGCTATCACCAGGGGGTTTAGTTAGCATCATTGATCAACAACTGTAGCCTCCATTCTCTTCCACCTCAAGAAATGTCTCCAATGAAATATTAAATCGAATGCCTCCACTCTTTACTTATTACTCACACAGATTAGCATACACAGTTCAAATAGCTGACTGATGGTGGTCAGTCTCAAAGGAGGGGGTCACTCTGCCAAAAGAGGATCATAAATGTTCAGAACATTCTGTAGTAAACCCAATATGGCCACGTGGGCAAGCAGGGTGTCAAACCATAAAGTATGTATTGCATCAGCACATTCTTCAATCTGGTCATCATGGCCATAGAAGAAACCTTGGCATCTGTGAGCTCAGAGTTAGATGTATATGATCATTCCACAAAACTGATCATATGGATGTCTTTGGCATCAATCATTTAATTTTGGAACATAGTGAAAAAGTTGCAACAACCTAAACTGAATGACAGTTGGAAGACTATTGTCTTTAGAAAAAACTCAGAGGCAAAAGGGTCAATCTCAAACATAGCTACTTTGGCATTTGAGGCCCATTTCAGTATTGACCAAATAGACCCACTCCTCCATCCCCTTCAAATAGACAGGCTTATTTGGGGATCTGGAATTTGAGGTCTGAGGTGTGTAGATAGCAGATTCGACATTGCTCCTAGCTATCATCCTATTCAACCACTAAGAAAAATAACGATCAGGCACAGCCAGCCTATTGTGTGTTGCAGTTGGGCCCAAGCATTGAACTTGCACTCTCATAGACAAACACATTACCGGACCCCTAAATTTGTCCCAAAATACTTCTTGGCTTGCAAACAATGCATGGTTCTCTTCAAAGCTATGTGCAGCCAACATCTTCTCATAAATTCCAGTATTAGAAAGTTGAAAAAAGTGGGCCAATTCCCCATGTAGTTATTGGCTGAATTAGGAATAACAAGAGATTATATAATTCCATATTCCTGGCGCTACCCTCGAGCCACCAGCTAAAACGTGGTGACATTTCAAGGAAGTTAACCAGAGAAAATGAAAAATTATTGTGGGAATTGTGTATGTTACCACTGATTCCCTTTGTAATTCCAGATTTCTAAGATGCCATTTAGGGTCACAGCTGGAATACTGGTGTATTACAGCATCCTGGAATAACTGCATCCCTGACGTTGCAGTATAGTAGCTCCAGGTGTGAAAATTGCATTCTAGCTATCCTGGCCCAAATGTATGAGGGTGTTGATTTCTGCCGTAGGCTGCTTCACGAATCTTTGGAGCACGCATAGAAAGAGAAGAGCAAATCGCCATTATTGATTGTTTATGTGCAGGAAGGTGTCCCTTCCTTGCCCATAAACAATCGCCCCTGCAGGGCAGGCACCCTTTTGACAAGGTGGCAGGGCGCATGCGCGAGGCACCTTTTTTTGTGCCAGCACTAGGGGAACACAGGAATGCGCCGTATTCTCGTGAGTGCGGCGCATCCCTGTGTTTAAAAAATGTCAGAGCTCGGCATTACCAAATTCGGCATAGACCGGCACTCTGAAATTCTTTTGTGAATGTGTCCCATAGTGTACTGCACTGACATCCAACCTGTGTAAATGCAAACAAATTAGAAGTCGTCATGAGGTCGCAGCAACTGCAGCCCTTTTCCCCAACTGTCAGGGGTACACATACCTAAAGGAAAGAATGTAAAATGCTGGAGATGGTGGCTGTAAAGACCCCTAAAGAGTAGAAGAGAGGCAGGTGAGGCAGGAGCTACTGTCTTCAAATTCTCTCACTGCTCCAGGCTTCCAAAGAGAGAAGTGAATCAGAAAAGAGCCTTGTGGTGTGTTTCCAGTGTAATTTACTGATTCTATCCATCATCCTCTGCCTATCCAGCATCTGTATTGGCTCTCCAGAAGAAAGAAATATGGAACAGTTCTTAAACTCTAATAGTACTGCTTCCAGGAAAGTCAATTATAGGTTACCAGTGGCGGCAACTGCAACCTTGGCATCCCTTGCAATTCCCAGCTGCCACCCTTGTGACTTCTGGCTCGGGAACCACATGAGCACTCCCAGGTTTACAATGCAATTTGGCAGCCCTTATATCGATTTTAAGACTGGCCTTTCAGCACTTCTGATTGCAAGATGTACTGTTACCAGTTCTGTAAAATATGTCTCATGGTATTAGCCATTTGATGTATGACTCCATTACAATACATGAGAGGCTGTTTTACATCTGAAAAATGCACTGTCACCAGGCATTCATTTCTTTATCTCATGGATAAATTGTATACAAAAGAATATAATTTAATGTATTTTTTACTGTAGTAGTTTCCTTTTAATTTTTTTGCCAGGAATCTAATTCAAAGAGAACATATGATGGATGGAATACTGAACCAATCAAACATTCACCCAGTCACAGATCTGGGTTAAATCCATTGTATTTTTACTCCCACGCCCTTCCAGTTTGGACCTAACCATATGCGAATCAGTCTTCACCCTGCTCCCCATGGAAGCAGTCTGGCCCGAACTGCCCGGCCAGGTCCTCCCTGAACTGGAAACAAGCATCCTGGGTCCGATTTCAGGATATCACCCCATATCAGCCAGGCTAGCCTGAATCTGTTGGCATAACAAGCACGGGACCCAATGTCTGGGCATACCCATCCCGCTTAGGCAACAAGTGCAAAAAGAAGAGAAAATGGGTGGGAGGCTGAACAATCATTCATCCCAGTCACAGATCTGGGTTATATCCATCATTGGTTGCTCACTATGCCATTCCAGTTTGGACCCAGCCATATGAAAATCAGTATTCACCCTGTGCCCCATGGGAACAGTCCCGCCTGAACTGCCAGGTCAGGTCCTCCCTGAACTAGAAACAAGCATCCTGGGACCGGTTTCGGGGTATTACCCTTCATCAGCCAGGCTAACTTGAATTTGATGGCATAGCAAGCATGGGACCGACGTCTGGTCATATCCATTCCACTTAGGGCGACAAACACACAAAGAACAAATGATGGACGGAATGCTGGACAAATCAATCTTTCACCCCAAATCACTGATCTGGGTTAAATCCATTGTTTGCTTTTGACAGCACACCATTCCAGTTTGGACCTAGCCATAGGCAAATCAGTCTTGACCCTGCTCCCCATGAGAACAGTCCAGCCCAAACTGCCTGGCAAGGTACTCCCTAGACCGGAAACAAGCATCCTGGGACTGGTTTCAGACTATCATTCCTTATCAGCCAGGCTAGCTTAAATCAGGTGGCATAGCAAGCACAGACCCACATGTGGGCGTACCCTTCCCACTTAGTGAGACAAATGCAAAAAGACCAGATGATGGGCAGAATGCTGAACAAACCAAACATTCACCCGCTCATAGATCTGGGTTAAAGCCATTGTTTTCTTGCTTACTAAGCCATTCTAGTTTAGACCCAACCATATGCGAATCTGACTTGATCCTGCTCCCCATGTGATGGGAGCAGTCGAGTCCGAACTACAAGACCAGGTCTTCCCTGAATTAGAAACAAGCATCCTAGGACAAGTTTCTGTGTATCACCCCTCATCAGTCAGGCTAACCTGAATCCAGTGGCATAGTGACCATGAGACCCACGTCTGGTCATACCCTTCCCACATAGGGTGATAAATGTAAAAAGAAAGATCTAATTCACACCTGTCTATAAGATGTCTGCATAACTGCTTTTTCATTTTCATCATTAATCTATAGCCTGCGTGCAAAATAGCCATGCACTCATACAAAATCCCAGTGTCAATTTAATCCCACCCTCCGTTTTACTGCCGCTCTTCTGCACCTCTGCATGCACATTCAGCACATCACTCCTTCACAAGCGTGACGGATATTCCACCTGCCTTATTATGCACTATTATTAAGGTGTCTCGTTCTTGTAACAGAGTACCCATCTGCCAAACTCTTAATCAGGTCCTAAGCTAGACTTTCATAAATGTAAACTTGTGTCCTGTAGGCATACATTCTGGACGTAGGGGTGCGGGGGTGATGGAGCACCCCAAAACAATCATGTTGGAGTTCAGTAGTTGAACGAGCAATAAAGGTGTCTTTAAGTTTTGTTTTTGTATCTCTTCACATTTTCTGTTTCTTCAAAGACACAGGTCAAATGTCAGGCTATCTTTTCTGAATAATTGGTGCATATTTAAAATGGAGTTGGTGTTTACTTTTTTTTTTGCTGACTGCAAAGTTAGTGTTTTTTATTTAAAGATAACTATGTGACAATGACTCTGGGTACAATAAGGGTTGAAAAGAATGCAATAGGATGTAGTTTATTGCCTGATGCTCCTGAAAACCTATGTACCTCTGAATAAACTTTACAAATATTTAAAAATATAGCAACAGATAGGAAAGCACTAATGTTTGCAATTCTAAAGTATGACGAAAACAAAGAAAGGCAATACACTTAGTGATGCATGAATGAAATATTTGCTGAAACCCAATTTCCACACTTTATTGTTTGTGCGGTGTATAGTTTTATCAGTAAAACTATGCAAGTGCAAGTTTATCAGCCATTTCAATTCAAATTGTGCTATGTGAAAAGGCAGTGCTTGACACTAACATGCTTTAGCACTACATTTGCAACAGTGTGTTCCACAATGCACCAGCAGCTATGTACTAGACTCTTACAACTCTCTTGGTGAATACATTTCCTACGTTTGAACTTAGTGTGTTGATTGGATTTTTCACAATCCCCATGACTTCAGTGATGTAACATTGATGACACTACCCCCACTCTGAAAATAGGTCTATCTCCACTGCCTGCACGTCGGATTATATGCCTGCAACAAGTGTTTGTATCTGAGCCAACTTCTAGCAAACTCCATTACTGCCCAGCATAATTGTTGGAAGTACGGGTGTAGCAGCCCCCAAAAAATAACTACGCTGGGGTTGCAAAGGTGATCGCGCCCTTACATTTTTTTATCTTGTCACCTTAATTGTATGTTCAAAGTCAGAGGTTAAATGTCAATCTGTGTCTCCTCAGAAATTGGAGATTGGTATTTGCTCTTCTTTCTCTGTCTGCAACATTTAAAGATTTTGTAAATTAAACTATGTGACAGTGTTTCTAATTTGAAAGGAAGGCTGTAGATTTTTTTTTCTATAAATGAACTGTATAACTATTTCAAAATATATCAGCAGTGAGGAAAGAGCAAATGAAGCACTTTTCTTAACATTCTGAAGTGTGATGAAAACAAAGATTTTAATAGGATGAAAACAAATCAATACACTACTTGGTGGAGGGTGTGGCTGAATCACCCGCAAGATGGCCGCATGATTTTGAAGCTCAATGTTGCGCCAGAGACCTCTCTTCGTTCTTGGCAGAAGTTTGCTTAATTAGAGGCATGAGGTGAGACAACACTGGGGAATAAGGTATTTATTCCTTTTTTGCTTTTGCAAAGCAGTTTTTAATGTGTTCCCGCCCCCCCTCCCCTCCCACCCATGTCACGTACCTCACGCTCGGCGGTTGCCATTTTCTTAATTGAAGTGTGCAGTAAAGCTTTGATCTCCCCTCTCGGACCCGCTTTTTGGTAAATAAGAGTGGTCTTTTACTGTTTGAGATATGTTTGGATTTCCACCTTTGCCTGATAATTGTATTGGCTTCTGTTTTAAAGCAGTACAAGGCATTAATTATACTGCCGGTTATTTGATACACTGGCTCCTTTTATCTCCATAACTCTTACTGGCCTCTTCACAGGCTGTTTGGACAATTAATAACTTAGTAAATGCATATCAATACGAAAATTTGTTAAACTTGCTGGAGGCTTACCTTGTTGGTTGCCTCAAGCTGGCTATAATTTGATGGTCCCTGGAACAGTTCTCTTCTCCCTCAGCATTCTTTGCAGCATTGAGCTTCACATATATAATAAGGTCAAAGGTTTTGGGCAAGGGCTCCTTTTTGCTGTATTTCGTTTTTCTTTTCTTACAAATTTACGGCATCTGCATCTGTTCTGCCCCTTTTCCTGTGGCTTTAGACTCTGCTCTATTTTTTTATATGGAGTCATTCTCATCATCCTGTCAAAAGGCAGCCACTTCATCTGGAACCATGCCTTCTGTTCGCAAAGACTCCATCACTGCCACAAAGCGAAAAAAGAAGGATCCTGGTTCTCCCATGAAGTCTCCCTTACCTTTGACCCTTGATGACCTCTTGGAATAAATAAAGCTCCTGAATGCTAGACTTCAGCATAAAGAGTATAAATGATCTACTCGTGATTCCAGGGTGACAGATGTTTAATAACAGCTTAGTAATGTACAAGATGCGACTACCAAGATAGATGGTATGTCTAAGAAAATAGCACTCCTTAAGCAACAAACTGAGGATTTGAAAAAACAGACGCAAAAATCATAGAATTTATAGCATTCCTGAATGGGTGGAGAGTTCTGAAACGCATGCCTTCCTAAAGTTATACATCCTGTAGATAGTGGGGCTTAAGGAGGGAACAAATCTTAATTTACAACTTGCTCATCGAATTGGCCCTTTATCTTTTGGAGCTTCACCATCAGGTCGTCTAAGAGGAATGATGGTTCTTTTCTTTGAACATACTGAACAAAGCAAAGGAACCAAATGTTATGGTCTGGTCAGAGGATATTTTTCTCACAGGATGTAGCTTGTGCAACTGCCACTCATCGAAAGGAGTTCCTTTCCTTCCACCCTGCACTACGTTACATGAACGCTAGATATGGTCTTGTGCATCCATGTTTTTCAAAGTCACTTATAAGGAGAGGACTTTTTCCTTTGATTGCCCAGACGACCTGAGGAAGTTCATTTTTCAACACAAGGGCAAGGAAATGGACTTTGGGAAAACTTGATTTGTTTTCTAATGTTTCCCAGTTCTTAACATGGTTTTTCTCTTCTCCCTTTTGCATTTAAAATGTCTAGCTTTTTTAGGAAGATAATGTTGTGTTTATTCTAAGGCATTCCCTCCAACTGATAACTTCAACCTTTTTTATGGGTTCCTTGTCTAGTCCATATTCCTTCTGTTTAGTGATGTTATTGTTTTTATATTTACTTCAGGATGTTTTATTCACCTATCATTATTATTATTCCTTTACAGACATGTATTGTCTAGCTCAGATCCCATCACTAGATGTGCACTCTCCCACCTATCTCCCCTCCTAGACCTTCTGTTTATCTGCTTCGCTGCGGCTGGAATTCCCCCGCGGTGCTGAAAAATTTGACGTGTGAGCGGTTCGGACACCCCAGACCATCCTCTGCACACGCCCACTTTGACATCAGACGGCGGGGGGCGTCCGACGCATGGAAGTGATTATACATCTTCTTTATTTGTCTGTGAATGCTCTTAGTTGGTTAATTAATCACTTTTTACTATTGTCCAACTGCTGTTTTGATTTTCCTTATACAGTATTATTGCTTGTATCCATGGTCTCTGTTGCCCATCTCTGGCTGATATTAGTCTGCTGTCCGTCTTTTTCTGTGCACTTCTCTACCCCTCAATGTTAGTCTTTTCTTACTGGATACGTTCCATTGTTACTATGGGTGAAACCATTTGGCTCTGTGCCATCCTCTCTTTCTCTATCAGATGTATTTTTTTCTTTCTTCACCCTTCTTTTTCTTGTTTTTTTCTTCCTTTTTTTCTCTCCTTTGCTCTCTTATAATTTTAATATACCAAATATTGCATGTTCTGATTTGATATGGCTTTTTTCATTTACTATTATTTGCTTACCTTGGCAATGGCTGTGTTGCTATGCGTATTTCATTGGTTTGAGTCAGATCTATATATATAATTATTATGTTTTAAATGACAACTAATCTAAGAGTTACATCTCGGAATGTTAAGGGTTTGTGTAATCCTATTAAGAAACAGAGATTTATTACTCACTTATCTCGTTTAAAATGTAATGTTACTTTATTACAAGAAAGTCAACTGTTAGATAAATATGTTAATTCATTACATAAAATTTGGTTGGGTCAGGTATTCTGTTATCCGGTTAATGCCAATAAGAATGGGGCTGTTGTACGTGTTCATAAATCCCTTCCCCTGGTTATAGAGAAGGAGGAGTTCAAGTTCAAGTTCAAGCATTTATATAGCGCACTACTCACCCAGAGGGTCTCAAGGCGCTTGGGGAGGGGGTTCATTATTTATCGAATAGCCAGGTTTTAAGTTCTTTTCTGAAGGAGATGTGGTTCTGTGTAATGCAGAGGTGAGTGGGGAGTGAGTTCCAAGTCTTGGCCGCCAGGTAGGAGAAGGATCTACCTCCCATGGTGGATTTTTGGATACGCGGGACTGCGGCGAGGCCTTGGTTGGAGGATCTTAGTTGTCGGGTGGGTGTGTAGAAGGATAGTCGAGTGTTGAGGCATTCGGATCCTAGTTTGTAGAGGGCCTTGTGTGCGTGGGTAAGGAGACGGAATGTTATTCTCTTGTTGACGGGAAGCCAGTGGAGGTCTTTCAGGTGGCCGGTAATGTGATCTTGGCGAGGGATGTCCAGAACGAGTCTCGCTGATGCGTTTTGGATGCGTTGGAGTTTTTTCTGTAATTTGGCTGTAGTTCCGGCGTAGAGGGTGTTTCCGTAGTCTAGTCGACTCGTAACCAGTGCGTGGGTGACAGTCTTTCTTGTCTCGGCGGGGATCCAATGGAAGATTTTTTTAAGCATATGAAGTACGTTGAAGCAGGAGGATGAGACGGTGTTGACTTGTTAGGTCATCGAGAGTGAGGAGTCTAGGATGAAGCCAAGGTTACGTGCGTGGTCTGTGGGTATGGGTGCTGAGCCCAGATCCGAAGGCCACCATGAGTCGTCCCAGGCAGAGGGGGATGATCCTAGGATGAGCACTTCCGTTTTGTCTGAGTTAAGTTTAAGGCGGCTGTTTTTCATCCATACGGCTACTTCTTTCATGCCTTCGTGAAGATTGGTTTTGGCGGTGTTGGGGTCTTTGGTGAGGGAAAGGATCAGCTAGGTGTCGTCAGCGTAGGAGATGATGTTGAGGTTGTGTTGACGTGCGATGGAAGCGAGTGGACTCATGTAAACGTTGAAGAGGGTGGGACTGAGTGATGATCCTTGCGGTACACCACAGATGACTCGGGTGGCCTCTGATCTGAATGGGCGGAGTCGGACTCTCTGAGTTCTCCCAGCTAGGAATGAGATGATCCAGTCCAAGGCTTTTCCTTGTATGCCGATGTTGCTGAGGCGTTGTATGAGGGTGCTGTGACAGACAGTGTCGAAGGCGGCAGAGAGGTCGAGTAGAATGAGGGCCACTGTTTCTCCGTTGTCCAGTAGTGTTCGGATGTCGTCTGTTGCTGCGATGAGGGCGGTTTCGGTGCTGTGTTTGGCTCGAAAGCCGGACAGCAGCGGTTTCTTCGTAAGGGTGAGGGAGCATCGCATCCCTGCCCGCTGCCAGCAACGCTAAAGCAATGTGAACAATAAAATGGCAATGAAATGATTGTATTATTCACAAAGCGTGCCACAGTTATCAGCCTGCCCAGGAGCTGGGATCAAAGAGAGGTGTGTCCTCTGCTGTTCAGAGGACTGGTGACATAGCTGGCCAGACTCTGCAAACGTGCGCAAGTCAGTTTGGTCGGCTGACTTGAGCCGACCAAAGTGACATGCGCACTTTAAAGGTCTCCACCCAGCTGTCTTAGACAGCTGGTTGGAGACGAAGCACAGGCCTACAGGGCCTAAAGGAGCATACACCCAGGACACTCCATCCAATCCAGGTGCTGTTCTCATGCAGCGTGAGAGCAGCATCTGGATTGGTTAGGAAAGTTTCCGCTTCCACTGGAGTCCGTCGGAGCAGCGAACTGCAAGGACCCAGAAGACGCAGCACAGGTAAGCGGATTTATTTTATTTTTAATGTAATTTTAATACATGGGAGTGTTTTTATTTTGTATTCTTTTTTAATGTAAATACGTTTTAGGATGCAGTGTGGCACTTCGCTCGCCACAACGCTACTAGCCGCTCCTGGAGAAAGATACTGAAGGTAGATGACTCCTAATTCATACTACTATTCATTGCACACCTGTTTTAGTTTTGAATATTTATGGTCCCACTTGGTTGATGTACAATTTTTGGAACAAATGTCAGATACAATATTTTCCTGCTCAAACACAAATCTCATAGTAGGTGGAGATTTCAAATATATTATGGACTCCTTTTAAAACAGGCAATACCAAGCTAAATATGTCTCCAAAAAGATGCAAAAAGCATGTGCATGATCTATTCAATCCAGAGGGATGGTGGATGCCTGGAGATTATACCATCTTTGGAATACACTTTATATTCACCTTCTCATCAATCCCAAACCAAAATCAATCCCATATTTCTTTCTCCTCCTTTAATTCCCATACTTACTTGCTGAAATCGATTCAATACTTTCAGATCATGCTCCTGTTACTGTTGATTTTGATTTAGTACCTCAATCTTCAAGATCTAATAGATGGGGCTTAAATAATAGTTTACTGAAAGATAATGTTTTTATACAGAAGTTTGAATGTTTTCTCAAGTAATTTTTTACCTATAATAATACTCCTTTCATGTAATTTGGGATACCTTTAAGACAGCGGCACAAAGCCATATAATTGATTACGTTTTTTCTAAAAAGAAAAAACTGATGGATTCTTCACTTCTATTAGCTTCTATTTAACAACTTGAACATGAATATTTCACCACAAAAAATGATACTACCCTATACCGGGGACGCCCTAAAAATACATTTTACACCGTTACTTGCCGCCAGCACTGCTAACCAGGAGGATTCTACAGGGGAGAGACTCTGTTTCCTTGCCACCGGTTCCACGGTAATTGCTGCCCCGCAGGAAGACCTTTGCTGACCCCTGCTGCCCGAGTCATCCTTCTTCTCTGTAAGTCACGGACCGCGTGCTGCCACCTACAACATCCAGAAGGAAGTGAGGTCCCGCCAGAGGAGTGGAGGGGGTGGAGCCAACTAGCCCATAAAATTTGAGCGGGGCTCCCGCGGCGCGGGACGCCGTAAAAATACATTTTGCACCGTTACTTGCTGCCAGCACTGCTAACCAGGAGGATTCTGCAGGGGAGAGACTCTGTTCCTTGCCACCAGTTCCACGGCGATTGCTGCCCCGCAGGAAGACCTTTGCTGACCCCTGCTGCCTGAGTCATCCTTCTTCTCTGTAAGTCGCGGACCGCGTGCTGCCGCCTACAGCATCCAGAAGGCAGCGTGGTCCCGCAAGAGGAGTGAAGGGGTGGAGCCAACTAGCCCATAAAATCGGAGCGGGGCTCCGGCGGCACAGGACACGCGCGGGCTCACCTGGGCGAAGCCCGGGCCAAGGGCGAGCCCGTCTGCGCCTGTCAGCGGCCGGAGGAGGCTGGACTGGGCCACGTTATTTAGCTATTGGACAAGAACTTTCTTATGGTTGGTTGACTGCTTATGGATTGTTTGCTATGCGCTGACTGTTATTGAACTGATATCGTATATTTTAACTGGCTATTATAACTAGGATGCTATCTGATATTAAGTAAGGCCACCTTTTTCCCCTGCCTTAGCCTTACTACCATGGTCAGAAAGAAGTTACAGACAGCTCCAGTGGGGGCACTAGCTACCACCAAATCAACTGTCACAACTATGGACTCGTTCTTGTCTAGGGCAGCCGCAGTCATCGACAAGGAGATCGAACTAGTGCACCGGAGCCTTTCTAGATCTCCGGTGGGCTCTCTTCCACGTCTCTGGGTGAGCGCTAATGCCGATGAGATTTCTAATGTCATGTTAGCTGGTCCATCCTCTGGTGGTTTATCCAGTGAAATGTTAGCCTCCCAAGTTTCTAATGCTATACCGTCTGACACGGGGGTGGTAACGCATCCCTTGTATCCAATAGTAACCATTGCAAATAGAGAAGGCACTATAAATACTGTCAACACGGGGATAAGCGGGTCAGGTGGGAAGACTCTTGGAGCGCTAGTTGAGGACCAAGACTATCTAATTTCCTCACCATTCACACCACCTAATGGTCGCCTTGCTGGTGGTCTCAAGAGGAAGTGTAAGGCCAATGTGGGACAAGCAAAAAAATCAAAACCCAATGAAATGCAGGCACATACCACAGCATCGGGGGGAGTACCAGGTGGTGAGAAGTACTCACTAGAAAATCTAAAACTAGTACTAAATGCCATACTGGAGGAAAGGTTAGCACCTATTATGTCCAAGTTGTCCGACATAGAGCTTAGGCTCAAAGCTATGACCCAGTCCCCCTCTTGTTACCCTGTTGCCTCAAGTAATACGCCATCTCAACTAACCCAATTGACCGCCCTGTTAGATATAATACATGCATCAGATGTCCCCAATGATGATGCTGATTTGAGCACCAGGACTCTTCAGGGGAATTGTCAGGGTACCAGACTTCAAGATAGCGTGCCGATACGTATTGTTGATGATGTGTTAACGAATAGGCCCCTTATAAGATCAAGGGAAAACCACTTGTTTCATGGACCAGGGTGTACCAGTGGAGGGAATCCGAGTGAGATAATTTTCAGTAGGCAGAATCCGGGGGTAATGGATCTGCCTCCGCAATCTACACCATTGGTGATTATCCTGGGTAATTTCCCACCCCTCTAACAGGGTTCTACAGAGGTTTTTTCCAGCTTAGGAACAAGGTGACTCATTGGCTATCCAATAACACTTCAGCAGGCCCTGAAATAGATTGTAACATCATTAAGGCACGACAAGTGGGATGGGGGGGGGTAACTCAAGAAAGCCAGGTGGGGGCGATTGCATAGTAGTGAACTTTAATGACCGCCGGATCGTTGAGAGTTTGTTCACAGAGTCCCCAGCTGGAAAAATGTTCTGCGATACAGATGCTCCCCTTGGGATTCTTTTATCAACCTACTCTAATAAATAGTACTTATTCCACATCTCACACTAATGGTCAGACGCACAGACCGGGATTTGATGTTAGATCTGATAGATCTAACTATCAGTCCGCCCACATAGTAGCGGATAACACCAGGGGGGATTATCACGGTTTACCCTTCCCGCTAGCGCCAAATAGATTTGCAGCTTTGTCCACTTTAGAAGACTGTGACTGACTAAAGGCCAATATCACAGCCAAAGTATTGCCATCACCCTCCCAAATCCAGCATACAGAGGGGAGGACCATTGATACAATTCCAGCAGGCGAAAGTTTGGTAACTAGCAGCGATGGACCATTAGTAATCCCGCATATGGCTGTATGCCGAGAGTTGGCCTATAATGTTATCTCTAGGAACATTGCTGTGCTGGCGGGAAAGGTTAAAGACCCAAGGTGGGTCGAGCTCATAAGTACATTTCCGGTGATCTGCCTGCAAGAGACCTGGATGGTGGAATGTGATATTTTCTAAGAAGGCTATAAAAGTTTCTTTGTGCCGGCTGAAACATCACGAAGTGGCAGAGCTAAAGAGGTTTTGGCTTTATATATTGACTTAGCCCTGAACTGTGTTGTTAAAACAATAACTACCAACAACACCGATATCCAAGCAGTCAATATAAAAAGAGGGAACACAATGGTGTCTTTGATTAACTTTTACAATGCTGTAAATGTTAGAGGGGAATGTAGGATTGCTGAATTGGGCAACTTTATTAGACAGCACTGTGACAGCTTCTCCCACCGGATTCTTATTATGGGGGACTTTAATGTGCACCCCTGTGGGAATCCTATGAATACTGCTATGGGAGTATTGGGTTGCCATAGGATGCGGGGCCTTCACTTTGAACACTCTGGCCGGGGTGACATGCTGAATCAATTATTAAATGAATTTCACCTTATTTCAGCTATGTCCTTGGTGGACGTTTGTAGTCATCAGTCCGTTCCTACATTCAAAGGTCACACTGGGGTTTTTTTTATTGATCACATTTTGCTTTCTAATGGCCTACAATCAATTATATTGTGCATTAAAATCCTGGAAAGCATATATAGTGACCATAACCCAGTCTGTATCTTATTGGATGGAAATCTATTAAACTTACGGGCAAAGACGAAAAACCAGGGTGTTTTGGAATGTACGGATGGAAGGCGTCGCCTAAAATGATCTAAGGTGAACTCGGACCTACTTTATGATAAGATCCATAAAACATGTGCCCCTGAGTTATCATTGTGTGTGTCTTCTGCATCTCTCCTGCCAGATATTCTGTTAGCCTTTGATGGGATTGTCTCAAAAGTAGGCTTCATGCTAACTGTTCCGTCATCGGGCCCCTCAAGCGGGGACCCTGAATGGTTTGATCACTCTTGTACAAAAGCAACTCGAGAGTTAAAGGCAGCACTGAAGATTAGCCCGAGAGAACCCTATTGATCTGGTCGCTACGCCTGACCTATAAAAAGGTCCAGGCAAATCGCAAAGTAGAAATAAAGGATAAAACCTGGCAAGAACTGTTAGACCCCAAAACTCTTGGTAACAGTGAGAGATTTTGGGGAATCATCAATAAACCACTGTTTGATAGGGAATGGGATAACTCAGTCGGTACTAACATTACTGAAGATGAGTGGGTGTCTCATTTTAGTCTCATTTTTAATAGCAATAACCCACAGACAGAAGTGGATAGTGGTGAACAAAGTGTAATTTTACCACTCTTCACAATGAGCGAGGTTGAGAAAGGCATCCTGGGGCTATCGAGCAACAAAGCTTCGGGACCTGATGGCATGCCCCCAGATTTATTTAAATCCAAAGTGTCTCTATGGGTGCCGGTTCTCACTGCTGTGCTTAATGCAGCTGCAGAACATGGCTGCCCAAGGTCATGGGAGACAACTACGATGGTACCAGTATTTAAGAAAGGAGACCATAATGGTACCACCTGTTACAGGCCGATCTTATTCATTGACTCTGTGGTCAAGGTAGTGGGAGGAGTAATCCTGAACAGATTGACAGCCTGGGCGGATGAACATAGGATACACTCATCCTATAGAAAACAGACACTTTCTAGCCACTTTAGACCGATAGCACCCCTTTGTGTTTTTCGCACGGATGAACATAGGGTCATTTCTAAAATCCAAAATGGGTTTCGGCCAGGCCACTCGACAATGGCACAATGCCTCAATTTGTACATGGTCATTGGGAAGTATACCATGGCCCGGCAGGGGACCATCTACCTGGCTTTCATGGACCTTTCCTCCGCGTTTGACTGTGTCAACCGGGGGAAATTATGGGAGTCCATGGGCGCCAATGGGGTGGAGCCTACTCTGGTTAATTTTATGAGGGACCTGCATCAGGACACATAGGCTAAAGTGAGGTACTCGCAGGACCTTAAGGTATCCAGGGATTTTAGCGTCCACAGGGGTGTTAGGCAGGGCTGTATCCTGGCCCCCTTTCTTTTTAATTTATATATTAATGATTTGGAGGAGTGCCTACTAAATACTGGAGCTGATTATCCTTATGTTGGCCGCCAGGGTCTGCCTGTTCTATTATATGCAGACAATGCCGTCCTCTTGGCTAGAACTGCAAGAGGTCTCCAATCCTTATTAAGTACCTTTTATAGTTTTATGGTTGCCCGTGATTTATCTATCAATAACACCAAATCCTATACAATGCAGATGGGGCAGCGCAATAAGAAACTGTACTCATTTAGGGTAAATATGGAGAAGGTTCCCATGACTATAACATTCTCTTATCTGTGAGTTTTGTTCGACGATCAGTTAAAATGGGGACCATTACTACAAAGAGAAAGGGGCGAAATCATTCGGGCAAACGCTGCTATTTTTAATTTTGCAAAGAAAATGGGCAAACGACCTATCGCTGCATTACTAAAGATATATCAGGCAAAAAGTGTGGCACTAGGTAGCTACAGTAGTGAACTTTGGGGGTATGTGGCAGCTGATGATATTGTGGTGGCTGAGAACACTTTTTTGAAACATCTGTTGGGGTTCCAAAGGGAACTTCCAACTTAATAGTGAATGAAGAAACTGGCACACCTTTCATTAGTGATACCCTAACACTACGGCCATTAATCTTTTGGCTAAAATGCTGGCATAACAATGACTTGGTTCTAAATCACCTGATTTTAAAGGAAGTATTGGCCATGGATTTTATGCTCAAAATTCCTAGGCTAAAATATTTAAAAGCTTGTTTTCTTGCATTGGGGCGTCCAGAACTCTTTTTAAATCCCGATTCGATTATTCTTGCTGAGGTGGAGTATGTGAAAAAAACTTTCTCCCAATCACAAGAAATGAATCGACATGAGGTGGAACTAATTAAACCTAGTATCCGCAAACATGCCATGCTGAAAATTACACCATTAATGGAGCCTTATTTATCATGGCCCATATCGGGCTATGAGCGGTTTCTGTTAACAAGGTTCTGATTGGATTATTATCACCTTTTAGTAACTGTCTCAAGGGGCTCTCATAGAGGTCAAGTGCTACCATTCTGTGCCTGCGACAATGAGTCTCCGCAGGATTTGATGCACTTTTTATTCATTTGTCCCTTCTATGATGCACCCCGGAGGTTCTTCTTAAAGCCCCTTTTAAAAAAACAGAATTTTACCCAGGTCCGACAAGCTCTTTGTTACCTGCAATTGTTAATGCCTAAGTGCCCTTTATTTTTGATTGGTTTCCTAAAATCAGCCGTAAAACTTAGAAATAGCAGGGGGAATTAATTATTAATAAATGCTGCTACTTTTACACCTGTTGTTGTTGATATATATTTTAATGGAATGTTCTTTTTTAACATGTGGGTTTTTTATGATTGTATATCAAGTTTTTATTGTGTAACATATATAAACTGTGATATTGTGCTTTTATGGGTTTTTTGTTTGAAAAACCGAATAAAGATTTTCTGATCTGATCTATACCGTCTAATGCAAGCTAAATTTGAATTTAACCAAAAATCTACTGAAGACACTCTGGGAATATTGTTAAAGATTTATGGAGGCTGCAATAAAGCAGGCAAATTACTTGCTAATTATTTGAAAGTAAAATGTCAAAAGTCTAAGATAGTTACAGTTATAGAGTTATAGAGGAAAACAATGTTCCTCATTTTAAAGATACTGACATTTTGAAGTGTTTTACTGATTTATATTAAACTCTGTATACCTCAGATCATTCTCCTTCCAATGAGGCACTGAACTCTTATTTTACTTCCCTTCCACCATGAAAGAAGCAGGTGCAGGATCTCTCCATTTTAGATGTAGACATTTCTATTTCCACAATAAAATCCACCAACAGCAGGTGCAGGATCTCTCCTTTTTAGATGTAGACATTTCTATTTCTGAAATATAATCCACCCGTTTCTACTGATTTTATTCTTGCTTTTCACATGTTTAGATTCCACATTTACTTACCCTATATCAGTCTTTTCTTTCTCATAATGAAGCCCGAGGGCACTTTTTTTGGAAGCCATGATTTGCCAAATTACCCCCAAAAATAAAGACCCCTCCTCTTGTGTGAATTATAGACCTATTACTCTTATTAATTTTGACAGTAAACTTTTTGCCACAGACTTTGCTTTTAGGATTACCTATCTTATTCCAGATATGATAGGTCTAGAACAAACTGGATTTGTTAATGGTAGACACATGATTGATAACTCTAAATTTTTTTATCGACATCCTATACTTTGATTCAATAAGTTCTACAACTATGGCTGCTATCAATTTTTATTCCGAAAAGGCTTTTGAACGTGTTCATTGGTGTTTCATAATGTGTGCACTGGAATGGCACAGCTTTAGTCCAACTTTTTAAAATGTATAGCTTTACTTTATTCATCCCCGTACATATCACTATTTCTTAATGGTACTCAATCTTCTTACTTTTTTCTTTCAAGGGGCAACAGCCAAGGTTGTTCACTGTTGCCTTTACTTTTTATACAGTCACTAGAAAAATTTTTTGCATTCTTTGCTCTGCTCCTCTTCCTTTCGTGGATTCAGACACAAGGAAACTGAAATTAAATTCACAGAGTATGCGGATGATGTGGTCCTATTTGTGTCGGATCTGCAAACCTTAGTGCCTGTACTTGCTAATCTTTTGTCACCTTATTTCCCGATTTATCTGGCTACAAATTAAGGGCCTCATTAGGATGGCATCCGTCCGCCACCCCAGAGTAGGAGGGACCGTCCGCAGGGGCAGCGGCAGTCCCTCCGTGCAGATTAGGATGTGACCGCCACCCTGGTGGTCACATCCTGTATATTTAACATTGCGGCGGGTGCTGCTTGAAGCAGCACACGCCGCAATGTTAAATAATCCATGTTTTCCTTTGCGTGCACGAAGCTGCAGGCACCGCGTCCATAGGTACCCCCCATGTGCACCCCCCACCCCCCTTCACCCCCAAAGAAAAGTCTGTATGCCTTTCCACGGCGGAAAAAACGCAGTGGAAAGGCATAGGACCGACGCCATCCTAATATGGCTGGCAGTGTCTGATAGACACCGCCAGCCATGTTAGAGCTTTTCCGCCGCGGTCGGAAGGCGACCGCGGCGGAAAAGCGGCGGACGGAAAAAAGATCCCACAGCCATCCTAATCTGGCGGGGGGTCTTTTTTCTGTCCGCAGCGGCTTCTGCTGGCCGGGAGGATGCGGATTAACCACAATCCTAATGAGGCCCTAAATTTGAGGTTCTCCCCTTAATAAATATTGTTTAAAAGATATTTGTTGGTTCAGGCTTAAGTGGAATTCACAGTATATTAAATGTTTGGAAATAAAATACTCCACCTGCATTCCAACAAACATTGATCTAGATGAAGTCCAACACAAGATTTTTCAAAGGTCCAGATAATGGTCTCCTTTGTATCTGTACTGGTGGGGTAGGCTGGGCTCTATAATTATGATGATTCAACACGTCATTCATTTTTTTTTGTCCAGCTACCCATAAAACGTCCTTTAAAATTCTTTACGTTTCTGAATAGATTGCTTGGAACATTTTTATGGAGTTGGCGAAAAAGCGCACTTTTCCTTAACTTCCTTGGGTAAACCTAAAGAACTGGGTGGTGTAAACAGTCCACATTTTTAACAATATCACACTGCATTTGTCTTAAAGCAAGTATTACCTCATTTGAGTAATGCTAACTTGTTGCCTACTACTTTATGGAATAAATTGGAAGACTCTCTCATATCGCCATTCCCTTTCCATTCTTTAGTACATTTTTCGAAACCCCCTAGCATTTTGTCTTCTCCCTCTGTTAAATATACTATCCTAGTATCTTCCCAGATTTTTATACGACCCATGACTCCATTGCAGGAATTTTTGGAATCTTCTATTTGACATAATAAACATATCAAATTATCTAATCGTGCTATTTTTTTGGAAACAATGGGTCATTAAGGGCATAATTCAGGTCAAGTAATTTATCTGTGGAATGACTTCTCTCTCTTTATTGGACAGTCAAACTAAATTTGGTCTTTCTTCGGCTTGCACTACCAAATATGAGTCTCTTAAGGCTACTCTCTTGCAGTCTGTTTTCACACGTATGTAAAAACAATCTCCTACTGTTTCTTCATCCCCTGAACCAGTTAATATTTCTCCTATCATTAAAGCATCTTACATATTTAAATATTTGCATTACAACACTCCTTCTTGTCCCAAATCTAAAACAATGCTATTATGGGAAACAGATCCTCAATATTCCTTTTCCTGAAAATTGATTTGGAATAAGATACAACATACTTCATGTAGTGCCAGTACTTCCCAAACTTTGTATTATTTTATAATAAGTTATATATCACTCATGTTTCTATACATTAATGCAACCCAACTCTTCCAAACACAGGCTGGTCCTGCAAATCCCTACCTGGCACATACTTGCATATGCTGCCCTCCAGTTAAAGCCTTTTGGTTTCAACGGTGTAGGACTATATCCAATATGTGTTCTATTAAATTTTCTATTTTATGGGTTGGGAGTCTGAATAAGGGACCACTACGGAGACCGCAAATTTTAAAATGGATACGGAATCTTGGCTGCTACTTTGGCCCTTGGATTCTCTTTTATTATACCTTGAAGTATAAAGTCAAAGTTATTACAAAGGATAAGTTTGGTCCTGTCCGGATGAACTGATCAGCTTGAAAAAAACTGTGGTATGCTGAACGTGCTTACAATTCTTGTGGAGAACCGGGGCTTTTATGGAATACATTCGGATTGTGAAATTAATTGATTGTCGGACTGAGACAAAGACAATTTTGCCCTGACGAAGTTCCATCTGGAACGAAATGCGTTGGCTGATGTCCATGCTTTTAATTGAAAACCTAATAAAGAGTCTATTTTGGAATATACACAGATTTTCTTGACTTCATCCTGGTGCACCGTCCCACTTCTTCTGAATTTTCCATTTCATATTCAGTTAGTCTTCTTGAGAAGCTCTTCACACTATTGGTTAGCTAACTATAACCTAGGTAAATCTGTGGACCTACTAAATGCCATTAAACTCCAAGTCATCACATCCAATTGGAAACATGTTACTATGATTATTAATATTGATAGTTGGTGGAACTTCTCTGTTCTCATCCTTGACTTGATACTGCATCAGAAAAGAAGCTGCGGAGCTCCTGGCTTCTGTTCTGTCGAACAGATAACAGTCGGTAAAGATGGGGAGCTTCTACTCACCAACGTTTGTGCTGCCCTGCAGAGTCCCCCAGGGATCCTCGCTAAGTCCGACACTCTTTAACATCTATGTGTCGGACTTGGCGAGGGTCATTAAAACCCATGGAATAGGAGTGACTTCGTATGCCGACAATACTCAGTTGGTGCTAGCGGTGCATAAAAATGGGAGTGAGGTGGCAGACAACTTTCATTCAGGTATGAGAGCCATTAGTCACTGGATGGACAGTAATTGTCTAAAATTAAACACCGATAAGACCGAGGTAATGGTGTTTGGAGACCTAAAACCATCGTGGTCCCCGGTCTGGTGGCCACCAGAAATGGGTAACCCACCCACCCCAGTTTCAAAGGTTAGAAACCTGGGAGTGTTGTTTGACAACAAACTAAGTTTCACCAGTCATGCTAATGCGGTAGTCTCCTCTTCCTTTTTCACGTTACGATAAGTGAAAAAGCTGTTACCTTTCCTTCCCCTGTCTGCGGGAAAAACCCTTATGTCCTCCTTGGTGCTATCCAAGGTGGATTATTGTAATGGGCTTCTGTTGAATGCCTAGGAGCAGGTTTTTAAAAAACTACAAATGGTGCAGAACGCTGCTGCACGAATTCTGACCAAAACTCCCAAGTTCGCATCCATCTCTCCTATTGTCCACCAACTTCACTGGCTCCCAGTAAAAAAGAGAACCAAATTTAAGGCTTTATGTATCATCTATAGAGCATTGAACAGTCTAGGACCTGACTTTTTTAGGGAATCACTGTTGGTTTATGTCCCTAATAGAGCTTTAAGATCTGCCTCATCCGCATCTCTATGCATTCAACTGGTGAGAACGGTTACATGGGGAGACAGACGCTTCCTGGTAGCCGCCTCGTAGCTCTGGAATACCTTGCCCCACCATATAAAAAGCAGTTCCTCACTGATGATTTTCAGAAAGCAAGTGAAGACATGGCTATTCATCCAATAATGCACAGGAGGTGCCTTTCTGTCTGCCCAGCGCCAAGACACCATTCGTGGTATTTGTTGCGCTTTATAAGTTTAAAAAATAAATAAATAAATAAATAAATACCTCTACGCTACTGGTGATTAAAAAAGACTTGTTTTGGTTGCCTCTTACTGATCATCAAACAAATAGCACAGAGGTTCCCTGACTCTATGATGATCTTCCAGCCTCCATGATATTTTTCTTCATACATGGTTAATTTTATTCTGTTTATTATTATTTATTGTTAACATAACACAACCTATGTTATTATATGATATAAGTACTATTAAGTGTACTGTTGATTTCTTATGGCTGTTTTCCCTCGTTGCTCTTTTCCCTTTTCCTTTTTCTCTTCCTTCCTTCCTCTTCTTTTCTGTCCTTCATTATACATCATAAAATATAAAAGGTGTTTTTTCTGTCTAGGTACATAAGTATTATATTGTTGTGAGGGGTTTACAGTATATTTTGTATTATTAATTAACTCATTCTTTCTTGTACTTCTATTATAGTATTGTTTTCTCACACAATCTTGTATGTTTCTTACTACAAGAAATTCTGTACTTGTGTAACTTATTCTAATAAAGCATTTTTAAACAAAAAAGACACTACTAGGTGATGAAATTCTTTTGCTGAATCTGGATTTCCACACATTTCCATTTGTGTGTTATATAGTTTTATCAGTAAAACTACATGCCTTTGCAAATTCAGTTGTCATTTTAAAGGAAAATATTGTGTCTGCCTAAGAAAGTGTGCTACAACACCATGCTTTAGTAATATATTTGTGACAGTGTACTCCAAAATGCACCACCGGCTACATACTAAACCCTTATCAGTCTTACTAAATGATCATGGCTCATTTGCTACACTTGTTCCTTGTGTGACACTTGGATTTTTTACAATTCCTATGAGCTCAGTCACATAACATTGTTGGCAGCATCCCCACTCTGAAAACTGTTGCAGCACCACTGCTGTCCAGATTTATTTTCTAAAGGTTTCAAAGGCATGCAGTGCAATACTAAGTATTGGGAAACAGTCATTACGATGCTGCGGCTACTACGTGTTACATTTACAAGGCAGGTCTTACAACGCAAGTACCTTTACAACGCATAGCTTTCACCATGCATGATTTTACAATGACTATGTCTTATCACGCATGCCTTTAAAACAATTTTTATTGTAAAGGTGGTAAAAGCATATGCGTGGTAAAAGTAGCCAGCTCTCTAGACTAGGCACAGAACCGACATTCTGAGGGAATGGATGGGGGTGGGGGGCGTTTAAGATAAAAGTCGTCAGAACGTAAAAGGGATCGGAATGCAGCTTGGTGAGTAGTTTACCCGACTGTGGGTCCGGTTTTAGGGTTTGAGGCAGGTGCAAGTTTTCTGGTCATGCTTGCATCACGTAACGTGGTACATTCTCAAAGCAAACCTCTACGTCATATTTGTGATGCCATGCAAAGCCACTATGAATGGCTTTGAATAGCCTAACAAATATGGAGTAATGCAACACAGCACATATCGCTTGGTTGTATTACTCTGCACAAGGGATGTGCTCCATGGGCATTGTGCTGGGTTTTCCCAAGCGAATCCCATGGTTTTCGTCACATTCCCAGCTTTACTAAACCTGGTATACCTGGCAATGTGCCAAAAACATACACCTCCCCAGGTGAGGTGTAACAAGGAGAAATATTTATTTGTCCTGGTTTTTTCCTCTTTTTTTTCAGCACACAGATAAAGAGGAAAACGCCTCTTAGGAATGTTTATGTGCAGGAAGGTGTCCTCCAAAACCGACCCTGCCTACAACACAGGCACCCATGCACCATGGTGAAAGAGTGCCTGCGTTAGCGCTAGGCTGCCAAAATGGTGTAAGCGCAAGGGGAAAGGACTGAGAATGCTGTATTGGCTACATACATCACATTCCTGCCCTTTCGCTGTGATGCAGGGCAGGGCAGGAAGGTAACTTGCTGCGCTGCCCTGCGTCACAAATCTCACAAATATCCCCCAAGTCTCTTCACTTGACTGTGTGACCAATTTCATTTTTTTTTTTAAACTGTGTTTTTATTGCAGATATATAGAGAATATACAAACAGTTGTTTGGAATGTCTCGTCACCTAGCAGTGTCCTACACCAGCTGCAGTACAAGCTTTACACAGCCGTTTAGCCCTCATCCCGGAGGCCGGGCGGCAATAGCTAATGAATGCCGGATTAGGAATTACAAAAGGAAACAATGACATCTACTCAGCAAAACGATCTTGTATCTTCTTTTCCGTTTCTCTTCCTCCCCTGATCCCAAGAAATAACTGGCCCTAATGCCCAAATGATAAGATAAGTAGTACTAATATAAGTAGGTGGTCCGCCTCCCGCCTTCCGGCACCCTGTGCATCCGCCTCACGTAAACACCGCTCGATATAACAACTACTAAGCAGGGAAGCACCTTAACTAGACATCTGACTTGAATGTCACATCTGCAACCTTCAGCTTACTGTACTCCCATATGCCAGCATTAGGGCCCCCGATAACACCACCCATACCCTCCCCCCGATTACTGCTGGTGTGGGCCCAGTTTCATTATGTCCACTCCTAAGTGAAAGAGACCTGTAGGATCACTACTCTTCCAATATTGTATCGCCTGGAACTTCAGTTAAAACCTCCCCTCCCGAATCCTCTTCAGCTTCTTGATAGTTGCGTAGTGTACGTACTAATTCTTCCCATGCTCGTGCCATCTCCAGACTTTTCACATTAGCTGTGCGGGCTGCCTGTCTGAGCCTAACAGTACCTTCACCACGGGCCCATTTAAGCAATTCGCTCGCCCGCCGTCTGCAAGAAGGACCCCCCTTCGACTTCCAGTGCCAGGTTATTTCCCTCTGGGCTAAAATGAGACCTAAATCAATGAATTTGCTTGTGATCTTGTTCCTTTTCATATGAGGAAACCAAAGCAGCAAACAAGTCGCCTTATCAAAATCCACCTGCCGGTCAGTGATTGTGTTAAGAAGTGCTCCCACCTCAGACCAATAGAGCCCTCGCTTCGGACACTCCCACAACATGTGATCCAGTTCCACGGCAGGCATCAAGCATCTGGGACATGCTGCATCCTGCACCTTGAAATACCTTCTTATCTTCCCTGGCGTAAGGTAAGCTCTGTGCACTATAAAAAAAAATTACTTGCTGGAATCGAGCATTCCTACACCCCTTCCACATCGGTCTAAGGATGTGACCCCATGTTGTATCCGGTATGGGTTTCCCCACACTTGCCGCCCACTTTTGCTTCAGGACCGTCAGTGGTGTCATACCCTAGTGTAACATCCGAGAATGTAAGCACGTAACCACCTTAAACGTGCCTGCTGCCATCACCATGTATTGGCAAGCCATCCTGGTCCTTGGCTCTGCCTGCCCAGCCTTCCAATGCTTCCTAATCGCTGTTGTGATAGCCATGTGCAAGAGGAAACTGCCATCTGGGAGGCCAAATTGATCCTGCAGCGCCCAAAAGAGTACCAATTCGCCGTCAGCGTAGAGGTCGCCTACCATAAGAAGCCCCAACTCTTCCCACTCCATGAGCGGGGACCAGTCCCCTCCGTGTGGTAATGCTGTTAGCATGCCCAGCGGTATTTCAGGTGCATACGGGTGTACTACCCCACCCTCTTTTGGCTCTTATTCCAGCACAACCTCAGGGTCTTCTCCTCTAGGCACAAGTCAAAATATAATTCCCTTTGGGCAAATTACCGTAGAAAGACAAGTTTGTACAAACAAACACATAAACTCACCAATATCAAATTATAGCAAGGAAGCAATATAAACAATATTAAAAAATTAAGTGAAAACACTATAATAAAAGTAGATCTAGACAATTTATTGACATACACTATATTTTGTTAAGAATGGGAAACATATACAGGACGGAACACTATGAAATAAATAAATTCAACATTCCAATAAAAAAGGAGCTATAGGAAAAGGACTAAATTCCAACAAAACAATTTTTTCGAATTTTCCTTAATTTCTTATTCCAGTATTGCTCCTTAGGCATCGACGCGTTTCGGCGGTATATTTAATGTTTGACCGCCTTCATCAGGACAATTGCAATAAATGTTTCCCAATGGTTCTCAACTGATAAGTATCACTCAGTATAGGATAAGGGGTGCTCTGCCTCCTTCTCAGTCACAAGAGATATTCGTCCAGCGAATTATCTTCTCAACGTTTAAAAATAAAATCGTCCTCCTAAATAGTCGTGATAATAAATTAGAAGGGGACAGCGACGTAGTTTCTGAGCTTCATAAGTAGCAGCTTTAGTATAAGTCTGGGATAATATAAGCCAAACACGCGGTATAGGTGTGGTCATATACATACACACTCTGTGGAGTCTGAATTCAGAAGTCCATTAATGATGCACAGTCCCACAATACGGGAATCATAGATCACACGAGGTTCTAGCTGCGTGCATTCCCTTTCAGCTCTGATACAAAAAGCGTCCCGCGTGTTGGAATACAAGGCTCGAAACGGAAGTCTTCTCCTCTAGGGTTAAGTCCCGTAATACTAGCCTTTGCTGCATGACGATATACGAGAGTACATGCCTCTGTATTCCCGTCCCTCGAGTGTGGTCTGGGCCACTGAATTCTCTAGCAACATTCTGTGTTAAGATCTGCAGTTGCGCTGCCAGGTAATAAGGCTCGAAGTTAGGAACTGCCATTCCCCCCTCCGATTTTGGCCTCAACAGCATATCCAGTGCCACCCGCCTCCGTCCATGCCCGCATAAGCAGTCAATGGTGAGCGTCCGTAATTCTCTAAAGAACCGGGGGGGTATCCATATGGGCAGTGTACGGAAATAATAAAGCAGCCGGGGCAAAGCCATCATTTTAAGCAGCGCCACCCTCCCTACCACTGATAGGGGAAGAGTCGCCCAGAACTCCATACAGCCCCCTAGGGCCTGTATGCAGCGTCCTACGTTCCCCTCCAACATGTCCGTGGCACCATGATAGATCCGGACTCCTAAATAGGTGAAGCACGATTGCTCCCATAGCAGACCAGCTGCCAGTGGTGGTCGGTGCATATCCGCCCGTAGCGGAAAAATACAAGTTTTAGTCTAGTTCACCCTAAGACCCGATAGCCTTCCAAATTCCGACAGCAAGTCCATCGCCCCATGCAGCGCTGCTGTTGTGTCCTCCAAAAACAACAACAGATCATCTGCATATAATGAAATGTAATGCGGAGTACCGCCACACATGAGGCCACTGTATGCCGTCCCCGTTCGCGCTCTGGTCGCCAAAGGTTCGATTGCTAACGCAAACAGTAGGGGCAAGTGTGAACACCCCTGTCTAGTTCCCCTCCGCACCGGGTATCCTGCAGATATCATAGATCCCAATCGCACCCTAGCAGTAGCGAAGGAGTACAGGATCCTCGTCCAACTGCGAAAACGCTCACCTAAGCCAAAATTCTCCAACACCTTATCTAGGTAATTCCACTCCAGGCTATCAATTGCCTTTTCTATGTCTACAGACAACACGGCCGGCATCATATCCTCAACCCAGGTACTTACCAACACTCGTACGAGGCGTCGGATATTGCTCGAGGTATTCCTAGTCGGGATAAACCCTGCCTGATCCTCGTGGATTAGTGCAGTCATGTGGGGCAGCAGTCTCGTGGCCAGTATGCGGCTCAAGATTTTATAGTCCACCGTCAGCATAGACAGGGGTCTATAGGCGGTCACATCACTACTCTCCGAGGTTTCAATAAGGGGACAACCAGCGCCTCTCTCATGGATTCCGGTAGGTGGCCCAGCTCTACCGCCTCATTATAAACCTCCACTAAGTGCTGCGCCAGGAGGTCAATGTATTTTACATAGAATTCTATTGGTAAGCCATCTGCTCCTGGTGTCTTGTTCCGAGCCATTTGCTTAATTGCTCCCCTAACCTCCGCTAATGTTACAGCCTGGCCTAGATTCTCGGCATTTTCTTCATCTAACTGTGGGAGTTGAGTTCCCGCTAAATAGTCTTCCATGGCCTGTTTGCCCGCCTCCTGGTGACTCTGATAAAGTGACTCGTAGTAGCCCAAGAAACGCAAGATAATCGCCCTCTGGGAGTAGACCATTCCTCCTGCCTCCATGCGCACGCTTAAAACCGGGCACCGCCCCCTCATCGGGTTCGCCATTCTCGCTAGTAGTGTACCCACCTTGTCCCCTCCATCATGAACCTTTGCTATATATTGCGTGTAATCATAGCTCCGCAGCCTCTCTGTTTCCGCCGCTACTAGTTCTTTAGCTGCTATGAGCTGCTCCTGTAAGGCCCTCTGCTCTCGTCTCTGTTTCTCCACATCCCGCAATGCCTTCTCTGCCTTTTCTACTTCTGCCAGTACCACTAGTCTTTCCCCTGAGTGCGTACTAATGCACAACCCTCTCACCACCACTTTAAATGCATTCCATTCCACAGCTCTGGTAAACGCTGTACCTTTATTTATCGTGAAATAGCATTCGATACCATCTCTGTTTTCAGAGCGAAAGACCTGATCCTCCAGAGTGTCCGGTTGCAGTCGCCAAGTGGGGATCGCGGCCCTCTCACATTGCCATTTAAAGGACACCAACTGAGGATGTGATCGGAGATGGTCCTAGCCAGGTATTCAGAGTGCGTCGCCAGCTGTGCTAACGAACTGCTACATAAGACGGTGTCAATTCTAACATGCAGTTCATAAAGTGCCGAAAAGAACGAATAATCCCTATCTTCAGGATGATGTTCCCCCCACACATCGACCAATCCCCACCTGTGACTCAGCCAATGGTGGGTGCGATCTGTCTAATGATGTATTAGTGATTGAATTGAAATACCCCCCCAGTATGACCTGGCCCTCCAAAAAATTTGCTAGTGTCCCCGATAATTTGTCCAGGAATCGGGGTTGGTCTGTGTTCGGGACATAAATACTGCAAAGCACCACATCCCTGCCAAACAATCTCCCTTCAACCGCCACATGTCTGCCCTCCGGGTCAATGACACTATTTGTGGCCTGGAAAGGAATCCCCGCCCTCACCCACACCAGGACTCCCCTGGCAAACGCAGAATAGGTGGTGCCAAATGTTTGACCCCGCCATCGCCTCTGCAATGCAGCACACTCCTGTTTGGTGAGGTGGGTCTCCTGAAGCAACGCTATCTGGATTCCACGTCGCACCAAATACGCATGCACCTTGTGGCGTCTGGACATAGTATGCAATCCACGTATGTTCCATGTAAAACATTTCAGTTCAGGTAATGTCCCCATTGTAGTAACCCTTTAACATCTCCCTCCCTAATCTCCGGAAGCCCACACCAGAACCAAGGAACCCCAAACCGTCAACACCCCTAGCAACACCCCCAACCCACCCCCCCCACCAGAACAGGACCCAATAACATAGTACCAGACCCCATCCAAACTTCCTCAACAAGTCACCCAACACTATCCTGCAGTAGTCACCACAGGTTTCCTTAAGGGCAATATGAGGGTGGACTAGCCCCGATAGGTGGCAGTCGTGGCCCCAGCCCCTAGCCTCACAATCCCCGCAACAACATGGTACAGCTCTATTGTTCATACGTGTTACCACCAGCTCCTGCACCGCCAGATTCAGTCCGCAGACGGCGGCCCATAGAAAGGGTCCTGTCACCTATAATTCATCTGCTGTTCTCTGTCACCTATAATTCATCTGCTGTTCTGGGCGTCACTTCTGGGCCCTTGGAGCTGTCCGCATCCAAGAGTTCAGTACCACATTGCCTCTTGTCCTCATTGGTGTTCGATCCCCTGGTCGAGTCTTCCTTTTGCAAGCCCGTTATCGCCGCCGCCGCCTCCAGAGCCCCCCGCCTGTCCGCCGCCAGTTGCGTGCGCTGTAAGGCCTGTTGAGCTTTGTTTGTCTTGCGGAGACGCTGGGATTGGCGCATCCGTTGCGGTTTCGGATGTTCGCGTTCTCCCTTGTGTCTACGGTCAGTACCAGCTCTATACGATTCAAGCCAAGACCAAGCGTCCTCTGGCATCAGGAAAAACTGCGTCGAGCCATCCAGGATCACCCTCAGCTTGGCCGGGAACAGCAGCGAGTATTGGATCCCCTCATCTCAAAGCTCCTTCTTGACAGCTAGATACCAGGCCCTGTGCCTCTGTACATCCTGAGTGTAGTCCGGGAAAATTGTGACCGCGCTGTTCTTTACCGTGAAAGGACCCCCTGAGCGCGCATTTTGGATCAAAAGGTCTCTTTAGTTATAGTGGATAACTCTGGCCACCACAGGCCGGGGGGGGGGCGGCCCGGCAACGGCGGCTTGGCGGGGACCCTGTGCGCTCTTTCAAGCGTAAAGAAGGGGGATAGACCCTTCGGGGCTACTTGCGTTTTGAACCAATTCTCCAAATAGGACACCATGTCCGTGCCTTCTATTTTTTCCGGCAGGCCTACCACCCGTACATTTTTCCGCCTATTGCGACTTTCGGAATCTTCAGACCTCTTCTCTAGAGTCGCTAGGGGTTGCAATGCATTTTTTAGCTTGCATTCCACCGTCACCACCGCAGGTTTCAAATCCTGGAGGGCCTCTTCATGATCTTTAACCTTGTCCGCCAATTTTGCGTGATCCGCTCTCAGGAGTCCCAGTCCCGTTGCCACTTGGGTTATATCTTGATGTAAAGAGTCCTTTGTGGCGGAAATGGCCTCCAGGATTTTATCCAGGCGCTTGGTCAGCCTCTGTTCTGAGCTCGTACCTGCAGCCTTTCCCTCCTCAGCACGGACGTCGTCATGCTCTATTGTGTCTTCCTTTCTAGGCTTCGGTTTCATTTCACGCAACGGTGTGACCCAGCAAGCCGCAAGCGAGTCTCCTTCAGCGGATATACAACATCGCCACCATCGCTCCTGATTATCACGTCCGCAGTGTACCACCAGTTAACACCAGATATCGTCAGCTTGTGTACCCCAGAGACCCACCGTCCGCCAGGGGTCGCCTGCACAATATTGACCTCCAGTCACAAATGCTTCCAAGTCCACCTCCAACTACATAGAGCGTTCACCCCTCTTCACAATGACGCCCCAGGGTCCAGAGACTGCGCCGTACTCGGACTCCACGCTAGCCGTTATGCCACTGTCAGTGCTCGCTTCAGGACAGCTACCCCGAAATATCGCAATCACCGTGCCGGGGCCCAGTAATGTTCTCACATCCCTACGCCCCTCGCTGCATTCTAATCAGTAGTGGGCCAGGTTTCTCCAGGTGTGCACCGTGTCCAGCGTTCCCCTCCTTTATTCCAACCTTGACATGGCGGATCCGTCCATGTACCGCATAGGTGTACTGTGGTGGGCAATATAAAGGCGTCTCCCGCAGCCCAGCTATGCCGCTGCCATGTCAACGCACCTCGGCTATGCAGCGCCACTGGCCTGCCCCCATCCGCACCCCCACTGCGCCAGTATAAGTCCCGCAGCACTCCTCTCCTCCGGGCCAGGGGGCGATCCCACCGCTCTCCTCACCTTCACCAGCACTTCGCACTCTATATGCCGCACTCGTCTCACCGCCTAACACCCGTGGATGTACGGGGCCTCCGAGTCCGCTCTCCCTGGAGTGCGCTCCGTATGCTGCGCTCACAGCCGCCCTTCAGCTTGATCGGAGTCTACAAACCATCAGAGTCAAGCCAACAGATAAGGCTCCCACCCCCCGTATGAGCGGCATCACATCACCAGGCCGCCGGTGGGACACCCGCTGCATCTCGCCACTGCTACAGGCCGCCCGATCCGCCATCTCTCCTGACGCCATCTTAGAAGCCCCAGACGGAACGTCCGCTCACCGATTCATGAGCCGGCAACCGTGGTAGTTAATTACTTGAGGCACCACTCAGGGCCGGCTATAGTTCGCAGTGTGTGCTGAGCATGCTACCGTAATGCGGAGGCGTACCGGCCTAGATCGCCCAGGGCTCCGCTGCTTGCCCTCAGTTGCCGAGCACCGCCGCCATTTTGCCATCTCCTCACCCTCAGCTCCGCAGGCGAATTCCGTCCGCCGCAGAAGCACCTCAGAGCCCCTCACGAGCACCGCACGGCGCCGGCCGGCTTCCTCAATTGTTCCGGTGCTCAATTTTGTGGATACAGCCGCACCAGCCGCGGTTTATCAGGATAATTGATGGGATCGGGCACGGAGCTAGCCGCTCACGCCGCCTCCAACATCGGCGCCCAAGCCACGCCCCTGTGTGACCAATTTCATATTCACACAATGTGGTTTACCACTGGTGCAGTTCCTCACTACTTCGATGCATCTCCACCCTTCATAGAATCTGAGCAACTCCTGTGTTCAAAAACATGCATGTTGTTTACGCAATGAGCCTGCTATCCTTTGGTACTGAGGTATGACCAGCAAGATTTAATTGGTGCAGTATGATTCCCAACGTGGGAACAACTTTTTTTTCAGAACACAAAAATAAGAATTCCGGCCCGAAGTGTACAGAGCAGTCAATGAGCTGTTGTGATAAAGGTCTTGGCAAGCAGCATTCGCTGTACTAAAACCAAAAAGTGGAAATAAATAGGAGTTATACTGGGTTAAAATCCTAAACCTGGTACATGGGCTTTTCTACAATGGAATCAATATGTTATTATTTTTCTGACCAAGCTGTGGCTGTGTGGGGAATTAGGTTGATTTCTATTCTCAAGTGTGTCTGGGAACTCTCCAACCCAATTGTGCGCGGTTGATGCCTTGAAAATGCAACCCTGATCCGCTCAATGTTCTGTAATCACTGACAGACTGCGCCAATAATGGCTACACTGTTCTGTCAGAAGGAAGTTTTTTGTTTGCCTTCCTGATGAAGTGACAGTTGCTTTGCCTCGCAGTCCGCCCTGACAAAAGCATCTCTGTCCTGGAGCTATGCCCTAGGCGGCCGAGCGGCACGTGAGCTGAGTACATACCTCAGAGCACGGCCGGGGATATCAGCTAATGAGGTGTGGTAAGCCCGGTTCTGTGCGCAGATGGTACATTCCAACGTTCGACGTGTAACTCTGCTTTGGTGCCCATGCTTCAACAGCAAATCCTTGTATTTTAATTATGGAAAACAGACACACAGACAGCACGTGGTCTCCGTTAAAAGTTAGGAATCAATGTCAGCCGCATAAAGCTCCGTGTGTGATGGCAGCTTGTCAGCTCGATTTTCCTCGTGGCATATCAGTGCTTAACCCTTTGAATAGGGGTGCGCTTACTCTGCGGTAGACACATTATGGGGCAGATTTATGATGCTCTTGCGCCTCTTTGCGCCGCAATTGCGTCACTTTATTTGACGCAACGGCGGCGCAAACAATGCGCCCTATTTACAACGTGACGCATCTAGGAGATGCGTCACGTTGTAAAGCCCTGCGCCATAAGGAGGCGTTCCCGCGCAGGGGGGGGCGTTCCTGCGCAGGAACGCCTCCTGAAAGTGGCTGAGTGAAATCTATGAGATTTCACTCAGTCACTTTCAGGCCAATGCTGCGTCAAAACCCTGCGCCTGCTTGAAGCAGGCGTAGGTCTTGACGCAGCATTGTGAAGATGGGGCACCCCCGAGCCTTGCTGGAGTTGCGTCGCGCTTGCGACGCAACTCCAGCAATGCGCCACCTTTCCGGCAGAGATGCGTCACGCTTCTGTACCGTTTTTGCACCATGGTGCGCCGCATTATAAATGCGGCGCACCATGGGTGACAGAGCTGTGGCGCACTGTGGCGCACATTAACTGGCGCATCCCTGGGAATGCGCCAGTTAACATAAATCTGCCCCAGTGTTTTTAATGCTCGTTATACAATAAATAATTATTTAAATGCGTGAACGAATGTGACTGTAGGTTTCTTTGAACAAAGTAGTGCGGCTATATATAATATAACATAACGTGTACTTGTACATGCGCTTGTAAAGCGCATGTACAAGGGTTAATTTGCCGCTTTTTTGGCTTTAAAAACCAAAAAATCGGCGATAATGTAATCCCCTTTTTACAATGCAATTAACACATGTTAGCAGCCGTTTATTGTAACGCATCTCATTCCAGCAATGAACATCGCTAATGAGATGCAAAGTAGGCTTGCCGTCAAAGTTACAACATGTAAGAGAGCGCTAACACAACAGAGCTGTATTAATAAGATTTGCGAGGCGATATTGAAACTCCCGCTAACCGCGGGTATCGCCTGATCCTTACGTCTCCTCAAAACCTGCTTAAGCATGTAGTGTATGGGAGATGGATTGGCAGGTTAAATCCACAATCCCATATTTACAAGCTCATCATTAGCACTCATGAGTTATCCCCGTTTTTCACGCGATATTGGCGCCTTTCGCCGTTATCGCTGGATTTTTTCTCGCCTTTGGGAAATGCGTTAGTAATACCGCGTGGTGACGAAATCCAGCGATAGTCGGCGATAGGAAAAACAGCGATAAGCACAATTTGCGATCATTATCATTATCGCAATTTGCTGCTTATATGCCCCTATGTTCGTGCTTGTGCTGTCTTGGAGCTAAATAACAGATGTTTGTTATTACCTATTATTACCTATCTCCAAGATCCTCAATGTTACCTGTGTCCAATTTGTATTTCTGGTCTAGAAACATCCTTCTCTGTTTCATCAGGTAAATTTTTCCCCAAAAAATCGTAATAAAATTCTTGCAGCTACATAGATTGACAGATTTATGGTCAGTCCTCTTAATCCATTTTTTTTTTAGATCTATATATAGCGTGAGCTTGACTCGAAGATACCAGGTATCAGAGCGCTTTACATGAGCACCAGTTTCTTTACAGACGGACCCATTCATTTTTTTTTTCATCGATCTGTTCAAGTGTCATTCACATTTCACTTCTACCCACCTAGGGTGACCAACTGACATGGAGGAAAATTCTGGACAGGACTTAAACAAATTCAGGACAAAGGGTGAAAATTCAGGACAAAATAATAGGACAAAATGTCAATTTTTATGGACACATGAAAGGAGAGGTCCATACCCCCTACTTTATCAGTGCATTTATTAGCTATTTTCTGCATAGCACTATTTGTTCGCTACTGTCTTTATGTGATTGCGTCTAGGTGTGCTACATTCAGGTGGCACATTATGTCTTCGTTCAATCTTAAATTAATGCCCTTGAGTACTGTGCCAAGGGCATCACTCCTATCCAGATTGACCCAAACTTTCTTGAAGAAAAAGCAACAGTAGGTTTTTGTTTATATTTCTAAACATTTTAAAACCTATGGCAAACAATATGGGAAAGATTAAGGTAAGTGCCTGTATGCTAGCTTAGACAATTTGAATAAAAGCATCTGGCTTACCCCAACCTCCAGTCAACGTTAAACCTAAAAAAAAATAATAAGGAGGCAGAGCAGATGATGTGGGCGGCAGTCTCACATCTAATGTCAGGATGTGAAGAGCCCACAACTTGTTTGTAATCTTAAAGTACTTCCAGGATTACATTTAGCTCAGAACTGAGAGCCCAGAATAGCTCTCCCATGTACCTGGATGCAGGGTGCCCAGGTAGGACCGGGCCCCCCAGGAAGTGAAGATGCGGCATGAGGACGCCAACGCAGTCAGCCTGCTCTCCATGGAACAGCGGGGGAGCCGCTGCTCACATATGCATGATGAGGGGGAGAAGCGCCCCATAAATCCTTGCAGGGAATGTTAAGGCCTGCAGGAAAACCCACTGGTTTTCGCACGTGGTGGGCCCAGGAAGATGGGGTCACCCCATTTGTTGCCAAGATGCAAGGGGAGCTGTAGGAGACATCCCCTAGAGGTGGGAAGGTGTAATTGCACAGGTGGAATGATAAGTACATTGGAAATATGGTGCTAGGCATTCTTGCCAAGGTGCCTGGTGGTAAGTGCATAATCATGTGATGATAAATGTGATGCCTGTTAGGGGCTGTGATTGACTTGCATTATACCTGTTATCAGATATGATAAGTACCTATCATTCTAAATGATGCCTAGACATGTATTCTTGCTTCTGTGTTAGTTCAACAATCATACTGTCAGCCACTGTGATTTAATTGTGTATACTGTATGGTCTGTATGAGATGCTCAGTCAGGGTTAATTGTCACTGTCTGGTGTTCTCATTATAAAAGCTTGTTCAAATAATGGGGTGTGTCACCACTGGGGTGGTGCCAGTGGGAAAGGCCCTCACTCCAGGTTATTGTCAACCTGCTACATTTGGGGCAAGATGATACATGTGAGTGGTGGTACTAGACCCCCCGCCACTGCGGGAGGAGTGGGAATGTTGCACAATGTCAAGAGGTATTTCCATCAGCTTATGTATGTTTGTAAATTGATGCATTGTATTTAGTAATGTGTGTGTAATAAATGTACTCTTCTTTTTCATAAAGAAAAGTACAGACTGGACAATCAATTCTTGAGTGTTATTTCTGCGTACCTGTAAATGGTGATTACTAGCCCATACCACCTCGCTTGAGTAAGCCTTTGACTGCTTTGCAACTCTACCCTCTCAGAATCAGGCGCTACAATGGGGGCTTGGTTTCCAGTGAAGGACAAAGGTAGACCTAATATTTGTGCAGGCCTCACAAATAAAGCCTCGTTTTCCAACAAAATGTATCCTAACTCTTCATAAATAGCACAGCACTATTCTTTTGTACTTGTATGATGGAATCTATTGCCACAGACCTGGCTGCTATCATGCTATGTAACCTCTTTTGGCATGCAACAATAACATATTTAAAAAAAAACATATGGTATTGTTTCAGTTTAGTGCATTAGATCACAACATTGCATTGACATTTATTTGAAGTGACATTTTCTAAACATGAACTTTAAAACATTCATTAACCCTGCTCTTAACAGCTTCAGGAGTGAACAAAGTGAACCAATTGTCTGGTGTCCTTTACATCAAGTAAATATTGTTATGGATAGTGGAACATTCCTGGCTAATAACACATATAAGTGAGTTTTTTGTACACAGTTCATCTTAAACTAAATTATTTGAAAGTGCTCTCAAATATTACTATCAAGTAAATTAGGCCCATGAAGTAAATTGATTTGACTAACATCAAACAATATAGCTATGCAGGAAATCTGGGATTTGAACCCCGGGTTCGCAATCACGTATAGTGCGCTTAATCCACAGATTAGATTTATTTATTTTTCTCATTCCCATTTAAGACCAGAAGACAGTGTTTTTGTACAACTCTGTGAGATGAATAGTATAGTGGGTTAAATAAATATAGATCACAGGCTAATCTGAAATAATATCTAAAAAAAAAATCCCTAATGAGGATAAGGGTACACAAGACACCATATGCTAATATCACAGGTGTTTTAGGCATTATATAGCTATTCTAGAGATGAGTGAGCCACTGAAAGCTTGAGCCAGGCTTGAGCTTAAAGCCTGGCTCAGCTCGAGGTCCTGTAGGAGCCCCAATTCCCATAACGAGCAAACCTTTCATGTGGCTTCTGTCTGCCTCCTTCCTCCTACCTAGGATGTAGCATTAGGGACAGGGCTGCTGACTTCAAAACTACGAACTAGGTTTGAGTCTCTGCAATGGATTCTGAGTAAACCAATTATATGGCTGAGATACCCGCCACCCCCTCTCAACACAATCCCCAAGAATTGGGAAACCGGAAACCGTTCTTGAACTTTTGGAAGGCGGGAAGGGAGTCACCCTTCCCGGCCGTATTTATTAAAATATGAAACAAAATTAAAACATTAAAATAACAGTTTCATATTATGTACAATTTCATTTCCACATTACGATGTTTGGCTAACCTTAACAGATCTCTAATACAAAGGTTCTCCTAGCCGAACTAACATCCTACAAAACATTTGATTTGAAATTGTACATCCTAACGTTAAGGGCCAACGGCAAGGTCGTAACCGGTGTCAGATCCCTAAACCAGAAATACCCCCCTCACTTGTGAGAGGAGTGACCGCACAGAGGCGTACCTCAAGTGCATCTACCAATTTCCCTTTGTACTTGACGGGGGCCCCAATAAACTCGACGCCATTTAACGGTTGTTCGAGGACTCGTGTGAGGTGTCTAAAAGGTAGCGTAAACCCCCTCCCGCACCCCACACAACTTACCCATCTGCCGTCGCAGATGTCCTGGCCCCGGGAAATTCCCCAGGAGGGGCCGTAGCCCCTCCTATCCAGGAAGGGGCCTTGACCACCTTTCCTTTCCTTCCGGCGGCCTCTCCTTAGACAGGACCGCCTCCCCGTTGAGGGGCCAATTGGCCACCTCCCCCGCGCGCTCCCATCCGTAATGGGTGACGCCCCCTCATAGGGATCTTCGAATTACTGCTCACCGATCATGACCTTACCGCCACAGGCCGGATAGTTGACCGGCTATCCGGACCCCCCACAACACTCCTGCCTAAAGGTCATGTCATAAAGTCTTTAGCCAAGCTATCAGGTCTCCTATGAGTAACTCGTTCCCCATCCGGGACAAATGAACACCATCCCCCAAATACATACTGTCCCCTTTAATACAACCATGCGAAATAGAATGCAGTGTACTTGAACGGAACAATCTACTCACTTTATTATTAATTTTCCTTACTGAATGATTCAGAGCAGAAACAGAAATAGCCCCCCTCCACACTTTCCGTGGGATCATATGGGACCATGCAATTGTGCACCCTGGAACTCTTCTCGCCAACCAACTTACCGTGGAAAGCATCGCCTCAAGATGAAGTCGTCTACCAGTGGTCACCAAATCATTGCCCCCAAGATGTACTATGACTACAGACGGCGGTGACCTTGTCCGCCCTAACAAACCCTCAAAAATTGATCGAAACTGGTCAATACAGAGCCCGCCCTTTCCGTAGAAGGACACACTGTACCCGTATTCCCCAGCCACGTGAATCATGTCACCTGCTTTGAATACGTCCGCGGCACGCCTCACGTATGAGTGGTCCACGACCCACACCTCCTTTTTCACAGCCGGTGATGTCTGACCGCTGGCCCCCCGGTGTCGGGTCGACTGCACAGTCCGCCCCGCCTCGTAGGCTTGCGCAACTGAAAACCAAACAAACAAGAAGCGTGAGTACATCATTACAGCTTCACAACATGTGCAACCGCACATACCTCTTATAACAGTTCGAGGACCAACGCCCCACACGTTTTACTTGTTCAACATTCAGACCCCTGGCTGTAGCCTCTGTAGCAGCCTCTATCCGAAAGGAATGGGTCCCAAACTCGCCGGGGTTCAAGCCCGCGGCCGAAATCGACATCGCAAGCACCCGCTGAAACTGAAACCTCGTCAGTGGGGTGGCGTCAGCGTGTCTTAACAAGGTCCCCCCCATGCTGCCACCCTCTGCGCTAAATATTCCTCTACGCACACAACAGGGCACATGGAAGACCCGGGGATCCTCTGAATGATTACGCAGTCCCCGATTGCACCCTGATCGGATTTGGACCTGACAAACGAGACCGTCATCGTCTCCTCCCTGACCTGAATGTGTTCCCGGCACAGTCCCCCCATCGTATCCTGCTTGTTCTTTGCCACTAATTCGCTTACCCGCATAGCCCCATGGAATGCTAATGCAAATGCGGCTCGGAACAACACTGCTTCGTACTGGGATGAACATGTTACCGGTAGCACGGACAATAACAGGGTCAACCTATCCAGACCTATCGGGTGCCTATCGTCTACTCTGCGACCCTCAAGGCGTTGCCACCCACGTAGCGCTTTCTGCACAACGAAAGACGCTGTCGGGTCCTGGATCCCATGAGCCCTTGCCATAAAGGAAATGGCGGCCCGATGCCTCTGGGCCGTAGCTACTGACTTGCCTGCCTGATGTAAAGAGAGCAGGAATCTCACTACAAACTCTTCCTGACCCCAAAGCTCCCCCCCGGCAGTACCCAAAAAGGCCCAATAGGAACGGAACGCCCCTTCATATGCCTTCCTCGTCCTGGGTGCTAAACTCTCTCCCACGAGGTTTTGTAGTTCGGGCCACCGAGAGACCAGAGAGCTTCGGGAAAGGGTGCCGCCACCGGGTCCGCTGTGGGCAGAAAACCCCAGAAGGCCTGCATACGGAAACGAGAAAGCGCATCAGCCGCTTGGTTCATCACCCCCGGCACGTGTCGCGCCCTAAACAGTACATTCAGTTGCATGCATAACAACACAATTTCCTTGAGCAGTCTCAGAATCAATTTGCATCGTGCTGCCTGACTATTGATACACTCAACCACGGTCATGTTATCAGACCAGAACACCACAGAGTGATCCCTAAACCCTTCTGGCCATGTTTTCAAAGCCACCAGAATAGGGAACAGTTCGAGAAAAGCAATGTTACTCGTCAACCCGCACTCATGCCACCATGACGGCCATTTTTGAGCCGACCATTGTGTACCCAATATGGCGCCAAAACCCATACTCCCCGCCGAGTCTGTCCAAAGCCCCAACTCCTCGGAAGACACCGCTGGTTTGTTCCAGACAATTCGACCATTGAAATCCGCCAGGAATGCAATCCAAATGCGCATGTCCTGGCGAACCTCTGCCGAGAGTCTCGTGCGATGATGCCCTTCCTTCAAGCCGACCATGGATTGTGCAATCGAGCGGGAAAAAGGGCGCGCCATCGGCATTACTCTTAGGGCAAAATTCAACTGACCCACCACCTGTTGCAATTGATGCAGGTTTACTTTCGTTGCACGAATACATGTCTCAAGGGATAACCTGAATTTTAACACTTTTTCCTTGGGTAATCGAAAACAACCTTCCACCGAGTCGAGCTCGATCCCCAGAAACTCGATCAAGGTCGAGGGACCCACAGTCTTACCTGGCGCCAATGGCACACCGAATTGATTCATTAGGACACAAAATTCATGTAAAGCCTGTCCACACTCAGAATCCCCGGCTGCCCCCAAAAACAGAAAGTCATCGAGATAGTGCATAACATGTTGAAAACCTGTCTTCCTCGTGAATACCCACTGCAGAAAACAACTGAACTTCTCGAAATAGGCACATGAAATCGAGCATCCCATTGGCATACATCTATCCATGTAATAGCGACCCTGAAACTGAAAACCAAGGAGACGCTGATCGTCTGGGTGTACCGGGAGCAACCGGAACGCTGACTCGATGTCCGATTTGGCCATCAGCGTCCCGGGCCCCAGGCGATTCAACATGGCAACGGCCTCATCGAAAGATGCGTACCGCACCGAACACACTTCCGGGTCTATCGCGTCATTCACGGAAAGACCACGTGGGGCTGACAAATTATGTATCAGCCGAAACTCACCCGGGTCCTTCTTGGGGACCACCCCTAGAGGAGAACACACAAAGTTAGCAACCGGTGGCAAAACGAATGGACCGGCGACACGACCTCGAGTCACCTCTTTCCCAATCTTTACCTGCACCACCGCCGTGTGCTGTAAGACCGACATTTGATTCTTACAGTTTGGTACCCCCTGAAAATCCCCCACTGGGATGCGGAAACCATATGAAAACCCGTTCCGTAACACCCCAGCGGAAGCATGATCCGGGTATTCGCTGAGCCAAGGAATCATTGCCATGGTATCAATCGGGGTCGGTAAAGGCGCCCCTCGGACTATATTAGACCTGTTTGGCGCCTCCCTTACCACCGTTATCACCCGTTTTGGCTCTGCACATGGACTCAGGATGGGATGGCTGCCCGCACCCCCCACACTCATGTCTGAATTTGCATGACCCCTGGGGCCTAGTACATTTGCCTCTGTTAAAATTCCAACAGATCCCCCTTTTACCTGTGTTGCCACTCGGCTTCGAGTGGTACTCGTTACCTGCACCCGTCCGAAAGGGTGTCCCAGAGTTTTGGCGGGAGGATTCCCCCCCGTTACTCCCTACCAATGGCACCTTCAACATCCCTGTACTCTCCATTTTTTGCCAAGACACGGAGTCGTAACAATCCCAAGACAACAATGGGTTGTGTTCTTTAGCTTTTCTAAACAGATTGTCATAGCAGAACCACTGATTGCCCCCACATGCCACAGAATACTCCATAATACGCGACTGATAAATGGGTAACTCGGTCAACAACTCGGGCCTACGCTCACCCATGATGGAAGTAAAAATGCCCCACGCTCTGCCCCAAGTACCAATGGTCTCGTCGACCTTAAAGGAGGCCATTTTTGCGCGCCAAACACTCGGATGCATGAGCTCCTTTTGACTCTTCACATGCTCGATCTCGTAATGGTCGGTAAGCAATGAAAACATGTTTACATATTTATCCGCCCAAATCAATTCCTTGATTTCTTGTGGGACGTGCTGGGCAATCTTCTCCTTTCGAGAAGGTACAGACCCCTCCCCCGCAATCGGCAATGTCCGCTTACCTGAAGTAGACCCCGCGCTTGTCGCCGAACTTGGGCCTGCTGTACTTCCAGCCGCCGGAACCTGTGGGGGAACAGAAGATGGCGCCTTCGCAGCCTCCCTAGATTCCCGCAGTTGCCTCATTACTGCCCGGGCGTCGTCAGCCGTGGCGCCCTCGCTATCGTTTCCCAACCACGCTGCCAATTGTGCCGCTAACTCGGGGGGCATATCCTCCCTGTTCACGGGGGTGACCACCACAGGGATTGGATTCCCCTCTTTCGGCACCGGGGTTGGCTCCTCTCGTAGGGTTTCGGGAACCGGGGTCTCTCCCCCAAGTGCTCCCCTTCTGGGCCTCTTGCTTTTTCCACCGGAGATTGTTCCCTGCAAAGGCCGTTTCGGTCCTCCCTCCCCGTCCTTAGCCTCAACCTTTTTCTTCAGATCGGCTATCTCCTTCATGAGCATGCGGAGCATCTCCTCGGTACCGACCCGCTTTCCGACTTTCTTGGGCATTCTCAGACGGGATATCTGTAAGACAAAAGAAAGATTACAATGCTCAAAATTGGCTCTTCGTTCCGTCTCGAGCTCACGTGCAGCGGGGAGGTGCAGCTTCAGAGCACAGGAACAAGAGGATGCTTTCTTGGCTTCCGCTCCTTTTATCCGTCTTCAGGGTGGGCGTGAACCCGCCCCCGCCTGCCTCCGAGGGCGTGGCCGGCCGCGTCGGTGTCTAGGCCAGCCCACTCTAGGGCGGGAAAAAGGCGCGCCCCGGCTACGCCGCTTCGGGCATACCAGCCGAGACTCGCCTCCCGCCCAAGATGGCTTCCCGGGGGGATCGAGGTACTCCACCATACGTTCGGGGGGACCGAATGGTCGCCCCTTTCCAATCTCCCCATGCCTGTAAACAATAAATGTGACCTTGGGCAATGAAATTGGTGCTCATGCTATATACAAACTTCAAAAAATGCACAAGTGAAGTAAAAATAAAGCCCTTAACATAAGGAAAGACAAATACCCATTTCCTGGCAGATTTGTACATAGTTAAACTAGAAAACCCAGATAAATTTCAGCTTCCCTGGCTTAAATTGAGTGATTTTAGGCAAATGTTTTACTTCACCAAAGCTCTTTTTTCTTCATTGATGCGTATAAAAGCACTTTCAAATTTGTGAGTTCCGAATACTCGCCGTATAAAAACCTAAAGCCAAGAAAGCGTAGATAAAATTATCTCCCTATTAGCAACAGGGTGCTAACACGCAAATTTGCATGTTAGCACCCTTTTTCTCTAAGCTTCCCCTTGCATCTCTAATGAGATGCAAAGGGGGCGTTCCAGAGAAAAATAATAGGAGAAATGTTGTTAAGTGACATTTCTCCTATTGTCAAGGATTTCGCTAACCCTGTTAGTGATAAAAAAAGCAGCGCTAACCGCGGTTATCACTGCTTTTTTTACACCTGGTATTTTCCTGACATAGCCATGATATCCTATGGAAGGTGGATATCATGGCTAAGTTTGTGAGCCCCTATTATCAAGCTAATGCCAAACTTCGAGAGATTATCGTTGGTTTACCAGAGATAATCTCTCAATTGGCAGATAGCGCGAGGATTTTTATCACTACTGAGATAAACCTTGCTAATAGCAAGTTATCTCTGCGATAATTTCCGGCGATGCTTAGCGTTAAAAAATTTGTTGCTAAGCATCGTTAGCGGTAAATATCGCTAAACGTTGGTAATATGCCCCAGAGTGTATTTGATTTAATAGACTTTAATGTGAAGTATTAACTTTAATGCTTCACATGTTATGAAATACACTTCTCTTGCATTATATCATATTTTACATGATGTTTGTTATATGATTTACATACAAACATATCATGGCTTGGCTCCTGCACAGGCTCTAGGATCCGAACCAGACCCTTGGCTCTGTACTTTTCGATAATTCTTTGACTCCAAGACCTTGAAGCTATTCAATGTAGTGGTTGAAGTGCAATAAAAAAAGTATGGATACTGCCATGGGGGACGGAGTCAGTAAGCACAGAGGCGTAATAAAAAGCATGGCTAAATAGAGCAAAATATTCTGTCACTATTATGTTGATCTCTCATTTTCAGGTGACTACATATAAACTGACTCACTGAAAAATGAATGCACTTTAAACTAATCAGTTGGATATGCACTCTGTTAGTTAATATGATCACTCCAGATGTATATATGTGTAACCAGAGACCCACAGAATGAAATCCTGTTTGGTGCAGCAGGAAAAAGCGACTTGTGTATTTTTAGTACTAGGTGGCCCCTGAAAGCCCAATGAATGTTTAAGTCATTATTTTAAACGTTCATTATCAACAGTAAAATAAAGGCTTTCACTAAATGAACATTTAAATTTCGGTTAAAGATCAAAAATGCTTCTAAAGCATAGATTATGGTAATATGCAGACCATACCTAGTGCAAAACATTTTTATAATGGTCAATTAAAAGCATACACTCCATAGCTCAGCTTGGAACACCCTTAAAGTACCTTTGCAAAAAGAAGATATCTTGTCACCAGACAGCTTCAAGTGATTCCATCAATTAACGCCTCACAAGCAGGCTTTACATTTGCCAACTAAGCAATTGCACACATTTGCATTTCTTTAGGGAATCAGACACCCTGACAATAAGATTTCTTTTTTGCCGTTTGCCCCTCCCTCCGGAATGCAGCACAGGAGATTCCTTCGCTTGCACTTCAGCTGGGGCATTTTAGTTGTGGGAGGTAACTGTTGTACTTTAGCTGAGAGGCTAAAATTACAGACAAATGCTGTGCGCTAAGACATTAGTCACAGACAACGGACTTTAGGTCAAATTTACGGACAGTCCGTGAAAATTACAGATGGTTTGCCACCCTATACCCACCACATCCTAGATCTAGGGCAATTGGCCAGCCCTCTTCAGCCATTAGCTCGCTTCACTGTAACTGATTGCATTTTGTTTTTGTACATGAGCACATCGGTCTAGAAAATAGTCAATTTCAGTGCTAAGGCTGGTAGAACAATCTATGTTTCAAGATCAATTACTTAATTTAATTTATTTTTGCAATTGGCAATTTTTTTGTGGGCCTTCTTTATTCACTTTTTTGTGACTCACCCTGCCAGACCAGTAGAATCCAAACTTTCCTTTGTGGGTAGTCAGTAAACTCAGAACCACTCAGAGCAACATTAAATAAAAAAAGCATTGGCATTGCCAATAGGTCTTGCATTTGGGACCTAATAAGTATTTAGTTATGCAGCACAATACCATTGGTGCAACAACATCAACTGTTGCGTGCCTAAACACTTATAAGGTCCCAAAAGAGACCTATTGGCTATGCCAATTCTTGTTATTTTTTGTTCTTGGGTGAAACCGGGCTAGTGCCAGGAGGGTGAGTAGTGAGTGCCAGGGAGATGAGACGTAAGAGTCAGGAGGGTCAAGGGTGAGTGCCAGGGAGGGGAAGGGTGAGTGCCGAGAAGGGGAAGTATGAATGCCAGGGGTATTGGCTATGCTAATGCTTGTTATTTTGTGTTCTTGGGGGAAACTGGGATAGTGCCAGGAGGGTCAAGGGTGAGTGGCAGCGAGGTGAGGAGTGAATGCCAGGAGGGACAAGGGTGACTGTCATTCCATGGGGTGAAGGGTGAGTGCCAGAGAGGTGAGGAGTGAGTGCCAGGGAGATGAGATGTAAGAGTCAGGAGGGTCAAGGGTGAGTGCCAGGTAGGGGCAGGGTGAGTCCCGAGAAGGGGAAGTATGAGTTCCAGAGGTATTGGCAATGCCAATGCTTGTTATTTTGTGTTCTTGGGGGAAACCGGGCTAGTGCCAGGAGGGTCTAGGGTGAGTGCTAGGGAGGGGAAGGGTAAGTGCCGAGAAGGGGAAGTATAAGTGCCAGGGGTATTGGCTATGCCAATGCTTGTTATTTTTTGTTCTTGGGGGAAACCGGGCTAGTGCTAGGAGGTTCAAAGGTGATTGGCAGCGAGGTGAGGAGTGAATGCCATGAGGGACAAAGGTGACTGTAAGGCCATGGGTGTGAAGGGTAAGTACCAGAGTGTTGAGGAGTGAGTGCCAGGAAGATGAGACGTGAGAGTCAGGAGGGTCATGGGGGAGTGCCAGGGAGAGTAAGGGTGAGTGCAGAGAAGGGGAAGTATAAGTGCCAGGGGTGAGGGGTAACTGCGAGGTCAGGGGGGTGATGGGCTAGTGCCACGGAGGTGAAGGTTGAGTGCCAGGTCAGGGGGATGAAGGGTGAGTGCCAGGGAGATGAAGGTTGAGTGCCATGGAGGTGAGATGTAAGAGTCAGAAGGGTCAAAGGTGAGTGCCAGGGAGGGGAAGGGTGAGTGCAAGGGGTAAAGGGAAGCTGCCAGGCCAGGGGGATGAAGGGCTAGTGCCATAGAGGTGAAGGGTGAGTGCCAAGGGGGGCGAGTACAGAATGCCAGGAGGGACATGGGTGAGTTTCAGGGAGGTGAAGGATATGTGTCAGGGAGATGAAGGATATGTGCCAGGGAGGCGAAGTATGCCTACCAGGAGGGTCGAGGATGAGTGTCAGGGAGGTGACAGTTGAGTGTCACGGAGAGAGTCAATGCTGAGTGCCAGAGAGGGAGAAGGATGAGTGCCAGGTACGAGGAGTGACTGCCAGGTCTGAGGGGTGAAAGGTGAATGCCAGGGAGGTGAGTGACAGACTGCAAACAGTAGTGAGCTGGGGTCTAGAAGGAGGTGCGGAGATCATCACCCGGAGTGTGCCAGGCTGGGACACACCAGTGACAGGCCAGACTTGGGTGGATGCAAGAACCTCTGAAAGGCGGGTGCCAAGTCACTCGTAACCTTAGTACAGGAGTGGGGTGCGCAGGAGAGAGTAACATCTTCGAACAAGAAACTATTCAAAATCCTGAAAACTCCACTTTATGGTCTTGCAACCTTATGTGGAAAATAATTAGCAAATTAATGGCTAACGTAGCGGACTTGCAGCTTGTTACAGCAACTTATTGAGATAAAGTTTGCATTGCAAATAAGCCAAAGGTAACACAATTTGAATTAGTAACGGTAAGATTCGCAATGAACTAGCAACAAGTTGAAAAGCACCCCAGAATTGAACCGAGAATACAGAATAATAAAAATAGGGGCAATATTGGTCTCCTTTTCACAGCTGACAGCCCAAAAACAGGGTGTTGTGGAGGACTTGGATTCTAGTGGAATCAGAATTTTTAAAAGAGTAAATTTTTCATGAACTTTTTTTTTAAACACTCTTTTGAACACACTAGTGTATAGTGCCATGCGAGTGCCACTCTCCTAAGACACAACCTCTATGAAACAAACCAATTAGAGTAACTGTTTGTTGTTTAAATCTAAGTGGGGCACGAATGCAGTTTAGTATTCTGGTTATTGCTTGAAGGAAGAATAAGAAACCTGGGGGTATATTATCAACAACTAGCGATATGTATCGCTAAATAAGCTTAGCAACATTTTTTTTATCGCTGCACATCGTCAGATTTTATCACAGAGCTAACGTGCTATTAGCAATGTTTATCTCCAAAGCGATAAAATATCCGGCGATAGCGGCGAAATGCGTGAATGTTGCTGGAAATCCAGCGATATTCAAGCATTATCGCTAATTGGGACTTAGCCTGAATATCCACCTCCCATTGGACATCCAGGCTAAGAACTGGTCTGAGCAGGTGTTAGTTTTCAGCGATATTCTTGCTTAGAGCAAATTTTCTTGTCACTACGCCTGCATTGATAATAGGCGATAGCGATGTTAGCGACTGCTTTCAGTCCCTAACAGGTTGGGTATGCCCACTTTGCATGTCATTAGCAATAAATATCGCTGGCATGCAAAGCGGGCCCCAAACCGCTCGCTATCGCCTACAAGCTGTCGCTAACTGCTGTTAGCGATTGCTTGCTAATAGGGCGATAAAATTATCGACACTTTGCGGCTGAAAACGGCCGCAAATGCGGCGATAATCCCATATCGCCTGCATTGATAATATGCCCCCAGGTTACCTTTGTCTGTACCACTGATATCTATGTGGATCGGAGAAAATGCATGGAGTGGTATGGTTGACAGGAGACGTGCAGTCTGCTTAAAAATTGTAGAGATTGGATTGTCAAGCACTAGGAAACAAGTGTAAATGCTGAATAAAACTAGAAACGTGATCACTTTCATGGCGATCGCGGCCGTAAAAGTGAAACTGATCGCGATCGTGTGAAAGTTAAACTGATCGCGATCGCGCTACCTGGCAGTGGGGAGGCTGATAGGCCATGAGTGGCCGGGGGCGGGGTGTGTGTGTGGTTGCTTGGGGTTGTGGTTGTGTGTGTGGTTGTGTGTGTGTGGTTGTGTGTGTGTGTGTGTGTGTGTGTGGTTGTGTGTGGTTGTGGGTGTGGTTGTGTGTGGGGTTGTGGGTATGGTTGTGGTTTTGTGTGTGGTTGTGTGTGTGCTTATGTGTGTGGTGTGTGGTTGGTTGTGGTTGGTTGTGTGTGTGTGGTTGTGGTTGTGTGTGTGTGTGGTTGTGTGTGTGTGGGTTGGGTGTGTGTGGGGTTGTGTGTGTGGTTGTGTGTGGAATTGTGTGTGTGGTTGTTTGTGTTTGTGTGTGTGTGTGTGTGGTTGTGTGTGTGTGTGGTTGTATGCATGTGTGGTTGGGTGTGGTTATGTGTTTGTGTGTGTTTATGGTTTGGTGTGTGGCTTTGTTTGCGGTTGTGTGTGTTGTTGAGTTTGTGATTGTGTGTGTGGTTGTTTGTGTGTGGTTGTCTGTGTGTGTGGTTGTGTGTGAGTGTGTGGTTGTGTGTGTGTGTGTGTGTGGTTGTGTGTGTAATTGTGTGTGGTTGTGTGTGTGTGGTTGTCTGTGTGGTTGTGTGTGTGCATGGTTGTGTGTGTGTGGTTGTGTGTGTGGTTGTGTGTGGTTGTGTGTGGTTGTGGCTGTGTGTGTGGTTGTGTGTGGAGTTGTGTATGGTTGTGTTTGTTACTTGTTGTGTGTGTGGTTATGGTTGTGTGTGGTTGTGTGTGGATTTGTGTGTATGTGGTTGTGTGTCTTGTTGGGTGTGTGGTTTTGTGGATGTGGTTGTGTTTGTGGTTGTGTGTGGTTGTGGTTGTGGGTGTGGTTGTGGGTGTGGTTGTTGTTGTGTGTGTGGTTGTGTGTTTGGTTGTGGGTGTGGTTGTGGGTGTGCATGGTTGTGTGTGTGGGTGTGTGTGTGTGGTTGTGTGTGTGGTTGTGTGTGGTTGTGTATATGGTTGTTGTTGGACCCGACCTCGTGGCGTGGTCCTCTCTGATCCCCGCAACCCGAGAACTCCTGGTGGACCTGACCCCAGCCGCCAGAACTGTACACCACCCCTCTACCCCGGACCTGAGCCGATCTCCAGGCCGAGTGCCTGCACCCGTGCATGTGACCTTCAGACTCCATGTTTGGTCCCGCCGGCCGGCCGGCCGGCCGCCTTCTTCCCTTTCGGCAGCTTTTGGACAACCCTGGCTGCAGACAGGCAAGCGCATCCAGCGTGCCCGGGTCCGCCCAGGGGTGAAGGACCCACCAAGTACCCCAGACTAAGACTTCAATCAAACCTCCGGCCCCCTCCCGAGGAACTGGTTCCCCTCACACCTCTGAACTGTCCCTGGGGACTGGTTTCGATCACACCTTTGCCCTCCTAGCGAGCTGGCTCCAAACCTTGATGGGCATCTGGGAATCCCTGGACGCACGGTCCTAGGCATCAAAGAACCAGCCCCCCAGACAATCGGCCGCCTGGCCCTCGGACCACCGGCCCCCTGCCTTTTTTTATCCATACCCGGAGTTCTCGCTACCTATCTCCACGATCCCACAGAAAGGACCCTGTCCCTTAGACGCTCGACCTTCTTTCACATCAGCCAGTGTGTTCCCCTCCCCATTCACCTCTGCCAGCCCTGACGAAGGTGCCCTACACCGAAACGCGCGCTGGCGTTATTATGGCGTTTACCATCAGGAACGGCAACTATAATCCATCTTTTTGCCTTCCCTAAACTGTACCCGTGTCCATGCAACCATAACTCCATCTTTTGTCTGTTGCAGGCCAAACTTGACTTACCTGTATGAAGTGACTGAATGCGCTAGAGTATGAATGATTTTCTAGATGCGAGCGCCTGTTGAGCCCCCCGTCCTATTCCCCGGAGTGAGTTGAACACTGTATTTTCGTATATACATTGCCCTATGAATGTATTTCCGTCTATGAAATGATGATCAAGCACTAATGATTTTATGAATTTTTGTACTTAACATTCTTTGCCTACTTTGCAAATGTGACTAACTGCTCTAAATCAAACAAAATAAAAATATATATATTTTCTATAAAGAATGATTTAACTGTGTTCTATTCGCCTTTTTGGCCCTGGGTATTCATTGAATTTTGCTCCCCCTAATCTTAATGGATCCCACCTGGGACCACTATTCATCATTCTTGGCAGGGTGATTTTTTCTATTTGTGACTGAGGATAGACACATCTGCAATTTGGCAGCATACGGACGGGATACCGCTCCCCCGGCTCTCTGACCGCAGATCGATGCAATTTAGTGCAACCTCGCCGTAAAAGTAAGCACTCACGAAGCTGCCCTTACTCCCGCAGATAACTGTGAACAGATTAGCACGGGGGGACCTGTACCCTTTAGCTAACCACTCTCCCTTTCCTAACAGCGACCACCACCTGGTGGAATCTAACCTGATCCCGCAGTTCCGATTGAGACTTGCCGGACCCCAACCAGTCATTAGACGTGACAATCCGTTCCAACAGGTGTATACTCGTGAGTAGCGCAACACGAGACTAGACAACCTTCTTAAAGAACTCTTAAAGAACCCTTAACCATCTTGCATGTGTTGTCTTCCTTATAGGCGAGTCACACCAACTCAGCCACCTTAACACCTGGGGTCTTAGCCTGCTCATCCGGGTAAGCTACACGCCCGATTCCAATCACATTTCAATTCACGAGGGAACTCCTCTGCTCAGCTCTTAGTCTAAATACACGTGATGAGTGAACACTTATGAGTGCACATTTGAATGCTTATGCGTCGTACTGAATTATTTTAACATTATTTAATTTTCCCTTTACTTATTGATTTATAGGAGTAGACCGGCCCAATCATGTAAATGAATGTAGCATGGTACGATCCTTTTTGAAGTAACCCTTGCAGTTAAGCACAACTGGGTCAAGCAAATGAAATGATTCACTGCATTGTTAATTGCGATATTACCAGTCACATAGGCACCCAGGTTTGAATGCCCAGTCCCTTCACGAACAAAGCACACTGATTAGAGCACGTTAAGTCGATTCCGAATATATGTTTTGTACACAAAGGATATATACTATGGTATTGCATAGGACTATCAGGTTTTTAATTCAGCCATTGGCCGTTTTTCTTCCTTTTTCTTCTCTCCCCTTCTTCTACCCAATAAAGACGGTTGTAATTTGTTATGCCAGGCAGGCAAATGCTGTAAAATGTCAGTCCTGATGATGGTCCCATATTATTAGAGCATAAGGGATTGAAACGTCTACTACTTACAGTGCTTTCACAACCTAACTATTATGTTGAATCCTGTTGTGTCTAGAACTTCTTTGGCATTACTTTAATTTGACACTGATTTAAAAGTGGCCAACAATGCTCGTTATTTGCATGTACAACTTTCCCTTATTTGTTGTTTGTTTTTTCCCCAGTATGGTACAGGATTGTGCCTTACAACTAGTTGTCTAATTTGTTTGCATTGATTAAAAATAAATATCCTGTCCGGCTGGGCAGTGAATAATATAGTCTCCTACCATGGCCTATATTTTATTCTCCTCTTGATCTTATAAAGCTAAGGACCCTTGTCTTTGATAGCCCGTTTCCGGCAAAGGTCATCGAGAATACTGTCAACGAACAACTGACCCGCTACCTCGAGGAGAACAACATCCTAGACCCTTCCCAGTCTGGGTTCCGCAGCAACCACAGCACCGAGACTGCCCTCATCCCTGCCACAGATAACATCAAGTTCCTGCTGGACAACAAATAAACGGCGGCCCTCATCCTCCTGGACCTGTCAGCCGCATTCGACACGGTCTGTCACCACACACTACGAACACGCCTCCGCAACGCTCGGATCCAAGAGAAGGCCCTGGACTGGACCACCTCCTTCCTCTCCGGCACAACACAGAGCGTCCGCCTTCCCCCTTCCGCTCTGAAGCCACCAAGATCATCTGCGGCGTACCCCAGGGCTCATCCCTCAGCCTAACTCTGTTTAACATCTACATGGCACCGCTCGCCCACGTCGCCCATCGGCACGGCCTCAACATCCTCTCCTACGCCGATGACACTCAGCTGATACTCTTCCTCACCAAGGACCCCCACACCACCAAAACCAACCTTCATGAAGGAATGAAGGCCGTTGCTGAATGGATGAGGAACAGCCGACTGAAGCTGAACTTGGACAAGACGGAGGTCCTCATCCTCGGATCCAACCCTTTGGCCTGGGACGACTCCTGGTGGCCGACCACATAGGGAACCGCTCCAACACCCACCGACCATGCACGCAACCTAGGGGTCATCCTCGACTCCACCCTCTCCTTGACTAAACAGGTCACGCCGTCTCCTCCTCCTGCTTCAACACCCTCTGCATGCTCCGTAGGATCCACAAGTGGATCCCCACTGAAACAAGAAGAACAGTCACCCAGGTCCTTGTCAGCAGTAGGGTGGACTATGGAAACGCCCTCTATGCAGGAGCCTCGACCAAACTCATGAGACGGCTCCAACGCATCCAGAACGCCTCTGCATGCCGAATCCTCGACATCCCTCGCCACAGCCACATCACACCCCACATGAGAGACCTGCACTGGCTCCCGGCCAACAAGAGGATAACCTTCAAGCTCCTCACCGACGCACACAAGGCACTCCACAACACTGGACCAACGTACCTCAACAGATGACTCAGCTTCTACACCCCCACCCGCCAGCTCCGCTCCGCTGACCTCGCCCTCGCTACAGTCCCCCACTTCCGAAGAGCGACCTCAGGCAGCAGATCGTTCTCCCACCTCGCTGCAAAGACCTGGAACACCCTCCCCATCCACCTAAGGCAGACCCAAGACCTGCTGACCTTCAGAAAACTCCTCAAGACCTGGCTTTTCGAGCAGTAGCAGTATTCCTCACCCAAGCACCTTGAGACCCTCACGGGTGAGTAGTGCGCTTGACAAATGATATGATTGATTGATTGATAATGGATACACACAGCCAATCATCGTAAGAGTTCGATTGCAACCAATGTGCACTCAAACCTGCCCCCTCCTTGTGAGTTGCACCCCATATTTCATGAGCTATGACTGCTGCAGCCACCATAGCGCTTTGAGATCTAAAGCGTAACATAGGTCTAATCGCCTAACCAGTCGCCAACATGCTGTGCCTTTAAAGAGAATGTGCCGAAAAATTCCAGCTTCCTCATCATATATTCATGAAAGCGCCAACAAAAGGACTCCCTGAATGGTGCAACGGACATGAAGCAGCCGCTGCGATCAGAAATAAACACTGTGAACGTTGTCCAGTTTCACTGTAACATTTCTTAATGTTTCTTAAGTCACAAAACAGTAATACTAAAAGCATCTCAAAATAAAGAAACAAAAACATCGAGTTTGTGGAAAGAGAAAGCACGTTGAGGCAGTGATGGAAGAGAAATGTAAGGTGGGCGTGATATTGTCTGACGGAGATGCACCCCCTGGGAGAATCCCGAACGCTTGTAAGCACAAAGGCGGGGGGAGGGGCGGAGGCAGGGAGCAAGCAAGAGGAAAGACAGATGGCGCTGAAGGCTGGCAGTTTGCCCATGCACACTCGCGTGAACGCAAGCTTGTCGCCAGCCAGCAGCACTTTGAAAAGTCACCTATTAAAGTCTCTCCGACAGCGCATGCGCGCGGACTCAGCGAGACCCAAAAAAAAGGGTTTCATTAGAACACAGTATCCCAGACAATTTCTTCTAAAATTATTTACATACATGATACTAATGAATTCATCCTTGTTCGAAAAATGCAAACAAGAGTCCATTAAATGGAGTACTTATTGACATGCTCTGACTGTTCTGTGGAGGAAGGATCTTACACAACTGTATCTGTAGCTGCTCTGTGAGAGGGTAACTGCGTTCCTCCTGCCGTTGCTCAGATTGAGTTGTGAGGCAGAGGGCCAGCGCTAGGCATGGACAGTGTGGAAAGCCCCGCTCCTTCTGGCAGCCAATGGGCCCCATACCAGAACACCGGCTTTAAAACGGCTCCAGTGTTAGGAAGCACAGGGAGCTACAATGGTGGAGCGCTTCGAGGTCCAAAGGAGGGGCTTCTCATAGGCGGAAAGGTTTCCCTAATCTAATTGCTGCATCTGCACGGTAACAACGGTTAGATGGGTACATGAAGTGCCCTTAGGGGTGAAGTGATCTCTACCCCTCTGTAACGACCGGATTTTCGGACCAGGTAGAATCAGCTCACAAAACACCACCAAACCCAGCCGAAACATAACCATCTCCCTCCTCAGGACCTACTTACAAAAGGCTCCTGGGTACCTACCTGAGGATGGGGAATTAGCAATATACAAGCTCATATCATCAAAAACCCCACTAAATCTATAGGATTACGAGGAATACTCACTGATTACTAAGGACTTCCATGCTCTACACCAAACTCATACCTTATAGTCTCGCGGCAACTCAGACCCAGACTATGCTACCCTCCTACTCATAGTGAAGGGGGCAGTTCCGATTACTTACCATTACACACTGATCACAATCATTGCTCACGCAAGCCACAATCTTGTGGGTATACACACTGTGTCCCCCCAGTGCTCTCACTATTTCATACATACACAAGCCACAATCCTGTGGGTATACACATTGACCACAGTCAATGCTCTCACTAACGCCACTTTCCCTAGCGGCGATCTCATTACACACTGACCACAATCAGTGCTCTCTCAAGCGACAATCCTGTGGGTATACACATTGATCACAATCCATGTTCTCATTAACACCACTAAACAACGACGATCACTGTCCTATGAATACCTTCAGCTCTTTCTCTCTCTATTGGGAAATGTCTTTATATATATCTAATATCTACTGGGGATGTCTCATATACAATTGTTATATTTTATGTAGTACACAAAAATGGCCAAATCACAATATGCAAAGGTTATTCCTCAATTTAAGTGCTCCTCTACTCCCTTGCTCAGTTACCATTTACCTGGACTGGAGATGCATCCGTTCACATAACAGCATCTGACTAGAAGAAAGGTTAACTTTATTATGAATAATAACACTTGCACAGCTGTTCATTAAGAACAGGGGTTCCTTTATTATTATAACATCACAATAACTAGCAATCTAGACATAGCCTGAAAAGTAAAGGGGAATAAACACATACACAGATCTGCGGGGTCTCTTTATTATAATGGAAAGCATTATTACTAACACATACAGGAACTGTAGATAGCAAACAAGGGAAATGGATTATAACAGACTGCACACCGCTAAAAGAAAAGGGATTAATCAGTATAAAAATACAGTAGGGCAGGCGAGACCTCCAGCGTCTCTTTCCTCTGCAATGGTCCTCCTCCACGGTGCCTTACCTGGGGATTTTACTTGCCCCCTCCCTGCCTGCAATGGTCACAGCTAACTATTCCTCTCTGGGCAAAAAGATCAAAGAGGAACTCGGCCGATGGAACAAAGGCTTGCTCTCGTGGCTGGGCCGGATCGCGGCAGTAAAGATGACGATACTGCCTCAAATCCTGTATCTCTTTCGCGCTCTACCTCTCCAGCCCCCTGTGGGTTGGATACGGCAGACGCAGGTGGACATCTCTCGCTTTGTGTGGCAGGGCCGCAAGCCTCGGATGAAGCGGGTCCTCTCCATGCTTGCCCCGGAAGCCGGGGGTCTCGGGGTCCCAGACCTTCGGAAGTACTTTCAGGCGGCGCAGCTCCGGTATTTGGTGGAGTGGAGCAGGTGGGAATCGGACAAACACTGGCTCTTTCAAGACCAGGCAGTGGCGGGTCGTACCCTTCAAGAGATCCCGTTCCTGCGGCGCACTCACCGCCCGCCTAATCTCTACGCCTCCTTTGTCACCCGGGTTCCGCTAAGAGTGTGGGACGCGGTGTGTGAGCTTCGTGAGCTCACTACCTTTCCATCGCCGTTCACCCCCATTGTTGGCAATCCAGATTTCACTCCTGGTCTGGAACCGGGAGCATTTTCCCACTGGGTGAGCGCGGGTTGCAGGGCGCTTTTCCAGATCTACGGGCCGGAGGGCGTGCTCCCCTTCCAGCAGCTCCGACAGGAGTTTGGCCTAACGGAAGGGGATAGACTGCGTTACATGCAAGTCCGCCACTGGGCTCTTCAACCCCCAGTGCGCGACGTCGCTGCCCGTTCGATTACGCCCTATGAGCGATGGTTGGTAATCCGGACCTCGGATGCCAAGCTAATTACTGACTTGTATAAGTTTCTCCAACCCCTGCCGTTTCATTACTATAACCCAGGGAGGGAGCGCTGGCACAGGGAATTGGGCAGGACCCTGAGCCACAAGGAGTGGGACAGGATTGCGTACCGGGCGAGGCACTCTGCGTACCACACTGGGCTGACGGAGACCTTCACTAAGGTGTCCACCTATTGGTATTATACCCCGGAGCGGCTCTATGAGAAGCGCAAAATCGGCGATAAAGGCTGCTGGCGCGGCTGCGGACAGGAGGGCACCCTCACGCACATTCTCTGGGAGTGCCCGGTGCTGTCGGCCTATTGGAAGGAAGTCTTAGATGAGGTGAATAGGCATTTTGAGATCGAGCTCCCGCGCTTCCCTGCGTATGTCTTGCTAGGCCTCCCCAATGACTTGATGTACCCGCTGAAATCCCGCAGGGGAAGGCAGATTGCGATTGCGCTAGTCTCCGCGGTTCAGAACATTCTTGTGCTCTGGCGTACCCCCACTGCCCCCTCTATCACTGGTTGGCTGCACAGGCTCTGGCAGGTACTGGGCATGGAGAAGATGTCGCTAACGGTGGCTGGGAATGTTGACCAGTTTGAAGAGCTTTGGCACCCCTTCTTGGCACTGCTGTCCACGGAATTTCGCGAGCTCACGTGTCCACGGTACTTGCGCCTCCTTAGGCTGACGCCACCGGCGGCTCCAGCGGAGTGAAAGTGCGGGTTCAGGGGCCGGGGGTTGGGGGTGGGAAGAGGGGTTATACGCTTCTAACGCTGACTTTCGGACGGGGATGTTGGGGTATTGTTTTCTTCTTTTCCTCCTTTGCTTTTCTTTCTTCTTCCTTCTGGGGTCGGGGGGTTGGAGGAATGGTGTGCTTCTCTCTTACTGTGTTGCGGGATGCTATTCTGCTCAGCCTTGCTTAGGGGAGTGGCGGCCTACAGGGGGGTCATCCACAGTGCCTTATTGCCTTATGTCTTATGCCTTGTTACCCTCTGGGGCTTCCAGCCTCCCTACTTCTCTTCTGACCTGCTGCAACGTTACGCTTTTTGTACTGTATGTTCACTTGACCTCCTGCTCCCTTCCCCTTGTTTTTTGTGCCTTAATAAAATACTTTAAACCTAAAAATACAGTAGGGAATCTAGCCTAGGAAATAAAGAACAAGATTAATGATTAAGTGTAAAGCAAACTAGTTTATTTATTTTATTTTATTTATTTTTGGAATTTTTATTGCGCAAACAAATACCCGAAGGTGTCTCGGCGCATATGTGGGCTAGCAGGACCAATACAGCAGAAATTCTCTGATTAAACAGCCATGTCTTCAAGAGCCTGTGGAAACTCATCAAGTTAGGGGCAATTATGATAGTAGGTGGCAAGAGATTCCAGAGTTTTGGCGCAGCAACTAGGAAGCGTCTGTCTCCCCAGGTTGTCGTTCTTGTGCGGGGTACCGGTAGGAGGCAGGTGTTAGCGGATCTCAACAACCTTTTAGGGGTGTACAGCTGAAAAGCCTCAATCAGAAACTTGGGTCCGGCGCCATGCACTGCCTTGTAGGCAATGCAGAGGGTCTTGAATTTAATTCGGCTCTCTACTCTAAGCCAATGAAGCTGGCGAATGGCGAGAGTAGTAGGCTGGCGGCGAGGAATGTCTAAGAGAATTCTAGCAGCCGCGTTCTGTATAGACTGTAGTTTAGATAGCACACGTTTCTGGGAGTTAAGAAATAGGGCATTTCCATAATCGATTTTGGAAAACACCAGGGTGGTTACTAGAGTCTTCCCAGCTGAGATAGGGAGGTAAGGCAGCAGTTTCTTAATTTTTTTTAGAATAAAGAAGGCGGATGATACAACCTTATTGATATGATGGTTGAATGTTAGCTTGCTGTCAAAAACGACTCCCAGGTTCCTCGCCTTTTCCACTGGGACAGGTGGGGAGCCCAACTGGTTGGGCCACCAAATGGAGGACCATTCTGGGGAGAGATTGCCGAAGGTCATAACCTCGGTTTTGTCCGAGTTAAGCCTCAGGCAATTGGAGGACATCCTTGTACTGACAGCAAGCATAGCCTCCTGGAAATTGGCAGCCACCGCTGTGCCATCCTGTGGATTGCCAGCACCAGTTGGGTGTCGTCTGCATAAGATGTCAGTCGCACCCCGTGGGCCTTTATTACCCTCACTAAGTCTGCTACGTAGATGTTAAATAGCGTAGGACTTAGCGAGGAGCCCTGTGGAACTCCACAAGGTAGTGCAGAGACGGGAGAATAGAAATTACCCAACTTGACTGTCTGGGTGCGGTCGGCCAGAAAAGATGAAATAAGGTCTCTGGCCGCACCGTTTATCCCCAGAGCTGTGACACGGTCGACCAAAATGGCGTGGTCGACCATGTCAAATGCTGCGGACAGGTCCAAAAGAATCAGAATGGCTGCACCTCCCTGGTCCATGATGGCTCTAATTTCATCTGAGGCTTTTATTAGAGCAGTCTCGGTTCCATGTCCTTTCCTGAAGCCAAACTGCGATTCATCTAGAAGTTGGTGAGTGTCGACGAACTCTGAGAGTTGTTTATTCATCAGGGCTTCGCATATTTTGGCAGGAAAGGGGAGACAAGCAATGGGTCTGTAACTGGCCAAAGCGGTGGGATCCAAGGAGGTTTAGAATACCTCACTCTATTAGAAAGGAATGTTTCTCTCTCTCTCTGGTGGAATCAGGGCCCTCTCTCTCCCTCCGTCACCACGGCTTCACTCCACTGGCTCAACTGCTCCAGCTGGCAGCTCCAACTCTTCCATCTGACTGGCAACTGTTTTAATACATTCTGATAAACTGGCAGCTCCAGCTGACAGTTCCAACTTCATTCCAAGATTCATCTGACTGCTCTCTCCAGCTCCAGCAATCAACTGACTGCTCTCTCCAGCTCCAGCAATCATCTGAACTCTACCATTCCAAGAACCGACTGACCACTCCGCCTCTTCTGCACTTTGCTAATATGGAATGCTCTCTCCTAGTGGAAAGTTCTAGCCAGTAGCCTCCTCCCACCAAATCCATGCACCAGGCTCCCTGCTCCAGACGCCCTCACAGTGATCAGCTGCTTGTTTCGTCTAGAGACTTGAGCCCAGGGACAATTCTTGATAAGATTCAGCTCAGGCCGGTTCTTTCTAGTTTGCAAAGAGCGAACAACACCTCATAACTAAAACATCACACTTGACCGACATGCATCTCAGTCTGCAGGGGCAGAAAGCAAAATGGAGTCTCTCTGGTTCTGGCCTTTGTAGGCCCGAAAAGGATGAAATAGACACTTAACTCTATACACAAACCCTACCAATAGATAATATAAAGTCAGAACTACAGGATCCACCCTCTACTATAGGTAGGATGATGAAAGGGCACATAATTATGTCAAAGCCAATAGGCAATAGATGGATTAGAGTCAGCAATAAGGGATCTAACATCATATAAAGCGGCTATCCTCTAGTTTATGCTTCTAGGTCTGAAAAGAGGCCTAAAAGGACCAAAACAAGCTAAGAATAGGGATCTAGGATGGTAGCAAGCTTAAAGTCACCATCACTCAGAAATAGAGCCAAAAACCCGGTCAGCACACCCTCCGTGAACAAAAAGCAGGGTTTTCTGCACAGTGCACAGCAAACAAGCACTCGCAAAGCCAATAGGTCTCACCTTTATAGTGCGACTTCAAAGCTGTTGTCTTTATCTATTTGTACTCATGTTCATTAAAAGTGTGGTCTAACAAATTGTGTTTCACCTATTTATTTATTAAGGAGTTTGTTGTACTTTATTCCGCACATTTTGATCACTTCAGCTGGCCTTCATACAATGTGTAAGGGATTATCTTTTAAACACACATTGACCTTTTCTGGACCACACAGATCATATAAGTTGTAAAATATATCTACAGTAATCATCTGAGGATGACAGAAAACCAATTTTCTATCCTCTGCCTTCAACCTGCCTGCAGCACACTTTGTTTTAGGCAATAAGACATGGAGTACATGGAGGGGAAGAATAGCTCCACAGAGGCCTATTGGCCAAATCTGCTTGCAAGCAATGTTGAAGTTGACTTCAGGGATACATCTGACTTTGTTGCTGTCTGTATAGTACCTGTTGTCACTGTGAGACTAGCAAGCATTACTGCTAAGTGTAGTGTACCTGCTTTGGGTCTCATTTGCGTGTTTTTGGCACAGGTCAGCGCAACAAGGAATCTTGCTGCACTGCCCTGCATCAGAAGAAAAGGGCAGGAATGTGCCTTCTCTAAGTGATACAGCACATTCCTGTCCCATTCCTTTGCATTGGTGCACAATGGGCTGCCATGCGTGCACGCAAGCACCCTTGTGCCTCTGTCTCTGTCACCCTTGTGCCTCTGTCTATGTGTGCTGCAGAATGCAGCACATAGAAAGAGGGAATAAATGTGGATAAAGAAGGATATTTCTCCTTGTTGTGCCTCCCTAACGCCACCCCTAGGGTAGCCTTAGAATCTGACACATTCCCAGGTTTACGATTCCTTGTAAATCTGAGAATGCTTCAGATTCCCTCTTTGTTGTTTTGGAAACACCCACAGCAACACCCATTGAATGCCCCTTTCACACAGTGTTCTACATCAAAGGGCACATATTTACAACGCCATGAAAAGCCACACAAAGTGGCTCTGCTGGCCTTGTAAATATGCTGGGGCACAATGCGCCACTGGAGCATCAGAAAGTGACGCTCTGGCGGAGCAAATGTGCTGCTAGGGACCTTGCAAATGAGGCCCTTGGTGTTTAAGGGAAACTCACAACTCTGCTACTCTATGGGTTCTGTGTTTGAGGGAAAACTTGCAGAGTTGCTGGCTGTGCTGCACCAGTTCTTTGAGTGCTACAGCAGTCCTGTGTCACTCAAGCAGGGTCAGATTGGTAAGATGGGCACTCTGGCAATGGCTGAGGGGCCAGTATCGAAGATCCAACTGTGGGCTGCTTTTTTGGCAACTTGGGGGGCTGATTTGGGCTGTGTCTGGTGTGTTCAGATATCACCAGCGGGCGAGTGGGGCCCTTAGTGGCCTTCCTGGAGGCAGATGGACGTCCATTACCTCCCTTTTATCAATGGGCAGAGGTGTCAATCCCTTTCTCTTGGTGGGCCTGCCAACTAATGTGTGCATAATGAGCGGGGACAGGGGGCCTGAGCAGAAGTGTAGTGTACCTGCTTTGGGTCTCATTTGCGTGTTTTTGGCACAGGTCAGCGCAACAAGGAATCTTGCTGCACTGCCCTGCATCAGAAGAAAAGGGCAGGAATGTGCCTTCTCTAAGTGATACAGCACATTCCTGTCCCATTCCTCTGCATTGGTGCACAATGGGCTGCCATGCGCGCACGCAAGCACCCTTGTGCCTCTGTCTCTGTCACCCTTGTGCCTCTGTCTATGTGTGCTGCAGAATGCAGCACATAGAAAGAGGGAGTAAATGTGGATAAAGAAGGATATTTCTCCTTGTTGTCTCTCCCTAACGCCACCCCTAGGGTAGCCTTAGAATCTGACACATTCCCAGGTTTACGATTCCTTGTAAATCTGAGAATGCTTCAGATTCCCTCTTTGTTGTTTTGGAAACACCCACAGCAACACCCATTGAATGCCCCTTTCACACAGTGTTCTACATCAAAGGGCACATATTTACAACACCATGAAAAGCCACACAAAGTGGCTCTGCATGGCCTTGTAAATATGATGGGGCACAATGCGCCACTGGAGCATCAGAAAGTGACGCTCTGGCGGAGCAAATGTGCTGCTAGGGACCTTGTAAATGAGGCCCTTGGTGTTTAAGGGAAACTCACAACTCTGCTACTGTGCGGGTTCTGTGTTTGAGGGAAAACTTGCAGAGTTGTGCTGCACCAGTTCTTTGAGTGCTACAGCAGTCCTGTATCTCTCAAGCAGGGTCAGATTGGTAAGGTGGGCACTCGGGCAATGGCTGAGGGGCCAGTATCGAAGATCCAACTGTGGGCTGCTTTTTTGGCAACCTGTGGGCTGATTTGGGCTGTGTCTGGTGTGTTCAGATATCACCAGCGGGCGAGTGGGGCCCTTAGTGGCCTTCCTGGAGGCAGATGGACGTCCATTACCTCCCTTTTATCAATGGGCAGAGGTGTAAATACCTTTCTCTTGGTGGGCCTGCCAACTAATGTGTGCATACTGAGCGGGGACAAGGGGCCTGAGCAGAAGTGGCCTCCCTTGTTTTCAGGTGTGTATAAAACTTCGCCAAAGTGTTTTGCGGAAAGGCAATATGCAAATGTGGCCACTTTTTTTGTGTGCCTGGGCCGATTTCAAATCCCAATCCAACCTTGCTTTCAAGACTGCATGACTTTATATCTAATGTGTGGGAAGTAAAGGCACATTCAGGTTTATTGTGCCTTCTGAATTTAGTATTAACATTCAACCATTAACTTTTAACACACTCTGCTGGTCAAGTTCAAAGTTCACGATCATACATTTTATCAGGTTATGGAACATGAGGGGGCAAATCAAGTTTTCTATTTTGCTGAAAGTGGAGGGAGAGTACATATATTTGAATTCAACTGGTATAGGGTGTATGTAATGGGACTAGTAAGGTGTCCTATTCCTTGAATGGAGCAAATATACTACTTGCACCATAATACAAGGGCGAGATTCAAAAATATGCAATATCCAATTGGAATATGGAGGCTTAATTTAAAAATATTTGAGAAAGGCAACGTTTGCACTGTGCATGTATGGCAGTGGGGTGAGGAGGTGAGCTGGTACACTGTTCTTTGGATCTTTAAGTGGAAGGTGGAGTATAGGCACATATTGATTGCCCTATTTGGAAAGACGCTGCATCTCTAGCACAGAGGGAGCATGGGGGCTGAGGGAAGAGTGTTGAAGTGTTTGACATGTTGAAGGGAATTGTAGTGAAGGAGAGTGTCTGAATTGTCTTAGACTAGAAGGGAATAAAAAAAGTGGTGTTTATTTTTTATTGTCTTTCTAGGGGTTTTTCCACTGTCAGTTGGCTGACCTCCAGTTCTGAGGTACAGGGACACAACAAGGTCAAGAGGCCTCTCTACAACTGTCCAGCTGTGAGGGGGGTGAAAACTTACCAGAGGCACAGAACCGGAGGCACAGAGCAGGCTCTCGCCGTGAGGGAAACGGCTGCAGGGCTGTACAGCATGCCAAACATGCCATTGCCATTGCTGTGAGGGGAACAGCAGGAAAAACCACAGTTCCCAGGTGCCCCAGCTGCCCCAGGTGCACCAGTCACGATCCAGCTCACGCCCGGAGGCGCTACAAAGCTGCGGAGCGCTGAGCGCTCTGGGGAGGCTGTGAAAACTTACCGGAGGCACAGAACCAGAGGCAGAGAGCAGGCTCTCGCCGTGAGGGAAACGGCTGCAGGGCTGTACAGCACGCCAAACACGCCACTGCCATTGCTGTGAGGGGAACGGCAGGAAAAACCACGGTTCCCAGGTGCCCCAGCTGCCCCAGGTGCACCAGTCACGATCCAGATCGCGCCCGGAGGCGCTACAAAGCTGCGGAACGCCTCACGCCACGTGGGACACGCGCCGGCGGCCCGGGCAAAGGGCGGGCCGTCTGTGGCCGTCCGGGGCAGGAGGAGGCAGAGCTGGGCCACGGACTTTGGTCTTGCAGCTGAGGTTTCTTATTCCCCAAGTGAGACTGTTAATAATTGACTATGGTCAGGACCCTGTTTCATTTAACATTGTAGTTTATATGCTTGTGACCCTGGCATTAGTGTAATTTGTATTTTATGATACTTTTGTTTTTTTAACATTCAAGCATTTAAGTGCCTACTTAAAGCTCTGATAATGTCTAAACCTAAATCTGATAAAACAGCACCTGGGCTGGCCACTCTAGATAATTATCTAGTGAAAGTGGTCAACAAAATCAATAAAGACCGGAGAGCCTCGCTAGGACTGGGAACCTCTCCTGGTATACTCCCAGATACTCCCACCCCACTGGTCGCACTACCAATAGACGATAGTTTAGAACTGAGTAATCGGGCAGCAGTAACGACTGAAGCACAGGTTCATTCTGAGCTTTATCAAGATATCCCGGATACATCAATTGAGATAACAGAAAACAGCCCGCCAGCCCCCAGAGCAGTGAGGGCATGTAGGAAACAACAATCTAAACGTGGGGGGAACCGTAGTGAAAAAAGAGCAGAGACAACCCAAACACCTCAAAAAAGCCCCCTTGGTGGATCCGAGTTACTGGAAAGAAAAAGCGCAGCTAATATAAATATTAACACTGAGCAATTTGAACTTCTAGTTAGTGTTATAGAAGCCAAGATAGAAGCTAAGATGGAAGAGATCATTAAGCCCCTGGTGCTTAAACTGGATACTATTGCCTTAGAAGTTAATAGACTAGGAGGTCTTATGGCATCACATCTGGCCTTGGCTGAAAGATCTAAGGTTGTCACTAGGGGCTCTGCTGGAGAGGGGCAGCGAACTAGCAAAAGCATATCACATCAACCCAGTGAGAGAATAATCATAACTGAAACTGCTTTGCCTGACCCAACACCGATAACTTGTCAGAATAGCCAAGCTATAGCAGTACCAGAGGGTAAAATGGGACTTAGAGCATCAAAGAAAAGCCGCTTTATAAATCTTCCCACTGACTGTGCACCCTATGTGGTCGTTCTAACCAATGTCCCGCCTATCGATCATCATCCCACTCAGCTCCATGAGGAATCCCATGAATCACTTAAAAACAAAACAGTTTCATGGCTAAACAAGAGATGTGGCTTTCCAATTACCTATTCTGAGCAAATATTGTCTACCAGAAGGGTAAATTGGATTGGCCCGTCTAGAAAGACCTGTAGGGGGGATTGAGTTATTGTTAATTTTAAATACCACCAACATGTTGCAACAGCCTTGCTAAGAGCAGCCTCCTTAGTTTACGATGTGAATAATGTATGTGTGCGACCACTTGGCTACTTCTATTCTCATCTTATTAAAGCGCCTCACGACATCAGCAGAAATAGACCATTTATTCCTATTCAACGTCCTGCCCCTGAAGTAACACAACTTAACAACCCTATTAACTATTGTAGGAATGGGTTTGATGTTATGACACAAAATAGATTTGATTTACTATCAGGCTTAAATGCTTGTGACTGACGTGAGGGATTGGGGGAACAGGGAAGGGAGAGTTCGGCTGACTTGGGAGTTACAGAAGCCACATGGAGAAATAGGAGCCATAATAATGTAATTTCCTGGAATATTGCGGGCCTAGGTGCCAAGATGCAGGACTGTATTTGGATTAGGTACATAAAACAGTATCTTATAATTTGCTTGCAGGAGACATGGTCCATTGAATGTAATCATTTTTTAGAAGGGTATAAGACATTTTACATCCCTGCCATTGCAACCAATAGGGGAAGACCTAAGGGGGGGATGGTTACGTACATCTCTGTTGCACTGACTTGTAAAGTACGTAGAGTACCATCTGCCAACTCTGGAATTATTGGTCTAATTTTAAAAGGAGTAAACTGTTTAGCTGGTCTGGTAAACTTTTATAATTCTGTCAATCCATGCTCAGATTCTAGCTAAGTATCTGCTCTGAATGCTTTTATTAGTATGTCAATGAAACAGAGTCTTCATAATCTTATGATCATGGGGGACTTTATTGTTCACCCTTGTGGCGACCCCCTATTTAAATGTATTCTGGACCTAACCTGTGTACGATCTAATGGTTTACATTTAGAACACTCAATTGAGGGGGAATTTTTTAACGATTTATTGAATGACCTGGACGTGACACCAACTATGGGCTTGATGGATCCTGCCAAGAGATTTGAGATTCCGACCTTCAAAGGGCACGGGAGGGGAACTTTCATTGACTACATATTAATCTCTTCATCAATGCAGTCTTTTGTGGACTCTTTTACTATTGCAGACAGTGAATTCAGTGACCATAACCCGCTCACTGTTCACTTAATGGGACCATGGATATCCAAAGAAGGGCCAAACCACAATCAGGGCAGGTTGAGCACAACTGATGGGAGACGCCGACTGAGATCACCCCAGATCTGTTGTACAAAGACATTAAAGTCATTTGTGCAGATGAAATTACCACATGTACTCAAGAAGGCACCCAGCCTAGTAAGGTCCTTGGGGCGTTCCAGACAATCCCAGATAAGGTCTCTCAGCTACTGTCGGTACCAGCTACAAATCTAGTTAACGTGGGCCCAAAATGGTTTAACCATGACTGTACCAAAGCAGCAAGTAACCTTAGGTTGGCTCTAGCAGCTAAACCAAGACAACAGGCGACTGTCCAACTTTCTAGAAAAAAATACAAATCCATTATAGCTAAACGCAATTAATTCCTAAGGGAAGAGGCCTGGAATGAGATCCTGGATCCCCCTATTCTGAAGAGCAGTTCCAGATTTTGGGCTGTAATAAAAAAACCTTTTTTGGTTCAGGAGCCCGGTGATGTCCTTGAATGTTATATACCGAAGGGGTATTGGGAAGCGCATTTTAAGCAATTATATCGCTGCCCGATGGAAGAAAGTATTAACCTAGCACCTTGTACCACTGGAGAGAAGATTAGCATTGATAGGGGTGAAGTCATTGAGGGTATTATGGGACTGACAGGTGGGAATGCACCCGGGCCTGATGGGATCCCTCCAGACCTATTTAAGTCTGAGCCTTCCTTTTGGGCTCCTATATTTAATGCTGCAGTGCAACGTGGTTGCCCACAATCGTGGGGGGTTTCTACTATTGTCCCAGTTTTTAAAAAGGGGGACAAATGCAGCTCACACTGTTACAGACCTATTTCATTAATAGACTCTATGGTTAAAATAATAGGAAGGATACTACTGCAGAGACTCTCAGACTGGGTGGTGGAAAACAACATCATGTCCATCTCCCAGTATGGTTTCTGCAGTGGCCGTTCAACAATAACTCAATGCCTTAACCTATTTTTAATTTTGAGTAAGTATACTGTGGCTCAAAGGGGTACCATCCACCTCGCCTTCATGGACTTATTCTCAGCTTTCGACTGTGTGAACAGACGGAAGTTGTGGCAGTCCATGAGGGCGAAGGGGGTCGACAATGCTATTGTTGATTTTCTTATAGATCTTCACAGCAATACCAGAGCTAATGTCAGATATTGTCAAGATCTGAGCGTAACAAACAATTTTGACATTAGAAAGGGAGTCCGTCAAGGATGTATTTTGGCCCCCTTCCTTTTTAATTTTTGTATCAATGATCTAGATAGTGTTTTACAGAAGGTGCCGGCTGACTGTCCTAGAGTCGGCAGGCGGGGTATTCCAGTACTTTTATATGCAGATGATGCAGTTTTAATATCTAGGACTGAAAGGGGCCTTCAAGCTCTATTAAATGCTTTTAAGTCCTTCATGACAGATAGAGATCTTATGATTAATAATTCCAAATCATTTGTCATGCAAGTAGGCCAACAACCGAGAAATAAATTTCTATTTAAAATTGATGAAGCTGTAACGTTCTCCCATCTTAGGGTACTTTTTGATACTAAACTTAATTGGGGCCCGCATTTTACTAAAAAGAAAGGAGAATTGGTCAGGGTGAAGGACTGGGTTCTGCTAAGACCCAGCGGTGCCAGGGATAACACCTAAAACCTTTGTGGGTAACCTGTTCCGGCGTACAAATGACAGAGACACGGGACACTTCCTTCGGCGTCAAAGATTCGAGGTTTATTACTGCAGGGAACACAGAAGTCACAAGAAGTACAACATGTGTAGGTTCGAGGAGTCTGATTCGATTTGTATCTGTGGATCGCTCTTCTTATACAGTTTTCCAGCATAGGATAACATGGTACACAAAGGTTTACAACTTGGTTCCCATTGTAAAAGCAAAAGGGGGTCGCTTTCATGTATTCAGGGTCCGGAACATAATCACAGTAACATTTGGTGGTTCCCAACTGTAAAAACGCATCTTCCCACCATAAGTACATTCCAATCAGTAGTAAACGAATCGAGGGAGAGACAGAAACAGGTGCAGAGGAAGATGAGAACAGTGAGCAGATCGATAAGGGTGTAAAAGGGGAGGTACCAGGAAACACGAGTTGCAGGCATCAAAGGGGACGTGCTTAATGAATGCGCAGCTAAGACAATAGAGCGGCACAGCAAGATGTGCCTTGAGCGGGGCCGTCTGCCTTACAGTGCCATCCCCCTCATCATAAAGACACCTCCAAAGGAAACGTGTCTTCCGCAGGAGCTTGGGAATCCCAGGGTCGCGAAGCGGACAGCCTCCGTTCGCTGGCTACTTGAGGGCAAGAAACAAAATGGATGCCGTATCTAAGATGGAACCCGTGGGTTCAGATGAAGAAACCCACGAAACAAACGAACAGTTCAGGTTAGCACAGCGTAAACGCGTACACCCACTAAACTCATCATTTGCGGTTCATAGATACCAGACTCAACCATATTCGTGCGAGTCAAAAACACCACTTACAATTGTCACAGAACCTCAGACACTCCTTTTGCCCTCATGTAGGCAAGCACTAGTCCGAATCATAATCGATCTCGATATTCATCAGACCATCCAAATGCTGCTGTAACATAATTCTATCCATCAATGCTTCCTTGGTAACAGGCGGTTGCCTTATACACGTCGTAGCACAGAGGCCACATAAGGCAGGACCACACTGCACACAAACACGACACGTGAACAGGAATGCTACAACAACCCCGATGATCATCAGAATCTTCCAACCCCAAGTCGACATTAGGCCCCAAAACCACCCGAGTAACGTCCAATCCCCTACGTCCACGTGTATGGACTCGGAGATCTTATGCAACTTCGAGATGGCTTGATAGACAGTCGGAGCGTTGTCTGGAATGAATACACAACAACTCGAATGGATCACTCTACATACTCCACCTCGATCTGCTAAGACAACCTCTAAAACCATACGATTTTGTAACGTCATCAACCGTTCCGCCTGAAGCTCTGCTGTAATGTTGCCAAGGGCACTGGCAGTGATATTAGCTGTCGATTCCACCACTCGAGTCAATTGTCTCAGGTTCCTACTATTGATCATAGGACCCCAAAACGGAAAGAAACCCTTGAAAAAGTCTCCTGCCTCTTGACCGGCAGTGTCCTCTTCGCTAATCACGCCCCTCACAATTCTAGTCTTGTGATAATCAGCGGTGACTGTAAAAGTCGGTGGCTACAAGTTTGCAATATAACAGGTGCCCGCAAAGTCAAGGGGCAACCATGTATATGCACGGTCATAACAAACAAAATATGTACCCTTGGCAGACAGGAGAACAGGGGAAGAGAGCATTGGTAAGACATACGTCTCAGAGCAAACACTCTCTCCAAGGTGAGCCCTCTGATTTCGGCCACGGCCTTTTAGACAGAAATTACCAAGGTGGGGTACGACCCATATTGGAGACGAGCTCCTAAGCTGTCTCTCGCCCACGAGCGCACTATACTCAGCCTCACTAAGATCCCTATAGGCTCGTACCTCTTCCTCTGGGATAAGCGACGGCTCATAGATATCCCTATCTAAATCTGCAATCGCTATTGCCAAAGACTTGTGGAAGTGGAGGACGTGGCTCTCGATTGGGGTAAGAATCTAGTGCACTTCGAAACATTGTTTGCAATGCTCGAGCTGAACCCTGGGAACTATAAGGGATGACCAAGTATGGAATTCCCTTATCGGTGGTATGTGGCATTAACCCACACACCCAACAATTGGTAGTGTTCACCACTAACTGATGCTGATGAAGGAGCTGAATGAAGGAATTGTTCATGAATTCCGCACGTCTAACCTGCTCGTGTTGGGGTAAGATGTGAAAGGAATGAGGAGAAACAGTGGAAGTAAGTTTAGGTTCAGAAGTAGGGGTAGGTAAGGCAGAAGGCAACAATGACTGTATCATGTAATACACCCCACCCACCAATAACGAAGAAACCGTTAAAAATAAAAGGAACACCTGAAACATGAAGCATTTTGTGTGTGCAATTGTACGCAACTCGAATCTTCTAGCCTGAGCCTTTTCCATGTCCATCAGCTTCGAGAAAACCATCCTCTAAAACCGTCCGCTACGTTTTTGACGCACTTCGTTCTGTGTAGCAATAGTCAATCCCCAGGAGTTCCTAGGAACCGACGGTCTCTGACCTAGTGTCAAGACCTACTAACCAGAAGGAAGTACCCGCGCGGCCCTACGGTTCACCCGGATGTAAGGTATGTTTAATCAACAGTATGTACAAAGTCTGCTAGCTGTGGAAGCAAAACACATATATGGAAAAGACTCAAATTTACAAAAAATCACCAATACATATATATAGGTGTGTTTAACTGATCAATGGCAATGGGGTAACGTAAATGTCCAGGGGAGAGAGCAAATATTCAATCTTTATTAGTCTTTTTAGGGTTGGAGCGGAGAAAATATCGGCTTCTCCCAGGACATGTCTGCTCGTCAAACAATTGGTCCGATGATGGGACAGAGTTCTGTTGATCAGTCAATTGTTCGGATCTTGAGTTCAACAATGTCGTTCTGCTGCACTGAGGGCTCTCCGACAGGCTGAGCGTCGCTAAAAAAGAAGAAGGTCGGCAACGTTTCTGTTTCAGACGAGGCAATGCCCTTCCTCACCCACGAGTCTGCTGATAAAGGTATGGGTACCTTTTTAGTATGGGTGGCATGCACCCAGTTCTTGCATCCTTCCAAACGAACAGCAGTCCTCGTGGCAAGGAGCACTTGGTAGGGTCCAGTGAAGCGGGGCTCGAGGTTGCGCTTCCGTCCAAAGTTGCGTGTTACCACCCAGTCTCCAGGCTGGAGCTGGTGACCTGGACCCTCCGTCTGCGTCGGCAGTGCTTCAAAGACCTGTTGGTGAATTAACCTCAGTTTAGCAGTCAGATCATGAAGATAATCGATCAACATTGGATACTCAAGATCAGAAAACACACCGGGTCTAGGGACCCCCCACACATTCGCAGGACAGCCGAACACTATTTCGTAGGGACTAAGCCCTACTCGGGAGTGTACAGTCGCCCTAGTTGACAGAAGAGCTAGAGGCAAAGCGTCAGGCCACGAAAGACCAGTCGTAGCCTGAATCTTCGCTAACTTCAATTTAAGCGTGCCATTGTACCCTTCAACCAAACCCGCTGACTGAGGATGATTGGCGCTATGGAATTTTTGAGTAATTCCAAGGCCCTTACACACACTCTTCATCACACTCCCCACGAACTCACTTCCGTTATCAGACCATACAATCCGTGGCATTCCATACCGAGGAAAGTATTCCTTCAGTAGGATTTTCGCAGTGGACAGAGCAGTGTTCTCTTTGAGAGGGTAGGCTTCAATCCATCGGGAGAATGCGCAAACCACAACTAAAACGTACTTCAGGTTGTTGCATCGCTCCATATGAATGAAGTCTAGCTGAATCACCTCAAAGGGACATGAAGGGGGAGCAAAATGGCCAGCAGGCGTAGGGGTTCCTTTACCAGGGTTGTACATCATACATATCATACAATTCTTAACCAATCTCTCAGCACACTTAGTAATACCGTCATTCTTCCACACAGGGGACAACAACTTGCAGATACCTTTCGCACTAATATGTGCTAAACCGTGTGCCATCGTCACAACAGCTAGCACATACGCATCCGGCAACATCCATCTCTTATGCTCCGACAAATCGATCCAGCAGCCATTCGCATCCAACTTTCCCGTACTCTCTTTCCACTTCGCCTTTTCAGTCTCAGTGGCCTCATTCTGAATCGCTTTCACACTCTCAATAGTGTCCTCACACATACCAGTCTCTGTAGGCCACCTAACCGAACTCGTCACATACATTCTCGTGCTAAGGTTCCGGGCAGTCTCCTTAGCAGTCTCATCCGCAAACGCATTTCCACGACCAACATCATCTGTCACCTTTCGGTGCGCACTACATTTAACAATCGCCACCTGCTCAGGCAATGTAAGTGCATCCAAAAGATCATTCACAAGCTGTCCATGCTGAATCTTAGTGCCATGCGACGTCATAAAACCTCTCTCTCGCCAGAATCGTCCAAAACTATGTGCGACGCCAAAAGCATATTGGCTGTCGGTAAACACATTCACCCGTTTCCCTTTCGACAACACACACGCTCTAGTCAAAGCAATCAGCTCTGCCGCCTGAGCAGAATTCTGATTCAATCTCGCAGCTTCCACAACCGTACTCAATGTTACCACAGCATACGCAGTCGTTACATCGCCATTCGGCAACTTAAAACACGACCCATCCACATACAAGGTCCCATCGGGATCTTCCAAAGGAGTATTTTTCAGGTCCACACGACCTTTTGTTTCTTCCTCCGTTCGTAAGTAGCAGTCATGAGGTGTTACTTCGTCTGCTTCCATACTAATTGGCAACAAAGTCGCCGGGTTCAGAACATTGCAACGTTTTATTTGAATGTGACTTGCCAAAAGCGTCAACTCGTACCCAGATAACCTTGCACTCGTCAGATGTTGGGTTTTCGTACGATTCAAAAGAGTGTCAACTGCATGCGGAACCATCACCGTAAGCATATTATCCATGACCAATCCTGCAGATTGTCGGATGGACACCGCAGCTGCCGCTGTTGCTCTCAAACAACTCGGCAATGTTCTAGCTACTGGGTCCAAGGTCGAGGAAAAATATGCACATGGACGCTGCTTACCGCCGAATTGTTGCGTCAAAACACTCAACGCACAACCTTCCCTCTCGTGAACGTATAGTGTAAACGGCTTACTGTAGTCAGGGGTACCTAACACAGGGGCCGAACACAACGCGTCACGTAGTTCAGAAAAACTTTTCTGACATTCTTCCGTCCATGGCAAAGGAGTTGGAACATCCTTACACGTAAGTGCCACCAATGGTTTCGCTAGCAATGAAAAATTTGGAATCCATTGCCTGCAGTATGACGTGATACCTAAAAAGTCACGCACATCTCTCTGAGTTGTTGGCAGTGTCATTCGAGCAATTGCTGCAATTCTCTCTGGGGTCAACCTTCTTCCCTCCTTTGACAATAAGTGACCTAGGTAGGTTACTTCTTGGCAACAATATTGCAGTTTAGAAGGTGACACCTTGTGATATAAGTCACAGAGATGTTGCAACAACGACACCGTAGCAATTTTGCAAATGTCCTGAGTATCTGCAGCCACCAATAAGTCATCGACAGATTGGATCAAGGCCGCACCGGCCGGCAACACAAACGCATCAAGTTGACTCTTCAAGGCTTGACTGTAAATCAATGGACTTTCACAGTAGCCCTGAGGAGCACGTTTGAACCTAAAGCTGCGACCACCAAGGGAGAAACCGAAAAGGTCTCTACTCTCCTCGGCAATCGGAATGCTGAAAAACGCATTTTTCAGATCGATCACTGAGAACCAAGATGCGGAAGCTGGAATCAGAGTCAGTAGAGCCGTAATGTCAGGCACCACAGGGAACTGAGGAATCACAATTTTATTCACCTCCCGTAAATCAATAACAAAACGTTAAACAGGAGGCTTAGACGGATCAGTGCGCTTCAGAATGGGTAGCACAGGGCTATTGCACACGTTTCCCCGCGTCTCCTCAATGACGTCTTTCTCAATCAAATCATAGATGATTGCTAACAGCGCCCGTTCACCATCAAGGGAGATGCGATACTGGGGAATACGTGCCAATCGCACATTAGATTTCAAATGAACAACATAAGGGGAGATATCAGGCAGGCCCACATCATTGGGACCTGTTGCCCACAAAGATGCTGGAAGGGAACTCAATTCCGGTGGAAGCTTGTCGAGGGACAAGTACATAGGAGAGATAACTTTCTCACCCAATGTAAGCTTTACCCCCGCAGGAGAGCAAATCAAAGTCGCATACAGACATTTCAACAAATCCAGGCCTAGCAGATTCTCACCACAACCAGTAGTCAAAATCAAGGGAGCTTTCAGCTCACGAGGCCCAATTGTAAGGGGCAAAGGTCACGAAACCGGATTGCTAACAGGGGCGCCAGAGAATCCAACGGAAACATTTGTTAAGCCAGACAAAGGTGCGCCAGGGAGTTTCGAATGCATGATGGAACTTTTCGCTGCACCAGTGTCCAACAGAAAAGGCTCAACGACGCCCGAGGTGGCAACTGCGACGTAAGGCCCTCTCTGATCGACCGGAACTGATACTACTCCCTCTCTTTGTCTATGGCTGTCCTAGTAATTACCGTCGTCGATGTTGTGATCGACGTAATAATCGTCTACATTGTACTGAGCAGATCTGCTTTGTGATGATCCACGCTGATCAAAACAATTGTTAGAATCGGAAGAATTGTTGGAACGACCAGTTTGAACACCACGACCCCTACCACGTGATGCTTGTTGAGGACCGCTACGACCTCCTCTAGATGAATTACCACTGTTTCGATCACGCAAGACTGGACAATCGAATTTCAGATGACCCTCGTTCCTACAATAGGCACACTGATTGTACCCCAATGAAGATCTATCAAAAGAGGAGTCATTTCGAGTTTGTGACCTATTCGACTGAGACTGCGATCGATTCCGCTGTTGCGAATCGTTCTGATTTGAACGTGGAGGATACGCTTGCTGCAACAGCACTTTTGTTTTGAGCTCTTTCGTCTTTTTATCGGCACGATCATTTTCTTCTTTCTCTCTATTCTCATAATATTGGGCCGTAGCCAATATTTGAGCAGAAGTAGAAACAGCCCACGCACTCTCAGAATTTCTTAATTTGTTGCTTAAGTCCGGTAACAAATTAGACACAAATTTGTCCACGAACAACCTCTGACCTCCCTCAGTGCCCATATCCTGACCACTATGATCGATGAATGCCTCCTCAAATCTCGTAAAGAAATCAGAGACACTCTCGTCCTTCTTTTGTTTGCAAGCGGACAACTTGTCCCAATTCACCTTCATAGCTGGCATAAGCGTCTTCATAAGAGTGATTATTCTCTGGGGGAGATCGGTAATGAGCTGTTCAGGCTTAGTCCCACCAATTTGACGGGTGTCTGCTGCCACAAGAGCAGGCCAGTCACCACCTAGCTCGTTTGCATGATTTTCCTGACGAATCTTCGCCCATACCGGTTGCGGTACGACATTACCAAACAACATATCAATGTCGGCAAGATTCATTATCGTAGCATCCACTAACTGCGACAATTCCTTATAGTACCCTGTAGGATTTTTGCGAGGGTCAGGCAAAGATTGCTTTACCTGCAAAACTTCCGATCGTTTCCACGGAAGATGTATCCATACTCTCTGAGTTACCTGGCATCCACACTGGTGGAACTTCGCGCATGGGATACTGACCAGGCGCTTCTAGCGGTCCCTCAATATCTTCTACAAACAATGCTCGAGGCATTATAGAGGGACGAAAAGACAGCAACTGCTCGACAGCACGTCGAACATTGCTACCCACTATCATTCCGCTCGCAAACTGAAGCTGAAGATTAGTTAGAGCAGACATTGTTTCTTCAGATGCATCAACTGATATTTGGTCGCGCAAAACCTTGCACATTTCCTCAAACACGAACCTCTGTGTCGGTATATTGAACTGAGAGAACGTCTCAATCACCACACGTGGAGGATTCCTAAGGGGATATTTCATCCAAGCCATCGCCATGCTATACAGACAGTCACGTTCCCTACTACCGGGAAGCTGACTTCGCCTTTGGGGACCATCGGAACCAGCGGACTCAAGAATCGGTCCAAGAGAATTGAAGAAGTTAGCAGCAACTGAAGGGACACGACGGGGTAGTAGAGTAACCCAATGGGGTAACAAGAGAAGTATCAGAAACAAAGGGAACAGCAGGAGAAACCAGGACAGTAGAGGCAGCGGGAGCAGGAGTGTAAGGAAGTACAAGCGGAGGAGCAGTAGGGACAGAAGCAGGCAGAGGAGCAGGAACAGTTGGAAGTACAGGAACAGGAGCAGGTTGGGGAACAGGGACAGGGGGAACCACAGGAGCTGTGGTACCCTGTACATACGGAGGTGGTGACTTCATGAGATAAGACATTAAGGGGTCCTCTGTAACTTCCTCCTTCTTATCTGTATCTGCCGGTAAAGCGGGATAGCACTTATCTATAGACATGCGCTGCAATCTATTGAAAACTTCCTTTTCCTTTTCCTCCTTATCTCGCTGGAACTGCTCTGCGTTTCTTACCGTAGTAACAATACCTTCTCTCTTATTACGTTTGATCTGTTTGATTTCTCTCTGCTTGGCTTCTTTACGCCATAACCGAAAGGAATCAAACATGGCCGGCCTTGCTTTTCTTTGAAACAATTTAGCTTCAAGGTTATCTAAAATCGGAGTATCGAAACTACCATGAGGTGGCCAACTAAGGACACCGTCTTTCTTAGTGTATCGAACCCAACACTCATTGAATGTAATCGGACCTAATCCATGCTTACTGTACAGCTCATAAGTTGGAGTTCCAATCGGAGGTATCGGACGCGAGTCCTCCAATCGGGAATCCGTACCACAATTTCTAAAACAACTGAACAAAGTACTACAGCTAGGCATCGTGCACACTAACCGAGTTTCACAAACGTCAAGGGTTATAGGATCACAATATCCCTACAAAGAGCAAAACCCTCGGTTTTTGGCGACTGCAGACGTCAAATATCACAACAAAGAACAAAGTACCAAGAACCACAAATGCAATGCAACCATGCAACGACTAAGCACCCACAACAAAGGACTCTGGGAGCGACCCACAAATACTTAACTCAAAGATCGATGGCGTCACCAGGAAGGCCCGTCTATCATCTCGCTGTACCAAGGTCTACGCCAGGCACCAAAACAGGTCTACAGTCAGGGCAGCAGTCCGTCGCAGCCGTCAGGAGGCGGGGATCTTCGCGGGAAAAGTCGTAGGGCCACTTGTTTCGACAACAGGATCGATGAAGCGGGGTGCACCTTCCCTCGGAGATTTCACACGAAGTTCCTCACGATCGTCGGGCTTTGGACCGGTACCACTGATGCAGCCCCACGATGGGCACCAACTGAAGGACTGGGTTCTGCTAAGACCCAGCGGTGCCAGGGATAACACCTAAAACCTTCGTGGGTAACCTGTTCCGGCGTACAAATGACAGAGACACGGGACACTTCCTTCGGCGTCAAAGATTTGAGGTTTATTACTGCAGGGAACACAGAAGTCACAAGAAGTACTACATGTGTAGGTTCGAGGAGTCTGATTCGATTTGTATCTGTGGATCGCTCTTCTTATAGAGTTTTCCAGCATAGGATAACATGGTACACAAAGGTTTACAACTTGGTTCCCATAGTAAAAGCAAAAGGGGGTCGCTTTCATGTATTCAGGGTCCGGAACATAATCACAGTAACATTTGGTGGTTCCCAACTGTAAAAACGCATCTTCCCACCATAAGTACATTCCAATCAGTAGTAAACGAATCGAGGGAGAGACAGAAACAGGTGCAGAGGAAGATGAGAACAGTGAGCAGATCGATAAGGGTGTAAAAGGGGAGGTACCAGGAAACACGAATTGCAGGCATCAAAGGGGACGTGCTTAATGAATGCGCAGCTAAGACAATAGAGCGGCACGGCAAGATGTGCCTCGAGCGGGGCCATCTGCCTTACAGTGCCATCCCCCTCATCATAAAGACACCTCCAAAGGAAACGTGTCTTCCGCAGGAGCTTGGGAATCCCAGGGTCGCGAAGCGGACAGCGTCCGTTCGCTGGCTACTTGAGGGCAAGAAACAAAATGGATGCCGTATCTAAGATGGAACCCGTGGGTTCAGATGAAGAAACCCACGAAACAAACGAACAGTTCAGGTTAGCACAGCGTAAACGCGTACACCCACTAAACTCATCATTTGCGGTTCATAGATACCAGACTCAACCATATTCGTGCGAGTCAAAAACACCACTTACAATTGTCACAGAACCTCAAGGGTGAATGCCTCCATTTTCAATTTTGCCTCGAAACTGGGGAAAAAACCTACTGGTGCCATGCTGAAACTTTATAACGCTAAATCCGTGGCAACGGCTACATACGGTGATGAAATATGGGGGTATATGGGTGGTGAGCAGCTGCAGATTGTTGAAAATTTCTTTATGAAGCGTCTCCTGTGTGTCCCCCCAGGCACGTCCAATGTTGCAGTTCACGAAGAATTGGGGACGAAATACCTATGTGACATCTATTCCCTATGCCCATTGACCTCCTGGATAAATTTGGGGTTGAATCCTTATATTCCATTGACATACTTGATTGTGAGTGACTGCTGTCGCAGGACAAAGCACTGGTTATCCCCTGGATAAAATACCTGAAATCCAGCTTTTCTAGGCTGGGGCGTCCCGAATTGTTTGAACATCCTACTCAGATTGTCAAGGGGGACCTGGAGATAATTAAACGGGCCTTCCTCATGGACAGGAAGATCCAGAGGGAAGGAATGGAGCTCCAGAAACAAAGTGTGAGAAAATGTGTTATGCTGAAAACATGTTTTAACTATCGAGCCATATTTATTGGGCCCCCTGACCTCTCATGAAAAGTTCTTGTTGACAAGGTTTAGGTTGAATCTTTTTCATCATCAACTGGTCAGGCCAAAAACTGTTAATTTTAATAGGATTACAGCACCCTGCGGCTGCGATGGAAAGTCTCCGTAGGATATGCTGCATTTTATATTCTTATGTAGGTTTTATGTTTATCCCTGCAAACGCTATCTGGTGACTCTTTTAAAAAAACTCAATTTTACTCAGATCAGACCGGCTCTAATGTACCTACAACTTTTGCACAATGATAGTATTCTACAAATTACTGAATTTTTAAAATTGACTGTTAAATTGAGAAAATGTATGGGTCAGTAGTGGACTTATGCAATGAATTTCCTAATCTCTTGAATTTTATGTAATGATGAAAGTGTATCCTTGCACCTTTTGCACTTTATCAGATGTGTGTTTTTAAGAGTATCTCGAACTGTATTATTACTGTATATGGTTTGTACTAAAACCGAAATAAAGTTTTATTGAATTGAATTGAACTGTCCAGCTGACCTACTGCAACTGAACCCACCTGGACCTGCAACTGGAACATCCTGAGCCCTGCTGACCTCTGATAGAGTCCCTGGTCCTTAAGGGGTGCCTCCTCAAATCCTGGATCCTTGGCTGGTATCATTTGGCACTCCTCTGAAGAAAAGGAAAAGTGATTTTGCTGTCCATGCCATCCACCCACACACACAAAGCTCTGGTGGACCCCTCTCTTCGCACGACAGTGACAGCCCAGGGTGACCGCTAATACCAAGCTCCAGCAACGACCATTTCCAATGCCCAATAGGATCTTTACGCTACAGCAACAATTTTCCATGACGCCTTGCCTGTCTTCACACTATAGTGGCGACCATCCATGATGCTCTCCCTGCTCCTTGTGGCCTCCTCCACCATGAACTAGACACTTCGCGCTGGACTCTGAGAAGGTAACTTTTTCAGTGGGACTAGCCTGGTCAATGTATCTGGCATGGACTCCATCGCGGTCGGCCTGAATTTATGACCTTATGACCTTTCCCTGGTCTAGCACCACAAGATAACCGTGAGTGGTGATTTATGCTTTTCAGCGCCATACTTACTAAAATGTTTGAATTTGCAGATCTGCAGTTCTTGTGACTGGATTTTTGTCATTTTGGTTCTAATTTAATTTAATACATTTTATTCTACGGGCCCGATTCACAAAAGTAATCTGACTCAAACTCCTAACTTTATTACTTTTGGTATTCACAAAAGACATTTAGGAGTAGTAAAGTTGGGATTCCTAACTTTACTACTCCTAAACTGAGAAAAATCCTAACTTTTCGACTTTCAATATTCACAAAAGGCATTCAGGAGCATTAAAGTTTGGATTCCTAACTTTACTACTCCTAAATGCCTTTTGTGAATACCAAAAATCGTAATGTTAGGATTTTGTCTCGGATTGCTTTTGTGAATCGAGCCCTACATTTCTAAATAGGTGTGGGATTTCTTTTGCTTTGTGTTTTTACTTTATTACTGTTTGTGCTGAGCTGAGTTGTCCGAATATGGCTTCATTGAGCACTGGAAACCGCTTCATTGAGAGAGCAAGTATGGTACATCAAAAGGAGGCTTATCAAAATACACTTCAGTTAAATTATGAAGAAACATTGATCCAATAACGTTACAAGAGAGCTGGTTGTTAAGAATTAAAATGAGCAATTGAGGAATACAGCACCCCCTCCTGTTTATTGATGCTTATATCAATCCCTGCACGAGAGAGAAGAGGTCGAAACCAAACCGTTTAATACTGATCCTGTGCGATTTAGCTAGGACTATCACCAGGCAGACTGTGTGAACTGGGGACTGTAACACAAACCTTTTCCAAGATCATCATGACGATCATGATGGGTCTATTAGGGACCCAGAACATCACCGAACAATCCAGACCAAAGGGTTGTTCACGAAGCGTGTTAGGTGAACTCCTGGTTCTGCAACTTAATAGTGTGGGTTATAAAGTATGGAATGGTCAGTTCCCACAAGACATACCACCAAATTTGGTAAACACCAATGGGAAAACCTGTTCCTACCTTGATTATATCATCTGGCATACTGAAATGCTTTCTTCGGTAGAACGCTATTGCGTTGCTCCACATACAGAGAGGGATCATTGCTCCATACCCTCCCCATGAATTCCAACTTATCTTATCATTCCTCAGCCAGCGTTACATGTGAAGGAATACACATTGAGAATCCTATGCTCCTTAGAAGGAGTGACACCGTCAGCAATACCATCATGGCAGAATGTACACAGGTCCTAGCTGGAGCTGGGGCAGGTAATGGGTCTCCAATTACAGAATGGACAAGCTTCTTTACCCCACTGCAACATTTTCTCGACCAGCTCGATGGATCACTTCCTCCTAGCCAAATGTTGTTACAACAACAATACAGGATCTACAGAAAGCCTGTAACAGGGCCCTAAGGGGCTGATCTAAGTATCCTGGAGAAAAGAGTTGGTTGATGAATTCAAGCTGGGACAGAAAACCTACAGACAGGCAATGTTTGCAGAGAAGCAAAGCTATTTACAACAGTTCTGAGCATATCTCCTATGTGCAATTAAGAATCCGGACTCTTGGAAACGTTGGACCTGGTGAAATAAGCAAATGAACAGAGCCAGTGGGCCGGGTTGTGCAAATACCACAGAATCGGAATCCTTCCACACCAAGCCTTTTTTGACAAATGAGGAAGAAGAGTGTTTGTTGAACAGGGGCATTCAAAGTCCAGATGTGATTTCCACTCAAACCCCACCCCACCCCAAAATCAAGATGTCTTGCTCTCTCCAGCCACAGACATGCTCCCCATTTTAACCACACAATATCGAAGGCAGGGACGGATGGGGCCCAATGGCCTAAAGGCCTGCCTCAGGACCTCTTCAAACAAAATATTCTGTTTTGGACAGAGCTGCTATCTATGCTCTTTTATTACTGTACGAGGAGTTCAACAATACCTGAATCATGGCTTAGGGCTATAATCCACCCCATTTATGGGGGGGGGGTTCTAGATCAGCTCCGAGTAACTACAGCTTAATTGTTCTCTTTGATTACAAGGATAAATATTATGCAAAAATAGTGGGGGGGGGAGTAGCCGACCTGCTTACTGGACTCAGGTGCACACAACTTAAACTGATTTACATTCCATCACATTTGAAAACATGACATTCAATACTCTTCTCACAAAGAAACATTTAATATTATTTTAAACATGGGGTTTCCACCATGAAAATCCCTTATCTTGTGAACAATACATACAAATACTGTACTGTTATTACAATACGCAAAAAAGAGATTTACAATACTATAACAGGATCATTACATCAAAACATAGCTAAAAGACGTAAGCCCAATGCATTTCGGGACTACTGTCCCTTCTTTAGGGGAATTGTTGATGTATAGTTTGTTATAATTTTCAACATAAAGAGTCAAACTGGCCATTGCAATGGCACAAACTGCTGAAGACCAGACAATGAATATGAAAGAAACTTTCAAGATCCACATGAGACTGCGTTCATAACTGTCATCATTCCACACCGCTATTTCTATAACGTCAAAAACATTTTGCTCATGAAGCTGCATCCCGCAATAACCAACGACCAGTAAACTCCACAGGATGGCACGTTCCAATGAGCGCGTCATCCTGTGGAGTCAGGAATGTGAACCAACCTGTTAGTAACATCAATCCTGATGGATAAGGCAACCTCTTCACAAGTCTTGTTGCACTGCTGTTTTGTTGACTTCCAGGTGGTATTTTGACTGTGTACTAAATCTCTGATCCAAATGAAAGAAGGGGAAATCTCCTCCAAACCTCTGGGACCTATAATCCAGTTACATTCCAACACCTACATTTATAATAAACTAGGGGGCGGTGCCCATCTATCCAGGAAAAGCAGGGGTGAATTTTAGATCCCTACTTTTTCACCTGTTTCTTATCGATTTGTCACAATCCCGCAATTCAATCAAAAGTCACCCTCACAAGATTGGTGGCATATGGATCGGTAGCCTCCTGTATGCTAATGACCTTGCTCTATTTAGCTCCTCAAGAGTAGGGCTACAGCGCCTACTAAGCTAAACTCACTACACACCTACACAATTATTAATAACCTGGATGTGAATCTGAAAAAAACAAGGGTAGTTACATTTGGTAGGAAAAAGATTTAGGGAGGACGGCGACAAGATTATGGTGGAGCAATCATATATGTACCTGAGGGTACATATTGATGCTAGGGATTCTCCTATAAGGCAGCGTAAGGAAGTGGAAGAAAAGGCCTTGACCCTTCAGGTGACCTTATCAAAATGATCAAAATCTCTACTGGGGCCATGCCTTTCCCACTGCTGGAAGTCATGAGGGCCAAAAGTTCCCCTTTATTGATCTGTGACAGTGAAATCATATTGGACAAGGACAGCAGTATAGTCAGTCAGTCAGTCAGTCAATTTGTCTTTATTCGACTTAATTAAAAGTCATACAAAGAAGTTAAAAACATCTCATACAGGGCGATTTTACGAACATTTCATACATGTTAAGATGTGACAAGAAAAGTTTGCTTTTATTTCATGTATATTAAAAAAAATGTATAAAAAAGCATCCATAGGAACAAATATAGGCATACAAAGATTAAAAGATTAAAAGGGATAACAGAGGATCTAGCGAGTATGTTTTTTCATTCTAGCTGCAGCTACCAAGAAATTAGCTGTGCAGAAAGTAGTGCGCGGGTTAGTCATTGATTGTAAAAAGAGCAAGGCCGGTCTCACTTGCGTGAAGCCTGCCTCCTTTAGGGCTGGGACCAGATATTTTTTCCTTGGCTCTAAATAAAACCCGCAGAACATAACAAAGTGCATAGTGTCTTGGTTTGAGAAATTATCACAGCCGCAGGGTGGAGCTAGATCCGGATTTTCCCATGATTTAAAAGAGCCTAAATAAAAATGTAACAAATTAAACCTAAACTTAGTTAAAAGAAACCTGTGGAATGGGATTGTGACAAAACCAAGGTAAGGAGCTAAAGAAAGTGAATTAACAAGTAAATAGTGGTCCCTAACTGAAGGTTTCACTAACTCCCTTTCCTCACGGGATGCACGTGCCCTCCCCAGAAAATTGTTTTTAACAAAGACAATGTCTTGGACCTTAATGTCTTGGGGAGCGGTGAAGAGCTCTGGACGCCCCAATTCTGCAAATGCCTTCTGCAAGTAGGCCAACCATGGTATCTTAATAAAATGGTCTAAAGATAAGACATCAGACATAATCTTGTGATTCAGCGGAAGATCCTCGTTAAGCCAGGTCTTTATCCAAAAAATCAAAGGGGCCATGTTCAGCCCATCAGATAGGTAGTCTAGGCCAACCTCCCTGTGTATCGAGAAAGTTGGAGTAGACTGTGGCACAGAGAGAAGTGACCGGATAAATCTATTCTCCGCTCTCTGAATTGGGTCCACGTTAACATAGCCCCAAAGTGGGGAGCCATAGGAGGCAATGGCCACTGATTTGCTCCTATAAATTGTTATCAGCGCTTCCATTGGCCTGGCCCCCAACCTGCCTGCAAAGCCCAGGAGGGCGGACGATGATCTAATAACTGCTACCCTCTTTGCCCTCACCTGGGGGCCCCAGGTCCCTCTCTGGTCGAAAAGGACCCCCAGGTAGGGGAACGTTAAGACTCTGGAGACCATCACCCCTCTACACGTAAAGGTTTTTGAGCTCCTCTTTTTACATTCTCGTCCCATGACCATTGTGTGCGATTTGGCAACATTTATTTTTAGGTCGAGCTTTTCCATGAATATACCAAAAGCATTTAAGAGGCGTTGGAGGCCGACCCCCGTGCGCGCAATTAGCACGGCATTGTCCGCGTACAGGAGCGCTGGGATCTTAACTGCTCCTGCACGCGGGAAATCTACTTCCTCCTCCTCCAGGTGAGCACCCAGGCCGTTAATGTAGATGGTAAAGAGTAAGGGGGCGAGGATGCAGCCCTGCCTGACCCCCTTAAGGGATTTGAAAGGGGCCGTGCACCTACCCTCATTTGTAACCCTAACGGCCGCAAAGAGCTCCTTATTGATGCTAGGGATTCTCCTATAAGGCAGCGTAAGGAAGTGGAAGAAAAGGCTTTGACCCTTCAGGTGACCTTATCAAAATGATCAAAATCTCTACTGGGGCCATGCCTTTCCCACTGCTGGAAGTCATGAGGGCCAAAAGTTCCCCTTTATTGATCTGTGACAGTGAAATCATATTGGACAAGGACAGCAGTATATTAAACAAACTCATCACAAGGATATTTAAATGCATCCTCCAGCTGCCAAAGTCCTCATCTGCCTCCCAGATTATGTTAGAACTGGGCCTTTCCTGAAAAGTGGGCAGTTGGAGCTGGTGTGTACCACATCCTGTGTCATAAGCTGCAGGGGGCTAGGGTGGACTGTCCATAGGCATTGCTATGCATTGAAATGAGCTCCAGTGAAGCAAGTCAAGCACCTTTTGAATGTTAATGAACTTTTGGCCATTAACCTGAGTCAATCAGCATTTAAATTGTGTACTACAAAATGTGTCCGCCTCTGGTCATACCACTCTGACAGAGCCATTCTAGCCAAACGCAAGCATGCTTGAGCAGTCATAAATATTTGTCAGCCAGCATCCTTCTCGCCATAGCTTGCCTGTATGAATTCAAATTATCTGAAGGCACGGTTTATTGGGCTCTGTCTGGGGGAGTGGCAGTTCTTGAAGCACCATGCATGCTGGAGTCAACCGATGGAGAGAACATCTTGTAGAGGCTGGGCCAATGTGAAGAATCTCTTGAACATGTCGTGTGCCTTTGCCCAACTTTGTTGGATGAGTCCAAAATCAGGTTAAGAATGGAACAAATTGTAAATCCATACTTGTTGGCAAGCCATTATTGCAACCTTCAATCCAGAAAATACTTCCTTAAACATCCAGCTGACTAAAATCATCTCACTTGCATCCAACAGGCTCAGCCATCCAGTGACATTATTGGGGTGCTCTGCTCCCACCCCAGTGTGCCCCCAGAAGGACCTACCCCGTAAATCCACTTAATGACCAAACTGCTGCTTCCTTCATTGCACTGACACTTTACGAGTTATTTTCCCTTTTTAAAAGTAATGCTGGTATTTAAACTGTCTTTCTGTTTCTCCAACATTAAGTGTAATATAAACTTGATGATGACTGTTCTTCTGAATTATTTGCTGCTACATCCTTTGCACTATATCCTGCCGGACATCTTCGTCTACAGGCAGACCAATGCGGTGTGCTTCTTTAAACTGATTTAAGAGGCCCTTTGCATTAGGCAAAACTGACTGTTTGCACTTTTTTCATCTTGCATTGCTTATCCTAACTATTTTTATTAGGTCCTTCTTTGCACTAGCACTTGCTCTTTTATGCTAAAACTGGCTTACTTGGCCTTTGCATTAGGCTAATTCGACTGATTGCACTTTGTTTACCTCATATTGATGTTCTTATTGCCTTAATTAGGTCCCTATGTTATGATACAGTGATATGCCAAATGATTTTAGTGCGACGAAATTCTGATGACAATCGTTTTAAGGAATACCCCGGTGCAATACCTTTCGCACTAGCACTTGTGAGACATTTCTTCTCATTAGTAGATCAGTGATGTGTGCCTCTACAACACATCTTTTGTGGCCTCTGTGCTAGGAACAAGTGACCAATGGCACCTTTTACTTAATGTATTGATGTTTTTTTAGGTTCTCCTTTTCCCTAGTACCATGGTCTTCTATGTAAAAGTGACACGGAATCGGAACAATTGTCTTAGCCCACTGAACTGTTTTAAACTGTGTGCTCCTCATCTATGCCAAGGGTTTCTCCTATTTTGCATGTCTTGCACTCCTATGTTTGTAAAATTGTAATGGTTTTAATTAACTGTACACAATAAGGAATATTAGTGTAAATACGGTTTGTGTGCTGCATACATTCTTTACACATTGCCTCTAAATTAAGTTAAATATGACTGTTTTTTTCACAGACTACCTGCAGGTTATGCAAAGGTTAATTTAGAGACTTTGTCACTCACCCTGACACGGACTGTGGTTGTTTTAGAAGGGTTTTTAACCCCCCTCAACCAGACCCAATTTCTCACATGATGTATAATGTGAGACCTTTTCTATGGGTTATGGGTAATAAGTGATTAATTGGCAGCATCTTTGGTGGATACCATTTTTTTCAATTGCTGTTTCAGAACTATTTCATTTAATTTGGATAAGAGTTATTCCTTTTAGAAATCTGTCCCTCTAAAGCTGGCAATAGCGAGCAGTCAAAGCTTGATCCAGGATGTGATAAAGGTATTGGTACTCAAATATAGTTTGTTCTATTAATCATACCCAATTAGCACCTAGTACAGCCCAGCTATATCTTTTAAAAGCAACTGATTTACAGCAGGTGACTCTGAAATAAAACACCAAGAAATGTGTTATGTGACCAATAGTGCCCCAATATCTTACAAATCACTGTCTGTGTAAATTGTCTTGCAAAGTGGTAACAGTTATTCACCATTCACGACTTAAGCTCTGCAAGAATGTGCTAGGCTCAGATAGGGAAGGCGGAGGATCCATAGTTGACCGACAGACCTATGTCTGGGCCAGTTAGTGATATAATATTTTTATTACTATGGATGAACTAGGCTCTTGGGCTGCCTTGCCCACTGGTGCACAAGCCAAAAGGTTGCTGCAGCATTCAGGCTGGTGTGCAAAGAGTCAGTCTGACTGTGCTTGCAAAGCGAGCCGGCTCATTATCATGAACAGGATTGCAATGGACTGGCCTGGGCAAGCACAGTATGATGTGTGCCTCCTCCCACAGCACATAATACCAAACATCAGGGAGTGACAGTTGGGCCACAGGAAATGGCTTCTTTTCAGAAGCACAGTTGGAATTAGCCTCCTGTGGGAGGTGTGCATAAGAAGGGGGGAATGTACAGGAGATGGGGGTTGCAGGGGAGGAGGGCAGAAGAGAAGCGAGGGGGAATTCCATAGAGTACATCAATGCACATGGAGTTCTCTGCCAAACACCGAGGCTAAACTAGAAGGTTATCCAGTAGCTTCAGGGAGAAAGATCCTGCATTGGAGGTTGGAAGAACAAAAGCGGTTGATTAGGTACCTGGGGAGCGACTGGAGTGACTTGTGGATGATGGAAATGGTCTTACTTTCAATCATCACTTTAGCCAAGATCCATTGAATTTACCTGTGGGCAGGTTCAATATGTTTAATATTACTTAAGCCAAATATGAGTTGAGCAGCATGATTCTGGCACCTTTACACTTTGGCAAGTGTCTTCTCAGATATTAGGGATTTTTAAACTGTATATCTCTGGTATTACTTTAGCTTTATTTTGCAACACAGGCACCTCCTCACCCAACTTACCTATCTCACGCTGCTAGATTTTCGTTCCCTATAGCTGAAAACTACACGTCTACTATAGTGAGCCGTTCTTGTTTTATTCCTTTAATGTATCTCCTTGGTGTCTGGCTCTTAGAATATCTATGATAGTCTTCTTTTCCCTTTTATAGCTATGTCTTCTGTATATCTTTAAGTTAGCTCAGCTCTTTGCATCTCTTCAAAATTGAACTTGAGTGTAACCGCTGTGTTTACACACCCAGGGCCTGATTCATAAAGGGAAACTTACACTTTTGTGTAAGTTTATGAATTTTTGCTATTCACAAAAGTATTTTACTAGTAGTATCTTTACAACTGTGGATCATCGCACATAAAAAGATAGGACTGTCCTATCTTTTTATGTGCTGAGAATCAGCAGTCATTAGATACTACTAGTAAAAACGCCTTTGTGATTAGTAAACCACTGTGAACTTATAAAAAGTGTATGTTCACCTTTTTGAATATGGCACAGTATGTGCATGTGTGGTTCAGTCTTTGGTGCTTCTGCCTGCCAATATATTAGTCACCCCACCAATAAATGACATTTGTGCCGTCTCCTCTTCTTATCTTTTGTAATTTGTGTTTTCTTTTGTTTGCTGCATCTCTGGCAGGTCAATTACCTGATTTCACACTTATCTGTTTGTGTTGATCTCTCCCGTGCCAGCTGAAAACCAAGGGTCAGATGTCGGTTACTACAATTTTGCGAGTCCTTAATAGAGATTTTTACCAAAACCCTGTTAAGGACTCTCAAAATTGAATGTAGGTAGGAATCGCAAAAATATTTGTGATTCATTAATATTCCTTAGTTGTTAATCACAAATTGAGATTCGCAATCAAGGAATACCATCCCATTCATTCCTATGAGCCAAGAGGCCCAAAGGAATTAATAGGATTTGTGCCCACAATTTGCGAGTAACCAAGAGGCACTTGCAAATTCCAGGCGCAATTTCAAGAGTGCAAGGGTTCCAAAAGTTCACCCTGTTGCACCCCTGAAATGTGCATGTGTGAACATGTGGCGCACATACATGCCCTAAGGGCATGAATGTGTGCAACATGGCACTTTAAAAAAAGCAAAAAAGTTATTTTTTAAAGGAAATTGCTAATTACCACCAACTTGAAGTTGGTGGTAATTAGCGACTCCTTAAGGCTATAGTGCACTTTCTTTTGTGCGACTTACATTGCATTTAAGGAATCACAATTTGCGATTCCTTAAATGCAATCGCAAAATAAGGAATCACAATTTTTGCGATTCCTTATTTTGCGAGTAGGTTTAATCTTACCTACATTGCTCAAAGCCAAATTGCAATTGCAAAGGCTGAAATTCTGTGAATTTCGGCGTTTGCGGGCGCTATTTGGCTTCCTTCATCTGGCCCCAAATGCCTTCTCTTGAACTGCACTGGTGTAATGCCATAATGGTGGAACTAGGGACTCACTAGAAGTCCTGCTGTATAGTTCTGGGACAATCTGACTTGGAATTGTTATTCTTCCTCAATCTGGAAACAGTTAGTGAACATTAGAGTAATCATATCAGTTTTGGAGAGATCTAGACCTATGTTTTTTCATTTTTTTCCAGCCAATTTGATTAATGTAATATATTTCCACATAATACTACTTCTTTAATGTTAATGTACTTATTTTAGGATTTAGAATTATTATTTATATTTGTAACCATTTTAGTGATATCCACACTAGGTAAATAGTTTCTTGCAAAGCTGCTTCAAAAATGCCAAAAACTGAATATTCAATTGATGTCACTTCTGTGATTTCACATGATTATAGAAGGACCTTGCATGTTTCTATTCTGCCTGGGCCTCCGCAAACCCCAGAACTGGTCCTGGTGAGGCATGCCAACTAACAGAACTCTTGTATTGCAGTTGTTGTCTGAAAAGGTGAGTGAAGCTTGCACTGCTACAGCACATGCTGCAGTTACATGTGTTTGTTGAACCATTCCCTTATCTTTCCTGTGCCATTATTGTTCTGTATTTGTGATCCATACCCTTCATAAGGGTTGGCCAGATTCATAAGTGGAGTGGTGTGGCTCACTGGTTAGAGGCGGCAGACCCGTAAGCAGAGAACGGCCTGGGACCAGGGTTCAATTCCCGAGGCGTCAGGCTCGTGGACCAGGGTCAAACGGACTCGATAATTCTCACCTCGTGCCTACTCTAACTAGGGAACACACTCGGCAACTCTGGGCATTAAGCTTGCCTCATCTCTACAACGGCCCCCCACAGATGCCGGGGATGCCTGGTCTCACCTTGGAGATACCCAGAAAGGGACCATCTCACAGGGAAAACCAGGACGGGTTCCCCAGCGGTCTTCAGCGCCAGGATACTCCTTGGATTCACAGTGTGCTTTACAAGTACACCCACACACCTAAGACAATTAGTCATGTTGTGTGCCAAGTGTACAATTTGTACTGTGAGGTACTACACGGGGAAAGCTGTAGACTAACCCTTGTACCTATAGACCAGTAGAGCATACATGAAGACCAAGCCCAAAGAGTAGTGGGAGCTGCATAATAGATGCAATGCATGGGCACATTCAATGTATGCCCTGTAAAATATACAGAAGGTGAAGAGAGGAATGCTTGCAATAAGTCTAACTAATGGCAGTAGTTCTGGGTAGCATTCAAACCCATCATTATGTTGCTCACGATGCCACCTCAGTTTAGACTCAGCCAATTGCATCCATATGCAAACCAGTCTTGACTCTGCTCCAATAGGAACAGTACATCATGAACTGTTATGGCAGGTCCTCCCTAAAGTGAAGCACAAGCAACCCAAAATGGCTTCGCCCTGACTGAGGCTCTTCAGTCAAGTGTATCTCGGTTCCAGTGGCACAGTGAGCACTGGACTGATGTCTGGGCATACCCTTGGGTACTTTGGGTATTGAATTAAACACAAAAAAGGTGATGGTAGAAATGCTTGTAATAGCTCTAACCAGTGACAATTACATGGGGTAGCATTTCAACCCATCACTCATGCCCACCATGCCACCTTGGTTTGTAACCAGCCAAATTCAAACCAGTCTTGACCCTGCTTCAATAGGAGCAGCAGCTCAGCCCAAGCTGCCGGGCCAGACCATCACTGAACCAGAATACAGGCAACTCAAGACTGGTTTCACCCTGTTAGGGACTCTTCAGTCAGGTGTAGTTTGGTTCCAATGACACAGTGAGCACAGGACCCACACCAGGGCATATTCTGATCCACTTAATGGCGTTACAACAAACACACAAAAGGTGATGGGGAGAATGTGCATATGTGTGGACCAATTATGACTGGAGATGCCTTAAGAGAATTGCCCCAGACTATGGTTAGACACACTGGTGCACTGGAAGTGCCAGGAGTCAGTGAGTCCTAAGAACTACAGGTAGGCAGTGTGGTCTATCATGAGAGCCATGGACCACTGCTGCTGGAGACCTTGGCCAAGGAGAATACAAATGATCTTCGGGTAGGAGAATGGGTTTCTGTCCTCTCTCTTGATGTTAGAGGCTTAAACCTAACACTCCTTATGGCTACAGTGAGACAACAGCATAAAACGCAATTTACCTCATGCAATTTGAAGCAAAAAACACAAGATAATGGTTTCTGCTGCTCTCCTTCACAGAGAAGCAGTCCTGTATGCCCCCAATACCACTGGGTAAGAAAAGCCTGTACTGTTTTGAGCAGTTTCATAATGACCTTGATTCTCCTCCTTTCACTGCTGCATGTCTCCAGGTAGGGCCAATGCCCTAGGGGCTTTATAAAAAAACGAGTGCTGTTGTGTTCTATAGAGTTTCTACCCATGGAGAAGGCCAATGGCTTCAATGACCCGGGTCAAGTGTGAAGCGTGCTGCAGTCCCTGATTTGGGCTACCGGGAAGGAATAGTGCCTTAGGATCATTGTTGTGTGCCTTACTCATTGCTCACTTGTTCCTCATGGATGGGGATAGTTGGGACCACAATAATCTATAAGCCTCACCTATGCAGATGGGAGTAAATAAGTGAATGGAGTTGGCTCCCATGCTGTGTCAGATGACCAGAAGCCAACAGGTACTACAGAGGCTGTGGGGTTCCCATGGGATCACCAACATTAGCGCTGTGATTGCTCTGCTTGAGGTCGGGGAAACTGAGGGAAAAAAAGTGGCAAAGAGGACAGTTCAGTAACCACTAGACAAAGCAGAGGAAACTGACAGCCATATCCCTGGGCAATCAAGTGGGGAGGGAAAATCAGAACCTACTTGATAAAACCTTGCAAAGCCTCTTAAAATCTTGCATATTAATTAGAATTGTATCCCAGGAGATCCACTTATGATCGTAAATGGCTCTAGGGCTGTTTAGAGAGTGGCAACCCCCACAAGTGCTTCAGCTGGTATTTACATTGTTCACATTAACCAATTAAGGTCCAGGAATATATAAAATGGAGCTTCTTTCTACATTTTGTTTTCAGTTGCTATGATAAAGGGAGCTTTGGTTTTTAGTTTTGTGTTTGCTTTATAGCAAGTGTAAGTAAAAGACTAATAGACTACACCACATTGAACATTAAAGCCTTTATTGATGTTAACAATGATTCATTGATCATATTGCTGAAAAGTATTGAGAGGTGATCTATCCTGAAATATTTTGATGTTTGTGTTATTCTTATAATGGTAATCTTAATGTTTCAAACTATTTTGGCATTATACTTATACAACCAGTAGGTGTGACTTTTATCAACTGCACTCTCTATGTTGTGTTAGAAAAGACCCTCAGCCAACAGTGATTTATTAAGTGTTGTTTGAGGTGTTCCTGAGTGTCTAGCTGAGAGCACCTACAATTATTAAGTCTTGGAGTGAGCTACCTTGCCACCCTGAGAGGCAAGTGCTGACCTGTGCTACTTGATCGCTGTTTAAGAGCTTCACAGTAAAGGGACCCAAGGACACCAGTGGAAAAAATATCCCAGCTGTTATAATAGGACCCAGTACCTCCTATGTGTCCTTGGTCCCTCCAGGCAGTTTCATAACATCAATTAATAGGCATTCATACAGTATAGGCAGGACATCACATTTACAGGCGTTATGTTAATATGCACTATGTGAACTGTCCATAAGAGGAACTGCATTTATTCAGGAAAATATTGCACACACAGCCCTCTCCTGAACAAATGGGCAAGTAATATATACCCACACTGGACAGCTCTGTACTGTAAGATATATGAACTACTTAGTCATTGTCATTCACTGAATGAAAAGTTTTCACTAGGAAAATAATGTGATTATGGGTGATGCCTACAGCTCAAGTATTTCTCAAACATACTCAAATACCCGTAAGGTGATTTCAAATAAATCACAAAACAAATAATAGCGCATCTTTATGAAGAGTGAACACAATATTTCTGTTAATTCCTTCTACAAGGTTCATCCAATCTCTCAAACATTTACTAGAGATCTGAGACCATTTTCCAAGGAAAATTCGTATTTCCAAAGATCCCTGGTATGGTTTTAACTCTAAGGCATTAGAGGCTTTTAACTCTATGGTATAATTCCTACTTTTATTTATTCCAACCTAAACTGAGTAGAGGACTTTATGCACTTGCCATTCTACTTAAAATGTAATCATGTCAGCCACTCTTCAATATCTGCATTTGCTAACAGAATCGGTTTATCATATGTGGTTGATTTGTCTATATGTTTGCAAATTTTTTTTATCTGAGAAACCAAACATTTTAGGAAAATCCATATTCTTGTTTTGTACAGTTGGGAAATATTTGAAGCTTGTTTGTGGACCTATTTTTGAAGTTGGTGGCAATAAAACATTAGGGATCTATGACAAGAAAAGTGCTGAATTATTGACTTCAATGCATTGTATTTTAACCCAGCCCTAAACCCTGTGGATTGTTAAGTATCTTAAATGTATACCTGTCCTGAAGAAGGATTAATGTGAACAGCAGCTATCGAAACATACCTCAACTGTCTGTTTTTTGTGCTCATCAAACTCCATCCAATTTGATAATGTTGAAGATATATGGGACCCTTTCTTTGTTTTCGGAGGAATAAATGAATATCTATGAGTGGATATGGGGGTGGGGACAATTTATGATGAAGTCATTTGTAATTTAATTTTGATATTGAAGTATTTATTTAAGACTCAATAAATACAGATATAAATGCAAATGTTGGAAAGGGATGTGAAAAAATGGAATTGAATAATATGAAGTGACGTGGTGTCAAAGACAATACAGGCAGCAGAAGTTTAACTGGTGGATTCCTTACTCGTTGTTATATAGGTCATTTCAGACCCTCTATATTTTCAGTCATTCAGTTTTCCTTGATTATGTGTCTCTGAGAAGTAAGCACTTGCTGTTGACACCTGCTGTTACCTGCAAGTTACAACTTTGAATCCTGGCATCTTGGCATAGCCTAATCATCCTCTCCTTTTAGGGTCAGTAAATTTAGTAATATTAAAATGTCAGAGGATCCACTGACAGTCCCTAGAAAACCAAAACTTCAGTTTTACATGTTTTAAAAATAGGTTATTTTCAAAATTCTTCCCCCACTTAGGGTTATGTCAGCCTACAATCCTAAACAGAATGCATGGATGAGGAGCACTGTAGTAACCAAAATGTTCTGATCATGGACCCAATTCTGATAATGGCATCCAAATACATCAGCTAGGAGTTTTGGCACCACCTATATCAGTCTTGAAAAACATTCTATTTTTTTTTATTTCTATCAGAATAATTGGGGGCTAAACTTATTGATACACTGAACTGTAAATTCCAGACAGGTTTCGTTAGATTTGTATAATGAGTGAATACGTATAAAAGAGAATTACCTACAGTGCATTGGTGTGAAGATGATTTGCATAAAGACAAGACCCAACCCAAGTATGGTGCACACATTTTGTTCTGTGACCAGAGTAACTTTTGCATGCCACAGTAGGATGTTTATTTATCAGGAAAATGATGGAGCACATTAGCCTTCTTGGCGTAACGCAGGGCTCTGTAATTTTGGAAACGGAGGCTGCACCGTATTTACAACAATACCGTGCAGCTCTGCGTTCGCCCAAGTGCTGGTGATAATTACAGCTGCCTTGCCCCAACGCAGGCACCCTTTCACCATAGTGCAAGGGTGCCGGCATTGTGGGAATTCGTGTTTATTTGCAGGAAGGTGTCCCTTCCTGCACATACACAATCTGAAATGCCTATTTCTAACTTCTGTGTGTGCTGCTTTCTGCAGGACACATAGAAGTTGCAACTCGTAATTTTTTTGAATGATTGTTTATGTGCAGGAACGGACCTCTTCCTGCACATAAACAATCATGCATGGCATTTGTTGTTTCTATGAGTGCTGCAAAATGCAGCACATAAAGAAACAGCCCTTAAATGGGATTTAAAAAGTCACACAAGGGACTATTTGTGCCTCCTTGCATGACTTTGTAAAGAAATATAACAGAATGGTGTGTTATTTTTCATTTTGACAGGTGTTCCATGGATGAAGCACGGGTATTCCCATGTATCCACCCATGGATACATGGGACTCAATCTTAGATTTTCTAAAGCCAGTTAACCTGGGATTGTGCCAAATGGTGTGCCTACCACAGGGAGGCATAACGAGGAGAAATATATTTATTTCCTTGTTGCTCTCTCTTTCCGTATTTGATGCATTCTGCATCACACATAAAAAGAGGAAATTACCTCTCAGGATTAGGTGTACCTTTCAGCACAAAAACAATCCTGCTTGTAATGCAGGCACCCTTGCAGCATGGCGCAAGGGTGCCTGCGTTCGCACTAGGCAACACACAGTGCACTAGCGCTAGGAATGAGCAGAAGTGTACCATATTTAGAGATATGGTGAATTACAGTTTTTTTCATTTCACACAAAGCAAAACAACAATCTGCACCCAAGTGTTCATTTTATTGGAAAATATGGTATCCTTGACAATGGACTATTTGGGAACTCTGGGACATATTACCAAGCAATAGCGATAATTATCGCTATTGCTTGGTTAGACACAAAAATTTACCGCTGAGCTGCGGCGATTTTTATCGCAGATAAACCTTGGTATTACAAAGGTTTATCACAAATGCGATAAAAATCGGCCGCAATGCATGAATATCGCTGAAAAGTCCGCGATTTTCATGCATTACCGATCTAATGCTATTAGCCATGTTATCCACCTCCCTTTGGATAACATGGCTAAGAACTGCTCAGGGCAGGTGTTAGCTTTTGGAGATATTTGCGCTTAGCGCGAATATCTCCAAAAGTTGGTAATAGGAGATAGCGACTGTTTCCAGTCGCTAACATCTTGGCACGCCCACTTTGCATGTCATTAGTGATAGATATCACTGACATGCAAAGTGAGGCCCAAGATGGTCGCTATCTCCTACTAGCTGTCGCTAACTGGTGTTAGCGACAGCTAGGTAATAGGGAGATCATTTTATCTCCGCTTTCTTGGCTTTTAAAGCCAAAAAAGCGGAGATAAACCCCCTTGATAATATGCCCCAATATTTGTCTTTACAGGATGGTACTTCTTCGGTGCTCTACGACTGCCATTAATGGGATGAGAACATTACAAAAGCAAAACAAAATAATAAAAATAAATACCATCCTTTTTTGCACCCACAGTGTACTGTAAAACATATAGGAACGGCAGGCAAGGGATTAATTCAACTTTCTGCTTGGATGGACAATCACTGGGTTCTATACTTAAAAGTCAATGTCTCAAAGACTGTCAAAGTCATTTCTCTAAGATAGAAAGGTTATCAAAGAAATGTCATGTACATGCAGACTCTTGTTAGGATTGTTAAATGCCACACAGCAGGTGTAGCGCCGTGGTCTATTGTGAATGGTTACAATGTCGCGGTGCCAGACTTAGCAATTCACACATAACTCAGGCGGACTGCTTCAAAGTAGCGGGAACCCTATTTTCGTGGCCTTGAACTGCATTGTGCCCAATTTAATATAACCAATGGTTTCCTCAGGGGTGCAAGAACTTCCTATGAGTAATCTTCACACAGGGCAAATTTGCAAGTTTTGAAACATCTTAATACTCAACCAGTGCAGTGTTCAAAAAAACATGCACATGGCAAGCAAGCAAGCAAAGAGTGAACTGATGTTCAGAAAAAAAACGATACTTTTTTATCTGAAGCTCAGCGAAGCAAGAGAAAAATAGAACGTGAATGAAGTTTCCCATTTATATATTTTCCTCAACTCATTCTGTAGTTTGTCACCTTATGTTTTTACAAAATGTTTGCAATTAAGATTTCGGTGATACCTATGTAAATATTAAAATATTTTTGTCACTCGAAGGTTTTCAGTGGTGCCCAGTCTCTTGACCACAGTACCTTAACTTTAACATAGAAGTTAAATCACAATATTCACTAATATGACAATAAGAAATTGAATTTCATCTACGAATTGTGCCACCAACTGTTTTTTTCATATCTACTGAACTTTTCTAAAACTGACAATTGGTCTACTTTTTCTACCATTGTGGATTTGACAGTATTATTGTGACATCTTAAAAAAAGGGGGTTGTGTTTTTTTTTACATCTTGATACTGTGAATGTTTTTGGAATTCTTATTTGCTTAGGAAGTATGAGTATGTGTGAGTATACACTGGTCTGTATGAACGATAGTGTGTGTGTGGTGTAGGTTGCACTTGGGTCAATTATGGTTTATTATTTACCAGATTTCTAATATGTGCACTTTTGTATTTATTGAATAAATGTGATACTTTTGTACTTAATGCACCTTCGTTCTATATTTTGGAAGGTCGGTTTTTCCATGTATGCATGTATTTACATCAGTGTCGATTAGCACTTTTGATAATATACACAGGCAGAGAATTTCTGTTTATATTGTAGTAGACTACCGATTTGGCTTATGAAAAAGCAGGAAACTAACTAAAGCAGGTAATCCAAGGTGGAAGGGGTAATTTAGGATGAAATATAGACCACTTTTACAGTGTTGTAAAAATAAGGCAAGTCACTAGGATACATGTAGGCTGTTTCCAAGCTGCAAAAATCTAAGGGGCTCATTTACAAGGCCTATGCGCCGCCTGAACATCAATTTTTGTGACATTCCGGTGGTGCACAGGGCTTAGCCATAGCTACAAGGCCACATACAACCACCCTTTGTGGCTTTGTATGGCTTAATAGACATGGAGCGAGACATTGCAGCACAAGTCGCTGAGTTGCCTCACACTATGATCGGGAGGCACGCCATGGGTGTTATGGTGGGTGTTCCCACAGAACACCAATGGCATTTGACACATTTCTAGAATCACAACAAGCTGTAAACCTGGGAATGCTTCAAAAGCCTATGCCTCACCAGGGAAGTCGTAAAGAGGCGAGATTATTTTATTTCTCCTAGTTTATTCTCTTCCTGCATTCAGCACACACACAAGACTCATCACGCAGGTGGGTGTCATTATCTCTTTATTCATTTGTCATACAGCTCAGCCCTTTCATGTCTTCCCTCATCCCCGATCCTGGTCATCTATCCCATTTCCGCCCCCTTGACTGGATGTGGTGTCCGGTATCTCTCGTCTGTCCAGCCTGTGCCCCATGATCCTAATGCCCCCGTACAGGGCATGACATCTCCCCCCTTGTTGCGAACAAACATTTCTTTACCTTTGACCTGTGGCTTATACTCCTGTATGAGCAAGATACAATATGTGTATATATATGGAGAGGGAGAGAGAGAGAGAGAGAGAGAGAGAGAGAGAGAGAGAGAGAGAGAGAGAGAGAGAGAGAGAGAGAGAGAGAGAGAGAGAGAGAGGCAATTTTCCGTCTGTCTGGTCGACCTGTGTCTACAGGCTCGGCATCCTGATGTTTTATCACTAAACCCTTTTGTCTTTTTTCCCTTCCTCCTTGATCGCTATTCTTCATCACCAGTTTGTGCTTCTGCTTGTTGTCTGTCCTCCTTTAGTTCTTCGTTTGTCAGACTCTCTTCAGTTGTTTTCAGTTCCTTGCGATGTGAGTCATTCCAGGTGCTGTGGCTCTGGCCGGCTGGCGCCGTTGTCCTTGGCTCCTTTCTTTCTACTACCACCGCTTGGTCCGGGTCGATCTCATTATCATATGCTCTCACCAGCTTTGGTTGTGGCCATGTGGTGCCTCCTGCCTTGATCTTCCTTGGTGGCGCCTGTCTGCTCTGCTCATTATATGCTATTGCCCTTTCTTTTGCTGCTGTCTCTCCTGCGCCAATGTCCTCTCTTTTCACCCCTTTTGTTTTGGGTAATTTCTTTTTGCTTGGGCACTTTCTTCTCAGTTTCACGAGGCCTCTGCTGGTCCCCTTTCCTTGTCTCCGTCTTTGTTGCTTTGTCACCCTCGCTGTCATCTGCATTGTGAGATCCCGTTCGGTCTCTCCTTCTTGCTCTTCCTTCGTTTTTGTCGTTATTTCGTTCTGTCTTAGTCCATGTTTTAAGTGTACCTCACTTTTAGTTATTATTGTTGGTGACTTCCATTTCACTACCTCTGTCCAGCATTCTCCTGCCGTTGCAGTCGGCTCCAGTTCTTTGCATGTGGCGTTGTCATCTCCCGACATGTGATATAGCCTCCTGCCTTGTGCGCTGGGCTTTGGGTCTGCCATTCTTCTCTTTGTGTTTTTCTTGTTGTGCCCTTGTTGCTCCCCTTCTTTCCCTTTTCAGTTTGTGTCTTCTTTGTATTTCGTTCTTTCTTTCCTTTTGTTTTCTTTCCTTCCGTGTTCTCCTTTCCTTTTTCTGCTTCTTTGTTGGTCTTTCTCCCTTCTTTCCTTGTTATTTCACTTTTCTTTCCTTTGTTGATGGCACTTGTTCACTGACTCTTCGTGCTTTCTGTCATTTATTTTTGTCCTTTTGCTCTTTTTGGCACTTATTTTCTTCCTTTGTTGTACTTTACTTGGCCCCTTCTGGGCTTTCTTAGTCCTTTTTTCTTCTATTCTCCTTTTCTCTTTGTGATCTTTTGTCCCTTTTCTTCCTTTGTTTTACTTTATTTCGCCTCTTCTGGGCTTTCTTAGTCCTTTTTCCTTATATTCTCCTTTTCTCTTTGTGATCTTTTGTCTCTTTTTCTTCCTTTGTTTTACTTTATTTGGCCTCTTCTGGGCTTTCTTGGTCCTTTTTCCTTTTATTCTCTTCTTTTTCCTGGTATGCACTTGTATTATTTCTTTGTCTCTTTGTTTTATTTCTTTGTCTTCTCCTTTTCTTTATTTCTCTTTCTTTTCTTGTAAGTTCTCCTTTCTTTTTTTTTTTCATTTCCCTGTGGGATCTTTGTCCCTCTTTTCTTTGTTATTTCTCTTTTCTGTCCTTTCTTTAGCCTTATCTCTGACTTCTTCCACTCTATTTGTTTCTTTTTTATTTTCCTTCTTTGTTTCGCTTTTCTATTTGTCCTTTTCAGCCTCTCTATTATATTTCCACTTTAATTTGCTTCTTTTCAGCCTTGTTCGGCCTTAAAATGGCCGCTCCGCTGTTTCCTATGTGTGTTTCTCTTCCTTTCCTGGCTTAAGATGGCCGCCGCAGTTATCGCGAGATTTTGCGGTCAAAATCTCATTTCCTGTCCTTAAAATGGCCGCCAATGCAGTTCTCAGTGCTCATTCGTCCCAATTGCCTGATTTCAATATGGCCGCCTCTTGCGAGATCTCGCGCTAGTTATCTCAATACACGCGCTTAGTTCGAGCGCTTACTGCGTTCTTGCAGATCTTAGGTGTTGGCAGTCGGGGTGGGTTCCCGCGTCGCTGCTTTTGCAATTCTCTTGTTTGTTGTCTTCCTGTTGCTTTCCGCCTTTGTCCACGCTTGTTCCCTCGTCGAGATGGCAATTGCTGGAATCTGCGTCGATCCGTCATCCCGCCTTCGTACGCCAGTTGTCGTGTCTTCTCCTCATTATCACCCACACACGAGACTCATCACGCAGGTTGGTGTCATTATCTCTTTATTCATTTGTCATACAGCTCAGCCCTTTCATGTCTTCCCTCATCCCCGATCCTGGTCATCTATCCCGTTTCCGCCCCCTTGACCGGATGTGGTGTCCGGTATCTCTCGTCTGTCCAGCCTGTGCCCCATGGTCCTAATGCCCCCGTACAGGGCATGACAAGCAGCAAAACATAGAAAGAGGAAATCTCTTCCATTGATTATTTTTGTGCAGGAAGGTACCCCTGCGCAAGAGTGCAAGCCCACCTAAGCCACAGGTGGCCCAGAAAGCAGAACACAACAAGTCGCAACTTCAGAGCACTCAGTTGTATAAGTTGGAGGTGACTTATTTCAGATTCTGCATTACACAAGAGTAATATGGTACAAGAAAACAAAATACAGATAAGCAACATTCACTTGTAACGTTCCTGGTGACATTCTGAAAATAACTAACACTCTAGGGAATGCAAGATTAAATAAAACATGTGAAATATAAACTAGAAAAAAATCCTTGATATGGATTTCCCTAACAATTTCGACATACATCTGTTCAGAAATAAATCAAAACAGAAAAGTTAAGGACATGAATATAGGGCCCGATGGGGACCCGTTTCATTGTCCGTTTTTTATTATGACTGTCGGGCCTTAGACCCCAAGGCACTTCGCCCGCTTAAAGCTCTGGCCCCGCCCAAAAATACCTGAATATGCAAACGTTATGGAAAGAGAACAGTTCGAAACTGTATAAATGTGTCTAGGTTTTGAAATAGCTGGGTAAATCTAGTACAGTCAAGTGAAGTTTTGTGAAGAAGGGACTAGTGGTGCATGTGAAACCAGGGGCAATAAATGCCAAAATGCAATAAATAAAAGAAGCTTTTATTTTGAAACATCCCCTTTGGAGAAATAAACTGTCACTGTGAGACGTGACGAGGATGTTCAAAGAAAAAGTTGAAAGCATTTGACCAGAATCCGAATTAGTAATGGTTGATGCATCTGCTTTCCTCACCTCATTGTCTAGGTCTCCCCATTCCAGCTTTGGAAATGTCAGCGATACCCTACCACTGTCTGAGAAAACAACCTCACCTCCATCTTGTGTAAAGCCCAGAGGTATTCAAAATGAATGCCACATGCCTTCATTAGTCCGGCTCACACACATATATATGCATGTACCACGCAGGCAACACACTCAACCAAACACAGCATACACTTGGGATGTTAGCGGTCGGAGAAGTAAACTTCACATGAGTGGGCCAGTAGTTCTCTCTAATGACACAGATGAAACAATCTGGTCCCATTTAGGGATTTATAAAGCACATTACGCTATCACCATCGCTCTATGTGCTACACCCATGACAGCGACAGCAGTCTACTGTCTCTCAATGAGGGCATCCTTGGTGCACCCCTGTAGGTCACAGGAAAGGGCCTCGCCCAGTTTAAGGGGCAGGACAAGGGCTAAGTGCCCACACTATATTAGTGTGACACAAGGGCCTTAACCAACAAGCATTTGCAATGCAATAGGTCTAGCAATTGCGTGATTTTGAGCTATTGGCATTGTAAATGGCAATGCCTTTTATAATAATAAGAGACATTGCCATTTACAATACCAATAGGTCAAAGTTTTGAAAAAGTAAAACCTAATATTTTACAGGGAGCACGGTGTTCCTGAAGTGGGCGCTGCGCTCGCCATTAAACTTTTAAAAACAAACAATGGGCCACATTACCATACTTGCTGTTAAGTGACACTCAGAGTCACCCACTGTCAAATATGTCAATTAAAGCCTTCTCCCAACCACAATAATAGGAAGTTCCAATCAGGCCTGGACTGGTCCACAAGCAGGCGGTGCTATTTTTTTTTTATCACAGGCGGATGAAAGGATGAGGCAAACTTGTTGAAATTGGGACCTGTGATATCGCTTGTGAAGATCTTGGAAGAGGCGGCAACAGCCAATTGCAACAGATGTTAATATTGCGTGCATTAACCTCCTCAGATTGGATTGGAAGCTATGTCCTGCTATTTGCAAGTGGATCCATGCTGCTAGTACATTAATGCACTGAGCTATCTTACTGGTAGGGAACCAGTAACATGCTTGCTGCACTGATCGCTCCACAAGGCAAAATGTCACAGTTGGCTGTTTTTCATGGACTGGAACATGTGCCCTATGCATCTGTGTAGGAACTGAACTGAGGTATAGAGCTGTTTTATATGGTTTGGACCACATAAACTGCAAATTACTCACACATCTGTCCTGCGAACATATTAACCATCATGGCTGTAGGATATGGATTGGAACCGGTGACGTGCAGCATCCATACAAGCCTGCAGTTGATGCATTTGTATTCGGAGATATTTTACTGGAAATACCGTCTTACAGAATACATAGGGCTGCTCAGCAGGTGCATTGACATCCTCAGTATCTCACCTGGTGACCTTTAGCGTGCTTGAAGATCTCTGCTAGAGACGTATTAATGGCCTGATGCGTGTTTCTTGGATGATACTCGGGGACTTGCAGCCTGCACAGAGTTTTGAGGAAGGAGTAAAGTGCATAGCTATCTATCAAGGGCTATTGATTAACTACCTATAGGCCTTCAGACACGTGCATCTCTATAGCAGGTGCAAGTACAGCCTGAGTTGTTTTACATGGATTGAACTGGTGTTACAGAATGGTGCAATTGTACAGAAAGCACAGTGAAATCTAAATAACTGACATTGTGACTGCAGCTAGTGCATTAACAGACTGAGCTGTCTTGCTAGAATTGAACTGGACTTCGGGCCACCTACGGTATTGCAGTAAGAGTTGTGACTCCAGAGCTGTCTACTTGGGATTGGTAATTGTGACCCACTGTGGAGAGCGGTGGGCACGCACATGTTACCCCCAGCAGACGCAATAACAGTGTGCAGTGGATTGGAACCAGTGACACGCGGTTGTGTGAGAAGCTGCAGTAAGACCGGTGACTAAAGAGCTATTGACGTGGGATTGGCACTTGGTGAAACGTAGTTCACACAGACACACACTTTCTTTCGCCCCAGTAGGCGCATTAACAGTCCAAATTGTCTTGCAGGGATTGCACTGGTAGTTTCAAGGTTACACATGGATCTGCAGTAGGACCAGCAATCCCAAGAGTTATTTTCCTGGGACGAGTGCAGCATTGGTGCTGTAGGTGATACTCGCACACATGCTGCAGTAGGTGAATTTGCAGTTGGAGCTGCCTTGTATGCACAGGCTGCGGTAAGTTGCAGGGCCGAGCCGGTGGTGAGCTGCCTGCACGTCGCCCAGTGGCTGCTAGCCTACGGCGATGGTGAAGAGGAGCTGCTACCGTTGCAGCCCCCCCAGGATGGGGAACACGCACCCCAGGAGCCGCAGCTCAAAGGAGGCCTATACCGAGGAGCACCGCTATGGACAGGTTTAGAGAATGCCATTGAAAATATTAAATAAGTTGAAACTGCCCCTTATGCACTTACCTTACTTGTGATTCTTGTTTTAACACTCAACAAGCGTTGTCTGTAGATCAAAGAGAACAAAAGGGAGACACAGTGGGGGGAGTTAAGGGGGTTGGGAGAGCGTTCGCAAACGGAGGGAAATTTTTATTAAGAGCACAGCTGCTCTAAACTGAGCGAGGCAAGCAGCAGACTTAGAAGGAGAGTCACTAAAGAGAAAACAGCACGTTTTAGGGAGTTTGCGGAACCAGGATCCAGATGTGGTGGAGTGTATTTGCAGAGGTAGAAATTCCACTTTTTGGCAGCCCCTGCGTGAAGGACTGACCACCGATGCGGATCGTACAGACTCTATGAATATTAAAGTGAAGCACGCCATGCGCGCGTTCTGCTGAAACGCCGGCTAGCGGTACACGTTTACATCGCCTGTCCGGGGGCGTGCACATCTCCTGTCCCCCTTCCAAACAAAAATCGACGACAATAGATCTTGCCAAGGTGGCAAAGCATGCGCTGCATCACTAGGCGAGACCTAAAAATCAGGATAACAGATACGAACAGTCAGGCAGTCAGGGTAGGGAAACACGACTGTAGACCATGCAAACCATGTAGACCATGTAGACTCTCAAACTTCTAAGTTAATTTTTTTTAGCTTCTAGCAAAATAATGAAAGAAGACCAATGGGAATTATTTTATAAACTGTAGTATGCAACAGTTGGCCAACAAAATGTATGCAATAGGTTTACCTGCCTGGAAATACTTGACATAATATGATTGAACATACTTTTCAAATGCATGCCTACTCCAAATATGTCCTTTGCTTCTAACCCCAAACTGAAAGCAGTGCTTAATTTGAGCCAGTGGTTGCCGGCGGGGTCCGCTAGTGGTCATTTCTGGGGACTGCCATTTATTTTTTCACAGAAGACATTTATCAAAGGCAACAGAGGGAACAGCACACAATGCGGAACGACAGAGGAAGAGAAAGATGGAAAAACTGTCACAAAGGGGAAAGAAGAAGCCAGCAAGGGTGAGATAAAGGTGCCGGGAGTGTTGGGTCCTGGACTAAAGAGGCATGCAGTGGATTTATGACTGTGCAGCCTTTGTATTCAGAGCGCCAGCCTTTAATTGCACCAGCCATGGGCTTTTGAGCAGAGCTTCGTGCACCGGCGCGCTTTCTTATACAAATTAAGCACTGAAGGATGACTAGCACATGTTTTTTAAGTGACTGCACTTAAGAGTAAAGTCGGCATACTCTAAGGCGCTGATGTGATTCCTCTGGCACAGACTGCAGTGCTGGACAAAGTGTTACTCCTGGTGACTTGATGATGTGTAGATGTCTGTTCATATGCAAGAACAATTCACTATCTTTTGCAGGTAGCCATGTTGCTTTGATTTAAGTCTCATATTTCCTAAATTCAGTATCCCACATCCACCAGCTCTTATGAAGTTTAGACAGATTACAGCATGGATTTAAGTCCTCTGTTAGGAAGAATGTGCAAAGTGTAGCATTTAATGATTAAAAAGATGAACTGTATGTATGAGAACAGTTGGTTTACAGAATTTCTGCTGTACTCAAACTATGGGAATATCACAAGCACTGAGGTGGGCCTAATTTTTTTGTGGTATTGCTGTAGAAATTCTACCTTTAAGAAACATCCTGTTTTCTTGTCATTCTATTTGTATGCTTTGATACCTCAAAGTTAGGCTACGCTATATACTTTTCTTAAAATAAATACATTAAAGAAATGTGGATTTACTTTGCACACAGATGTGAACTTCCTAAAGCCTATTACATATGTTTCCTCTCAATTGGAAAGTGCTGGCATGCTAGTGGTTTCATTGCAAGGGCCATGGTCACATTCACTCAAGTAGCTCTGCCTCTTACGCATTAGAGTAACTGAGAGGCAGGTCTTACAATACTGTTAAGTAAAGAAGACCTGGCAGTAGAAGGAGAGTTTTAGGCTTGGCAAGTGGTTTTAAATGCCAAGTCGAGGTGGCAGTAAACTGCACACACTGGGCCTGAAATGGCATGCCTTAGACAGGTTTGGAAGGCTACTTGTGTGGGTGACACAACCAGTGCTGCTGGCCCACTAGTAGCATTTAGATTACAGGCCATGGGTATATGGTATAAACTTTACAAGAGACTTACAGATACACCAAATATACCAATCAGGTGTACACCACTATTACCATATTTTAGGGAGAACACATTCACTTTAGCACTGATCAGCAGTAGTAAAGTGCTCAGAGTGCTAAAGCCAATAAAAAGATACACCAAAAAATGGAGGTAAGTAGGCAAAAAGTTGAGGAAGAGCACCTTAAGGATCACAAGTATAACAACACCCCATTCCACAGCAGAATGAGAAGAACCCGATGATGAAGCATTCCACCAAGAGGTAACCATGATGGTAACCGTGGTGGGTGAGGGTTATACCATTAAAAGCTTTTTGCTTTTGTAAAGGGAGGATTACCCCACATGTTCGAGTAGGGCTCCTGTTTTTTGCTATACACTCCTCCATATATGTCAGGAAATCACTTTAATTTTTCAGTGATCATGTATCACCTGGACTAGTGTAATGACAACGTTTTTAAGAAAAATAGACAGACAGATAGACAGGTAGGTAGATAGATAGATAGATAGATAGATAGATAGATAGATAGATAGATAGATAGATAGATAGATAGATAGATAGATAGATAGATAGATAGATAGATAGATAGATAGATAGATAGATAGATAGATAGATAGATAGATAGATAGATAGATAGATAGATAGAGGGATAGATAGATAGGCTCAGCTTACATTAGTAATATAATAGCTAACTCTCTATATAAGTACAACATACATGTGCACTGAAACTGAAAGCAAACTAGAAAGTCATAGAAGTCGGATATACAGGCTAAATTGGTTTACAAGTATAACTTTATTGTAAAGAGAATACCTTTATAAAGATTCATTTCAAATGGAAGCATTCTGGTATTTTGTGAAATAACAGCAATCAGATAAACAACAGTCATGCCCCAAAGAATTTACAACAGTATTAGCAGCAGACAGGAAATGATAACGCTGGCGTGTACCCTGTACTTAGATCAAACGAGTTCTGCTATCACATCAGGCTGTAAACACAAAGGCAACACTAAAATTATAATAAAGTAGAAAAAAACAGTGGCACGTAAAGGAACTACCTTGTAGATGGATGTGCTCCTCGTGAAAGGGCTAAATATAGTCACTCACAGTAAAGTTAGCCAGTGACTGCAAGAGGCCGACCCACTGACCCACGCTGTATGCTATACTGGGCAGATGGAAAATGTGAATGACACAACAACAGACCAATGGATGAAGAGTGGTGGAATAAAGTCTATTTAAGTTAGTATACCAAACATGTAATTAAAAAAAGAAACAAAAGGTCATGTCTAATACCAGACCTAATTCAATCAGCAGTCAAATTGGACTCTGAAGATGTCAAGATGTATTCTTTGATGACTAATCAGATACCAGTGTTCATGTGTGAGCCTGCATGTGTGTGCATGCTTGTGTGTGTGTGAGGAGCCGCCATACAGAATGAATCTGCACCACCTTATTTTTGGGGAACCACCCAGGAGATGGACTCAGTGGAAGAAAGATTTGCTTCACTATATGACAGCTGCGAGTGAAGTAGGGGGTTAGAATTAACATATTATGCATGGCATCAGACCAAAGCTGTAAATTGCATTGAAGAATATTCCAGAAGATGCTAAATTAAATTAATGTATTTGAATTGTGCTTGAAGCGTATGCATGATCACTGTTTGCTGAAGGTGAGTGCAGTTTTAAAAAAAGCACCCTTTAGGAAGGCAGGACTGCGTGAAGAGCTATTTAATAGCCGTAAAGAAATTGGTTAATACTTGTGAGTTTGGGGATGATCTGGCGGAAAGACTTCATGGGAAATTTATGTTCCAATCTTGTAATTAAGAAAAGAGGGAAGAGTTATTGTTAAAGGGTAATCCCAGTTTTGAGGAGGGAACTGGTGTTAAATGTGGTAAAACAAACGATTCGGATCAAGGAGAGTGGTAAAAATGAAAGAGGAGAAGTAGTGCAGCCAGAACAGAAGAATGGAAGAAAAGGACAGAAAGGGGGTCTACAAACCAGGGGTGAAATAAGAAAGAAAGCCTGAGGTGAGTGCAATAAGAATCTGGCATGCTTTGAGGGTTGCCCTGTGCTCAATATTGTGTGCAGAACATGTTAACATGTTGTGGACAGAGGCACATGGCCAGGTGTGGCAAGGCATAGTCAAAGGAATAATCCCATGTTCTGAGTAAATTAGAGGAACCGGAGGGCACATTGTTCTTCACTTCATGTGGCCTGTGATTCCTGATTTTTTCTATAACGTCAGAGTAGGACGATTTGAGAATTACAAGGTTTGCAAGAAAATCTTAAATCCTGCTTTGTTTTAATCCCAACATTCTGCCTCCTGAAAGTTGTCAACATGTACAGGTGAGGACAGGCCCAGTAAAAGGAAAAAAATGTGTCTATCAATGTGAACTAACTGAATCCTGCTGCTTGCTACTCAACATCTATGAGTGAGCGACCTGTAATAGATTGATGTTCCGGCAGCCAGGCAAAAGTACACATTCCTGCTTATCAATGCTGGACTCCAGTACATCTTGTAATTGGCCCAGTGGTGTTGACAGTAATGGAAGTGATGAGGGAAGCCCAAGCATATGATGACTTTGGGTGGAGTGTATGCGTGGACATGATGATGGATGTAGGGTCAAAGTACACATTAACATTTGGCAAGCTTTTCAAAGGTAAGATATACTTATGGGCTGTGACTCTTGAGCCTGGGGTGCATTTGAGGTATCGCATTGGCATCATTATGATTTTTAAGTACTTTGAAAGGCATATTTTACACAAAATTCATGTCATAGTGAGAGGCTATAAAGTGCTTGGAGGCCTCACTAAAAAAGGCTGTTGTGCTGGATCACCATGGTGAATTCCAGGTATTGTGGTGTAATGGGGAATGAAAAGAAGATGGTTGCAAGCTACACAGAATTCCCAAAGTGTTTAGGAAAGAGAAGGTGAACCTGATGAGGTTTCTATATCAGATAAGGTTGTAGCAAGGATGTGTACCTTTGATACAGAGTGCATTGAATGTGGCAGCCAGCATGAAAGTGATGCAAAAATGGTTTACTTGCCATTATAAGGAAGGGTTTCAAAGGAAATGGAAGCCAGTGAGTGATTTTCTTTCTATTTGTAGAAGTGTGGAAACCAACACAGAGATCAGTCTGTAACATCAAGGTTGGAAAAATAAATTAATGGTACACAGGGACTGCCACCACGACTGTGTGTTTATAAAGTATGGAATAGAAATGTATTAGACTGGAAACGTATCCCTTTAGAGCAAAGGTCTACAAACCTTTTTGCTTCGAGCCCCCTAATCAAAATGGTTTGTAGTCAGTCCCCCGTCAACAACTTTATGGCAAGGATTGGGGGAGCAGAAGGGACATGGCAGGCTTACGAGATCATTTCAGAAGTACTTTTTCTATAGCTCATAAACTGCACTAAACATGAGACTTATAAAACAGCAAACGTATCGAACAAAAAAAAGTATTGACCCACAAATACTGTTTTCCATAATTGGGGTGTTGTGTGACCCTCATACTCCTGGACCAAAATGCAACTACAGCTGCTGCTCTAATGATAACTGCAGTAGATAGTAGCAGGCTATCTCTTCTGTCTCTTTTACCTCCTCCCCACCATGCCTGAGCATCACTCCAATCTTTAAACAGGCCCTCTGTCTCTTTCAGACATATTGTCTCCCATTTTTCTGCACATGTGCCCACCGTCCTTATGCTAGAAAGTATAATATGCTCCTATGTCCCTTTTTAGGTAGAGCCTATACCTTGCGCTGCGAGGCATGCATTAATAGAGTATGGAGTGGAGGCTCCGCCCACTCTCTGCCCATGTTTTTAATTGATTTGTGTCATTGTTTTTCGTAAATGCTGCCTTCTGATTGATTATGAGGCTTGTTAGTCCCACCTTATAATGGCCATGTCGTCATTTGTACCCTCCCATGGCTACTGGCCCCTTCACTTCGAATGTTATACAGCATGGTTCATGTTATTTACACTGTGAGCACTGCTTTGTGTATGCCTTCTCGCCCATCTTTTCCCCCTCCCCCCGCCCGCACTCCCGTTGTCCATCCTTCCCTGTCTGCGATGCAATGCAAGAGGTCTCGCATAAATGCGAGCCCTATTGCATTGCAAATGCTTGTTTTCATTTTGGGAGGTCGTGTGAGAGAGACTGTTTGACTGGAATCACCTGGAGCACGGAGAGCGATCTCGAGGAGCGACAGGAGGGAAGTGGGAGAGACAGGGGGGTCGAGGATAGGAACCCTGTCGCAGCAGGGTGCCGGGGCACAGTATGGATGGATGAGGTGAGTGCAGACCTCCATTACCCTGGCTACTACTGTGAAACGTGGATGTTTGCTGGCACACGTCCGTCATCCCAAAGGACAGCAGGCAGGATGCGACGCACCGTGTTGTTGTCCCTTCGGCACCGAGCAGGGAGTGTGCAAATGTTACCAAACTTGTTGGGCGGTTCCGGCAGGCCCTCCAGAGTACTGGAAAAGGTGAGTCGGGGAATTTGGGGACTAAATGAAGCGGTGCTGTGCATTGCAGGGTGTGACAGGTTTGAGGCTCCAGGGGAAGCTTCTGCAAGGAGAAATAAGCTTTTGCAGGCGGGCTGAGAGCCAAACGGTGAAACTGTGTGTCGTGCCCAGACGATGGCACTAGGACCCTGTGGACACAGGGTGGGGGACAGGGGACACCGGACACCACATCCGGTCAGGGGAGAGGACAGGGGTCACTACGAACCAGGACCTCGGGTGAGCGGTCGCAGGAAGACTGTACTGCATGTATGTGCATATCCAAAAGAATAAAGGTACCTGTCAAATATACATTGCGTCCTGAGTGTGTTCCTAGGATAGGGAACACGACATCTGGCGACGAAGGTGTGGGATCGGGACCCACCGACGAGCAAACATCGCGATTTTAAACCAGGAGCCCACCCTGGATCGCATGGTGACGAGAAGAAGAAGGAAGTGACATCCATAGACGTGCAGCGACGTGGGAGCCCACCCCAAGTGCTGCAGGGAGAAGACCAAGCAAACCGGTAAGTGCCGAGAAAAAGCGCGAAGACTGAAAGAAATCGGCGCGAGCTCTCGCGAGAGTCGTAGCGGCCATCTTAGGAACAGGCCCGAGAGCCAATGAGAACAGAGAATAGACGGCCGACCATTTTTAAGTCAGGCAGCGTCCTGATTGGACAGGAAACAACGCGATAAAAACAGTGGCCTTTTTAAAATCAGGTGCGAGAGCCAATAGAAAGCGAGGAATAGCGCAGCGGCCATTTTGAGGCCAGGCAAATCGCGAGGAAGCACTAAAAGGTGTAAAAAAGACATTAAAAAATCGGATTAAAGGCAAAATAAGTCACAGAAGTGACCAGAAGGGGCAGAAAAGGAGGAAATTAAAGGGAAAAAAGGGCAAATAAAAGGAGAAAGAAAAAGTGAAAGGAAGTAGCGAAATAAATCAAAAAAGGGGACGCAAAGAATAAAGAACCAATAAAGAAAAGAATGGCAGACCCAAAACTAAGCGCACAATACAGCAGACCACTACCATTTATTCTCAATGAACCCCAAACTGGAATAAGATGGGAAAAGTGGGTCAGACGATTTGAGAACTACGTGGAAGCGCCAGATGTAACGACAGCCAAGAAATTAGGGCTATTTCTGAACTTGGTAGGAGACGAAGTGGAAGACCTCCTAGTGACTCTGCCAAAAGAAGAGATTGACACCTATGACAAGCTAATGAAATGTCTAACAAACATATTTGACCCCCAGAGAAATGTTGATTTTGAGCGATACAGCTTCATGATCGCATTCCAACAAGCAGATGAATCTCTGAATGAGTTCGCAACTAGACTGCGGAAACTGGTAACCCATTGTGAGTTTGACAAATTCGACAACGAGCAGGCGATAAGGTTGCGAATCATCGAAGGCTGTTGTGACATCGACTTCCGCACAAGAATACTAAAAGAACCAATATCACTGGAAAGCATACTGGCACTAGGAAGGGCTGAAGCCAGAGCGACAACACATGCAAAGGAAATGGAAAGAGGCAAAGTTAGAGGCATAGAGCAGATACAACGAATGACAAACAACAACCGCCCAGGAGGCTGGAGAAAAGAAAAGAGTGAACAGACAGCGAGGAAGCAGCCAGAAGGAACATGCTACAGGTGCGGACTAGAGTTCCCGCACAGAGGACCATGCCTGGCTTTTGGCCAGACCTGCAGAAAATGCAATGGAAGAGACCACTATGCCAGCGTATGCCAAGGGAGGCAATTTAGAAATGACCGAGGAAGGCCAGGAAGAGCACGGATGCCAATAAACAAACACATCAGGCATGTCGAAGCAGGAGCAAGAAGCTCATCAATAGAGTCGGAAGAAGAGGAAGAAGAAGAAAAAACTGAACGACTGTATCTCATGACAGACACCACCACAGAGTCCGAAACGGTAGAGGAAGATGGAGAAAGAATATGCATGATAGACAAAAATTCAATAAAGAAAACAGAATCGGTGAACATAAAGGTGGGGCCACATGAAGCAGAATTTGTGCTGGATAGCGGTGCAACATACAACATCATGTGCATCTCTGAATATGAGAAAATGAAGATAAAGCCAGTTCTAAGACCATCTCGGGTCAGAGTATTCACGTGGGGGACCACAAGACTAGTGACAAACATGGTAAAATTCAAAGAAGAGCTGACTTACAAAGATCAGAGGACAACAGAAGAGATACATTTACTAAAAGGAGACATCCCGGCGCCATGCCTGCTGAGCAATGTCATGGCTCAAGTAATGGGTCTCATGGCAATGACATACACCATGTCAGAAAAGAAGAACATTCTAAGAGAATACTCCGAGCTACTGTAAGGACTAGGAAAGCTGAAAGGCCGACAAATCACGCTGCACATCGACGAGACAGTGAGGCCAGTGACACAGCACCACAGAAGAGTGCCAATACATCTACAGCCACAGGTAGAAGAAGAACTTGAAGCACTGCTAAAACAGGACATAATAGAGCCGACCGAAAGACCGACGCCCTTGGTGTCACCGATTGTGGCTGTCCCAAAGAAAGAAACATCCAAAATAAGAATATGTGTAGACATGAGGATACCGAACAAGGCCATTGAACGTGAACGACATCCTGGGCCACACTTGGACGACATGATCAGTTGTCTCACAGGCACAAGGCGTTTCTCTAAATTGGATTTGTGTAAAGGATACCACCAACTAGAACTGGACTCCCAGTCTTGGTATATCACAACATTTTCCACCCACCTAGGTCTGTGTAGATACAAACGTCTGAGCTTTGGGATCTCATCAGCCGCAGAGATATTTCAAGAAACAATAAGACAAATAATAAGGCCAGTAAAAAACAGCTTAAGCTATAGCAATGACATTCTAGTATTTGGCAAGTCAGACGAAGAACATGACAAAGCTCTAAGAGAAGTGTGCTCACACCTTCAGCAATCCGGGTTGACACTGAACGAAGATAAATGCGAGCTGGGGAGAAATGAGCTGGTTTTCTTCGGCCACATCTTCTCAAAGAAAGGAATGCGGCCGGATCATAGCAAGGTGGAGACACTGGAAAGGGCAAAGAAGCCAGCGGATGTAGCGGAAGTAAGGTCATTCCTTGGGCTAGCAAGCTACTGCACAAGGTACATAAAAGACTTCGCCACTGTAAGTGCACCATTAAGAGAGCTGACAAAGCAAGGACAGAGTTTCTCGTGGACCAATGAATGCAGCAAAGCGTTCGAAGAAATAAGACAGGCTGTGACAGCAGTGGATCACCTAGCATACTTCGACCCAAGACTGTGCACCGAATTAACAGTAGACGCTAGTCCAGTGGGACTAGGAGCAATACTGGCACAGCACCAACCAGGGAGGGACTCTCCAAGAAACATAGTGGCATATGGAAGCAAGAGCCTGTCGGAGATTGAAAAGGGACACTCACAACCAGAAAAGGACAGTTTGGCAGTGGTGTGGGCCTGCGAACATTACCATATGTTCATTTCCGGAAAACATTCACTATCATAACAGACCATCAGGCACTCACAACAATCTATGGAAACCCAAATGCACAGATATCGCCCAGGATAGAGAGGTGGGGAATCAGGCTCATGGACTACAACTTTAAGATCATCCACAAACCAGGAAAGGAGCACAACCCGGCGGACTATGTGTTGCAACATCCCCTGCCACAAGCTACACAGGCGACAACAATGGCAGAAGAATATCTCAATTTTGCGTTGAAGCTCAGCACTCCTGAAACAATAACATTAGAAGAGCTAGAACGTGAAACAAAACAGGATGACACCCTGCAGGAGACAATGAAGATTACTAAGAAGCAACGATGGAGACATGTAAATGGCAGCACCAGCGTGGAAAGAGGAGTAGAGAAAGAAGAGCTACTGGCGTTCAAAAGGATAAATGAAGAACCGTCGGAGTGTGAAAATGGAATCATAATGAGAGGCACAAGGATAGTAATGCCCAGGACACTGAGAAGAAGAACAGTAGAGCTGGCACATGAATCACAAAGGGGAATGGTGGCGAGTAAGAAAATGCTGCAAGAAAAGGTGTGGTTCCCAGGACTGGACAACATGGTGGAAGAAATAGTGACACACTGTCACATGTGTCAAATAACAGGACCTCCGTCAAAGCCAGAACCACTACATATGTCTCAACTACCAACGGCAGTGTGGACAGAGTTGGCAGCAGACTTCTATGGGCCCCTGGAAACAGGAAGCTACCTGTTGGTCATCATTGATGAGTACTCAAGGTTCCCCATAGTGAGACCAGTATCATCAACATCCGCCGCCGCAACACTGCCAGTATTAGATGACGTCTTTGCAGCATGGGGCTCACCACAGACACTGAAGATGGACAATGGCCCACCATTCTCCGGTGAAGAGTTCAAGAGATTCATGTCATACCTGGGAAAAAACCACAGGAGAATCACACCACTGTGGCCGCAGGTGAATGGCATGGCAGAACGGTTCATGGGAACCATCAAAAAAGCGATACAGAGGGCAAAGCTGGCACAAATATCAACTGGACAAGCACTATGTCAAGTACTAAGGGACTATCGAAATACCCCACACAGCTCCACGGGAAGGTGCCCAGACGAGCTGGTACTGGGGCGCTCAAGCAGAACCAGACTGCCCCAAATAAAAGAAGCAGAGAGAACGGGACATAAAGAGATCGCTGCAAGAGACAAGGAACAGAAAGCGAAGATGAAGGCCTACGCAGACCAACGACAGCATGCGACAAGCACCAAAATAAAAGAAGGGGACACCGTGCTTGTGAAGCAGCGACAGACGAGATAGTCAGATAGCGCTTTCTCAAAGGATCCTCTGACAGTGACAGAGGTAAATGGACCAATGGTCACCGCATCAGTCGGCCGACATCACATTACAAGAAACAGCTCCCACTTCAAGGAACTGAAAACAAAAGAAGAAGATACACCAAAAACAGAGCAAGAAGGGGACACACCACAAGCAGAGTCCTCAACGGACGTCAGAGAACAGCGACCAAGAAGAGAATGCAAAAAGACAAAGAGACTGATCGAAGAGATATGAAGAGACTGGGACATGGACACTGACATGTCATGAGAGTTACTATCTCTCTCTCTCTCTCTCTCTCTCTCTCTCGCTCTCGCTCTCTCTCGCTATTTTCTCACCATCACCAGTTAAGGGACACATGTCCAAAGAAAAAAAAAATGTTTTGTTCTGAACAAGGGGGGAGATGTCGTGCCCAGACGATGGCACTAGGACCCTGTGGACACAGGGTGGGGGACACCGGACACTGGACACCCAGGGAGGGGGAGGGGACAGGGGTCACTACGAACCAGGACCTCGGGGTGAGCGGTCGCAGGAAGACTGTACTGCATGTATGTGCATATCCAAAAGAATAAAGGTACCTGCCAAATATACATTGCGTCCTGAGTGTGTTCCTAGGATAGGGAACACAACACTGTGTACCTGCTGATGAGGCGTTAGTGGCTGCAGCTGACTGGCTTTGTGGTTTTAGTTCAAGTTCTGTCCACGTTTTTCATACACGTTGTCACCTGAATCAGTGTTCTAATTTGATGAGTACTCGAAGACTTAAAATTGCAAGGCGCATGATTTCATTATAGTGGTATATTTTGTAGCAGCATTAAAGTTACACTTTGGTAGCAGTCGCCCCACTTCTCCGGCCAGGAATGTCCACTAGGTGGCGGGAAGCCAAGTCCCCATGGAGTGGTAACCACACTTCTCCCCGAGAGGTGCTCCCACTAATGCTGAGCGCACTGGCCACTGGGAATCTCCAAAGCTTGCTGTACCTGACGAGACCGAGGTGCAAAGATCAAGACGGGGACCCGCAGTGTCCTCTCCTTGTCCTTCTGTGCCCCAGTTCACCCCATGCCCCAGCCCCGACCCTGTTGCTGCGGGACGTCAGGGCTGTGGCCTGTGGTTGCAGAAGCTTCTCTGGGGAATTGTGATGACAGTGCTGATTGTTGGAAACACGGGATGCATTTATTTTTTTCAATAAAAAAAACTTCTTCTGAGGTGCTGTAAGTTTCCTGGAGAACCAGTACACTTTTCTTGTGGCACTATCACTGTTTAGTGCCCAGCACCTTCATGATAAGAGGAATTCGTTTAAAGCATCCTTTAGGTAAATTATGTCATTGTAGGTCTCAAAAACGCCTTCAAACATTATAGAATGCTTACCGATATAGATTGTTAAAAGGATGAGGGCTGGAAAAAGAGAACTGGCTCCTCTGCATACTGGGTGACCCCTATAACCTCCCACCCCATGTGTAAAGTAACCTTTGTATGGGTTCATACTTTGACTTTGCTTCAGTCTAGATAATGTCAGGAGGTGTGTTTGTCTGCTTTACCCAAGGTTGTCCCCTTTCTTCAGCATCTAAACATATTGCTTATGCTGTTGTTTATTTTAGCTTTGCAGGGGCGGGAGATGGGGTCAGCACGCATTTGCCACATTGCAGCCCTTATTGCATGGTCCCCGAGGCTGTTCACTGAGAGATGGATTAGGGTGACCGAATGGCATGGGTGCAAATTCAGGACAGCGTGTGTAAAAATTCAGGACAAAGGGCAACATTCAAGACAAACATTCAGGACAGAAGGTCAAAATTCGGGACAAAAGGTAAGTTTTACAGACACATCAGAAGAGGACACGCAATAGTATATAAGTAAGTAAATAGACAACCACTTAAGTACAAGTAAAAAGAAGTTTATATTAGGTTGAGACAATTGTGCACTTCATGGTTTTTCAGTATGCGCGTAGCTTTGAGCAAATGTGCAGGTCTTTTTGTGGTAACAATACTGACCTCCTCCACCTATCCAGCCTGCCAGGGAAACACCCTATGCCCTGGCCGGCCAGTCCGGCCTTCCTACCACCTTCCAAAGAAGACCCTCCTCTTCACATAGACCCTCTCTCATCTGTATTTAATTTCTTTTATAGTACTACTCTTCCAAAGTAAGTAGGACAAGGTGTTGTAGTGTGTTACATCACGCACATATTATATAGAGACAATGAATCATATACATTTGAAAGTCAATCTGTAGCAAATGGTGTAATCATTCTTTCATCCATCATTCAGTCTTTCACCATTCATTCTGTCCTTCCATCTGTGTGCCGATCCATGTCAATAGTCAACCATTTTCAAACCTTTCCATCATCTATCCTTCCATTCCTCCATCCACCCTTTCACTCATCCATCCCTCCATTCATCCTTTCACCTATCCATCCATACACTCATCCATCCACTCTTCCACTCAGCCATCCATTCACTCATCCAGCCATCTACCCTTTTACCCATCCAGCCATCCTTTCATTTACTCATTCATCTGCCCAGTCGCTCATCGTTCCAACCATCCAGTCATCCATCCATCCTTCATCCCTTTCTCTCTCCATTCCTCTTTCATTTTGGAAATCCATCCTTCCATCCGCCCATCCATCTACTTAATCATTAATAAATCCATCCTTTGACCCTATCACTCATCCAACCTTTCACTCATCCATCCATCCTTTCATCCATCCACACTTTCACTCCTTCACTCATCCATCCATCCTTTCTCTCATCCATCCACCCTTTCACTCCTTCATTCATCCATCCATCCTTTCTCTCATCCATTCACCCTTTTTACTCCTTCACTCATCTACCCACCCTTCTGTCCATCCACCCTCCCTTTCACTCACTCATCCAGCCTTACATCCATCCTTTCACTCATCCATCCATTCACCCTTTCACTTATCAATTCATCAATCCATCCATCAGTTCACTCATCCATCCACCTATTCACTCGCCCATCATCCACCTTTTCACTCATCCAACCATCCTTTTACTGATCCATCCTCCCTTTTACCCAACCATCTGCCCTTACACCTATACATCCATCTATTTACCCTCATCCATCCTTCCACGCACGCATTCATCCATCCCTTCTCATTATCCATCTATTCACCCTTTCACTAATCCATCCAGCCATCCACCCATCCCTTCACTCACCCACCTTTTCACATTAATTATGAGCTGAGCCTTTGTCTGCTGAGTTTAGACAGGAGAGGTCCATCAAGGACTTCATCCTGCTGCAGTTCCTAAAGCAAGGGGTGGGGCAGGGGAGGGCTCACTATGACCCTGCACATAGGTAGTCAGAAAAAATGGAAGTCATGAGTCATGATACACAGTGCCACTGTGACATGGTGCAGTTTCCAGGGCTATAAGTGGGATGAAAAAACTGGGTGTCTCTCCAAAGTGGGTGTTGGATGTAATTAAGGGCATGGCTTAAAAGACCTAAGCTAAAAATCTGTGATTAGCATAGTGTGCCGACCGACTGGTAATTTGCGGCTTCTGTCATTACATCCATATATATAACACAACAAGTAGTGTTACACCTACAAGGCAGAACTATTGGCTTTGTCAATGGGTGCTAGTTGCATAAAATAAAAACCGCAGCAACCATGGCTTTGTTCAATAAAACAGTTTTAAAATAATGAGACCTTGAAAGACCCATAACCCTTTTTTTTAAACTTTCACCAGCTTCTTTTCATGAACTGGATTCTTATCTAGCAGCATGGGCGTATTTGCTCATTTCTTCCACCTGACTGAATGCCCTGCCCTGGACCGAGGCAGAAGGAGGCCCACCACATGCAGTAAGAGCACAGACTGGCCCATTGTCATTGTGTATCAGTCGCAGACAGAATGACAATGGGCGGGGTGGGGCTACTCTTGTGCTCAGAGGAGTGTGAGGCAGCCCCATAAGTGAACAGAGGCTTCTGGTTGGGAAACAGTGATGTTCCCCAATGCCCAATATTACATTCAAAAGGTGTCCATAAAAGGGATCCTAACGGACAACGGATGAGAGATCAAAATTATGGACGGTTCGTGAAATTTACGGACGGTTGGACACCCTAAAAGGGATGGTTTGAGAAGGGCGAAATGGATTCAGATTTTACACAAACTGCCCCTGATTGGTAAATGTTGACTTTGAGGTGCCCCTGCCTGAAGGCAAGGGTATGGTGGTAGCGCAGTGAGTTAAAGAAGAAACAAACCTTCTTTCCAATCGTTATTTAAGTCACTTAAAGGCAGGGCAAATGGAATTATGAGTTTCGGCAGAAGTGTCATTTTCCCAAAAATTATGGGTTTGAGTTTACTGCATTTGTTACATAATCTATCTGCTGATGCATAATCTGCAGATTAAAATGAAAGATGTGATTCTAGGTCAAACAAAACAAAAGTTACTTAAAATGTGACAAAGTGTTCTGGAGCAGTGGAGGCCCTTTGCAAAGAATGACTGGTAATTTTGTGGTTGCTTATTGCTGTATGTGGGTGTTAGACTGGTACTAATGAGGTGATATATTTCCTTTGACAGTATTACAGGAGTTAAAATGACAAAATAATGTAATACTGCTAACCACAAAACGTACCACATTGTGCTACATAATATACCTTTTCTTGCTGCATAATTTAGTCAACCCAGCCGCATAACTTAGTCTTCTATTGCCACATAATTCCAGTGGCTCTACTTAAAGCTTCATGATGGCAAAGATTTATATTTTTTGAGATGTCATTTATGGGTGTCATCAGCTGAGTTCTGGAATAATGGCGACACATAACAATGCTCCCATTAGGTGCAGTATGATTACTTCTTACTTTAATATATAAACCCTATATTTTGTAAGAACTTGTTTTATCTCAAACCCTGCATCATTTTGCAGGAGCCCAGCTTAGACGTGTGAAATACTAATTTAAAATAATGACTTACATATTCACAGTGCTGTCTGCCACTGGCAGGGACCTCTTAGCACTATAAACAGAGCAGCTGGAATTATGCGGCAGAAGGCCAAACTATGGGGCAGGGTTGACCGAATTATGCGGCAAGAAAAGGCAAATAATGCATCATAATGTGGCACATTTTGTATAGCATTACTGCAAATATGTTGTCATTTTTCACTTGCTAACACTGTCCTGATACATATTGTCCCTTATAAGTAGCAATTTAGCACCCACATATAGCAAAAAGCAAAAGAAAAGTGACAAGTCAACCTTTGCATAGGGCTTTACAGTGCACAGTAACACATGTTGCTGCATTTTTTTTTACTTTTAAACTGTTTGAACCAGAAATATATTTTTTTAATGTTATGTTATGTTATGTTATGTTAAAATCAATTTATAAAGCGCTCGTACGCCCGTGGGCTTCATGGCGCTATAGGAAGTGTGAAGAGTCCCTCGCGCTCCCCAGCTCTCCCGCATTACCTACGATGCCGCCACCCTCCTAGCCCTTGACCCCGGTCGCGCCCCCAACTGCGTCCAAGCCGCTCCTGGACACACCCATGGACCTTTCTCTTGCTACTCCTGCAAATTCAGCGGCACCGTCAACATCTCCGCCACGACCACATCACAGATCCCCGACCCCAACCACCTACAATGCATCCTTCTCAACACCCGATCAGTCCACAGGCACGCCATTGAACTATGGAATCTACTAGACACCATTTCTCCGGACATCGCCTTCCTTACGGAAACATGGATGAACGCTTCCTCCGCACCAGACATCACCATTGCCATCCCTGAAGACTATAAGATCACTCGCAAAGACCGTACCAGCCACACAGGAGGAGGGATCGCTATCGTCCATAAGAAATCAATCCGCATCTCAACCAGCTCTGACGCCAACCTCGCCAACTCCGAACACCTCCACTTCCAAATACACATCGACCCCAAGACCACACTCAGAGGCACCCTCCTCTACAGACCACCAGGACCCCGAGCTAAATTCAGTGAAGACATCACGGACTTCATCACTCCACACGCGCTCCCCTCCAAAGACTACATCCTTCTGGGAGACCTCAACTTTCACCTTGAAAAGATCAATGACCGCAACACCGCCACCCTCGTGGACAACCTCGCCAACCTCGGACTTAAACAACTAGTCACTTCCCCCACCCACATCGCAGGCCACACACTCGACCCAATCTTCACCTCCAGCAACCATGTCTCCTTCAGCCACACCACGGACCTCCTCTGGACTGACCACAGCTGCGTTCACTCCACCTACAACAAACCAAAACCCAACATCCACCTCCAACCTACCCTGCAAAGAAACTGGAACAAAATCACCACGGACCAAATCTCCGCATCGCTCCTTCGAAACTCCCCAGCCCTCTCTTCTAACACCAACGAAGCCGCCGCCAACCTCACCCTATGGTTATCCAACACCGCCGACACCTTAGCACCACTGAAAAAACGTCAAAGCAAACCTGGCAGCAAGAAGGCCTCATGGTTCAACGATGATCTCAAGAAGTCCAAGAAACTCTGCCGCTCCCTTGAAAAGGCCTGGAAAAAAGACCCAACCACCAGCACCAAGGACGCCTTCAAATGCGCCACCCGCACTCACCACCAATTGATCCGAAAAGCCAAGAAAACAGCATTCAAGGATCGACTTGACAACAACGCCCACAACAGCAAGGAACTTTTCAACATCGTCAAGGAATTTTCCAATCCCTCGGCCAACTCCAACGACATCACCCCCTCTCAAATCCTCTGCGACTCCCTAGCCTCATTTTTCCACAACAAGATTGCAGACATCCACAACAGCTTTGACAACCAACCCGGAAACCAACCCACCCTACCATTTGCTGATCATCTTCCCCCCGTGAACACCCTTAACGACTGGAACCCAATCTCCACTGAGGACACCATCCGCCTGATGAATTCCATCCACTCAGGATCCCCCACAGACCCATGTCCTCACCACATCTTCAACAAAGCAGACTCCGTCATAGCACCGCACCTCCGAGACGTCATCAACTGCTCCCTCAACTCCGCCACCTTCCCGGAAGACTGGAAACATGCTGAACTCACCGCCCTTCTGAAAAAACCAACAGCAGACCCCACCGAACTCAAAAATTACCGCCCCATCTCGCTTCTTCCATTCCCGGCCAAAGTCATCGAGAAAGCTGTCAACAACCAGCTCGCCGCCTTCCTCGAAGCCAACAAATCCCTCGACTCCTCTCAATCTGGCTTCCGAGCAAAACACAGCACTGAGACCGCCCTCATCGCAGCAACAGACGACATTCGAACTCTACTGGACAATGGAGACACAGTCGCCCTCATCCTCCTTGACCTCTCTGCAGCTTTCGACACAGTCTGCCACAGCACCCTTTTACAACGCCTCAATAACATCGGAATCCAAGGAAAAGCACTTGAATGGATCACCTCGTTCCTCACCAGAAGAACCCAGAGAGTCCGCCTTCCTCCATTCAAGTCCGAGGCCTCTGAAGTCATCTGCGGCGTACCACAAGGATCCTCGCTCAGTCCCACCCTCTTCAACGTATACATGAGCCCCCTCGCGGCCATCGCACGCCAACACAACCTCAACATCATCTCTTACGCGGACGACACTCAACTGATCCTTTCCCTCACCAATGACCCCAGCACCGCCAAAACTAACCTACACGAAGGAATGAAAGAAGTTGCCGAATGGATGAAACAAAGCCGTCTGAAACTGAACTCGGACAAAACAGAAGTCCTCATCTTAGGTACATCCCCCTCTGCATGGGACGACTCCTGGTGGCCAGAAGCCCTCGGAAAAGCACCCATCCCGACAGACCACGCACGGATCCTAGGTGTCATCCTGGATTCTTCACTCTCAATGAACAGACAAGTCAGTGGCATATCCTCTTCCTGCTTCAACATTCTTCGCATGCTCAGAAAAACATTTCGCTGGATCCCCTCCGAAACAAGGAAAACAGTCACCCACGCTCTGGTCACGAGCCGACTGGACTACGGAAACACCCTCTACGCAGGTACTACCGCAAAACTCCAGAAGAAACTCCAACGAATCCAAAACGCCTCAGCCAGGCTCATATTAGACATCCCACGCAACGAACACATCTCTGGTCACCTTAAAGACCTCCACTGGCTACCCGTCAATAAGAGGATCACTTTCCGTCTGCTTACCCACGCACACAAATCACTCTACGACATCGGACCAGATTGCCTCAACTCACGACTGTCCTTCTACACCCCCTCCCGCCAACTACGTTCTTCCAGCCAAGCCCTCGCCACTGTACCTCGCATCAACAAGACCACCATGGGAGGCAGATCCTTTTCATACCTGGCTGCTAAAACATGGAACTCACTCCCCGCTTACCTTCGCCTTACCCAGAACCACCTAGCATTCAGAAAGCAACTTAAAACATGGATATTTGACAAGTAATCCTCCTCCCCTTCCTAAGCGCCTTGAAACCCTATGGGTATGTAGTGCGCTATACAAATTCCATGACTTGACTTGACTTGAAGAGTCCGAACAACATAACACTAAGCTAACAAAGGCTAATGGTAGGCTTGAGAGAACAACCAGGTTTGTAGTCCCTTATGGAAGGTGAGCAAATCCTTACTCTGCCTAATCGGTAAGGGGATGGAGTTCCAAAGTGAAGCTGCTAGATGGCGAAAGCAGCAGCCGCCCTGTCGCTTCCTTTTAAAGCGAGGAACCTCCAATAAGGATTTTTGAGCAGAACGCAGGCTTCTAGTGGGAGTATATTTAGAAACCAGACTGCGAATAAAGGCAGGGCATTTATCTTGTGTGGCCTTGAAGGTGATACAGCCAGCTTTAAAGGCAATGCGTTGGCAAATCGGAAGCCAGTGTAGCTTTTCTAGTCCTGGTTTGATAGAAGACCATTTTGGCTGTTGTAAAATGAGTCTAGCCGCCTGGTTCTGGACTAGTTGAAGTCTCTTTGACAGGCACACTGGAAGTCCCAGGTAGACGCTGTTGGAATAGTCCAGGCGGGACATGACCAAGGCAATAGTGACCTGGATGAAGGCAGGCTGGGTGAGTAAGTGAGCAATTTTTTTTATTTTCCTCATTTGGAAAAAGCTTGCGGAAACCACGGCACCCACCTGGGTTTTTAAGGACAGGTCCGTATGGAGCGTGATACCTAGGCTCTTTACAGCAGTGGACCTTACAGGAGGAATGCCCAGGTCTGCTGGCCAGTAGTTGACACTCCAGCTGGATAAACTGTTCCCGGGCAAAAGTAGTTCTGTTTTGCCCGGGTTAAGTTTTAGATGGTTTTCGTTCATCCAGCATTGGATGTGTCTCATGGTGTTCTGAAATTCGGACACAGCATCAGGGATGTTCAGTTGGAATAATAGCTGTAAATCGTCCGCATAGTTGAACACCGTGACTTTAAATTTCTTAAGGGAATGAAGAAGAGGGCGGAGGTAAAGATTAAATAATAAGGGGGATAATGACGACCCCTGCGGGACTCCACAGGTGGATGTATGCCTAGTGCCTGTAAAGCTGCCAAGTTGAATTGCCTGAGTCCGACCCTCGATAAAGGAAGTGATCCAGCTCAACGCTGGTCCTCTCAGGCCAGCCTGTTCGACACGGTTGAGCAAGATGTCATAGTCAACCGTGTCGAACGCAGCCGAGAGGTCAAGCAGCACCAGGGCTTGGTGTGTGTCGGCGTCCGCATTGGCTCTAAGGTTGTCTTGAAGCGCCAGGATCACCGCCTCTGTTGAGTGGCCTGGGCGGAACCCCGCTTGATTAGTCTCCAGATAGTTGGTGGTCTCGATGAAATTAGAGACACTCTTAGAGTCATGAGCCTCCAATACCTTTGAGAGGTAGGGCAGCAGGGAGATAGGTCGATAGTTTGTAAGATCCGAGGGATCCTTCCCTTGTTTTTTTACCAACGGTATAAGGAGGGCTTTTTTAAAATCTGTGGGGACTCTGCCTTGTCTGAGGGATTCATTGAGAATAGGCAGGAGTGCGTGTGGGAGAGATAAGCCTAATTCTCTAAAGATGGAAGGGGGGCAAATATCATTGGGTGACCCAGATTTGATCCGTTGAAGGAGTTCCGACAATTGTTTGGGGTCAATCGGAGGAATGTGGTCTAAAATCTCTGGATTCTTGTAAGCGTCCTCAATGGTGTTGCTGGCAGGGTGTAGTGGTATACTTTGTTTGATTGTAATGATTTTATTAATGAAGTAGTTGTTCAAATCATCACATAAAGCTTGAGAATGTGCGATAGGTAGTGACGTACGCTCATCGTTACAGAGGTCGTTCACTATTCTAAAGATGTCTTTAGTTTGATTCTGAGAATGCAGAATTATGCCTGAAAAATAATCAGTCTTCCTCTTAAGAATGGTTTTTTGGTAGAGACGTCGGCTAAGGCAATAGACCTCTTTATCTTGTGGAAGATAATTTCTGCGCCAAATTCTCTCTTTTTGCCTGACCTCTAGTTTAAGTTGTTTGAGGTCCGCAGAGAACCATTTATGAGCCTCTTTGTCGCGTGAGCGTGAGAATTTTACACTAGGGGCATGAATATTGGCAGCACTTTGGATCCATAGGAAGAGCGCTTCATAGATTTCATCTACGTCTCCCAAGTTGTTGAGTGGTGGCAAAGTAGCGGCCAAAGTGTCCAGAAAAGCAGGAAGATCTATCGCCCCCCATTTGCGAGTTACCCCTCCAGGCTGTGGAGGAGTCTGATGTTGTCTCTTTACTTGAAGGGAAAAGTAAACAAAATGGTGATCAGACCAGATGCAGGGCTGAATCAAGATAGACGTTAGTGGGAGATTATGCGACCATAGTTGGTCAAGATGATGGCCTTTCTCATGAGTGGAAGACTGTGTGAATTGGATCATATTGATGTCGGTGAGTGAATCAAACAGTTCTCTAGCTTGGGTGTCAGTGTCCAGGTTGTCAAACCACAGATTAAAGTCTCCAATAAGGATGGTATGAGGGTAATTCGTGGTGATAGATGCTAATTGTTCGGCGAGTCTTGAGGGAAAGGCGGGCATAGATTGTGGGGGATGGTAAAGTAAAACCAGGACTATGGCGCCTTTCTCAGTGTCAGTTTTTATGACTAGGTTTTCAGTACCAGGTAGCAGCAGGGACGGGCGACTAATGAAGTTATGTTTTTTATTAATAATGGCCGTCACTCCCCCTCCGGCTTTACCTGGGGCGCGATTTACTGCCAGTATATAGTAGTCTGATGGAAGTGAGGCCAGTATGTCAGGCTGCGAATTCTCAGTGAGCCAAGTCTCTGTGAGTAGTAATAGATCGGGTTTCTTTGAGGTAAGTAGCAAAAAGATGTCTAATTGATGCTTCACCAAGGATCTAGTATTAAGGTAAATGCAGTCCAGCTTGAGCAGAGGTAGGTTAGGGCAGGTGGGGAGTTTGATAGGTGCCATACTGCGTTTGTAATTCGGTCCCGGAGGTGAAATGACCTGAGAAATGCCTAGATCGCTCAGGCGTTTAAGCGTGTAACAGGGGAGTGAGGGGCAAAGAGGCGCAGGAGGTCTAAGGTCTAAGAGTTCCTGGGCGGTGTATGTGTGGATGGGTAAACGGGCAGAATGACATGGCCCTGGTCCTGTGCGGTCACGGACGGGCACAGACGGGCTTACCTTAGGCGCACCTTCGGCGCGCCACCGTCGCGCCCGCTGCGCCCGTCCGCTGCGCTCCCGGAGGCACATTGCCTCTTATGCTCTCCCTCGGGAAGCACTAGAACGCTGACTGCGTCCAGGCTCCCGGGAGACACCCACCCAAGATGGCGCCTCGCACTCCCCTCTCCAGACCCTGATGGCCGGGGAGAGTGTGCCACGAGAGGCAACAAGAACCTGCACAACTAAAAAAACGTTAGTCACACAGAAAAACGCTATTTAAAATGCAAATTATGCAGCAGATGATGGATTATGTGGCAAATGCAGCAAATCCTTAATTTTGCTAAAAATGCTGCAGTTGCACAATCTCATAATTCGAGTGGCGCTGTCTATACATACAAAGGTCACTATTCCTTAATTCACCAACTAGCGTTCCGTTATGTGCCGCTCCGCGTTAACACACACAGACATATGCAGTGATGGTATTTGCTAACTGAGGTTCGATAACCGAACAGAATCCATTTATCACCATTTAGTTTAACCGGTTTTACTTTTCATTTAAAATCTAGCTGTTAGTGCATTATTTTATACGCCGTTAAGTGATGGTGAAAAAAATAAAAAACAACTTAGACAATTTTTTTTAGCCACCTCTTTGACCCTGCCGCCACAGCCCTCACGGCACTCTGATCTCAGTTCCCATTCTTTTCAATGCACTTCAAAGGCTCTGTGTAAAGTAAGACAACCTGGAAATGCGGCAATTAAACAAGAAAGCACTTCCAAGCCATCCTCATTTACATGCACTTGAAGAGGCATTTTGGCAACCCTGGAAACCATCCAAGGCCCCCAGAGGGGCGCGCCCCACAGTTTGAAGAACTCTGCTTTAGAAGGATAAACTACCAGGAACACAAGGAGTCATATTTCCTTAACTTACAATTAGGTCGCTTGGTTGAATTAAATCTAAGGGCAATGCCCCACAGGGCACTTCAGATTGTTTGTGTTTTACTCACAATTTGCCTTCCTATCACTACCGAATGCTCTCTTCTCCTGCAATGTCTCATCCCGGTACCCAACTTTGAGTGTGCAGTCCATTTACTAATTATTGACATATTAAACAGACTTCAATTTCGGTGTCAGTCAGTGAACAGGTCCATGAAAGAGCAGGGAAAGAATGCTTATCAGGTAAAAAAAAATATTTTTAAATGTTTTATTTAGTTGACACATGCTTTCCTACAGCCCTGTTTTGAACCAGTCAGGGTTTAACTCAGCAGCAGCTCCTCCCCTAAGGTGGAGGAGTGCCGCCCGACTGCTCTTTGAGCAGTGCAAAAGGAAAAATAAAATGATAATAAAACAATTTTATCATTTTATTTTTCGTTATTGTGGCAGTTTTATGGGACAGGGAGGGACTGGACCGTCTTCACAGCCAGCAGAGGGAGGAGTGGTTGTTGCACTTAAGTGTACATGACGATTTGGCCAGTAATGTTGGGCCGGCCAAACAATCCTGCTCACTTAGCATGTTCTCAATCTGGCTTTATTGCACAGCCTGGATGGAGAACATTCAAAGGCTTCCACTCCAGGGTGCTCAGACCAATCACGATGCTGCTGTCATGTTGGTGACAGCAGCGTCGTGATTGGCTTAGGTGAGGTTTGAAGCCTGCGTGCATCAACGGAAGACAAGAAGAGGTTGGAGGAGACGAGGTGGCCGGCAGCCAGATAAGTGAATTATTTTTTTCTAACCACCCCGCCCACTCTCTTTATACCATTCCATGGCAGCCGCCACAGGTTTGTCTTGAAATCCTTAGTCTGTTTATTTTGTCCATAAACTGTGTCCAATGTTCATGGACTGACTTAAAGTATAGGGGGATCCCACAGCAGTGTCCACCAGGCACCTAATGTTTATTTTTTACCTAGATAGTCTACAGTATATTATGAGAGCTGTCCAAGGATGCTTTTTTCCGGTTCAAGGAAGACCTAGCTTGGCAGTTCGGGCTGGACTGTTCCAATGATGCACAGGGTCAAGACTGATTTGCATATAGCTGGGTCTGAACTGAGGTGGCGTAGTGAGCTAAAGAATGAGGATGGATTCAACCCAGATATGTGACTGAGGTTGAGTGTCTGAAAAGTTTCAGCGCTCCGTTCATCGTCTTCTTGTGTTTGCTTAGCTTGCCCTCAGCAACAGAACTTGACAATTAAAAAAACAGAAGCACTAGACTGTGGGGCCCCTGCCACCCTCACAGGGTTTTAAAATTAAAAAACACAATGAAGGTATCTTCATGAACCTTCGGCTCTCGAAATCTCAAAAGGTTTGAGGGTCAAAACTGACATAACTCATAATACCTGAAAAGTCACTCAAGTTTATTTTGTGTACTTTAAATTGTGCCCTGTACACTTGTCAATATGTAGTAGTTGCAAGAGCTACTGCATATTTGTTACTAACTAAGGAGCCTAATGATCAGAGGTTGAAGTGAGTGGGATTAGTTGAGAACTATATTTGCAAACTTTTTTAATTTTATCAAAACAGTTCCCATACTTTATGTTAACTGTTCCCTCACTTTTATGGCCCGATTCAGAAAGGTTAACTTACACTTTTGTGTAAGTTTGAGATCCTTTGTTATTCACAAAAGTATTTTACTAGTAGTATCTTTACAACTGCAGAGCCTCCTCACATAAAAACGTAGGATTGTCCTATCTTTTAATGTGCGGGGACTCCTCAGTCATAATGATGACATTAGGTTGCCTCAAGTTGAAAGCAAAAGGAAGAAACAACACTAGTTTAGAATGTTTTTTGTTTTTTACTTATGCGTCTGACCTCGCCCTCATGCTCATTGACCTCCACCTCAATGTGGTTATGATCACAGTTCCAATATTTTTTTATGCACTTCGACCACTGCTTATGGACTCTCATGGAATACCAGTCTGTGCTTCCAGCAAGGCAAGAGCATACATGCCAACCCTCCTGATTCAGGCAGGAGACTACCGATTTCAAGGCTAATCGCCCACCTCCCGATTCCTGCATGCAGAAACTGATTGCCGAATGATGACCTGCTGGTGATAAGGCAGCCTGCCCACACTAGTTATCAACAATATGAAGGATACGTCTCAACTTTCAGACACGGATGTGTGCGCTATTCAGTGGATTTTTCAGCCACAAGGCAGTCTAAATCTAATGGCATTTGGAAACAAACCTGCTCCTACATGCTTCAAAAGCATATGTGCCAATAGGCCTGATTTTTGGTGCTAAAATACCTTCTTTTGGTAACCCAGCCTGAAATGTTCTCTTCTTCAATAGAAATAAATGGTGGAAAAACATTTTCCCTGTTATGTTTTTTTAATCTGCCACTTTCCTCTTCTAAAATGTTGGCATGTATGCAAGAGCTATATGATGTCATGTCATATGAACCAAGAGCCGACAGACTAGCCGGTGGGTTCAAGTGGAGACTTTGCTTATCATCACACCAGCGAATTGTAGTCAAGTTAAGGTTAAGTCTGTATGTTCTTTGCCATAAAACAAATACATGGGCTATTGTACACAAAATGACTGTACGAGTAATCAATGGACAGACACGGGAGCCAACGCCTCTCTCGATATTTCTTGATATGAAAATGAGCCCACCCTCTGGGGCCAGCCATCCCTAACACTTCTTGGACCATCGCCACACATTGACAAAAACCTCAACTAAATAATCTGCAAGATACATAAATATCTTTTGAGCAGAGAGTGTGAAATCGACAGAAAAACAAAATTAGTATAGGTGTTATAGTGCTTAACGCATCACAGGTGCAGTCACACTCTGTAATTGGCGTGCACCCACACTAGCAGTGTTAATTGAACGTTGTTGGTGAGGAAAGCAGAGCTTGGTCTAACCCTGGAGAGAAGCAGTGGGCGGAGCTGAAAGAGACAACAGGCAGCTTTTCAGTCACACCAATGGAATGAGAAAGAGTCCTTCCTGAGAGAACATGGGGCTGACTGGCAGAAGGCATTAATGTTTTTATGTATTTGTGAAGTATGTGATTGCTCTGTACGTCTCCTATTGGTCACTTTAGAGCACTTTAATTGTGCCAAAAGGTGAACATTTTAAAAGGAGGTGGTTAGACTCTAAAGGTGACAAGGCTCTTCACGGTGCGGGAGCTGAAGGCATCAGGACCCTAGTGTCGACCGCCAGAACTTGTTGACCGTCCCTCGAGTCGCTAAGGCGAGATGGGGAGGTAAGGCCTTCTCCTCTCTGGCCCCTAGACTCGGAACGAGCTCCCTTCAGAACTCAGGGGCCAGGAATCTCTTCTGCTCTTCCGAAAGGGCCTTAAAACTCTACTCTTTACTGAAGCTTACTCCTAGGCCTCTACACCTTATGTCTTTTTACCTGCACCTGGCTTTATTCCATCATTTACGCCTTCACGCCTTCGGGCAAAGTAGCGCTTTTACAAATCTCTATTCAATTCAATTCAATTCAAGAGAAACGTTTGTTTTATTGTTCAATAAATTATACAGTAATGCTAAATTCATGACTACTGTGAGTTGTGACGAATGCATTCGGAATCCTATACATTTAGGATCCTAATTTGGGAACAAGTTGCAAGTGTTTGCTATTTCTGGCAAGCCACACCTGCAAACTGTGGCAGCAAATAGCACACTTCCTGATTGCACATCTCACAATGAGGGCTAACATGCACAGTTAGGGTGTTACTTCCTGGTCAGAGGTTCCCAACTAGTAATCAGGTATACATTTTGTACCCTTTAATTAACACTGTAATAAGCGTGTGTGCAATTTGTACCCTTGTTTTGCGCTTCATCATAATCTTGCCTTTAGACTTCTTTTCTTGGATGTAGAGATTGTTTTGAAAACTCTTCTCTTAATATTTCTAACGTCCATATTCATCCCTCTTCTCTTCTGTGTTTTGAGCTCTACTGACATGTTGAGCCTTATACATAAAATAAATAAATCACATAACTATATGGTCATGTCTAAAGAAGGTGTGCGTTCAAGCTAAGAACAGAACAGTCGTCCCTTAAGGTTAGAAATAGCCTGCAACTATCCCCCGAACATGCTTGCTCTGATGCCCCATCTCGAGGCTCCGACTTTTCACAATACTTAGTTAAATAAGTATATATATATATATATATATATATATATATATATATATATATATATATATATATATATATATATATATATATATATCAAGTCTTGCAGGATAACACTGAAATGAGGAAAGCCGACAGGAAGCTAACAATAAAGTGTGTATATTTATTTCGAAATCTTGCCAGCAGTCACCGCACAGGAAACCGGCATTCACTCTTAATGCCAGACGCGTTTCAGGAGCAGATGTCCTTTCTTCAGTGGCAGCGAAGGATTGAAAGTTTGCGCTGCACACGCTCGTTTAAAATACATTCCTCACACCTGCCTCAGTGGGCGTGGCACCCTTGGCCTTCTGGTGTTTGTAGTCCGTGTGCATCAATTATCCCCAGTGGGTGCGTTCTTTCATTCTTCAATAATGCATAAATGTCTCCCTTGTGGGTTGATGCCGTATTCACAGTGTTGTTGCTGCCTTGCTTTACAGAAACGAAAAACACTCTTGCAGACTCAAGCCCTGAACTGGGGTCTGCGCGCTTTCCTCCCTATGATTCCCAGCCAAATGCCTCTGCTGGGACGGGCCCGCTTTCAAGCGGTGGTCTTTCCTCAACGGCCGTGCTCGCCGTTTACAATTCCAAGTCTTGCAGGATAACACTGAAATGAGGAAAGCCGACAGGAAGCTAACAATAAAGTGTGTATATTTATTTTGACATCTTGCCAGCAGTCACCGCACAGGAAACCGGCATTCACTCTTAATGCCAGACGCGTTTCAGGAGCAGATATCCTTTCTTCAGTGGCAGCGAAGGATTGAAAGTTCGCGCTGCACACGCACGTTTAAAATACATTCCTCACACCTGCCTCAGTGGGCGTGGCACCCTTGGCCTTCTGGTGCTTGTAGTCCGTGTGCATCAATTATCCCCAGTGGGTGCGTTCTTTCATTCTTCAATAATGCATAAATGTCTCCCTTGTGGGTTGATGCCGTATTCACAGTGTTGTTGCTGCCTTGCTTTACAGAAACGAAAAACACTCTTGCAGACTCAAGCCCTGAACTGGGGTCTGCGCGCTTTCCTCCCGATGATTCCCAGCCAAATGCCTCTGCTGGGACGGGCCCGCTTTCAAGCGGTGGTCTTTCCTCAACGGCCGTGCTCGCCGTTTACAATTCCAAGTCTTGCAGGATAACACTGAAATGAGGAAAGCCGACAGGAAGCTAACAATAAAGTGTGTATATTTATTTCGAAATCCACTGGGGATAATTGATGCACACAGACTACAAGCACCAGAAGGCCAAGGGTGCCACGCCCACTGAGGCAGGTGTGAGGAATGTATTTTAAACGTGCGTGTGCAGCGCGAACTTTCAATCCTTCGCTGCCACTGAAGAAAGGACATCTGCTCCTGAAACGCGTCTGGCATTAAGAGTGAATGCCGGTTTCCTGTGCGGTGACTGCTGGCAAGATTTCAAAATAAATATACACACTGTATTGTTAGCTTCCTGTCGGCTTTCCTCATTTCAGTGTTATCCTGCAAGACTTGGAATTGTAAACGGCGAGCACGGCCGTTGAGGAAAGACCACCGCTTGAAAGCGGGCCCGTCCCAGCAGAGGCATTTGGCTGGGAATCATCGGGAGGAAAGCGCGCAGACCCCAGTTCAGGGCTGTAGTCTGCAAGAGTGTATTTCGTTTCTGTAAAGCAAGGCAGCAACAACACTGTGAATACGGCATCAACCCACAAGAGAGACATTTATGCATTATTGAAGAATGAAAGAACGCACCCACTGGGGATAAGTGATGCACACGGACTACAAGCACCAGAAGGCCAAGGGTGCCACGCCCACTGAGGCAGGTGTGAGGAATGTATTTTAAACGTGCGTGTGCAGCGCGAACTTTCAATCCTTCGCTGCCACTGAAGAAAGGACATCTGCTCCTGAAACGCGTCTGGCATTAAGAGTGAATGCCGGTTTCCTGTGCGGTGACTGCTGGCAAGATTTCGAAATAAATATACACACTTTATTGTTAGCTTCCTGTCGGCTTTCCTCATTTCAGTGTTATCCTGCAAGACTTGGAATTGTAAACGGCGAGCACGGCCGTTGAGGAAAGACCACCGCTTGAAAGCGGGCCCGTCCCAGCAGAGGCATTTGGCTAGGAATCATCGGGAGGAAAGCGCGCAGACCCCAGTTCAGGGCTTGAGTCTGCAAGAGTGTTTTTCGTTTCTGTAAAGCAAGGCAGCAACAACACTGTGAATACGGCATCAACCCACAAGGGAGACATTTATGCATTATTGAAGAATGAAAGAACGCACCCACTGGGTATAATTGATGCACACGGACTACAAGCACCAGAAGGCCAAGGGTGCCACGCCCACTGAGGCAGGTGTGAGGAATGTATTTTAAACGTGCGTGTGCAGCGCGAACTTTCAATCCTTCGCTGCCACTGAAGAAAGGACATCTGCTCCTGAAACGCATCTGGCATTAAGAGTGAATGCCGGTTTCCTGTGCGGTGACTGCTGGCAAGATTTCGAAATAAATATACACACTTTATTGTTAGCTTCCTGTCGGCTTTCCTCATTTCAGTGTTATCCTGCAAGACTTGGAATTGTAAACGGCGAGCACGGCCATTGAGGAAAGACCACCGCTTGAAAGCGGGCCCGTCCCAGCAGAGGCATTTGGCTGGGAATCATCGGGAGGAAAGCGCGCAGACCCCAGTTCAGGGCTTGAATCTGCAAGAGTGTTTTTCGTTTCTGTAAAGCAAGGCAGCAACAACACTGTGAATACGGCATCAACCCACAAGGGAGACATTTATGCATTATTGAAGAATGAAAGAACGCACCCACTGGGGATAATTGATGCACACGGACTACAAGCACCAGAAGGCCAAGGGTGCCACGCCCACTGAGGCAGGTGTGAGGAATGTATTTTAAACGTGCGTGTGCAGCGCGAACTTTCAATCCTTCGCTGCCACTGAAGAATGGACATCTGCTCCTGAAACGCGTCTGGCATTAAGAGTGAATGCCGGTTTCCTGTGCGGTGACTGCTGGCAAGATTTCGAAATAAATATAGACACCTTATTGTTAGCTTCCTGTCGGCTTTCCTCATTTCAGTGTTATCCTGCAAGACTTGGGATATATATATATATATATTTACAGCTCCGTTGGCACCGTAGTACAGCGCACTCACGGACGGGTGCATCAATCGTGTCGGTACCACCACGTATGTAATAACGCTCACTCCCCGCTCCTCTCAAGTAGCAGAAAAAAAGGCACTCCACAGGGATCAAAGCAGTAGCAAATTCCTTTTAAATCAGATATTGCGGAAACAAGTAAAACACGACGCTTTTCGGCGATGCCTTAGTCTGACTATAGTACACTAAATATAAATAAATAAATAAATACATTGATATACATACTTATTTAAAATTCATCTATATACAACAAAGCAGCAACAGATAAGTAAGAACCACTGTGCAAAACTTCGCAATGTTATAAAGTAAAGTGCAATAAGGAGAACTGTCCATAAATATTCAGAAAAACAATCATGATGTCGCATATAAATATATAAATATATAAATATGTGCATATAAATAAAGACTAGGTTCTTTCAGAAATAAATATACCCATAGATATAAAGTCATCATTGAGATTGGATAATTCATAAAAGGCACCCCTCAAGCCCACATGAAATTAATTTTATTCCTGTAAAAAGATCAAAATATCCGTTTGATGAAGCCCAAAGTGAGCTATATCATTGTACCACACGGACATGAGACTCAACTGTAAGCTGACCAAAATTGGCTTAAGAGCTATTGACGTGCAACCCTATATATATATATTAACTGACAAGTGTCATGCAGTGCTTGATTTGTGAAAGAATGAGCGCCGACGCCAGAAGCTTTCCTTAGAAGCCCTTGGTCGACACTATGGAATCCACCTCATCCATCTTTAATCCACTACCACTCACTCCCTGCCCCTTTATCTCACCCTTGCATGTTCCTGCTTTCTCCCATCATGACGGTATTCTATCTTTCTCTTTCTATTTCTTTCTCTTGATGTATGATTAGTAAAAATTAGTGTTGGTCCCCCCAAAAAGAGTGCCGGTCGCCCCCCACCAGCACCCACGGGCTCAAACTCAGCACTGAGTGCAGATGCCACATTCTATCTGAAGGGCTCGCCACCAGTGCTGCCGAATGGAGGGATTGCTGAATACTAAGACAGCCTAGTCTTGATTTCACCACTTTCTTGGACGACCCTACACTTTCCTTCTCCTGCCATTTTCACTGTTTTCCCACAATTCCCTTCCTTCTTTCTCCCTTTTCTCCATTTGTCTTGCTGTGGGACAATGTTTGATGACGAAATATTTGTGCCGGTGCCCACCACTTGCAACCACCAGCACAAAGTACGGACTAAGGGGCATATTTACAAGGGCTATATCTTTGCTTTTTTGGCTTTTAAGGCCAAAAAAGCGGAGAAAGAAATATCGCCCTATTTACAAGAGGGTGATAACATGCATTAGCGCATGTTAGCACCCTTTTACCTGACGCCTCCCTTCGCATCTCTAATGAGATGCAAAGTGGGCGCCACTGGGCAGAACAACCTTGTAAATATCGCTGATGTGCACATCGCAATATTTACAAGAAGGCCCAGGCATTTTTGCAGCGATGTTCCATGGAAAACATCGCTACCGCTGGAATAATTATCGCCATTGCGCTATGCGTTATTAATACAGCACTAGCGTGGTGATAAATATCAGTCGGGGATAACACTTCTCACGCTAAGAGCGGCCAGCATAACGCTGGCCGTTGATAATATGCCCCTAAAAGCCTTGCTAGGCCACCTGTTAGCGCCAGAGTAGCCAATTGTTACGAAATTGAATAGTCATGGGTGTCAGTGCAATGCAAGTATTCTCAGAAGTTGGTTGTCAGAGGGACAGGAAATGTGAACACATAAGCCCTAATGTGTCCTCAACCAGAGGTGCAATAAATGCACTCTAGCCGGATAAAGACCAAAACTCCCAAGACCGGATTCCACAACATAAAGAAACAGATTGAGGCTAAGGGGTGCTAGACCTAATCCCCAGGGAAGCCATCTTTTTGTCATTTAACCACACTGGCCCCAAATACCTAATCAGACGCTATCCCCACTACAACCCCCAGAGGACTCTGAGATCCTCTAACAATAACCTTCTAAAACTAGCTAACTTTAACCTAAAAACTAAAGGGGGTAAAACTCTTACCCACCTATCCTCCAAAGAATGGAACTCTATGCCCCAACATCTAAGATCCCTGACCAAGGAAATCCACTTCAGGAAACAACTAAAAACATGGATCTTCAGCCTATCTGACGAGTATGTGCTGGACACCATCTAATCCTGCCTAAATTCAATTTCCTGCACACTTTCCAGTTAGCGCCAGGATGCTTCTTCCGGAGCGACAGTCGCGCTTTACAAATACCAATACCAACAGTGAAGCGCTGCAGAAAAGCTGCATAACATAAGACCACATAATACAGCATAATAACATACCATCACTTTGCTACAAGAACTCATTGCATGTAGATAAGGAAATAAACATCCCAAAGGAAAAGAGGCGCTCTTGTACCATGATAGATCAAATTGATGACAAAGGAAGCAGCTCCTCGAATTTCGAAAAGGTATGACAGATATGCCTGAACAGTAAATTATTTATTTGCAGCTCATGTTTCATTTTCAAGTGTCACTTTTGCTGTACCTCGAAGACACTTTGAGAGGCGGGTGTTATCTGCCAGCAGATTGCACAGGAAAGGAATTATTTTAAGACTTACCACATGCTAAAAGGTTTAGTGCAAGTCAATTAACACAGTGATAAGCCTCATTAGCACTGCTAATAAGGCTTAGGCAATACTTCTCAACGCATGGCCTTATTCAGGTTCCAGATGGAAATGGTAGTTTTGATTTGTTTGCTATTCCCTCGGGCCAGTTTAAAACACAGGAAATGTTGTTCTCTCTCTATCCTTTAAAGTTTATCAGCAGTTTGCATCAAAGCACGTGCACTAATACAATTCCAAAAATGTATTCCTTACCGATAATTAGCAATTCATTATTGAGATATAAGTGTATTCGAAATAAATAATTCTTATTTCGCATATCTTAAAATATTTGGGGCAGATGTATAATTGATTCACACAGTCCAATGCATAAAAGTGTGTGTAATGTAAAGGGCAGGAGCGTGCCTTGTTTACCATTATATGGTAAGTCCTTTTCCTTTCCTAGCACTTGCACACTTTTGGCTGCCTAGCACCAATGCAGGCACCCTTGTGTTCAGGCAGGATGGTTTTTGTGCAGGAAGGGACACTTTCCTGCACAAAAACAATCCGGAGAGGCATTTTCCTCTTTCTACATGTGCTACAGAAAGCAGCACACGTAGATAGATTAAATGATGAGAAGCAATAAAGATATTTCTCCTTGTTTTGCTTCACTTTGGGAGGCAAACATTGTGATGCTTTCCCAGGTCTAACACTAATGGTAAATATGGAAATGTGCCAAAAAACATGGGTGAATGCGCTGGAACACCAACGCTCCACCCATGAAACGCCTTGCTGTTGAAGAGTATTGCAAGGCAGCCATTTTGTGCCTCACGTCACTCTCGATTTATGAAGCCACGCAGGTTCACGCAAGGTGTCTTTGTGTGTCTTGATCAATCTCCCTTAGGTTTTGTATCACCCTTCCACCCCCTTGCATAGTGCAAGGGCGATGCAAAACTTTGATAAATATGGGTCTTGGTGAAGGAATTGCCTTTTCACAAATCCTATTGCTCTTTCTCCCCAATAATGTGCTGTACGTATCGTCACCATCATCCATATGAGAACCTGGGTTGAGAGACAGTATTTATTGCTAGCTAGTGAAAAATGCGTATTTTATATTGTGTGTGATAACAAACCTATTTATTGCTGAATCCAGTAGCTCCACTAGAAAAGGCGAGTGGTAACATCATGGCAACAAGCTCAGGGGCATATTACCAACAAATAGCGACAATTATCGCTATGTTGGCTTAGCGGCAATATTATTATCGCTGAGCTCTGCCGATTTTTATCGCAGATAAACCATGCTATTATCAAGGTTTATCTCAAAAGCAATAAAAATCGTCCGAAATGCATGAATATCGCTGAAAAGTCAGCGATATTCATGCATTACCGAGCTAATGCTCTTAGCCATGTTATCCACCTACCATTGGATAACATGGCTAAGAACTGCTCTGGGCAGGATTTAGCTTTTGGAGATATTCGCGCTTAGCGCAAATATTTCCAAAAGTAGGTAATAGGAGATAGCGATGTTAGCGACTGTTTCCAGTTGCTAACATCTTGGCACGCCCACTTTGCATGTCATTACCGATAATTATCGCTGACATGCAAAGTGGGCCCCAAGATGATCACTATCTCCTACTTGCTGTCGCTAATAGGGCGAAAAAATTATCGCCGCTTTAGCGGGAAAAATTCACGCTAAAGCGGTGATAAGGCCCTTGGTAATATACCCCTCAGTTTGTGTTTTGCTACTATTAAGCGCAAGTGGAAAAAGGAGGGCAGATGCCATTTGTTCACGCTTTTAGCCCTGCTAAATGACCTGACATTCTTTACTAACACCTAGCACGAAGATGATGCACAAAGGGATCATAATGTTGAAAGAGAACAGAATAAATTGTAATTATTTTAAATGCCAGTGGTCCAATTCCAGACAGATCTCCACAGTGGACATTAACCTCTCTCAGACAGTGATCTTTTTCCTGTTTTCCCTCGAGGAGGTTATAGTTACTTTTCCACTTATGAATATGGAAAAAAACGGCAAATCTAAGAAAACTTGCCACTATCTTCAGTCAATAGCTCAATAACAAAAAAGCTTAAGTCACATTCACCGATAATTATGGGTTGATATTCAGAATATATTCATGCATATTTTTCGACAGCCCTTATTTTGCCCATCTATGAAATGTGACAGGAGAAACTTTCATCTATAAATATTCCTAGAAAATGATATTTTATGACTTTCTATTTTTTTTCATTACTCTGGCTCCAATTCCATTTTTTCTTGTTTTTTTCCAGAGCTCATGGTTATTGTTTTACTTTCACTCATTGTGTTGCCAGCGTCCTCACCAGGCTTGTATAAACCCTTTATCAAGACTTCATGACCTTCTGGGGTGTGATCTAGAAGAATCACGTTATCTGCATTTTAAAGAGAGCCTGTGCTCTGAGTATACCTTAGACAGAAGTATTAATGTCATTTTCAAGTCAAAAGGCAAGTCTGAGATGCTAAAGCAATGGTGCCTTTTTAGATGGCAATGCCATAACAATCCTCTGTCTTAGAATAGAAGGATTGGATCCTTGAAAGCAAGGGTGTAGGAAGACCACAAACATTGGGCATATTAGCAAGGGCATTATCGCCGCTTTAGCTGCGATTTTTTTATCGCCCTATCAGCAGGCTGTCGCTAACAGGCGTTAGCGACAGCTTACTGGCGTCAGTGGCCGGTTTTCCTATCGCCTTGCATGCCAGCGATGATTATCGCTAATGACATGCAAGGTAGGCGTTCCCAACTAGTAGCGACTGAAAACCGTCGCTAACACAACTTCCCCCTATTAGCAACTCAGGCGAAGCGATAAAAAAAGGTTAGCGCAATTATCACTAGTATTTAACACCTGCTGAAAACCTGACTTACCTGTATCCTCAATGGGAGGTGGATTTTCAGGCTTAGTCCACCATGGCGTTAATGCGTGAATATCGCTGGATTTCCAGCGATATTCAGGCATTTCACCCCTATCACTGGATATTTTTTATCACAGTGGAGATCAACGTTGTAATAGCATGTTTTCTTCGCTAAAATGTCAAGCGATAAAAATAAACGCGGTAAGCGCATTTTGCCATAAATATCGCAAGTACTTGCTTATATCCCCCATTGTTTTTCTGTAAAATGATTCTATTGATGCTGCCAAAAAGTGGTAAACATTTTTAAAACACTCAGGGGCATATTCACAAGCCCCTATCACCACCACAATGCCACTTGTAGTGACATAGTGAGGCGATACGGGCCTTGCCTTATTCACAAAGCAGTGTTAAGTCACTTAACGTGGCTAAGCGCTGCCTTGTGAATAAGGCTCCCTTTCATGCTGTATTTAGCGTGAAAGGGGCGTGCAGTGGATTTTTGCGGTGTGCATTCCACTGCAACATCCATTGATTTTGATGCTGCCCCCTATTCATAAGGGCAGTGTAAATAGTAGGCAGCACCAAAATTAAGAACAAAAAAATCCTGGTCTTAAACAGGCAAAACGAGGATAAATGCTTTCTTTCTCCTTGTTTTTGGTTTTTCCATGTGTGCTGTCTTGTGCAGCACACATGGAAAAAGCAAATTGCCATGGTTTGTGTATGTACACGAAGGTGTCCCTTCCTGTACATAAACAAATCTTTTTTTAAATGCCATTCTGTCACTTGTATGTGTGCTGCATTAAGCAGCACACATGAAAGTGAGAGAATTGCATTTAGGATTGTTTATGTGCAGGAAGAGACACCTTCCCACACATAAACAATCCTCCCTTGCACTCAAACAACCTTGCACTCTGGTGCAAGGGTGCCTGTATTGGCACTAAGTTGTTAAACTTAGCGCAAGCACAGGGGGAAACGCATGGCTGATTTGCGTTATCTGCGGACGCCAAGAAGGTCAAGGATTCGTTCTACCCGTTTTCAGCCACTTTGAAGTCTAACGGAGCTCCATGTTCTCGATCTCCATGTGTTTAACTTGATGTACTGTAATCCTGCGTCACTACCGGTCGCTTCCAAGTAGCGCACAAGGATTTTTGCCGTGCGTCGCATTGTCGGGTCGGTATGCATGCCACCATAAATATTCCCATAAATATTCAGAATTGATCATCAGACATCCGTCACTGCTATGCTTTTTTATTGATCAGGCTATCTTTTGATATCTAAGATCCCAGTGCTTTGCACGACTTGCCAGTAACTTGTAAGGCAATCGGCCTTGCATCTCCGATATCTATGCGGAGCACATGTTGATATAATCATGTTGATTGCATCTCAAGATTGAGCCCCTCTTTTTTGTTGTATCATGTTGATTGAACTATAAACATGAATTAAAGTTCCACCTACAAAGAATTATATTTACTGCGCCCTGACGAAGGAACTATGGACATGGGTTGTGTGTGTATTTTTCTGTATTATGAATATTGTGATGTCTTGTCCAATTTGCTTCATTGTGGTTTAGTTGTGCATGGTATGTTTGATGTGAGGATGTGTGGTGCTATTAGATGGATGTATGTAACTGTGCTTTTGGGGGTCATTGTATATATAAAATATGTAAATCAAGGAATTATATATATAGAATAAAAAATTTGATAACACTATTGTGTTATGAATATATCTTTTTTGTCTAATAACAAAAGAGAACAATTTTTATCAAACAACTTTTGTTGTGGGACAATGTTGATGTATATTAAATGAAGGATATATTACCTATGTACTATTGTGTTACCTAGGAGAAGTTTTGTTCTTGTGCTAGATTGTTCCCTGCCTCCCTCTCCTGGTATCCTCAGAATTCAGGGACCCTCTACTGTTTTTTGAGTTTTTTGGGAAACGCAAGGCTGCATCACATCCTTGTGAATATGGTGCAGCCTTGCGTTTCCGAAGTGGCGGAGAGAGGTGTTAAGCCAAGAAGGCTAATGCCACTCTCCGCCACTTCCTTGTGAATAACCCACTCAGCATTCTGAGTGAAATTGTTTTCTACAATATGTTTAACTAGAAGCAAATCAAACCAAGAAATCTTTATTTCGGCAATATACCATAAAAGTAAACAGTAGCATATAAAAAACTGTACACATAGATGACAATATTAATTACTCATAGCAAAAATAAATTCAAGCTAATTTTTCAGATAGACACAGTTGGTCAAAATTCATGAGTATAAAAGACAAGTATTAGACAATTCAATAGGTGCTAAACACAGTTTAAGAATAAAAAAAACACAATATACGGCCATGGGCAGCCAATCCAGGCTTAAGTTCGAGCAATTAAGAATCTGCGCTTGTGCCACATAGCTGTCAAAAATTGTGAAACGGCAAATACAATAGGACCAGTTGTGTCTGATTTTAGTAGTCTGAATGCTTGCATGCATTTTCAGAAGCCCAAGTTATTACATAAAGGGACAAGTCAGTACCTCCTAGCCTTGTGATACTCCGGCCAAAAAAATAAAACGTGAAGCTCGGTTTCAGTATCATATTTGCATGCTGGACAGTTCTTCGGGGCAGAGGGTGACCACCTACTAGTTAGAGCTCGCAAAGGTAGAACACCGTGCCTTCACTGAACATAGAGTTTTTTTGCTAATAGAGGATATATGTCATCAAGAAATCGCTCAAATAAGTAGCAATCTTTAACTAGCAGGAAGGAGGCAGTTATAGAGCCAAGTTGGTGATTGGATAATGTGGCATTAAGTCTAATCGCACGAAATGTATTTGTAAGCTGAGTGCGTGAAAGCGTTTTACAACCCCTCTCTGGATCAAACCATAGGGCAGGAACTTCTAGCCTTGTAATTTTTTTTTTTATATAAATAAGCCAGGGAATATTTCCTGCACACGGAAGGGTGAATATTTCCTTGAGTTCCTGTCTATAGTTTGTGAGCTCTGGAGTTACCCAGAGCCGGCACCAAAATCTGAGCGGTTTTAGCGCTAGCGCTTCGTCAATCGATCTGATACCCAAATCAAGCCTTAGAGGAAGGAGTGGGGTTCTAGACGGTAGTGCTAGCAACTGTCTTAAGAATTTATTTTCAGTCCTGGTGATTTTGGTCCTATTGCAGTGACCCCAAAGTTCGCCGCCTTACATAATGGCACCCCTGGCTTGTAATTTGTAAACCTCCAACGGTGGTCCAACAGGTTTAATAGTGGACTTGTTGGATAGTTTGAGGATTCCGCCCGAGAGTTGAGCCAATTTCAGTTGTGCCTTAGTCTGCTGGGGGCCCCACATCAAGTTCTCATTAATGGTGACCCCCAGATAGTCAAAGGTAGTTACCCTTTCAAGTCTTGTTGTCCCTAGACTTGATTTGGCCGTGTAAAACTCGGGGCGTTGAAGATCATACATTTTGTTTTAAGGGAATTGATCTCCAGTCCTTGTGCGGTGCAAAATTCCTGGAACCCATCCAATGTTCTCTGTATACCCATTGTGGTTTTAGAAAGCAATAGGGTATTGTCGGTGAACATAATTGCAGGGACCCTATTGCCGGCCAACTTTGGAGCATCGTTGTTTTGAACTCCATTAAGGTGCGCGATTACCCCGTTGACGTAGAGGCAAAACAGGGTTGGTGCGAGCACACAGCCCTGCCTTACCCCCCTGCCAACGGGGAATCGAGATGACAATGCACCAATTTTCTCGCTTCTAACTTGTCCATAATTAGCCTCATGTAGCCTCATTAGGACAGATAAGAGATGGGTAGAGATCAGTCCATAGTTTCCCCCGGGGGACAAGATCAAAGGCAGAGCGGAGGTCGACGAATACCATATAGAGGCTGCCACCCTCTATTCTCACCGTTTTCCAATATAAAAGTTGTAAATGTAAGATTTGGTCCACGGTGGAGGTATTCTTCCTAAACCCTGCCTGGTAGGGGCTGAGGATTGCATGCTCATCTATCCAGTCCTGTAACCGGTCCAGGATGAGTCTCGCAAAGATCTTCTGGGGGCCGTCAATAAGGCTGATGGGTCTGTAGTTGGATGGGAGCAGAGGAGAACCCTTTTTAAAAATGGGGACTATCTCGGCACCCAGCCAAGTACAGGGAACCATCATGCCTCTCAGGACCGCGTTAAACAGAATCTGAAAATATGGGCCCCGGATTTTTGGCTCTTGTTTAAAAAGATCACCCGGAAATTTGTCCAAGCCAGGTGCTTTGTTAGTGGCGAGTTTAGAAATAGCGTTACAAACTTCTGGCACCGAAAACTCAATCACCTCCGAGTGCGGAATAGGTACAAGCTGGGTGACTATGTTTTCGGGGTCATCAGGAAAGCCCTCAGTGGAATACAGAGCCCGGTAATGACCTTCCCAGACTTCCGCCGCTATGTTAGATTTAATAGATGCTTTCGGCTCATTGCAGCCATTGTTGATTATAGACCAGAATTTCCGGGAGTCTTTAGTAGCGAGGGCCAGTGATAAGCTAGACCACTTATTATGGTCCTATTCTTCCTTTGCACACTTGGTTAGCCATTTATATTGTGCCCTCCTAGCTTTAATTGCAGATCTATCACTATCTTTTAAGGCCTGCAGTAGCTCTGTTTTGGCCTTCCTGCATGTCGAATTATACCACGAGGGTCGGGACACCCTCTTTACCTTTTTCACCACCCAAGGATTAAGCAGATCTGCCAGATTAGATGCTAGGCCCTCATGAAGAGCCTCCAGCTTAGTTAAATAATCAGGGGGTTGCGGTTGGTCAGTTAGCTTTGAAACCTCCAAAAACGAGGGGATTATCGAACAGTATAATTTTCTTAGTTGTTCCCGGTGTTCCAGTAGTTTATGCCATCTTACTCTCCGCCTGTCATTAGACAGGGTAAGATCGCCAACAGTGTCCCCAGTCGCTAAATCACCACTTGCACTGATGTGCGGCAGGCCCATTTCTTACATTAGAGCGTTATGATCGCTATCCATTCTTGCAACAACATTAAAATCAATGACCATTGGCCATATTCTTGTTTCAGCCAAAATGTAATCGAGACAAGACATTTGTCCTAGTTTATTGAAAGTACATTTAGCAGGAGTGTCAAAAAGGGTGCTGCCATTGCATGCACATAGGAAGTGCTTTAAAGTAAATGCCGTAATCTGTATGGCTAACGGTGACCAAGCCCTTGGAGATGGAGCCTGAGTCAAGGGAATGGACCAGTAGTCGTCCTCTGCCAGTTGGACTTCATCATTTAAGCCTTCTAGAGGTTCAAAGTGGCAGTTCAGGTCGCCCCCCCATCAAAAGGTGAGTATCACTCGGGATTGTTGAGATAAAAAGGGACAGGTCTTCAATGGTACTGGACTCGCTAGTTATGCTTGTTGGGCGTGAATAGACATTAACCAATGCGAGTTTGAAAGCATTGGGCCAGACAAGAACTACGCATTGGATGTCTTTAGAGTGCTTATTTATTGACTTGACGGTGCAGCCCAAATGGTAACCAACCCAGATAGTGAGACCACCAGACGGGTGGCCTCTCCCTCCCCATACTGCCGGGACAAAGAATGATGCGAAGCCTGACCGATAATGCTCCGTTCGAGCCCACATCTCCTGGAAAAGGCACACATCTGCTTCATACACAAAGGAGCTCCATTCAGGACAGCTCAGTTTGTTGGGCAGACCTGCTAAATTCCAGGATAGTATTTTAAGTGAATCTATCCTTGGGTCTGTTTCCCTGCCCTTAGGTGATTTCAAATTTCCCACCTCGATCAAGGGCGCTTTACTTTGTGGGGGGAGCAATAGGTTGTCTTCCGCGGTAGTAGTTCCTCGGGGTTCCTCGCTACTGCCAATGGGGAGTGGGCTACTACTTAACGTGACTGGGGTCGGTATATTTAACATACTTCTTTCAGCAATCATGACCCGTGTAGGACTGTCAATTTTCCTTGCTTTTCTGCTTCCAGCAACTTCCCACTCTACCCAGTCTTTCTCACTGACTACCCCGGTAGTACCCCCCGAGTGGGCCACAGTCAATCCACCATGTCCAGACCACTATATCTGTTTTGAAGACGGACAGCCATGGGTGCTGAGGATTGTCTGGGCCTACCCTGGCTAGTATTACCCACTATTGGGTACCCTACCAAGTTCCAGGATTGTTCAGAACCTGTTGAGCGCCCTACCAAGTTCCGGGGCTGTTCAGAACCTGGCCTGGTATGTAGTTGGCCAGGGGGATATAAATACAATAGGGGCAGAGACTGAATAGCTGACCCGGGGCTGACCTGGCTCCACTCGCAGATGTGAGCCACTGTCCGTGGGTCTCTGAAATTTACCAAAACACAGTCTCCCAATATATCCTTTGCCCTATGGCCAACCCAAGCCACCCTACGGACAATCAAAATGTCACTGATTACATTTACTGGGAGTGGTCTATTTTTATTGAGCCAGTCTGTGACTTTATTCTTGAGTGTCGTGTGTGATTCTTCACTATCGTTCTTCAACTCAGGTACCCCAGCTAGGACCACTACATATGGACTACATGCGGGTGGTAAATCAATTTGTAAGGGCAGTGATTTATTATTACGCTGTTGCTGTATTGGTACAGTGAGGTCGTGACTAGGGGTCAATTTGTTTTGGGGATTGTGTTCCAGACCGCACTTTGCAACATTCGCTGCTCGCCCTGTTCAGCCCAATTCCATTCTCCCCACACCCTGTATGCCCAAGTCCGCTACAACTGGCTTGACTGTACCCAGAGGAATTACTACAGGTGGGATTGGAAGTAAATGCTTCTCAACATCATTACTAAGTTTGGTTATAACCCCAGAAAACTGGTTTGAAGCACTAGTAAAAGATAGTATATTAGCTTCAATAGCAGCCAATCTGTTGTTAAGAGGTAGTACATGTTCGGCAATTATAGCCCCCACCTGGTCCCAAAAAGCATTGTTCATAGAAGACACAGGGACGATTGCTGTGTCTGAAGCCGTCAGTGCTACTATTGATGACTCCGGCTCCGACTCCTTGTGCTGCCCCAGGTTTTTCTGCTCATTCACACCCAACCTTTTTGGCTTTGATTTACTGGGACAACTTTTCTTCAAGAGGCTCCCCTCCGGTTTCTTTTTATTGGCTCCTTGCGTAGCCAGTATGGGTTCCTTTCTTCTCGTTACAGGGGCAGTCATTGACCTTGTTATGGCACATGCTGGCTGGTCTAGTGCCCTTTTCTCTGTCTGAGTGGCTGTCTGTGAATATATTCGCAGATTGACCACCCCAGAAGAATGAGCGTTACTAGTGGTGGCATCCTGGACAGGAGAGTGAGCTGGGGTGGATCCTCCTGCACGCTGCCAAATAATTGGGTCAAGTGATAGCCTTCGTTCTGTTAAGGCTATCTCTGGTGCAAGCACATTCGACGCTTTCGTGAAAAAATAGTCCAATGTCCCAAGCATGCCCCCCCCCCTTCAGGCCCATCATTTCATTGTCAGTACCACTCGCCATCACAACTAGGTAAACAACTCATAAAAATTAAGCCCTCAAAATAGCGAACTTGGGCCAGGTCAACAAATCTTACCAGACAGTATCATACACCAGTATCGCGAGCCAAACGTTGGGGAGTAGAACCAGCCCAGCCTACTCCGGCCTCAAACGGGCTCAAACGGGCCCGCGCGGTGCGCGCCCGCACGCATCCCGCAGAGCGGGGGCCGCGGGCCGCTTTGTAGTGCAAGGAGGCGGAGCAAAGGAAGCCCAGGTGAGGGTGTTTCAGAGGCTCCTGGTCGTTGTAGTTTGTCACCCAGCAACAGGCAAATACCCCCGCAAAGGTCCGAGGCTCCACTTGGATAAAAAACAAAGAATGCTGTTTGAAATTTAATTAACGTCATCTACTAAATAGCCCCGTAGGCGTATGGGCCGTGGGGGAAACTAGGAGTTATATCACTCCTGGTTTTGCAGTGTGGGGTACGCTGAAGACAATATCGCTATCCAAATAGTGTAAACTGATTGTTATCAGCGGCACATCGCTCTGTAGCTATGATGCACATCGTATAAGTTTCCTTGAAGGGCTGTAGACTGCGCTGCAAACCCTTTGGGGGCTCTTGGTCATCTTTGTCTGTTTAGTAAAAACGATAAAATATAACATTACTATTGCGGGTTCCACTACTGAGACACTCAACTAGAAGCAACAATACCATGAATTTATATTTTATATGTTGTTTTTAGCTAGGTCTGCAGACTACAAGTACCTAAATTGCATTTATGCATTTTTGTTTGACACAATGAAAGGAGCTATCTTTTTTCAGCCCAGATGATCAGATGTTTTAAAACAATCATGGTCAAAACCTTGACTCTTGAATTCACTAGGGCAACCATCTGACTATTACTGGGATTCGCCGCCACACTTAGGTCTTGCATTTGACAAGAATTTGATTTTACTCAAATTGAATACATATTAATGATAGTATTTTTCAACTAATAATATCACTCAGTATGAATGGCAACTGTCAGGTTTTATTATGGATTGCCACCTAACCTCCCATCGAGGCCAGGGATTACTTGTATATAAACAAGTAAAAATGTGAGCCTAGAGGGATTTTCCGCTTAGATGGACTTTCAGCTAGCTTTCCCAATCTATTGGCCTGTTGTACTGTCTTTGACATTTTTATTCTGACCAACACATATCATAGGGCAGTAGGAGAGGCAACTTCAACCAGTGGCCAACTTCACTGTGAGGGATGGAGTTTTGATCTTGAACAAGGAGCACGGCCTCACCCAAAATATTTCTCTTAAGTACCAGGATGTACTATGGCATGTCATTCTTTTTTAGACAAATACATATGTTTACTTTTAGCAAGATATATATACAGTATTCCGTGCGAGGAGAAGCATATTTAAATCTTAAATCATTAGGATGAATTTAGGTGATAATTATCCACGGCATTCACTTGGCATACTTGATATTGGTTTACATTTTCAGAAGGGCATTTGCAGGGTGAAAGTTATGATCTCCAATATCAGTGTATATGATTCTGAAAATTGATAATTGACTTATGTCCAAACATGGGGATCAGAATATTAGAACAAGGGTGCTATCCCTGAACTTTTTGCCTTCCTCCTGTATTTTATCTGACCTGTTGTTGGTGGTTTTATGACTCTGGGCACTTTACCACTACTGATCAGTGCTAAAGTGCATATGCTCTCTATTGTAAATTATTGTAATGGATTAGTAATTCCATGATTGGTTATTTGATTTACTTGTCAGACCCTAGAACAGTGTACCATGTGTGCCCAGGGCCTGTAAATCAAATGCTTCTGGTGGGCTTGCAGCACTGGTTGTGCAACCCACAGAAGCAGCTTGTAAAATATGTCTCGGGCCTGACATTGCAGAGCCTGTGTGCAGTCTGGGACTGCCATGTCGACTTGGCAAGTGCACACACTTGCCAGTCCCTAAACCATCCCTTTTCTACATATTAGTCACCCCTAAAGTAGGCCCAAGGTACCCCCATGGGCAAGGTGCATTGTATGTAAAAGGTAGGACATTCCCTGATGTGTGTGGCGTGTACTGATAGTGAATTACATCCAATCTTGTTTTTCACTATTGCAAGGCTACCTGTTCCCATAGGCCAGAATGGGCAGGTTGATTATAACATCTTATAATCCTAACTGACCCAGGGAACGACATAGAAATTTGAGTTTAGTATGCCTGAACTCAGAATGATAAAATACATCCTATAGTGCGTGTGATTTTTACATTCTGTGTTTGAAAATACCACTAGGTATTTTCTTGCCTAACCATCCAGTTGTCTCTGCTAGGTTTGTGTATTCCATGTCTGGTTTGTGAGTGAGAGGGGGCTGGAGAGGGCCTTGACTCGAGCAGTCTGATACATCAGGGCTGGGCTGAATAGGACCTGCATGGAATAGAGAGCAGGGGGCGGAGATTTCCTTTCACTGACCTGAGCCCTCATAGAATAGTGAGTAGGGGGAGGAGATTTCCTTTCAGCTACCTGGGCCAGGTCTGCTCTCAAACAGTGCTGTCTTTACCTCCTGCCAGGAAGCTGCACCCAGGAGGACAGAACTGGTTTTGACTAGGCACAGACACTTGCTCCCTTCAGAGAACAAAGGATTTTGCAGTATAAATATTGGGGCCCAGACCCCAGAACTTTGGATCAATTCTGGGAATCACAACAAACCTATGCCAAGGAGAAGATCCAAGGCTGCTGAAGGAGGAGACTGCCCCTGGGATAGTGACTGTTTGGGGTTGGCCTGCAGTGGTTACTTTATTGTCAAGGAAAGGAGAAAAGGAACTTTGTGTGCACTTTCATCATCTTGAGGAAGATCTCCAAGGGCTTGAAGCTGAGCTTGCCTCCTGTTCTGAAGTCTCAGGGACACAAAGACTTCACCCCCAGCTCCCCCTGAATTCCCTTGCTGGGAATTCTACCTGCAGTGAGGTGCGTGCTGTTGTATGGGCCCTCTGAGAGACTGCGTGTCGCTGGGAGCTGGAAGTGCGACGCAACGAGGAGAAGTGTAGCGCTTCCGCAGCAGTTGCCATCTCATCATCAAAGAGTGTGGCAATACCGGGGAAGCGTGCCGCCGCTACAGAGGTCGTCGTCGCATCACCAGAGAAGCGTGTCGCAGGGCCTGTCGCAGCTCCAAAGTTCATCGATTTTACCACATGGAGGTCGGGCATGCATGCATAGCATCCAACGTTGTCCCATCGCATCCAAGATGCCATTTTGTCGCATCGCACTGGTTCGTCGTATCGAGGCACCATCTTGTCGCATCGTCACCAGAATGCAGTAAGAAACCAACGCATCACCTCCTCTCCGGTAAGGAACTGAAGCATCACCTCCCCTGCGCTGCAGTAAGGAACCAATGCATTACCTCCCCCGAAGCAAGGAACCTACGCATCACCTTCCCTGCGACCCTTTTGTTTGTTGCATTTACCATCTACATTGAACTAAGCTATTTCTACCATTTTAAAGTCATTTTCTTGATAGTGTATTGTGGATTTTTGTCGTTTGGTCTTGTTTTAAGTCTAGTAAAGATTACTTATTTTTCTAAACCGGTGTGGAGTGTTTTCACTGTATTACTTTACGTGTTCACAAATGCTTTACACACTTCCTCTGAGATAAGCCTGTCTGCTTGTGCCAAGCCACCTAGGGGGTGAGCAGGAGTTATACAGGAGTGTATCCCCCTTTCCCTGACTAGAAGCAAGGGTCCATATTTGGACAAAGGTGCAAGCCATTGCCAACTAGAGAACCCCATTTCTGACATTGGTGGTCAGCGATGAGGAATTTGACTTGCATTTGTGACTCATATACGGTGATTGTTGTACTCTACTAGTGAATGCGGACCATAAACCAACCACATACTGTTTTTTTCTGCTTTGTGGTGTCCTCCTGGAAGTATTTTTTTTTACTAAGACTCTGGTTAGTTGTTGCACCGGTGAAGTCTTGACAAGATGGGACTTGACTTCTGGCACATGTTCATGTATGCAATGAGGGAGCTATGTGTATTCTGCAAGGAAAGGGGGCTGCCTGTGAAGAGAAGGGCCAGGGAGGTTCTAGAGACAGCCCTATTTCAGTACGAACTACCGCGCAGGATGCTAACACTACAAAATGAGTCTGAGGAGGAGGAATTCCCTGAAAGTGAGGGTGAAATAGAGAAAGATGAAGGGCCTCTGGCTTGTGAGCAGAGGCTGAGAGAGCTTGAAGAGGAGCTAGAGAGGGCTGAGGAAAAGGGGGGCTTAAGGGCTTAAATCAAGAAGAAATAATGTGTGTAGCTCAGGAAATTAGCTTGGCTGGGTTGGAAGTGGAGTCCAGCTCAGATGGTGGCAGCAGAATTGTGTTATCTAGTGCTGAGAGACCCAGAGATGTGGTGCCTGACTTGAAGGAGGGGGTTAACATACACCAGGGGGCTCAAGGATATGAGGTAGCTCCCGTGGTGTGCAGTATCCCTGAGGTGGATTGGGGAACTGGCACAGGGGTTGATAGTCCTAGTGGTGGGTGGGACACTCTACTGACTCTAGATGAGGGGTGCAGGGAGAGGGGTTCCCCTGTGGTTGAAGTCTTGGTGTATGAGTGTGCAGACTGCCCAGAAGAGTATGGGGTGAGTGACAGAGACAGTCAGATGCTGGCTTGCCAATCTCAGGAGAGTGAAGTAGTGTGGCTTTCACTGGTTAGAGGTGGCAGACCCGAGAGCAGAGGACGGCCCGGGACCAGGGTTCGATTCCCGGCGCGGCAGGTTTCTGGACCAGGGTCAGCGGACTCGATAATTCTCTCGCCTCGGTGCCCACTCTGATCAGCGATCACACTCGGCAACTCTGGGCATTAGCTTGCCTCATCTCACTAACGGCCCCACCAGACCGCCGGGGATGCCTGGTCTCACCCTGGAGATACCCATTAAGGGACCATCTCTCAGGGAAGCCAGGAAGGGTTTCGCAGCGGTCGAAGCGCCTTGGGACCCTCCGGGTAAGTAGTGCGCTATATAAATGCCTATACATTTACATTTACATGTGGGGTACATGTGCGAAGCGGTAAACAGTCAAAATATCGAGTTTTTAATTTCGACCTACACTAATATCGAGTTGCTAATATCGATGGGACAGAATATCGATGTCCAGAATATCGATGGCCAGAATATCGACCCTAAGGTAAGTAATATCGAAATTACTAATATCGATAGCATATATATCGAAATTACTAATATCGATAGCATATATATCGATGTAAGTAATTTCGATTTACTAATATGTGTTAGAAATATAAGTTAAGTATTTAAATTAACTGTTATAATATGTGTTTAATATGTTTTTATAATTTAAAAATATATAAGAGTAAATAATATGTTTTACTACCACAGCGGGTTGTGGGTTTATAGGGGAATAGGGTGTGAAGTAATTTATTTGTAATTAAATAATTATTTTTCAATGATTAATTTATTTTGCAATTAAATATTAATTGGCAATTATTTATTTTAATTGATTAATTGATTAATTAATTGATAAATTATGTATATTTTTAACTAAATTATGTTTTACTACCACAGCGGGTTGTGGGTTTATAGGGGAATAGGGTGGGAAGTAATTTATTTGTAATTAAATAATTATTTTTCAATGATTAATTTATTTTGCAATTAAATATTAATTGGCAATTATTTATTTTAATAGATTAATTGATTAATTAATTGATAATTTATGTATATTTTTAACTAAATTATGTTTTACTACCACAGCGGGTTGTGGGTTTATAGGGGAATAGGGTGGGAAGTAATTTATTTGTAATTAAATAATTATTTTTCAATGATTAATTTATTTTGCAATTAAATAATAATTGGCAATGATTTATTTTAATTGATTAATTGATTAATTAATTGATAATTTATGTGTATTTTTAACTAAATTATATGTTTTACTACTGGAGCGGGTTGTGGGTTTATAGGGGAATAGGGTGGGAAGTAATTTATTTGTAATAATTAATTTTGGGTAAAGGGGTATTTTTAGGGTTCAGGGTCAGTTTTCAGTTATTGGGTAAAGGGTTTTTTTTAGGGTTCAGGGTCAGTTTTCAGTTTTTGGGTAAAGGGGTATTTTTTGGGTTCAGGGTCAGTTTTCAGTTCTTTGGTAAAGGGGTATTTTTAGGGTTCAGGGTCAGTTTTCAGTTCTTTGATAAAGGGGTATTTTTAGGGTTCAGGGTCAGTTTTCAGTTCTTTGCTAAAGGGGTATTTTTAGGGTTCAGGGTCAGTTTTCAGTTTATGGGTAAAGGGGTATTTTTAGGGTTCAGGGTCAGTTTTCAGTTTTTGGGTAAAGGGGTATTTTTAGGGTTCAGGGTCAGTTTTCAGTTTTTGGGTAAAGGGGTATTTTTTGAGTTCAGGGTCAGTTTTCAGTTCTTTGGTAAAGGGGTAATTTTAGGGTTCAGGGTCAGTTTTCAGTTTTTGGGTAAAGGGGTATTTTTAGGGTTCAGGGTCAGTTTTCAGTTCTTTGGTAAAGGGGTATTTTTAGGGTTCAGGGTCAGTTTTCAGTTTATGGGTAAAGGGGTATTTTTAGGGTTCAGGGTCAGTTTTCAGTTTTTGGGTAAAGGGGTATTTTTTGAGTTCAGGGTCAGTTTTCAGTTCTTTGGTAAAGGGGTATTTTTAGGGTTATGGGTCAGTTTTCAGTTTTTGGGTAAAGGGGTATTTTTAGGGTTCAGGGTCAGTTTTCAGTTTTTGGGTAAATGGGTATTTTTTGGATTCAGGGTCAGTTTTCAGTTCTTTGGTAAAGGGGTATTTTTAGGGTTCAGGGTCAGTTTTCAGTTTATGGGTAAAGGGGTATTTTTAGGGTTCAGGGTCAGTTTTAGGTTTTTGGGTAAAGGGGTATTTTTAGTGTTCAGGGTCAGTTTTCCCTACTGTTGCACCCACTGGAGTGGGAATAGTAATTATTGTTAATTAATTATATATTATATATTATTTATTATTATTTTTTTTATTAAATATGTATTATTATTTTTTTTAACAATTATTACATATATTTAAATATGTTTAAGTAATTATTATGTATTATTTACAGTTTTTTGTATGTTATTTTAAATAAAATAAAAATCGATATATTTAACAACGATATTTTTTACATCGATATTAATTTTTCGATATTTTGGTACTTACCATGTTGTACATAGGGCGTCGATATTTTTGCTATCGATATAATTACGCCGATATTTGTGTAGGTCGAAATTCTGTCTGTCGAAATTCTGTCATAGATCCGTGCGAAGCACTAGATGGTGAGGTGAAGGATAGCTTGGTTAACACCTGTGGCTGTGTGATCCAATTGTGGGAGAGCATATTGTAAGTCCCTGTTTTCCAGAGCTATGAAAACACCTGTTGGAGTGTGAGTTCTCTGACCCCAGGGAGCTCACCTGGGAAGCAGACCCTTTGGTGGATTCCAGAGGGTCTGAAGAGGCATTGGGGAGGGTAGAGGCCTCGCAGTTTTGGCGGGATCTCCTCAATGGGAAACTGTAGTGAGGCAATCCTGCTACTATTGCAGAACCTCTCCTTGAGAGGCTCTTTGTGAATAAAGGCATTGTTTTTTGCTCACCATGCCACCCCAGTTTGGACCTAGCCAAATACAAATCAGTCTTGACTCTGCTCTCCATGGGAACAGTCCAGCCCGAACTGCCAGACCAGGTCCTCCCTAGACCAGAACCAAGCATCCTGGAAGTGAATCTTTGCAAATGTTTAGCATTCCATCCATTATCTTTTTTGTGTTCCTATAGTTGCCCTAAGTGGGAAGGGTATGCCCAGGCATGGGTGCTATGCTCGCTATGCCTCTGGATTCAAACTAGTCTGGCTGATGAGGGTCAATACCTTGAAAAAGATCCCCGGATGTTTGTTTCCTGTCCAGGGAGGGCCTGGCCTGGCAGTTCGGGCTGGACTGTCCCCATGGGGAGCATAGGGCAAGACTGATTTACATATGGCTGGGTCCAAACTGAGGTAGCATTGTGAGCAAAACAACAATGAATTTAACCCAGATCTGTGAAGGGGGCTGAATGTTTAATAATGTTCAGCATTCCGTCCATCATCTTTTTGTGTTGCTATGGTGAGATGGATAGGCTGGTGTAGATTAGGTACTTTTAGATTACAGGGATAGGGTCTTAAAGAGGAGAGTTTGAAATCTATAAATAGAGAAATCAGCCAATTACAAAATTACAATAAGAGAGATTAAAGCAGACAGGCATGAGACTGGGAGCAGGCTACACTCTGAGATCGAAGGAATGCAGAGGATGAAAGGTAAGCAGAGGGTCACTCTGAAGAAAGAAAGGCCAGAAATCAAGCTGAAGGAAATACAGGCAATGTTTGTGCATGGTTTTAGGAGTTTTATTGGAGGCTTTCTGAGATTGCCAGGAACTTGATGATGTAAACTGTAGAAAGAAACAACATTACCTACAGTGCTCCATGTCTGAGACAGGCAGCTTAAACATGAAAGTCCAAGTGTACACATCATTTAAACATTAAGTGCCCAAGCCTGCTGTGTGCCAAGTTTAGGGCATCCTTTTAATCTTAGTCAGGATTATCCTAAGCTTGTTGCAGTGTCTGTACACTGCCCAAGGGGAGGTGGTGCAAATGCCTTATTGAACAAAAGATCCTGCCTTTCAAGTAAGTGCTCTGCATTTGAAATTTCCTTTCCCTAATGCTCAATTGTATGGGACTGGTTTGCACTTCTGTTGTTGTTTAACTGAAGTTCTAAGTTTGAGAACAGTTGCTGACCCGGCACTTGGTGTTTACACCTGTGTGTGGGTGCTCCGATGTGGAGTGATCCACAGTGCAGGAGTGGGGACACTGCATTGGTTGTATGTGGGCCTGGGATGGGTACAGTACAGGGATGGTGCAGTACTGTGCAGTGCATATGTGGTTAGTACATGTTCTGGGTGTATGTATGCCTGAGGGGGATACATTAGATTGGAGATGTAGTATTGTGCAGTGCGTGCACAGGGAAAGCATTTGCTGGGTGCATGTATGCTTGTGTGTAGTACAATACATGAAGGGTAAAGTTTTGTGCAGCATGTACATAGTAATTGTGTGTTCTGACAGTGTGTGTTTTTGTAAACAACACACCCTGGTTAAAGATAGAAAGGCTTCAGTGCTGAACAGTGCACCCAGGATTGAGTGTGTGTACTGAATGCATGCATACATTTAAGGGTAAATGCACAGAGGTGACAGTGCTGGGCCCAAAGTGTTCTCCGAATTGACACTGAGAGAGTGTGCAGGCAATGGTACATTGTATGGAGGACACTCGGTTACATTTTGGGAAGTCAACAAATCAATTGGGGAATGGATTTCTTGTTCTGTGTAACCAGGGTTTTATAAAGTTTTCGTACTGAGTACCGATAAAAAAATCCTTATTCACGTTACAGAGGCTGGTGGTGGCGGTATACATTGGTTCTCCGCCTTACTCTTTAAAAATGTGATCGCATCATCATTGGGTTCGTTCTTATGCTTCCTCCACCTGGAGGCATACCACTGGTTAGAACAGTAGTGATCAATAATGACGGGGTGTGTTGTAGTGATTGGAAAAAAGAAAATATTTAAAATTAGCTTGTATCACCAGATTCAAAATTTTAATAGTTCTGGGTTCGAGGTTCACTTAAAAGCAGTTCCGTGTGTAGGGGGAGAAGTGCCAACGTCAAAAGAAGCAGAACCCTAACAGAAAGACCCAGGCCGTAAATCACATTTTGTGTCTGGAATAGGATTATAAGAAGGGGAGGTTGAGTCCCCAGGAATATGTCATCTGCCAAGCAGCCAGACAGGCTGTGTGAGAAGGGGAAGTTCTGCAAGAGTTATGCATGTGTCCAGGACAGGAGGCCATGTATGATGCACTGCACTCAATGAACTGTGATATTTGTACTGAAGAACAATAGTCAAATGTATTAATGTATCAAGTTGTGAACGTGTGTATTTTTCTGTTGTTTGTTTTCTTTTCACAAACAGGACAATATCTCATCTGACATTAGACAGAACATACCATCTCATGCAGGATATGTAAGAGACTATCATGTGACTTCCAGCTACAACTTATAAGCCAATACAGCATCTCAGGCTGGTTGGTCTCAACAGTTATTTTAATTCTGAACACTCGCAGATTACTCCAGACAGATCTCACAGAACTCTCGTGAGCACAGCACCAAAGTTATAATGGTGGGTAAGCAAAAGTGTATCAATAGCATGCCTTCAGTTCACACATCGAATCCTTGCAGAGGCAGTGACCACATCACAACCTCTTAAGCACAACATAGCTATATGTCCATGTAGCTGGTAAGCTTTGCTGCTTCAACAGCGCATCACTCTGCCCACACAACCATCAACTCTAATTACCAACAGAAAAACATGTTCAAACAACACAGGATCATGCATATAAAATTGCAATAAAGCCATATATTTAGCTGAGCTTTGCCAGACAAGTATCACATTCTACTACACAGAACCTTACCTCATAGAATAAACGCAGCACCTTTGTTCAACCATATACTACAGGTACGCAAAAAACTAAGTTTCAGAGCTATATATTTACTGAAGATTAAAATCTAGTACTAAATGTTTGGATTAGGCAATAGAAAACTGTTCACCCTCCTTCAATGAGATAAACTGCACAGACAACAGAAGTTAGGCTAAGTTTTTGTATTTCACTGACCTTCATTAGAGCAAATTTTCTTTCGGGCTAGCCCACACAACTGAGCCATTTTCTACAATTGGTTCCAGTACACCTATTTTGAGTATCAGCATAGGCTTTAATAATTTACTTTTATTCATTTTTATTCATTTTTAAATCTTCCAATCCTACTTCTGGTCACCCCTAAGACTATGTTACTGAAAAAGTATTTTCCCAGTCGTCATGGTCTGTCATCTACCAGCAAGAGAGTTCTCCCTTCTTTTATTCTATCATGGACTCCAAACCATGTTTGCAGCTAGTCTTTTATTTATTTTTATCTTTTTAATGTAGCAAGAGATACGTGATTCCATAAGTAATATAAACATGATTAGAAGATAAACATTCTAATAGCTTGCACACCAAACCAGACAATTAATAAATCTCTCACATGAAAAAAAAGTAAAAGAAAAACAGATTGTTAAAAAAACAAAAGAAACCTGATGAAGTGAGATAAGGGGAATCCTTCATCCCAACAATTGCAACATTTTGAAAATCTCCTTTCAAATCTGATTCTCAATGGAGAGACATTTTCATATAGTCTTACCCATCGCATTTTTAGCAACCATTGGCAATGAGTAGGCACTTCCCTGGATTTCTAATTAGCTAAAATAAATGATCTTGATACCTAAGTAGAAATAAACAAAAACTGCCACTGCCCTATCGAGTCCTCTGGGTGCTGAGTCATACATATCGCTTCCCCAGACAGCTGTGCCACCTCCAGGGATCGTGCATCCCTGAAAGTTGTAGCGGTTCCAAAGCGCTTTGACTGCTGTACTCGTAAAGCAGTGGTCGGACCGGTGGTGTGGCAGTCCCCGACCGCTACCACACCTCTGTCTGATGGTCTGTCAAACTCGTAACTAGGCCTTAAGTGTCAAAAAATCAAAAGGTTAAAAATCACTGCTCTAGCCTATGTGTACTCCCAATATATAATTGTGTATGAAGCAATGTAGAAAGACTTTTCACCTTAATATCAACTCAAATATATAGTTTGAGTATGATATCATTTACGAAATATGATGTTTTATACTTTTTTTAAATGGTGATGTTTATATCATTTACGTTATTATTATTTTACACAATAATTGTTTTTTTGCATTTTTATGTTTTCTTTATGTATAATGTTTATTATTTATTCAATAATTTTAATTTAATTCTATATAATTTTTGTGTTCTGATTTTTAATGTATTAGAGGTTTTAAATTTGTAATTAAGTGTTAATTTTGTATGTTAAAAGAAATATATTTGATTATTATTTTTTGTATTGGTTGGGATGTCATTTTTAGTGTCTTACTGAGTTTTTAGATGACTAGCGGGGTAAGTAAATGAATTAATTGTATTTGTTATTGAATTATTATTTAACTATTTTTTTAATGTATTAATTATATTATAATAATCAATTTAAAATCTTTTTGGGGCATGTATGGGAATAGAATTGAAAGTCTTCTCAGTAAAAAACGTAATGACATGTTAATTTTTATATAACTTGCAAATTAATAATGCATTTGATATAATTATGCGATATATGTTATCACTAAAAATAAAGTTATTGGGTTGCTTTTTTATTAGGATATTAGGGTGTTCATATATTATGTATTTTGTATAATGTAACCTTTTTAATTAATATGAATTTATATAGGTAAAATACTTTAATATTCTATTGATTTAGTTTGAAAATGAATAGGTTTTGAACTTTGAGTGAAAATGTTTTGTAGCTGGATAAAATAAAAATATTTGATTACATTTCAATTGATTATATTTAGTAATTCATTTAACAGATTCAATTAATAAAATAAAAAAGGGTACAGAGTTCATAGAAATAGGGTGTGATGGTTTTGAAAATTAAAGTATAAAAAATGTAAGAAAGTTTACTTTTTAAAGTTAGCGATGATACATTGATATATTAATTTAAAAAAATTAGATATTAGGCTGTGAATTAAATAATTAAAAAATAATTATAACTGCTAGATTTTATTATTTAAAATGGATAAATATGTTTAAAATATACAATGCAAAATGAGGACATGAGAAATGTGTATTCTGTGCAAAAGAGTCTTACTTTTAAAAATAAATGGGATTGTTATTAGAATACTCATTTTCAAGAAATAAAACATTAAACCAGTTCTCCAAGGGGAGTTGGGCTGTAGTTATAATATTAGCCTTAAACTCCCTAACATTTAACACTTTTCTCATTAGTACTATGGATGGATTTTGAACACTATGGGCCCGATTCTGATGCCTTTCGGAAGGCCTCTGAATCGGATTTGGCTTTACCGGATCCGATTCTTAGCCCTTGTATACAACTGAATCGTACACAGGTCCGAACAACCAAGTATGATGCAAAGTTCACGTACGCGCTGACCGAATCGTTTCCAGGACCCAAACCTGCCTGTACTACACGCACGTAGACGAAACATGCTGGGCAATAGAGTCAAATTCCAAACGAGCGAGTATGATGCAAGATCCGGACAGCTGCTTTGTCAGCGAGACAAAACGGTTGTCGGAAGCGGGCTTTGGGGGGCCCCCCTTCACCCGGGGCCCTCCGTAGTTGTCAAGGGGGTGCAATGTTTCCCCCGATCCAAGCATGCACAGTGTGGAGGTCACCATGGGGTATCCACCACAGGTTTACGCTTTTCCCCACCCACTCCTTTTTTGCTATGGGAGCTTGTGTACGCATATGTATGGAGGCTCCCATAGAGTTCAATGGAAGTCCGAGCGAATAGAGTCTGTATGATTACGGATGCATCTGACTTGCTCGCTCGAACTCCCAGAGCACGTTTCATCTGGAGGGCTTTTCGAACAGGATCGGAATCGGGCCCTATATCTGAACTCCTTGGTATATTTTATTAAAAGCAAAATGTAGAATCTAACTGTAAGATGTTTGGTATTTAAGTATATTTAATAAAACATACTCCTTTTTGGGACAAAAAATTATCAAATTAAAAATAATTAGAACATATATATATATTAATCATATATTGTAACCACTGATAATAAAATATTTGTATAAAAACTATTGAGATGTTTTTTTAATTCTGTGCATCAGAGGTCTACTTCTTCAGAAAAGCCATTGCCCCTATAATGACACACCTGGGAATAGATGTTACCTTGTAAGGAGACCACGCCCCCATTGACCATTTTTTAGTTTGTGACTTAAAAAGCGGCCCTCATTGCCTTTACATTTGCTCATTTGGTATGGTGGTGAAATTACTATTTATTTCAAAACAACAGCTCTGATGCCTGCTGGGTTAAATTGGAAAAGTTTAACCTCTTCCCCAGCTGCTGGCTTCCTTGAGGGGCTGGTCTGTAGCCCCTAATGCAGTGATGATATCTGGTACGTTCTGTCACATCATAAACTAGTTTCACTAGTGTATGCCCATGGTATGCAGTCCAATTCACTGAATGCTTGAGCATTAAACATATCTCTGTAATAGATTATTTTTTTTAAGTTCAGAATAAAATTTATTGAAAATAAAAAGGTGTCAATACAGTAATACAATAATATTGAAGAGGAGCATAATAAGTTGGTGAATCTTTGCAGACATAATCAAATAAAATAAAAAAATAAAAATACAATAAATATATACATCAGTTGAAAATCAAATTAAAGCAAATATTGAGAAGGAAAATTGAAAAAGAATAGTAAATCTGTCATACATGAAAATGGTTAGCAACGATTAGGTCAATCAGGGACGTTTGGAAACTTCTTGCTGAGTTGGTAACAAATGAAACGATTTTCAAGAGGACCTACGTGCAGTGCTCGGATTATTGATTTACTGATAGCAGTTGCATTCCAACAAATTACTGCTAATTGGAAAGATTTTACGAAGATATCGATTAAAGCATGGTGGTATAATGTCTGTCACAACCATAGATTAGACACTGCCTTTGTTTTTCCTCCTCAATTGGCGATGAAACGCACTGTTTTGTGGCTCCCTATAACAATGTACCTTGATGCCTCTGCTAAAAAATCGTTTCATTTGTTACCAACTCAGCAAGAAGTTTCCAAACCTCCTCTGTAGTAGATTATTGAGGACCTACGTGCAGTGCTAGATGTGACATCCTCCTACCACAGGAGATGTGTTGAACTTATTCTCTGCCAAAAGAGCTATGAAAATGGCAGGCGAACTGGTTCACATACATGTTCAGACTGTAACCAGAAATATATAGGAAGTTACAGGACTTGGGAAGCCAAGGTCTGTGTTCTGCAGCTCTCGGACAGCTTCCCCTCGCTCCAACATCTGGCACGTTACATTCCTTTTATCTCCATTCTATGCTCTTGCACAAAGCAAAGCCATTGTCCAACAATGTCGACAGTAGAGAAGGGAGCAGCGTAAAGGTATGGAATGGAGAAAAACAGCAAGATACACAAATGCAGACACCATGGGTCTGATTCTCAGATGATCAGTTGTAGTCCTGGTGCTGGGAGGTTTGCAGGTTCCTTGTTCTCCTCCTGGAAAACTTCTGTGAATGGCGTATACGTACACATGAGAACATCTACATCAACAGAGCAAATACACTAGCTAACATTATTTTTTTTATTTTCTCCCACAGGCAAAGCATTTGTTCCTTGAGAAAGACCTCCACCAGTTTTGGGTCATGAGCTCTGTCTACCTAGGAAAATGATTTACTCCCGTCTTTGTGAAGGAGGGGGTCTAAACATGTTTGAAAAATAGATTTAAAAATGTGTACGTTTCTAGCTGAAAATGCTCTTTCCCCATCTAAAGGAGTAGATTTTCTCATCCAGCAAAGTTGGTGCAAGTAAATCTTTTGAGGGATGTATTATGAAAGGGTGCAGCGATGTATAAAAGAGCTGTGCACCCATTGTTAAGATATTAGACCTTCCAAAGCACATACGCTTGACTCAGTCATTAACTGTATCACTGAGTTGCAGAAACCACAGTTCCAAAACAGGGACAAGCATTCACTTCTCCTAGTTTCTGAGATATTTCAGAACACAAGTTCATGGTACAGCATTAGGAGTGCAAAACCATCTTTCCTGAGTTAGAAAAGTTATTTTAAGCTTGTAAAAAAGTATTTTTGCGCATACCAGTCAAATTTAACAAGCACAAGTAGATTTCTTAGTTGAGCTCTATGAAATCAAGAATTAACACTGCATTGATTATGGTGATGAGCCATACGTTGCTTTGACATTAATGATACTTGAATGTTGGTTCATGCATTTACTGGGAGTGAGAATTCCCATTGTCTATTGTGGTAGATGTACATTCCCCACTACACAGGCTTTAGTAATTCCACTGTTCTTGTGGTCTGACGTGACAGCACAGCTATTGCCAGACAGTTATGTGAGCATTAGTAGAGTGGGGTTTTGGCTCCGCCTACATATTGGGAGCCAGGAGTACATGTTTTGATTGGGTAGAAGTTGTGTGCTTCCACAAAATGGTGCTTGCTCTCTACATAGCTGTACCCATTGTTTTTATTTATTCAGCTGCCTGAACTTGGATTTTCTGGGGCACACACATGGCACTGTAATGCTTTTAAAATATCTTAGATAACTAGATAATGTATGTTGTTTTTCTCTGGCAACAGCACAAATAGGAGAAGGGCAATCATCAACATATATTGATTTTTAGGTCTGGCTTGACAGTCAGGAGCGGCTCCTCCACTAGGGCAGAGGAGCGTCGCCCTACTGCTTTCTCGCAGTGCGAGAAGCAGAAGCTTAAAATGGTAATAACTTTTAATTATTAGCATATTATGTTTGGTTGCGGGCGGGCGGATGGGCAGGGCTGCTCTGCAAGCAGGCAGGGCAGGGGAGGAGTGGTGTGCCCACTCCTGAGGGCCCAATGTCTGTTTGGACGGCCCTCTGGGGATGCCGAAACCAGTCATGCACACTCTGCCCTTCTTCATGCAGGCTGCAATGAATCCTACATTGAGAACATGACCTCCCCGTAAGGACCTGGCTGGGCTGTGTCCCCACCAATCACAACACTGCTTGCAGCGTTGTGATTGGCTTTGGGGATGGGGATGGTTCGGACAGAGCCTGGCTGCTTGCATGACGCTCTAGGAATGCCTTTTAATTAATCCTTTCCCACCTCTAGTTATTCCTTCCCTGACTTTGTGTGTCACGGGGAGAACACCCTCTGCTGTTCACGTCAGAATCCTGCCAATCAAGTAAGTGAGACTTCCCCCACCCTCACTACTTATGCTTGCGCTACTGCCATCCTTGCCCTAACCCCCCTCATTGCCCCCTTTCAGATAGCAGCCCCGGGCAGACTCAAGATGAACTAACCTTGCGCCCTTGTTCCAACCTTCAATTCCAATACCCCCTGAGGCAATCACTACTTCCAAGACGTCATCCCCCAGCGATTCTCGGACCTTGTCCAGTCCTAGTATATTGTGTTACCTACTCCCTGCCAGGTTGCAAGCTACCACTGCTAGAAGCCACTTTAGAGTCGCTCAACTTTCTCTCTGCACCTTGACTCATGCCACTACACCAGCTACTACGTAATTTCTCTCTTTTACATGTTGTGCTCCTTTTTTGTCTATTTATCGTTCTGGCACCTCTTTGAATTCTAATTTAGTTTATAAAATCTACAGACTGTGCATTATTAAATAACTGATGCTTGCACATTGTAAGTAATTTATTTTACTATGCTTAATTGCCCACTGGGAGCATCAGTTCACCGTTGTAAGGAAGTACAATGTATATAATAACAGGGACCAGATTATAACATAATTAATATCCTTCTTTTAGATTCAGCTTGCTCACAAATTGTATGTCCTGAAGATGATCTCAAATAGCTGAGATCAAAACGCCGTCCACTCCCTACAACAGGAACTCCTTACATTCCGTAAACTCTTGAGGAGGTCCATTCATTGTTGTCAATGCAACGTCTTTGTTTTAAAGTCACCCTCACTTTTCACGTCACGCCTGTTGTCACTTACCTGTGTGAGCACCTGAATAATATTATGACTATTTTTCCTTAAAATAAACAACAGTCTTAAGTCGATCTATATGTCCCTTTATATATTACTTACCACTCCCTCTTATATTAATTGTCATTCCCAATTCTAACACAGTGTCCCCTTAGTGGGTCATTACTTTCTTTGGCCCTTTGGGTCACAACAGAACCATTTTTTTCCTAAAACATTATACCACCCCAGGTTCACATAACGGGGTACCCTTGTCTTCCCTTACTACCTGTGAGCCGGCAAGGCAGGAGAGGAGTGGTGTGCCCACTCCTGAGGGCGCAATTACTGTTTGGATAGCCCTCTGGGGGTGCCCAAACTAGTCATGCACACTTTGCCCTTCTTCATGCAGGCTGCAATGCAGCCTCCATTGAGACCAGGGCTTCCCCGTAAGGACCTGGCTGGGCAGTGTCCCCATAAATCACAACGCTGTTTGCAGCGTTGTGTTTGGCCTTGGGAATAGGTCCGGACGGAGCCTGGCTGCCTGCTTCCTGTTACTGCTGGAGGCAGTGGAGCAGGAGCAGGAGATGAGAAGACGCGGAACCCAGCTGGCAGAGAGGTAAGTCTATTTTTGTTGTTGTTGTTAAATTAAACTCCCCCTTCCTGTGCAACCCCACACCCCCCAACCAGCAAGACATGCCGGCCGTGACTGTTGAAAGTGCAACTATTACCTGACCTACTTACACCAATATTATTCTACTTTTATTTTCTTCCACACAAATACATATTGTTAGGTATGGGGGTCTCTAGTTGGCAGAGGTAGGTACCAATTTCCTAATAGAGACCCTAACTTCTAGTCAGGATAAGGAGGATACACTCTTTAGATAACCCCTGCTCACCCCCTTGTTAGCTTGGCACAAGCAGACAGGCTTATCAAAGGCAATGTGTAAAGTATTTGTACCAACACTCACAGTAACACAGTGAAAATACCACAAATGGACTCCACACCAGTTTAGAAAAATAAAGTATTTTTATCTAAACTACACAAGACCAAAACGACAAAAATCCAAAATACACAGTTTAAGAATATTATTTTAAAAGAGTTCTAGGGTATGCGTCAAAATATTCCACAGTTGCGTCACTTTTAGTCCAAAGTACCTGTAGATTAGACAAAAGTTCCAAATGGCAACTGAAGCATTGAAAAACAAGCAATGCATCACTCCTGAGACCCTGGGGAGGCAATGCGATAGCCCCGCTGCACACAGCGGACGTGTTGCGATGAATCCGGTCTTTATGGGGAGCAATGTGATACCTTGTGTGGATTCTGGTGCGCAGTTTCTCCGGTAGGATGCGTTTCGCACAGGCACGATGCGCCGATCTTCGTGGCAGTGACGATCTTCGGTGCAGCGGCGATGCACGGCCTAGTGTTGATCCTCTCCTGCCGCAGCGGCTCGATGCGATGGCACTGGACTCTGCAACGATGTTCACAGGGAAGGGATGCGATCCGCAAGCAAGCCGCGCGACTGTTCTCACAATGATGACAGGCTCTGCGACGATACTCGCAGCAACAGGAATCTTCCTGCACCGGGGCGATGCCCTCCACAAGCGAACGATGCGTCAGTTCTTGCAGCAGCAACAGGTGCTGCGATGATCTTCATGGCAACTGGAATTCTCTCGCACTGTCGACGATGCTCTCCGCAAGCGAGCGATGCGTACAAATTCTTTTCTTCTTTTCCAGCTCCCCAAACAGCAAGCAACAACCTCCAGAAGCCCCACAAATGGATCAAGTACTCTAGGCAGGTCAGAACTCACACAGCAGAGTTCAGGGGGGAAGCTGGGGGTGAAGTCCTTTTTTTCCTGGGACTTCTTAACAGGAGGCCAGCTCCCCTCAGGCCCTTAGAGATCTCTTCAAGAAAGGGGACACAGCAACAGCAAAGTCCTTAATCTCTAATTGGCAGCAAAGCAACTGCAGGTCAGCATTACAGCAGGTCAGTCCTTCTTCTTCAGTCTTCCAGCTTTCTCCTTTACAGAGGTTCCTTCTTGATTCCAGGATGATCTAATTTTCTGGGGTCTGGGTATCCCTTTTTATACCAATATTTCCTTTGTTCTCTGAAGGCAGAGAGGCCTTTGCCTTGTCCAAACCAGTTCCGGTCAGTCCTGGAGCACTTGGCTCCTTCTTCCCTTTGAGAGAGAGGGGCAGGGTTGTCAGCCGCCCAGCAGGGGGTGGAGCCAGCATTGTGGAAGGCAGGCACAGCCCTATTCAGGACAAGATGCTATCCCCTCCCACCACTCAAGATGCAGATGGAGCTATTCAGCCCTGGGCTGACCCAGCCAGCCTCCTAGAGCCAACCCAGCCCCTGTCACTCACAACCCAGACAGTCAATTCACAAAACAGGCTAAGGCACACAGAAAGGTCAGACAATAAAACAGCCACTTTCTAAAAGTGCTGTTTTCAAATACAGGATTTAAAAACCAACCCTCCTAAAAGATGGGTTAGTAAATTCTGAGTTCAGGATATCAGATTTCGATTTTCTATCTTTCTCCTATGGGAAGATATGCAGGTAAACATTATACACATCTTTCCCTATTCTAGCCTATGGGCAAGATAGCCTTTCAGTAGCGAAAAATGAAAATGGCTGTAATTCATTAACAGAGCATGTCACCCACACTAGTACATGCTCTACCTTTCACACTCAGTGGACCCTGTCCAGGGGGTACCTTGGGCCTTCCATAGGGGTGGCTAATGTGTACAGAAAGGGAAGGGTTAGGCCAGGCCAGTGGGGACACTGGTCGGGTCAGCATGGCAGTTAGCAACTGTACACAGGCACTACGGTGGCAGGCCTGAGACACCATTTTAGGGCTACTCGTGTGTGTGGCACAATCAGTGCTGCAGGCCCACTAGTAGCATTTGAATCACCAGCCCTGGCACACTCAGTGTACTTTACTAGGCACCTACTGGTAAAACAAATATGCCCATCATGGATAACCAATCACAATAACAATTTATACAGAGAGCATATGCACTTTAGCTCTGATCAGCAGTGCTAAAGTGCAAGAGTCCTATTGCCAGCACCCACAGGTCAGGAAAAATGAAGGAGGAAGAAGCAAAAGGTATGGGGATAACCCTGCAAAAAGGGCCATTTCCAGCACATTTTCACTCCCTTGCTATTTACATGTAATGCTTCACATTGTCTCAATAGGAGTCAATGAAGAAGTACAGAATATAACAGAAAATTAATTACACAAAAAATACGTAATCCTATTGTTTGTAAATTCAAGGATTTCAATTTACCAAAAGAAAGTATTGACTATATACTGTACAAAGATTTGGAAGCAGAATCAATAATGTTTTTAGGTTGTGTTTAAAGTGCAGATTGAACACATTGTGCTCATGAAAAATGTGTTTAATCGGTGCAAGTGAAACATGTAAAGAAACAAAGAAATCAGCGTATAGATTGGGATTTATTTGATGCAAATATTATGCACAAACATTTGTTTCATAATACAAATAGTGAAGAAATCACTGCATAATTAGTAATCCCAATTGGGTTGATAAAAGTGGACCACGTTTTAGCCTTTGTAACTTAAGGTCATCTTCAGGACAAGAGAATACAAGCAAGAACATTGCTGCCCCCAAGGCACGCTGGGGGAATTATTTGGAGCATAATCATCAGAGACTGTACACCAGTGAAGAGGAAAGAGGGCCATGATGAGTCTTTTAGTACATCTCATCATATCAGGGCAATCCCTTGAACAGGGGGCCATGAGCATGAATTGCTGACTTAGACACTCATGTGCAAGGGTTTTCCAGAGGTACGTGGTTTCTATCAGTCGAACTGGAGTAAATCAGGAAATTGACGGGGGCCGTGTTGCTTGCAGCCTGTCCTGAACAAATCACATTACCATACAACATTATTTTAAAGCCAGACCCATTGTAATTCCCAATGCTTGATTTGAGTTTGCTGCCTTGGCGGCAGAGTTATCTCCCTCCCAGCATGGGAGAAGCCACTTTAGGGGGAATCATATAGCAGCCAGCCAGTACCTCTGTGGCACTGTATAACTCTTCCCCCATTGAAGTCACTAGAAAAATACGGCAGCATGGAGGTACATTGTCAGAGTGGTCATATCTTGTCTTTGTCTCACATGCAGCTTGCTTCCTAGCATGTTAGAGTCAGCACACATTCCATGGCAATCTTTCAGTCCTACCTTTTCAAACAAAGATGCGCACTGTACTATCAAGGCAGAGATTGCACCACCAATACACAGATTGAGTTGGTGCTCTGGAATGTTCTACCTCGCCTATTTAAATCTTTCACTGTCATTTGCACAAACTGGCTGATGCAAAAAATGTATTTACAAACTAGATGATGTAGAATGCCATCTTTGCATTGATCGGTTGGTGCAAATGTTGTTTATGCACCAGTCAGTTACAAATGTCTGTACAACACCGGTCTCCATAATCTTTCTAATCCCACTTGGTATGTTACTCTAAAACACCTTCTGCTTGACAGAAATAAAAAGTGTTCACTTTATCTAATGGGCCTGAACAATGCGATGGGCTTGATTACATTAAAGCCAAAGGTACTGCAAATGGATACATAGATTTCACAGACAGAGCGATGTTACAAAGAGTGCAATATATCTTTTGTGTACTTCCCACGTACCCATCAAGGGAATTTTAATGTGATGTCATCTGAGAAATGAACTTGGGAAATCATTTGCCGAACTGTCAATTTTTCAGAAATTTCACAATGATGCTGTCATGTGACAGAATATGTTGGGAAAAGGCCAATAAACTAATAATCGTATTGGAGCATTTTTACATTGATTCACACACACCTCATTGTGTGGCTTCAAACAACATTTTTAAACGGGTAGTAAGGTACAGCTGTAGGGAGTGCGTGTTTGGCAGTGTCCTATTTATTGTGATCTTATGTGGAAAGAATTTTGGTGCTGTGTTACACTGTCCAGAGAGGTGCGCTTCACTGTAGGATGATCCCTTTTAAAAGTAGTGGTACAATCAGGTGGCCAATCCAGAATGCCTTTAGGGGCAAACCCCCAAAGCTCATAAGAGGCCATGATTAAGACCTCTGGAGTTGAGGCTGAAAACAGCGTGAGTTTCTCACACTGCCTGGCAGTGTGAGAAAATAAATTAAACATTACAATAAATTAAAAGGAAAAACAAAATGTACTTACCGAATCCATCCCTCTCCAGTCCAGCAGTTCAGCAGCAAGGGATCTCTGAGCCAACTCCTCTCACCAATCCAGACTCTGCTCTCATGCTATTGACCAGCATGAGAGCAGCGTCAGGATTGGCTGGAGCCTGCTCTCTCTACCCAGCTGTTGAAGACAGCTCGGGTGGAGAGGTTTAAACTGAGTATATCAGGCTGGCCATCAAAGAGAGCTGGCCAAAGCGACATGCGCATTTTAAACTTTAGGGGGCAGATTTACGAGCCCCTTGCGCCGCGTTTACGCCGCTGTTGTGTCACGCAAGGCGGCGTAAACGTGGTGCATCCCTACGAGGCATTTACAACGTGACGCATCTATGGAGATGCGTCACGGTGTAAGGTCCTGCTCCACATGAAACCTGCGTCAGGTTTCATGTAGGCGTTCCGGTGCAGGGGGGGGGTTCCGTCGCAGGAACGCCCCTGGAAAGTGACTCAGTGAAATCTACAAGATTTCACTGAGTCACTTTCCCAAAGCTGCTACGTCAATTCCTTACGCCTGCTTGAAGCAGGCGTAAGGAGTGACGCACCATGTAATGTATGGGTGGCCCCTGTACATTGCAGGAGTTGCGTCGCGCTTGCGACGCGACTCCAGCAATGCGCCGCCCATAAGCCAAAAGATGCGTCACGCATCTGCCCTTCCTTGCACCATGGTGCGCCGCATTGTAAATGCGGCGCATCATGGGTGGCGCAAGGATGGACTTGCGTGACGTATCTTTCCTTGCGCATCTCTGCCGATTTGCAGAGATGCGTCAGGCAACGTAAATCTGCCCCTAGGTGTGCACCATTTCTCTCCCCCCACAGCCACTCAGCAGTGCTCGCCATGCCCCCAACTTTTGGCTCGATCTGACCGGTTGCACTGAAATATAAAACGGTACTAAAGCCATTTTATTACCATTTTATTTTTCATGTTTGCTGCGCAGCAGTGAGGGTGACGCTCCTGCGCGCTAGTGGACCGCTGCCGACTGAAGTTAGGACACAGTGCTTAGTAGGGTGATGGAGGACAAGGTGCGAGATGTAGGTATACCAACAATAATTGCAATTTGCTGGCAGTTATACTTTGCTCTAAAGGTCCTGAGTTATGTTTAAATGATGTCTAGTTTGCTAGAGACAGCGGAGAAAGGCAGATTCGCAGCACTGTGAGCGCCTGGCAAGTCATCTGGTCGTACTGTGCTGGAAGAGGTTGTTTTTACAGATTTTGACTTTGATTAAATTGGCCTCTGTTTATCTAGTCTTAATAATGCTTAAACTTACGCAGGGACACCGCCTCCCGGCTGCGAGGCTTTCCTTCAGGCCCCATGCTAGTTAGTATCTGGATGTAGAGAAAACAGCTGGAGCTGAGAGACCCCACCTGCATATCAGAGGGTTGGTGGCCACATGTTGATTTTTCCATTTCGACAGAAAGGATTTCGCTACGAAAAAATAAATACAAATTCTACCGAGCACCCCTCTCGTTTCTCCCAAAATACCTGGAAACAATTTTGCAGGCCCCTAGTTGTTATTTTTGCTGTAAACGAGATGTTAGGAAAATATTACATCCATTGAAGTTTTTAGGTTGTCGAGATTTCTTCATCGAGCGCACTCTCCGCTCATATTTCGTTAATAAGATCAGCGTGGATTGTTCGGGTAAATCCAATAAACATAGATGTGTACGTATCTGATACACAATGAGCTCTTTGTCTCTCCTCCGTGCGACATCTTGAATACATTTGTCTCTTCTCCGACGGCCTGCCCATCCGCGTTGTCTCGATATCTCAGCACCTCTTCTTGGGTTCCACAATTCAGGGCCGTATTTATTGTACACACGCGCCGGTAAAATAAATGGTCTTGCGCAGTAGCCGCACACTCAAGGATTAGAGCCATTTTGAATTGAGAAAAAATAAATACCAAATGACTAGAATAGATGTTCGTGAAGGGATCTAGGTGTTGAATTAGATTGCGTCTCCGATTTCGTCTAAGAGATGGAGAGCATGACTCTGGGAGTTGGGCGCAGAAGAGGTGACGCATAGCAAATGGCGGCCACATGCTAATTGCACGCGGACAGCACACAAACATTAAGCTCAAAAAATGACATGTGAAAGGATCCCAGGCACACAATGTCTTTCCCGCTGTCCAGCCAGTACCCTTTTAAAACGTTTTAACTCGCCAACATGGAGGTATATGTCAGACATTGCATCCCAAACGTTCCAAGCATTACATTACACAGTCCCATTAACTGATAGCTATCATTAGAGCAGCAAGTGCAATGACACTAAGCCCCACTGTTGTGAAGAGCCTACTGGACCTCAAGTATGACTGTTTGTAGACAGGGACATATTTTCCTTTCTTACGTGCCAATAGTGATCCATCATAATGCTTCAAATGTCCTCTAAACAATATCCCAGACTCCAGCAACAATCGTTGCTTTTCATTAAAGTTCTAGGGTAAAGACTGAGGGCTAAATTGATGACCTGGTTTGCATCGCTCTTGTACCACACGATGTGGAGCAAGAGCAACGCAAACCTTACATCAGATTTTTGAAACCAAGTGCTTTATTGGGTTCAAAAAAGTGACTTACGGTTTGCGTTGCTCTTGCTCCACATCGCCTGGTGAAAGAGCGATGCAAACCAGGTCATAAATTTGGAGGCTCCAGGTCAGATGGAGCTTTGTGGCGCTCCAAAAAATCTGAAGTAACACAATGCAAATCACTACATTGAGTTACTCTGCCCTGGGAAGTTGTTCCATTAGCGTTGTGTGGGTGTGGGAATACCCATGAAACTCCCATGGTTTTTGACACATTCCCAGATTTACAAGTCCTTGTTAACCTGGGAATGCATCAAAATGATACACCTCCCCAGGAGATGCGTAGCAAGGAGAAATATTTTTACTTCCTCTTTCTATGTGTACTGCATTCGGCACAACACATAGATAGAGAAATAGGCCATTCAGTACTGCTTTTGTGCAGGAAGATGTATCTTCCTGCACAAAAACAATCCTGCATGCAATACAGGCACACATGCACCATGGTGCAAGTGGTGCCTGCATTGGCGCTAAGCTGCCCATTGCGCACCAGCGCAGTGGGAAAAGTCAGGAATGTGCCATATGTCTTTAATACAGTGCATTCCTGCCCTTTCCCAGTGGGGCAGTACAAAAGGGGGTGGTGATGGACGGAGTATCTGAATCAATCAAACACTCACACCCAGTCAACAGATCTGAGTTTAATCCATCACCGTTCTTTAGCTCACTCCGCCACCCCAGTTCAGGCATGGCCATATGCAAATCAGTCTGACCCTGTCCCTCATGGGAACAGTCCAGCCCGAACTGCCAAGCCATGCCTTCCCTTCCCTGGACCGGAAACAAGCTTCCGAGGACCGGTTTCTGGCATTTCAGCCGTCTTCAGCCCGGCTTGCTTGAATCCAGTGGCAAAGTGAGCAAGGGACTCACGTCTGAGCATACCCTGCCAAACTTATGGAGAACAAAGTGGTACAAAAAGGGGGTGGTGATGGACGGAGCATCTGAACCAATCAAACACTCACACCCAGTGAACAGATCTGGGTTTAATCCATCCCCGTTCTTTAGCCCACTCCGCCACCCCAGTTCGGACATGGCCATATGCAAATCAGTCTCACCTTGTGCCTCATGGGAACAGTCCAGCCCGAACTGCCAAGCCATGCATTCCCTGGACCGAAACAAGCTTCTGAGGAGCCGTCTTCAGCCCGGCTTGCTTGAATCCAGTGGCAAAGTGAGCAAAGGACCACGAGGGAGTACCACAGAGTTGCAAAAAAACCTAGCAAGATTCCACTGTGTTCCGCAATTGAGCAAAATTATGCACATTGTGCTGCTTGTACTGCAATTTTGCGGTAATATCGTGAGCAGCACTTGAAAATCAGCGCAAACAGCATCATACGGTGTGCAAGAGCACGTGGCAATTCTAATAAATTTCACTGCCGCTCAGGCAGAAAATCTACTCGAATGACAACAAACCGCATCGAGAACATGTCCTCTCACTGCTGCCAATCGTCACCGCCAGTAACTGCCCGCATTGAAAAATTGCGCAGGGGATTGTCAACTATTCCCCGCATTAGATTTCTGTACCATCACAGGAAAAAATTCTACAACGCAGAATTTTGCTGGCACTCCATGCTACTAAAGTGATGCAGAATCGTGGTTATTACCTCTAATGCGTACTGACCCACCTCAACTAATACTCCAAATATTTTACATCATAATAGTTTTTAATTTGAGATATTGATGGTATAAAGGTTATTCATTCCCCCATTATTTCTTCTTTCTGCATTGACTATATGAGTATAATTTAGCTCTCATAATATAAACTGTTTTGACTAAACAACACCAATGAGAACCACTGTTGTGGTTAACCGCATCGCCGCGGCGGCTTTTCCCGCTGTGCGCGGCATTTTTAAAAATCCCGCGTAACGTGACAAAGCCAGCTCGTCATCCGCGCAGCGCAGGTAACGCCCATGACGAGCTGGCTTTGTCATTAGCGTCGAAGGGGTTAAGATGTCAATGCTAAATTGGGTTAAGCCTTGCACAGATGCTATTGGTGTAGCATTGCTACAGCGGGGACCAATGACAAGGGGTGCCAGAGCACAACACTCTTTTTTTCTTAAGGATGATGATTGTCTTATCAGGCTGAACAAAGTTCAGCCTGAAAGATCTTCACATGACTGAAAACCTCACAGCCTGAGTGTAGTGACATCTTCAGCTCTGCAAAGCCCTTAGAGGATCCTTCCTCTCATGACGAGGTGGAGCGTCACTCATCAAGTCAGCCCTAGCGCTGCAGGTTTAAGTCCTGATGTGACCAGGGCTGACTATCAATGACGCCTCACACAACCCTTTCTCAACTTGCCAGAGAGTAGGGTAGGATCAACAAGTCTGGCTGACCCCACCACACTATGTTACGAATTTGGGTGCGTGTTGTTTAAGTATGAATGTATTTGTATTTGCTCAAGTGTTGGGTGTGTACAAGTGTGGTTGTGTATGTGCTTGTAAATGCTGGGTGTGAGTATGTGTGTGCGCTTGTGGATGCATGGGTGGAATTCAGTGTGCACGTGGCTGGGTGGGTGTGAGTATGTGAATGCTTGAGTTGATGAGAGGAAGTAATTTTGCTCGTGTGCCCACCTCACTACTCCTCCAAATTTTGAGCTGCTACTGCATGGCTGACGATATTATCAGCATGCTATACTGTGTAAATATGAAGTGTGCCTTCTTGACCATTCGTGCAATGTTGCAGAATTCCTCGCAGTGTTACTTTGCACAACTCTTAGTAAACCTGCCTTTCAGTGACAATGAATTCAAAAGCTGATAATTTACATAGTGGTTGCCATGAAAATCTACACTGAAGTTGGTCCATTAAACCAATGTTACACACCACTACTCTAGACACTTCAGGTAGAGCACAAGTGCAGGACTTTGTGTACAAACATTTTGAGAAATTAAGTAATCTTTGAAAAAATAGAGAATTTTTTAAAAGGCATAATTGAAAAGAAATCATAGTTCATGGTTTTATAAAGCTATAAGTTTCAGAAATTCACCCATATATGTTGGCAGAATTATAATGTTACACAAACTAATGTAAAACTTCCATTTCTAAAGGAATGTTGATGGAAACTCCCTGCCATTTCAGCACCAAATTATAGGACAACATCATAAGGAGCATTCCGGCTATTACAGTTAAGTGACTACAGGGTATCGATTAAATGGCAACAACAGGGAGCCAATGCTTGCGAATGGGGTCTGTTAAGAGCACTGTCCAATCAAAGCTTAAACTATGAATTTCTCCTTTGGTAATGTTGACTAATTGTGTCCAGTAGTACCCTCAGTTATACCTCCAGCAGGCACAATCTCAAACATTAATTTGTTTCTCTAAAATAGTCTCAGTCTCCATCAAATAACATATATGACCTTTCGTGCTGTTTTCAAAGTGCAGTTGGCCATTCATTAAGTTGGCAAATTTGACAAACACCCCCCTAGGATTCATGTCAGTTTTGTCAAAAACGCTTAGGGGAGCTTCACCACTTGTCAGCCATCAACAAACTCCTGTCAACCATGGCCGACTGCTGACTAGAAAATCCTACTGGGAGCTGAAGTAATCCCCTTGAAGACGCCGCTCTTGACGGACAAGCGCACATGTCGCGTTACCTAATAGAAACAGAGGAATTCTTGAGCTTCTTTCTATACGTGTTGTATTCTTGCATGGTATGGGTGGCAATAACAATACTACAATATTTCATTGTTTAGAGACAAAGGCCTCATTAACCTCCTGATCTCACGCCAATTCATACCAGTGAGGCTGGGCTGGTATGAGGAGGACTATGAATCGGAGTAATGAAGATTACTGGTAAGTAATTGGTTCATTACGAGAAGCTAGTTGATACCAATGACACCAAAAGGGTTATAATTTCTGCAAGGGATGTCTCCAAGGCGAAATACCAGTGTGATATATGAGACAATCGGCACAGTAAGCCCATTCCCATATGTTAATTGCCAACATATTATAAGGTCATCTACCGTGGAATAACAGGACACCAGGTACCGGGGGAAGAAGGAGGAAATAACACACATTATAACTGGCCAAAAGTAATGAGGGCCGAAGTGTTGCAATACATTGAACTCCAATATTTTTTATACTAAAAGGCAGTAGTGGTCGGTAGTGGGAGTGCTGCAGGACGGTGACGTGGGGCGCGGGAGGGGCAGGGTGGGGGGAAGTAAACTACGGAATGCGGACAAATACAGGTAAGTGAACATAAAAATAAATAAAACGAATTTTGTTGCCCGCACTGCATTGCATATGGCTTTCTGGGGTGCTTTCTGTTTGTTTAATCCCAAATGGAAGTTTCCATTGACCAGATATCAACAGTTCTCACTTGATCTAGCAGCCACTTGTCCAACATATCACTTGTGTATAAATCATTGACTTTTACTGTTTAATACGCAAATACCTGAACTTAGGGTGCATCAGAAACCAGATGCTAGAGAAATTAAATGACAAATGGGCCAGATGCTGGTCGTAAAATGTATAATATGCCTGTGAAAATTTGTGAAACTCTAAGATTTGAAGCACAAAATCAAAACTATTTCTCTACATTATGCAGTATGTGATTTTCATGAAATTTTCATGCGGGAGAAAGTAATTTGGCAGCAAATATCTCACTGGGATGCATTTGTGGTACAAGTCAGTTTCCTTCTAGTGTTTTGCATGATTGTTTTATGTGAAATATGCCCTCATATGTAAAATCATATTTTTAAGAAATTTCCATGAAATGGTAAAATAGATCACAGAAATATGCAATTTTGCACACCTGCACCTATTTCTCAGTCTTGGGTCAGCGAAGATTGTTTTCCTGGGTGTCTTCTGGATGTTGAGATCCTGATACGATCCAGAGATATGCTAAGGGCCTCCCCAGCTTATTCATTTTTTTAAAACAAACTTTATTGATTTTTCAGAATCCGCTCAAGCGCATCATACATACCAGCTCATATTCTACATTATAACAGCATAATTGAATGGACATTTTGTGACCACAACATTTCAAGGCCTCGCAACCGGCTAGCTTGTCTAGGCCGCCCTATCCTTTGTTGCCAGAAGAGTAGTCCCACGTAATGTAAGGATCATATTCCTTCCTGCAAGTAACGTGGTCCCAAGAAGCTGAGTTGTGCGCCCCCTTACTTATGCAAGCCTTGCCCACATCTATGCAGCAATTCAGAAAACAAGGAACTCAACACCCCCTCCACAATCCCCCCACCCTGGATCCCCCCATAACCCCACATCCCTCCTCCTCTCAGACATTTCGCTTTCCCTAACAGCACCTCTATTGCACATTATGCATGCTGCACTCTCCGTCAGATTCCCTATGTCAGTGTTCCATGTCTCTCCTGGGGTGATGCACCCATGGTAGAGCCCCCCCCATCCACCCGCTCACCCTGTGGTCTGTGGTTGTGGTCTCATGTGGCAAAGAGAAAACCCAAGGCCTAAAGGATCAGTCCTCGTCGTCAGTCGAATTTCTAAGCAGGTCCACCATCACCACCCAAGCTCACCATGTCCCACAATTTGTCGTTATCAGTTCTCGGGGCTAGTTGGAGCCGGAGGGTCCCCTCGCAGTCTGACCACTTTATAAAGTCCCGTAACCAGTGCGCAACACTGGGTGCTGTGACCGCCTTCCAATGACTAGTGATTTCATGTTTGGCTAGGACTAACCCCAAATCTAGGAATTTACTGGTGGTTTTGTTACGGGCAGTGTGGGGAACCAATGCAGCAAGCACACCCCTGGAGTATGCTGCAGCTCCCGATCGGTCACCTCTGTCAATTTAGCCAGGACCTCTCCCCAAAACCCCTGAAGCAATGGGCATCCCCAGAGCATGTGCAAAAATGCTGCATCCTCCAGTCTGCATCGCGGACAGGCGGTGCGGGAGCCAACAAACTAATTCAGGACTGAGGTACGCCCGATGAAACACATAGAATTGAATGATTTGAAATCCTGCATTTCGGGACCACTTCCATGCCCGTTCCATTAAGATCTCCCAGGGCTTTGCCTCTATAGGCACTCCCAGATCAGCCTCCCATTTAGTGCGCAATCCTGCAAGAGGAGCCCTTAAGCCCTGTGTCAGTCTCCTATACAAACACGTAACCGCCTTGACCCGACCCGCGGTGGTGACCACATACTGGCAAGGGAGAAAGACCTGTGGCTCCTCCAGCCCCTTTTTCCAGTGTTTGCACAGAGCCGCTGTCACCGCCGCATGCAGAAGAAAGTCCTGAGCAGGCAGTTAGTGTCGTTCCATGAGGTCTTGGAATGGTAGAAGGGTACCATCCTCGTATAGATCCCCAATGGATGAGATCCCCAGCTCCTCCCATTCATGTAATCGCTGCCAGTCCCCTCCGTGTGGCAGCTCTTCGGAAAACCACACTGGAATCTCAGGTGCATATGCCGGACATACTTTATTGCGTCTCAGAGCCCTATACCAGCATTGCCGCAACACCCAAAACTCTCTGGGTACCTCCCTTTCACGCATCAGGAGCTGCAACAAAATCCTAATCAAGTGGCGAAGCTCCAGGTCCCTGCCTCTCTGATCCACCTCGACCCCCTGTTTCCCCGCCATCCGCTGCGTGAGCCATTGGAACTGAGCCGCATGGTAGTAGGCCTCGTAATCAGGTGCTGCAAAGCCCCTTTCTTGTTGTGGGCGCATCATAGTAGGCAGCACCACTCTTCGTCTCCCTGATCCCCATAGGAAACTTGGAGCCATGGAGTTGAGCTGGGTAAAACACTTTCCAGGCACCCAGAGCGTCAGTGTGACAAAATAATACAGCAAGCGGGGTAGGGTTATCATTTTTAGTAGTGCCACTCGGCTCGCAACCGACAAAGGCAGAGACCCCCAGAAATCAAGGTTACTCTTGGTGGTCCGCAGGCCCCGCCCTATGTTACCCTCAAATAAGTCAGTAGCTTTCATGGTAAATTCTAACCCCCAGGTAGGGTAAACAACTGCCTTCCGATTGTACGCCAATACCCTCAGGAGGAGAACCTCGCCCGTGCAGCAGAATCAGACAGGTCTTGAACCAATTAACTTTAAGCCCTGCTACTCGCCCCAGTTTCTCCGGTAATTCCAGGGCTCCATGTAAGTCCTCAGTGGCATTAGCAAGGAACATCAGCAGGTCGTCGACATATAAGGCAATATAGTGCCTCTGTCCCATCCCCTCCAGACCCCTGTAATGTCTCCCTGTCCGTGCATGAACCGCTAACGGCTCCATTGCCAGGGCGAACAGAAGGGGAGACAGCGGGCAGCCCTGTCTTGTCCCACGTCACAAGCAGCCGAGATTACCCCCCCCCGTCCGAACCCTTTCCGTCGAGCGAGAATAGAGAAGCTTCGTTCAGGCCACAAACCCCTCCCCCAAGCCAAAGGCCCTCAGCACCCGAAACAGAAACAGCCACTCTAGGCTATCAAAGGCCTTTTCAATGTCTATAGATAGCACACACGTCTCATCGTCACCTGCCGCCTCCTCATGCATCAGTTGACATAACCTCCGAATTTTCATGGCCGTGTTCTGGGTAGGGATGAACCCAGACTGGTCCCGTGCACCAGGGTGGTCATATGCATCATCAGGCGACTGGCCAAGATACCACTCAGGATCTTATAGTGAATGTTTAACATCGCCAGGGAGCTATACGCTGTTCGATCCCACTCCGGCTTACCTGGCTTAAGGAGCGGTACAATCACTGCCTCCCTCGTCGAGGCAGGTAAGTAGCCCATCTGTTTTGATCGATTGTAAAGGGACACCAACTGCGGAGCTAGCACATCTACATAGGTGACGTAAAACTCCAACGGTAACCCATCAGTACCTGGGGTTTTGTTCTTGGCCATATGCTTGAGAGCTCGCCGGACCTCACCCAGTTCTACCGGTCGGCCCAGGTTCTCCGCCTCTTCTGCTTCAATTTGCAGTAACTCTACATCAAAGAAATCCCCTCCTTCTAGTTCCCCAGGGTCCAGTTTGCTACAATAAAGGGTGGAGTAGTATTCTAGGAACTGCGTGTTAATGGCCTGCTGACCGTAATGTATCGCCCCCCCTCCTCCCGCAGCTCGAGAATCAGTGTGCCTCTGCACGCAGGATTCGCCAGCCATGCTAGGAGCACCCCCGATTTATTTTGCTCCGTGTGCGCCCTCACCATGTAAGCCCTGTAATCAAAGCATCTCAGCCTCTCAACTTGCGTTGCCAACTCCTCCTTCACCCTCAGGAGCCCTTCTTGTGTGTCCTCCTGTCCCAGCCTCTCCCTTTCTTTCTCTCGGAGCCGTTTGTCTGCCTGCTGTACCTCATTCAACAGAGTCCTATGAACTCCCACAGTTTCCCCAATACACCGCCCGCGTATCACTGCCTTAAATGCATCCCATTCGTTATGCAGACTGGAAGAGGTGCCCACGTTATGCTGGAAATAATCCTCTATAGCAGTACCTATGGTGGTGCGGAAGACCTGGTACTCCAAGACCTCCGGCCGGAGACGCCAATTAGGAATCACAGTTCGAAGCCGAACACAGTTCAGGGCCACCAAGTGGGGGTTATGATCAGCAGTTGTCCTAGCTAGATATTCACTCATCGTGATCAAGATGTGGACATCAGGGGAACACAACACAGCGTCCAACCTGACATGTAACTCGTGGACTGCTGAAAAGTAAGAGTAGTCACGATCCCAAGGATGATGAGCCCTCCAGGTGTCTGTGAGCCCCCAACTCTGTTGCCAGGCCTGCCTGACGTCTGCTAATCTACAAGTAGGGGCGTCGGAGAGTGGTAGGTGGGATCGGTCTATGTCCACGTCCGTCACACAGTTAAAGTCCCCCCCAAAAGCACAGGGCCCGTCAGTTCCGCCGCCAGGGTCTGTGAGAGCTGTGCAAAGAAGGCAGACTGCTCGACCTTGGGAGCATAAATGCTCCCTACGGTAATGTCCCGCCCATCAAGCCGTCCCGTGACCACAGTGAACCTGTCCTCCGGGTCTATCACCTGCCTCACACTTTGAAATGGTACTCCCGCCCGCACCCAAACCAGTGTCCCCCTGGTGTAAGCCGAGTAAGAAGTGTGAAATGCCTGCCCTCTCCAACGGCGTTGTAATGCCACCCCCTCCGCCTTCATCAAGTGAGTTTCTTGAAGCAGTGCAATTTGCACTCCCCGCCGCACTAGGTAGGCATGTATTTTGTGTCGCCGACACATGGTGTGCATCCCCCTAACGTTCCAAGACATAACCTTAAGACCTACGGAGGTGCCCATGGTTCCAGTGTATGCACATGCTCATCTGACCCCCCCCCCCCCAGCGACATGTCTGTCCCTCCCCCATCCCTCCAATCCTCAAACTTCCCCCAACTCCCACACCCCAGGACAGGCACACAAAAACACGTTCCCATCCAAACCAAACTGCTCATGGAAAGAGCCGAAACTAGGAGGTAGCGTGTGACTCTCGCCCAATGCCCCCAGAACCCCCCCGGTCCCCCCTCCTTAGTGCAGAATCCATAGAGCCAGCTGGGTCCCCGGCAGTCTTGGAAAGTCATCATCTGCTGCTTTGCCCCACAGCAGACTGGCCCCCTGGATCAGGAAGTGCAACAACCCTTGTAGCATGGGCCCCGCATACCCCTTGCAGCCCCATCACCCAAACTTTCCGTCAGCTGTCTGCGGTGTGACGACCGGTAACTCCATATCCGAGAGTCCTTGGGCGCTACCAGACCTTGGGCTCTCTGTCCCACTCTTCTCCACGTCGGTGTCATTACTCGCCGAGCTGGGCACTCCTCGACTGATGGCTGCCACCGCCCTCACAGCACTGTCTCGCTCCTGGCGGTGATCCCTCGGAGAAGTGGGCCTTCCCCTCGGCGGGGTAGCCTACTGTCGTTCCCTCAGCGAGGTCACCCGTGGGGTGCGCACCTCCGCGCCACCGCGGCCCTCCAGCCAGCCCCATGCCGCCTGCGGGGTAAGAAAGAAGTGGGTCTCCTCATCTGCCGTCACCCGCAGACGTGCCGGAAATAGCACCACGTAGGGGAGATGGAGCTGGCACAACTTTCTCATGACAGCCAGGAAGGAGGACCGTTGGCGTTGGACCTCCCTTGTATAATCCGGGAACATCAGCACCTTACTGTTTCCTATTTGCAGGTTCTGCTGTTCCCAAGCCCTCTTCAGGATGAAGTCCCGGTCATGGTAATGTAACAGTCTCGCCACCATTGGTCGTGGTGGAGCCCCAGGTTTAGGCGGGCGAGCCAGGACCTTGTGCGCCCGCTCCAACGCATAAAACGGGGATAGGCCTTCCGGCGCCACCTCTGTCCGCAACCAACTCTCCAGAAACCGGACCGCGTCTGCCCCCTCCTCTTGCTCCGGAATTCCTACTATGCGAAGGTTGTTGCGCCGTGAGCGACCCTTACTGTCCTCTGCCCGTACCTCCAGCACTTTGACTCTATGTGTTACTTCATTTAAAGAGCTGCTACCGTATCCAGGATGTCCTTCATGGTGGGTTCATGAGTCGCCACCCTCTCTTTAAGCTTCCTGTGGTCATCCTTCAGTAGGGTGAGGTCTGATCCAATGGCGTTCATCCGTTTCTCGAGTGCCTCCCGTGAGGCCACAATGGCCTGCATAATTTCGCCCAAGGTGGGATCCCCAGGCCGCCCTGACCTCCGTCTCCCAACATCGCCATCCTCCTCGTCTGTGTGCTGTTCCGGCTCGTCCCGGCGTAGGACCTCAAAGCCCTTCTTATTTGACACTCGGCCCGTGTTAATTGTCAGGCACTACTGAGAGTAGCAGCGTCAGGAGAGCCCACAGTCCCGCTCCGCACCAATACGACACAGTCATCCCTCGAGGACCACACCAGAAATCTCGGCCCCACGCTCCACTCCGGACTTGTGTAGAACCAATTCAGCTGTCGCCAGCCCACCACCGCGGCTCTGCCTGCCACTAATTGTTGTTGTGTGCACTTCTGGCAATGGAGGGCACCCAGAGCAATAGCGTTTCCCCCTCGCAGCAGAGCTCCAGGTCTGTGCCGGCCCCCACCACCAGTGTCGTCAGGAAGGCCCGTCTGAGGAGAGTCACAGAGTCAGGCCATCGTATCACAGAGATAAAGATTCCAGGCAACTTCGTCGGTGTCTTACCCACTAAAAGGTGGCCCAGCACACCACCCGTCCGACCTCTCCACAAGTTTTTCACCAGTGTAGTCGTGCTGCGACGCACCACCGGAACTGTAGGGGTCCTGCTGTGACAGGGCTCACAGGTGTCCCACGAATTTACCTTCTAGGGCCACCGATTAGTGATTCTCCCAGCCTGGAGTACCATCTACCCTCTCAGCACCATAAGCCGGCAGCCAGGCAGTGCATGGAAGCCCACCTGCGTGTCCTGTTGTCCATTTCAACGACAAACTCAGCCACAGGTCAGAGCAGGGGGGGCACACAGCCACCACCGCAAGAACAAGGAGCGCCCCTAAAGTCACTCATAGCTCCTCCCAGCAAGAAGGGTGACACAGCTTCGGGGAAAGGCAAAGTCCCAGGGTACACCCCTCCATATCTCCCCGGTGGTGCCCACAATGGATACCCAGGCCGCCGCGGCGACCAGGACTGCACAGGCAAAGATGGGGGCCCTAGCTCACTTGTTCCAACCCCTCTCCACAGGCCTGGTCTGCCTCACAGTCTGCTCCTGATCAGTCCGGCCGACAGGCTCTCAGGCGGCACCCTTCGGGTCAGTCTCAGGGCCTCCGCAACCTCGACCAAGTGTTGTGCAGGGCTAATGGCAGGGAGAGAGCCCGCGTTGTTCCTCAAATGGCGCCATACCTGTCCCGGGCGCTGCCATATTAGGGACAGGCACCCGCGTCCGCCCAGCCGGAATGCTTCTGTCCTCGCCCGCCTGTGTATGCAGCCTCCTCACCGTCAGGGTATTAAGAAGCCTTGTTCTCCCCTCCGGCACCGTCACTGAGGCCTCAGTACCCGGAAGGCGCCCACCGGTCTCCAGAGCTGCCACTGCAGTCAGGCACCAGCTCTGCTGTACGAGGTCGCCATCTTGTCCACTTCGGAGGCGGCCCACAGCCCCGGGGGAAATCAGGGCTCTCTGCCTCGTAACGCCCCGCTGCCGTCAGGAACTCAGTTCATGGGGGGCACCAGGTAGTCCGCAACAAGATGCGGTGCCGGGGTCTGAGTTAGCTGGCCAGGATCATTTAGTTTAAGGGGCAGCCGTGGAGGAGCTCCGGAGTCTGCCTCTGCCTACATCAGTGCTCAAGCCACGCTCCCCTCCCCAGATTATTTGTGACAGAAATACGCAAACCAGGCCTACAATGCCCTGCTGGTACTTTTGCAGTTAGGGGCACAACTAGACCCAAACCTCGGGCAAGGGCTAACAGGTCAACCTTTGGAGGCGGGGTTAACACCTCAAACAATGGGAGGAGTGACACTTAGAGCTAATAAAAGAAAATAGATTGATAAATTGTGTATTTTAAATATATAGCTGAACCTGATAGGATAACTGTTTAGTGGATTTGACAATGTTTCTACTGACAAAGATCGTTATAATGGGGAAGGAGTGATTTGACATTTAAAAACCAGCTTCTACAGTTTTCAGTGCAAAGAACTTTAGAATCAGCTTTTATCAAGTTATTACAAGAAAATCTTTGCCAATTCTCTAAAAATTCCTTCAGTGAAATGACAATGTGCTCATGGAATATTTTTTAATTCCATCTTCAGAATATCCCTCCTGTCTGACTGTTGACCTAAAGTAGGTTTTCAGTCTGATCATAATATTGAGCTTAATGGGTAATTGTACCTGATTTTAGGATATGTGATATGGCAAATCTCAGGTGTGTGTTCTAAGGCATCCTCCATTTCTCCTACATTTGAATATGCGATTGTCAATCAAATGACAAAGGATGCCAGTATTTCATCAAGCTCCAAAGCAGATAGCCCAATGTCCTGCAAAGAGGTTTCACTACCAGAAATCATGACTTTTAATATCATATGCCATATTACCAGAAACATGCTTTTAATTCTGTTATGAAACCTGCAGCACATAAGGGACAAAATCCACTAAACTATCAATGTTGTTTTTAAATCCTGCAAGAGCAATGTGCATTATAAAATGCAATTTTTGGTACTAATTTCTCCAAAATATCTTTGAGTAGAATGATTATGTTTTCCTAAATGTCTGCACGAATTATAGTGTTTTGCCTGGCCTGGGTGCAACCTTGAACCTTGCAGCCTTGAATGAGGTACAAGAAAGACATAAGGCAGATAATATGGTTACCAGCCTGTCATTGTAACAATAGTGCACATACTAGAGTTTTCATTGTGTAATGCTTTTGCACTGGTAACCGATTATACAGAATATCTAAATTGTGCTGCTTTTGATAGACTCAGGCTTAGTTTGACAGTGGAATCAGGTTTCTCAAGCATTTGACTGCCAAACTACACTTGTTTGAAAAGGCAGAATCCAGTGATTGAATGCTTACACAAGGACAGTGTTGGTGTACTTCCTCTTTATAGACACCATCTCAGAGAAAATCCACACAAGGCATACTTTAAAGCAAATTCTAATTGTCTTACTATGCAAAGGTGTACATTTGCTGTAGCCAGAAAAGTTTTACCACTGGTTACATATAAATTATATGTTAAGGCACCACATTGCTGAGCTGTCTCTCCATCTATCCATAGGTCAATTGCCCAACACCTGAGCTTTCCCTCAGGTGACAATACTCCATCACCATCATTTCTGTCTGCTTTCTATAAAAATTGCGACAAGCTCTATATTTAGTGTTTGAAGGCACCCATTAACAATATGAAAAACCTATAGATGCAAAATAAGAGTTATTACGTATAAAGTGCAACAAATGCCCTAACAACATCAGAAAGAATAAGAAATAATCAATAACATTGATGCATTTTAAGAGCCTTCCTAAACACAGAATGATTCAACATTGTTTGCAGGCCTTGAAGAGTCCATTTCTAATAAAGAAATCAACAAATGAAAAAGAACATCCTTCTCTACAGACCACCTTCATTTTCTACATTGCTGGACTGATAGCTGGAGGGAAGAACCAAAATGAAGGGTTCCCTTAGATTTTGAAGCAAACACAAACAGCATGGGCTCTGTTTCATAATAGGCTTTATGGGCAAGGTGGAGTGCTTTATAATGGATCCTTCTGGAAATGTGCAACCAGTACAACTTATAAAGAGCCTCAGAGACCCCATGAAACATGCTGAAGTTCACGACAGATCATGCTGCCATACACTGAACACCTTGGCGCTTACAAATAGCTGACTCCAGACGACCAGCGTAGCAAGCTTTGACATATCTCAGTCTAGAAATGATGGTAGCATTAACAACACAAACTTTGAAGTGGCATGATATAAAAATAAGGTTTTGTAGATGTGGTGAGAAGTGATAACCAGACCTTTCATCCCTATGGGCCTATCACTAGAAACGTTAGATAGCCCACTATGGCCCAATTATAAATTGCACAGTACTGCCAGGGTGCAAACTCCATACCAGTAGTTCCCAGTACTGGGCAGTAACAACCCACCAGTACCATGCAATAAAGAGTTAAACCCCAATGAATGAGGAACTGCTGTGCGGACCTGGAAATAGGTGGTGGTATTCTGCATGATAGTGTCTTTTCTATGGGGTTTAACACACACATTGAACACCTGCTCTGTGCAAGTGGTCAAAGAGTGCGGAGAGCTGTGGTAAAAATGTGTAACAAGGCAAGCTTGGAGGGAAGAGGTAAGGAGAGTGAAATACAGAGTCGAGAATGTTTGTTCAACTGGGGGATCACGTAAGGATCCCAGGGGCATATTATCAAGGGGGGTTATCTCCGCTTTTTTGGCTTTAAAAGCCAAGAAAGCGGAGATAAAATTATCTCCCCATTACCTAGCTGTCGCTAACACCAGTTAGCGACAGCTAGTAGGAGATAGCGACCATCTTGGGCCCCGCTTTGCATGTCAGTGAAATTTATCACTAATGACATGCAAAGTGGGCGTGTGCGATGTTAGTGACTGGAAACAGTCGCTAACATCGCTATCTCCTATTACCAACTTTTGGAGACATTCGCGCTAAGCGCGAATATCTCCAAAAGCTAACACCTGCCCCATAGCAGTTCTTAGCCATGTTATCCAATGGTTGGTGCATAACATGGCTAAGAGCATTAGCTCGGTAATGCATGAATAACGCTGACTTTTCAGTGATATTCATGCTTTTCGGCCGATTTTTAACGCTTAAGAGATAAACCTTGATAATAGCAAGGTTCCTAAGCGATAAAAATCGCCGCAGCTCGGCGATAAAAATATTGCCGCTAAGCCAACATAGCGATAATTATCGCTAGTTGTTGGTAATATGCCCCCCAATGTTTCTTGTCTGAGGTTTGGGCAGGTGTCATAGAAGAGCACGGCTGCAATGCAGTTTTTTTTCCACAGTGATTTTACCTGCTGGACTTTGCAGCCAGTAAAATCTGGTTCGCTGCTCCCACACCCCATAAATCTGTGTGCAGGAACACTGGACCTCCTACAATTCTACATGGGAATGCTGCTCAGCGCTGTTCCCAATCAGGACCCTTGTCTTTCATGGGCACCTTGCAAGTGGGCTAATCAGGAAGAGATAAAGTGACACTTTAAGGTACGAAAAGAAATGAAGAAACAATCATGGTCTCCTCTACTTGTAAATGTTTTTTTGATGCAGCTGGCAATCTTATACTGTGTGTAATATAGAAGTTGGCAAGCCAATAAATTAACAAGGAGAGTCGAGTCGAGCCTAGGGACTACAAGGAGAGTCGAGTCGAGCCTAGGGACCGGCTTGGCTCTAAGAGCCAGTGCACAAGTCGAGCCTTGACAAGGTTTGACACGAAAATTGTGCAACAAACTTAATAAAACATACGAGAAAGACTCCTGAAAGGCAAAACAAATATATATTTTTTAAATACATAAGAGTTTCACCATAGTAGATAAAATGACATCACTGCATAGATACACATTTATAAAAACTGATAGTTGTTGAACAGGAGCTTAGAAGCATCTACGTCCCCCTGAACTGACAGCAATGCCATTAGATAACTAATAGGCAAATCACTAGTCATGGGTACCCTAAATGTGGCCTAGATTCTTATCACACATGGAGCAATATTATAGTATATTAAATCATACACAAGAGATTTTTCTTGTATAGCCCACATCCTGAACTGATGTATTTCAAAATGCTGTCATATGCACTCATGAAGAAAAGGGAGGCATTGTGACATAAAATATGTGCCTAGGATCACACGATTTGGTTAAGTGTAGAAGCAGGAACACAGCCTTTCTGGTTTCATATTGTGCAATTCAGCCACTAGATGAGTATATTTTCCTCTCTCATGTTTTGCATCAAAGGTAATGCTTTGTCTTAAATTCTTGACACACGTGGTTTAAGGGGACATGAAAGCTCAGCTCGTTTTGTGGACCACCAGCTAAGTCAGAGGCAGTCACCTGGCTTGAGCATTGCGTGAACCGTCTGTGGCTCAATCATATCTAACCTATATAGTGTCTTTTCTCTCCGACTCTCATAATTATACTTAACAAGGTCCGTGCAATGTTAGACGAATGTTTTGATTTGTTACCTTTGCCTCACATTGTAAAGCGCTCTGATATCTTTCGGGATCAAGTTCGCGCTATATAAAACGTTATAAATAAATAAATAAATAAATAAATAAACTTAATACCATTTTAAAATAATGGTTATCATATTCATAGTGTTTACAGTCGCTTGGCTGGGGCCTCTTAGCACCACAATGACACTGTCCCCTAGTGCACCTACCAGGATTCAGTTTTGTGTCTTGATACACACACATACATCTACAGTTATCGCATTAACCAATTGAGCTCTCCTAAAATAAATTAATTCATTTCCTGACAATCACATTAACTTGCATTTTTTTTTTCATTTGAAGTGTGCACACTACATTTTATATATATTTACATGAAGGTTAAAGGACAACAAAATACTTGCAGAATATCTTGTTCTGTTTAGCCAGTCTCTGACTTAGCCCTAATTGCACTCAGGATCACAGCTCCATGCGTTTTTTATGCACTTCAATTTCTAAATGACCTAAATTAGTATAGGCTCTCATTGAGGCCCCATGTGCAGCGCAGCCTAAAATAACACATCAGCTATAGAGTATTTGTGTCCTTAACCCTTCAGTAGGCTCGGCTAAGGCCCTTGGCAGGGTGTGGGGGGAGGGTCAGGCCCTTTTAGCCTAATGGACGTTGAGCAAGTACAGTAATTGTATTACCTGTCGGCCACCACCAACGGCACCCTGACTGACCGCTGTTTGGAATTTAAGAATTCCTATGAATTCGAAGATTTTATGGTCATAATAGTCCCCATCCTAGCGAGAAAATTGTTCATACAGTGGAGGCTAGGTACCCTACCTATAAAAACCTTCACCTGTAAATGGATTAAGGAGGGGGATAGATTCTGTCCAGGATGTAATATGTATGATGAGGAGGAAATTCACCTTTTTTTCTTTTGCCCTGCTTATAACAGACCCAGAAAATACTGGCTGGTGCCACTATGCAGGAATTTGGGATCTAGGTCTTACCTGTCTGTATATAGAATTTTAAAAACAAGCACTCTGTCCCATATTGTGTTCGCTGTGTCCAAGTTCATTATGGCTATGTGGCTGATAAGGAAAAAATTGTTACTTGCCTAATTATACAATAGTTGAATGTTTCTCCCAATCATAACCATCCTTTTAACATTCTGAACTAATTCTCTGTAATACCGTGTAAATGACTTTCCTATCCATTTTTAACCTTGGTACCTTTTTAAAGTTCATTTATTATTGTATTTTTATTGTATTTTAAATTGTAATGTACCTTTTAAAAATGTGGATGTAAATGTATTTTGTGAATCTTTTATGGTCTTAAGGACCGAAATAAAGAAATTTGGATTGGATTGGATTGGTATTTTACATTTTTACTCCAATCAGAGACAGCAATGCCTCGACTGCGCTAGCATGCAATTTGCTAGCATAAATAAAAGCATTTAGGCTTCAAAAAGAGGAGGCCGCCATTCTGCATTAAAATTCGGAATTACCAACAAAGGAGTTTTTCTTTTATCTTCAGAGATTTAGAGAAAAAGGAAAATGACACCTGGCACGCAAAGAGAAATGCACTTTGTTCTTCTTCAGTGACTCTGTTAGCTAAAGATTAGACTCTGTTCTCTTCCATTAGAAAACCAGAGGAAGAAAAGCCAGTGAAATGCTGGAGAACGAATAACAGATGTTCAACTTCTTGTTTATCTGAACTTGCAACACTGTGACCAAAGAAAGCATTCATCTATCTTTGCTTTTTGAATTTAAGTGGAGAATAATACTGCATGGATTGATCGTAACGCTGATATATAAAAGGAAAAGATGTAAATCCATCAGAGTGGCGGCAGAAGAATAAACACAAATGAATAACATTTCTGCTGCAGATCATAGTAGTAAAAAAATGAAATAACGATTAACAAGATTTTTCTTTATTCAGCCTAATTGTTACCGCCATTTTCCATGTAAAAGAATGGAAATCTGAAAAATTAATTTATAAGCAAAAATCCTGTTTCTTACCATTAGTTCTTTTCCATTTTTTCATCTTTAGGGCTGCTGCATTCATTTGCTAGAATACTGTAAACCTAACATGTCCAGTGTAGATCCAGGAGAGGCAAACCTAGACATTTGTGCAGGATTTCAAATACAAATAAGATGATGGTGATAATGCTTGCAATAAGTCTAACCACTAGCAATCGCTCGCAGCAGAATTCCAACCCATTGTTCTTTTGGCCACCCTACCACCTCAGATTAGAACCACCCATATGCAATTCAGTCTTGGTCCTGCTTCGATAGGAACAGTCCAACCCAAACTGCTAGGCCAGGTCCTCTCTGAACCAAAATGCAAACAACCCAATACCAGTTTTGCACTAGTTTCGGCTCTTCAGACAGGTGCAGCTTGTTACCAGTCATCCTGTGAGCATGGGACTTACATCTGGGCATACACTGGCCACTTGGGGATGCACATCAAAACACAAATGGTGATGGGAGGAATGCTCGCACTTTATCTAACCACTGGCAGTTGCTCAGAGTAGCATTCCAACCCATCGATCGTTTGCCCTCCATGCCTCCTCAGATTAGAGGCAGCCATATGCGAAGGAATGCAAAACAGTGAGCAAGGGGCCAACCTCAGGGCATGCCCTTGGCAACTTTGTGTAGCACATCAAGACGTCCGTGCTATGCTCACAGTGCTCATTGTACCCAGCTACACCCGACAGATGAGCCCAGTTTGTGCAAAACCAGTTGTTAAAACTTAGGCTGCAGCGTCAACATTATCGGCGCCATCTTGCCCCTTTTCAAGCCCATTCGTGCGCGTAAGCGGCAGCCATTTTGAGTACCATGGCCTCTCTGCCCATCGTTGATAGCCAGCGCGTCTCTCTCTCTCTCCTGACCTCGCAAAGCATCCCCGCACGCTGACAACCCCCCCGCTCTCACATGCCTTGAGCCATAAACCCCTCTTCCACGCAGCTCTGCCTCGGAACCCCATCCTGTTCCCAGCGCGACACCTCCATCCATTCCTTTCATGGTCCCGGATCCTTTGATAAAACCCCCTTTCCTTTGTGCCCGTTTGTCTTACTCGTTCCCAGGCCGCCACCTGGCTCTGCGGATACTGTTATTGCCCCCCCTCCTGTACAGTAGGAAGCTTCCCCATCAAAGGATCCATGAGTTGATCAAAGCCCCCACCCCATGAGATCCGATCGACCTCATACATTCCGTGAATCGGCGGAATGTCCAGCTGCGCGATAATCATCACCTGTTGTGACCGGGGTGGGGACTTCAACTGTAAATGTGTGTGGGAACGGGCCTGAAGCGGGGATTCCGAGGATGTCTTTCCTGACATCAAAGTAATGACAGAGATGTGTTTGACGTAATAAAACAATAAAACTTGTGTATAAGAGGCCAGGCGTCAGAGATGCGGTTAGAGCACCTCAAGAAGATACCCTGTTGTCTGATTTGATGTGTTCTGCTCCGTCGGAATAAAACTTCTGTTTCCTGCCTTCCAGTCTCCAGCGCCTGCCTCTTTGTTTGGTAACTTGAGTGGGTATAGAGGCGGTTAACGCCGGGCAACTCTGAAAAAGGTCATCAGCCCTACCTTTTTCCACAATTGGCGTCCCAAACGTGGGGCCCATCAGCGACTCGTGGATCCAGTGGGAGAGGTCCCGACGACAGAGTGAATGACTGCAACGATCGGGAGAGCTCCTGTCCGATAGACCCTCGTCTGACAGCCGATCATCTGAACTTCACTGGTTCCGAACAGACCTCTCTCGAGTGATCTACGGTCCTGACTGGGAACCATCAGGAGTGCCGCGAGGATCACGAAGAATAGAGGACGATCGGGCGCTGGATTCGGAAGACAAGAAACTGTCCATGCGGTCCGGGTAAGGTCGTGTAAACACGACGAATTTCGAAGCGATTGTTTGATTTGTTTTGAAAATACTAGTATTACTCTTTTGATTGATTTGTTTGGAGATTCACTGTCTGCAAACGGAGAAACAACTGGCTCTCTCTTTGCAAGCAGTGAAGGATAGGTAACGCAGACTTTTGTCCCCATTGTAATCCGTCGTGCCTATCTTTTCTCCCCCACTGATTCATTGTTTGAACCCGAACTATTGTTCGCGGATTGTTTTCTGGAGATTCTCTGTCTGCAAACAGGAAAGAACAGGTTCTCTCTTTGCAGGTAGTGAAAGGGTAGGTAACGCAGACTTTTGTCCCCGTTGTAACCCGTCGTGCCTACTTATTCTCCCCATTGATTGTTTGATTGACCGAACATTGACTGTTCGATATTGGTTCTTGAGGTATTCACTGCCTGCAAACAACGAAGAATAGAAATATTCTGTCTAGTCTTTGCACGCAGTGATAAGATAGGTAGTGCAGACTTTTTGTCCCTATTGTAATCAATCATGCCTGTCTTCTCCCCACTGATTGGTAGCCTGTTTAGCCCGGACCGCTTATTAGAGATGAACCATCCGGCTCCACTGGAAGGCACCCCTAATAAGGACATGTTCATGAAGCATGGATTGACCGCTATAGCATATAGCAAGCTGTGGCATAAATATACGAAAAAGGATCGAGAAAGTCAGTGGCCACTGATAGGGTCCTTTGATGAGGATAAAATAAGCGCACTAGAAACAGCCCTTGGGAAAAACAAGACGACGCCCACTATGCTTGATAGTCTTGGCATGTGGCGCAAAGAAACTGAACAGCGTAAAAAGAGGAATGAGAGTAGGTTGGGAAAAGAGCTGCGAAAGGCAGCCCACCTAGCTGCTAAGAAACTAGAAGAAGAGATTAAGGAAAGAGAGGAAGCCAACCAGAAACCAGAGTAGAAACATCAAACCAGTGTCCGGTTAGAACGCCCCCTACGCTCTATCCTGAATTGCCCTTGAAACAACGAGCCAACGATGATCTTTTGTTAGGACCTCCGATCATCTATATGCCCCCTCCATACGCCCCTTCCCAACCCTTAGCACAGCACCCACTACCCCCAGGCACAAACGAGAGTAGCGCCACAGCTTCGGCCCCCATGGCCTCTGTGCTGGCCGAACTCCTTGTATTAGATACTACACAAACAACAACGTTAGGCGACCCTGAGACCCGAAGGGCTGGTTCCGCAAGAACAAACAGATTAAGCAAAGATGAGCTGGCAGGGATTGACAAGATAGCAAGGACATTGGTAGAAAGAAAGGAAGATGAAGAGTACATCACGGATATGTTCAACTCGTATACAGGGAGTCACAGGCGACATTTTACCGTACGACTGTGTTATCATGTCTTGAACGCATACGAGGACCGATATCGAGACAAAGGTCCCAAGAGCCTAACGACTCTGTACCGGAAGGTCGATATCGGAGATGAGGGTGAGTGTGATGTGACGGACCTCCTTACGCGTACGCTTGAGGTTTTCCGCCACCTCACTGAACAAGAATTGGGAGCTAAACCCACGACATCCGTAGCAACCGAACCACAAACTCAGCGATCTAACGCCATGATGCCGATACGAGAGGCTGCCCCTTACTGGGTTCCTCCACGAGGTGAAGGAACTAACGATGATGTTAATCACAAAGATGCAAGAGGGAGGGTAGTGTACAACTGGGTCTACCAGCCATGGGATCGGCAAGATATTCTGACGTTCCGGAAATCTCTGCCTGATCTACATAAAAACCCCACTGCCTTCTATACTGAATTAGGTACAGCCCTAGGTTCAACCATTATGACCCTAGCTGACATCGACTTGTTTTTCGGGTTATGTCTACCAGCTGATGTGTGGAAGCAAATCCGGAAAGTCGACCACCATGAGCTGTTTGGACATACCTGGGCACAACTCGATGGCATTGATAGACAACGAGAACCTGGACAGAAGCCTTTGAAATCCATTTTAGATCTCCCAGATAAAATCGTACAGAAATTAAAAACCCTGATCCCAGAAAAGAAAGTGGACTGGTCGATAGTAACGGCCTGTCGCCAGAAACCCCAGGAGGATGTATCGGACTACTTCTCCCGGTTTGAAACGGTGTTCTCCGATTACAGCGGCCAGGACATGACCACTGCAACCGGACACCATCTGTTTGTCCAGAATTATGTTAAAGGTTTGTCACCAGAGGTCTCCCAGAAACTGCAGGCCAGCGAGAGTAGTTGGGCAGCCTCCAAACCTGCGGCTATCCTCCAGATGGCCCAATGTTACGAACATCAGAAAAATGAAAACGATAGAGCAACAGAGAAAAAGAAGAAAGACTTGAAAGAGAGGGTGATGATTGCACAACTACAAGGGGTGACTATAGGACGAGACCAATACAAGGGAAACTATCAGACGAATGTCCCTAGGACCGCACCTCCCAAGGACCGCACTTCGACTCCCCACATTGGACGTACAGACATTAGAGAGGACCAGTGGGCTTTCTGTAAAGGAACCGGTCATTGGAAATCCCAGTGCCCGGTTCTTTTGGAAATAATCAGAAATAAAGACCCCAAGGACATAGCAGGTGGACCGAGAAATAGGGGACAGCAGCGAGGACCCACAAATGACACGACTAACGATAGATTAAGCAGACCAAATACATTTGATCGACCCAGACAGAACCAGTGCCAGCAATCTGACTACGATGACGCCCACGACTTTGCATAGGACTGCCAAGGGCAAGGGAGGGATCCAGTCGAGCTCTATGTTGACCAGCAAGGCCCTTATGTCACTGCTAAGGTCTTGGGTACAAAGTCTCCATTTCTGGTAGACACTGGCGCAACACGTAGTGCGTTATCTAAACGACTGATTCCAAGGGCACCCTTGTCTGGCTCACTTATAACATCGACAGGTTTCGATGGAACGCCCTCCACTAACCCTTTATCCGCTCCGATCCTCTTCGACTTAGAAAACAACACCACTGACACCACGTTTTTGCTTTCCTCCAATAGCCCTGACGCCATTATGGGACTTGACTTATTGAAACACTTCCGAGCAACAATTAGATGTTCTCAAGACGGAGTTCGAGTTTTCCTTTACGACAACCCCGTTCTGCTTAGACATTGCGCTCCCCGACCCATGTTTTCCATCACTGACGCTGACACATCCCTGCTTGACACTCTGCCTCCGTATCTGTGGGCCAAGACAGATTCGGACGTAGGGCGCATGATGATTGACCCAGTGCACATTACTGTCCGACCGGACGCGATACTCCCAAAACTTCCACAATATCGGATATCGCCTGAGGGCGAGAAGGCATTGGTAAAGATTATTCAGTCACTGATAGACGCAGGAGTGGTAGAGGAAGTGGTAAGCAACGTTTGCAACAGCCCTATCTTGCCCATCATCAAGAAACAAGGAGAGGGAGATGAGAAAGCATACCGCTTTATCATTGACCTTCGAGAGATCAACAAAGTGGTTGTACCCCAGTACCCCGTGGTCTCAGACATCACCACCATCCTGACTTTGATTCCTTCTACTGCCACCACCTTCACTGTCATTGACCTCAAAAATGCATTTTTCTCTATCCCCATCCACCCAGACAGCCGATATCTCTTCGGCTTCACACTAAAAGCCCGGTCATATAGGTTCTGCCGAGCACCCCAAGGCTACACGGAAAGCCCCAGCATCTACAGCCAGGCCCTCAAGAGACAGCTGGATCAAGTCCAGTTACCCGATGGAGTGGTGTTAGTGCAATACGTCGATGACATCCTTTTGGCGGCTGACACCACTCCGCTAGCAGTCACAGCCACCATTCAACTCCTGCACTTCCTTGCGGAAAATGGCCACAAGGTTTCCAAGAAAAAGTTGCAATTCTGCCAACCCCAGGTCACTTACTTAGGCCACCTCCTGTCCAAAGACGGAAGGAAACCCACGCCCGACCGGATCCAAACCATTCTCGACACCCCTGTCCCTAAGACTCAGAAACAGGTTCGCTCCCTACTAGGCCTCACCTCCTTCTGTCGACAGTGGTCACCAAACTTCAGTCTCATTGTAAAACCGTTGCTTTCTCTGCTAGCCAAAGATGTCCCTTCCCCCCTCCCTTGGACTACTGAATGCCAATCCTCCTTCACGAAATTACGAGATGCCCTTTGTTCGGCCCCGGTCCTAGGTACCCCTGATTACACAAAGCCCTTCTCCCTTTACACTCACGAAAGGGAGGGGTGCGCTTTATCTGTCCTGACCCAGTCCATTGGCCCAAAGCAACGACCTTGCGCTTACTTCTCTGCCACTCTTGACCCTGTAGCCAGAGCCTTACCTGCCTGCCTTCGAGCTGTAGCTGCCGCTGCTATCTCTATCCGACAGAGTGAGGGGATCGTACTCTCGAATTCCCTCACGGTACTAGTACCCCATGCAGTTGACACCCTCCTGAACCAGACCAAGACCCAACACCTGACGAGTGCACGACTGACTGGATACGAGTTGACTCTGCTTGCACCCCATATCACTCTGAAAAGATGCACCACCCTGAACCCAGCAACTCTGTTACCCCTACCAGAGAATGATCCCGATGCGCCCCCTGTGCATGACTGTGTGACCCTTACGGACGAACAAACTAGAAGTAGAATTGACCTCAGAGACACAGCTTTTCCTGACCCCGACGGAGAGCTGTGGGTGGACGGCTCTTGCATCAAATTCCCCGATGGCACCACTTCAGCTGCCTATGCAGTCACCACAGCTCGAACTGTAGTCGAGACAGCCCGGATCACGCAACGATCTGCTCAGGCAGCGGAACTGATTGCCCTGACACGAGCCTGCATTCTAGCAGCAGGAACCACAGCGAACATTTACACCGACAGCCAGTACGCCTTCGGGCCGGGGTGGTTCACCATTTTGGGCTCCTTTGGAGGGAAAGGGGATTCTTGACCTCACACGGCACCCCCATCTTACATGGAGATCTAGTCTCCGCCTTGATCAAAGCTGTCCTTCTCCCCAAAAGACTTGCGGTCATCAAATGCCAGGCACACAAGAAAGTGACAGACATTATTGGACAGGGAAATGCACTAGCCGACATCACTGCTCGAACGACAGCTGAAAATAGGACGACAACACGAATGTACGTGACCAGGTCACAAGCAGAAAAATGGACTGACGCTAGGGACACTATTAGAGACATTCAAATGGCTAGCACACAACACAAATTGACTGAATGGGCACGAGTGGGATTAAAAGACGACGAAGGCTGCTGGCGGACAAAAGACACAAACAAATGGTTGCTACCTGACTCATACCTGATTCCCATACTGACTATGGCACACTCCCCTGCCCACATAGGATCAGCCCCCATGATTGAACTTGTCTCCAGAGTTTGGCACAATGATAAAATCACAGACTCCGCCAAACGTCTGGTCCAACAATGCTTGATATGCCTGCAACACAACCCCGGGAAAGGAACTGTAGTACCCCGGGGAGGGTTTGGGGTCCCAAATCACCCGTTTGAAGTCCTGCAGATGGACTACATCCAGCTAGACAGATGCCAAGGCCTGAAATACGTACTTGTTGTGGTGTGTGCATTTAGCAAGTGGGTGGAGGCATACCCAACCCGTGACAACACTGCTATGGCCACCGCAAAAGTACTGTTAAAGGAATTCTTCCCTCGCTACGGCCTTTGTCAAATTTTATGGAGCGACAATGGCCCCCACTTCATAGCCGAAGTCATCCAGCTCATCTTAAAGGGGCTGGGTATCAAGCAGAAGTTCCACGCAGTCTTCCACCCCCAATCTGCCGGACTTGTCGAACGACACAATGCCACATTAAAATTAAAATTAGCCAAGATAGTAGCTACCACAGGACTGAAATGGCCAGACGCTCTCCCCCTGGCATTGCTATCGATGCGTTCCACCCCCACCAAGCACCACTTGACACCTTACGAGGTCGTTTTCGGCCGACCCATGAGCGTCTGGTCTGCACCAAAACCAACTTCCATTCATGACGTCCCAGATGTCCTAATGTCTGATTATCTGTATAAATTGACTGAAACTCTGTCTGTCATTCATCAGCAGGTGCAGCAGGCCATCCCCGATGCTTCCAGGGGTCCGGGCCACGACATCCAACCGGGGGATTATGTATTAATCCGGAACTTTCAGCGGGCGAAGAGTTTGGAACCCCGGTGGACGGGCCCCTGGCAAGTACTGATCACCACCCGGACGGCTCTTCGAGTGGAGGGGAAACGGCACTGGCTGCACGCACACCACTGCAAAAAGGTCTCCTCGACCTTGGCCACAACAGAAAGCATCGACAACCAAGAAGAGCTCCTGAACAAGGACCGACCGTCACTAACCTGCTATCCTGATACCGAGGCACTTGAACTTACAAAATTCTCTGATCCCACTGTGCCATCCAGAGAAGGGTATTTCCTGCGTCGAAAGGAGGGAGCTTCGGCTACGTAGACCACGGACTAAGTTAAATCTCAGAACGGTGACCTAAACACCACCAAGGGTCACCCGGAGAGAAGCTAAACGAAGTCTGTGGTTCTGCCCACTACCGAGCACCTTGAAGATGATGGAAGCGCCAGATAAGAAGATGATGGAAGCGCCAGATAAGAAGATGATGGAAGCGCCAAATAAGAAGATGATGGAAGCAACGGGAAATACCCACTACAGAAACCCAAAAACAGACAGACTCCACAGCTCAAAGACAATTGCACTTTTCATCACAATCCTTTTCTGCTTTCTCCTCATGACCACACTCTGGATTGTGGAAGAAAATACACCTGCTCATGAAACATTCCTGACCACTGCTCAACCTACCACCATGAAGGAGCATTATCTGATTTCGCTCTCTCCTCAACTCAGAGAGAGGCGAAAGGAGTTTTGGAATAACTCCTTTGTACAGCTGCTGCACCAGCACAATCTTGCCACCAATGCCACCAACTGTTGGATCTGTGGGTTGCTACCCCACGCCACTGGACATTCAATACCTTTCATCCCTTCGCCCTTCTCAATTCACGGCTCCTGCCTTGCTTGGCTGATCCTCCTGCAAGAAAGCTATAAGGACAATGCCACCTCCATCAAAACCGTAACGCATTTCTTCCACGAGGTCTGGCGAAACAAAACCAAGACTCACTTCTGCCCGCAGACCTCCAACAACTCTATCCACATGGACATCCCTGCTAAAGAACAAATTGAAATGCAGGTGTTCAACAATCCAACCAGACCCACCTTCTCCTACCTACGGAAACGAACGGCTGCCACCCTGACTGTGGCTCTATCTGTCATCAACGTCACAGGCCACATGTGCATAGAAGGGCTTGGGACGCAGTTGGTAGGCCGCAGTGCTTGCCGTTTTACCAGAACTTTGGACTCCACTGAGCCACCTTCCTTCGTATCGTCTCCAAACATGTATTTCGTCTGTGGCACAAAGGCTTACACCTGGCTCCCCAAAGGCTGGGGGGGCACTTGTTTCATCCCCTTCATCCTTCCTCCGACTTATGTGGCTCCAGCGAATCACCATAGACAGAAACGAGCCAAGGACATTGAACAAGCCGACTCAACAGGAGCACAGTTCCTCGATGCTATGAAGGGACTTGTTCCTCTCTGGGGCCCGATGGCAAACAGCCGTGCCATCCGACATCTGACTCAGGCAGTTGAGACAACAATGAACATCACAGCTGGTATCCTTGCTAACAACACCGCCGAGGTTCAAGCGGTCCGCTTGGTGGCTCTCCAGAACCGCCTTGTCCTAGATGTGGTTCTTGCGGACCGTGGTGGAGCATGCCGCATTATTGGGTCCAGCTGCTGTACATATATACCGGATAATTCACCCTCCGTGTACAAAGCCATCGAACATCTCCACAGACTCTCTTCAGAAGTCCACCAGGAGCAGGAAGAATGGTCACTTGGTGGATGGTTCTGGAGTACCGTTAAGAACTGGGGCGGGAGACTGTTTACTATTATCCTGATTCCTGTAGTTGTAATATGCGGTCTATGCTTAGGAATTCAATGCCTGCCACCTCTGTGTTCATTATGTACAAATTGTATTTGCCCTAAGACTGTGGACTTTGGAAATGAACGCATGGGAGCATTGTATGATGCAGAGGTTAGGAATTTAATGAAGATCAATATCGAGTAGGCAAGCTGGCTAGATATGTTGAAAAGGGAGGACTGTTAAAACTTAGGCTGCAGCGTCAACATTATCGGCGCCATCTTGCCCCTTTTCGAGCCCATTCGTGCGCGTAAGCGGCAGCCATTTTGAGTACCATGGCCTCTCTGCCCATCGTTGATAGCCAGCGTGTCTCTCTCTCTCTCCTGACCTCGCAAAGCATCCCCCGCACGCTGACAACCCCCCCGCTCTCACATGCCTTGGGCCATAAACCCCTCTTCCACGCAGCTCTGCCTCGGAACCCCATCCTGTTCCCAGCGCGACACCTCCCTCCATTCCTTTCATGGTCCCGGATCCTTTGATAAAACCCCCTTTCCTTTGTGCCCGTTTGTCTTACTCGTTCCCAGGCCGCCACCTGGCCCATCAAAGGATCCATGAGTTGATCAAAGCCCCCACCCCATGAGATCCGATCGACCTCATACATTCCGTGAATCGGCGGAATGTCCAGCTGCGCGATAATCATCACCTGTTGTGACCGGGGTGGGGACTTCAACTGTAAATGTGTGTGGGAACGGGCCTGAAGCGGGGATTCCGAGGATGTCTTTCCTTACATCAAAGTAATGACAGAGATGTGTTTGACGTAATAAAACAATAAAACTTGTGTATAAGAGGCCAGGCCTCAGAGATGCGGTTAGAGCACCTCGAGAAGATACCCTGTTGTCTGATTTGATGTGTTCTGCTCCGTCGGAATAAAACTTCTGTTTCCTGCCTTCCAGTCTCCAGCGCCTGCCTCTTTGTTTGGTAACTTGAGTGGGTATAGAGGCGGTTAACGCCGGGCAACTCTGAAAAAGGTCATCAGCCCTACCTTTTTCCACACAGTCTTGGGTTACGTGTGTTCCAGTTCAGAGAGCACCTGGCTTTGCATATAACTGGGTTCAAATTGAAGTGGCATGGAGGGCAAAGGAACAATGGATTAGAATGCTACCCCAAGTTATTGGCTATGGTTAGACAAGTCATTCAATCACCTTTCGTATATTTGATATAGTGCCCCAAGTGGGAAGGGTATGTCCAGATGAGAGTTCTGTGCTCATTGTGTCACTGGAACCAAGTTGCACTGATGAGCCCCAATCATGGCGAAACTGGTCTGGGGCTGCTTTTGTTCCGGTACAGAAAGGATCTGATCTGGCATTTCGGGCTGGGCTGTTGCTATTGGAACAGGGTCAAGACTGATTTGGATATGGCTGGGTTCAAACTGAGGTGGCATGGTGTGCAAAAGAATGATAGGTTGGAATGCTATCCAGAGCGATTACTAGTGATTTGACAAACTAGAAGCCTTCCTCCTGTGAAAAATTGGGCTGTTGGTTCACTGGGGTGTGAGCCCTGGTCAAACAGAAACCAAAATTATTGTCAGGGAGAGGTACAAACCAACTCTAAAGTAACCTGTGCTTTACCACCTGTTAGCTTGGCACAGAGCAGTCAGGCTTAATTAAGAGGAAATGTGTAAAGTATTTGTGCAACATTTCAACAGTAACAAATTGAAAACACCACATAAAAAGGGCAGCAGGCAGCTGGCCAGCACAGCAAGGCAGCAGTCCAGCAAGGATGTAGTCCAACAGGGCAGCAATACAGCAGAGTGTCAGTCCTTTCAGCAACACAACAGTCCTTCTTCCTTGCAGAGTATCCACAGGTCCAGAAGTGCACTGAAGAGTTGATGCTCGGTATTTATATTCAGTTGTGTTTTTGAAGTGGGGAGAATATTATAGAGGGAGGCCTTTGAATTACACAGGTGCCCTGCCTTTCTGGCCCTGGCTCCAGACTAACTGCAGGTTGTATGCAGCCCTTTGTGTGGTGACAGGACACATCCTATTCAAGTGTAAGTGGGGCTGGGCCAGCTCCTCCTTCCCATCCTGGCAGCGATGGCCCATCCAGTCACACCTCAGCCCCCCATTGTGTGTGGCTGTCTAGTACGAATACACAAAGCCCAGCTTTCACTACACCCAGTCATGTGACCCAGAGACAGGGTGCAGGCACCAAATGGCTAAGGCAAGTAAATGACAACTTTCTAAAAGTATGATTTTCAAAATTGTAATTTGGAATCTGACTTCACCATAAGGAAGGATTTTTTATTACGATTTCAGAGACATCAAACATGAGCTGGTCATCTGTTCACATTTGGAATTTACACATAAAATGTAATAAGGTAACTCCAAAGTTATCCTGCGAATTTAAGAGTTATTTTTACTACCAGGACATGTAAAACTTAAAAGTACATGTTCTAATTTTCAAATACATTATACCCTTCCCTCTGGGCTGTCCAGGACTTACCCTACGGGTGCTTTATATATATCAAAAAGCAAGGTTAGGTCCTAGCTAAAGGTTTATTTTGCCAGGTCAAAATGGCAGTTTAAACTGCACACTCACAGGCTGCAATGGCAAGCGTGTGACCAGTTTGAAGTTCTACTCAAGTTGGTTGCACAATCAGCGATGCAGGCCCACTAGTAGCATTTAATATACAGGCACTGGGCACAGGTAGTGACACTTTACTAATAAATATGCCCGCAATTCTATCTTATTTTAAGGAGAGAGGACAAGCAGTTTAGCACTGGTTGACAATGGCAGCAGAAAGGAAGTCAGCAAAACAGGTGGTCTGAAGTTAAAAGGTTAGGAGGAAAAGCACACCAAGGATGCCAGTTCTAACACCTCCCATCACCTTTTGTGTGTTGTAGGCACCACCCTAAATGGCAAGAGTATGCACAGATTTGGGTCCAGTGTTCACTGTGCCACTGGAACTAAGCTACACCCGACTGATGAGCCACAATCAGAATGAATCTGGTTTTGGGCTGCATGTATTCTGGATCAGAGAGGACTAGGTCTAGCAGTTCAGTCTGGACTGGTCCTATTAGAGCAGGTCTGTTTTTCATATGGCTGAGTTCAAACTGAGGTAGAATGGTGGGCAAAAGACCAATGGATTGGAATGCTACCCTGCCTGATTGCTAGTAGTTAGACAATTGCAAGTATTGCACCTATTATCTTTTGTGGGTTAGATTTACAGAGGAAGTTGGTTAATGCACTTTAAATGTGAATCGAAGTAATATACATTGCTAGTGACTAGAGCGAGATCTGACATGGGTTCAGCTCATCTCGGCCTTCATTGGACACTCCATTAGCAAACTCTGTCTGTACAGACTCTAATACATCTTATGTTCACCAGCATCCAGTCATGTTGTGACCTCATGTCATGGGCACTGACCTGTAAATTAACTAACTGGAGACAGCTCCATGACCTGAGTCTGGTGTGGAAACACATTTCATGTGTGCAAGTGGATGAACTTCTGGCCAATCATATCATAATGGAAACATGTGGGCTTGCAAGTATCAAGGACCTCCTGTAATTAGATTCAATTCCTGGGACAGGGTAGAAAATACAATGGGAAACAACGATCCCAGGCAATATATAGCAAATGCAGTGTGAAAAAGAGAGTTCAAAGAAGAGTTATTAAAAAATCATACATTTTATTTATCTCAGCTAATGGTATGTGTATTTAATGTAATGTAAATGTAAATTGATACTTGTATAGCGCACTACTCACCCGCAAGGGTCTCAAGGCACTTGTACGAATACCACTGTGGAACCCTTCCTGGCTTTCCCTTTAGCATTGTGGGGGCCGTTGTGAAGATTAAGCAAGCTATTGCCCAGAGTTGCAGAGTGGGACTCCATGATTGGAATAGGCAACGAGGCGAGAATTATCAGGTCCGTGGAATTTTGAGCCCAAGACCCGCCGAGGCTGGGAATTGAACCCTGGTCCCCGGCTAGACCTCTGCATCAGGGTCTGCCGCTCTAATCATTGAGCCACACTTCTCCTTGAAAACAACACTCAATGACTTTCATTAATACATATAAAATTCATTACAAAAATCAACGATTTGGTATGGATAGCGATGGTTTCTTCGATGCGCGTTTCTACACTCAAGGTGTCTTCGTCAGGAAATAACCATCAAACAAAACAATTTAAGAAATCCAAGCAGTTAAAGCAAAATCCCATTCTTGAGGTTATTTTCTTTAGAACGCGATAACTTGAGTCGAAAATCGTTTCCTCAAATAGGTTCCTTCGGTATTATTGTCGCTTATTAAAAATGTCAAGCGTGGTTTAAAATAATTTTCCGTTAGGTTTCAAATTGGACACGTGGTATGTGTTCATTAATCATTAATAGTGAGCTCTCTGGCATATGCAAAAGATTTGTGCATAAGGATAAACGCGTATCTAAGTAGCAGGCTCGAAGAGACGCAGTAATGTCGGAGGCACAAATGGAATAGCTGGTGCTGGCTCCTTGATATAAAGGGCACTCTTTAGGGGCAATAGAAGCCTCCTATTTTCTGCCCGTACGAGGTTGATGCCGGAAACATTATACATAGGTGCCGAGAATGGGATATCACAGAAACCTTACATTACTTGGAAAAAAACACATGTACACTTGGTGCCTGATTCACAAACTGCACTTTGAAGTACGTTCTGTACAGTAGTTCTACAAAACTTACTACGAAGTGCTATTCACAAATTGCAGTTTTGTAGTAACTTACTGGTAGAACTGTGGTTTCTGGTTAGTGGAGGTATGCGCCATGTGTAAGAAGGAACTACCCCTCTAATCAGGGTAAGCTAGAAACTCCCTAAAAGGTCTGTGCTCACCCTCAGGGAGCTTTGCATAGAGCAGTCAGGCTTATCTAAGGAGGCAATGTGTAAAGTATTTGAGCAACACACATACTGTAAAACAATGAAAAGACTATGGGCCAGATGCATCAAGCGAAATGCGCTCGCAAAAGGGCCAGATTCTGAGAATCTGGCCCTTTGCAAGTGCAATTTTTGCATTTGGGATGCATCATCCCAAATGCAAAAATCGCAATTAGAGAATTCGCAAAATAGCGATTGTTTGCATTTAAGGAATCTCAAATTGAGATTCCTTAAAAGCAATGCATGAAAGTATCAAAAATAGCGAATTCGCTATTAGGGCACGCAAATTACCACGAAGTACAACTTCATGGTAATTTGAAAAAACTTTGAAAAATGCACTTTTGTGCATTTTTCAAAGTTTCATGTTGCGCACACACATGCCCTAAGGGCATGTGTGTGCGCAACATATGTGCACAGATCAAATTCAGGGGTGTAACAGGGTGTCCTTTGGACACCCCTGCACCCTTGAACTCGCAGTCTCAATTTGCGAATCGCTAATTGCGATTCGCAAATTGAGATTGTCTTCCCATTCATTCCTATGGGCCTCTAGGCCCATAGGAATGAATGGGGAGGCATTCATTAATTGTGACTCGCTATTTGCGAGTCGCAATTAAGGAATTCCAAGGAATCGCTATTTTGGTAGTGATTGCTTGATGCATTCCATTTTGCCATTCCTTATTAGCGATTCCTTATTTTTCGCTAATAAGGAATCGCTAAATGGATGCTTGATGCATCTGGCCCTATAAGAATAATCCACACAGGGTTAGAGCAATAGATTATATTTTTATGAATAAAACAAGACCAAAACGGCAAAAATCCAATAAGTAGAACCAGAGTTATGAATGTCTACATAATAAATAAAAAATGAGTGCTTAGAAGCAAATTGTGCTTAGGGGTTGCTTGAGGTTATGCTGGATCAGAGTAAATTCAAAGTTCCGACCAACTGCGATAGAGGGCAGGCTGGCTACAGGACCCACGCAGGTCCTCCTGAAAAAGTACTTTGAATGGAGCGCTGGCGTTGAAGGCTTCGACTATGAACCCTTTTATGATGCAGTCACTGAGTCTACATCAAGCCAGGCTGTCTGTGATTGTCAGGTGGTGGAGTACGTCGTAGAGATGTCATTGATCAGATCCTGTGGTCATTGCGTTGGTTCTGATTGTTGCAAAGTTGTGGCTGCGTCGATTTTGATGGTTCTGCACAGCAGATGTCACCTTTCAAGGGCCTAGGACTGGATTGTCACAACTTGGCGGGACAGGACTCAGAGATGGCAGGGTCCAGGCACTCTTGGAGCCTTGAAGTAAGTTTTTGATGGCTCTGAGACTTCAGAACAGGGGCCAAGCCAGCAAGCACTTTGATTCACTCTGAGTTCAAGTGAGATGGGTCTAGGGCAGCACAGCAAATCAAAGTAGCAATTAAACAGAGCAGCAATCCTTGCAGCACAGCAATCTTTACTCCTGGCATAGTTGTTCCAAGGTCCAGTGGAATATTGTCTTGATAGGGTCAGAAGCCCAGTACGTATGCACAGCTGTGCCTTCGAAATGGGTGTGACTTCAAAGCAGGCCCTTGAAGTGCACAGTTCCCCTTTTCTTCCCAGCCCTGGCTCCGGAATATTAATTGGGGTTAATCAGCCCTTTGTGTGGGGAACAGGACACTGCCTATTCAGGTGTGTCAGCTGCCCCCTCCAGTGGCGACGTGCATACGGCATGCTGCGGGGTGGGGTGGGGAAGGGGCAGGGTGATGGGGTAGTAAACCCAAACATAAGATGGAACGGAGGAAAGTAATTATTACTTTCCTCTGTTCCGTTGTATGTCCGAGTTTACAACACGCCTCCCTCCCCCTCCCTTGCCCCGCTGCCCGTAGCACGCCCTATGCAAGCCGTCACTGGCCCATCTCTTCGTACCCAGGAAGAGCTATCAGAATGTAGATGAATGTAGATGAATTCTCAGTCACCCCCTTCCTTTCTGTGTTTGTGACTGTCTAGCGGGAATGCACAAAGTGTATCTGTTGCCGGGATGTGTATAGAAGACAGGCTGCAAGGCACACAGAGCAGTAAGAGCACATACATGTCCTATTTGTAAAAGTGGCCTTTTTAAAATAGTAATGCTAAATCCAACTTCACCAGAAAAGAGGATTTATCATTACCATTCCAAAGATATGAGGCATGAAATATGACACAGTTACTCATTTCTAATCAGGAATTACAGCCCAATACTAGCCTATAGGAGGAGTAGTTCTCACTGTAGTGAAAAACGAATTTAGCTGTTTGTCCCTGCTAGGACATGTAAAACGTATAAATACCTGTCCTACCTTTTAGTTACAAAGCACCCTGACCTTAGGACTACCTAGGGCCTACGTAAGGGGTGGCTCATGTGTAATAAAAGGGGAGTTTAACGCTTGGAAGGTGGTTTTAAATGCCAGTAAACTGCACACACCGGCACTGCAATGATAGGCCTGAGACAGGTTTGAAAGGCTACTGGTGTGGGAGGCACGATTAGTGCTGCAGGCCCACTGGCAGCATTTAATTTACAGGCCCTGGGTAGGTGGTATACCACTATACAAGAGACTTACAAGTAAACAAAATATGCCATCATGTATAAACCAATGTCACTATTTTTAGGTTAGAAGCACATACACTTTAGCACTGGTCAGCAGTGATAAAGTGCTCAGAGTCCTAAGGCCTAAAAAAGATTTAGCAAAAAGAAGAGGTAAGCACTGCAGGCAAAAGGTTATGGAGAAGACCACCCTATGGATGACAGGTCTAACTCTTATACTTTCGAGTAAGTTTACTACTTATCGTCACTCATAAACAGCTCTTTGGGAGCATCTTGCACTTTTGTACTAACTTACACTTATATAGAAAGTCCCTAACTCCATTATTTCCTGTGGGATGGTGTTGTTGTACCAATAGTTGCCCATGGTTAGTGCTGGAATTACTACAAAAGTGTAAGTTACTACAAAAGTGCAGTTTGTGAATACAGAGAAGTAGTAAACATATTCAGAAGCGAGAACTTACTCAAAGCTGTCAGTTACTTTTTGAATCAGGACCATAATTGTGTGCCACAAACATATCTGGGGGTCTTACAGAGTAAGCACCACCGATGACCAATTCTCTAGCTAGGGGCAGAAAACCCATAAATTTACAGAATGATCATACCGCATCCATCAGTGCAGCTGGATGACACTGACGTTACACACCCTTTGCAAGTGTTCCAGCACAAATCTTTGGCTGTCCTGCCTTGAGCCACGTTTGTCCGAGTCACTGATTCTAATGATTTATCTATTTTGGGATTGAGGCACCTCCTCCTCTTCTGTGCTCTTTACAGGGCTCTCTCACCTACCACAGTGATGCAGACTGTAATGGATCAACGCCATGGGTTATGTGAGCTTTGTGAGGTGCTTAATCTATCGTGTGAGGCACTGAAGTGAACAAACACACCAATGACCCTCTGGGGAGAAACATTGGCTCTGGTGTGTTAAAGTTTCTGGCTAGGGCCCTCCAACAGTATTCCTTAAAAGGTGACTCAGATTGGTAGCCCTAAAGTGTGACCCCTCCCCCCTTCCTCCACTTGTATCATTCACTCACTACATCACTCGCGACTCACCGGCTGTGGACAAAGGTCACTCCTTGGCTATTTTATCCTTCACTGTGGGGGTGAAGTAAGATGGACTTCTCTTCATGGTCACTTTGCTGTCTTATCTCAATAGAGTGATTCTGCTTTCCTGTTGAACAATGTTTCTCAGACAATTAATGCAATCCATAAAAACGCTAAATATGAGAGCCATTTGATGTCACAGCCTCAGGAGGGCTGGATGCAGCGGTCTCGTCTTGGTTGTTTATTCCTCAAACCTGAGTTAAGGGTGTCTGCTCTCTGTAGCTGTTTTACAAGCAGCAGGTGTATTATACCAAACTACAGAGTACTTCTTAAAAAGCCACACACGTTTAGAGGAAAGAAACAATAGGCTTAACAACCTATCAAGCAATAGAAGACAGGCTGAGTAGTTGCAGATTTTATCCACATGCACTGACAGGACAACTTTAAATGTATACAGGAATGCGCTTCATAATGCAGACGACTTCCAGCAAGGTACTTATTAAACTGGCTTCCCTAAATACTAAATAAGCAGAAAAGAAAGCACATGAACTCAGAAAATTGATCAGCCATCTTGGATTGAGAAGAACAGGTATGTGATTAATGAAATAGGGCTCCATCTTGCAGTAGGCAACAGGAAGGGAGTATTAGGATTGTTGGTTCATAATTATATGGGGGCATCCACCAACCAAATTCCCCACTCAGCACTACAGACACCAGCTGGCCAACAGCAGACTCTATGTGTATCCAGGGAGAGAAAACAAGAGACCATAACACCAGGGACATGAGCCTGTATGGTTTGACCAACTTGAGCAGGCATAAAGCTATGGTTGTGATTGGAAGAAACAGTGGACCACTGGACAACAGCAGAGGTGTGAGTGATGGCAGGGTCGTTCTCTGCAGCCCAATGATAAGCAGCCAGGTGACCAGGGAGGCAACACAGACCCTTCTTGCCTGGGCCTTCGAGTAGGAATCATTATGTTGTCCATCTTGCCTCTCTTTTCACAGGGGCTAGAAAGTAGAAGCAACAAATATTTCACTGGATGGTAACCACAGCTGCTCCTTTCCACAGATGTGACTAGAACTACCTTACATGTTCATGAACATTCACAAAAACATACATACAACACCTTTCTCCAGATGCACAGCCAACCCGTTCCCAGCAGGAGCTCTGGCTCATACATACTTGCTTCAGGACGACTACAGAGACATCCTCCCTAGTAGGGCTACCACCTGCTGGTATTTCCTCAACACCACATGTTAGTGATGGCAGGGCAGCTCTCTGCATGATAAGCTGCTAGGTGGCCAGTGATGCAACACAGACCCTTCTTTCCTGGGCCTACTAGGAGACATCATCATGTTGTCCAACTGGCCTCTCTTTTCCAGGGGCTAGAAAGTGGAAGCAACAAATATTTCACTGGATGGCTAATTGCAGCCGCTCCTTTACACAGATCTGAATAGAACTACCTTCCATGTTCATGAACATTCACAAATAACTTATATACAGCTCCTTTCTTCAGGCTCACAGCCAAACAGTTCCCTGCCGGTGTTGTGGCTCATAACGTACTTGTTTCAGGAAGACCATAAACTAATAATCCTAGGAGTGTTACTGCCTGCTGGTATTTTCTCGACACCGCTGGTAATTTCTACCCATTAGGTGGTGCCTGTGCTAATGAAATTCCGACAATACATTTGCACAGTATTTTATTTGCTCCCTGTCATTTGCAGCTTACAACAACAGCACCTGCTGCATTCTAGACTTGCATACAACATTATATTTTTTAACTGAAAGAATGCATTGAGGATTGGCCATGCCCTGAATGTTTTCAGTCAGCCTGCTTGTTAAAATAAATAATTAAATTGATACTTGTATAGCACTACTCACCCGCAAGGGTCTCAAGGCGCTTGTACGAATACCGCTGTGGAACCCATCCTGGCTTTCCCTGTGAGGCGTCCACTTCTGGGAACCCCCAAGGTGGAGGCCAGGCATCCGTAGCATTGTGGGGGCCGTTGTGGAGATTAAGCAAGCTATTGCCAAGATTTGCAGAGTGGGACTCCATGATTGGAATAGGCACCGAGGCGAGAGTTATCAGGTCCGTGGAATTTTGAGCCCAAGACCCGCCGAGGCGGGGAATTGAACCCTGGTCCCGTGCCAGACCTCTGCATTAGGGTCTGCCGCTCTAACCATTGAGCCATACATTGTAAAGGAAATGGAATTCTCGCGAGACTAGGAGAGAGGAGAGTGAGAGTCGACTTCTATATTGACACTCATTCATTCAAAAATGTAGGTCAAATCTGTGCATCCATAGTACAGAGACGCAATTTGAAAATTTGTGTCCCGCAAGACATGGAAGTAAATTCACCGAAACCCCAGGGGTAGCATAAGTGACATCACACACCCTTTGGCCTCCCCTTTCACTCACACACACCTACTTACACGTACACACAAATCCACACATATACAGTTTCTCACATATAAACACATTTTCACCTCCAAGCATACACACCAACATAAATTTAAAAGCATATTTTACTTACCTCGGCTACCATGGAAGCACATATTGGTGTACTAGGGTAGTGATGACCTGGCGCAGTCACAGGGCCAGGAAAGTGGCTATGTTTCACTATTAGTGAATAGTATATTTTATTTATTTACTATTACTATAATGCAAAATTGACAGAAAATAAAGAGTGCGGAGCCTCGGCTACCCCTGAGTTCCTGGCACGGAATTTACCACCTCCGAGGCTAGCGGTCGCAAAGGCACTGCTAGGGGTAGCAAAGGGAAACGCTGTTAGATTTCTTTGCTGCCAGCCTGGCACCACTAGATGATGACTCACCTCTTACTCGGTAGCTGTCAGATTAGGAGGTACTGCTTTCTTTAGACTGTAAACCACCCCAGAAAGTTTCAGACCGCTCTTCACCCTCCCTTTAGTGACAAACTGGTGTGGGTGTTACAGCACTCCAGAGCACAAGAGGAAGGTGGGACTAATGCAAAATCCCGTGAGCTTCACCTATCTCTCAATGTGGCTCATCGAACTCAAGGGCATTGAGAAAAAGTTGCTGTAGTGCCAACGACTACTTCTATCTCATGCACTGGCTTAACGAAACTCGATGGGGCCTTCCTGCAAGGCACGTGGGTGGGACCCTCTCCCGGCTCAGTCAGGCAGTCTGCAGCTAGAGTGCTGTGCTGAGGGGGCCCCCTGGAGCTTGGGGCCCCCGCACTGCGGGGGTTGCAGGGGCCTGTGTTACGCCCCTGATCTCGCGGTTCATTTAGTGACTCAGCCAAAACAAGTTGTGATTTTCCTCTGCCCACTGCTACAGTTTGCATAGGCTGCTGTGGCCTGGAGAGGCTGCAGCCACTGTTGATTTGTTTACTCTCACAGTGACCATCGTCATGTTCAGTTACTATATACTTTTGCATGTTGGAAATTAAGATAGAGGTGCATCGTGGGAGCTATGTTGATGTTTCAGAATGCAAATAAGGGCCCATGTTTATCATTTTTTTCATGCAGAGCAACGCAGCAAGCCACCTTGCTTCCCTGCATGACAGCGAAAGGCCAGAAATGTGCTGTATTTAACATTATACGTCACATTCCTGTCCTTTCCTATCACTGGGGCACTTTTGGCTGCCTAGCGCCAATGCAGGTACCCTTGCATCATGGTGGAAGGGTGCCTGACTTGTTGTTTTTGGTGCGGAAAGGGAAAGCCTTCAGCTCAAAAACAATCCTCAAAGGGATTTTTCCATTTCTATGTGTGCTGCAGAATGCAGCACAGGCAGAAATAGGAACAAACAAAGATAAATAAAGATATTTATCCTCCTAATACCTCACCTGGGGAGGCATTGCAATTTGATGCATTCCCCGGTCTACCCCTAATGGTAAATCTGTGAATGCGCCAAAATCCATGGGTGGATGCGTGGGAAGACCCACGTTCCATGCCTGGGCACACCCATGCACCACCCATGGACTGCCTCCATGGGGCAGAGAAATGCAAGGCAGCAATTTGATCTGTCTTGCGTTACTCTCGATTTATCAAGCAATGCAGGGCCCTGTGGGGCTTGCTTCGTCTCCGTTATGTTTTTGATTCACCCTTATGCCCCCTTGTATGGTGCAAGGTTGATGAAAAACCTTGCTAAATCTGGCTCAACATATAAAAAAAGATAAAGATAGATATGGATCTTTCAAGCTCTGTTGATGTTTGGAGTCTAGTGTATTACATAGATCAAGGCTGAGGTGCATTGTATGCACTCCGCATATTTCCTAGTACTGGTATACTAGCAGTGACGGTTGGCAACATTAAAATATGTTGGGCACGATGCCCAAAACATTCACCATGTATGTTGCACTTGTTAGCATGCAGGCTCTGGTTGCGGTTTCTCTCTTCATCCTGGCCCCCTCCTCGAAGGTGACTTGGGTCGGAAAGGGAAGGACTTCCTCCCTTGTGCAACGCAAAACCAACCAATCCTGAAGGGTTGGAGCAAGCTAATCCAGCGCTCATTTTGAGGCAGGGGGGCAGTGGCTGCAATCCCTCGGCTGTTTCTCAGCCCTGGGATTGCTAGCTCTGAAGTGCACCTGACAAATTAGCCAGCTCTAGACAGCCGGCCGATCTGACATGCGCATTGGCAGGTGATGAAGTAGTTGTGCAATTGCACTAATCAGCCCAGCCCCCTGCCCTCGCGCTGTAACTGTGCAAGCCTGCAGCACATTATAATAAAAGGGTATGTATTACCATTTTATCAATGTGTGTGCCTGCTCTACTTGCAGCAGGCAGGGTGATGCTCCTCTGCCATAACGGAGGAGCCGCAGCTGTATACTAGAAAGGATATAGGTGCATTGTTGCAGCTCTGTGATTATCTGAGTAGTCCCACCATTGTAATAGCTTTGAATTGGAGAGCTCAGGATACAGCTGTATCATGAGACTTTTTTCCAGTCTCTCATCTTAGATAGCTTACAATAGGCCAGGTCAGGACACAGTTGCATTGTGAGAGCTCAGAGCAAATCTCACTACTGGTTTAGTCTAAAAGGGGCCATGTCAGGCCAGAGCTGCATTGTTTTTTTTTAAATTAATTTTTTTATTTGCATTTTGTACCAAACAAGAAACATAAGAAAACAAAGTTCCTTTGGTTAGTCACGCAAAAGCATTCATGTGCAGTTTTCATCACAAAGAATCCCACACCGTCATCCCTTCGGGTTTCTGGAGTTTGTATAGCCCACCCATTCCCCATTAGCCATGGTAATGTGCCCTGATTCTTCCCTGTCTGGAGAGTTCGTGGACGAGCAAGTCGACAGTCACCTCTATTGGGAATGTAAGGACCTATAGAAGGCCTGCTAGTCATCACTCAGTCCTCCATCTAGGCCATAGTATGCCCTCCATTTCCCCCATACCCTACGAAACTTTCTTGGGCAGTCCCTTGCCTTGTATGTGACCCTCTCTGCCGCCATGTACATATCCATCCCTGCCTTCCAGTCTCTGAGTTGAGGTGGGGCTGTCTCTCCCCATGTTCGAACTACATCCTGTTTTGCCACCACCAGAGCCAACAGGGCAAAAATGAGCTGTGGGTGGCCTAAGTCTACATCCCCAGGAATGCCCAGCAGTATGAACTTAGGGTCCAGTGGTAGAGTCACACCTAAGACCTTGTTCAACTCACCCAACACCGTTTCCCAATATCTCTGTATAACAGGGCAGTCCCAAATGGTATGGCAGAAGTCCCCCTGTGTTTGTCCACATCTCAGGCAGTTCAGGTTACTGGCGCGACCCATGCGATGGAGTCTGGGCCTATCTTAATTGAACCGATGTAGGACCTTGAATTAAATGAGACGAAGAAGGGATTTAGTGGCCACCTTACGGTGGTGCATTAAAGCTGCTTCTCAGTCTATATTTTCAAGTGTGCCTAGGTTGTGTTCGCAGGACTCCCTCAGTCTCCCCAGGCTATCTGGTGCATTATTATTCAGAGTTCGATATGTTAGCGAGACCGCCTTAGTAAGTATATGTTCTTGTAGTAGGCGACCTTCCAGTGGTGCATATTCCAGCAGTGAGGAGGATAGGGAGCCTTCTGCCTGCCATGCATGTCGAAGTTGTGCATATTTGAGAAATTGGAGGTGTGCAACCTAAAGTCCGCCTGCAGTGCACAGAAACTTTTAGTGTACCCTTGGAGAGAACGTCACCTGTGGTGGAAATGCCAATAACATCCCATCCCTCGAAGCCCCTCAGCTTATGTAATTCCCTTAGCCAGGGGCAGTGCCAAAGAGGTGTTTGTTTTGTTGGTTTGCTCTCCCACCTCAATGCCCCTGATGACCTTTACCATACCTCCAGCATGACCCGAGTGGCCGGGAGAAGTCTTCCCTTGCCCCTTGCCCCTTCCCCCGTAGAGATAGTACAGACATGTGTGGTTCGCCATTGTGTCCCTTTCAAGCCTGTAGGTGGGATGATCTGCCTTGGGATGAAGCCATTCATTCACCGGGGTTAGATGTTCTGCTCAATAATAGGCCTCGATATCAGGTAATGAAATCCTCCCATTGTATTGGTTACAGTGCAGTAGCCTAGCATCTATCGCCCGAAAGGTTTGCCGGGAGAGGAGGAAGTACTTATTAGGGCGTAAAGAAAACGGGGCCGGGTAATCATTTTAAACATAGCCGCCCTACCTAGGATTGTGGGGGGGAGGGATTTCCATCTCTGTACATCTGTTGCAAAATTGGTTATGACCTGTTGGATATTCTTCTGATATTAGAGCCCCTTGTCTATGGTGAGGTAGATCCCCAAATACGTAAACCCAGTATGTGCTATCTGTAGGATTCCAGGGATCGTCGGCCAGGCAGTCACGGCTCTTGGGCTGTATATGACCAATTTGTGCCAGTTTATGGCATAACCCAGTCCTGTAATGGTCCATGACCTCAAGCAGAGCTGGGATTGTGACAGTCGGTTGGGTAATATAAAGCAGGGTGTCATATGCATGGAGCAAAATCTTTTTTTCCGCAACGTCCGTTGGGGTGATGCAGAAACCTCGTATCTCAGAGCTCTGCCTGACCACACAGGCCACACTCTCTATCGTAAGAGTGAAGAACAGTGGGGAGAGTGGGCAACCTTGTCGGGTGCCCCTTCTGATGGGGAAGTCACCGGAGGTCTCACCATTCACCTTTACCCTCGCCCGGGATCCCTGTATAAGAGCCCTATTCATTGCTGGAGCTTAGTGCCTATACCGAATTTAACCAAGGTGGCCTTGAGGAAGGGCCAGTGTACAGCGTTAAAGGCCTTCTCCGCATCTAGGGACATTAGCAAGTGTGGCTCATCTTGGTCTTGAACCGCCATGAGTCAGTTATGGGTTCTTCATAGGTTCAGCCGGGTCGCACGACCGGTCAGGAATCCCGTTTGGTCTTGGTGTACTAGGGTAGTGATGACCTGGCGCAGTCGCAGGGCCAGGATAGTCACTAATATTTTCACCTCCATATTAAGGTTGGAAATAGGCAGAGTTGCATTGCTGAGAGCACTGTGGATACCTCGCTACTAGTATAGATTTGGATCCGGCAGGTCAGGAGAGATTTTAAAGAGGTAGATCAGGGTAGAGGCGCATCTTGAGAGTTGTGTGAATGCCGTTCAGATTTAAATCGACCCTTTTGATGGCAAACAACAATTCCAGGCTTAAAACAAAGCCAAGGGCCTACTGTCTTCCAGGAATCTCCTTCTCAGTCTGAGAACCCATCACCTCTTTGGTCTTCTTGGGTCGCCTCCATCACCTCGTTCTCTCCATTCCTTACCACCATGTAGCACATCTTCCACCTACAACACATACATTTAAAGAGGACCCAAGGGCAATTTAATGACCTGCTCTGAATACACGGCCTATAGACATATACCACGAAGAAGTATCAGAAGGTCAGGAAATAAATAGGTAAATATTGAGGACAGTTAAAGTGAGATGCTACCTCTAGCCATATAACTAGGAGATTAATTAGGGAGGCCAGGTCAGGTTAATATCTGGTCTCTGGCACCCATCAGTCACCACTCGGAACCGCCCTTCATCATTTGGGGCCCCGAGGACCAACACTACACCTGATCTTGTTCTCCAACAGGAAAAACTTGGTCTTCCTTTCAGTCGGTGTATATTAGTTTAGAGTTGGAAGACTGAGTGTTGGTGATGTAACTGACGGGGTAAAAAAGTGTGTGCAGTGCAAAAAAGTAAAGTGATACCAAGAATATAGAGAAGGTGAGTAAAATTGGTTTAAGGAGCAATGAAAACTTTTAATAGGGTGTAGCTCCCAACACCAATATTAAAAATAGCCAAGACAGGGAAAACTTATAAACTGTCTAGTGGACCACGTTCCACCACTAGACAGTTTATAAGTTTTCCCTGTCTTGGCTATTTTTAATATTGGTGTTGGGAGCTACACCCTATTAAAATTTTTCATTGCTCCTTAAACCAATTTTACTCACCTTCTCTATATTCTTGGTATCACTTTACTTTTTTGCACTGCACACACTTTTTTACCCCGTCAGTTACATCACCAACACTCAGTCTTCCAACTCTCAACTCTAAACTAAGAGGTAGCATCTCACTTTAACTGTCCTCAATATGCACATCTTCCACCCCCACTCCTCAAAATGGTGAAGTGCTGCTGCTTCTCTCAATGAGCACACGGTTATGCAGCTATTTCATCAGCAGGGTCAGTATATTGTTTAGTAGCAAAGAGGGCAAGGCTACTCCCTACTGCTCAAAGAGGTGTTATGTCCCTTCCTCTGTGTGCGCAAGCTAGCTGCGATCCCACTGGGAGGGCCACTTGAACACAGCACTCTCCACACCCACGCACAACCATTTTATCTATTTTCCATTCCCATTTCCATTGTAAGTTTAGGGAAGTGCTCTCTAAACCTACTCTACATACATTCAAGTACAAACCATTTTTTTTAATTAGAGAGGAAGCATGCAGGCTTTTTAAAATAAAGCACAAAATAACATACTCGACAGTTTTCCCTGCCAATGTATTTTCAAGTAAATTGGAACTGTGTCATTATATACATGAAGTGATGATAAACTGTTGGCATAGCACCCAAACTATCACTTCCTAATTATGGTGTGTTCTTCAATATCATTATGGTGTGTTCTTCATTATATCTGTTGGCTGGTGATAAAAGTTGCTGCTGGCAGGCAGCAGTCAAAGCAACTGAGTGAACTGCCTGTGGTATCACCAGTGGCAAATGTTGTCTGGCATCAAATTCTATATGAAATCACATTAAATAGGCAAAATTCAGATATTTGTAATACTCAAAGAGAGATAACAGCTTGCAGGGTACTGCCATAGCTTGAGAAACAACACAAGCAAACAAACACCACTGCTGCAAAGCACTGTGATCCTATATTTGCTCCAGCAAAATCATGTAAAGCAGTAGCATTAAAACAATGCTTCCCTTTTAAAGGTGAATTTCAGCTAAATTAAAAAGAGACACCCTGAATGAGATAGTGATCAAACAACAGGCAGAAAGCTACACCCCCTTGTTGTATGGCTTGTACCTTCTCAGTAAAAACTGTGAGTTTGTTGGACAAATTAAACATCAGGATTGTGCAAGACTGATTCCACACACACCCTCAGGGTATGTTGGCTGGTAGTCTTGCTAGCTCACAGTGCTCCATCTGTACCATAAACATGACCCGCAAAACAAATGGAATGTGCAACCTCAGAACATGAAAAGGCTCACGCCCGAAGAGCCATACCCTTTAACAAAAACATTTTCATCCCTGCATTCAAACAGCCCACAGATTCCAGTTATTTACAACTTTTAAATCCAAGCAGCCTCATTTTTATTAATCACCACTCACCTGCAACCAAAATAAACAACAATGGTGCATATGTACAATGAACTGATTGAGTGAGGAGCTGCGTAAAATTTGGTGGCAACACAATCCAAAATTTCCAAAATGCAGGGACGCGCCATATTTACAACAATTCCGTGCACCCCTGTGTTTACCTAGTGCTAAAATTTGCTGCTTAACGCCAATGCAGGCCCCTTGCACCATAATGGATGCGTTGCAGGGAATCATCGTTTATGTGCAGGAAGGGGCACCTTACTGCTCATAAATAATCCATAATGGCGATTCGTTACTTCTATGTGTGCTTCAAAATGCAGCATACATAGAAAAAGCAAAAATGAGGAGAAATAAAAGTTTTTCTCCTTGTTTCTCCATTTTTACGCCTGCTCTTACATGACATTAGTTGTTGGCGCTACCTCAGATGTACAGATCTTTGTAAATCTGGGGCAGCATCAAAAAGCAATGCGTGTTGTGGTGGAACGGCCACCGCAAAACCCATTGCATGCTCCTTTCACCCTAAGTGATGCGTGTAAAGGGGCCATATTTCCAACGTGATTTTAAGCCACAAAAAGTGGCTTAACGCTGCTTTGTAAATATAGAGAAGAGCATAGCGCCACCAGAACATCCCTAACAGTAGTGCCACCAGAACATCACTAACAGTGGTGATCTGGTGGCACTATCCCCTTGAAAATATACCCTAATGTGTTGCATGTTAATCAATGCTTATTCCACCGTTAACAAACTCGACTACTCTTATGTTCTACCTAGATGCGTCACTTTGTAAATAAGGCGCAACAAGGCGCATTTTTTACGCCACTGGTGCGTCACAAAAAGTGACGCACCGGCAGCGTAAAAGTGACGCACAGCCTCATAAATGAGGCCCATAAAATGCCCTGGGCCTCATTTATGCAAAGTGATGCATCGCTGCGTGAAAAGAGCGATGCATCACTTTTCACTGCACCCTCCTTGCGAAACCAATGATGCATCATATTTACAGTACGACGCATCGTGGCGCAAGGAGTTACAGATACGTCCGTATTTCTGACGTATATGTATGACGCAAATGTGACGCTTTGTTGGAGTGTGTCACAAAAGTGCGCAACTCCAGCAATTTCCTTTCACATGGGGCAAGCCCCATGTGAAAGGGCCTGCGTCAGTCTTACGCCTGCTGTGAGGCAGGCGTAAGAAATTGACGCATTTGTGTCCTAGAAGTGGCGCAGTGAAATCTTATAGATTTCACTGCGTCACTCCCATGACCCTTTCTTGCGTCAAAACGGCCCCCCCTTGCATACATTATACCTGGCGAAGGGGTTTACACAGTGATGCATCTACCTAGATGCGTCAGTTTGTAAATATGGCGCAACAAGGCGCATTTTTTACGCCACTGGTGCGTCACAAAAAGTGACGCGGAGGCAGCGTAAAAGTGACGCACAGCCTTATAAATGAGGCCCCATGTTTCCACTACTATACTCCACACAGGGTGACTCCATCAAGGGTTAATAAAGGATAAGCTACATACTTATTCAACCATGAGCCAAAACGTTCTTGTATGAGAATAATGCTTTTGAAACATGAACAAATTCCACGTGGACACTTGCGCAGAACAAGTCGCCCTGATTCAAAACCCAGCTCAGGGGAAAAAGAATGCGGGGCCCAATTCTGTAAGATTGATATGGAGGAAAGAGAAAACAATGCAAGTAGTAAATACGCCATCAAGACCTATTTTGTAACACTCCAGCGTTGTGTTAGGTCATACTTACCCACAGGGGTTAAACATTAGTTTTTAGGGTTTAGGTTTTTATTCTTCTTGTCTTACAGTTTGAAGGCATTTGTAAACTGGGTCCTGAAACAGTTTAATATGTAATCTCCATATGCTCATTACTTTATTCTCAAGGAAGGTATTTACTGTGGACAGTTAAATAAGACTCAAATGTCTGTGATTCAAGGGGCAACTGCATGTTTTTTGCTGACTTGTCTAACGAGAGCAGAAGTAAACTGTAAAAGTTTACGTGGTTATTTACTACAGAATTACTTTCTCAAATGTATGCACATCCGGTGGGGGTGGGGGGTGGGGGCGGATTCTAAGGGAAGAGGTTAAGGTTATGCTAATGAATTGGCAAGTTTAAGAATATGCAGAAAGTTTGGCAGACTTTAGCAGGTTTGCTGTGCACACTAGCAGGCGAATGATATGGCTTTTTAGGTTTAGTGTGAGCTAAACCTTAACTGATCTTTAACTATGTTTTTTCAGTGGAAAATATACATATATATAGTTTAGTGAACTAACTATAACTTGTCCCGCATCATGCACTGTTTATGACCTCACTCAGTGAGCTTGAAAGGCTTACAATTGTGACATATCTGATCCATTTATCTATAAAATGCCCTCAAACCCTGGTTCGAGGGCAATTCACAGACTAAAATTCAAAAAAATAGAGACCTCAATAAATGAGTGAGTTTTTTTCCATTCTTTCCATTTTGGGTCTGGTAACTAAAAAAAACAGAGACCAAAGATCAGAAAGCTATGACTGGCAGGCTGCAAGAGAAATATTTCTCTTAGCGGCTGATATTCCAGGGTAAGGGGAATGGTCTGTGTGTCCTAAAAACAATTAAAAGGCCACATAAGGGGGCTTGGCTAGCATACCCTAATGCAAGATATACATGGGGGAATCGATAAGAGTCCCCACAAATTTGTAATAAAACAGCATGCTTTCTTTTTGCTTTTGTGATTCTCAATATATGCTCCTGATACTGAATCTGCTGTCTATAGAAGTGGAGACATGGGTCTACAAGTTTCGTAGATCTCAGTCCTGCTACAGTGGCCATGGACTATAGGCGCTGTAAGAAATGGGGTTACTGGTTGAGGGGGGTGAACCTCTACTCAAGCAGCAACTACAATCCTTGTCAGGGTGAGGCACATCCAAACCCCAAAGTAAGCTGTGCTCAACTTTCTGGTAGCTTAGCACATAGCAGCCAGGCATAACTTACATTTTCCACATCAAAGTCATCAGAACCCAGAAGGAAATTTCTGACCCTTTGCAGCCAATTTGAGCACTGTTGGAATTATATCCATTTTGCCACGGGGAGGATGTCTCCCATTTACAACACAATTGGAAAAGTGCACCACTGTCTTTTCCTCTGCTTCATACTCTGGGAGCACTCATTCTAGAATTTGAAGATGAAGGCTGTCGACTAAAGAAGAGCCAAGAGTCACGCCCTTTAAAATATCCATTTTCATCCCTGTAATCAAACACCCCACAGATTCCAGTTGTTTACAACTTCTAAATCCAAGCAGTCTCACTTTTATTCATCACCACGCACCTGCAACCAAAATAAATAGCAATGGTGCATATTTTCAATTAAATGATGGAGAGAGGATCTGCGTCAAATTTGGCAGCAACGCAATCTAAGATTTCCAAAACGCAGAAATGCTCCGTATTTACAACAATGTGGTTTTCCCTAGTGCTAAAATTGGCTGCCGAATGCCAACGCAGGCACCTTGCGCCATAATGCCTGCATTGCAGGGAATCATCGTTTCTGTGCAGGAAAAGGCACCCTTGTGGTTTCTGAAATGGGTGTGCCCCAGGTCATGAAGTTGAGTAGTCAACAGTACTGGAAAAACAGTACTTTATTACAAAAACATAAATTAACAACACTAAACCAACGCGTTTGCTTCCCAACGGGGAACTTCATCAGGGCAACTTGTGGATCTAATTAACTGCATATTGTCCGGGAAATACACAATACTATCCCGTATTCCAAAAGTCCGTATTCAGAAACCTGTTGGATAAATGGTTTGTCCGCAGATGTGTTGTTGACGTCAGGGGTTGTTTGTGCATGTGGATGTGTCAGAGTGTGACCTGCTCCTTTATGGATGTGGTCCACACTCAACCACTTCAGTGTTGTGGCGTGCAACATTTCATCATATATTGACTGCAGCAATGCTATTCGTCATGCATTGTCACTTGCATTGTCAGTGATGTTCACAGACACGCCGCTTTGCTGGGTTTCCCACATGTGCATGGGTTGGTTGTGAAATTGGTGGTGTGTGGGAAAGGCCCCCTGGGCACATATTCGACTGGGGCCTACTTGCAGTTTCTAGGTGTGCTGCAGTGTGACAAGGGGATCAACAACATGCTCCAGTGTCATTGTGGGTATGCACTGTGCTATACTTAATTGTGAATGTTTGCATTGTGCTCATCTCCCCCTGCATCCCCAGTCCCTGGTCGTTACTCACCCTGTTGCATATTGAGCAGTGTACAGTCCCCCAACTCCGTCCACTGTCTCCACACTGTGGACATCATTTCCTCCATCTCATCCAGCTCCTCCTGTGGAGCTGGACTCCCACCTCCAGTCTGCATTGCTGCATTCTGGTTGTTGCCGAGTTTCTGCTTGGTTTTGCGCTTTACACCATTCCAGCGCCTCTTGACCTCTTCCATTGTCCTCCTCAGCACTCCAAGTGCATTCACCTTGTCCACAATGGACCGCCATATTCAATTTTATGTTGCCAATGGCATAGTCGAGGTGACGAACAATAGTTGATGGTGTTCTATCACCTCCATTATCAGGATCCTGTTTTCCTGCGGACTGAACCGCATCTTCCTCTTCTTCTTCTCCTTGCTCTTCCCTGACCCCGAGGTCCCAGGCTGGTCCTCCGTGGGGCTTGTGGGGTTCTGGTTGTCCTCTGTACTTGCTCTGGCTACCTCCATTGTGCTTCGCAGTTGTTTTGGTTTTGTTTGTGGTTTTCTTTTCTACATTTATAATGATTTTTCCTGCCTGACGTGTGTGAATTGCAGGCCTGGTGAAGATTATCGCTGATTTTTTTATCACGGTTGGGCCCATCGCAACTTTTTCATGTTCCGGTTTGGATTTTTATCACCGTCCCGGTGACGTTATCGTGGACATTTGAAGCTTTATCGGGAAATTATCGATTGTTACCGCCGCGTTGTGAATAGGACGGTAACACCGAGTTATTTTGCCGCAGTATACAGCGATATGAAAGATTGCGTTAACCAATTTGGCGATGATTATCGCACGTTCTTTAGAATATCCCCTTCATGTTCACCCGACAACCACATGCACCTTGGATGTCCTTATCCCCTGAAGCTACAGCATTCAATACCTCAATCATAAAATGCAACCTTGGAGGACTCACGGTCATCCCAAAACTGCCTGATCCGGCCTCCCAAGAAAGTCTCTAACCCCATGTCCACTAGAACTCTTCACCTATCACTTCCCCATATCCCTATTACACAAAATACCTCTACCTTGAACTGCAGAGTGAAAAAAAAACTCAGATAAACATATAAAATGCCATGTTTGCAGTACTATACTCCATACAGGGTGACTCCTTCAAGGGTTAAGAAAGGATGACATATAATTATTGAGCCATGAGCCAAAACGTTCTTGTATGAAAATAATGCTTTGGAAATATGAACAAATTACACTTGGACACTTGCACTGAGCAAGTCTCCCTGATTCGAAAACCCAGCTCAGGGGAGCCTAGGAAAAGAACACTGGTGCACAATTCTGTGAGATTAATAAGGAGGAAAGATAAAACAATACAATTAGTAAATACGCCATCAAGATCTATTTTATAACTCTTCAGCCTTGTGTTAGGTCATACTTACCCAGAAGGGTTACACATTCGTTTTTAGGATTTAGGGTTTTATTCTTCAGTCTTACAGTTTGAAGGTATTTGTAAACAGGGTCCTGAAACTGTTGAATATGTAATTTGCATATGCTCATTACTTTATTCTCAAGGAAGATATTTACTGTGTATAATGTAATCAGACAAACATGTCTGTGGTTCCAGGGGCAACTAAATGTTGTTTTGCTGACTTGTGTAACATGAGGGTAAGTAAACTGTTTAAGTTTACATGATTATTTACTAGAGAATTACTGTCTCAAATGTATGCACATCCGGGGGGAGGGGCAGATTCTAAGGGAAGAGATTAATGTAAAAACATGTTTATTTGCCGATGAATTGGCAAGTTTAAGAATCTGCAGAAAATTTGGCAGACTCTTAGCAGGTTTGCTGTGCATCTTAACATTGGAATTATAGGGCCTTTTTAGGTTTTGTGTGAGTTGAACCTTAACTAATCTGTATCTATGTTTTTTACAGTGAAAATGTATGTATACATAGTTTAGTGAACTAACTATAACTTGTACCCCATCATGCACTGTTTATGACCTCACTAAGTGGCCTTGAAAGGCTTACAATTGAGAAATATCTGGTCCATTCTTCCATAAAATGTCCTCCACCCTGGTTTGAGGACAATTCGCAGACTAAAATTTAAAAAAAAGAGACCTCATTGAATGAGTGAGTTTTTTTCATTCTTTCCATTTTGGGTCTGCTAACTTAAAAACAAAGACCAAAGATCAGAAAGCTCTGACTGGTAAGCTGCAAGAGAAAGATTTCTCTTGGCGACTGCTATTCCAGGGTAATTAAAAGGCCACATAAGGGGACCGGATTAGCATACCTGGATGCCATTTACACTTGGGGGACTCCATAAGAGTCCCCACAAATTTGTACTACAAAAATGTGCTTTCACTATAGACCCAAAAAGAGTGTAGGCAAGCCCTTTGCATTTGTGATTCTCATTCTATGCTCCTGATACTGAATCTACTGACTATAGAAGTGGATACATGGGTCTACAAGTTTCATAGATCACAGTCCTGCTACAGTGGCCATGGACAATAGGCACTGTAAGAAATGAGGTTACTGGTTGAGGGGGGGGTGAAACTCTACTCAAGTAGTAAACACAATCCTTGTCAGGGTGCAAATAGTAATAAACTGAAAAAACCACAAAAAGAAAAATCCCACACCAATTTAGAATAATAGAGCAACATTTAATAAATAAATCAAGACCAAAATACCAAAAATCAGTAGAACTGGGGATATGCAATTTTAAATATTTAAATGAAAATAGCACCAAAAAGCCCAGGAAAAAGTCACATGTTCAGGCCTACCATGGTGAAGCTTAGGTCGGATACAGGGACCAGTTTAGTACCTCTGAAAAGTTACCTTCTCAGTCCAGTGCAAACAGTACCATTAATGGTGGAGGGGACTGCGAGAAGCAGGGAAGTGTTGCAGACGGTCATCGTTGCAGTAGGAAGAGCAAGCCGGCATCGCAGAAGGTTGTCGCTGTAGCACCAAGATACTGATGGGCAATCATGCTGGATCTTTACAATGGTGTGCCATGTGACCGGTAATGCAAATGGTTGGGTTGATGGAACTTCGCATTGGCAGGCAGTGGGACAGACAAGGTTTTGGTGCCAACTGGCCCAATCGTGTTTATGAAGACCACTTCAATTCAGCTCCACTGAGGACACAACAAGTGTCCAGGAACTAGAGGGCACCACATGGGTGTCAGGGGCTTACTCCTAATGTAAATGGATGCTGGTTTAGGTGGTTAGGAGCCTGTTAAGTCCCTGACGCTCTGAACAGGAGGTCAGCAGACTAATCCCTGGAGTCACTGTAGGAGTCATGGGTTCAGGTGCAGGTTCAATCCCTCTGACTCAGGCAGGAGGGCACAGGACAGAAGGGCATCAATCCAGCATGACAGCAATCCAGCAAGGCAGAAGTCCAACAAGACAGCAGTCCAACAAACTGGCAGTCTTTTCAGTAGCACATCATTCCTTCTTCCTGGCAGAATCTCCACAGGTCCAGAAGTATACTGAGGAGTTGGTGTCTGAGGTCCAATGTTTATATCACGTGGCTCCTTTGAAGTGGGAGAAGGTTCTAGAGGTTTCCCTAGCGCGTACACAGGTTTCCTGCCTTCCTGCTCTGGCTCCAGACTAACTACAAGGGGTATGCAATCCTTTGCTTGAAGGCAGGATACAGTCTATTCAAGTGTAAGTAGGGCTGTGTCCAGCTCCACCCTCCCATCTCACTAGCAATGGCCCATCTAGGCACACCTAAGCCCTCTATTGCAGGTGGCTGTCTAGGAGGAATATACAAAGCGCAATGCCAACTGCAATCAGCGCATGTGACCCAGTGATATGCTGCAGGCTTTGCCAATTTTTAGAAATGAACTGGTCACTTGTTCCCTTTTGAAAGTCACAGATTATTAAATGTTATAAGGTAACTCCAAAGTTATCCTATGAATGAGGTAGGCCTTGCAGTAGTGAAAAACAAATGTAAGACTTTTTCACTACCAGGACATGTAACACGTAAATGTACATGCATAATTTTTAAATACACTGCACCCTGCTTCTGGGCTGTCCATAGCCTACCCTAGGACTGACCTATATGTATTAAAAAGGAAGATTCAGGCCTCACTAATGATTTATTTTGCCATGGGTGGGCACCACAGCTGCTGTAGGTCCACCAGTAGAATTAAATTTACAAGCGCTGGCTACATGTAGTATCACTTTACTAGAGACCTATGAGCACATTATATATGACAATTGGGCGTAAGCCAATTCTACTATGTTTAGAGAAAAGAGCACAAGCACTTTAGCATTGGTTAGCAGCAGTAAAGTGCACAGAATCCTATGGCCAGCAAAAACGATTTCAGTAAAAAGTGGAGGGTAAAGGAAAAAAGTTTGGAGGTGACCCCGCAGAGAAGGCCTGGTCCAACATGTGCCATTTTTAATGGGCATCAGGAATTGGAGAGAGCCCAGAATGTTCCACAGTTGGTTCTGCAGGGAGACAATAAAAACAATCACCACCTGAGAGTCTTTGTCCTGGGCTTGGGAGAGATTATAACTATACTGGGAAAATGTGGGTAATTCCTGAAGTTTGCCTTACTCAAATTTCACAAGCAGTTTGCTCAAACCAGTCTAATTATCCTCCTGCCGGAATCTTGAGAAACTCTTTTTACTCAAAGTATGTGGTCACAAGATAAACAGTCATGCGAGATACCAACACACCACATCTCCACTAAAATCATAATTCCACTAAAGTTTTATGGGACTTGACCAAAATTTGCAGAAAAACAATACATCATATTTCCTATCCACACATTGCGTTCTAATGAATGGAGTGAAAGACTAACATCTGGTGTGAGAAGAAAAATCTAAGGATAGGGATTCAAATGATCGAATATCAAGACTCTAAATTTCATAAAAAGAAGCAAAAAGTTAATAGTTTACAAGGGGCTGTTTGTTACTAATGTTGCAAATAATCCCAGTAAGCCCACAAAAACAACAAACGCACAATATCCAAACCAGCCCTCCCAAAACTGCAGTTCTTTTAAGAACTACCAAAAAAAAGAGTCTATCTATAAATAGGACTACCCCCTGCAAGGCTATTCACTCTCACAGTCAACCCCACTATGCATGACTGGATCTAGACTTAGTATTCCATGCAATGACCATATTCCTGAAAAAACCCTTAAACCATTTTAGTCAGTTCGATCACCTAATGACTAGGCCTCGGTGAAATGTAAATTATGCCTGTGTAATTTACATTATTTTGGATTACGCAAGTTACTCAAAATTCCTAAAATTATGCCATTATGCCCACTTTGTGTAATTGCTCACCATTTGCAGTAAAAATCTATTGTAAAGCACGCCATTTGCAGTGAAAATTCACCACACCCGTCCTGCTGTTTTTCAGATTAAATTTGTTTTGTTGCACCTTATGTCAAAAAAGTTTTATGAAAATATATTTTGTGATAAAATATTGCGCAGAATTTCCTGACATTTTTCCGAAATTCCAGGTAATTACACGAAAGTTAATCATGCAAATTTTGCACGGCTCTACTAAAAACTGATTTCCTGAAATAAACCATGACTTCAACATTAAATCTTTTTCACTGGGAGGATTATGCCAAATTATAGCTTTCGGTATCATTAGATCAGGGTTACCAGAGAAGAGTTCAATGGAATTAGTAAAAGCTGTTACCTAATAGGTTTCTGTATGAAGCAAGAAAAGCAGCAATCACATTGAAGCGTTGTTAAGAATTGTTCAGTATTAGAGGGTGAAAAACTGGGATATAATGAGCATCAATGCCTTTTTCCATACAAATATTAAAGAGACATGAGATATTCACACAGATGAAAACCTTACAAGTGAACTATATAAACATTGCGTTTATTTATTTATTAATTTGAAGAGTTTTATATAGCGCTGGCTAGACCCGGAGGTATCAGAGTGCTTTACATGAGGATCAGCGAGTTGCAAATTACAAAATTAACATTAGTTACACAGTGTTACACAGTAAAACAAGAGTTACTAGAGAATAGCAAATAAAGACACATAATAAAACAAACTTACACAGTAGTATGAATTACTAGAGCATGGCGTAGCAGAGACAAAACATCATAAGGGACAAAGAAGGTAACGGGTGAAAAGTAAAAAGGGGAAAGGAAAGCAGATCGGGACAGGAAAGTGGAAGATAAAAAAACCAGTATTGGGACTGGCAATTTCAACAACCCAGGACTCGGAGACTGTAACAGGTACGACTGGAATATACTTAACTTGCCCCTGTGTAATTTTCAGACATCATCTGTTGCACCAGCAAGGCATATGTTCTGCACTTTATTATTGGGCAGGAGTATGCCACTCTTTGGGGCACACGTATTGCACCCTTGTTAATGGAGCATATGTGTTGCACCCGCTGGGGCATATGTTTTGCACTTTGTTATTGGGCAGGTGTATAGCACCAATTGGGGGTACATGCATTGCAACCTTGTACTTTGCTGCAGAGTTGGTGACTCTATAATGAGGTGTCACTTTTGTTGCTCTTCCATATTTTTATTCTCTGTGAAGGGGGGAGAGTGTGGTAGTGTTTCCTAGTGATGTATGTATGTGTTATTCTTTAACCCTGAATCTTAATTTTCTTCTCCAGTTCTTATATTTTCATGTATTGCGTGATTTAATTTGTATGGCCATGCTTTGTTCTCATTTTATGGATGTTGAGTATTTCTTTTTGACCTGGATTTATACTTCTATTTTCCATAAAGAAGGGAGGTGTGTTGTATCTTCATTCCAATGTCATGCATTCTCTCCTCTGTATATTTCCCCTGCTTGCCAACCCGGGTGAGTGTTAGTCAATAGAATGCTGATGTGCATGGATTGAGAGAGTGTCAGTTAGAATGCGTTGGCTGAGCAGGAAGGATACTGCTCCCAGTGGAACATTCCTGTTACCTTCTTAACATCTTTACCTGTAACCTGAGACTGCTACCTAGTGACTAATCCTGATCCTGTTTCACCTATGTTACCGACTACCCTGCTTCTTTAACTATCACAATGACTATTATTATTATTACTAGTGACTAGAGAGAAACTCTGGCTAGGGTCCAGCCCATGTGGACCTTCACTGGACACTCCTACAGTAAACTCAGTCTGTACAGACTCTTATACCTCATATGTTCACCAGCACCCAGCCATGTCACAGGCCTCATGCAACAGCCTTGGGCACTGACCTGTGAATTAACTTACAGGAGAGGGCTCCATGACCTGAGTCTGGTGTGGAAACACATTTGATGTGTGGAAGTAAATGAACTTCCAGTCAATCAATCAAAATGGAAACATATATTTGTGCCTACAACTGGATCTCACAGGAATCTTAGATCACTTGGAAAAAAGCACATGCACACTAAGGGCCTGACTCATAAACTGCACTTTGTAGTACATTTTGTACAGTAGCACTATGAAACTTATTACAAAGTACTATTCACTAATTTTTGCTTTTTAAAAATTTACTGATAGAACTGAGGTTTCCGGTTGGTAGAGGTATGCTCCTTGTCCAAGCAGGAACCACCCATCTAGATAAAACCTGAAAGATAACCTGTGCTCACCCTCTGGGACGTTGCCACAGAGCAGTCAGGCTTATATGAAGAGGCAATGAGTAAAGTAATTTTGACACGCACACACATACACACACACACAAACACACACACACACACAGTGAAATAATGGAAACACCAATAAAAAGACTACTCACATGTTTTGAAAAATAGATTATATTTTTATTAGTAAAACAAGATCAAAACAACAAAAATCCAATAAGTAGAACGGAGTTATGAATTTTTAAATACTACATCAAAAAGTAGTGCCTAGAGGCGAATAGCACTTGGGGGTTACATGAGGTCGCACTGGACCAGGGTGAATCCAAAGTGCAGGCCGCCTGCAATGGAGGGCAGGCTGGCTACAGGACTCACTAAGGTCTCGCTGAAAAAGAACCTTAGCTGGAGCAAGAGTCCACGTCAAAGACTCGATGTGTTGGTTTCGATACTCGCAGGCGATGAAGGTTTCGTCGACGTACCCCTTTATGATGCAGGCACTGTGTTATCCTCGAGCCGCACTGTCTGTCGAAGCAATGTCATCCATCTTCTCCTGGGTCGGCGTCGCAGGGCAATGTGTTGGTTCACAGTTGTCACTATGATTTTGATGGTTTTGTACTGTAGTAGTCCCATTTCAAGAGCCCAGGACTGGATTTGCATCACTTGACAGGGCACGACTCACAGATGGCAGAGTCCAGGTGTTGTTGGAGGGTTAAAGGAAGTCTTTGATGGCCTTGAGACTTCAGAACAGGGGGCAAGATAGAAACCCTTTGAATCACTCTGGGTTCAAGTGAGATAGGTCCAGTCCTTGTTCTCAGCAGGGCAGAGATCAGCAGGCAGCAAGACAGCACAGCAAAACGGAAAAGCAGTTCTTCCAGAGCAGCAGTCAAGCAGAGAGGCAATCCTTGTAACACAGCCATCTTTACTCCTGGCAGAGTTTTTCACAGGTCCAGTAGTGTACTGTTTTGGTAGGGTCAGATACCCCTTAAATATACCCAGTGGTGCCATTGAAATGGTGGGGTAACTTCTAAGCAGGCCCTTGAAGTGGACAGATCCCCTTTCTTCACAGCCCTGGCTCCAGACTCTTAGGGGGTAACCAGTCCTTTGTGTGGGAAACAGAACACTACCTATTCAGGTGTAAGTGTCAACTGAACCCCTCTCTTCCTTCCCAGGAAGAGCTAACAGAATGTAGATGAATGCAGAAGAGTTCTCTGCCACACCCGCCCTTCCTGTGTTTGTGGCTGTCTAGAGGAAATGCACAAAGTGCAGCTGTCACTTACTCAAAGCATGTATCAGAGACAGGCTGCAGGGCACACAGAGCAGAACGAGCACCAAAAAGTTATCAAAATGTGATCCCCATGGGGGTAGTGTAGCCCTGGACTTCCATGGCAATAGCTATGTAAAGAAACTGTACTGTAAGTTTATTTCAGTTATGCTGTAAGTGCATTTATTTAATTAATTATATTCATAAATGACACAGCATTTACATTTACTCAAAATATATGGTGCTCCACCTAAGTAGAGGCACTGTCAGAGTGGTAAAGTGATTAAAAAGTGCACTTGTGTTATATGCAAAACATATACATATGACAGATTGTGACAGTATGTTGTTAAAAATGGCACTCATAATATGTGTGTCAAAAAAACAAAACAATCACATTTTAAAACTAGTCCTCTAAAGTTATGGGCGATGTTTCGAACACTTATCACAATTATTTACATTGGGGTCATCGTCAGGACAGAATAAGAACAGGTGATAGGGGAATGGGGAAAGGAGACCCACAACCATAGATGTCTCAAGGGAAATTCCCAGCGAACTACATTAAAGTAGCAAGTGACTGTGGCTTTTTCCTTATTAATCTGAAGACAAAAAATTAATTTCTGGTTCAGTAGGTATTTAAGTCCCCCAACAGTACCAGACAATATCACCTGCATGTAGCGGTTATTTATAATCTGCACTCTCTGGGCATAAATTACGTATGGGAGACTTCACACATTGGTAGCAGTGAATCAATATATATTAAATGTCTCTCGGTGTGTCAAGAACTGGAAATGGCCTTCATAGAAGGATGCAAAAACAATTAACTACCGCTTTGAAAGTAGAATTGTTAAGTGGTGCTGTTTTTATACACCAAATGTACTTTCTTGCATCTTTGCAAGTTTACATGTCTGTCCCTAATAAGAATATTGCCACTCGTAGAGGAGATATCGGATCTGGGTAGTGCGCCACCCGGATCTGGCTCCTACATCACAAGACTACCTTTTGATAATAATTGCCCGGCCGGGGTCCCTGGGTTTCTGGGTTGCCCTGCTTTCTCTAACACTGCACTTTCTAAAAGTGCAATTTCTAAAAAAGTAATGGTAAATCCAACTTTACTAATAAAGAGGATTTATCATTACCATTCCACAGATATGAAACATGATGCAGCTACTCCTTTCTAATCAGGAATTACAGCTTAAAAGTGCATTACGGAATTCCCAATGCTAACCTATGAGAGGAGTAGGCCTCACAGTAGTGAAAAACTAATTTAGCCATATGTCACTAGTAGAACATGTAAAACTTAAAAGTACATGTTCTATCTTTTAGATAGATAGCACCCTGCCCTTACGGCTACATAGGGCCTATCTTAGGGTTGGCTTATCTGTAATTAAAGGAGAGTTTAAGGCTTGGAAAGTGGTTTTGAATGCGCAGTCGAAGTAGCAGTAAACTGAACACACAGGCACTGCAGCGGCAGGCCTGAGACAGGTTTTAAAGGCTACCGGCTTGGGAGGCACAATTAGTGCTGCAGGCTTACTAGTAACATTTAATTTACCGGATCTGGGTATGTGGTATATCACTGTACAAGGGACGTATGAATAAATAAAATATGCCTAACATGTATAAACCAATGTCTCCATGTTTAGGGGTGAAACATATGCACTTTAGAACTGGCCAGCAGTGGTAAAGTGCGCAGAGTCCTAGGGCCTACAAAAAGATACAGCAAAAAGAAGAGGTAAGCAATTTGCCAAAGGCTCAAGGGGGCTGGATGCAGTGGTCACGTCTTAGTTGTTTATTCCTCGAACCTGAGGTAAGGGTGTCTGCCCTCTGTAGCCATTTTACCAGCAGCAAATGTATTATGTCAAACTACAGAGTGTTTCTTAAAAAGTCACAAACATTTAGAGGAAAGAAACAATAGGCATAAAAAAAAAATCAAGCAATAGAAGAAATGCTGAGTAGCTGCAGATTTTATCTACATGCACTGACAGGGCAACCTTAAATGGAAACAGGAATGTGCTTCATGATGCAGAAGACTTCCAGCAAGTGAACATTTGTCAAAAAAGTAGCACCGCAGACGAGGCAATCCAGACACCAGCTGGCCAACTGCAGACTCTATGTCTATCCAGGGAGAGAAAACTAGAGACCATAACACCAGGGCAATGAGCCTGTACAGTTTGACCAATGTTAGCAAGCATAAACCTATGGCTGTGATTGGAAGAAACACTGGACCACTGGACAACAGCAGAGGTGTGAGTGATGGTAGGGCAGTTCTCTGCAGCCCAATGATAAACAGCTAAGTGACCAGGGATCCAACACAGACCCTTCTTGCCTGGGCCTTCCAGTAGGAATCATCATGTTGTCCATCTTGCCTCTCTTTTACCAGGGGCTAGAAAGTAGAAGCAACAAATATTTCACTGGATGGTAACCACAGCTGCTCCTTTCCACAGATGTGGCTAGAACTACCTTACATGTTCATGAACATTCACAAAAACATACATACAACACCTTTCTCCAGATGCACAGCCAACCCGTTCCCAGCAGGAGTTGTGGCTCATACATACTTGCTTCAGGAAGTCTACAGAGACATCCTCCCTAGCAAGGTTACCACCTGCTGGTATTTACTCAACACCACTGGCAATTTCTACTAGCTGGTGCCTGTGTTAATTAAATTCCGACAATACATTTGCACAGTATGTTATTTGCTTCCTTTCATTTGCAGCTTACAACAGCAGCACCTACTGCATTCTAGCCTTGCAATCAACATTATATTTTATACTGAAAGAATGCATTATGGATTGGCCATGCACTGCTTGTTTGCAGTCAGTCTGCTTATTAATAAACACTGTGATAGAAAAAGGAAATCTCGCTAGACTCAGAGAGAGAAGAGTGAGAGTGGAACTTTAATATTAACACTCATTTATTCATAATTTCAGGTCAAATCTGTGCATCCATAGAACAGAGACGCAATTTGAAAATGTGGGTTCTGCTAGACATGAACGTCAATTCACCGGATCGCCAGGATTAGCGGAAGTGATATCATACGCCCTTTGATCTCCACTTACACATACATTCACACATATACACTTTCTCACACATAAACACACTCTTACCTGCAAGCACGCACACAACATACATTTAAAAGCATTTATCACTTACCTCAGCTGCCATGGAAGGGCATGTTCCAGCTTATTGTACTCCATTTTTATTACACTATTAGTGAATAACATATTTTATTTATTCACTATTGGGCTAACACAAAATAGACAGAACATAAAGAGAGTGAAGACCCAGCTGCCCCTATGTTCCAGGCACTGAATTTGCCACCTCTGAGCCCAGGCGGCACAAAGGCAGTGCTGGGGGTAGCAGAGGGAAAGCAAGGGGGCACAGCGCAGATGAAGATATAACATTCCATGGGCTTCCACTATCTCTCACCATGGCTCATCAAGCTCAAGGTCATTGAGAGTAAGTAGCTGTAGTGCCAAATCCCCGATTCTTTGATCTCTTGGCTCATTGACTTACTCAGTACACAGAGGGGAGTCCTACACTGTATCCATTCTCTGGTCAGAGGCTGCTACAGTTTGCACAGGCTGCTGTGTCTTGAGAGGCTGCAGGCCCTGTGTTGATGTGTTTACTCTCACAGTGTTGTCCTCATGTTCTAGCTTTGCATTGCTGTTCTTTAAAAGGGTGCTCTGTCCAGTATTTCAAAATGGCAAGTGTTAGAACCGGCTGTCTCTAGTTGGCAGAGGTATGCACTTCTGACAAATAGGGACACTCCTTTTCTAGTCAGGGCAAGGGGAACACACCCTTTGATAACCCCTGCTCACCCCCTTGGTAGCTTGGCAGAGCAGACAGGCTTATCTCAGAGGCTGTGCGTTAAGCATTTATGACCACATACAGTAATAAAGTGAATACAGTACAAATGGACACGACACAGTAGTATTATAAAAATAAGTATTTTTATATAAGGCTTAGCACAAGACCAAATAGCGACAAAAATATACACAATCTTAATAAATACTTTTGGAAGGGAAAATAATAGTTCAAATGCAGATTCTTCTTTAGTACAAAGTCTTTTCGTATCAGAGCAACTCTTCTTCTTGGCAACACAGTTCTTAGCAACAAGGTAACCCACACGGGAGTTAAACGACGTCGAGGCAAAGTTAATCCAAAGGTTCGGCGTCGACCGCGAGGAGCGCTACGTCGAGCCCGGAGTCACACGGACCCCCAACAACACAGTACCTTGGAAAATGAAGCAGACGATGATCCGCCGCGTCGAGCAATCCGGCGTCGCGTCTTCGATGTCGATCAGGCCTCAGTAGTCGTCGATGTCGATGATGATGTTCCAAAGAGTGAGCAGCGCTCACGGCGTCGAGAGGGCACGAGGGCGATGCGATCAGCAGCGGTGCAGACATGAGGTCCCTTGGAGCTGGAGCCGTACTCACTACTCACTGGCGTTGCTGCTGGCGTCGATCGGGCCCGGCGGCCGGCGTCGAGGAAGTGGGACACTGGAGCCGTTACTCACTATGTCGAGCTGGATTCGGCGACGTCCGTCGGCGTCGAGATTGCTGGTTCTTTCAGAGGTGCTGGATTCACAGGTTCCAGCAAATAGCACTTTAAGCAGATGAAGTCCTTTAGCCCTGTGACTTTAGCAGGAGACTGGCACTCTTCCAGTCCTTGGAGATTTTCTTAGCAAGCGTGAGAGTACACACACAGTTCCTCTCTCCTGGTTCCTTGGCAAAAATAAAGAAGCACTGCAGGATTCCCCCCAGCAAACAGCACACTGGCAGAAGGGTTAGGCAAGTCCTTAGATCAGCAGGCCTCTTGTCCTTGGTTACAGGGTTCCTTGTCAGAAGTGATCTGATTTCTTGGTTCAGGGGTCCTTCTCTTATACCCCTTTTCGGCTTTGATCCCTTTGTCCATGCAGGGGAATTTCCCAACATCCTGGGTCTGTTGTGGGTGGAGCCAGGCAGAAGCACCTGGCCTATTCACTGAGCAGGGCTGGGTCCTCAGACGCCCAGCAGGAGGTGGAACCAGCATTGTCACTGGCAGGAGCAGAGCTATCGGCCTCCTGGTAGGAGGTGGGGCTAGGACCGTCCATGGCAGGCACAGAGCCATCAGCCGCTTGGCAGGAGGTGGAGCCACCATTGTATCAGGCAGGGCAGGCTATCAGCAACTACTCTCCCCCTACTCTCAACGCAAATGTCCCACTCATCCCACACTGACTCATTCAGACCTCTGGAGCCACCCAGCTCCTGTCACACACACGCAAGACCAGCAGAAACCAGAAATGGTTAGACAAGAAAATAGACACTTTCTAAAAGTGCCATTTTCATACCCAGAGTCCAAAAACCATCCACACCAACGGATGCGTCCTTAAACCCCGAGTTCAGGGATACCAAACTCGACATTGCACCATGCTCCCTGAGCCAGCTAGGATCATAGCATTAATAATCCCGGCGGCCCATTCTAACTAATGGAGAGCAGGCTACCTCGCAATAGTGAAGAACGAAGATCGCTGTTGTTCACTATCAGGACATGCCAACTTGGTCAGGCGTGTCCTACCTTATACTTACAACGCACCCTGCCCGTGGGCCTACCATTGGGGTGACTAACATGAAGTTAAGGGAAGGTTGGAGGGACTAGCAAGTAGGTATACTTGCGCAGCCCGCATGACAGTACCAGACTCCACGTGGGTCTCGCAATGACCGACCCGTAGACATTCTTTTCCGAGGCCGCTCTTGTGGGTGGCACAACATGTGCTGCAAGCCCACGAGCGGCATTTGTATTTACAAGCCCCGGCACTCCTGGTGCACTAGACTAGGGACTGACAGTAAACCAAATAAGCCAAACATGGAATACAATCGATACATCAATTTAACATAGGGAGCACTTGCGCTGTGGCACTGATCAGCAGTGGCACGGCGCCCAAAGCATTATCCAGCAAAACATTGGAAAACAGTGGAGGCAAACAGAAAAAATGGAGGAGAGACTCAAGCCAATGATGTCAGGTCTAACACGTGTCCCCTCCAGCTGAAATGTGGGGAGAACTACCCTTGAACGAGGGAGTCCTCATCACTAAGGCGGAAAAATCTGGACAGACCATCAGCATTGGCGTGATCTGTACCAGGGCGGTGTTCCACCGTGAAGTCCATCCCCTGTAGGGAAATGGACCACCTCAACAGTTTCGGATTCTCACCCCTCATTTGCATCAACCATCTGAGGGGCCTGTGGTCTGTCTGAACCCGGAAGTGAGTCCCAAACAGGTAGGGTCTTAGCTTCTTCAGCGCCCAGACCACAGCAAATGCTTCTCTCTCTATCGCACTCCACCTCGTTTCCCTGGGAAGTAACCTCTGACTGATGAAGGCTACAGGCAAGTCTCGGCCCTCTTCATTCACCTGATCTAGAACAGCCCCCACGCCATGCTCTGAAGCGTCCGTCTGGACAATAAATTCTTTCGAAAAGTCGGGTGCCTGGAGTAGAGGTGCTGTGCGCATTGCAGTTTTCAGGGTATCGAAGGCCGTTTGACAGACATCAGTCCAGATCACATTCCGTGGCTGCTTCCTGGAAGTCAGCGAAGTCAAGGGATGCACAATGTTACCGTAATCCTTGACAAACCTCCAGTAATAACCCGTGAGTCCTAAGAAGGCTCTCACCTGAGTTTGGGTTTTGGGCGGCGCCCAAGCCAGGATGGTATCAATCTTGGGTTGCAGGGGGGCAACCTTGCCGCTCCCCACTTGGTGCCCCAAGTACACAACAGAACCCTGCCCAATCTGGCACTTACTGGCTTTGATTGTGAGGCCTGCTCGGCGCAGGGCCAACAACACTTCCTGGAGGTGGCGCAAGTGTTCCTTCCAGCTGGCGCTGAACACTGCGATGTCGTCCAGGTAGGCGGCACTGAAATCCTCCAGTCCAGCCAAGACCTGGTTGACCAACCTCTGGAAGGTGGCAGGGGCATTCTTCATCCCAAAGGGCATCACCCGGAACTGGTATAGCCCATCTGGTGTGGAGAATGCGGATCTCTCCTTTGCCCCATCAGTCAAGGCGATCTGCCAGTACCCAGACGTTAAATCAAACGTGCTAAGGTACCAGGCAGCCCCCAACCGATCTATGAGCTCATCAGCTCTGGGGATGGGGTGCGCGTCAGTCTTCGTGACTGAATTGAGTCCTCGGTAATCCACGCAGAACCGAAGTTCTGGCGAAGCACCAGGCGCTGCAGCCTTCGGGACCAAGACCACTGGGCTGGCCCAAGGACTGCTAGAGGACTCAACCACCCCTAACGCAAACATTTTGGAGACCTCCTCCTTAATGTAAGCACGGACCTTGTCAGTCACCCTGTAAGCCTTGTGCTTCACAGGAGGGCTGTCTCCGGTGTCAACATCATGGACACACCAATGAGTGACACCCGGAACCAAGGAAAACAGATCCGGGAACTGTCCCAACAGTTGGGGACAATCCTGTTTCTGCTCAAGGGTCAGGGTGTCAGAGAGGTCAACACCATCCACCGACCCGTCTTGCTCTTTAGCACACAGGAGGTCAGGAAGAGGCTCACTCTCCTCCTCCATTCCAGCGTCTGTAGCTAGGAGCATGCCCACTTCGGACCTTTCTAAGTGGGGCTTCAAACGGTTGACATGCAGGACCCGCAGGGGGTTCCTGGGAGATTTCAAGTCCACCAGGTAGGTGACATCGCTCTTTTTCTCCACAACCTTAAATGCTCCAGTCCACCTGTCCTTGAGCGCACAAGGTTCCACAGGGGACATGACCCACACTTCCTGACCAGGCTGAAGCTCTACCAGAGTGGAATTCCGGTAGTACCAACGCTTCATCTCCCCCTGGCTGGCCTCCAGATTTGCCTGAGCAAGATCTCTGAAGCGCCGAGTCTGGTTCCGAAAGGCCAGCATGTAGCTGTATACATCCTGAGGAGGTTTCCTGGGAGATTGCTCCCAGCCTTCCTTGACCAGACTCAAAGGCCCTCTTACCGGGTGACCATACAAAAGCTCAAAGGGGCTGAACCCTAGAGACTTTTGCGGCACCTCTCGGTAAGCAAACAACAGGCATGGCAAGAGGACGTCCCATTTCCGCCTCATTGGTTCTTCAAGACCCATGATCATGCCTTTAAGGGTCCGGTTGAATCTTTCAACCAGCCCATTTCCTTGAGGGTGGTAAGGAGTGGTGAACTTGTAGGTTACCCCACACTCCTTCCACAGAGACTTCATATAGTTAGAAATGAAGTTGGTGCCCCGGTCTGACACTACCTCTCTGGGGAACCCCATCCGGGAGAAAACACCCATCAGTGCCCGTCCCACCACGGGGGCCGTCACTGTTCGGAGAGGGATGGCTTCCGGGTACCGTGTGGCATGGTCCACCAAGACCAGGATGAACCTGTTGCCCTGGGCTGTCTTGGGGTCCAGGGGCCCAACAATGTCAATACCCACCCGGTCAAAGGGGGTACTGACCACTGGAAAAGGTTGGAGGGGAGCCTTCTGCTTCCTTCCGCTTTTCCCACTTGCCTGGCAAGTGTAACAAGTCTTACAATGGATGTCTACATCCCTGCGCATCTGAGGCCAATAAAAATGGGTGACAAGCCTGTCATAGGTCTTGTCCTGCCCCAGATGTCCAGCTAACGGAACGTCATGAGCCAAACCCAGTCGGAAGGCTCTAAAGCGCTGGGGTACCACCAGCACACAGGCTGACCCAGGCTCAGCAGCCTTAGGCTCGCTATACAGGAGGTCGTTCTCCCAGTACACAAAATGTGACCCTGACTGATCACCTGAGGATTGGGCTGAGGCCTGCTGCCTCATACCCACAAGAGAAGGGCACACCTTCTGTTCGGCACAGAATTCCTCCCTGGAGGGACCACCGTCCTGCTGCCAATGGGTCAGCTCGGGCAGGTCTCCCAGTTCGGCAATTTGTTCCCCTGTGGGCTCCAGGGCATCCCCCTCAGGGTCTACCTCCTCCTGGACCACGGGAACTACGGGGGCCGGTTTCCCGCGCCTCCTGCCTCTTCTCTTCATAGCTGGGTCCTGGGCCGTACTTTCAGGCTCCGGGACCCCATCAACACCCTTACTCGCTGTCATCGATCGAGTGGTTGCACACACCCACTCTGGCACACCCAACATTTTCAAGTGCGTCTCCCTCTCCACCTTAGCCCAAGGGGAGTCTTCTAAATCATTGCCCAGGAGACAATCGACAGGCATGGCGGGCCTCACAGCAACCTGAAGAGTACCTGAAACTCCCCCCATTCAAAGGAAACCTGAGCTACCTCACACTCTTTCTGGGAGTTGTCAGCAGCTATCACAGGGTAGAATGCGTGGGGAACCACCTGCTCTCTGGACACCAAGTGAAACTTGACAGCTGTCACACTCGCTCCGGTGTCTCTGAGAGCTTCCACTCTATGGCCATTAATGGTCACCCACTGCCTATATTTACTAATGTTACTAGGCAGAGGGGGTGGAGGGACCATTTGCATGTCTCCTAGCGAGACCAGGGACATTTCTGCAGGACCCCTCCCACCAGGGACAACCATCTCCTCCCCTCCCAGGGCTACACTCGCCAACTGACGGGGGGGTGCACGCGGCGGTGCATTGGAATTCTTCATGGGACACTGGGGTCATAATACCGGTGTCCCACCTGCCCACAAACGTAGCAGGTTAGGGGGCCCCTATGAACAGGTTTACCCGTCGGGCCCCTGGCTTCTTTTCAGGGGGAGGCTGGGAACGTTTCCCTTGGTTCCCTTGGGGATTACTTTGGGGCCCTTTCTGGGACTCCTTCTGTTTACCCTTGTCCCCCCCACTCTTCTGCCGGGGACCCTGCCCACCCTTGGCTGAGTCTCCCACTGGACCCTTGTGGACCCTGGTACTGACCCAGCGGTCCGCCTCCTCAGCAAGTTTTCTAGGGTTAGATATCTTGCTATCAATCAGGTGCTGGCGCAGCTCTGGAAAACAGTTATTAGACCAATGCTCCCAAGCAAACAAATCATAAAGAGCTTCGTAACTTTCCACTTTGCTGCCCTTCACCCAACCATCTATGGCTCTGCAAAAATAAGACACATATTCAACCCACGTCGTACCAGGCAACTTCTTACATTCTCTAAAAACTTGTCTGTACTTCTCGGGGGTTAGGCCATACCGCAACATTAAAGCATCTTTCATATGAGCATACGACATCCTATCCTCAACAGGCATGTCTAACAGGGTATCTCTCCCCTCATTCACAAAGCGACCCCACAACCCCGCTCCCCAATCCTTCTCAGGGACCCGGTGGGCCAACAATGCTAACTCATATGCTTTAAACCATTGACCAATATCTTCATTCCTATGATAATATTTTATCACATCTTTCGGGAAATAAAACCTACTTTCTCCAGGCACAGATGGGATGCTGCCACCAGAGGGATTCAATTCTAACTTCTTAGCTTGGATCTCCAATTCCCTCAACTTGGTATCACGCTCCAAAGCTAACTTCTCTCGTTCGAACTCCAACCTTTTGGTCTCCAAATCAGCTTCTCTTCTACCTCTTGCATTTTCTAACTCCAGCTGCCAATTTATCTTTAGCCTTGCCATTTCCATGTTGTATGCACGCTCCTTCGCCCTTTCTTCTCGTTCTTCAGGGGAAAGACCTTTGGAGGAAACACTGCTTCCGGGAGAGGACTCAGGCCCATTCACTGGCGCCTCCTCATCCCCTTCCACTGGCGGCACCACCACCGGATCAGTGGGATCTCTGGCTTCCAACCAGGCCTGCAATGCTTTGAGATATGTTTCCTTAGCCTTGAGACCTTTGGTAGGAACTTTAAATTTCTTGCAAAAGGATTTCAGCTCCTTCAAGCCGTAGTCGTTTATCTTCGCTCTATCAAATTCCTCCTCAACAACAACAGGGGTAGTGACTCCGGTGTCACTCATGGTCAAAACTGTCAGTGTTAAAAAAAAATCAAGTTTCAGAAAAGCGGAGAACCAAAAATAGGATCCTTCCAAATTAGATTGTGGCTGCGCTATGGTCTGCTTTCACTATGTAGCGCACACTAATCACTGCACATGGGTCATAAATGCAAGGTTCAAATCCTCACCACTGCGTCCAATGTTAGAACCGGCTGTCTCTAGTTGGCAGAGGTATGCACTTCTGACAAATAGGGACACTCCTTTTCTAGTCAGGGCAAGGGGATCACCTCCTTTGATAACCCCTGCTCACCCCCTTGGTAGCTTGGCAGAGCAGACAGGCTTATCTCAGAGGCTGTGCGTTAAGCATTTATGACCACATACAGTAATAAAGTGAATACACTACAAATGGACACGACACAGTAGTATTATAAAAATAAGTATTTTTATATAAGGCTTAGCACAAGACCAAATAGCGACAAAAATATACACAATCTTAATAAATACTTTTGGAAGGGAAAATAATAGTTCAAATGCAGATTCTTCTTTAGTACAAAGTCTTTTCGTATCAGAGCAACTCTTCTTCTTGGCAACACAGTTCTTAGCAACAAGGTAACCCACACGGGAGTTACACGACGTCGAGGCAAAGTTAATCCAAAGGTTCGGCGTCGACCGCGAGGATCGCTACGTCGAGCCTGGAGTCACACGGACCCCCAACAACACAGTACCTTGGAAAATGAAGCACACGATGATCCGCGGCGTCGAGCAATCCGGCGTCGCGTCTTCGGTGTCAATCAGGCCTCAGTAGTCGTCGATGTCGATGATGATGTTGCAAAGAGTGAGCAGCGCTCACGGCGTCGAGAGGGCACGAGGGCGATGCGATCAGCAGCGGTGCAGACACGAGGTCCCTTGGAGCTGGAGCCGAACTCACTACTCACTGGCGTTGCTGCTGGCGTCGATCGGGCCCGTTGGCCGGCGTCGAGGAAGCGGGACACTGGAGCCGTTACTCACTATGTCGAGCTGGATTCAGCGACGTCCGTCGGCGTCGAGATTGCTGGTTCTTTCAGAGGTGCTGGATTCACAGGTTCCAGCAAATAGCACTTTAAGCAGATGAAGTCCTTTAGCCCTGTGACTTCAGCAGGAGACTGGCACTCTTCCAGTCCTTGGAGATTTTCTTAGCAAGCGTGAGAGTACACACACAGTTACTCTCTCCTGGTTCCTTGGCAAAAATAAAGAAGCACTGCAGGATTCCCCCCAGCAAACAGCACACTGGCAGAAGGGGTAGGCAAGTCCTTAGATCAGCAGGCCTCTTGTCCTCGGTTACAGGGTTCCTTGTCAGAAGTGATCTGATTTCTTGGTTCAGGGGTCCTTCTCTTATACCCCTTTTCGGCTTTGATCCCTTTGTCCATGCAGGGGAATTTCTCAACATCCTGGGTCTGTTGTGGGTGGAGCCAGGCAGAAGCACCTGGCCTATTCACTGAGCAGGGCTGGGTCCTCAGACGCCCAGCAGGAGGTGGAACCAGCATTGTCACTGGCAGGAGCAGAGCTATCGGCCTCCTGGTAGGAGGTGGGGCTAGGATCGTCCATGGCAGGCACAGAGCCATCAGCCGCTTGGCAGGAGGTGGAGTCAGCATTGTATCAGGCAGGGCAGGCTATCAGCAACTACTCTCCCCCTACTCTCAACGCAAATGTCCCACTCATCCCACACTGACTCATTCAGACCTCTGGAGCCACCCAGCTCCTGTCACACACACGCAAGACCAACAGAAACCAGAAATGGATAGACAAGAAAATAGACACTTTCTAAAAGTGCCATTTTCAAACCCAGAGTCCAAAAACCATCCACACCAACGGATGCGTCCTTAAACCCCGAGTTCAGGGATACCAAACTCGACATTGCACCATGCTCCCCGAGCCAGCTAGGATCATAGCATTAATAATCCCGGCGGCCCATTCTAACTAATGGAGAGCAGGCTACCTCGCAATAGTGAAGAACGAAGATGGCTGTTGTTCACTATCAGGACATGCCAACTTGGTCAGGCGTGTCCTACCTTATACTTACAACGCACCCTGCCCGTGGGCCTACCATTGGGGTGACTAACATGAAGTTAAGGGAAGGTTGGAGGGACTGGCAAGTAGGTATACTTGCGCAGCCCGTGTGACAGTACCAGACTGCACGTGGGTCTCGCAATGACCGACCCGTAGACATTCTTTTCCGAGGCCGCTCTTGTGGGTGGCACAACACGTGGTGCAAGCCCACGAGCGGCATTTGTATTTACAAGCCCCGGCACTCCTGGTGCACTAGACTAGGGACTGACAGTAAACCAAATAAGCCAAACATGGAATACAATCGATACATCAATTTAACATAGGGAGCACTTGCGCTGTGGCACTGATCAGCAGTGGCACGGCGCCCAAAGCATTATCCAGCAAAACATCGATAACAGTGGAGGCAAACAGAAAAAATGGAGGAGAGACTCAAGCCAATGATGTCAGGTCTAACAGCAAGTTTTGGAGTTACTGATATTACACCATATATCAATCAGGACAGAGATGTAATATAATACATGTGCAGATGGCCCTGTTACTATATAAATTTGCATTTTTGAAATCAAGATAGAGATGCATCATGGGAGCTGTGTTGATGCCTCAAACGCAGATAAAGGCCCATATTTATCATTTTTTCATGCAGTGCAATGCAGCAAGCCACCTGGCTATGCTGCATGAAATGGAAAGGCCCTGAATGCGGTGTAATTTCCTATCACTGGCTCACTTTTGGCGGCCTAGCGGCAAAACAGGCACCCTTGCATCCTGGTGCAAGGGTGCCTGCGTTGTAGGCAAGATTGTTTTCGGTGCTGGAAAGGAAAGCTTCCAGCTCAAAAACAATACTCAGAGTCGTTTTTTTCTTTCTATGTGTGCAGCAGAATGCAGTAAAGGTAGAAAGAGTAGAAAACAAAGTAAAAGAAAGATATTTCTTCTCCTAAGATCTGACCTGGTGAGGCAATGCATTTCCTGGTCTACCACTAATGGTAAATCTGTGAATGCGCCAATATCCATGGGTGGATGCAAGGGATCCCCCATGCTTTATGTGTGGGAACATCTATGCACCACCCATGGAATGTCTCCCTGGGGAAGAGTAACGCAAGTCAGCAATTTGCTCTGCCTTGCGTTACTCAAGACTTATCAAGCCATCCAGGGCCATGGAAGGAAGCCTTATGTGGCTTGATAAATGTCACTTAGGTTGTGTGTCACCCCTGCTCACCCCCTTGCATAGTGCAAGCGCAATGAAAACCCTCGATAAATCTGGCCCAACGTGTATTCAAAAGATGTGGATAAATGTGGATCTTTCAAGCTCTGTGAATGTTTTAATATTTAGACTCTAGTATATTACATAGATCAAGGATGTGGTGCATTGTATGCACTCTGCATACTTGCTAGTGCTGGTATATTAGCAGTCGCGGCCGGCAACATTAAAATTTGGTGCGCATGATGCCCCAAAAAACTCACCATATATGTTACACTTGCTGGCACGGAGGCTCTTGTTGCGGCTCTTTCTTCATCCTGGCACCCTCCTCATCGGTAGGAAAGGAAAGGACTTCCTCCGTTGTGCAACGCTCATTTTGAGGCTGCGGGTCTGTGGCTGCAACCCCTCTGCTGTTTCTCAGCCCTGGGATTGTTAGCTCTGAAGTGAACATGTCAGATGCTCTAGACAGCGGGCCGATCTGAAATGCGCATTGGCAGGGGCTGAAGTAAAGGTGCAATTGAACTCATAAGTCCTGTCCCCTGCCCTCTCACTGTAACAGTGCTAGCCTGCGACACATTATAATAAAATAGTATTTATTATCATTTTAATAATGTGCGTGCCTGCTGCACTTGCATAACGGAGAAGCCGCCACTGTATACCAGAAAGTATAGGGGTGCATTGTGGCATCTCTGTGGTTATCCTAGTTGTCCCACTATTGCAATAGCTTTGAATTGGAGAGCTCAGGATACAGCTGTATCCTGAGACATCTTTCCAGTCTCTCAGCTAGGATAGCTTACAATAGGCCAGGTCAGGACACAGTTGCATTGTGAGAGATCAGAGCAAATCTCACTATTGGTTCAGTCTAAAAGGGGCCATTTCAGGCCAGAGTTTCATTGTTGAGAGCTCTGTGGATGACAAGTCAGGATAGCTTTCAAACAGGTAGATCAGGGTAGAGGCACGTCTTTAAAGTTGTGTGAATGCCGTTCAGATTTAAATCAACCCTTTTGATGGCAAACAACAATACCAGGCTTACAACAAAGCCAAGGGACCACTGTCTTCCAAGAATCACCTTCTCAACCTCAGAACCCATCACCTCTTGGGTCCCCTTGGGTCGACTCCCCTCAACTTATTCTCTCCATTCCTTACCGCTATAGAGCACATCTTCCCCCTCTCCCTCCTCAAAATGGTGAAGTGCTGCTCTCAGTGAGCACAAGGTTTGCAACTGTGTCATCAGCAGGGTCAGTATTGTTTTGCAGCAAAGGGGGGAAAGCTACTCCCTACTGCTCAAAGAGGTGTTATGTCCCTTCCTCTGTGTGTGCAAGCTAGCTGCGATCCCACTTGTATGGCCACTTGAACACAGCACTCTCCACACCCATGCACAGCCATTCTATCTATTTTCCAGGCTCATTTCCACTATAAGTTGCCGGGAAGTGGTCTCTAAACCTACTCAACATACATTCAAGAACAAAGCATGTTTTTTTTTAATTAGAAAGGAAGCGTACAGTGTTTTTATAATAAAGCACAAAATAACATACTCAACAGTTTTCCCTACTAATGTATTTTCAAGTGAATTGGAACAACCTAATTATATACATGAAGTGATGATAAACTGTTGGCATTGCACCCAAACTACCACTTCCTAATTATGGTGTGTTCTTCATTATATGTGTTGACTGGTGATAAAAAGTTGCTGCTGGCATGCACCACACTAAGCAATTGAGAGAATTGCCGGTGGTATCACCAGTGGCAAATATTGTCTGGCAGCAAATTATATACATTCTATATGAAATCCCATTAAATAATCGACAGCCAATTATTTTTAATACTCAAAGAGAGATTACAGCTTGCATGGCACTCCCAAAGGTTGAGAAATTACATAGCAAACAAACACCACTGCTGCAAAGCACTGTAATCCTATATTTGCTCCAGAAAAAATAATGTAAAGAAGTAGCATTAAAACAACGCTTCCATATAAAAGGTTAATTTCAGCTAAGTTAAGAAGAGAATCCCAGAATGATAAGGCAATGATCAGACATCAGTTAGAAAGCTACAGTCCCTTGTTGTATGGCTTATACTTTCTCAGTAAAAACTGTGAGTTTGTTGAACACCATAAACTTCAGGATTGTGCGGGACTGATTCTATGCACACCCTCAGGATAAGTTGATCTGCATTCCTTCTAGCTCACCTTGCACCATCTGTACCCTAAACTTGAGCAGGTAACAAATGGAATGTGCAACCTCAGACCATGACTGCACTGACTTCCCAAGGAAATCATGGTGACAGATCTAGAACCCTTTAATTTGGTTACTCATGCATACTAAAACACATAGAGAAGAAATATTCAGCAAGACTTTTCAATATTTATCAAAGAATTGTGATTCTTGTATAAAAAAATGTGCTGGGATAAATAATAGAAGGAAATAGAATAATGTGATCAGCATTAAAGGAATGGTTAAAAAGATGAACGGTTCAACCATTGGGTTTTAACAGAGAGTATATTCTTGCATACAAGTACTGCAGTATAGTGTACTCCTACCTGGCACTCTCTAACTAGTGTCTAGGGCAGTGACGGCTGGTACAGGTTAGAGCATTGGGGTGTGGCATGGCGGGAGAGGGGGAGTCGACAGACGATGAGGAGGGAACTACAATAAAGAAAAAAAAACACTTACCAAGAGCTCACCGCATCCACAAGTTGGCGATGTGGCGAGCGCAAGGTAATGGTTTTCTTTCTTTTTATTTTATTTTTCCTCTTTGTCGTCTATCGACTTCCTCCCTCCACACACCCCACTGCTCTTACATACACCAGCCTTCACCTGCTTGGGGCGAGTTATTCTGTCAAATCCCTGAAGGGTGATCTAACTCCTCATTACATTTGGGTAAGTGTAATCAGGACACCCGTCATGGTGGAGAGCTGGGCAGGGTCCCTCGCAGAGGTAAACAGGTGTCAGCTGGGCTGGAATTCCGGCATAGGCAAGACCTCTCAGTGCAGTGAAATGCTCTTTTATCTAAACAAATAATCGATGTTGTTTACATATTAAACAGCATCTATGTCACCATGCCAAAGTCCTAGTCAAGCCGCTATTGCTTTTGCTATTGTGATAGCTCTGTTGCCGAACAACCAAAACAAATAGCAACAGTTTGCGTAATTAACTTAGCCTTTGTACAGAATGTTCAAGGTATTTGATAGCGTACCTACGTAGTGGAAGCAAAGCTGAGTTTGAAGAATATTATCTGGTATTTGCACCCAAATTAATTTGTGTCAAATTTCATTGCGTTTAAGGAAAGAAGGCTACTTAAGAAAGTGAGCAGGTAAAATGGTGCTTCTACTCGGGCTTAATGTAACCACATTACACCCCTCCCTAGGAGCACAAGAGAACACATAGGATGACATGAAGGTGGAGGAAAAGATCTGTGTCAAAGAAACTAAAACAGACAAATAACTAGGTGAAGAGGAGGCCACTGTCATTGATGAATGTACCTTCCCTCCACTAATCCATAGACATCTCACTTGAAGGCAGGGAACATGACAGGACCTTTCATTTGCCACATCAAATCCATCTGAACCTAGAATGAAATTTCTGACCCTTTGCAGACAATTTAACACTTTTGGAATTATACCCATTCTGCCGCAGGGAGGACATCTCTCATTTATGATACAATTGGAAAACTGCACCACTGTCTTTTTCTCTGCTGCATATTCTGGGAGCCCTCATCGTAGAATCTGAACATGAAGGCTTATGACTAAACAAGAGCCATACCCTTTAAAAATACCATTTTCATTCCTGCATTCAAACAACCCACAGATCCCAGTTATGTACAACTTCTCAAACCAACCAGCCTCATTTCAATTCATCACCACGCACATGCAACCAAAATAAACAACAATGGAGCATATGTACTATGAAATGTCGGAGCAAGGAGCTGTGCCAAATTTGGCAGCAACGCAATCCAACATTTGCAAAATGCAGGGATCTGCCTCATTTACAACAATAAGGCGCACCCCTGTGTTTTCCCTAGTGCTGGGGCTAAAATTAGCTGCCTAACGACAATGCAGGGACCCTTGCACCAAAGTGCTAGGGGGCCTCCATAGCGGATAATCATTCTTTCTGTGCAGGAGAGGCACCTTCCTGATCATAAATAATCCATAATGGCGATGTGTTACATAGAAACAGCAAAAACTAGGAGAAATAAAAGTATTTCTTCTTGTTTTGCCATTCCAACCCCTTCTCTTGCATGGCGTTAGTTTGTGACGCTGCCTCAGATTTACAGATACATGCAAATCTGGGACAGCATAAAAAAGCAATGGGTGTTGTGGTGGAATGCCACAGCAACACCAACTGCAAGCCCCTTTCATGCTAAGTATATTGATAGCTTCATCATTTTATCCTGATTGCTCTATCAGTATACAGGGAATAGGCGTATTACATTCTTCTCTCTTCACATACTGGGATAATGTGTCAGCTGTTCTATCTCTTTTTCCAAAGCAGTAAGTGACTTCAAAGGAAACACAGGAGAAGAATAATATATATCGTTCATGCTGGGCTTCGAGCATTTCATAGATTTTAGGAATTTAAAGTTCTTAAGATCAGTCCCTATGATCACGTTGAGTACATCTGTCAGGGTCCAGAGCTTTAGACTCATTGAAAGCCTCTGCTGTCCCTGAATATATACCCCAGTGAGCCAAGAGGGACTCACTACTGGATGTAGGAATTAGGGGATAAACAGGGAAGGGAGTGAGAGAGAATTCCTTCACTGGCGTCCACAATCCTTGTTTGCTTGTTTGAAGGGACTCCACCACTCTTTCTAAAATGGGTAGAGCTACACCAGCTGAAATACATAAGGAGATTGTAAATTAACAAGCCAGTCAATAGCCAAAAGATTTAGTGCAGATGAAATTATGCTTACCATTTCTAGTAGTGGGTAGTGCTTTTACAAGCCTGTAGCTGACCAGGATACAAGCAGCAAGCCCCAGGATCCTGCAACAACACACCAGTAGGACTCACCAGAAAAAAAAATGTGGTAAGGCAGCACAACATAAAGCAAGGCAAAACAGGAGCAAACAGGTAAAATGAGGCAAAGGAAAATAATGAACACAGAGGTAGCACAAGAATGGATATGAACTGGTACATGAGCGAATATCAAAAGCAACTAGTTGGAGATTACCAAACTCTGTGTGTCTAATAGTGCTCTATCTAGCTTTATCTGAAAGTGACCCAAAACCAGGAAGTACAGGGCCTCATTTATGAAAAGTAAAAACAGCGATGAAAACAGCGATGCGTCACTTTTCAATTGCGCCCTCCTTGCGACACCAATGATGCATCATATTTACAGTATGACGCATCATGGCGCAAGGAGTTACAGATACGTCAGTATTTCTGACGTATCTGTATGGCGCAAAAGTGACGCATTGCTGGAGTGTGCCACAAAAGTGACGCAACTCCAGCAATGTCTTTTCACATGGGGGAAGCCCCATGTGAAAGGGCGTGCGTCAGTCTTACGTCTGCTGTGAGGCAGGCGTATGAGTGGGCGCATTTGTGTCCTAAAAGTGACGCAGTGAAATCTTACAGATTTCACTGCGTCACTTCCATGACCCTTTCTTGCGTCAATACGCCCCCCCTTGCATACATTATACCTGGCACAGGTATAATGTGGCGCAGGGGTTTACAAAGTGACGCATCTACCTAGATGCGTCACTTTGTAAATATGGTGCAACAAGGCGCATTTTTTATGCCACTGGTGCGTCACATAAAGTGACGCACCGGCGGCGTAAAAGTGACGCACAGCCTCATAAATGAGGCTTACATTATCTAGCATCTCCTGCCTACTTGCACCTACCGTTTTCCCTGAATCCTCGCAATAGCCCCCTTTAAAGAGTTCTTCTATTCAGTAAAACATCTGTAATAGCCCAGAGCTCTCTACTGTAGATCATGTAATTTCTTTCTGTAGGTGTTATAGGTCTCACATAGTATACGACTGGATGTAATTCATGAGTGAGTGGGTGTCTCTGTGGAAGTACGGCTCCAATTACAAATAACAAATCATCAGTTCACGAAGAATTGTCTGTTACAATCCAGGTGTAGAAGAATGGGAGCAGATATAAAACCTTCTTTTAAAAACTCTCAAAGACTCTACATCTTCTTCACCCGTGCAAAGCTTACTTCTTTCTTTGATGGGCAGTGCAGTAGTTGACATGCCTTTTATAGATTGTCTTAAAAATCTGCAAACATTAATCATTTTTGGATGTTGTTTATGTTCTGTGGTTAAGGCCATTCTAATAGAGCTTTCGCCTTTTCAGGGTGCATTTGGACTCCAGAAGCTAAGATTACAATCCCTAAAGAGGAAATAGAAGGGGTCTCAAATCAGCATTTGTCCAGTTTGGCACATAGTGAGTGGATTCTAAGTCATTGCACTACCTTGTTAACATGCTGTTGGTGTTGCGGTAGGGAGATGGACAAAATCAGAAAGATGTTGAGCTAAATGACACTGAAAGTGTGTAAGATGTCTCAAAATATATCACTGACAAAATGTTGGAACATGGCTGGGGCATTGCAGAGGACAAATGGCATAACCATATGTTCAAAAGACCCATAACTCATGTTGAACGCCATCTTCCATACATCACGTCCCTTGATGCGGACCAAATGATAGACTCCTGTTAAGTCGAGCTTGATGAAGGCTTTCGCTCTCTTAATGAAGCCTGAAGTGATTTGACTTCCCTTTGGCAGGACCAGTCTCCATTGATTGACTTAATGCCATCCGTCTCAGGATATCATCATCACCCCTATTAGGATTGATGTTATGCATTTTTTAGTTGCAGGCATATACAATTAAAGTACTGAGGATCTCCACACTAAAAAGTGGGTTCAAAATGTTGTCAAAATACACAACCATGACTATCAAAAATATCGCTGGTCTATAAGTTGATAGTATTGGTACTTCAAAAAAAATGGTGACTGAATCTGCTCATTATTGTTATAGTCACTGCAAAAATGTCTGAGTTGTAAAATAAAGTAAGCACAAGGAGATGATGGACAGAGCGCTGAAACTTTTCAGATACTCAACCCCAGTCACAGGGTTGAATCCATCATCATTCTTTAGCTCACTATGCCACCCCAGTTTAGACCCAGCCATTTGAAAATCAGTCTTGACCTTGTGCCTCATGTGAACAGTCCAGCCCGAACTGCCAGGCCAGGTCACCCCTGGACCGAGAACAAGCCTCCAGGGACTGGTTTCAGGGTAACACCCCTCATCAGCCAGGCTAGCTTGAATCAAGTGGCAAAGTGAGTAAGGGACCCACGTCTGGGCATACCCTGCCAACTTAGGGAGAAAAAAGCAAACACAAAGAGATGATGGACAGAGCGCTGAAACTTTTCAGACACTCACCCCTAGTCTCAGATCTGGGTTGAATCCATCCAGTTCAAACCCAGCCATATGCAAATAAGTCTTCTTTTAAAAAAAAATATTTTTATTAAACATGAAAAACAAGCTTCAGATCATCATCAGTTACACGTTAGCAGTACAGGATAAACATTATTACAGGCATCCCAAAACATGACGAATATCTCTGACAATTACTGGCTGGTATTTTCCGTACAATCTATGGGCATACGAACGTCCCGTCTCTTGGCAATTGTTAAAGCACCCTCTATGGCACTGTCCACTGGCCTCTGTATTGTGCCCACGCATATCCTTACACCTTTACATGGGCAGCCCCTACTCTCTTATATCACTCGCTCTGCACCCTGACACCAATTCATATTGTTTTTACAGGCTTCCAGTGAGGGGGTCGTCGCTGTCCCCAAAGCCTGGAAACATGTTTCTCTTGGCCACCCCTCCTGCTAAGGCCAGTCAGGTCCTAGCCTATTGCGCCCATGCCATCTCGGTTCTAGAGAGACACTCGCTCCCACCACCTCTGCCATAACTCAGGCAATACCATCCCAGTATCTTTGAATTTTGAGCCAGGACCACAAAATGTGAAAGAAGGACCCGGACTCGCCACATCCTCTAACACACTTACCCGTCGTACAGTTACCCATGCATTCTTGAACCATGTGCGAGGCATATGATCTGTGGAGGATACGTAGCTGGACAAGCCTAAAGCGTGCCTGAATGGATGCAAATCAGTCTTGACCCTGTGCCTCATCGGAGCATTCCAGCCTGAACTGCCAAACCAGGTCTTCCCTGGACTTGAAAAAAGCATCCTGGGACCGGTTTCTGGCTAACACCCCTCATCAGCCAGGCTAGTTTAAATCCAGTGGCAAAGTGAGCAAGCTGCCCAAGTCTGGGCATACCCTGCCATCTTAGGGCGAACAAAGCAAACACAAGGCGATGATGGATGGAGAGCTGAAACTTTTCAGGCACTCACCCCTAGTTACAGATCTGGGTTGAATCCATCATCGTTCTTTAGCTCAATTCGCCACCCCAGTTCAGACCCAGCTATATGCAAATATCTGTGACTGGGGGTGGGTGTCTGAAAAGTTTCAGAGCTCCCTCCATCATCTCCTTGTGTTTGCGGAGTTGTAAAATAACCATTAAGTTTCTTTTTTGTTTCCCGCTTTTATTACGTCTCTGTGTGTTACGTGATTGAATAAATACCTGTATTTTTCCTATTTTTTTTACATAGAACTTATTTATCTTGGATGGTCACTGTTTAGTTCAAATTCATATTATATAAATGCCTAGCCTCCCAAATCTCGAAATGGGTCAATGTTCTTCTTTAACAGCTATGTGGCTTCTGCTGTCTCCTAAATAATAAATGTTCAGTAGGGAAAAAATTGACTTCACCCCAAAGACACTCGTTAGAAGGGGAGGGAGCCCTGAGATCGAATCTCTGTGATTACAATTGTACCAATGTGCAGGTCTGTGAAGCCTAGCTTGTAGAATATTTCCTGATTTGGCATAACATTGTATGTAATGAACATGCATCATAATACCATCTGAGAAATATTTTCTATAGGACTACGCTGTCTCTTCTTCCATCAGAGCTGTTTTTATTTCAAAAGCCCCTGTTCTCAGGCCCTTTACTGGTCCCCAACAGCCCTCAACCCCTCCTAAGTATTGTTCAATACACTCTCAACTCAACAAAAAAATCTGGTACCATCAGCATAAAGGTGAGCACCAAAGTCTCCATCCGTTTAATACTTGCTAGTCACCTGGTCTTCAGCAGTAGGATCGCTTGCAATTGTGGCATACAGTCCAAAGAAAGTGATATGCCAAGAAAGCAGATTCTCAAAAAAAGGCATAATTGCAAACTGAGTGCAACTAGTTGAAAGGTGTCACTGTGAATTTGTGACATGAAATCACCAACCTCCACCCACTCACAGAAATAAACTATATACAGCTCCACCTAAATTGGCATGTTCCTACACTTTGAGCCTACAATCACATCTGTGAGTCATGGTCATAGACTCAACACGTTCAATAAATACACAGCCAGGATAACCCAAATATTATTCCTGCCATGCATCACGATTTTCTAATACATACAATTTGACATCCAATTATTTTTTTTATGTTTTTCTAAGGACCTTCAATTCTTCCAAACAAAATAAATCACCCAGGCCTTAGAAAGAGTCTGTAGGATTAACATATTAGCTCCGGGGAAACACTTTCTAAGAATAAACAAATAAACTTACACCTAGCAAACCACAGACCTTCAAATATCACTGCCACAATCGATTTCAAGTTTTGTATCTATTATCACTAATACTAGGAAACACAATTCGAATAAATCGGAAACAAAATTCAAATACACATTCACATTGATACGGAGCATTAACGATTGTATTACTAGGAGAAGGTTCTCTTCGTTCTATTTTTTCTTACATGTATTTTTGAAGAAATGTGGTCTTGCCACAACTTGCCTGGGGGTATCGAACCTGCTACGAAGAGCTGCCAGAACCTCACCTTGCCTCGGCCTTCATTGGTTTCCCTCCCGCTGCCGCTCGAGTCCAACTCGCGGCCGCCGAGCGGAGGGAAACTACATTTCCCAGACTGCCCAGCGACCCGGAAAAACATCTCTGGGGTCACCGCGCCCGGAGGCGCTTGAAATTGCCGCCGTCCTCGGTGGAGCGGGTGTCTTGCCACAACTTGCCTGGGGGTATCGAACCTGCTACGAAGAGCTGCCAGAACCTCACCTTGCCTCGGCCTTCATTGGTTTCCCTCCCGCCGCCGCTCGAGTCCAACTCGCGGCCGCCGAGCGGAGGGAAACTACATTTCCCAGACTGCCCAGCGACCCGGAAAACATCTCTGGGGTCACCGCGCCCGGAGGCGCTTGAAATTGCCGCCGTCCTCGGTGGAGCGGGTGTCTTGCCACAACTTGCCTGGGGGTATCGAACCTGCTACGAAGAGCTGCTAGAACCTCACCTTGCCTCGGCCTTCAATGGTTTCCCTCCCGCCGCCGCTCGAGTCCAACTCGCGGCCGCCGAGCGGAGGGAAACTACATTTCCCAGACTGCCCAGCGACCCGGAAAAACATCTCTGGGGTCACCGCGCCAGGAGGCGCTTGAAATTGCCGCCGTCCTCGGTGGAGCGGGTGTCTTGCCACAACTTGCCTGGGGGTATCGAACCTGCTACGAAGAGCTGCCAGAACCTCACCTTGCCTCGGCCTTCATTGGTTTCTCTCCCGCCGCCGCTCGAGTCCAACTCGCGGCCGCCGAGCGGAGGGAAACTACATTTCCCAGACTGCCCAGCGACCCGGAAAAACATCTCTGGGGTCACCGCGCCCGGAGGCGCTTGAAATTGCCGCCGTCCTCGGTGGAGCGGGTGTCTTGCCACAACTTGCCTGGGGGTATCGAACCTGCTACGAAGAGCTGCCAGAACCTCACCTTGCCTCGGCCTTCATTGGTTTCCCTCCCGCCGCCGCTCGAGTCCAACTCGCGGCCGCCGAGCGGAGGGAAACTACATTTCCCAGACTGCCCAGCGACCCGGAAAAACATCTCTGGGGTCACCGCGCCCGGAGGCGCTTGAAATTGCCGCCGTCCTCCGCGTCGCGGGACGCGAGCGGGACGCCCGGACGAAGCCCGGACAAAGGGCGGACCGTCTAAGACAGTCCAAGACTGGCCACGACTGGACTGGACCAGGATTCTAACATCACCAGTACCGTGAGTCATCTGCCTCTGCGCCCTACTGCTATTGACTGTCTATAGACGTAAGGGTTAACATCTTGCTTGTAGCACTTCACAATCTTGTTCAAATATGTCGAAACAGAAAACACCCAACACCCCTGCTAATACTATGGACAATTATTTAGTACACAGGGTGGCAAAAATAAATAGCGAACGGAGGTTTTCCTTGGGGCTTAATGACTCTCCTCCTTGCTCCCAAAGAGAAGCTCTAGGTTTAATTGAACTGGATCCTGAAGCAATGGATATAATAGATGCTCAAACCATAGAAAATAATGATTGCTCAGTATTAAATGCTTCTATAAATGTCTTACAACCAGATATCAATGTTGATTTACTAATGGGGGATGTGCTACATATGTCCTGCAATGACTTAGAGATAGTTGAAGAGAGCATCACTCCGCCTACGCCAGTCCCTGCTCCAAGAGCGGCCAAAGGGTCCACTAAGGTCCCCCCCAAAAGACCAGGGTTACGGTCCAGTAGCAAAAAACCAGCAACCCCCCCTAAAATTAAACACAAAAGTGTTACTGATGAAATAAGGGAGGAAGGGAGCGGCACTATAGATTGGGATGAGCTGTTATCGAACAAGTTTATGGGCATGCTAGAATCCAAGATATCACGAATAATCAAACCGCTCATATCCAAAATAGACCATTTGTCTGATAAAGTACACAAACTGGAGACCCTTTTAAAAATTACAAATGATACCATGGGGGAAATTCCAAACTCAATCATGAATAAAATAGATGAAAAACAGGTGAATATGACTGGGAATTCAAAAGTTACACCTGACCCAACCCAGACATGTGTAACCAGTGTTAGAAATGATCTTAACAACTCCACAGTTGTAGTCCCTCCGACAACCCAAGGGAATGTTCTAACACCTGATCTCCACTTAGAATTAAACCCTGTAGAATTGATAGTGGAAGCCTCTCCCCTGGTTTTAGTACTTGCTAATGTCCCACCGCTGAAAAAAGACCAGATTGAGACTCCCGATTCCCTTTTAAATAAATCTTTGCAGTGGTTAGGTAATAATATGCAAATATCTCCATGGGGCAAAGAAAAGCTGTCCGAAGATCTCCTAACAGCAAGAAGAGTAAAGTGGATAGGGACTAAACCCAAGAAATTTGCCAGGGACTGTGTGGTACTAAACCTCAAGGGCCCAGATGTATTACCAGACATTCTGCTTAATATTTTTCCACCACAACGTAGAACGGCAGAAATAATCCCACTAACGTTGGACTACTTTTATAGCAGAAGAGGCCTAGTGGCAAAGCCAAGTATCCTAAGGACTAAGTGGTCAGTAGTTGGAACTAGAAGGGCTAGGGGTGGACCAAGTTGTGATTGGGGGCTAAACTTGGAAAACTGCTTCTCAGCTTTATCTGATTTGAATGAATGTGATTGACTCACAAGCCGTGATCCGGTTTCTCCCAATAGGCCGATGTTGCAAAAGTATGTAAGTGGAGGAAATTTGATATGCACTCACTCGGCCAACCAGAATATAGACAAACAGAAACCAGTCCATATGGTATGTAAAAACTCTGCTCCTGAAGAGCCAAAGATAGTTACAGAGGGTACTGTCTGTATTACAGAGGCGAAAGGGACCAAGGTTACATTAAGGGAGGGAAAAATAGCAATATGAGAAAGTAAAGCAAATGCAAGCAAATACGAAAATGGCCAGCTATTGCGTCAACAAGAATCTACTTTACTATCCCTTGTATCTTGGAATATTGCAGGCATAGTAAGTAAGATAACCACATTGGAATGGGTTGAATTCATTGACCAACATGACATCATTATGCTGCAAGAAACCTGGTCTCTTATTCCAACCTTTAGAGAGGGGTATCTAAATTTTTACATTCCAGCAACCAGAAATCGCATAGGACGTCCCTCTGGAGGTCTGTTAATTTGGATGCGCCAGTCTTTGAATTGTACCATAAAACAACTATCCATACCATCTAATGATATTATGGCTCTCATCGTTAGATGGGATAATGGCCAAGAGCTTATCCTGTTTAATGTCTACGCCAGGGGAGTGGCTAGTGGCAAATCTTCAAATACTGTAACAACCTTAGAGCAGAATATTGAAATGTTAACACCACAAAGCCAAATAATAGTGGGCGGTGATTTCAACGCCACTTTTGAGCCCCTGGGTGAAGAGGACAGGATTTTGTCTGAGGAAGAGGACGCCAAGGGGGGAATACCACAGTTGGAGTTGCCAGCCATTAAAAAATGGAGTAGTGTGGCAATCCAGCTAAAAAGTCTCTGTCTAGCTAAAGGCTTGAGAGCGGTAAATGGGCGCTCGCCATCCGACCTAAGAGGAAATAATACGTTTGACAATGGTCGATCAACTAGCAGAATTGATTATATACTATTAGACGTAAGGATCTGGAGTAAAATGCTAGACATGGTTGTAGAAGATAGACTAGAAAGTGATCACAACCCCCTGCGATTGACCTTCTACTCCCACTATGAGTCTATAGTGCATATTAATAACATTGGAATGGTGACGCAGGATGTAGCATGTTCGAATAACCTACGCCATCTTAAATGGAGAATGCTAATAGAGGACACAGCAAAATTAGAGGTACTTAAAAAACTAGTAGTCGATGAAGTAAATAACATCAAGTCTTATCAAGGGATGCCCAGCTTCCAAGACTACATGATGGAGGCCCATGAAAACCTCTTCTCTAAAATACAAAGTTTTTTTACTAAAAGAGCAGATCCCTGTAAAGTGAAAAAAATTCAACCAAGGCAAGGCTGGTATGATAAGAGTTGCAGGGTGGCACGACTCAATCTGAGTTTGGAACTGAAAACAGGCAATGCAATAGCAATTAGGAGGGCGAGAGATGTATACAGACAAACCCAAAAACAGGCCAGGAAACGCTGGGATGAAGAAGGTTGGCTGGACTTGAAGGAGGCCTGTGCAGCAAAGGATTCTAAGCGCTTTTGGGCTATAGTAAAATGGGAGAGGGGAGGAATAGCTGCCCAGCCACAAAACAATGTTCCCATAAATAAATGGACTGAGTTTTTTAAACCACAGTATGCCCGTAACCCTGCCCACATTTCTGATCAACCTCCCCCATCTATCTTTTTCAAAAACCAAATATTTGACGAGAAGGATGTGAGCAAAGCATTGGATTGTATAGCGGGGGGAAAAGGGCCAGGCATGGATGGCATCCCGGCCGACGTATTTTTATCGGACCGGATTGCCTGGTGTTCTTACTTTAAAATGTTGGCAAATGCTGTGGCGATGGGAGGGGAAGTGCCCTATTCATGGAAGGGAGCAGAAATAATCCCCATATTTAAAAAAGGAGACAAATCACTAGCCCAAAACTATAGACCCATCAGTCTTATAGACACAGCACAAAAACTGATGGGGCGCTTAGTCCAGAATAAGCTGCAACAATGGATTGACGAAAAGAACATACTGTCCCCTTATCAGGCAGGGTTCCGTCCACTGACTAGTAGTGTTGACCAAGTTCTCTACTTTATAACCATCTATTGGAGAAATGTCACACTCAAAAAGGGTTCGTTGTATGCTGTCTTTGTGGACTTAAAAGCAGCCTTCGATTTTGTCCCTAGAGAAAAATTATGGCAGACCCTGGCTGATGTAGGACTAAGCCAGGAACTCCTCACCCTCCTAGTTCGCCTCCACGACAATAACTTTGCTAAAATCAGATGGGGCAAGCAAGGAGAAGTCACAGATCCTTTCCCAGTAGAACGAGGAGTAAGGCAAGGGTGCGTCCTAGCGCCAACACTATTTTCAATTTACATAAACGGAATTGTTGCCCATTTAATGAAATCCCCAAGCGATGCTCCAATTATAGCAGGCTCCCACGTCCCTGTCCTAATGTTTGCGGACGACACGCTTTTACTTTCACGCACCCCGAGCGGTCTCCAAAAAGTGGTTGATGCATTTGGTGAATTCTGTGATAGTAGGGGCCTTGAATTGAATACCACGAAAACCAAATGCATGTGCCTAAACTATCAGTCCTCTTTCAAAGGTGTAATCAAATACAAAGGTACCCCTTTAGAGAAAGTGGATGCTTTTACTTACCTAGGCATCACCCTTCAGGGAAACATGAAGTGGAAATCGCATATTAACAAGACACTATTGAAGTTTAACCAGCTTGCTGGCGCAGTTGCCTTAAAACACCGTAAATCGCTAACAAAGCCGGTTAACTGTGCACTTGAAATATACAATATGAAAGTATTAGGCGCCTGCTTATATGGATCCGAATTATGGGGGTTTTCAAATTTGGGAGAGTTGGGACGTGCATAAAACAGATTTTTACGAGGGCTTGCTATGGTTCCCCAAAGCACACCCACAATTCCTTTGAAGCTGGACCTTGGTAGAAAAAATATCGAGGACATAGCCAGACTACGGCCACTCCTATACTGGAGACGCTTGATGGTGACCCCAGAGCTGAGCCATTATGCTGCAGCTCTGGAGGATGTTGTTGAGTTCGTTCGTTTTCATTGTATTGAATGGCTAAAAGAACTACGGGGGCTTCTTGTATTGTTAAAGCTGGAACACCTCTGGGGCAACCATGATGTGGCTAGCTTTCCTTCGAAAGCAAAATTGAAAGAATTATATTGGGAGATGGTGTATGTAACAATGTTCTGTAAAGGTTCCCAATCAAAACTGACAACTCGCTTTTGTGATATTAAAATGTATCCATCATGTGAAACATATTGGGACATAATAGAACGACCACATGATAGGAAACTATACTTTCAATTTCGTATAGGAACTTTACCAGTGAATGCTTTCAAAAAACACTGGTCTCCAATGTGGGATGATCATTGCTATTATTGTAAAGATCAAATAGAGCACATTTCCCATTTGTTGTTCTGTTGCCCATTATATGCCAGCCCTAGACGTAAATGGCTGAAGCCTGTGTGCCTAAATATTGGCACCCGTAGTCAATCGACAGCCCTCAGAATACTTGAATCTGATTGTTCCACACCATTTGTAGTTGCCGTAGCTAAATTTCTTGCCTGGGCATGGACAATTCGCACACGCACTTTAAAGTCAAATGTAAATGAAATAGTGTTGCCCTAACCTAATCATTCTATTGTATGAATTGTTTTTAAAAGAAACTATTTTTGGAAATAATTGAAAATGTTCTTGTATTTTTCATGTATAATATTCGACTGTCATTGTTTAATATGTGTTTTATAATTATTTTTAACTGTAGTATTTATTGTAATAGGGTTAGGAAGGATGCTTTTATGACAAATGTCGAATAAAGCTTTGAAATTCGATTTGAAATGTGGTGCATTGGAATTTCGTACCCTAGAACGCATTCAAGGGTGCACACATCAGAATTTCACACTCTGCCAATAAGATTCTCAGGTTTTACCTGCTTGAGGTTAAAAAGGGAGGGCGACATAATTTGTGCATGGGCAATTACAAATAGCCCCTGACCAATTAGTGCATAGGCAAATACCGTCGGGCAGGGAGTGCTGTATGAGGTGCAGGCCTGGAATCTACACCTCAAATGCAATTAACCCCTTAAGATTTATTACTTTTTTAATTAGTAAATTCATGTCATGGTTGTGTATTTTGACAACATTTTGAACCCACTTTTTACGAACTGGTTAGCTGAACTGTACTTCTTGAAATTCAACCTCGTAGATGTTAAATGATCCAGAGAAACAGGAAACGTGACTATATTTGGTGGCCCTTGTCTGACAACAGCTTCCATGCCTTTCTGATACTGGCAGATTCTCTAAGCAGCACAATAGACTACAATCAAAAGTGAACCCAATGTATGCTGTGCCTCGAGATAAGGAGTTTATGGCTGCATTCAGAACCCTGATTGATGCACAAGAGCGAGTCTAGTCTGATTTGGGAGGCGATACCGTGCACCACTTGCAATGGTAAAATGCTTTGATTGCACAACATTGATTCATCACAGCATAAGTGTGTTTAATTGAAACAGACACAAACGCAGTGTCTTTTGCATGAGTAATATGTTTCGCTCTATCTGTGATTGGATTCTGCCAACATTCGTCAACAACAAAGTTTGTTGTTTGTGCTTCGATTATAACTTTACTTTTGTCTGATTAGCATCTCTGGATTGCTCTTTAAGATGGGTGGCATACTATTTTTGCAAACTCGTTACTGTTTTCACGTTTTTTGAACTATTCATGATTCTCAATTTAAGAAATAAGAATTTCTCGAAATAAGCAATCGTTCAAAAGAAATGCGAGCGCATAATTAAAAAGAAATCGATGCACAAGTTGGCCCAAGAAGGGAGGTATTTGCTTAAGTTCCCTTTGGCAATGTTCCTTTTGCTCCCTTAATGTATCCTTAGCTGCACCTGTGATCCCATTTTCACAAAGTATTTGAGGAGACTTGGGTAAAACCTGGATGGATTAGCAGCAAATCTCAGCAAAACGTGGGCTACACAGTGTGGAACAAGACAGGGATGATGAGCCTGGGGAGGGACCAACATTCCAAGACTGGCTGTTTGAATCTGCTATGGGAAGCACCACCTTGCCCTGAGCAGCCCTGATGGAAAGTGAGAGGTAAAAGCAGAGAGGAGTGCATGGAGGCATATTGGGAGGGCACTAGGTGCTAAGAAGTCGAAGGTTAACATGGGTGTGATGTGTATTACAATTGGTGAAAGATCCCTAACTCCCCAAAGAGGCCATCCACCCACTCGACCAAACCAGTTTCCCTCTCATGCCAACAGATCAGGAGCTGAGCAGTTGGATGAAGTAAGCATAATTCGCCTAGTCAACATATAGCTCTGGGTTTTCAGAAGAAGGCGGCATTAACAGTACCCTTTTTGAGACAATGATTGTAGATGGTAACATTAGTGTCAGTGTCTCTGTTTGTCAACGGTGTGCCTCATGGTTGTGCTTCTGAGGGTAAAATGGGCCAATATCATGACATTAGTTGGAATCTTAACAGGAGTACCACCGGATGACCCCACTTGGAGGGGCAGGATGCAAACTATTGGCTAGAGCTGCCAACTGTGGAATACAGTGTGAGAGGTGTGAATCCTGGCTTCAAGTCAATATCCTGTAACTATAGGCAAATCACTTGGAGCCAGATGTACTACATTTATTAAATAGAGTTTTAAAGAATAGCAGATTGTTAATGAGTGATTCAATATAAATAGCATTTGCAAAATACTAGGAGCCAGATTTATCAAAGGTTTTGCTCACCCTTGCAGACACAAAGGGGCACAGGGTGAAGCAAATTCTGGAAGGAAAGTTACCAAGCCCTGCCTGGTCATGCATAGTGGCCTGGTAAATCTCGAATAAGGGAAGGCAGTGCAAGTCACTGCTTTGCATTGCTCTTTCCCAGGGAGGCATTTTATGTGTGGCGTGTGGGTGTTCCCTTGTATCCACCCATGGATTTTGCCGCCTTTTCAGATTTACCATTTAACGCGATAGGCACGTGAGTGCATCAAAATGCTATGCCTTCCCAGATGAGGCATAACAAAGAGAAATATTTGTATTTCTCTTTTGTTTCTCTTTCTACTTGTGCTGCATTCAGCAGCACACTTAGCAAGTAGAAAAAGCCTCAGAGGATTGTTTTTGTGCAGGAAGGTATCCCTTTCTGTACAAAAGCAATCGTGCCTGCAGCTCAGGCACCTTTGCACCATGGTGCAAGGGTGCCTGCATTGGTGCTAGGCAGTGAGTGCAAAGTGCACCAGCGCAAGAAGAAAATAGAAATGAGACATATAATAAAAATGGCACTTTCCTGTCCTCTATCCTGTCACGCAGTGCAACAAAGTGTCTTGCTGCGCTGCATTGCATGCCATTTTTGATAAATCTGTCGCCTGACCTTTATTAATTTATCAGTATGATTTGCCAATTTGCAAATCCTTCTTTTCAAATTGCGAATTTCTCATTGGACGCCATTTACGACATCGCACCCAGGAAATCCTATTTCCAGGGCACAGTACTTAGTTGCAGAAGTGTGGGAACAGTGTTTTTGGAGCCGCAACAGCATATTTGAAAAATGCTACACAGAAGACAGACAAAGAGGAGAGAGCCTCAAAGAGAAAGAAGTGAAGTTAGAGATTATGGCAAAGGAATGAGTGCTAATCGGTGACCAGTTGCTTGGAAAGAAGTCCCTATCTGTGCCACAAGCAACCAAAAAAGAATTTGGATGGGAATCAAAGAAAAACAAAATGGTGCAGGAGTAAACCATTTGAAGCATAGAGAAAATCAGGATGTGGTGTTATGACCTATGACTTTACAAAAGAAAAGTTATACACCAGGCTCTGAGAAGCAGCTTGCAAAGAAAGAGGACCTTATATTGGGGTACAATTTACGGAATTTAAGGAACTTTTGCAATCCCCATAAAGCCTGAACGACTGACTGGAGTCACAGGCATAGGCACGACAGCACAATGTATAAGAGAGACAGGTAAAAATGCGATGCCCCCAGCTTTTTGCTTTTCTTATTTTCCAATAAGAGATTAGGATGTCAATTAGTGTGAACCACACTGACACTGCCAATACAATTTAAATTGTACAACTCTACTCAGACACAAGTGATCTATTCAATGTGATTTTACCATACTACACAAAATCAGCCACTTGCATCCTAGTTCTGATTAAATACCTTTTGTTAAAACAAGTTCACATGGATAAATACCATGGCATAAACCATATATGCAGATGTGCAGAGAGTAATATGCTATTTATTACTATTGTTGGAGGGGAGATACATCATGACTCATTCACTGTTTTACCTCTCATGAGCGATGGCTCAGCCCCAGACTCAACAATGGTAATAAATAGCATTTTATACTCTGCATATCCATATGTGATAGCTCCAGAGTATTTATAGTTAGGTCAGACTTCCTATTGGAAAGGCACTTTTTGTTTTCTTACAACTTTGTTGCTGCATGACAAACCTGCCTTGAACCATACCAAGTGTTCACCCACTTTTTCTACTTTATGGAGAGATTTTCTCTGAGCAGTCAAGCAGGCGTCAAGAAAAACTCTTAAAGCGTTGACTTCCCATTTTAATTCTCATAGAAAAGTGTGCCCTGCAATACAGAAAAATATAGCTAAATAGAATTACACCAAATTTGGCAGAAAATTAGAACTTTACTGACAAAGCGTGCTTTTTGGGTTTCGCCTGTCGAAACCTGGGCACTGCACAGCTTTTCGCGCAGGCGAAATCTTATGTCTACAGTATGTGTGTGTTGTCCCGCCCCTCTGTTCCATTGGCTAGCTCCATAAATGGAGGCTAGCCATTGGAACAGAGATCTGTCCTTCAATGCCGGAGCAGATTCGTTGGCATTCCTGAGAATTTTAGGCTGGTGGGCGTGTACTTTTTTTTTTTTGTTTACACCGATGTTTGTGTTCATTGTTAACCTTGTCCCTGTCCCACTGGCTGTTTCCTGACCACCTTCCCGCTGTCCGTCCCCCCTCCCGCTAACCTTGTCTTTGTTCCCGCCCCCCCCTCGCAGATCACTTTGCAGCTTATAACACAGCACTCATTATCTGTGTTTAGCAGTGTGCCGCCCGATTGCGTGCAGGTCGTAATGCTGGCTGTCCGGGAGGGGGGTCGGAGTCTCGGGCCAAATAGCTCCGTGTGGCTTCACCCACACTACTTCTCACCGAGGGCCTGCCTTGCACCATCGTTCACCTGCAGTGATTCCGATCCGGGCCCCCCCCATTCCCGCTGCGGGGTTAGACACAGGCAGTGCTGGGGTCATGGCAGAACTGCCATGGGAGGGGCCGAGTGCGGTGGGCCTATTGCCGGCTATATTGATTTGATGTTCTAATGTCAGGGGCTTGGCTAGCAGCTAACGAAGATGGCCGTGGCCTGAGCGAGCTCCGTGACTGATGGCGAGCACACCCGAAAATCCTGTATTTAATTCAGTGACTGTGAGAGGGAACAAGACGGCTGTGACTCTTGTTGCTGTCCTGTAGCGTCCGGCGCAGAAACTGAGTTTGTGTGGGCTGCTGTTCTGCTGCGGCGCCCGAGAATAGAATTGAGGCCGGTGCCCTGCAGGGAGACCGGGGATTAGAGTTCCTTCCCGCTCCGGAGAGAGATCCGACTGCAAAACCCCTGAGCCAGCAGCTGCAGAGGACCGACAGCGAAACGCCCACATGAGCGCGGGAGATAAGACAAGCCCCGGAACAACACTCGCCTCCCGATGGGGGGCCTCCAGGCAGCAACCTGACGCCTCAGCGGCACACCGGGTGGGTCGCACCGCGCACAGAGGCACGCCAAACGCAATTTTGATGCCATATAGATCCGTCCTTAGACTAGCCCCGGCCACAAACTACTGCAGTCACCTCTATATCGGCAACGTCTGTGAGGAACCAAGAGATCCGGCATGACCCTGCTGCTGGGGGGCCCCGCATATGAAATTTAATAAACCCTTCACAGAGACCGTCGCGGCAGTCTCCTTGCTCTAGGAGGCGGATTGTGAGCGGACAAAGACACTCCTGAGTGTGGTAGCAGGCATGCTCTGCTCCCTGGGCACTGGAGATAGGAAGGAATACGGGGGCCCGGGGTTGGGACTTTGTTTGAGGATCACTGCACTGACCAAGAGGGCTAAAACACATACACCGGAGCCCAAACCTACAGGCTAAGCGCAGCTCTGAATCAGGGACTGTTACCGCTGGGGCACGAAAACACACAAACCAGTAATAGGCAAGGTGAACTGGCAGCACACTGCGCCATTGTGAGAAACACACGCCATCCTAGCACTGGACATAGAATCCGGACGGGTGGATTCCACGGAGGGTCGGGGACAACAGTGAGATAGACGACTCAAACTACTGCATAAGGAAAACCGGAAGGCCGAACGTCAACAGGGACAGGGTTCACAAGGTCAGGCAACGGGGACTACTGTGTCCTTTGACCCGTGAACGGCCCTGAGTGGATCTGTGGAGATCCCGGCGACATGGGCGGACATGGCCCGCGTGTGCCCCAGACCAACAGACTGAACAAATATGCCTTCACCAAGGAGACACTGAGCCAGAAGGACTCTCAACCACCAGAAACGGAGGCGGGCTCGCAGTCTGACAAGAAAAAACACTGCAGGACATAATGGCCACTTTGCAGCAAGTACAAATGTCCATCTGTACAATCTCCACAGACGTAACATTCCTACGGGCAGACTTTGCCAAAATGAAAAACAGACGTTGAGGCTGCGACGGCAGGACTCTCAGTAGACACAGCAGCACTGCAAAAGCAAGTGAAACAGCTGGAGCAAGAGACCCAACCCTGTCCCGCTCGCTGTTTCCTGACCACCTTCCCGCTGTCCGTCCCCCCTCCTGCTATCCTTGTCTTTGTTCCCACCCCCCCCCTCGCAGATCACTTTGCAGCTTATAACACAGCACTCATTATCTGTGTTTAGCAGTGTGCCGCCCGTTTGCATGCAGGTCGTAATGCTGGCTCTCCGGGAGGGGAGTCTGAGTCTCGGGCCAAATGGCTCCGCGTGGCTTCACCCAAACTACTTCTCACCGAGGGCCTGCCTTGCACCGTCGTTCACCTGCGGTGATTCTGATCCAGCCCCCCCGTCCCCGCCGCGGGGTTAGACACAGGCAGTGCTGGGGTCATGGCAGAACTGCCATGGGAGGGGCCAAGTGCTGTGGGCCTATTGTGATGGGGTCTTGGGCAACTATCGGAACACCATGTTGTGCCAATCCGAGTTGCACAGTGAGTACATCCATGCGTCCCCCTCCCCGCCCAGTGGCACCAGATGGGTGTACACAGTACAGGGCGGCCGAGCCACGCTCGAGAACCACCTGAGGGGAGGGGGGAGGGGGTCGGGGTTAACCGTCCGCTGCTAGGCCGCAGTGATTGCAGCTGCTGGCACTACCACGCGACATCAGTCATGGGGAGCGCGCCGTAGCCCCATCCGCAATGGTACACCGCCCCAGGGACAGGGGCCATGGCACGGGCAGCTATGGTGGGGTTGGTGTGGGCTTTGTGACCACGGCCGGCCACCAGCGACCTTGGCACGCAATCATTGCATAATTGCCTTGGGATGATCTGGGGGTTAAGTAGCAGCCTCTCAGCCGTCAATTCCAGATGGGGGTGGTGTGGCCACTCCGTGACCCTAATAGAACGAGGAGGTCGTCACACGAGCACTTGGCATAAGTTCGGAGGAGTACTCCTCCGAACAGGGACTGCGGGGGCGTCCAGGTTTAAGCAATGGGTGCCAGTGCCAAAAAGCAGCACAAGGCACCTAACCCCATGGGGAGGCGCAGGGTTGTTAACGTTCGATGTGGTAGTTTTGAGGAGGCAATAATAAAACAAAAGAATATGTTTCAATAGGTGTCGCAAATGATCATTTTCACCCTGGGCCTCATAAATCTGGACTCCGGTTCCAAAATGCTTGAGCGTTACCCTTCCCTACACTTTTGTGTTCTTCAGATGCTATAGTTGGGCACACACAGCATTTTCTATCCAAAAGACTACGGGAATACGACGTATCACGTCATTTCGCAGTCCTTTTGATCGTGTGAGAGCAGCCTAGCGGGCAGCACAGTTTTCCATACCAGTGAATCTAAAATGTATCAGAATTAAGATGAACACAAATACATCGTGTAGATGACATGCAGTTTACACTTTATATTTGGTACCGGGGTCTATCCCCTTGAAACAACTACAGTACGACACCGGGTGACGTCATTTTGTAGTTTCCCCCCTTTTCATGCATTTCTCGATAGCGTTCTAACAAGGGATAGGTGTCAGATCTGGGTGATATACAATCGGCTTTAATAACACTGGCCATTTAATTACTTTTACTACATTTTGTGACTGGTTTCAAATCATTTATGAAATATATTCAGGGCATGCAGAATGAACTACAGGAGGAATAATGATGACGTCATCCTGTAGTTCTTTACGATATCGCAAGATTTCGATAGCGGTATTTTGAACGCTCCGGTAACTTTACTGAGGACAGAAGTATGCATCACGAGCAGAGAACCCAATGAAACATCATACTGTGAGTTGTTACATTACCATATTCCATTAGTACAAAGCCATTTACAAGCCGGTTAAACTGTAACTAGGGACGTTTTTGTGTGTGTGGCTCTGGGTGGGTGTGTGGGTGTGTGTGGCTCTGGGTGTGTGGGTGTGTGTGGCTCTCAGTGTGTGTGTGGCTCTGGGTGTGTGGGTGTGTGTGTGGCTCTGGGTGTGTGCGGCTCTGGGTGTGTGGGTGTGTGTGTGTGGTAGTAATTGCTGTCTGCTGAGCTCATCCGTAGGGTACAATAGGTCTCACATTTGCGAGAGATAAAGCTAATGGCAATGTAAATAACAATACCATTTATTTATCTGGTTTCAAAACCAACACATAAATACAAATTTTGTCATTTACAATGCCAATAGCTCAAACTTTTCCAAAGGCGAAACCATTTCATTGTAAATGCTTGTTGTTTTCTGGTGAAAAAACTCTCAGTAGCATTCAAATTAGCGTTCATAAAAGGTGCTCAGGGTGGGCATGACAGGGGTTAACCACCAGAAAAAGTGCTATTTGAAATACTAAAGTCTAGATATACTCTGATTGGCCAATTTATATGAAATTGGTAACTCCTGATTGGCTGGCCAAATACATGGACACTATGTTGTGGTAGTCATTACCGGACTGAGGGACATGGTATCTATGTCCTTAAAAGGAATTTAAAAAATGTATGAGGGGGCACGGTGAGCACACTGTGCCCCTAAAGGGGTTTTGGGGAGATCCTAAGGGGACCCTCTCGATTGGCTGACCATATGATGTTGCGGCAGCCATTACATTGCTTAGGGCCATGGTCCATGTTGGGCGTGCATCATAGTGAAAGCCTGTTTTTGAGGGTCACAACAAGAAATATGTATGAAGGGTGATTACAGATTTGAGTCACAATATAAGTATTTTTGGTGGTACCATACTACTTTTAGGAATTTTAGTGTGTTCTAAGTTGCTTTTAAACTGTGAAAAATGCATTTAATTAGCTATAAATTGAGCCCCACCATGCACTGCAAATGTCCTCACATATAGCATAACTCATGACGTTACAAAATATCATTGATGACATCACTAATTAGATTTAAAGAACAATATTGTTCAAATTACTAATGAGTACCCTGATCCACAAGGGAATATGTGAGTCATTACAGGACAAGATGGAGGTGCAAGATATAGTTAATTGACTAGATCATGACTGGCATATTTCAGGGGTTTTTGGGTTCTTTAACATTAGTTCTCTCATTTCAAAACCTAACTATAACGTTACTTTAATCCTTGGTTTCCACAGTGAATACATATTATGCTTTTACAGGTCATACTTTCTACCTGAAAGGACAAATGTAGCATAATGTTTAGAGAGTAAAATACTCTTCATCAACACTGATTAATGTAATTTACAATAGAGGAAGAGGAGGGTTCCATGGGTTTTGAAGTGCAGGAAGAGGTTGAGATGGGAGAAGGCATCACAGCTCAGCCTGATGTTTTATTAACAACTGTGACACCTAACTCCACCCCAGCAAGCAGAGTGGCATGTAGGCCCCGTGAAACGCTGGCGCCACAACACTGTCACCTCCAAGAGGACAAACAACATTATGATCATGTGTGTAATTCTTGAAGTAGCTTGATGTCTCTATCATCAGAGTCAACTTTGTCAGGGTCAAGGGGGAGTCCTCTCTGTGTTGCTATTTTTTGCATGATTGTACAAAATGTTATGATTTTGCAAGTCTCAGGTGCATACTGTAAGGCTTTTGTGTAGGCACTGAAGCCTGTCTTTCAATAGTCGAAATGTATGCTCCAAAGCTGAGCGTGTTCTTTTGTGCTCATTTGTGAGCTATGTTGTACTGCCTTTCTCTTCGTGTATGGAGATGAATTTATGGTGTCATGTTCAATGGTTTAATAGCATATGCCCCTCAAAAACCAGGGGCATATTTACAAGTCCTCACTGCCACCGGAGCTTCCCTTTTTTTTGATTCTCTGGTGGCGCAGGGCCATTTTACATATCTGTAGTCCTCTGCGGCAAAGAGGCATGCAATGGGTGTTGCTGTGGGCATTCGATCGCAACACCCATTGCTTTTTGATGTTGCCACGGATTTACACGGCTGAGGCAGAGCCAAAAACTAAGGACATTGAATACCAGACATTAGATTGGAGATACAAGGAGAAATTATGTTTTGCTCTTTCCATGTGTACAAAATTGCCATTATTGATTGTTCATGTACAGCAAGGTATCCCTTACTGCATGTTAACAATCATTCCTGCAGCACAGGCATCATTGCAACATGGCAGCAGGGTGCCTGTGCTGACACTAGGCAGCTTTTTTTGTGCAAGGGGCAACACAGAGGTGCACTGTATTCTTGTGAATACAGCGCATCCCTGCATTTTGAAAATGTCAGAGCGCCGCACTGCCAAATTTGGAGCAGGTCCGCCCTCTGACCTTTTATTGTAAATACGCCCCTTGGTGTGCTAATAAATCAAGCCTGTTGTTTAGTGGTAACCATAACCACAATATACTGTATATAAACTTACCTAAGAGGTACCCATTTCCAAGCCCTCCTCTTTTGCTGATGGTGGCATATCACTATCTGTATACATTTATGCCCAGATGCATCAAAGTACTGTTTTGCGATTCCTAATTTGCGAAAATTACCGAATCGCAAATTAGGAATCTCAAAATGGTATGCATCAATTTTTTCGTATTTTTTTGTGATTCGGTAAAAATCGCAATTTTTACCGAATCGCATAAAAAATGCGATTTTCAAATTGCGAATTCGCAATTCCCATTCATTCCTATGGGCTGAAATGCCAATAGGAATGAATGGGAATTGCGAATTCGCAATTTGAAATCGGAATTCAACAAAGCATTTCAAGGGTGGAGAGGGGGGGTCCAAAGGACCCCCCCTGCACCCATGAAATGCACTTTTACATGTAAGTTACATACACACATGTCCTAAGGACATGTGTGTCTGTAACTTAACAGCTTAAAAAAAGCATTTTTGTGCATTTTTAAACAATTTTGCAAATTACCACGAGGTTCAACTTCGTGGTAATTTGCACTTGCAATCTGTAAAATCGCAAATGTTTTGACAATGATGCATTGCATTTAAGGAATCGCAAATTTGCGATTCCTTAAAAGCAATCGCATTTTTGGAATTCGCTAAAAATAGCTATTTTCCAAAAATGCTTGATGCATCCCAGAAGCCAATTTAGGAAGTGCAAACGGCCGATTTTTGCAATTCGCACCGTTTGCACTTCCTAAAAAGGTTGATGCATCTAGGCATTAGTGTTTTGTCCTACAAATCCAGTTTGGGAAGAATATAGAGATGTTCTACTTAAAAGAGCATGCCACAAACTTTTGAAAACATACAAAAATTCACTTTGGCATATTCCGCCTGCTACTTCAGCAATGTGCTGATAACTCCTGGATGCCAGAAGGTATAGGGGACATATGACCTGAACATGGATAGGTATAGCATGACTACCCAATGTATTTCTACTCAACACTGAGGTTTGATCTTCTCTTAGTTCTAAAACAACCCACCTGCTTATTTTATACCTCCACTATATTTCTTCCTCACATTGGCTAAGCATGTTGAACACTGCCTATAAACTCTCTCCTTTCTCCTCCTCCTGTTCTGCTTAAGCTCAATAAAGAACATTCTCCCTACTACTGAATAGTGATGCATTCTGGGTCTCCAGTTATACTTTTCACATGCTACCACCTGCTTCAACTTGGAGGTATGTTTCCTGTGGAAGATAAGCATTCTGCAACTACTAGCTAATTACTAACACTGAACACATGAATTGTAAATTCTTATATGATAATCGCTTATAGCGATTTGCTATTTCAATAGCATTTTGATATTCATTTGTTTTGCAATGCAGAAATACAGAAAGTATAGCTTCAATACTGTCCTACAAAGAAGATATTACATTTTGCGACCCGTAAGCAGTTGCGACCGCTTACTGATTGTAACATTTGTGAAAATGGCTCTAAATCTATCTGTAAAAAAAAAAAAACTCGGAAAGACTGAGACTATAAAAAAAACCTGCAAGTTGAAAAACGAAACTTGGGCTTTCTGTATGCATGATGGACTATAAGTATCGCTCAGTACCGCCATACATGACGGTTTATAATAATGTAAAGGAGATATTTTGTGATCTGATGATGGAAATATAACCAAGCTTCAATCAGGAGCTAAAAGTGATATTGATCACACTTAATATTGATTATTCTCACAGCGGTCCCTCACATTTGGTTGTATTTAGTGTTGATGTGGCCACACGCTTTCATGAACTTTAATTAATTAGTTTGGTTGCAAAGGTTGTCAAATATCCTATTCCAATGACAGGCTTCTTGTGAAACAAAATCTCAAACTCCCCCTAGACATTCTTCTGGATCGGAACTATCGATGGGATAGAGCTATCAGAGTGTAGTAGACCAGCAGAAAGAAATGCTGGGTGAGTTTAATAAATAGTTATGTACACCAGTGACAAGGACATGCAACTGATGCTGTCTCAGAGGCCAGCCGATGAAAGGCAGCCAAAGCAAGGCCAAACTGACCTGCCTCTTCAGTCTCAAAATCATTCACTCAATCAATCAGTCCACAGGAACACCCTCAGAATTTCGACCAACGCCGAAGACACCCTCAGCATTGCCGAACACCTGCACTTCCAGATCCCCCGGACACCGGCCACAGTTCAGGGACTCCATCACAGACGTTGTCAGCTCGCACACCTTGGCCTACACAGACTACATCCTCCTCGGAGACCTGAACTTCCACCTCGAGAACGCCACGACAGCAACTGCACCACACTGCTGGACAACCTCGCCAACCTCAGTCTCAAACAACTCGTCACGACACCCACCCACTCTGCTGGACACACGCTCAACCCCATCTTCTCCGCCAGCAACCATGTCGCCTTTAGCCAACCACCGAACTCCACTGGACCGACCACCGCTGCATCCACTTCTCCTTCGAGAAAAACACCGCTCACAACCACCTGCAACCTACCTGCAACAAATAGGCCTCCACTGCTGGAACATGGTCACTGAAGACCAGCTAATCGCCACCCTCGCCACCCTCACCCAAGACCCACCATCTGACCACACCGGTACCGAAACAGCCGACCGCAACCTCAGGCAATGGGACGACGACTGCGCCAACACTCTCGCCCGATCAAGAAACCATCAAACAGATGCACCGACAGAAGGGCCATCTGGTTCATCACCGACCTCCAGACATTGAAGCAGACCTGCCAAAGACTTGAGAAGAAATGGCGCCTCGAGTAAACACCAGACAACCACACAGCCCTCAAGAACGCCAGCAGCAGGCACCACCAACTCATACAAACTGCCAAAAGGACCTCCTTCAAGGAACGCATCGACAACAACGCGCACAACAGCAAAGATCTCTTCAACATTGTGAAGGAACTCGCCAACCCCAGCCCCAGCTCCAACGACATCCCCCCGTCACAAGACATCTGCGACTCTCTAGCCACCTTCTTCCACCGCAAGATCATAGACATCCTCGACAGCTTCAATACTCAGACCCACCCACAGCCGCCGACACTGCAGACTCATCGCCCCCCGGTAACACCGGCTTCCTGACCTCCTGGAACCACGTCAATGACGAAGACACTCACAAAACCATGAACACAATCCACTTTGGTTCACCGTCAGACCCCTGCCCCCACCACATCTTCAACAAAGCGAGCTCCATCATCGCACCCCAATTCAGAAAAAACCTCAACAGTTCATTTGAGACCACCACCATCCTGGAAAGCTGGAAACACACAGAGATCAATGCCCTACTCAAGAAACCAAAGGCAGACAGTAAGGACCTCAAGAACTTCCGGCCCATCTCCCTGCTACCGTTCCCGGCGAAAGTCATAGAGAAGATCGTAAACAGACAAATGACTCATTCCTCGAAGAGAACACCACCCTGGACTCATCCCAGTCCGGATTCCAGAGCAACCACAGCACCGAAACCACCCTCATCACCGCCACCGACGACATCAGGATCCTGCTGGACAACAGTGAAACAGCTGCCCTCATCCTCCTAGACTTCTCGGACACCTTCGACACCTTCAGCCACCAGACCCTACGCACACACCTCCACACCGCAGGTATCCGCGACAGGGCCCTGGACTGGATCACCTGTTTCCTCACCGACAGAACCCAGAGAGTCCGCCTCCCTCTATTCAAATCCGAAGCCACCAAGATTATCTCAGCATACCCCAGGGATTATCCCTCAGCCTGACCCTCTTCTATGTCTACATGACACAACTCGCCAACATCGTCCGATCGCACAACCTCAACATCATCTCATACGCCGACGACACCCAGGTCATCCTCTCCCTCACCACCAAAGACCCCGCCACCACCAAAACCAACTTCCACAAAGGAATGAAGGCCATCACCGAATGGATGAAGAACAGTCACTTGAAACTGAACTCGGACTAGATAGAGGTCCTCATCCTCTGCTCCACCCCTTCCACCTGGGAAGACTCTTGGTGGCGCGCCTCGCTGGGAGATGCACCAACACCCACTGACCATGTACGCAACCTGGGGTTTATCTTGGACTCCTTACTGTCAATGACCCAGCAAGTCAACACCGTCTCCTTCTCCTGCTTCAACACCCTCCACATGCTTCGCAAGATCTACAGATGGATCCCCAGTTGGACAAGGACGGTCACCCAAGCACTTGTCTCCAGAAGGCTAGACTACGGCAACGCTCTCTATGCTGGAATTGTGGCCAAACTTCAGAAGAGACTCCAACGCATACAGAACGCCTCTGCATGCCTCATCCTCGACATCCCCCACTACAGCCACATCACTGCCCACCTGAGGGACCTGCGCTGGCTCCCTGTCAACAAAAGGATCACCTTCAAGCTCCTCATCCATGCTCACAAAGCACTTCACGACGCCGGACCAGCATACCTCAACAAACTACTCACCTTCTACACTCTGAACCCCCAGCTTCGCTCCGCTGACCTTGCCCTCGCCACCATTCCACGCATCCACCGAACGACCACCGGCGGCAGATCCTTCTCCTACCTCGCCACCAAGACATGGAACACCCTCCCCATCCACCTGAGACAGACCCAGGACCTAATGACCTTCAGGAGATTTCTCAAGACCTGGTTGTTCGAGCAGTAGCAGCCCTCCCCCTCCCCACAGCGCCTTGGGACCCGGGCGAGTAGTGCGCTCTACAAATGATTGATTGATTGATTGATCAGTAGATCTGTGGAGCGCTTCTTGTCACCTGTGAGAGGGTATCCAGGCACAAATGTTGCCCAGAGTGGATGGCACAAAGGGGTACATTTACTAAAACCAACGTTGCTGTGTTGCGTTGCATAAGATGGAAAGAGGACAGCGCCCCAGCTACAAAGATATGGTGCTGCCCTTCTCTCTCTCAGGCCACCAGGGCCATGTGCACACCATTGTGCTCTAATAAATGTATGTAAACTTGTATTCCATGTAACACATTTTTTTGATTATTTACAGGTTAACAAAGTTACAAAACACCTGCCATGATTTACTTGTACTCTGTGACGAGCCTTGTCTTAGAGTACCCACTAAACTTTAAGAAATAAAGTGCATCAAAATGCTGACATTTCCAGCGCACAGGTAAGTGCAGTGAGGCGGGCAGGGTGCAGCAGGGGGCAAGCCGACAGACGACAGAATAGGTATTATTTATTTATTTATACCTATTCTGTCGGCTGTCAACTTCTGCCCCCCCCAACCCGCCCATGTCCCAGCCCCACCCCACCGCCCCACTGGGTTTACCTTTGCCGGCCGCCACTGGACATTTCCCTCTGACTACTGTGGTGCTTTCTGAAGCACTGCTAGATCCAGCACTTTCCCCCTTTATTGCGCATGTGTGCATGTATGGAGTAAGTGGTAAGGTTTAGAAACTGATATACCACTGAGGCTTGAGCACTCCTCATTCTGAGTAGACTTTGCATGCTACCTTGAGGTTAACTAAGAAGGCTGTGGTCCCTCTCATGCAGCAGTAATCATCTACCAAGCCCTTGCGAAATCAGCACTGAAGTGGTTCATTGCTACTGAAAGGTATACTGCTCTCCTTTGTTATACTTAAGTAGCAGTTGTAAGAGGATCTATAGCTCCGGTAAAACCCTCAAGGTGGGTGATGAGATGTCTTCGACGAAGTATGCTGGCTCTAGTGTTTTCACAACAAGAGTCAAATGTGGGCCATCCTAACACAACTAACCATGAGCGCAAAATCCGTTCCGCTCGCGGATTTTGTGAATTTTCGGTAAATTTGCAATCCGCGAACTCCCGCAAATTTATTGCGAATTCGCAAATCCGCGAGCGGCGGATTCCGGGGGCAAAAGTTGAAGCCTGGCTGGCCTGTCAACTTGTAACTATTTTACGATGGCGCCGGCAAGCTGCCAGCGCCATCCTAAAATTGTTACTAAGTTAGCTTCAACAGGAAGCTCTAATAGATAAAATAAAGCAGGTGCTCGCACCTGCTTTATTTTATCTATTAGAGCTTCCTGTTGAAGCTAATTTAGTAAGTATTTTAGGATGGCGCTGGCAGCTTGCCGGCGCCATCGTAAAATATTTACAACATGCCCTTCCTGTGAGCCCAAAAACAATCGTTAGCGTCGTCGAGGCAGGTGTGCCTTTTTCCCAAATCTACCGTGGAAAATCAGCTGTGATGCTGGATAGAGGCTTTTGCATCCTTGACTTTCACGAGCGCAATACCGGTGCTGTTCCTGTGACCAGGAGCTTCTTTCTCTTCATCTGCTGAACTGATCTTTCTCTGCCCTTTTATACACACAAGAAGCATGTGTGAACTCGCATGGAAGCCCTGCCCGTTTGGCCCCGCCCACACACTCGCGGTTTGCACCGTCTTCCCGCCATTCACCCACTATGATGGACAGCTCACTCAAGGGACCCCTGCGCCCTTCGGGGCGATTGCATAGTAACACACACATGGTCGCTCGAACTAGTTGATGCTCAAATTCAGTGACTCATTCATTAGCCCAAAAACCATCGTGAGCGTCGTCGAGGCTGGACAGGTGTGCCTTCTTCCCAACTCTACCGTGGAAAATCAGCTGTGATGCTGGATAGAGGCCTTTGCATCCTTGACTTTCACGAGCACAATACCCGTGACACAAGAAGCATGTGTGAACTCGCATGGAAGCCCTGCCCATTTGGCCCCGCCCACACACTCGCGGTTTGCACCGTCTTCCCACCATTCACCCACTATGATGGACAGCTCACTCAAGGGACCCCTGCGCCCTTCGGGGCGATTGCATAGTAACACACACATGGTCGCTCGAACTAGTTGATGCTCAAATTCAGTGACTCATTCATTAGCCCAAAAACAATCGTGAGCGTCGTCGAGGCTGGACAGGTGTGCCTACTTCCCAACTCTACCGTGGAACATCAGCTGTGATGCTGGATAGAGGCCTTTGCATCCTTGACTTTCACGAGCACAATACCCGTGCTGTTCTTGTGACCAGGGGCTTTTTTCTCTTCATGTGCTGAACTGATCTTTCTCAGACCTTTCAAACACACAAGAGGCATGTGCACTCGCATGGAAGCCCCGCCCCAAATCCGCGGATCCGCAAATCCGCAAAATCCGCGGATTTTGCGGATCCACGATCCGCAAATCCGCAAAATCCGCGGATCATGGATCCGCAAAATCCGCCCATGCTTAATCACAACTGCCCAAATGTTGTTGGATGAAGTCTCATTAAACGCTCCCAAGAGTTTCATTTTCTCGCTGATAGGTTTAACCGATCAACACACATTCATGAGTCTACTCGTGGATTGTAATTTGTCTCAGGTTGCACCCCTGTCACTGCAGATCAACAGAATGATCTGGACATCATCTGTCTACACATAAAACAGAAATCCAAAAGACTGCAGAAGGTGAAACAATGAGAATCCAAAATATTAAGATGAGTAATGATAGGGTCGACCCTTGAAAAACTTGGAGAAAGTTTAGCGCTTCCATGTATGATAAAACTATCACTATCCAGCTATCACTAACCTGGATTAGTCTAAACGGCTACACTTTTTGAAGTTTGATGGTTACTAGGTACTGCAAGCACTGGCATTCGGCAGGAGTGGCTGAAGCTCTGGGTGGAACAAGCAGAGGTGAAATACCTTAGGTACCGGCCCTTATAGATTTACAATTAAGCTCTGCCTAAGGGTGATGTGTTTGGGGTCTTCCAAGAAGTGGTGGGCTCTTAGGTGCTATAAATGGTGAACTGGATAGGCCGCATGAAAAGGGAACTGTACTCATAGTCTGATTTTCATACCCTGTAGCAGGTGCACTGTTAATGCAGGAGTGAAAACACACAAAAAACACCTTCAGTGTGTTGGACACATTAGAGTGCTTGGGTGGGTGGTCCCACTCAAGATTTTTTTCACGGGGTGACTCTCACCGCCCCTCCTACTCCGGTTTTCGAGTTGGTTAATAAATTGAGAAAGCCTACTAAGCTCTACTGTTTCTCCGACAGACAGGGGTGGCTTCTTGCCTAGAGCATAGGGGCTATGCCCACCCACTCTCATCCTTTCATTGTCATTAAACAGTGCTGAGTCTTGTACAAGCCAGTTTTGAGCCTCTGCACATGTTACAAAGGAACCTAGGCAATGCTCCTGAGTCAGGGCCACAGCGCATGTGCAGGAAACCCTAGAGCTGAGCCTTGTTCAGCCCTCCAACCTCTACTGAACTGCATCAGACCCAGAAGTTCAAATGCACAGAATTTTAAAACCCCTCTTAGTGCAGAGCTTAGCGTCCCTGATTCAAAAGTAAGGGGTGATCATCAGTCACTTGACTTTTATGCCATTCTTTCTTTTATATCTTAAGGATATCCTTAGGACTCCAAGAAGCTCATGTTGGATGGTTAACTGTTATAACAATATTGTTAAAGATCATTCCCAATGGTATGCTTTAGGGTTTTTCTTTTTTTATTAATCCTATAAACACTGTATTTATCTGTAAATAGTTGTCCTAACTGATTATTGTGTTTAAATAACTTTCTTATTTCCATCTAGCTTTTTTCTTTTTTCAGATGCATACTTTGCAATAATCAAGAAACCTAACAGTTCAAATATGGTTGCCGGGTATAGAAACCCTACGACATGCCTGGGTCACTTAGCATGCTTTACCTGGAGCTCATCTTGGACTCATCACTGTCAATGACCCAGCAAGTCAACACCGTCTCCTCCTCCTGCTTCAACTTGAGAATTGAGCGCTCTCAAGTCGTTCCTTTATAATCATCCATCATATTTGCGACCAAGGAACCAACAGCAGCAGCAATGGTTAAGATTGGGTAAAGAGAGGTCGCCTTTTGGCTCTCCTACTTGGTACCTGGTAAGAGTTCACGCCCATCTTCTCGGTACCCTCAAGGTTTCACCTGGGACACATAGCTCTCCCGCCACTTCTGGAGCCCAATCCATGTTCATAACCCTCACATTTTATACTGCCCAAAGATACATATTTGGCATGCATAGCACTTTCCCCATTGGCTTTAAAGCTACATTCTTAGATGGTGGAAAAATGAGTCATGGGTTCAATCCTGATTTTTTCTGTGACACACCTGATCTTAGTATAATCACATCTTCTGTCTTTGACCTTAGTTCTCGTATCTCCTAAAACTGTGAGCGCATTGAAATGGGTTATGCGCTTGGATTACCTGTGTACAATCTATAATGATTCAATTCAACTGCAGTAATCAAGTAGACATATCATAAAGTGCGCCTCATCGAATTTATGAACTTCGCTCCTTCATCCTTCTATTATGAGTAGTCCTGCAAGGGTAGTCCCCTGTAATCATTAATGAGCTGTCCCCTAAGATTGTTTATTTATACGAGGTTTAGCACGCAGTTTCAATTTCCTTGAAATGCTGTATTCTTACCTGTAATAGAGTGTAGATTTTGTCAGTGGAATCATAGACGGTTGACCGATCTGTTTTGTTTTAGATTGTGCTGTTTCTTATTTCAAAAGTTTTTTATTGGAAGTTTCAGGGTTATATAGCATACAAATCAGAAATTGCAATGTACATACAATCAATACTTGTAATTATACATCATTTAGCATAGAAAGGCCTCATGTCCCATGGTGGTGTTCCTGTCGTTCGGGACGATCTCGAGGGCAATGTGGTAAACAACCATGAGGCCTTCCCAGGCTGGGCTCCTGAGAGGCTATAGATTAAAAGGAATTGGAAATGAAAGGAACGGAGTAGATAGGGGGAAAAAGAAGAGAGTAGAGAGAGAGAGCAAAGGCTAGAGGTAAGAGGTAAGAAGCAAGATGAAGATGTTAGATGGCCCACCACGATGCGGCTTAGTAGTTCAGGTTACGAGTGCTGTTTCTTGACAGAAGTTTAAAGTTTGCAATAGGTTGGAGTAGGGGGCTTTTGGGATTGTATTTTAGATACCGTGTTTGAAACTTGCAAACAAAACAGGTGATGGACCGAATGTGGATCAATGTCACACATTCACCCCAGTCCGAAGATCTGGGCCCAAATCCATCGTTTTTTTGCACTCCACACCACCCTGGGTTAGACAATGGCGATATGCAAATCAGCTCTGACCCTGTGCCCAATGGGAACAGTCCAGTCCGAACTACAAAAGCCATGTCCTTCCCGATACGGAATCAAGCATCCGAGGACCGGACCGGTTTCGAGGTAACACCTCTCATCAGCCCGGCTAGCTTGACTCCAGTGGTGTGGAGTGCCTGGGACCCACGTCTGAGCATCCCCAGCGCACTTAGGGCGGAATTTGCAAACAAAACAGGTGATGGACCGAATGTGGATCAATGTCACACATTCACCCCAGTCCGAAGATCTGGGCCCAAATCAATCGTTTTCTGGAACTCCACACCACCCTGGGTTAGGCAATGGCGATATGCAAATCAGCTCTGACCCTGTGCACAATGGGAACAGTCCAGTCCGAACTACAAAAGCCATGTCCTTCCCAGAACGGAATCAAGCATCCGAGGACCGGACCGGTTTCGAGGTAACACCTCTCATCAGCCCGGCTAGCTTGACGCCAGTGGTGTGGAGTGCCTGGGACCCACGCCTGAGCATCCCCAGCGCACTTAGGGCAGAATTTGCAAACAAAACAGGTGATGGACCGAATGTGGATCAATGTCACACATTCACCCCAGTCCAAAGATCTGGGCCCAAATCCATCGTTTTTTTGCACTCCACACCACCCTGGGTTAGACAATGGCGATATGCAAATCAGCTCTGACTCTGTGCCCAATGGGAACAGTCCAGTCCGAACTACAAAAGCCATGTCCTTCCCAGAACGGAATCAAGCATCCGAGGACCGGACCGGTTTCGAGGTAACACCTCTCATCAGCCCGGCTAGCTTGACTCCAGTGGTGTGGAGTGCCTGGGACCCACGTCTGAGCATCCCCAGCGCACTTAGGGCGGAATTTGCAAACAAAACAGGTGATGGATCGAATGTTGATCAATGTCACACATTCACCCCAGTCCGAAGATCTGGGCCCAAATCCATCATTTTTTTGCACTCCACACCACCCTGGGTTAGACAATGGCGATATGCAAATCAGCTCTGACCCTGTGCCCAATGGGAACAGTCCAGTCCGAACTACAAAAGCCATGTCCTTCCCAGAACGGAATCAAGCATCCGAGGACCGAACCGGTTTCGAGGTAACACCTCTCATTAGCCCGGCTAGCTTGACTTCAGTGGTGTGGAGTGCCTGGGACCCACGTCTGAGCATCCCCAGCGCACTTAGGGCGGAATTTGCAAACAAAACAGGTGATGGACCGAATGTGGATCAATGTCACACATTCACCCCAGTCCGAAGATCTGGGCCCAAATTCATCGTTTTTTTGCACTCCACACCACCCTGGGTTAGACAATGGCGATATGCAAATCAGCTCTGACCCTGTGCCCAATGGGAACAGTCCAGTCCGAACTACAAAAGCCATGTCCTTCCCAGAACGGAATCAAGCATCCGAGGACCGGACCGGTTTCGAGGTAACACCTCTCATCAGCCCGGCTAGCTTGACCAGTGGTGTGGAGTGCCTGGGACCCACGTCTGAGCATCCCCAGCGCACTTAGGGCGGAATTTGCAAACAAACCAGGTGATGGACCGAATGTGGATCAATGTCACACATTCACCCCAGTCCGAAGATCTGGGCCCAAATCCATCGTTTTTTTGCACTCCACACCACCCTGGGTTAGACAATGGCGATATGCAAATCAGCTCTGACCCTGTGCCCAATGGAACAGTCCAGTCCGAACTACAAAAGCCATGTCCTTCCCAGAACGGAATCAAGCATCCGAGGACCGGACCGGTTTCGAGGTAACACCTCTCATCAGCCCGGCTAGCTTGACTCCAGTGGTGTGGAGTGCCTGGGACCCACGTCTGAGCATCCCCAGCGCACTTAGGGCAGAATTTGCAAACAAAACAGGTGATGGACCGAATGTGGATCAATGTCACACATTCACCCCAGTCCGAAGATCTGGGCCCAAATCCATCGTTTTTTTGCACTCCACACCACCCTGGGTTAGACAATGGCGATATGCAAATCAGCTCTGACCCTGTGCCCAATGGGAACAGTCCAGTCCAAACTACAAAAGCCATGTCCTTCCCAGAACGGAATCAAGCATCCGAGGACCGGACCGGTTTCGAGGTAACACCTCTCATCAGCCCGGCTAGCTTGACTCCAGTGGTGTGGAGTACCTGGGACCCACGTCTGAGCATCCCCAGCGCACTTAGGGCGGAATTTGCAAACAAAACAGGTAATGGACCGAATGTGGATCAATGTCACACATTCACCCCAGTCCGAAGATCTGGGCCCAAATCCATCGTTTTTTTGCACTCCACACCACCCTGGGTTAGACAATGGCGATATGCAAATCAGCTCTGACACTGTGCCCAATGGGAACAGTCCAGTCCGAACTACAAAAGCCATGTCCTTCCCAGAACGGAATCAAGCATCCGAGGACCGGACCGGTTTCGAGGTAACACCCCTCATCAGCCCGGCTAGCTTGAAACCTGAGCACTCTGTCTTTTCTTGTGGCCAAATAAATAATCTCGCTCCAGATGGTGACTAGTGTGGTTTTTGACATGTGCGTTGTGCAACCCTGATAAGCGTCTATTAAGGAATGTGCAATCATTCAAGAATTGTTGATGAATTACAATTTGTTTCCAGGGTTTACATCTATTGGGTTCAATAGTTCTCTCCCTCCAACCATGCCATCTCAGGACCAAAACTATACAATAAAATCTCAGTTTGGACAACCCATGTGCAGTACCCTGCTACACACACTATATCATAAGAAATACCCTAAACTGAACTGCAGAGCTGTCTGTTCAAAGCTGTCAGCATACTGAAAACCATAAAACTGTATGTCTGTCTCTCACACTATATCAACTGTTACACTGCTACACGCTGGGTCACATAACATGATAACCATGCCTCGGTGGTTATCATGCACAACATGGAAATACTTCCCACATAGGATCAAAACAAAGACAACATCTTTACAACTACATACCTACACAATGCAGTGTGCTACCCATGTAGACAAGCATTTCAGAGCCCCATGGAAGTGCTGCAATACAATAAACTGGTTGTGGTGTTCGCCGCCCCAGCCTTTTGCAACATACATAAGAGTGGAGTAGGATGAGGAGCATCTAATCCCACACTCTTTCTATTTTGTCAAACTCTCGAGGTGGGTTCAGTATTGATGACCCCACCCCAGCCTCTGAAACTTGCTGCAATTCATGTCACCAATGTAAGCCCTACCACTTTCAAAATTCACCAGCTGCACTGCCTGCAGGACTGTAAGGAACCCAAATGGGTACTTTAATTGTGGCAGCCCACAACCCTGACTAGAAGTATTATATATTGCTAACAGCATCACTCTTAAAATCAAGAACTTTGTTGAAGGGCATTAATATGTTCCTATTCGTGGGTTTAAATCCAGTGATGCAAGCTCGGTGAAATAAATTTCAGGTGGTCAGCTAAGACCTGCTGGCTCTGGGCATCTCTTCTGTTTGGAATTTGGCCCTGCTAAGGTGGGAAAATATGGCAAATCATATTTTTTGTTGAGGCTAAGGTGGTTTAATCTTTTTTGGAAGAGCATATGAGTGCTTCCAAGCAGACATAGACACGGTGTGGCTCATTAGATGCAGAATTGGTGTTGTTGAGGCCAATGTTACTGTTTGAGACCAGCTGTAGGTCAATAGGACCAATTTTGAAACATTGTGGCTGGACCTTTCGTAGATATATGCCTTGAAGGTGGTTACCAAAGTTGCATGACATCAACCTGCCCAGCTGCCTCCTGTGTTCCCCACAGAATCCCTTCCCCTCTTCCATCGATTTCATTGAGTTTCTCACCACCCAGCCCTCCTTATGTTTCTTTTAGGGTGATTGATGGGAGAAGTGAAACAATTTTTTAAGTTCCATATCCTATCAACATTGTTTTGTTTCTTTCGTACGGCTAGTCCAGAGTGTTAAGTTAAATGAGTGAATTGCACACATTTGTTTATTTTGGAAATTAACAATGTGTGACAGTATTCCAGGTGTGCTGTTGTCCAGTTAGAGTCATTAATAAAAATGTTTTTAAAAAAAGCATAAAAAGCCTTCATGTGTTTTTATGAAAACAATGCTTCTCTACTATAATTGACCACCATTTCTTTCCTCGTTTTACACTCTTGATAGTCAGCATTTCTTTAAAAGGAATCTATGACGTTATCCTGCTGGCTATTCCCCCGCAGGGAATCACAAAGCGGTTGTTAAAACAACCGCGTTGTGATTCCACATACCATTACTCCGCTAGTCGGAACAACGGCTTGCGGAGGGGGCGCTGGATATTGGAATGGTATAATTTACTATTCCAACTCCAGTCTGTGCGGACACTAGGGAAGGTGTTGGATTTTAAATCCAACAAATCCCCCCCTCCGCAAGTCGTTGTTCCAATTTACGGAGTAATGGAATGCGGAATCACAACATGGTCATTGTAACGACCGCGTTGTGATTCCCTGCATTGTAAAAGTTTGAGTTCTAATCATTTCTTGGGCTCCCCTCATGTTACCTTACCAGGTGATTTGAGGTAGGTTATGCAATATTGATAGTGTTCACTTTGTACTGGAATTGTCCAACCCCCTACATCTCTATTCTATCAAATTATATATTAATTTCCCATTAATGATATTTAACTACATTTTTCAAAAGGCCAGCTGGGCATCAGGTCCAAGAGTTCATTGTGGGGACTGGCTGTACTACTTGCAAAGTATGTTTCAACCTGGTATGAGAATGGATGCTTTAGTGGCAGCTGTCAATGACCTAAAATGGCGGTAGATGGTGAAGGCACAGCTTCTCTCGTCTACCTAAGCCAGTGCTTGACTTGTAAAAGAATAAGTGTTGTTATCCAAAGTTTTGCTATGAAGTCAGCACTATGCCTTATTGTATGTCGGTGTGCTGATTACTGAGGCTGTGCAGTTTTGATTCAACTTCAATCACTTTCAAGACACAACCAGACACTCCCTACCCCTTTATCTCACTCTTGCAGGTTCCTGCTTTCATCCTTTGTCACTTTTCTTCCCTCTTCTTCTTCCTCCTTCATTTCCATGATGTGTTTTTCTTTCTATTGCTCTGGGTCAATTATCAGAAAAATAAGTGCTGGTTCCCAAAATTAGTGCAGCTGGGCCCCATCGGCAACCACCAACTCAAACTAATTAAGCATTGGTCTACAATCTGCATGTGTGTTTTAGATGCGGCCTCACATAGAGCCACGAAAGGATCAAAAAGATGATTAAGCCTTGGATATAATTATCAGTACCCAGGAGTGGGCTGGACAGGACTTACACGACTGACCAGGGGGCTTAGAAGAGGTCTATGGGCCTGATTTAGAGTTTGGTGAACAGGCTATTCTGTCACAAACTTGGAGGATACCCCATTCGCCTAACAAGAAGTGCATTATATCCTAATCCACATGCAATTTGATGGATTGGATATACGCCAAGTTTCTGTTGGAGTACCCTGTCTGCCGACTTGTAAATCATACCCTATGTATATATTCACTAGGTGAAGGTATTGTCCAATGCCATGGAGAAAAGGTGGTTCTTTAAACATTTCCTGAATTTGGAGTGACTCTAAGTATTTTCGGTCTTTTGTTTGACACTAGAGCTTTCAGACAGAACTATTGCAAACAATATACATAGCATGAGCATTAGGTCAACCATAGTTTTTCTTCGATGAGCCTCTTTCAGCCATTGGCTTAATAAGCTGATAGCCACACCAGTCCTGCGGAGTATTAATTTGTCACCTAATGGAGTTGGATTTTTGGGTGCATCCTTGACCGTTACTTGAGTGCTTGCATTGAACTACATAAGGAACTGATATACTAATATAGCCCTCACTGTCAAATTCTGCTGGCTCTCTCTGCTCTGTATTGCTCTAAAATGCTAGCTCATTAAATCCAGACCTAATGGCTTTGCCAAAGCTTCTTTAAAAAAGCACCCTGCACAACCGTGGGAAAGGCCCTCAGCATAGACCCTCTCAGAATCAGAAACAACTTGAACTCCCCATCAGTGATTCAGGAACAAGGTTGAGGGTGATTTGGAAACAGAGCAGGAGAAGTTGATGTGTCAGTGGGCTAGAGACTGACAATAGTAGATTGTAAAGTGCCACGAAGAAAAGAAAGAAATGACAGGTGGATCATTTTGGGAGAAATATGTCATCATAACTATCAGAATGCTGCCAAAAGATGAAGGACCATGAAGTCAAAAAAGAAAAAAATTGTCAAGGCCTCAGTAGTAGATAAGAGAGTTAACCCAATCATTCTGAGGTGAAGAACCTACCAAAGAGAAGATCGCCCAGGAACGGTTGTACCACTTACTGCCATTCTCTTTCCACTTTGCAGCACTAGAAATATCACATTGTTATCTTCCAATGATACACACAACAATGGAAGAATTTGATTTATGACCTGAAGGATAGATCCAATTGTTTAAAGGAGATGCCTTGGGGGCGTGGCCAAGATGGCGACCTGAACAGACGCAGGTCTGCGTGTCTCCCTGCCCTAATTCCCCTGCAGCACACATAAGCATAGCGTACTGCCCCCAACCCACCGGCCTTCGAGGGGCCCTGCTGTCCGCTAACCTCACAAGTACCCCAGACGCTGCTGTGGAACCAGCGGCGCCGCCTACAGCCCAGGAAGCTGACGGTTGACCCGGCTCGGGTGACATTCCGACCGGGAAACGCGAGAGGTGCGGGCAGCGCCAAAATCGAGGCCCCGGTCTGGGCCTAGGCGGACCAGCTGGAGAGGTGCTAGGCGGTTGGGACCGGATCGGAGGACGCCGCGCACCCTCCCTCATCCTCCGGAAGCAGCAAGTAAGCAGGGGGCTGACCTGGCGTGCTGAGCTCCCGGCGGTTGGTTGTCGAAAGCGCCGGGAGCGCGAAAATCGAGGGTCCGGTCTGGGCCTGCACGGGACAGCGCCAAAATCGAGGCCCCGGTCTGGGCCTAGGCGGACCAGCTGGAGAGGTGCTGGGCGGTTGGGGACCGGATCGGAAGACACCGCGCACCCTCCCTCAACCTCCGGAAGCAGCAAGTAAACAGGGGGCTGACCTGGCGTGCTGAGCTCCCGGCGGCTGGCTGTCGAAAGCGCCGGGAGGACGAAAATCGAGGGCCCGGTCTGGGCCTGCACGACGGAGAGCAGGCAGAGCACAGGAGAAGTGGGCTTGCGGACGGCAGCCACCTGGCCCCGGCAGCGACTGGCGGGGAGTGAAGACTCTTGAGTGGCCCCGGGAATAGCGGGCGGTGAGTGATGAGGCGGGCCAGGAGCTCGTAAATCGAGGGTCCGGTTGGGGCCTAGCGAGCTGACATGGACTAAGCTGGGGTGGGATCGGGTCCCCCAGGGACACTTGAAGCAGCCCCGAGATCGAGGCCTTGCCAAGGGTTGCGGGCCTTCCGATGGGGGGCGACTGAGCGGACCAGAAGACGATCTGCCTGAGGGCCTGGTCGGGGCCTAGCAAAGCCGGGCAACCCGGGGAACCTGCAGCAGGAGGAGTGCATAGCCCCATTCCGCGACATCGCGCAGGCCCCAGTGCACCCAGGAGGGCAGGGAACAGGTCCGGCGCGAGGCGACTGGCTGTGGGTGTCCTGAGCGCCCTATGCGGCGTAGCCACATCAAATGAGGGGCAGTGCAACAAAGCAGTGGGGGTAGGCCCCGCACCGAGGGCAGTCAGGCACCCTCAGAAAGACACCCACGGAGAGGGGCCCCCCCGGGGTCGTAGAGCAACCCGTGGACCAGAGCAGGGGGACGTGGGGCGCAGTTTGCCCCCTCGGAGGAAGCTCCCGCCTGACAACCCTACAGCGGCTGTCGAGAACCTGGCACTAGTGGCCCTCTGAGACCAGAGACAAACCTGGGGCGCACAGGGACGATACGTGGCGGAGCTGCTGGACTCCCTGCCTAAGCGGGGCCTAGGTGCCGAGCCCTGGGGACGCTGAAGCGGAAATACACCCGAGCTAATGGGGAACTGAAGGCACCGGCTCGTGACCGGCCGGTCTCGGACCCCCCCGCCCGGGCCTTGGCGGAGGGCCCCACAACGAGCAGGCACCGGCCGGCACCTGGAAGGACACACACGGGGACTGGTGGTGGAGGCCCGAGTCGGTGGAGACGCTGAGGGGCCGAAGGCAGACGACGGAGCCATAGCGGAGAGGCGCCAGTGGCTCCCAGAGGACAGGGGCGGAAGGCGGCAGGCCCGGACACGGTGGGAAGAGCGGCTGCGAATCACAGACCAGAAGAGGCTGCACGGGCGAGGTTCACAGTAGACAGACCTCTGGGCCGGCAACGTCCATCCCCGCAACAGCCACACAGGTGGCCCGACTCCGATTGGCCCTTCCTCGCGGCCTGGTGGCCGGCTGGAGCACCGAATCACAGACGTGGCCACGGAGGTAGGGCATAGCAGGAAACACCGCAATGGCGAATGCTAACCGCAGGGGAGGCCGCTCCATCACTGATCTCCTGGTGAAGCAGCCGCCAAAAGGAGACAAATCCCAAGCAGCGTCGCCGTCATCCACGCCCGCCACCAACAAAGGTGCGACCCAGGAAGAAGCCCCTGTCACGAGGTCCTTCCTTGAATCCTTGTTCGGCACATTGCGGGAAGACTTCCAGACCCTAAAGCAGGAGCTGGTGAGAGAACAGAGGGAGTTGCGCAGGGACTTGGATGGACTGGGGGAGAGGGTAGCAACGATGGAAGATTCCAATCACGTCCGCTGTGAAAAGCTGGTGCATCTCCAGCAAGAGGTCCTGCGACTCCGCGATCAGCAAATGGACCTCCAAGCACATAATGAGGACTTAGAGAACCGCTCCCGGCGGAACAACATAAGGGTCCAGGGAGTGCCATCAAAAGCGGAAGGGAACAGCGTCACCATGTACCTCCAAGATCTGTTCCGGGAAGTTCTCAAGGAACCCGCAGACTTCCCCATCCGCATAGACCGGGCGCATCGAGTGGGTCTGGCACGTCGAGCCCCGGCCCCTCCTCCTGACATACTAGCTTTCCTCCCGGACTTTCCACTCAAAGAGAGGATTCTCAGAGAGGCACGCCAGTCCCAGCCTCTCCGGTTCAGAGACGCATCAGTGGAACTCTTTGTTTGGGTCTAATCTGACTTTGGTCACTCTACAGGTCTACGCTACTTTTGACTGACATGGGACTATGACTTTTTCTTTGGTTGGGATCGAGGGGGAGGGGCGGTGGGTGGGTTTTGGAAGGGGGGTGAATGGTGCAGTTGGGGTTGCCGGGAGGGGCTCTTTTTTGGGGTTGGGGTGGGGTGGGGGGAGGGACCTCCTTGTCCACTAGTGCTGAGAGGAACCATTTCTCCCTTTTGTCCTTCTTTCCTATTGCACTGACGGGTCACACACATGGCGCACCTGCCATTGCTACATGCCCGGGATGATTCAACCCTTGACAGTTCTCTCACTAAATGTGAGAGGGCTTAATAACCCGAACAAATGCAGGGCGATTCTCTCTTTTCTGAGGAACTCACAAGCTGACATCTGCCTACTGCAGGAGACACACCTACAGCCCAAAGACCACCATAGGCTTAAGTCCCGCTTCTTCCCAGAGCAGTTTTTCTCATCGGCATCTAGGAAAGTGGCTGGGGTGGCGATCCTAGTAGCGAGATCCTTTAGAGGCCGGGTGTTGCAAAAAGAGGCGGAGATTAAGGGTAGGCTATTAGTCCATCGCTTCCTGGTGGCAGGAAAGACGTTGTTGATAGGCTCAGCGTATGCACCTAATGATGGTCAGGAACGATACCTACACTCAGCACTGGAAGCGGACACAGCCAACACCCACCCACACTTACTAATAGGGGGAGATCTCAATTTCTGGTATTTCATAACACTGCAGACCGCTCTAACCAGCGCTCCGGACAGGTCGGGGCACTTTCCACAGAGGGACACGCACATCTTGCTGATCTGGGCTTAGTTGACCTGTGGAGACTCTCCCATCCCCAAGCTACAGCCTACACACACTACTCGATTCAGAAAAGGGGGTGGTGATGAACAGAGTGTCTGAATTAAGCAGACTACTCTTACCCAGTCCAAAGATCAGGGCTTGATCCATCACCGTTTTTTAGCTCACTGCACTATCCCAGCTCAGACTTGGCTATATGCAAATTAGTCTGACCCTGGCCCAGTGCATCATGGGAACAGGGCAGACCAAACTACCAAGCCAATTCTTATACTGGGAAGGAAACAAGCTACCAGGGACCGGTTTCTGGCATTTCAGCCGTCTTCGGCCCGGCTTGCTTGAATCCTGTTGGTGCAATGAGCTAGGGACTCACATCTGAGTATACCCTTCCACGCTTATGGTGGACAAAAATGATTCAGAAAAGGGGGTGGTGATGAACAGAGTGTCTGAATTAAGCAGACTACTCTTACCCAGTCCAAAGATCAGGGCTTGATCCATCACTGTTTTTTAGCTCACTGCACCATCAGGGTTCAAGCAAGCCGGGCCGAAGACGGCTGAAATGCCAGAAACCGGTCCCCGGTAGCTTGTCTCCTTTCTGGTGAAGAATTGGCTCGGTAGTTTAGTCTGCCCTGTTCCCATGATGCACTGGGCCAGGGACAGACTGATTGGCATATAGCCAGGTTCTGAGCTGGGATGGTGCCGTGAGATAAATAACGGTGATGGATCAAGCCCTGATCTTTGGACTGGGTAAGAATGGTCTGCTTAATTCAGACACTCTGTTCATCACCACCCCCTTTTCTGAATCGTTTTTGGCCACTATAGGTGTGGCAGGGTATACTCAGACATGAGTCCCTTTCTCACTGCACCATCAGGATTCAAGCAAGCCGGGCCGAAGACGGCTGAAATGCCAGAAACCGGTCCCCGTAGCTTGTCTCCTTTCTGGTGAAGAATTGGCTTGGTAGTTTAGTCTGCCCTGTTCCCATGATGCACTGGGCCAGGGACAGACTGATTTGCATATAGCCAGGTTCTGAGCTGGGATGGTGCAGTGAGATAAATAACGGTGATGGATCAAGCCCTGATCTTTGGACTGGGTAAGAGTGGTCTGCTTAATTCAGACACTCTGTTCATCACCACCCCCTTTTCTGAATCGTTTTTGGCCACTATAGGTGTGGCAGGGTATACTCAGACATGAGTCCCTTTCTCACTGCACCATCAGGATTCAAGCTAGCTGGGCCGAAGACGGCTGAAATGCCAGAAACCGGTCCCCGGTAGCTTGTCTCCTTTCTGGTGAAGAATTGGCTTGGTAGTTCAGTCTGCCCTGTTCCCATGATGCACTGGGCCAGGGACAGACTGATTTGCATATAGCCAGGTTCTGAGCTGGGATGGTGCAGTGAGATAAATAACGGTGATGGATCAAGCCCTGATCTTTGGACTGGGTAAGAGTGGTCTGCTTAATTCAGACACTCTGATCATCACCTCCCCCTTTTCTGAATCGTTTTTGGCCACTATAGGTGTGGCAGGGTATACTCAGACATGAGTCCCTTTCTCACTGCACCATCAGGATTCAAGCAAGCCGGGCCGAAGACGGCTGAAATGCCAGAAACCGGTCCCCGGTAGCTTGTCTCCTTTCTGGTGAAGAATTGGCTTGGTAGTTTAGTCTGCCCTGTTCCCATGATGCACTGGGCCAGGGACAGACTGATTTGCATATAGCCAAGTTCTGAGCTGGGATGGTGCAGTGAGATAAATAACGGTGATGGATCAAGCCCTGATCTTTGGACTGGGTAAGAGTGGTCTGCTTAATTCAGACACTCTGTTCATCACCACCCCCTTTTCTGAATCGTACACACACTACTCAGCAGCCCATAAATCATATGCAAGGCTAGATTATTTCCTATGCTCTACCCAATTAGCGGCGCGGGATGTCGAGATCCTCCCGGCCTCACTGTCGGACCACTCCCCAGTGGTGGCGTCCTTCCTGGTACCGGACACTCCCAGTCCGCAGCGGCGCTGGCGTCTGCGTATTGGCCTATTGCAAAACCCTGCCACGGTAGAGAAGATAACGACCGCCATCAGCCACTTCCTTGTTAATAACGCCAATTTATGACACCTCCAAAGCCACTCAATGGGCCACGCTTAAGGCTGTCCTGCGGGGCGAATTTATCTCGGTGGCCGCGGCCAACAATAGGGAGCGCGCACAGAAGAGGGCTGAACTTACGCAGAGAGTGGCAGAGCTGGAGCAGATGCATCAGCGCACGGGGGCAGCCAGGGCCTGGCGCCAACTGTGCACAGAGAGGAAGATGTTAGCGGCCCTGGATCAGGATGTGGCGGAATTTGCAGCCCTGCACCTGAAACATGCCTACTACACCGGAGGGGACCGATGTGGGAAATTGCTGGCGAGCAAGTTGAGAGAGCAGCGCCAGAGGCAACACATTCGGACTATTCAACCTAGCAAAGGGGACCCGATTACTGAGGACGCGGCTATAGCAGCAGAGTTCGGTAGATTTTATGCCGACCTGTACGACGCAGACACTCTAGACGCACAAGCAGGCAGCGATTATCTGGATGGGGCGGCCCTCCCATCATTGAACGAGGCGCAAGCGAAGTTTCTAGATAGGCCCATTGGTATAGAGGAAGTCATCTCGGCAATATCTCGCCTCAAGCTAGGAAAATCCCCAGGTCCGGACGGCTACCCCGTGGCATTCTATAAGAAATTCTGTCCGCAGGTGGCCCCCTTATTGCGAGATCTGTTTAATACCTTTGATCAGCCCGGAGCCATCCCTCCGGAACTACTGGAAGCCGCAATCTCGGTGATACCCAAACCCGGTAAGGACCCGACCAGGTGCGGTTCCTACAGGCCAATATCCCTACTAAATATTGACCTCAAACTCTATACAAGTATCATAGCTGGCCGACTGGGTCCCTATATGCAACAGCTGGTGGACCCGGACCAGGCTGGCTTCATCCCCCAAAGACAGACGAGTGATAACACCAAACGCGTTCTTCACCTGATTGAGGCCGGATCACGGGCAAAGCCGGGCTGCATGCTCCTCACGGTCGACGCCGAGAAAGCGTTTGATCGGGTGCACTGGCCCTACCTACACCTAGCGCTACAGCGATTCGTCTTCGGGGCTACTCTCCGAAAACGCATTTTCAACTGCTATAGGCAACCTAACGCTACGATGAGGGTGAATGGCCACACCTCACCACGATTCCCGATCAGCAGGGGGACCAGGCAGGGCTGCCCGCTCTCCCCCCTTTTTTTCGCGCTCTACATGGAGCCATTGGCACAGCGGATTAGACAACATCGACTCATCAGAGGCATCCTCTTTGGTGGAGATACACACAAAATCAGTCTGTACGCTGATGACATTTTGCTCTCACTCATGGACCCAATGCAATCCCTGAGAGCGCTATTTATCGAGCTGCATACATTTGCCCAGGCCTCGGGCTTTAAAATTAATGTAGATAAATCGGAAGCAATGAATGTGTCCCTACCCCCAGAGGTGTTGGCGGAAGCTAAGGCAGAGTTTGACTTGCGATGGTCTACATCTACTGTTCCCTATCTGGGAGTCTTACTAGCGCCCACGATACAGGCCACAGCAGGGGTCAATTATGCCAGATTTAGCGCACGCCTTACCGAGACTCTTAGGAAATGGAAACACCTCTCATTGTCCTGGCTGGGCCGTATTGCTGCCATTAAGATGACGCTGCTCCCCCAGGCCCTATACGTCTTCCAGACTCTCCCGCTGCGCCCTCCAGCAGGTTGGCTCCAGAAAACGCAGGCAGATCTGTCTCGTTTTGTTTGGAATGGTCGCCGCCCCCGATTTAAGCACCTAATCGCCACGCTTCCCCCGGCACATGGGGGAGTTGGGCTGCCCGACCTCGCCCTGTACTTTCAAGCGGCACAGTTACGCACGCTTGTAGAGTGGTACCAGCTGGAGTCCAGCAAACACTGGCTTTTTCAAGACCAGGTAGTGGCGGGCCGGACACTCCAGGGTGTACCCTTCCTGCCGCGGCGCCTTAGGCCACCTAACCTGTATGCGTCATATATCACCGGTACGGTCATGGAAGTATGGGATAAAGTGGCAGTCCGGAGAGATCTCACTTCCTTCCCTTCCCCGCTAACGCCGATATTCGACAACCCGGAGTTCACCCCGGGCCTGGATGCACAAGCATTCGCGACTTGGAGGACTACACCTTGCCGGGAGATAGGCCATATGTTTGACCTTCAGGGCATCCTTCCATTCCAGAAGGTGAAGGAGACTTATCGCATACCGGAAGCGGATCGCTTGCCCTATTTGCAGGTCCGACATTGGGTCCTACAGCCGCCGATCAAACCGGGAGCGCAGCGCTTTCTTACACCCTATGAAAAATGGCTGCTAACACGCAAGTCGGAGAAGAAACTGCTATCGGACATATACCAACACCTGCTTCTCACTAACAAATACACCTAAAGCGCGGGGCAGGCTAGATGGGAAAAAGACCTAGGAAGGCAGCTCACGCGCAAGGAGTGGGAGGGGATCTACCACAGGCCCCGGCACTCGGCCTACCACACGGGCCTCACTGAGACACTCACAAAAGTGGCCACCTACTGGTATCACACCCCAGAACGCATACACCGCTGGGATCCCCAAGTCAGTGACCGCTGTTGGAGGGGTTGCGGAGGGTTGGGCACACTGGAACACCTGCTGTGGAGTTGCGAGCACCTGCAGACATATTGGACTTCTATTTTAGACCTGATAGACCTCCATTTAGACACCCAGCTCCCCCGATTCCCTGCCTATGTGTTGCTGGGACTTCCCAACACATTGATGTACCCCTAAAGTCTATGAGAGGGAGACTAATAGCGCTTGCACTAGGGGCAGCGGTGCAAAACATTGTGGCCCGCTGGAGGGATCCTCAACCACCTGTGCAATTGGGCTGGCTGCACAGACTCTGGACCATTCTGGGAATGGAGAAGCTGTCACTGACCACGGCGGGCAGAGGAGACGAATTTGCGGACCTCTGGCGGCCTTTTCTGTCGCTTCTTACAGGGGAATTCAGGGAACTGAGCTGTCCCCGATACCTGAGATTGCTGCATCTGGCAGACACACCTCTCTCAGAGCCTAAGACAAAACCCCGCAAAAAGGCATCCCAGAATTAGGGTTCCCTCCGTGATGCCCTAGCCTCTACTACTGATTTCTTTAGTGTTTCCTTTCTTTTACCTCAGCGGACAAGGGGGATACCGACTGATTCTCAGGCTTTCAAACGCGGCTGGCCCGGCTGGGTTGTAGGAGGCATGCCGTGTTAAAATTGCATCGTAAAGCACCTGCATTGGCGTTGGCGCAGCGACTGTTTTGTCACTGTTCGGCCCTTGCCTCCAAAAGCACTGGTCGGTGTATTGGCTTTCAATAGAAAGATTTAATACTAAAGTAGATGCCTTAAACTACTTCATTGAACTAGAATACATGAGTCAGTAAGGCAGCCACATTTTAGATACTCCAGCCATAAGGGTGACATAGCAATCACAGATATATGAAAACCATTCAGTGAATTGGTCACATTTCATCTGAAACACACCAGGATTCAGGGGCACTCCAATTTCCACAGGAACAAAAGATTGAAAGTGTAACAGTAAATATGTACATGGTGACCGCTTAACAAAAGCTGTGCCAAAAAAAGTATATTTTTATGAAAAATGTAAAAAAAAAAATGTCATGGCACAAAGGACCTGGAAAGGTGAAAGTGAGGCTTTTTCAGAGTTCTTCACATTGTGGTACATTTACTATTATACAGACAACGAAATGGCAGACTATAAGCACCAAGATGCAAAGTAGTAGGAGCTAAAGGATAGGACTTGCTAAACACATCATGCCTCCACATGCAAGTTTGACAACTCATATTTGGAGAACTTCGTGGAAAAGCTTTGTTAGCCCTGGCATCTTTTGTTGTGTTTTGCCCTGTCTTTTTGTTTCTAACCTCCTGTTTTTAACCGTGTGCTGAACTTCCATTTGCTGTGTTTAGTTACTCTGGGCACTTTACAACTGATGATCAGTGCTGAAGTGCTTGTGCTCTGTGTCTGGATGGTAATGGTATTTGGTTTCTCCATGATTGGCATTTTGATTTACTGGTAAGTCCCTAGTACAATGCACTAAATGTGCACAGGGCCTGTAACTAGTAGGCCTACAGCACTGATTGTGACACCCACATTAGTAGCCCTTCAACCTTGTCTCGGGCCTGCAACTGCCTAGCCTGTGTGGACAGCTTAAAGTGCCATGTCGACCTGGCAAGTTCACCTACTTGCCAATGCCAAACCATCCATTGTATTACATGTAAGGCACCCCTAAGGTAGGCCCTAGGTAACCCCAAGGGCAGGATGCAATGTAGTTAAGAGGTAGGGCATGTACCTTTGAGTTTACATGTAATGGCATTGAAAAACTGCTAGATGCATATTTCACTACAGCAAGGCACATCTCTCCAATAGGTTAGCATTAGAGCTGCCGTGCAACACTGTACAAGTGCAACTTTCAATTGGGAGAAGAGAGAAAATTGAAGTTTGGTGTCTCTGGATTCACAATTTTAAAACACATCTTTTAGTGAAGTTAGTTTTTAAATTATAGGTCTGAAAATGCCACTTTTAGATGTTGCCATTTTCTTACTCTAACTATTCTGTGCCCCTGCCTGTCCCTAGAATACACCTCTGGGTGGAGTGACAACTGGGCTTTGTGAATTCACTCTAGACAGCCTTACACAAAGGGAGCTGAGGTGTGCCTGATGGCCCATCACCAGGCTGATGAGCCTTCCTGAACTAGAGTGGTGGGAGGAGCTGGCACTTGCACCTGAATAGGGGTGAATTTGCATAAACCCCTGTAGTGTGTCTGGAGCCAGGGCCAGGAAAGGCAGGATCTTGTGCATGCCACTTTGTTGCTTGCTTTGCTGTGTTGGCCTGCTGCCTGCAGTTTCTTGTCTGGGAGCGAGAGGACTGGACTTTACTCTCCACATCCTGCATCTAAAGTTTCTCCAAGTGTTTGACTGAGTTTGCCTCCTTTTGCTGGAGTCTCAGGGACAACAAATACTTCACCTGCATCTTGCTACCAACACCTGGGCTCCTCTGCTGTGAGTCCTACTCTGCTAAATGGTACCAAATCCAGACCTGGGCCCTTAGAAGTGAGTTTTTGTGCTGCAACCAAGAAACCAACACATCCACTCTAAAGAGTAATTTTGGAACCGGCACATCACTGCGAAATCGCCGCTTCGCCTCTGTCTGTACCGAAGCTGTGGTCCCCGCTCATTGAGTGTGTGACGCATCAACCGCAACTTACAAAGCAGCTCAACTTTGCCGCAGCACCTCCGAAGAACCACCACTGCGTGAGTTTTGAACACCCCCTCATTGTAGTCTGTGATGCACCATTTCGAAGCTGATGCAGTCCAGACCTTCTGTGGCTTCAACCAAAGTAACGCCTTCAGCCCAGAAGTTCAACATTGATGGTGTGAAATTGATGCATTGTGCTTTTGACACCCACTCAACATCACCTTCATGAACCGAGGCCTCACACCAGTAACCGATGCATCACCTCCTCTGCACACTGCATTGCCCCTGAGTGGTAAAGCTTCAATGACCTGGCACCGCCTTCAGGAACCAACGCACCACCTGCATCCCAGACCCCTAACCTCCTCTGTGCCTCAAATCGTCTTCAAGTTCCAATGCATCCAAGGTACTGTCAGCTGGTCTATTTGACTCCTGTGTCCGGTCCATGCTCCATCACAGTCTAACTGAACTTTTGGATTTGTCCCAGTCAAGTGCAACCAGATCGCCCCGGTTGCAGCTATTGCTTTCTAAGCACTGAATTTTCATTTAATCTTGAAAACTTCATATCGTGACTTGTGTATTTTGAACTTTTGTCATTTTGGTCTAGTTTTACTCAGATAAATATAGGCTATTTTTCTAAACTGGTGTGCAGTACTTTTGTGGTGCTTTGACTGTGTTACTGTGTATGTGTGTGTGTGTGTGTATGTGTGTGTGTGTGTGCGCACACAGATACTTTACACATTGCCTCTTTAGTTTAGCCTAACTACTCTGTATCAAGCTACCAGAAGGTGAGCACAGGTAAACATTTAGAGTGTACTACACTTACCCTGACTGTAGCGGTGGGCCCTACTTAGACAGGGTGCACACCTCTGCCAACTAGAGATCCCATTTCTAACAAGCCATATGAAAATATGCTCATTTTCCCAAATAGTTTCCAGAAAAGACTGCCAAAAACCTTCTTTTGATCGAACTTACTGTCTGAACCCCATGGCTGATTGGATTGCGTGTTAATAGACTGCTGGAGTATCTCAGGACAAGGTCATTTTTTGCTTTGCTTATTGCATTTTTTCCCAAAACATTGGGTCTTATTTAGATGTTGGTGGGTGGGTTACTCTGTCACAACAGTGACGGATATTGCATCCACTGAAATATAAATCCCATAATATCCTATGATCTAAGTTAGGCCCTTAGTTTGGCCGGCGCCTATTTTTTTAAAGTGCAGCCACCTATAATTTTTAACCAATCTTAAAAAATAAAAACTTTAATAGTACCATCTTACTCGTCTCGTGACAGTTCAACGTGGTGTCTCACCTACATTTCAGACTTCTCCCTGAATTAGATCAATGGAGGCAGTTACACAAATGGAAAAATACCACAGTTTTATCAGCTCCACATATGTTTTCCATCCCATTGCATAAAGAACCCATAGTCAGATGTACTAAACATTTTAACAGTTGCAAACACTGCAATTTAGGGTTTGCGACCATTGATATACTTTATCCTATGTACTACTCCCATTTTAGAAGTTGGACAAGTTTTTAGACTCCTAAAATGGGATTTTTAATTCATATTGATTCAGTATCTGAAAGGAGAATGTTGTAGGAATCCTTTATAAATAACAAATTGGTTGCATACGTGTCAAAATGTTATGACCGAAATCCAGTCGCAAGACATTGAAAATTTACTGACACCTCAAAGGAGGTGGTAACCACCTCACAAAAGGAAAGGGGGCCCAATGGGATCTCTTCCGTTTCGTGAATATAAAAAGAAACATTTGATGAAAAGTAAGCAGGGGTCCAGTGGCTGTTTAATATCTAAATAGATTTGGCTTTAACATCATTCCGTCGGCTGGTTTGCATTGCAATGTACGACGGATTATTTTACAACTCAAAAGTACACATTACATTTATGATATCATAAATCCATTATATACAGAAATCAACTTTGTTTTTGATTTTGAGCCTTTTTTTACACATTTTAATCTGGAACAAAAAAATAAGCAAGACACATTAGATTTGCCAACACATGTTAATTACCTGTACATTTGTATACTGTTTCTATAGATTACTTTTTGCAACTGAGGTGGATCGCATTAGTGTATTTGCAAATGGCCCTGGTGCAATAATTGCAATCCACATTTAAACTAATTCTCCCCATACTTTTATTTGAGTGCAAATTTAATGCTAGTGCAAGTTTCATTGCTGACACGTTCCCCTGCTTAGCTTCATGGTCCTACAAGCGGGTCATGGCCGACACAGCGAGCAGAGCACTGCCCTAAGATGACATGCTTCTGGTTTGAGAAAATAGCAAGGCTATTCTTGAATCAGTCGTGTGGGCTACAGAAGTGCCTTCAATTAAGAACGGCTCTTCTCACATATCTAATCTCGTTCTGGAGAGAATTAAAAAATCCGTTTTGTTTGCCCTAGGCAATCTCATTATCTCGTCTTAGTTGCCCCGGTCTCTTGTGGGTTTTCCTGTGCCTGAAGGCGATTAAGTTTCCAATGCTGTGCATTAGAGATCACAAAATCACATCAGACAGATGCAGGAAATGTGAGTGATGTGAAAGAAGAAAGAGTAGAAAATGAATGACAGAGGACTCGCAAAAAAGTCCCCAGTAAAAACCACAGAGAACTGAAAGCAGACTCCAGCCCCTTCCAGGATAACATGGGGCATCCGTTCTCCAGGATGAGCAAATATTTGAACACGCTCTCTTTTTTTTCAGCCAGATGAAAAGGAAAAGCAATGGATACAGAGACAACCAATGTATTTTTATTAAGAGGTTTTTTTCTTTTATATGACGGCATCTGGAACCAATTAACAGAAATAAAGCCTCGAGGATCTTCTTTTGAAGAATTAATAAAAAGTGCATACTATTACATGATTGACAGGAGAAGACTAGGTACAAAAATATAGAAACATGTGGCTGAGTCTTAACCTGGCAATAAGAAACCTACACCAAGATTGCAAAGCCCTGGGGCAGAAGAAGAGGTTTCATTAGGAAAAGAAATAGAAGAATTTGTCATTTTGTCGAAATCACGTGCATTGCATTTGCTTATCGGAGTGGGTGATTTGTGACATCTTTTGATGAATTGTCTCAAGAAAGCTTTTTTTTTTTTAAAGAATGCGCCTGATAATAAAATGCAGAATGAAATACCTATTTGAAATATTATGACATACTTCCCTCTTACGTGCTGCGCCTTCCCTTATCCATGGGTTGAGAAATATCTTTGTACACGCACCATGGTGTTTTGGTGTTTGCTGAAATGATAAAATGATGGATCTCAGAGGCGGATGCGCCAATTAGGTGGAATCTGTGAACAAAAACAGAATCTGCACCCCAGAATGCAGAAGTGCACTGGGACTTTTGGACTATGAACAGATGAGTGGTGGGTGTGAGGCTGTGAGCTAAAGTCTTTCAGCACATGATCAACAGAGTTCAAAGTAGAACAAAATAAAACAGGGCACTGTGCCACGTGGAATTGTGGATTCGGAGGGACGAGGTCAAAGCAAAGTAGAGTTTAAATACCTCCCAAGCCCCCAGGTGCTTGAGGTAAACAATCAGCTTTAAGGAGAGCATCAAGTACAATTGTAAAATAAGAAGTTGCATGATTTAAGTGCAAAAAAGAAAAATTACTTAATCTGAAAGTAGTGGCACAATTTTAAAATGAAAGTAGTGGATCACCACTCCAGATTGCCCCCATCCGGCTCACTTTGAAGCTGTTAAATGGCACTATCAATAAAATTCAAATGAACCAACACTTGATGTACCAACCAATCAAATGGTTTAAGATCAGTTGTTCTTCATAAGGGCATTATGCTGTGCTGTTCTGTATATCCTTGGGTGTCTTAATATGTGTCAAGCTGACCACCAGAGTTGTGGATCACCAGTGGCGGCTCTTCCGCTCACGAGCTGTGTAAAAGAAAAAAGAAAATGATGATAATTGGAGTTATCGTCATTTTTGTTTTTAGTATCGTCATTGCGGAGCGCGGCTTGGCTCGCCGGGCGTTGGGGAGGAGGGGTGGTTGCTGCACTCTAAATTGCGCACAAAGCTTTGGCTGGCTGTCTTGGTTCGGCCAAATCCTCATGGGCACTTTGCATGTTCTCCACGCAGGCTGCATTATAGCCTGGGTGGAGAGAATGCCCAGGCTCCCTGTCCCTGTTAGAGCGCCGGACCACAGCTTTCAGACCAATCACATTGCAGCCTTGTGATTGGCTCGGGGGCGTCTGGGTGCTTCTCAATTACAAGGCTGCATAGCAGCCATGTGATTGGCCCAGGGAAGCCTGGGTGCTTCCTGGAAGGCGCACAGAGGAGACATGGGATAGATGGAGAAGAGATGCGGCGATTAGGTAAGTACATTTTTTTTTGGGAGAGATCCCGCCCATCCCCATTCCTTGCCTTGCCACCCCTGTATCCCAATGAAAACAGTTTCAAATAAACGCTTCAATTCTGCTTGCCTTTTTGTAATTACAATTAGAACACTCGATTTGTGAGAGCTCCTTTGAAGACAATGGATTATTTGGGGACTAATACTATTTTAAAGTGTGTCTTTGTGTTTCTCCCTTTTTATTTTAGAACATTCTATTCTCAGAGGGTGGGATATTCTAATAGGCTTATAGGTCTTCTGCCTCTGCCTTGAGGATTGTGTACACATATCTCAAAGCGGCATGTCGTCAGTTGCAGAAAGGCCTGATTAATCCCAGAAAAGCTACTTTCTCTATGGTATAGCTCACAGATGTTCTGACCCTGACATTTATGTCTTTAAGTGGGATGAAAAAACTCGCGGGTCTCTAAAAGGGGACGGGCAAGCCTGCTAAGGGGATATGCAAAACTGTTAAAGGAGCGTTGGCTACACAATTATTAATGAGAACTGGAATTGTGTGCTTAATAAATTCATAAAGTCTCATTCAACAAAGAGTAATAAAATAGAACAAAAGTGTAATTAATTACCCAAAGCAATAAAAACAATAAACACTTCAGAATACATATGCAGAATTGAATGGGGTAAGGCAAATCCTTTATATTTGTTGGAAATAGTAAAAAACCGTAGAAATCTCTTTCAGTGTTTCCTAATACCCCAGAAGATGTTTATGTTGTCTATTGTGCTGAGGTTTCACGCAACATTGTTCCCCTTTCCCTTTTCTCAGCCAAAACGTGACATACAGCTTAGAGTCAAATGTTTCAGGTGGAGCACTGTTGAGAATTACACATAAGCATGTACAAAATGTGTCTATAACAAGTGAGGCCCTTATTGGCGAACCAATCAAATTCACTGTCCATACAAGCAACTAATTTTTATATTCCTCTTGAAGGAACATCACTGTTTGGTGGTCCAGAAGTCATGGAGTTTGATAGTTTCTGCCTCTGGTACATCTTGCAGTCCTCATAAAGGTGACCAATCCTGGTCAGGCTATTGTTCAGAAATGTTACTACTTTGCAGAGTTATACCAGCCTCATCACCAGTTCCTTGACCTGCAGAAGCTCCCTCTCTAATAGTTGTTGCTTCAGGGATGGTAGGAAGTCAAACATTGAAAATTGCAGATTTGTGCTTCAGAGCAGATACAGCCGAACCACCAGTAACCATTTTAAATTTAGAACCCCTTTCCTGAAAATTGTGCTGATGCATCTGGAAAGGAATTGTATTATTTTACTGGTTTGAAGTTTCTGATTGAGAAGGCCTTGCGTCATGCAATGAAAATATTTAGCGTCTTATCTGTAACCAAAAGGGAACAGTTTGCTCCAGTAATCAATTAAACAAAGTCAAAGTACCATCTGGCAAACAGATATTTCTATTCATTTTGCTCTGCTCCTGGAAGGATCTCTCATTGTGCAGTGTATTTTGCTGCAAAATTAGGTCAACAATTTGATATTTCAATTTTGAATTAGTCACACGAGTAGTTGCATTGAGATAGTTAGAAAAAGTTAGCTAAGAATTCTAAGCACTGAATTTAGGAATTAATAAGGGGAAAGTCATTGTAGAGTGTGCAAATATTCTTGCAAACCTCTCAATTAACTTTCCCTTTTAAAGGGTATCTTCACTCAGAGGTACATTTAGCCACTCAATTAAAGATATTTCATGCTACCACGCTCAATGCTGCTACTTGTATCGATTTCAAACTGGAGAATATTTTAGAGGATCCAGCTGGGATTTAAACATGTGTTTATGGCTGCCAAATATGGATTTGTGGAATAGATGCATTAGCCTACTGAGCCACAAGACCCTGCATATGTGGTATGCTTTCTTTAGTGGTGGACCCAGTATGAGCATGAGTAAGATAAGGCGACAGTACACAGTGACCTATGCTTACCCTACTGGTCTGGCAAATTGATGCATTTCAACATATACATTTAGAGAAACAAATACAAAAGTAAAACATGTCAAAAGTAGGTTACAACCAGTGACATTATTGTTAAATGTTGTTCATTGCATATAAAGACAGAATAATTGGAAAATAATACATTAGGACACACCAGACTTTATACTTTGTTGTTCGAGCAGCAGCTTCTAGCCATTGTACAACCTCAACACATGTGTAAATGACAGGAAATTGTGTCGGAAAAAGATGGCAACACAGGGTTTCACAGAAGGGCAGGGAGGGTGGACCCAGACACGGCATTGACAAGGATCAACAGGTAGGGGTGGCCTACCCCACACCGGGCCTTGTCAAAAACATCATGTTAATGTTATGTGTATGTCTGTTTGTAATTTAAAAAATACACTCACCACTCTAACAAAAATGATTAATGCATTCATTTAATTGCTAGTCGAGCTGGATCTGATATTTTCTGTGATGTACTGGATTTATTTAATGTAAAGCAGCAAAGACACTTATTGTTTTTTATTGGTGAGGAGTTTGCTACAAATGAATGCAGAGGAACAGATTTTGCTTGTATGTAGTTGAATATTGTCATAATGATGTTGATGGAAGTGCTTTTTTGCGTTTCAATTAAGTTGGCATTAGAGGCAATAATCAAGTGGTTGTACTCATTTCTTGTAGTTTTTAGCTAATCGCGTTCAATGAAAGGTTGTTTCGTTGATGTTCCAAGTATCAATTTTAATTAAAACAGCATTTTTGGCTAGGTTTTTGCTATAGAGATATCATATACATACATCTTATTATTATTAATATTTTGAGTTTTATATATAGCTCTAGCCAGACCCGAAGGTATCAGAGCACTTTACATGATATGTGATAACGTTTACAAGAGGTACATGAGGGGCTTCATGAGTCATAGTTGAGCAATACATACATATATATAAAAGAGATAACATGAATGACTACCTACTTTCATAGCAACCTGTTGGCACCAGGCAATTTCCCAAACCACAACAAATGGCAGTAATTTGACCACTTTTAGCACTGGACGCACAATAAGGCGTGGCTTACGCCGACCTTCCTAAAAATATTTTACAAAAGCACACTGCAATAATTTTTCCGAATATCAATTTATGCTTGTATCCAATTTTTGTTTGTTCGGGTGTTATTAATGTTTTGAGTTTTATCCTGTCCAATTTAATACAAAATCTATACATAATTTTGGAGAAAATCCCAAAAGTAAAACACCAGCTTGACTATTCTTCGCTGATGATACCTCATTGTGGTGAACTTCTAAAATGAGTAAAATCATTTTCATAAAAGAATTGAAGAACTTTGACCAAAAAACTACAGGAATAATGAGTAAGTGGGACAGAAAACGACACAGAAAACATAGGGGAAAAAAGACACAAAGTTCATGGAAAACATGAAGAGACAAGATATCATGGTATAGGTGGAATTCAAAGCACAGTGGTGTAGCAAAGGTAGGTATGCTATGGTGCAATTAATTGTACACATATAAGGGTATAGGGACTAGGTTATAAGTAGGGCAAGTGTCACTTTGATACAAGTAGGGATACAGATTTTAAAGTATAAGTGGCATGGGTACTGTTGAATGGGTATGAATAGAAATACTATGGTCTAATAGAGACAAAAACAGGGGAAAATGTTTTAGGGCATTGATATCTGTACGAGGTGTGGGAGCGGGAGAAGTACTATAGCATATGAATGGATAGCATCAAAGGGATACAGAGAGGAGTATGGGTTTTGGGATATAAGCAGGGTTTGAGATACTTTGCTGGAGGAAGGGAGATGCACCTTAGTAAAGGTGGAGGTAAAAATGCTAGGTAACCATAGTGGCATAAAGGTAAACGTAGAAGTAGAGGAAGTAGGGCATAGATACAAGGTGTAGAGGTACAAGGGTGGAGCTATTGACTGAAGAGACTAGACGATAGGTAGGATTTAAAGGACAAGCATATGATATGGAATATATGTATTAGGGTAGATGTATCATACATATGCATGAGTAGTGGAAATAAGTTAAGAAAATAAATGGTTGAGGGAGAAGGTGGGGACTGGTCATTGTATAAGAAGAGCAATGAAGAGAGGAAGGAAGTAAAAACAGAGTAGGTGGAGAGGGAGTAGGATGGTAGACAGGGAGAGGGAAGAATGAGCATAGATACAGAAGAATAAGAAGAGATCATGGGGTAGGATCTCTTTGTAAAAAAGAAACAAGTGATCTGTTTGACCCTAGAAAAAAACAGAGTGAAAGAAACTCAACATGAAAGGCTTTTCACCAAGATGGATTGGGCATTCTAGGTATTAAGGTCAAATTAATTTCTCCCTCAAAAAACATAATAATGCTGACCCTTTCAGGAGATATACATATGCATTACGTGACGTCTTGTGAAGTCTCAGAATTACATTCTCAGCCCCTGCATTAAACGATTAAAATAACTCCAATTATGTCATCATTGCAAAAATCGCAATTTAGGCAACGAAAAGTTCTCTTTTAGTGTGCAGAGGACAAATAATCGGACATTTTTGTTATTTTACTGCCCTCAATATATGTCCTTCACATTCTGATTGCTAAAGCAACAGAATGTTTGTTTTTGTGGTCATAGAATATTTAAATTCCGATCATGTTGAAAGACGCCCCAGTCTTTCAAAATAAGTCGTTTTATTCTCTTATTTGTTGATGAGAAAACCTCCAAAAGAAACCTCACCATTTGAATCTCTTGGTTGCAATTATGTTCATGAATTTAATAAAATGTGTCTGGGTACCGCATTTAACAGTAAAAAAATGGGATATATATTTATTTTTATTTTGTAGAATATTGTGTTGCAGGCGATTCAGAATCACTTTTTATTTATAAAGTTTGAGAATCCGAATGCTACATTATTGTGCTCCTAATGGGGATATTTGTGGCAAGTAAGGTATTATATTGGTTCATTATTTTGATGTGTAAATAAATAGCAAGAACAAAACCATGGTTTCAAATTTCAAAAGTGGCTTCCAAAAACATTGTCAACGATCAGTGTAAAGTCTATACGCCGCTCACATCTGTGATGCAGTGGCGGCGTAAAGCAATCACCTTGCTGTGACGGATTTACAATGTGACGCATCTACAGAGATGTGTCACGCTGTAAACCTCTACGCCACATTATACCTGCGTCAGGTATAATGTGGGCGTACCGTCGCAGTGTGGGCGGTCTGTCGCAGGAAAGCCTCGGAAAAGTGCCTGAGTAAAATCTACAAGATTTCCCTCTGAGAAAATTTTGAAAAAAGAGTGACAAATCGTGCATTTTCAAGCAAATTTGAGAAAGCAAGAAGGTTAATAAAACAATTGTGAAAGTGCAGTTATTACATTACTAAAGAGAAGTCATATAACATAGGTAGCTGATTATTCGGTATAACCACAGAGTTTCATAACAGACTTCGAGATACAATGCTGAGTAATATCAAAGGAAGAATTTTTATTAGCCACAGTGCTGTGCCAAGACTCCAAGAGACAATATGGAAACATTAAAAACATGAAAAAGGACCAAGGTGCTGAAAAAAGCCTTGAACATAAGCTTCCCAGCCCGGGACATGAGCTCAGCAGCACCCACATGTTTAACGAGCATACCTGCCTCGCCCAGGGAACTGGAAACCAAACACAGGGGAGTATTACACATTTAACACACCAGAAACCAGCTACCAACTTCATTCTTCATGCTGAACAAATCAAACATTCACCCCCAGTCACAGATCTCGGTTAAATCCATTTTTTTTCATGCCACACCACTCCAGGTTAGACTCAGCCATATGCAAATCAGTCTTGACGCTGCTCCCCATGGGAATAGCCCAGCCCGAACTGCCGGTCCCGGTCTTCCCTGGACCTGAAACAAGCACCCTAGAACCAGTTTCGGGGTATCATCCCTCATCAGCCAGGCTAGCTTGTATCCAGTGGGTGTAGTGAACACGGGACCCACGTCTGGGCCTACCCGTCCCACTTAGGGCAAACAAAGCAAACTGGCAGTTTGTGCTGGACTGTTCCCATGAGGAGCAGAGTCAAGACTGATATGCATATGACTGGGTCCAAACTAGGGTGGCATGGTGAGCAAAAGAACAATGGATTAAACCCAGCTGTCTTGACTGGGGGTGAGTGGTTGAAAAGTTTCAGCACTCAGTCAATCATCTTGTGTTTATTATAGAAATCGCAGCACTTGGTCTCTCTCTCTTACTCGTCTTCCCTGACTCATCTTCTCTCTTCTCCTATCCTTCTAACTCTCCTCTTTCTTTCTGTCTCTTTCTTTATGCTCCTCTCTCCTGCTCTATCTTCATCTTCTATTCTTTCTCTTTATCACTTCTGTCTCTCCCCTCTCTTCCTCCTTCCTCTTTCGTTCATTCTCTCTCTTTCTCCACCTACCATTTTTTACCTGTCTTGCTCTTGCTTACTCTCTCTGCTTCCTCACTCTAGTCTGCCCCTTTCTCCTTTCTTTGTGCTTTGTCTTTTCTTTTCCCTCTGTATCTCCCAATCACTCTTTCCATATATTTCTCTCTCCTCCAAGTGTTGACAATTTTTCTCCTCCTCCCCTCTTTCACTACTTTTCTCTCTCTCCCTCGGCATGCTCTATTCTCTCCCTTATGTTTCTTTTGTCGCTCACCCCACCTGCATACTCCTCCGACCCCTTAATCAGTACTCAGTCGGCACCTTATCTTCTTGGGCACAATACACAGCACTCTGCCAGGCTGCCCCGGGCCACCGAAGGGGGCCACCTAAGAGGGCGGCCACCCAAAGCAGTGGTCTAGTGTTGGGGACCAGGAGGGTCCCCAGTGATGTCACTTCCGGGGGGAGGGGCGGGTCCGAGGGTATATGGCAGGGGGGTCGCTGGCCTGGCAGGTGGAGTTACAGGGCGATCCAATGCTGGAAGGTACAGAAGGGCACCTTCTACAGGAGCACAGGAAGGGTGCGAGAGCCAAATATACCCCGGGAGATCCTCGGTGGGATCCTGGAGGAGTGACAGCGCCCCGTTAGTCCTTCGGGCGGTTGTGGACCTGAGCAAACGGGGGTTGCCTGCATCGCTCCGCCCCCCAGAGGGGGAGGGGCATGAGTAAGGGGTGGACTGGAGGTCCGCCGGGGGGAGGTGGTTAGCCCCCCCCCAAAAAATTGACAACGCCCCCGCGGTTAACACCACAGGGAGTTTATGGCTCATCAGGTGGGCTGGTCGCTACCATATGATAACCCAATATGTTGGCATAATGTTTATGCAAATAAAGCTGCAACAACTTTCTCCCAAAAAACATTGTGTGGTGTCTGTTATTATGGGAAATTGTTGTGAGCGGTCTGGGGTATGGGCCGATGTTGGCACTATTACTCCATAAACTGAAGACCCAGCACTCTCTCAGGACGGACTGGATACTGCACGATGCCGTTGCTACACCAATTAGTTTGTCCTCGCTATACACCGGATTGGTACGAGCCAGACCCCCGCACCCACCTCCCATTGAAAACTGATTAACTTTCCTCCTAAGAACGAATATTCACCCAAAGTTCATCTGTACTGAACGTTTTCTGTGCGTTTCCTGTCTGGACGTAATACTTAACGCTCCTTCGACCTGCCCTGAGGTGACGGGGCTGTGCCTGCCTTTGACAAATACTAGAATGTGCGGCCTTTTTACCACTTGGTTATTGCACAGGGGAACAAAAGGGGTTTGCTGAAGTGCCACGTATTGGCTAAAGAGTTTACACTTGGGCAAAATGGTGCAAAACGTACATGCGCTTTACTCCCTGCTTACATAAATATTTTGAAGCAAACTGGGATTTCCTCGACACAATGTTTGTCGCACGTGAGCAAAAAAGAAAGCAAGTCCATTTTACATCGATCTCCCTACCCGACTGTGTCACGAATAAGGAACAGACCAAAACATGTACATGCTTTTAGCAAATCTTTTTCTCTTTCTGCTGTCATGCAATAGGCACAAACAGAGCTAAATTGACGCTTACATCATTTGCAGTGGTGCAAAACAGTGTGTCATGTTTTACTCCTGCACCTGCAGTTGCTTCCCCACTATTAGTAGTGAGGTGGGAGGGAGTGCCTAGAGGGAGCCCAAAAGCCGAAACATCAGCCCTTTGCATCCAAACTGCGCTGCATGCTGGAAACAGAACACATGCACAAAAAAAAAACAGAGCGAGAAACGATGTAACACTGACTGAGGTCTACTATGCACTTGTGCATAGATTAGCGTGTCTGTTTTTTGTACGTGTGTGCATGTCAGTGTGTCTCGGTATTTATAGTTGAATTAATAAGGCACGCAGCTACCCACAGGGGGTCTCCCGGCGCCAATAGAAAAGTGCTTACAAATCACAGTTATTATTGAGGGAAAAGCCAGGTTTTAAGGTCTCTGCAGAATTTCAACAAAGATGGTTCGAGTTTCAATGTCACCGGGAGAGAGTTCCATAGTCTGGGGCAATGCAAGAGATGGAGCGTCCACCCATTCTCGTCAATTTGAAACGCGGAATCAGGAACTTACCTTGGGATGAGGATCTGAGAAGAGGAGATGGGGAGTATTGTTGAACAAGAGACTGTAAGTAGGTTGGAGCTGACCCTTGTTTGATCTTGTGCATAAAGCAAAGAGCTTTAAATTTGACTTGATTTTCGCTATGGAGCCAGTGAAGGTCCTTGAGAAAGGGGGAGATAGAAGATTTCCACAGGACCTTACAAAGGAGGCAGGCTGCCGAGTTCTGGACAAGCTGAAGTCTCCTCTGAATCTCCAAGGTGACTCCCAGGTAAAGCACATTGCCGTAGTCCAGGCGAGAGGTGATCAGAGCCTGGACCACCGAACGCCTCGTCGAGACTGGGAGCATCCATAAGATCTTCCGGAGCCACCCCAGGATGGAGAAACAGGTGGCTGCCACCTTAACCACTTGGTGGTGCATGGAGAGTGAATCATCCAGAACGAAGCCAAGGTTGCGGACCTGCGTCACTGGAAGGGGTGGAGGACCCATTTCTGACGGCCAATGAGCGGGGCTCCAAAGGTGCTTGAGCTTGCCCAGAATGACCACCTCCGTCTTATCTCCGTTCAGTTTCAGGAGGTTTGCCTGCATCCACTCTGCCACTCGGCTAAGTCCTAGTTTGAGAGCAGATGGATTATTTGCTTCCGCCGAGGTGAGGGAGAAGAGAATCTGGGTGTCGTCAGCGTATGAGTAAAGGGAAAGACCTGCGTCTTCAACGATGGTTGCTAGGGGCCTCACGTAGATATTAAAGAGCATAGGGCTCAGAGAGGACCCCTGCGGCACCCCATACGCAGATGAACAAATAGAGGAGGAAAAACCAGAAGAAACAACCTGAAATGTCCGGTGGCTTAGAAAAGAGGCCAGCCAGGCAAGAGCAGAGCCAGTCACCCCGGCCACGTTTAGCGCTCTCAAAAGAATGGAGTGTGAGACCGTGTCGAATGCGGCGTTTAAGTCTAAAAGAATAAGCGCCGAGGTCTCACCATGATCCAGGCGAGTGCGTAGGTTCTCACTGACCCCCAAGAGGGTAGTTTCAGTGGAGAAGTGGGAGCGGAACCCTGATTGGGACTGGTGTAGAAATCCTGTAGTCTCCACATGAGAAGTGAGGTGTGTGTTAATATGCCTCTCCAAGATCTTTGAGAACATGGGCAGCAGGGAGATCGGTCGGAAGTTGGCAAGCGTCTTGGGATCTGCGCCAGGTTTTTTAAAGAGCGGAACCACCAAAGCTCTTTTCCATTTGTCCGGGACAATGGATTCCCGTAGTGAGGTGTTCAAAAGCTCCTGAATAACTGAAAGAACATCAGGAGATAGCTGCCGAAGGATGTCTATGGGGATTGGATCCAAAGGGGAGCCTGAATTTACTTTCGCCATACAGGCGAAAAACGAGTTTGAATCGAATAATGGCCACTCCGAGATCTGCGTTTCCGGAAGTGGGGGATCTAATATGTACAGAGTGGAGGAGTCAAGAGGGGACTTGGGGGAGGACAGAGAAAGGGCGTTGTAGATAGTTTCGACTTTTGATATAAAAAAGTCTGCAATTTCATTGCATTCCATTTCCCCTAGCGCAGGTGGGGTGGGAAAGGGTGTTAGAGCCTGCTAACTTCTTGACCATAGAGAAGAGAGCTTTCGGACGATTAATAGCCCTTTCAATAGACTCTGCGACAAAAAAGGCTTTCGCCTTCCTGCAGGCTTGATGGTATCTCCTGAGTGCTGATCGATAGATCAGTTTGTCATTAGGAGCGTAGGCTTTTCGCCAGGATCGCTCCAGGTGTTTACATTCGGACTTCATTACCTTCAGATCGTCCGTAAACCATGGGGCTGGGGCAAGGTGTGGGATGGGTCGTCGAGGACGTGGCGGCAAATGGCGGTTGATGTTAGAAGTTAGCCAGTGAGATGCTTCCTGAACCAGAGAGGTGCACCTAAGTTTGGTATCGGAGCGGGTGGCGGTGAGTGAGGCGTTGAACACCGAGATGTTCAACCTAGTCCAGGCTCTGTGGTTTGCCATGGTGCCAAAGCAGGGCATGCCTTTCGCGGTATCAGCAGGCAAAGTAAAGTGAATCGCAAAGTGGTCAGACCAATCAAGGGGGAGGGCAGGAGAGGTGCAGTCAAACAAGATGTCGGTGTGCGTGTCTGTTTGGATATGTGTAAGTCTGAATGTGTGACGGCATGTCTGAATAAGTATATTTGTGTGCGTGTTTGTGTGTAGATTATTGTAGTCACTGTAAAGTCATCAGCAATGTTGAGTTAAATGTAAAAGCTAAGAGCGGGAATTTCTGACTACATGAAATGCAAGATCTGTTTTACTTCGACTATTGAAGAGCTCTACCACATGCTTCTATGCAGCTGTAATGTGGCGTGGGGGTTGATGGGGATTTAGCTGAAGAATACAGTCACACACTCTCTCGTTCTATTACACACCAACATGCAATCGTTCTTCATTACACAATCATGAAAACGCAAGCACGCACATACATGTGCAAACTTACGCAAACAAAGTCTCTTTACTTGCCCTCTCTCTCACTCAAGCACGCACTGGCACAGAAGCACATGACATGGGTCTTCCTCTTGCGCGTACAGGTACAGACAAAACATACAAACCCTTACTGTATCTCTCACACTGAAATATACAACAAGCGTGTGTTTCGCTCATCTTCAAATGCCTAGATGTAAATGCGCAGTAGTACTTTCAAAGTCACAAAACCCACTCTTGCTCTCACTCACTCATAGGTACATACTTGCTCTACCTCGTCAACACAGGCATGTACAAACTCGCACACACTTTACAGTGGCCGCTTGCAATACTCGCGGGGGGGTCGCGCGGGGGGGGGGCAGGGGGTAAAAATAAAGTTTAAAAAACCTTGAAAACTTTCCTGACCGGGTCTGCACCGCCTCTGCTGTTTGCTCCTGGTCCGTGTTGGCGCCTTCATGAGTAGCTGGTGGCAACCCCTCTCAGCCAATCCAGACGCTGCTCCAGCAGCACCAATATTGACTTGAGCAGGGACTGTCCTCATCCATAGGAGACCGGGGGTCCGTGGCCACTGGCCAGTAGCAACACTCGCCCTCCTAATGCAGGGCACTGCAGGCTAGTACTAGTGCGCATGTTAAGGCAGGTCAGAAAAATGACCAGCCCAAACCCGAACATGACCACTGGGCCTGCCCTGCTGCTGTCAGTCAAACAACAACAAACCCAACCCTGCAGTGCCGCCCCACCCCCTTCAGCGTCCTGACTGACTCGGCTTGCCCGATTTCGAGTCAGGACGGTGAAGTTAACGAGGGAAAATGTGGCCATGCTGTGGCCATGTGGCATTAGTGGGGCAACGCTTCAACGCCCCAATGGACGCGCCGCCACTGTGCCCTTGGCTTTCCACTCTTGAATGCTCATTCTACCACATTATATTTAAAAAAACTCTCCTAATATCCAGTACTAAATTAATCACCCACCAGTTCAAAGCTCTAAAACGTAGCTTTTGATCTAGCCAGTGGTCAATCGAGATGAAATTCAGTTCAGAGTATTTCATTAAATATGTCCTCTCTCCCACGCGCTCTTTAAAGGATGTAATCTCATGACCAATATCTTCAATTCTTAAGTGCTCTGCATTAATTATTACAGTCCAATCAAATCTTCCAGTGTTTTGGCATATTGGGTGAGTAAAGATTAAATTAATTATAGTACATATATGCGTACAATATAGAGATCGGTTTATATAGTGGGTGACCGGTTATTGTAAGTCAATATTAAGGACATTTGATTAGTTTCATGCAACCCTACAATGTAGATGAAACAAAAATAGCATCAAGGAACACTACTACCTTCAGCCAACACCTCCTCAAATCAGAATTCCTGCAACAGATATGTTCAGAAGATATTTTTTAAACAAGAACATTTAGGTTGTTGCGATTAAATTGGACCCAGAGGTGTAGGACCACAGGGAAACTCTTGACTAATCAAAGGGAAGCAATATGATGACTTTGGTAGAAAACATATTTTGGGATGTTGGGAACAGGGCTTAATTTGTGAAAGAATGAGTGCAATTAAATGTTGGCAGGTGGAATACCAAGGCTGGTAGTTTTAAAACCACCTTATACCTCTAATCCACGATAGGAGACCCCCCTCTCCCTTTATCTCACTCCTGCATGATCCTGCTTTCGTGTTTTGTGACGAGTTTGCTGCCTTTTTCTTCCATCTTTCTGATCTGTGTAATTTCCTCTCTTGCGCTCGGTTAATTAATGATGCGGAAAAATAAATGCCAGTCTCCAAAAATAAGTGTCAGCACCCCACATCAGCAACCACTGACTCAAATTAAGCACTGGTTGATAATCTTGTGTAAGCTTCATGAAAGGAGAAGATAAGGGGGCTCAGCGTATGTGATAATCGCTAAACAGTTTATTTGGAATTATGACCCGTATTGTGAAACTTTGTGAGGCGTTTAAAAAAAAAATATTTTTTTTAATTCCCCCAATTATCTATGAATTAAGGTCCATATGTACGAACACATTTTCCTATAGACACAGAATGGGTAAAACCCTTTGATACATCTGCCCCAAGTTACTTTTCAAAGCAAACTAAAAGGAATGGTCTACGGTTTCAACAAATTTGTATGCAGTTGCTAAAACGTGTTATTTTTACTATTCAGCAGCACTACCATCTCAGGTTTTTCCTATTTTAATATAAAGATGCAGTATTTGCAATCTGGCTGCACTCAGAGCGCCTCATTAATGCAATGTAGTGGTCAGCTCAATGTGTTAAACATCCAGGGCAGACAAGCGGTAACCCACTGGGCCAAGTTGCCAATCACATTATGGAAATGAAGATGTTGACGCATCTCTAGCTGCTGTCTTCTTCTTCTGCCTGTGAGATTTGTCAAATATTCCTTTTCCTGGGTGCTCATGGGAAGGCTTCATGTTTTTGATTGATGTTGTCACTTAAAGTACAACACTTCTGAGTTGTTGCCACCGTGACGGATCACAGTTGCGTCAAAGCATAGATGTGTTATAGATCTTCATGAGACGAGGCGCAGCTTTTCTCTTGGCATCAGAAAGACTAATTTCCAACATGCTTCGTGATTGTTAATAAATAAAGATGGCCTGACTGGGAATTCAGTCGTTCCTGCTGCAGCTCAGAGGAGTTGCTCTGCCAGTCAGTGTTAGGTTCTTGGAGTGGTAATAGTACCAGACAGATGGCGAGAGCGCTGATTACATTTGGAAGATCTCTTTAGAAGAAGCGAGCTAATTATATTATTCTCTTGCAACCTTTCCTAGGGTAGGACAAGGCCTCGGTATCCTCCAATTTACCTTGTATTTGAAACCTTACTCCCTCACAGGCTCTGCTTATGCAGTTTATGCAGTGGCTATCAAAGCTCAAGCCCACCCCCCTATTTCCCCAATACAGACTTTGCACATTAGAATGAAATAAGAAAGATTTTCCACTTTATATTGTTTTCTTCCTGTGTTTTTCATGTCTTTCGGCGCGTTAATAGTACTCAATCCTCTCAGGCAAAGGATAGAGTACAAGCACCAAATGAAGCAATGCCTATATTTATAGAGGGCCTTATTATCAAAAATGACGATAATATTGTCGCCGCTTTAGCGGCAGGAAACTGCTGCTAAAGCGGTGAGAAGGGGCTTGATAATATGCCCTTGTGAATTCCCATATAAGCCCAGGTTCACATCAGAACCTGGGTTTCAATGGGAATTCCCCAGGGCATATTATCAAGCCCCTTATCGGCGCTTTAGCTGCAGTTTCCTGCCACTAAAGTGGCGATAATGTTATCGCCGTTCTTGATAATATGGCCCAGAGTTCTTTTTTAACAATAAATGCACAGGGAACTGTCCCAAAATCACTTGCTGACTTGCCTCCAGAGGGGCAGGCAGGATATTCAACTACACTATCAAACATTTTTTTGACTGCTTTTTCAAAAGAATCGACGGCGGGGTGGATCAACCCGTTCACCAAGACAAGAACATCATGAACTCAATGCATGTTTTCAGCTTACCTACGGAACAGAGCGCAAAAACAGTGGATTCAGCACACTAAAACAGCAACCTGCTTGTGTCAGTGTTGTCTGCATCTTTATGGGCAACAAAACGTGGTCTAGGGTGGGAGATGCAGCAGCAAGGTCGAATTGTCCCATGGAAAGGATCTATTCATATTGGTAGAAGGGCCGGCCCTAGCGCTGGTGGCGCCCAGTCCGACAATGTTAGTTAGCACCCCGTTAATGAACACCTCCACCACGGATTCTCTCACTAGCACCCTTTAACAGTGACCAAGTCTCCTTAGCCACTCTCTCTCAGATGAATTGAATTAGCTGTATAGCACCACTCATACCAGTAAAGGATGTCACAGCACTTTGCATCACACACACATTATACAGAGACAATCAAACATATGTGTGTAAATCAGCTTATAGGAAATGTTACATAAGCCAAAGGACTAAAAGTGTAAGAGTCACATGTCATCCATACTGGTAGGCCGTATAGTTTAGGAGTTCTTGGTGTGGAGAATCACAAACTCAGAGTCAGAAAAAACCCAGCATAGTTGGGAGTTTTCTTTAATAATAAGAATCAATTTCTAGCCAAATTAACCCTTTTTGCAACATTAATCTATGCTCTAATGTATACTTTACAATGTGTATGAAGTTATATGATGAAAGTTAATACCTCACTGTTCTATATTAGGACTTTAAGTTATAAATTGCAAGTAACAAAGAATGTCTCTTTTAGAAGCAGTAACCTGCTGATCTATTTACATTATATGCACTCTGTAATCTACATGGTACACGTTCTTTGCAGAAGGCATACTAATCCTCTGCACTACCTTCATACGCTTCCAAGCACTGGGGGAAAAAAACAGCAACAGGAGCCACGAGGACTCCATTTCCCTGGCATTTTCCAGCCTCCCCTACATTGTGGACACTCCATCCTGCACTTGGAGCCGCATTTAACGGGCGGAGGGCTCCCACTGCCAGGGACACGCTTCCATACACCGGGGAGAGAGCCAGCAGCAGGAGCCATAAGGACTCTATTATCCAGGCTCCCCTACATTGTGGACACACCATCCCGCAGGTGCAATTAACGGGCGAAGGGCTCCCATTCCACGGGACGCGTGCGGGGCATGCCTGGGCCAAGGGCAGGCGCGTCCTTGTCCGTCACTGACGGGAGGTGGCCAGGCCGGATTCTCCCTCTAACATCTGCCATCCGGATTCTTCAGCTGCTTGTGGCCCCATACCCCTTCCAATGTAAGTGAAGATCGTATTGTAGTGTGTGGCCAGAGACTGTGATCGGGAGCACTTCATATTTTAAGGAACAGGCAGGCGTTAAGGACTTTCACGCAATGAGATGAGTAAGTCCCACTCCTTTCATTCCTTTCATTTTGTTTTTGTGTTGCTGTGCGTACAGACTGGGTTAACCCTCATCATGGGCAAAAGGAAAGCTGGCGACCTAGTTAGAGCTGAAACCAGTGCTAGGAAACCCCGGAAACCGGGCCATAAAAAGCAAATGGTCGATCTATGCCCTAATACCGATACGTTGGCTGATATTGACCTATTCATTGAAGAAGTCGAATCCTTATTAAAGCCAGCAGACTTTGATAAAAGGAAGGGTGATACTTCAAGGGTCCTAGACATGTTAAAAAATGTTAAAGCTAAAAAACTGCAGAAAGCAGTTACTAGATGGCAAACAAGCCCTGCTGCCTCAGACAATCAGTGTGCAATATCGGAGTCCATTGAGGATATAATCCTACTATCGCCTAAATCTAAAGTTAAGGTTAGGGAAGAAGGTCTTACGATACAGACTACTAAAATCCCTTGTTCACTGTTTCCCAAAGTCATCATCGATCTGAGCATTCCCTGCCACAATCGATTTGTAGCCCTTCAAACTCTTGGTGATGCTGAGAGGCCAAACTTACCCCGGTCGCAACCTAAAAACTCTAAAAACAGCCATGTTTATCCAATGGGAAATGGATGCCAATCAGGTCTGGTGACTCTTACTGAGCCTGTGTCCTTGTCAATTTTAGCACTAAAATTGGATCACCTTGGTCGTTTGATTGTTTTCCTGGTGAATCAAGTCAGCAAAGAACTTTGTTATGCTGCTATAACAAAGATCTAACTCAAACTTTCTCAAACCCCCAAGTGAACCAAATCTATTCAAAAGCACCAATCGACACAAATAGATTGGATCAGACTCATCAATTTGCTGTCACCTCCAGCACTGCAAAGCCGCCAGAAAGTCCTCAATTCATAAGTATTTCTTCTGCAAATTACCCAGTACGGTCTGCAAGGTATCATAATCAAACAGCCACCAATAGTACGATCATGAGAATAGTGTATGGCAACTTGCACAAGAGAGCAAGGGCTGGTGCTAATGTAGATTTCCCTCCCCCCGGGGGGCTTCATACGAACCTACTTCTCTTCTCCAAAAAGACCATTCATTAATAACTTCAATTGATTGCATTTGAAGAAAAACAAATCACGATTTTAACAATTCAATCTATATGAGGCGAGTGCCCAAACTTAAGTCTGGAGCCTTTGAAGATACTGATGGGTTAATCAACAAAGTAATTTTCTGGCTAAGGGTAAAACGCAAGTGCCTCTCTGTAATCAGATCAGATATTTTGAGTGCTAGATAGTTCCCTTCAGTCACTCTAACCTTCGATTGCATCCAGGTTACTTTATGTGATAACCAGTTAGCTGAGGATCTTATTAATTTTGCAATTCGGACTTGCCACCTTATGAGAAATTATGCAATGGGGATTAGATTTAAGCTGTCTCATCCAACTAATAGGTCTTTGAGGAGCTCTCTAGCTCAATCTGATAACCCATCCTCACAAGATAGTCTCCCAGCTTCTAACTCAAACCTGAATGCAGTTGATTGACCAAGCGTAACGTATAGATCAGAGTAATTGTGTTTCATCTAGTACAGAATTGTTTGATACTATATCCGACTCTACTTATGAGGCCATCAATTTAGTTGACAAAAGAAGGAGAGATGCAGGGACACTGAGGACGACAAACATAATGTGTGTCTCCTAATACAATGGTGGGGAAATTTTACCTGATGCTCCTACCCGCCAGAGTTGGCTATCCGGAAATCTGGGCAGTGATACCATGGAGGGTGGTAAAAAACCAGGTGCTATGACTACTATACCTCTGGATGTTAGTTCACTTATTTTGCATGCAGCGGGCTTTGCAGGTACTCAGACTCAAGCTGGTATTAACTTAATATCCTGGAACCTGGCCTCTAAGCTGGATGATCCTGAGTGGCTATTTTACATTGGAGAGCATGATATATGTATATTTCAAGAGACATGGGTAACTGAAAAATAAATTGTCGATGGGTTCACACGTTATAATGTCGAAGCTAAACCCCCCAATAATTATGGGAGGGCAAATGGATGACTTCTGATTCTTGTTTAGAATAATGGATTCAAGTCATGCACGTTGTTGCGGATATCATGTTTAGACCTAATGGGGATCACTCTCTTGCTACCAACAGGATTTGTCTTGGCTTTCTCAAATATGTCCACCCATGAAAAAGTGTTGGACTCTCTTCATTCAAACACAAAAATAATACTGGCTGGCGACTTGAATACATCTCATGAAACATCTTTCTATATTAACAAAGTCACAGAAGATGAAGATGAACAGTGGGGTATTAATGCATTAATCGGGAAACCCTGAGTATATTTTACGGAAACTGGTTGTAAGCCAGGCTCCATAGTAGTGGGCAGAGGGTTGAGGGAATGAAACGGTTGTGCTAGATCTGACCCTGATCGAGCCCCCACCTTCAGAAGAGGTAATCATGTGACTGTTATTGATTTTGTTAGTTTGGATGTGAGACTCTGGCCAACTTTGAAGGATATGAAAGTAGATAGGTGGACTGACAGTGACAACGATTCCCTGGTGGTTTCATTGGGTGGAGCCTTATTGACAAGAGTATTGAATACATGCTATAAAGAGGTACCCGATCCTGTACTTTCTAATTGCAGGCGCTATGTCTCTTGGCCAAAAATTATGACGATCCAAAATCTGTTGTCACAGATATATGGGCTGTATGTCAACTCACTGAATAATTACAAAGGTGTGAATGAGTAGGAAATCCCAATCTTGAGTATACACAATCTACTCTTTAAAGAGCTTCAACATGTCTTTTATAAAGACATGCCCAGCAAGAAACCATTTTTGGTGAACGAAACTACTTGGTTTGACTCCTCTAAATACTGTATGCAACTCTCAGAATCCTCGCCCGACCATCGCAGGACAACCCTCTGAGGGAAAGAAACTTAAAAACATGCAATCACAAAGAGCTGGTCCTCTCCGACAGCAATAACTACTACTTCAAAAAGCTGCATTTCATCCCTCATTTCGAATCGAGGGGAACCCATGATATCCTTAATAGAAGCGTAATATTAAAACTGCTCAAAGCACTCCTGCCCCTGCGTCATATCGAGACGGGGAATCTTGAAAGCGTTGAATTTAGCCCTAATCCCGACCCATCTGGTCGAGAAATCACTATAGTAAGCTTTACAGATAACTCCATCACAGAGCAAATCTAGCAGCAGCAGGTTTTATTTGCCAAATGGGGTATAGAACTAAAAAACAACGCCCGCCCACTATCCTACCCCACTTTAACAACTAAAATCACCAGAGAGCTTGTTGAGAGGTGCGAAAGGCCCAGAACACCAAAGCCCAAGAATTGGCAAAGATCAAGATGGGAGGAAAATAACCATAACCTTCGTTCATCCGGAAGCAGGAAAACCCATAGGGCAAAGGAAACAGAACCCAGCCGGAACCCGCCAATGTACGGCATGAACAAACCCTTCCAAAGCTAAAATAACAGACCTTGGGTGTAACATTTGCTCTTGGAACATAAATGGCCTGAGCTCAAAACTAGAAGATCCGGACAAACAAATCCTTCAACAATAGTAGGTTGCAAAGAATATCTTAACCCGGCCCAGAAGGACTCGAAATATGGAAGAGCTAAAGGAGAGCTTTCAATCTATGTCTCGACCCACATCTCCTGGCAGGCCACGGAAGTAGATTTAGATACAACATGGATGCTATGTATCAAATTAACAGCCCGACCTTCTGTAGCGTACTAATATTGAATATATACATCCACCCATCATCCAAACAAAAGAGATTATTGATACTCTAGTAGCAACACTGGATACATTAGAACTGGCTCACCCACACTCCAACATAATTTTTTCAGGAGATTTTAACATGAAATTACAAAATCTAAGGAAATATAGTCCAACAGCATCTAGCAAACAACGTGACACACATGGTAATAGATGTGCTTCCCTGTTGAAAGAAAGATCATTGGGCGTGTTAAACGGACAAGTGACATCAGAGAGTCACCAAGCATATACCCGGGTAACGCTGAGAACATGCTCCATCATAGACAATTCATTAACAAACCTAGACCTTCTCCCACACATCACAAACTTTGAAATAAAAGATAGGTCAGAAAGCGACCACCACCCACAAACCTGCACTTTACTCGTAAACACGGCCGACCCAGCAAAAGACAAAGAGATGTCCCAACTCACAAAATGTTACAATCTGAAACGTTTCATTTGGAAAAAGGAAAATATCGGTGACATCATGGCCACATGCATAACCCTTTCGGAGAGTTTTAAAGTCAATCCATCATGCATGAAGGCTTGGGAAATCTTTGCTCAAGACCTAAACAAAGATTTCTCAAAAAATGGCCGCAAACCAGGCAGACCAGAAGGGGTAGGGTGGTTCACCACCAGTTTAAGGAAACAAAAAAACCAATTGAATAAACGACTAAGGCATTTGCGAACTCGAGGCCCAGAATCCACTCAGGACATTCTCTCACTAATATCAAAAGCAAGAAAAGACCTCAAAAGAGACTCCAAGGTAGCCAAGAAAGCCTTCAGAGAAGAACTCTGGGCAAATCTCCTCCATGGGATATAATCAACCAGCTATCGAACGGCAAGAACAGGCACTTCAACTCTGACGTAATGGAGGACACTTGGAAAGCACACAACGAGCAAACATATAATGACATCCTACCTTCAGGAGCCACAAATCAGGAAATCCCCATTGCAGTAATAGCTTATGATACACCTACGATTGAACTGTCAGAACCACTTCTGCAGATTTCCCAAGATCGGGTCCTTAAAACTATAAAAAATCTAAGGCCTGAAGACGCTCCAGGACCTAACGGATTGCCTAACGCATTATTCTGGCATGACCCCTTATTCTGGTCCGACATCCTCACTCCATTATTCACACATGCACTATCTTAAGGTACGATTCCAGACTCCTGGAGAGGAAGCATCCTTAATCCTGTATATAAATCTGGTCCACGTTCAGATCCTGCCAACTACAGATTGATCGCACTCATCGATGTTGAAGCCAAGATTTATGCCTCAAACCTGCTGACAGATTTAGAAGACTGGGTGAGCCACACAAACTTGATGCCAAACACACAAACAGGATTCCGGCCTGGAATGGGTACCCTCACAAACATCTCTGCGGTCACACTCCTAGCCAATCAAGCCATGGCCAAATCCCGCTCCCTCTATGCCTGCTTTATTGACCTCAAAGCAGCATTCGATAAAGTACAGAGGGCAAAGCTATGGGCCAAATGCAAAGCTTGGGAGCACCAACAAAACTTTTGGAGGCTATTATCAACCTTTACTCGGATACATGGGTCCAAATAAAAAAAGGAGACGGGTGCAGCATAACAAGTAAGATCCAAACTAAAAACGGGCTGAAACAGGGGTGAGTACTGGCCCCCTGCCTCTTTAACATCTACACCGCCGACCTCGAGAAATACCTTCAACAAGTCCAAACCGACCACCCAAAACTGGGCAAAACACCAATCACCAGCCTTCAATACGCAGATGATATCGTCCTTCTATCACAAACACCGATAGGCCTTCAACGATCAATGACCCAACTAGGAGCCTACACCATTGCATCCCAATGAACAATTAATCGCAAGAAAGCTAAGGTGCAGTGCTTCTCAAAACATCATAAAAAAGGGTCAAAAGGCAAATTCATCTGGAACCTGGGTGACAAACCAATAACCCAGGGGAATCTTACAAATATCTAGGGTTTCAACTTGATCAAAACCTTAACTTCAAACACCAGCTGAATCAAGTGAGAACGAAAGCAAAACAACTTCTCTACGCCTTTAAAGTTTTACACAGGAAATTAAAAGGCAGCTCAACAGGGCATGTGTTGAAGGTAATCTCAGCCAAATTCATACCAACCATATCATACGGGTCAGAAATAATGCATACAATAGATGCAGCCACCCTTAACCAAGCCCAATCAAGCTTTTTCAAGAGGTTGTTCTTCATTCCCCAGCACATTTCTCAAGCCCAGATTCGACTGGAATACGGGCTAAAAAATCAGAAACCAGACAGACAGTCATCAAATACTATTGGCAGATGAGGCAAGCAGAAGATAACACATTAGCCCACTCCTGCTGGGAAGAAATCGAAAAGCAAGCGAGGCTAAATAATTCCATCGTCACGGTCCTAAAATGTTCACTCAAGGACTTACACCTCGAAGGGGCATGGCACACAAACACCCCTTTTTCTGGCTTCAAAAAGGCAGAAAACAGCGCAACCAAACAAATTTCACAGCTAATGGATAAAACTGCATTCTCATAGAAAAAACATGCTTGGGCAGTGATTAGTTCTTATCAGTCGCTCAAACCACAACCATACTTGTTAGATCACTTCTCACAACATAAAAAGCATTATCCGACTATGTTACGGTTGGGGTCATTCCCCACGAAGGACCTAACCCCAAAATGGAAACAAGTATGGTCAACAAAAGAATGCCGGATGTGTGGACAAGGAGAAGAGAGCCTCTTACATCTCTTATGCATCTGCTCCACACTTCTAGAAATTCGGAAAAGGGTCCTCCGCAAGTTGCTGATAAAAAATCAGCTACGGACATGCAGAGCGGCAGTCATACAATGTCTTGGAGGCCACTCCATCGAACTTTCTTGCAAAGCCATTATGCTTTGGAAAATGGCAGCCAAACAATTAGACAACAAATAAGAATGAACTGGAGTGGTTCAGTTAAGACCGCTTGGACCTTTGTTCTTCTCCTGCATCAACAAAAATTCAGGGCCCCCGGTGTACAGTACTGCTCTCTCTGTTCAAATCTTCTTTTTAACATGAAAGTTTTATCTAATGTATTATCTATGGACGATTATCCAGGTCATGACAGCATTGTGTTTTTATTTTTTTTCTGTTAGCTCCTTTTTAACCCTCAACAATTTATCTAATTATGTATTTTTTTTTAACATGTTTGTATCATTGAACTTCTTCCACTCTTTTATGATTTTTAACGAGATCAAATAAAAGTATTTATGACTGACTGACTGACTCCTCTTGGAAGCAAGCAAAACATCCACTAAGGTGTGCTGTCCTGAAAGGTGATAGCGATCAAACAGCTCTAGTCAGGCGCATGTATGAGACCTCCAAAAAAGTGGCAAAAAAGTGATGGCATGAAAGAACTTGGGAGGATATGCTATGAGTGGTTAAACAAATAATAACCGCTTATTCTGGTGCACAGTGTCATAAACCAGAGTGGAGGACACTAAGAACCACTAACATTTTATATCAGCTGATAGGTGGGTGTCCCATTTCTCTGAACTCTATGAACCTAAGGAAGACATCTCACTGGGCTCCTATTGTATTACAATGCCATCTAGGGGTTTGACCTGCCGTGATACCTTACAATTTGATGGCCCGGCTGTAAATTTCCGCTTGGATGATACTGTGAATGCCATCTCTGCACTAAAAACAGCTAAAGCACCGGGTCCCGATAAAATCAACCGAGACCTCTATAAATTGGAACCCCAGATTTGGTCACTTTACTTTAATCTCCTTTCCAATTCCAATTCCATAGTGAGAGCGGGGGGCGATACCCGACTCTTGGAGAGGGGCAGAGATTGTCACCATATACAGGAAGGGTGATGCACGTTTGTCATCAAATTACAGGCTAATCAGCCTAATCGACAATGACTAGAAGATCTTTGCTAAACAAATCCTTGACAAACTACACCTATGGATAGATACAAATAATATTATGTAAGATCTCCAAGCAGGGTTGCACTCTAAGATGAGCAATGTAGATCACATTTTCAGATTTACCACACTACACTGGAAATACATTCTACTACAACAACCATATCTTTATGTGGCATTTGTTGACCAACCTCAGAGCCGCCTTTGATCTCATCCCACTTGAGTGGGTTAGGAGCTTTGACTACTTGGGAGTTAAGATAATGGGGAGTATGAAGAGGAACGATAAGTTAAAGAAAAGTTCACTACTATTAGAGCATAGAGCAAATACTATTGGTGGGCTGTATAGACAAACAAGTTCCCGTGGAGCATCGCCAGCCCTGGAAGTCTACTGCGGCATAGCACAAGGGGCGTTCCTATATGGAGCGAGACCTAGGGATGCAATGATGTTTCTCAACTCACTGCTGCAGAAAATAGAGTTGCCAGAAGGCTGGTTTCTGTCCCCAGTATTACACCATTCCTTCCCTTGTTTTATGATCTAGGGCTTTAAAGAATTGCAGATCTGGCCTCACTTAGACCACTTGTCTATTGGAACCAACTATGGGTCACCCCTCAACTGAAGGAATTTAGGGATTGCCTTGTTGAATTGTTGTGTATAAGTTGTGCCAAATCAATACCTTGGGTCAAGTTTGTCTCAGGCTGGTTTAACAATTTGGGATTAACAAGGCTATGGACTAATCCAGAAAGAATGTGTAAAACCGATCTCAACTTTTAAGCCTAGTTATTGGACCCATATCCGAGATATTAATTTAGCTAACCCCTCAATTGGTAAACATATTAGGCCTTCTTCTCATTACGAGGAATTTATAGATTTTATCTCCTCCCCTCTAGCCAAGAGTCTCTATATTCGCTTCCCATTTGGCACTTTGCCCCTGAGATCAGTAACGAGTCAGTGAAGCAAGGCCCTCGGTATTAGTATTTGTCCGGCATGTGGCTTGGCAGATGAAGACGAGGCACACATATCATTCTTCTGTCTGAGCTACCATGGCCCACGCCAGAAATGAATCATTCCTGTATGTAAAAATCTAAAATTAACTAAATATATAGTGGGCCTTAGAATACTACGGAGTGACACAATTCCAGCAATAGCCATTGCTACGAGTACATTTTTACAGGCGGTATGGCATAAACATGGTAGAAAATTGACTGCGCTACTAAGCGATTAGGCCAATCTTTTTAATGTCAATTTTATTTTTGCAATATTGAGTTTATATATACAGCTGAAGATATTTTTTAAGTGCTTTTATGTATTTATTGCTCAATTTGCACATGTTTCTGCTCAATTTTTGTCCCCATTTTGCACATAAGTAATGGCTAAAGAAAATGAAATTTTGAATAGTGATGGTTTTCTTCTAATGAATTATGATGTAATATGTTTTAAATGGTTTTATGATATATCTCTTGTATTGTTCTCGTACATGTGCATTTTGATGGTACTTGTTTACCAAATAAAGTTCATTACTACTAATACCATCACATACGTCAAAAAATCAACTATACAAAACTCAATTCTCTCTCCAGGAAGAACACTAATCACAGGAGTTAACTTGACATTTTTGTGAGGCCTGGTAATTGCCGGAGGAAAGGAACATGGCAGCTAGTGCTTTAAAAACATAATAAACTCGCAAACACTGCACCGCCAGGACGCCAGCACCCGGTGCGGTGGCACGGTCGTACCGACCTAGAGCAGGCCCTGATTGGTAGAAAGGATGGCCAATCAGACTTATTGCAACCATTTGTTTCAATTAATAAGAATGGGAGCCTTTGTTACGACCATTCTGATTTGCAGCTCGCGTCCAATCTTAACAGGTGTGGCGCACACTGCTCCTGGTTCGCTTATGAACCAAATATCTCGGAGTAGGCTGCCACACAGCAGAGTAACCTTGGGATTTCCTTCTGTTTATTGCAATCTGAAACAAGCTATGGAAAAGCCACTAGATTTGACATGTATAGTAAATACACATATGCACATAGACACACAGGGTCCGATTCACGAAGGTAAATTAACATGTCTAGATTAACTCACATGTAAATCTACTACTGCACCTAGATGTATGCCTGCACTTTTTGCTGTTCACCATTTCCGAGTGAGGATATAGACCTAGCTGCAGACTTAGATGTCTCCACCCCCTAAAATCAGTGAGTGGAGACATCTAAGACTGAGTTTACAAGTGTAAAGTTAATTCTAGCAACTTTTCACAAAGGGGAATATCTTCATCATTGAGGCAGAGGACCCTATGGGAAAGTGTACGAAAAGGTAATAATTCTTGAAAAATATTAACAAGATTTTAATATAAAATAAATAAGTATTCACTTTTAAATAATTATAGGTACACCAGAACTAATACACTAAAATATTTTAGCCCATTAAGTCATCAAATTAAATAATTATTACATTAATGTATTTTCACTTCATTTATGAACATTTTTTAAATCACAATTGTAAAACCTGCACACTTAATATCATTATAATATTTAATAAATATTTAATACATTCAATTTACATTGATTTTTAATTAACTAATTTAAATTGTATTCAATATTTACACGTTTAATTTTTATTTTTAAACAAGCCAATCATTATAAAATATCAACATTTGTATTGTATCTGCCTTTAAAACACAGAAAGAAATGGAAAGTCGGAGATCTTGAAAAAAGTATGAATAAGATTTTGCCCTTCGATTTATGTTGAATGCTAAAATAAAGAATATTTTTGCTTCAAATATCAGGAGTCTTTCATCTGAATCAGGTCAGTTGATGTGTATTTGTTGGCCTTATTATTATTTTGCGAATGGGTGTTTGTTTGTCCTAGTATGTCAAAGGTGGAGCTTTCTGCATCTAGCTTTGTAAATAGCATTTTGCTGTACTATCATATTACTGTGGCTACTACAAAATGCAGTTTGTGAATAGGCTCCACAGTGTCCATGAACGACTGGCATGTATTCATGCACACATGCTGTAGTAGTACATCTCTCTACTTATAATAAGAATGGGCTCAGAAAACATCATTTTGCTGCACGAGAACTTGCTTTCCAAAACTAAAATGGAAGCAGAGGAGTTTTAAAAAAAGTCTGGCATGATTTGGCGTTGTACATCTAGAATAAGGCAGATGAAATAGCAAGGTCCTCACATGTCACTGATTTCAACATGAGAAAATCGTACACCATGGAATGGGGGATTTATGCAATCAAAGATAAAGGGAAAAGATACGGCGGACACCAGAGCTCATGAGTTCAAGCATTCACACATATGTTGTTGTCATTCTGAGGAGACATGGGCAAAGCATTTCCACAAAAGGTAAAATGAGCAACATCGCAGCAAGCAAATTTTGCACTTGCAATCGATTCACTATAGGTTTCACACAAGCAAAAAGTCATGCTTTTGTATTTTTTGGAGCAAACTGGTGAATGTTTCATAATTTCGTAGTGGTCTACAAAGCACTTAGAAACTCCAAAAGAGTCGCAAACTTTAATTTTTTGTCACTTTTTTGTCACCTTTTTAGGTTTCGGCTGCAAAAAAGCTGCGCAAGCAGCTTTTGCGCAGGAGAAATCTAATGAGTTACAGTATGTTGCTCTGGAATCCGCCCTCTGTTTCATTGGCTAGCTCCATAAATGGAGGCTAGCCATTGGAACAGAGAGGCGTCCGTCATGGCCGGACCAGATTCGGGGGCGTTCCAGAGAATTTTTGGCTTTTGGCTACGTCATGCTACGTCAGCCAAAAGCCGGGAACGCCCCCGAATCTGGTCCGGCCGGGCCGTGCTTGCTGCTGTCCTGCCTTCCTCCGTGTCCCTCCTCCCGCCGTCCCCCCTCCCGCTCTCCCCCCTCCCGCTCTCCGTGTGGTCCTGCCTTCCTCCGTGTCCCCCCTCCTCATTCTGCATTCTCCATTCTCATTCTCCAGAGGAGCAGCACCCGGAGGTGAGGGGCGTGCAGGGCTGAGGGGTGGAGATGCAGAGAGCGCCAGCTTTGGGGGGGGGGAAGGTCAAGGCAGGGGCTGTAAGCTGCTGGAGGGGCCGAGGTTGTCCCTGCAGAGGGGGCGCAGTCCTCGCAGAGCAAGGGATTGTGGGAGATGGAGTCTGATTGGGAGGTGCGTCCCCTCTGGGAGAGTTAGCAGGGGCTGTCTCTGCCCCCCTGAGACAGGCTCCTTCCTGTCTGTGATTTGGGAGGGGGGCGTCATTCCTGAGCTGTCAGTTTAGCTTCAGGCATGACAGACACCTGTAGCCAGTCCAGGCTTTTTAGCCAGCCGCCTAATATACCTATTTGTAAAGCGCACGTCCAGCAGGATGCGTCATGGCGCTAGCTACCGTTAACCTAATTAGTGGTGCTTATTTTTCCCATCAATGAAAATCTGTGGTACCCCCTGACCATGGGGTCTCAGCTGATGCGTCAGTCCACTGAGTCACGTGACCTGTTTTCGCCTCGCATTCACAAATATAGGTGTGGGCTTAGAAATCCATCTATGCGCGGGGTTAAGGTGGGGTGTTGGCTGACAAGCTGCGACTGACCCAAGGTGACAAAACACGGGGTGACTTGGCAGTGACGTCACTGCCGGGTGGGGACAGAGACTTTCGCTGATGATGGAGGGGGCAGGATACTTCCTTTTAGTGCGAGCAGAGGACATGAACGGGGTCTGACTCATTTGGGAGGTGGGTAGGGCGACCAGATCTTTTGACCCAAAAACCGGGACATTTAGCAAAAATTGAGGAAGGACTACAATTTTACACAGCGATGTGGCAAAGAATAACAGCCCTCATCAACGCAGTAGGGGCACTAGACAAATAAATAAAAGGTAATTTTTAAAATCGGCCTCAGACCCGTTAATAAAAGTGCTTACTTATAACAGCTGCTAACCAGGCCTGTTTTGGAACACCTGAAAAAGTGTCTCACTGTTTTCAGCTGACCCACTGTAAAAACCGGGATATACTGAAATATCTGTTGGAAAGCGGGACCCACCCGGACAAACCGGGACGCCAGGTCACCCTAAAGCTGGGTGTTGCTCTTGCTAGGGTTGTATGTGCTGAAGCTGGGCCCGGATCTGCCCCTGGTGGCGCGGCAGGGGTGGCTGCAGGTACCACACGGTCCGAACGATGTGACAATTCGAGCAGTCCCAGAATGAACAGTGTTATGATGCCCGGACTCCCGTGCTGGCCACGAGCATCTGAGCAAAACTTCGGGCCCTGCACTTACTCTTTCACAAATGAAGCCCCGGGGAGGGTGGGTGAGTGACTGGTGCAGGCGTCGTGGATGGCACGTGGTCTGTTGGTAAAGAGGGGTGCAGTCACTGTTGTGCTTCTGTTTGCGGGCTGGACAGGACGGGGTTGTGAAATCTTGGGGGGCTGAAGGTTCTTACACACGGAAACGCGTGTTCATTATAACACCGTTTTCCGCAAAGGAAATGCGAGGTTCGTAGGAAATTGTGCATGTGTATTTCTCCTCCCGCCTCTTCACACCACATCCCCAAACTGTCTGCTTCCCTCCGCCTCTGGTTTCCTTTCTGATTCATAAATAAATAGATGGGTCAGTCGCTGTGCGTTTGGTTGGGGGGTGGGGGTCTCACTCCAGTACATCACACAAACTGTTTCAAGTCCTGAACTGTTTCCCTACAAATCATAGTAATCAGTTAAGTTCGTCTAATTATTTAAATAGGAGCAACTACGACACCCAGAATGCATTTGGCTGATACATTAAAGCCTAGGACTGGAACCTGTGTGACATGGCCTGGAGTTAGTTGGTCACTCTGGTTGCTGTGCATTACCTGCATGAAATGATAAAGTCGATGGTGATCCTGGAAATCTACAGTGGCTTTGGCCTTCATAAACCAATGTTGGGCATCTCTGCTTTTCGCTCTGGCTACTTACTCCCTGCATCAGTCCTAGGCCTTTTAGACCTGGTCTGGAGACACCTCTAGTTAATTCACAAGCCAGATCCAATCAAAAATTACACAATTGAAAAAATATACCCACCTACAACGTAGAGGGGCTTTGGGTGAGCTCCCTTCATCGCATACTGCTTTCACCCACAAGAGCTTACAGAATGGGGACATGGGTACCACCAAGGTATTCTTCCATTCTTTATGGATCGAGTTTCTGTGTCTTTGCCTATAAGTCTCATTCCTGTTCAGGTTTTGATGGAAAAGCAATTGTTGGCTAAGTATTTTTCAGTGCGTGGTAGATGACAATAACGGGGTGGCTGGCCGTTGCTTTTTCCTCAGAAACAGTGGATTAGCAATGTATATGGTTACTTGCCTTTCCTCAGAGTGAAAGATTTTGTGTTTTTTTGTGTTAGTCCTAGATTTTTCTGTGAAGAGAGGTAGGGAGAACGTAGCAATACACTCTTAGTCCCCAAATATATTGTTCAAACACCAAGAAGTGAGATGTGGGCTGCCCTGCCTCTGGGTGGGTGTGTGTGTGGGGGGCTCTGGGTGGGTGTGGGTGTGGGGCTCTGGGTGTGTGTGTGTGTGTGGGGCTCTGGGTGGGTGTGTGTGTGGGGGGCTCTGGGTGGGTGTGTGTGTGTGGGGCTCTGGGTGGGGGTGTGTGTGTGTGGGACTCTGGGGGTGTGTGTGTGTGGGGGGGGGCTCTGGGTGTGTGTGTGTGTGTGGGGCTCTGGGTGTGGGTGTGTGTGTGTGGCTCTGGGTGGGTGTGTGTGGGGGGGCTCTGGGTGGGTGTGTGTGTGGGGGGGTCTGGGTGTGTGTGTGTGTCTCTGGGTGTGTGTGTCTCTGGGTGTGTGTGTGTGTCTCTGTGTGTGTCTCTGTGTGTGTGTGGCTCTGTGTGTGTGTGTGGCTCTGTGTGTGTGTGGTAGTAATTGCTGTCTGCTGAGCTCGTCCGTAGGGTCAATAGGTCTCACATTGCGAGAGATTAAGCTAATGGCAATGTAAATGACAAAACCAACACATAAATACAAAGTTTGTCATTTACAGTGCCAATAGCTCTAACTTTTCCAAAGGCGAAACCATTGCATTGTAAATGCTTGTTTTAATTCACAACGCGGATGCCTAATTCTGCAATTAATGGCTATTTCGATACAGCCTTAGTTGAAAACAATTGCCTACAACCAATTGTGAATACATGACAATGCAACGAAGATTAGAAGTGGGGAAGTCAAATTTAACACCTCAAGCCGCAAAAGACACCACTGACAAACAGTGGCGGCTGCTATTTAACGGCGGTGGAAGGGGTTTCACGGGGAAAGGCGGGAGGAGGAGGGAATGCAAAAAAGAAATTAAACAATCAATTACCTGTGTGCTGTCGCTACCTCTCGGTCCTCTTTGCCCGCATCTAGGACTCCAGGGTGGAAAGCAGGAACATCAAGCACCCAGGCTTCCAAGCTCCTCATAGCCAATCACAATGTTGCAATGCAGCGTTGTGATTGGTCTGAGTGCCATAGTTTAGTGCTCAGATGGAGACTGTGAGCCTGGGCATGTACTCCACCCAGGCGGAAATGCAGCCTGGGTGGAGAATATGCAAAGTGCGCATGACGGTTTGACCGTCCCGCAATGGCAGGCCAAATCGTCATGCACACTAAAGAGAGGGTGAACCACTCCTCTTCTGCTTCTCTTTGAGAGCCCGGCCCGCCCTGCCACGCCCCTACTCATCTGAGCAACAATGGAAAAATAAAATGATAATAACAATGAGTTATCATTTTATTTTTTCATTTTTAAGCTGCTCAGTGGTGCGATGCTCCTCCGCATTAGCGGAGGGCCCGCCCCTGCTGACAAATTCAAATACATGCATGACATAAATTAATGGATCCACATAGTAAATGGAATATAACCTCTGGGTCGCCAGCAGTGATAATTCTGGAAAGGCGGGATTTTTCCTCTAGAACCAGAATACCATTCTCTAGAATCCCGTCACAGGTCGACTAGACCTTTTTACCTGTCATAGAGTGTAGAAGGTAATCTATCTAAGCAAACAATAAATACTCTTCAATGCACACCCATTGTTCCTCAAAGAACCACCGACTAAGGACTAAGTTCAAAAATGTATTACAAAGCCAAAAACAATTGGGTATACAAACACCTCAGCAAAAGGTTCAGTAGATAAACAGGCACTAATACAAACATAATCCTACGGAAAAGTCTCAATCGGCTGAGAAACAATACAAGAATCAGTTCCAAAATCATCAGGCTTCCCTTCGCCCTCTCGCTCATCTGCTCTGACTTCTCCCCGGGGCGCTGTCCCTAATACAAAACCCCACAATACGGACGAAACGCCCTAAGGCACGCCCCTCTCGAAGGTGTTGGTTTGTAAAAGTTTCCATCATGGCATCGCTCCATCCTTGTCCGTTGAGACGTCCTTGGGTCCCAGACTCTTCTTCTCTTCAAGATGCATCCCTAAATTCCCCAGTCACTCCTCCATGTCTGGGTCTACCATTCTAACACTCATACACAATGGGCCCTTCTTCTACAATCTATACTTGTCCGGCACCTGCAAAGGAACACATGTGACTCGGCTCAACATTTCATATTGTTACACTTTACTTTGACTAAAAGCAGCTTTCTTAAAAACATTTCTATGGTTTATTGCCAAGCAAAGCATTTTCATTCCGGCCTACTCAATTTTCATAAACTAGGCCTCTGCACGTTTATGTGTGCCACATTCTAATTCGAGCAATACATTTCGTTCTTTAATCCTTCATCCTTAAAGCAAAATTATTTTTCTATCATAAGTGATTCTATCACGTTAAAGGAATACAAACAAATTTGAATAGAGCAACTAATATAATATCAATCTATAAAGCATCTCATGATTAGTGGAATTCTTCACTGCAAACGACATTTCTAGGCTAATATGGCCTAAAGGCTTTTCAAAACTCTTTACGTTGCTCTAAGCATTTCTTAACACATTAATTCTTAGCCTACGTTACATTTAAACATGATTAATAAGTCCTCTATATATGTGGGTGCTGACTATTGGTGAATATGGTGCACCCCTACAAACTTTTCTTTGGCTTCGCGCTCTCTCAGTTCCCCCCTTTGATGACCTGTGTCATCACCACCAACCCAGCATCATTTCAGGATAGGGACTGAGTCAAACAGAATTCGTTGCTACTTTCCCGCACTTAAGCATCTCCAACGCTCTCAAGCTCCGATATTGACTGTCTTGCATTCTCTCCATCCTTTGCTCTTGTACCCTCATCGACCTTGCCAACCTATTTGACCTATACCACTTGAACAATCTCATCAAACCCCACAGCCCAATCACACATGCCACCACAATGATGAGGGGTTTCAACACATATCCAAGGAAACTCCTTCCCAGGTTGGCAAACCAACTTCCAACATTTCCAAATCCCTTGTCAACTTTCTCCCACACGTTCTCTTGTGTCAAATCCTCGAGTTCATAATGAACTGCTGTAATGTACGTATATATTTCTTCAGATCCTTGGAGTTATCTGGAATATACGTTCAACATTCCTGAACCTTCAAAAGTTTACAGACTCCGCCCTCTTTTGCTAGAAGGACGTCTAAGGCAAGACGGTTCTGTAAAACCATTGCCCTTATCGACAACATCTCACCCTCAACCAACACTAATGACTTAGCTGTATTCATTGACAGTTCATCCACTACAGTTGCCAACCGCCGTATTTTCAGGTCATTCAAAATCACTCCTAACATGGGTATCGCTGCTCCAAACACATCACCTATTATCGCACCAGCACTTTCTCCCCGCTTCACCCTCGTCAGGTGTCCACCCTCCAAGAGAGCAAAGTCCTCCGTATGATATATCTTGGGAAAAATAATCGCCAGACAACATGTCCCATACCACTTCTCCGGCAACCGCACGTACGCATTTTTCCCACAGACAAAATACACAGTTGGGATCACTTGTACCACACTCTTCAGGAAATCCTTTGTGTAATACTCCAATGTGAAAGTATGTTCACAAGTTGTGTGACCCACATACACATTTTCATAATACGTCTGTGGTCTGTGGAGACACAACTTCCCTTTCTGCACCTCATCTAAAGCTATCGGACCACAGCTACCTCTCGTCTTGTGCAACTTCTCCTCATCCGTCCAATCAACTTTTCCTTGCCCGGAGGCCTGCAACTGTTTTTGCTTCTGGTATCTATCTTCCACTTGTTCTATAAACTTTTTCTCTACATCCGATAATGAACATGTCAGATTGTGTCGGTGAGCATATGAAGTGTCTAACTCTTGTGTTGGAATGAAAAAGTATCTAAGTCTATCCTCTGACTTATAATAATCCCACTTATTCAAGTGCTTATAAGCAGGGACTTCCGGAAGCACAGCATCATAATTCGAAAAGAAATACTCAAAATGGTTCCGCCCATAAAATATGCTAAGCAGCAAACTACATGAAATTCCATGTGTCAATGGAAGGTGATGGTATCTAATACCTTCGTCTACTGAAGCCGGCAGTTGCATGCACACATAACAATCTTTCGCATCCATTGCATCAATGTATTCATACAACAACTTTGCACACGCATTTTGCCCAAAATTGTCTTTTGACAGATCCGCATGTAATCTACGACTTTCTTCTACTAGCAAAGCCTTTTCAGCTCCTATTTTGACCTCTTTCTGGCTAGGTGTGGTAGGTGTAGGTGTTCCCTCGACCTCCACTGCCTGCTCTTGTGGTGCTAAATAAGAAACTATAACTACTAAGAATATAAAGAAGATCACTCCACCTATAAGTGTGCCTACAATGCACTTAGCTCTACGAGTCGGGTTCCCGGCCTCCATGGTCTCAGAACAGTGTGGTTCGCTTTAGCAGCAACGCAAAGTCTCTTTCTTGGCTTTTGAGAGTTCCCAAACCACACCTGGAAGTAGGAATCCTCCTTTAATTCTTCACCTTTATCACAGCAGACAACCCTAATCCTTCTCCGTCCTCTAAGGGAAGCCCCTAAATTTCTTCTTCTTCCACTCGGCGCTAGGTAAATTCAACAGCTATTTACAAAGTCTTTAATAATCAATAATGATATTTGCTCCAACTGCACATAGCACATAGTCCAAAAGTTCCATGCGAAGCACAACCGCGTCATAAGCCGGTATTTCAGGACCAAATGTAGGGAAAATCAGTCTATCCAGGATTAAATCACGTATCTTGCTTAGGTAAGGGGGATTAGGAATGGTGAGTGTCAGTTTGCCTTCTATTTCCAGTCCGGGTACCAACAGTATCACTTCCAGCTTAACGTTTGGGATCGTACTGGTCACAGTAACTGACCTCACCCTCCCGGACCTCAATACACCTGGCATTTGTCAAAGGGTAGGTCCACTCAGGAGTGGCGTATCTTCTGCAAGGTACTCTCACCCTCCTCGATCTTCTCGGACCTTTTTGCTCTGACTCCTGCTTTCCCTCCTCCGGGTCTGATTCTTCAGATACAGGTGCAAGATCCCTTTCGGAAGCCAATCTTACGTTCAGTCGCCTTTGTCTCTCAGGCCAGCTAGCCGATGAGGTACTCACTCCTCTGCTTCTCGTTTGCACACCTTGCTCGTCACAGTCTTCAGCTTGTTCCGGACTCAAATCACCTTCACAGCAACTTCCCCATTCAGAAGCAGTTTCAGTGTCGCTGTCGTCGTGATTTCCTTCAGCTTGATCAAATGAGCCACCAGCTACTGCAGACACCCCCAAAGCTTGACTTGTCCCCTCTAGTGGATCTCACTCCACAGCTGGATTTTCATCAACGATAGGAGCTGGTTCTTTCAGGGGTGCTGGAACTCTTCGGGTGTGAGAAGCATGGATCCAATTCGGCAATCCACCACACTTCACAGCAGTGGTCGTCACCAAGATAACTTGGAATGGTCCTCTCCAGCGCACATCTAGGCAGCTCTTCCTCACGTGTTTCCTCACTAAGACCCAATCACCTGGACACAGATCGTGACAGAGGTCTTTAGAGGTCGGAATTTCAGCCGTCTGCACCTGAAGAGACACAGAATGGATGACATCAGACAGTCCTTTGCAATAGTCAAGAATCAGATCATCTGTGATATTTAGCAAGGCCGCTGATGGAACAGATGGCAGTCTCATAGCCCTCCCCATCAGCACCTCGTGGGGTGAGAGTCCTGTCCTCCTGTCTGGTGTACTACGCAGGCTCATTAATACCAACGGCAATGCATCTGGCCATTTCAGGGACGTGGATGAGCATACTTTCGCCATTCGGGCCTTGAGAGTTCCATTTATTTGCTCCACTATGCCAGAAGCCTCTGGTCGATAGCTACAATGCAGTCTCTGGTCAATGTTCAGTGCAGAGCAGAGCATTTTCACAACTTCACTATTAAAATGCTTTCCCCTGTCCGATTCCAAAGAGGTCGGGACCCCGAATCGTGGCACTAACTCCCTCAACAATAATTTTGCTACTGTGAGCGTATCGCACCTACGAGTTGGGTATGCCTCCACCCACCTGGAAAACACACACACAATCACCAAGATATATCTGAGGCGATTACACCTCGGCATTTCAATGAAATCCAGTTGCATCCTGTTAAAAGGTCCACCAGACCTTCCAATGTGACTCAAGGTGACTGGAGTTCTTTTTCCAACATTCATTTGTTGACATGTAACACACCTCTGACATACTGATTCCCACAGCTGTTCGAAACTTGGGATTATACCAGGTCTGCCTGAACACTCGCATCATTGCATCTCTTCCCAGATGTACAGGACCATGTATCTGTCTTGCCATTGGACTCACCAACTCATTCGGTAACACAGCTCTCCCGTCAGTCAAAATCCACAAGTCCAACTCTCCTCTGACACAACCAGCAGTCGCCCACACTCTTTTCTCGTACTCTGATGCTTGTTCCTGCATTTTCCTCAATTCATCCCAGGTATCAGCCACTTCAAGTATCATGTTCAAATCGGTCCCTTCCTGTGTCCCTTCAATAATTTGGTCAGTGAATGAGTATCCCTGTTCGGCACAGTAGCGTGCAACTTCATCTGCGTACCGATTTCCCAGAGACACAAAATCAGTACCTTTGCTGTGAGCTGTGCACTTTACCACCGCTATCTCTGCTGGACCCTGCAAAGCCTCTAGCAGCAGCCTGACAAATTCTCCGTTCCTGATAGGGGAACCTGACGATGTCATGTAACTCCTTTGAGACCACAACTGACCGAAGTCATGAACCACCCCGAACCCATATTGGCTGTCAGTATATATGGTGATCCGAATCTTGTCTGCTGCCAAACAGGCACGTGTCAACGCAATTATCTCAGCCACCTGAGCGGAGTGTACTCCTTCCAAGCAAGCTGCTTCGACTATCCCATGGATGGTACAGACAGCAAAAGCTGCTCTCAACTGACCAACATTGTCTCTTACGCATGAGCCATCAACAAAGTAAATTTCATCAGGGTCCACCAATGGCTCATCAACAATGTCCGGTCTGGGTTTGGTACATAGCTCAGTTACCTCAAGGCAATTGTGGTCTTCACAATCATCATCTAAGGCATTTGGCAATGGCATTAACGTAGCAGGATTCAAAACCGAGCACCTCTTAAGGGTCACATTCTCCGCGGCAAGTATGACTTGCTCGTAGCGTGTGAGCCTATTATTGGTCAAGTGCTGCGTTTTGGTCCTGGTCATCAACAATTCCACTGAATGGGGAACATGCACCATCAGTGGATGTCCCATCACAATGCTTTCACACCTCTCAATGCTGACACCTGTTGCAGCAACGGATTTGAGACATCCGGGCAATGCTGCGGCTACTGGATCTAAGGTAGCCGAGAAATAAGCAACTGGTCTACGGGCGCCTCCATGATCTTGGGTTAAAACTGCCAAAGCACAACCCTCCCGCTCACAACAGAACAATGAAAACAATTTGTTGTAATCAGGCATTCCCAGAGCCGGAGCACGACAAAAGTCCTCTCGCAACTCAAGAAAAGCCATCATGCAGTCTATGTCCCATGGTACCGGATCACTCACGTCCTTGTGCGTCAGTTTCTGCAAAGGTTTTGCCTTCAGGGAAAAATTGGCGATCCACTGGTGGCAGTAGCCAACCATCCCCAGGAACATCCTAACCTCTCTTTGGGTCGTGGGCACCATCATCTTCATTATGGTCTCTATCCTGTCAGGTGACACTTTCCTTTTCCCCTTTTCTATTCTGTGCCCCAAGTACTGTACTTCAGAGAAACAATACTGTAGTTTGTTGGGGGATACTTGTGCCCATTTTCTGCCAAATGGTTCAAGAAGGCAATCGTGTCTATCCTACAAGCATCTTCTGTTTCTGACGCAACAAGGAGGTCGTCTATGTACTGTACTAGAACCGAGTTCTGCGGCAGTACCAGACTCTCAAGATTCCTTTTCAGCAACTGATTAAAGATTGATGGGCTCTCTGTATACCCCTGAGGGATACGACACCATGTTAACACGCGATCGTCCAGCTTAAACGCAAAAAGAAATTGGCTCTCCTCATGCCATGGTATCGAGAAGAAAGCCTGACACAAGTCAATCACTGTGAACCACTCAGCCTGGCACGGTATCTGGAACAATATGACGGAAGGAATCGGTACCACTGGACAACAGGGAACGACTATGTTGTTTACCTTTCTTAAATCCTGCACAATCCTGAACTTCTCGTTAGGCTTCTGTAAACCCATGATCGGAGAGTTGCATTGGCTGCCCATGACTTCCTTCAGGATTCCCTGTCTAATCATGGATTCGATCACAGGTTTTATTCCTGCAATTGTTTCCGGTGTCAATTTGTATTGGGGTGTTCTTGGAAACTCGGCATCCGGTCTCACTTGAATCTTGACTGGCTCTACTCCTCTGACTAAGCCGATCTCCTCTCCTGTAAAGTCCCACACCTCCTGCCTGACTTTCGCCCGCAAATCCCAGGGGAGTTCCTCCTCCGTCAACGCAGGGTACAATTCTATGCACACATGCGTATTTGCAACTTTGAAAACAGCATCATCATCATTGGTTTGTAACTCTACTCCCTTCGGTGTGCAGTAAATGGTACAGTTAAGCTTACATAGAAGATCTCTTCCTAACAGACACACAGAGCTGGAATCGCACACCACAAACTGGTGTCTGTCCCTGAAGCTTCCTATTTTCACGGGGACTGGCTCAGTCATAAGGTTCGTCATTCTTCTGTTTGCTACTCCTACAACTTGTATGGTTTGTCCGGAAAGTGGTAGGTTAGAGACTACCGCAGACTGTACAGTAGAACGGGTAGCAACAGTATCCACCAGAAAGGTGGTGGGGTGTCCATCCACATCAGCCTCTACAAATGGTCCCCTCTGGTCTACCTCCAGCACTGCCCCAAGGGTACAGTCCTCCTCTCCACCCACGCACCGTCCTGTCACTGGGTCAAAGTAATAGTATTCGTCCCCTTCAACTATGAAAGGCATCTGCTGGTAAACCTTGTTTCCCGACGCAACCTTCGGTGGCTGGGGAACCAGAGCCCTAGGAGCTGAAGTCCCCCCTTTGGCCACCTTGTACTTTGTTACTGCTACTTTCGGCACCGGAGGAGCCTGAGCCTCCTCCACCTCCTCTTCCTGCACTTGGTTCTCTGACTTGTAGGGACACTCGCGTCTCCAATGTCTGACCTCGTGACACTGGTGACACTTAGTCGTCTTTTTCAAAGTCGCCAGGTCTATCCTTGGCCTTGGACCATCCTCACTGTCCCTTTTCTGACCACCCGACTTTCTTCCTAAGGTTCCATTTCCTGACTGACCCTGTCCTCCCGGCTGCATCTGAACTAGCATCAGTTTATCCTTAAGCTTCCTTGTCTTAGAGTCTATCTCATCGCTGCAGTACCTCGCGTACCTCAGAATCTTGTCCAAGGGTTTGTTCTGCCAACAAATCAAATGTTGTTGTATCATGAGACAGATATCGGGCCTCAAACCCAGAACAAACTTGGACACGAACTGTCCCATGTCCTTTGGATCCATCACATCCAATCCACTGTATTGCTTGAATATCTGCAATAAGCGCTCATAATACTCGTGGACTGTCTCCTTCGGTTCCTGCCTAGTCCGATCTATTTTTACCCAGTCGATGTCCTGTGGTGGTACCTTAGACTTCAACCACGTGATCGCCTGCTCATACTTTACCATCACCCCGGGTGAGGGTCCGTTTGTGGCAGGGTCTCGATCTGGCTCCTCTGTGGGCCATTCAACGCTGACCTTACAGGCTATCCACAGATCTCCCGGCACCACAATGTCGAACAATGTGTTCAGATCAATCCACAGTACCTTTGAGATCTTGACGAACCTCTCTACCTGCTTGTACCACTCCACTGGACTCTCCCGCAACTTCGGAAAGGTGTTCGTAAAGGCAGCCAAATCTCCCCTACAGGGTACATGAACATAGCCCCCATGAGCCACCTACCGCAAGGGGTACGCCTCCACATTCACCAACCCCCCTCCCGTAGGTGTCTCAATAGTGCTCCATCTAACACTCTTTTTCCTCGACCACCTTTCCTCCCATTTGTCCAATGGGACCCATGTTCGGAGTCCCACAATCAGTTCTCTGATGTGGGTTTTTAATCCAATCACTCTTTTCTCTTCTAGATCTTGGTCCGAGTACTGCAGCCTATGGCTACCCTGCAATGCTTTTGTCCTCGTCAAATCCACCAAGTACTTGTTCGCTAATTCTGATAATTTCTTATGAGCTGCCCTAGCTCTGCGGGTAACATCTTTCGCTACGAACAACAGCTCATCTGGTTCATAAAGTTCTAATCTCTCCAGAGGCAGTATACCTTCCATTATTTCCTCTACCTCTGTTTTAAGTCTCAGCACATCAATTCTCCTTGCCTTTATCGCAGCCCTCAATGTGCCTTGACTAGAGGATTCACTAGAGTCTCTCCCTTTACAGTCCTGACTCACTCGTCTGTCTTCCTCAGGCGTGTTATGGGGAACCCTTCCCCTTTCCATCTTTCACGAACCCACTCCTGTCTTCTGTCTGCAGGTGTAAGGTGGGACTCCTCCCTATTCTCCTCACTCCCGTGACCCCATTCGTGCCTGCTCCCATTAGTCGTGCAGTGAGACATCCCTCTATTCTCCTGGCTTCCGTGTCCACAATCCTCCATTGATCTGTCACTCGGGGTATCCACAACCGTCTCCCAGGTTCTCAAATCTGGCCTTAATTCCCGAATTGACCTTGCCCGTGGTCCTCTAAGGTCCATTGGTCCTCTCCAACCCCCCTGCTCTCCAGATGAGTCTGCTGATGCTGCCAGAGGGGTGCTCCTTTCTATGGGCCGTAGCAATTGGCTCCCTCCATCTGCCACATTGCTCCTTCCTTCGTTGGTACTTCTCTCCCTGTCTCCTTGTGGCAGACCCTCGCTTTGTGTCTGTTCTGGATTGTACACTGATACTATGGGACCTATGGTGACAGGTACCGTAAGCGCGTCTGGCAGTCTCTGAGAACTGACTACCTCTTCGCTGCGTACCTTCTGCACCGTAAACCTTCCCACTACCCTTGTTTCCGGGGAATTGTGAGGTGCCCTCTCTCCTTCCACCAAGCCAGACCTGTCCCCTACTGGGCCCAAGTCGCTCTCCATTAGGACACTGCCGTCTCCGACAGATGTATCCCTTCTCACTGTTGATGCTGGCCCCCCTTCTACCTCTGGATTATACGGAGGTGGCCTCTCTGACAACAGTCTCTCTATCAGGCTATCGTCAGTCTCACTGTCGTCATCCTCTGTGCTCTTCCTCTGCGCATCCCCTGCATTGACCAACAACGGGTATAGCCTGTCTCCTTCGATGGTCTGCACTCTCCACCTCTTGGCCAGTGCATCCCATCTCGCATCTTGAACCGCCCTAACTGATCTCTTCACTCTTTCCTGTCTCCTATCTCTGTTCCTTTCATAGGCTGCCCTGATCCATGCATTCAATGCTTCAAACTGTGTTGGTCTAGGCAAAGGCCGCAAAGAGGCCATAGTCGCTTTTAGCTGGTACAGGACCTCCAATCTAAACGTTCCATATCTATGAAAGGTCAACTCTTCACTTCCGTCTGTCATCTTACACCAGTTCTCAAGCCACAATATGGTATGCAACCCAACATTCGTGGCCATATAATGAGCTGGCGTATCCTCGGGTGGAGCCTCCTCCCCACCCCGAGGTTCTAACTTCTTTTCTCCCTTAAAACAAATTTGCAACACTTTTAAACATTTCATGATGAAAACCACAACGTTTCTTTGTTTACAGCGTTCTTTTGCTTCCCGATGACATTCCACCAATCCCAGCGCGGCTTCACACTAACCGCCCTATCCCAGCGCGGCTTTGTCTGACGTCACTCGCCTCCGTTCTGCAGCAGTTCCCCTCCTTTTTCCACCCGTCTCTCGGTCACGCATGCGTCCCAATCATACACTTGGAATGATCACTTCCGACCAAGCAACCACTTCTTTGACTGTACGTCCACAGTCTGACTGTAATTGTCACCGAACTGGCAAATGTCTGTCCCCGAAACGACCGGACAATCGCCTCAACTGATAGGTTACAAACACACGGCAACTTCCGACCAGCGTCCGTTACCCACACACTCACACATTCGTTCCCCCTATATTGGTCCAGCGGGCGATCAATGGTACCTCATGATCCCCTTACAATGGTCGACAATTACTATAGGTGTTCGATACACTTGAACCACTTAAACTCTCTTTGAGCCTAAGATTTTCACCGGTTGTGTGCGCTCACAACCTGAACTCCTTTCACACTACAGGCACTTATCTCCGCATGACAATACACTTCAACAATACAATACACACCGCAATCTAACACGCATGACCCTCTTCATACTCACTCTCTTATGACCTGCTGCTTTCCGCCGCACCGCCACTTTCCGTCACTTTCCATGGAACGCCATCCCCCGTCCGCGGTCCTCTTGACGCTCATCTCCAGATCTCTATGGGCCTTGGGGAAATCTTAACCTGCTCTAGATTACCCTCACTCCAGAAGATAAACCATCCTCTGCTATCAACTGGAAAGGCGGAATTTTTCCTCTAGAACCAGAATAACATTCTCTAGAATCCCATCACAGGTCGACTAGACCTTTTTACCTGTCATAGAGTGTAGAAGGCAATCTATCTAAGCAAACAATAAATACTCTTCAATGCACACCCATTGGGGCATATTATCAAGGGGGTTTATCTCCGCTTTTTTGGCTTTAAAAGTCAAGAAAGCTGAGATAAAATTATCTCCCTATTACCTAGCTGCCGCTAACACCAGTTAGTGACAGCTAGTAGGAGATAGCGACCATCTTGGGCCCCACTTTGCATGTCAGTGATATTTATCACTAATGAGATGCAAAGTGGGCGTGCCAAGATGTTAGAGACTGAAAACAGTCGCTAACATCGCTATCTCCTATTACCAACTTTTAGAGATATTCGCGCTAAGCGGGAATATCTCCAAAAGCTAACACCTGCCCTGAGCAGTTCTTAGCCATGTTATCCAATGGGAGGTGGATAACATGGCTAAGAGCATTAGCTCGCTAATGCATGAATATCGCGGACTTTTCAGCGATATTCATGCTTTGCGGCAATTTTTACCGCATTTGCGTTAAACCTTGGTAATACCAAGGTTTATTTGCGGTAAAAATCGCCGCAGCGCTGCGGTAACTTTTTGTCTCTAACCAAGCAATAGCGATAATTATCGCTATTGCTTGGTAATATGCCCCATTGTTCCCCAAAGAACCACCGACTAAGGACTAAGTTCAAAAATGTATTACAAAGCCAAAAACAATTGGGTATACAAACACCTCAGCAAAAGGTTCAGTAGATAAACAGGCACTAATACAAACATAATCCTACGGAAAAGTCTCAATCGGCTTAGAAACAATGCAAGGATCAGTTCCAAAATCATCAGGCTAACAGGAATTGCTATGACCTGTGTTTTAGTAGGCATTGGAAAAAGGAATAAATCCAGGTTAATCTGTCGATATCCTCCATGTCTGGGTCTACCATTCTAACACTCATACACAATGGGCCCTTCTTCTACAATATATACTTGTCCGGCACCTGCAAAGGAACACATGTGACTCGGCTCAACATTTCATAATGTTACACTTTACTTTGACTAAAAGCAGCTTTCTTAAAAACATTTCTATGGTTTATTGTCAACCAAAGCATTTTCAATCCGGCCCACTCGATTTTCATAAACTAGGCCTCTGCACGTTTATATGTGCCACATTCTAATTCGAGCAATACATTTCGTTCTTTAATCCTTCATCCTTAAAGCAAAATTATTTTTCTATCATAAGTGATTCTACCACGTTAAAGGAATACAAACGAATTTTAATAGAGCAACTAATATAATATCAATCTATAAAGCATCTCATGATTAGTGGAATTCTTCACTGCAAACGACATTTCTAGGTTAATATGGCCTAAAGGCTTTTCAAAACTCTTTACGTTGCTCTAAGCATTTCTTAACACATTAATTGTTAACCTACATTACATTTAAACATGATTAATAAGTCCTCTATATATGTGGATGCTGACTATTGGTGAATATGGTGCACCCCTACAAACTTTTCTTTGGCTTCGCGCTCTCTCAATGTCTTCAAGGGGTCAGCGAGCAGTGTGTTTTGATTGTGAACTGCAAAATGATAAGGAAACATGCTGCACGATACTTGTTCAATGCATAGAAAGTATGATATATGTATAAGGTGACTCAAAGAGTAAAATGCTGCAGGGGATTAATATGATGAGTGCCGAAGATGTTTTTGTGGTCAAATTTCCCAAGGCGTGTTTCAATTTCTTGCCTCAAGCAATGGTTGGATGTGCTCAGGGTGCAAGTTCTAAAAAACAGAAGTTGGGGGACTAACTAATTTAGGCAGAATGCAAGTGATGTCATGGCGCAGAAAATCGCAGCATGTGACATCACAACAGGTGACATCATACATACCATAGCAGGAAGTGGCATCACAACCCATGACCTGACAGCATGTGACATCATAAGAAGTCACATCAATTCTTAACACCTCACACATATGTTCAGCTTTTCCATAATGAGTACACTTGAGCGCATTAAGAGATTTAACAAACAAGATTTTAAATCAGGGTTGTGCCAAAAATGTACTGCAGACCGGCAAGAAATCTGGATCTCAACTGATACATTTAAATTTTTTACCTCTGCCACAAAGAAATTGGCAACAAGGAGAAATGTGGAGAGTAAATTTATTTTGCTCAACTGTTTGCTAAGTCTGCCATTTTAAATTATCCTCTGGGGTTAAGGCACCTTCTGCAGAGATCTTTGTACACTTAGAAATTTTCAGGGAATAATAATAATCAATCAATCAATCAAATAATCTTTATTTCGGTTTCATGCATACAATCAACATCATTTCAAATATTGTAACACTAAAAAATGGCACACAGACCAAATACATATGATTTATAAAAATATTAAACAAATTAAAAAGTATTTAACATTAAAAAGCACAAGTTAGCAGTTCTTGTTTAGTTTCTTGGAAATAGAGATACCTAGAAAAGATTTCGAATAAAAATGATCTTCTCCTTCGCCACATAGCGTCAATGAAGTGCGAGACTGAGAATACAACAGGGATAGAGGTGTCACACTTGAGTATTCTGAGGGTCTCTTTAAAAAATCTAAACCCCATATTTCTACAAAGTTGGAAGATGCCAACGTTGGCGTATGGGTTTATACTTAGGGCAAAAGAAGAAAACATGAGATTCAGTCTCTTCCTTATCCCCACAGGCCGGACATTCTACTGTCTTGCTGGGTGTCAATTTGTGGGTGAAGGCCCTGAGCGGGAGTGTGCCATATCTAAACTGCAGATATAGTTTTCTCGCTAGGTAGGATCTCGTCTAGAAATGGCTCCCCTTTATATTGATCATTCCTGTCAAAAAACTGAACAGTAAGTGGACCCAAAGAAGAGTTATTAATAATATCCATAATTCTATTTGTGCGATACAGATTGACCAAATCAGCACGGGACAACTGGGCACAGACTAGAGCAGGATTAGACCAGAAACCTGATAAACCCAATCTCCCACTTTCCACTTTTATAAAAGCGACCCAGGGCAATTTCTCGGACCCTGGGAGGCCCTAGAGCTCTTCAGTTTCGGATCTAAAGTGCCCCAGTTCAGGGGTTACCCAGAGTCTACGCCAATAGGTGAAAGGCTGGGGAGCAATTTCTTCTTCTATTGGTCTAATGCCCATATCCATTCTCATGAGGGTGAGGGGAGTGCTGGTTGGAAGAGCCAGCAGTGATCTTAAAAATGAATTTTCAGTCTTACTGATACCTTCTAACGGACGGTGGCCCCACAGTTCCACCCCATATAAGATTGCTCCCCGAGCTTGACCTTTATATATTTCTAAAATGGGAGCAGCTGGCTTGCAGGTGGATCCCTATGGAGTTTCAAAATGCCACCTGTAGTCTGAGCGAGTCTTAGTTTGATCTTAGCAAGTTCTGTTGCCAGTCCATTCTGTCCGTAAGGGTAATACCGAAGTATTCAAATACAGCGACCCTGTCCAAAGCTGTGCCATTCAGAGAGGGATTGGGACATCTGGTCTTTGGTGGATTGCAGACCATAAACTTGGTCTTTTGTGTATTTATCTGCAATCCCCTTATATGATAAAAATTGGCAAAGCTATCAAGGGCACATTGAATACCCATCAGTGTTTTTGACAATAGAAGAGTATCGTCAGCAAACATTAGTGCCACCACCTGTTCATTTTTTAGTTTTGGGGCATCGATGTCTTTAACTCACTTAAGGTGGACAATCAGTGCATTGGCGAAAAGACAGAATAAAGTGGGTGCCAACACACACTCCTGTCTTAATCTTCTATTGACTGGGACTTTAGATGTTAAACTACCACATTTACCACTCCTGACTTGGGCGAAGTTATCAAAATGGAGTCTCCTGATGATGTTGAGAAGGTATGCTGGCATCTCCATATCCTCAAGTACTGCCCATAGTATTTGACAAGGTACCAAATCGAAGGCCGTTTTAAGGTCAACAAAAATTAAGTAGACGCTACCACCCTCTATTCTCACAGTTTACCAGTAAAAAAGCTGGAGCCTTAGTAACTGGTCGACCGTCGATGTTTTTTCCCTAAAACCGGCCTGAAAAGGGCTCAGGATCAATTGATCCTACATCCAACTCTGTAGCTGATCGAGAATAATGCGTGCAAATAATTTTTGGCTTACAGCGATCAGACTGATCGGACAATAGTTAGCCTGGAGTAATGGGGATCCTTTCTTAACACAGGTATAACCTCAGCACCCACCCAGGGGACAGGTAGTTTGGAGCCCTGAACTATGGCATTGAACAGGATACGGAAATAGGGGACCCAAATTTCAGTTAGGTCCCTATAAAGATGACCAGGGATTTCATCGAGGCCGGGCTGGGAGCCTTTTTATGGCCAGTACCACCTCCTTCATTGTTACTTTGCAATCTAAGAACTCGTGGTTCTAAGATCGTGGATGTAAGACCCCTGCCCACCCGCCGGACGTACGACGCCGCCACCCTCAACGCACTCAACACCGGCCGAACCCCTGGATGCTACCGAGCCACCCCGAGACGCACCCACGGACCCTTCACCTGCCAGTCCTGCAAGTTCTCCTGCATCCGGACCTGCACTGCACCAGCGCCCACCAAGCCGAACACCAGCAGCAACCACCTGAAGTGCATCCTGCTCAACACCCGCTCCGTCCACAGACACGCCGTCCAGCTCTGGAACCTCCTCGACACCACAGCTCCTGACGTTGCCTTCCTCACGGAAACCTGGATGAACGCCTCCTCAGCGCCCGACATCGCCATCACCATCCCAGAGGGCTACAAGATCATCCGGAGAGACCGCGACAAGCAGACTGGAGGAGGCATCGCCATCATCCACAGGAACAGCATCCGCATCTCGACCAACACCGACGACACCCTGACAACCGCCGAACCCCTGCACTTCCAGATCCACACCGACCCCAAGACCACCCTCACGGGCACCCTGATCTACTGACCCCCGGGACCACGCACTCAATTCAGCGAAGACATCGCTGACTTCATCAGCCCGCACGCCCTCCCCTCCGCTGACTACATCCTCCTCGGGTACATCAACTTCCACCTGGAGAACAACAACGACCGCAACACCACCACCCTGCTTGACAACCTCACCACTCTCAGACTCAAGCAGCTGGTGACCACCCCCACCCACCTCGCCGGACACACACTCGACGCTGTCTTCTCGTCCAGCAAAGACATCGCCTTCAGCCACGCCACTGGACTCCACTGGACGGACCACAGCTGCATCCACTTCACCTTCAGAAGGACCACGGTCCACCACCACCAGCAACAGGCTGCACGAAGAAGCTGGAACAAGATCACAGCCGACCAACTCGCCGCATCCCTAAGCCAGCACCCCCCCGCCAGCTCAGCGAACCCCAGCCAAGCCGCTGACAACCTCATGAAATGGATCTGCACCTGCGCGGACAAACTCGCCCCTCTGAGGACCCCGCCCAGCAGAGCCGGAAGCAAGAAGGCCCGTGGTTCACCGACGAACTCAAGAGCTCCAAGAAGAACTGCCGTGCCCTCGAGAAAGCCTGGAGAAAAGACCCTACCCCGGACAACATGACTACCCTCAAGCTCGCCACCCGAAAGCACCACCAACTGATCCACGCCACCAAGAAAACAGCATTCAAGGACCGGCTGGACAACAACGCACACAACAGCAAGGAACTCTTCAACATCGTGAGAGAGCTCTCCAACCCCAACGCCGGAACCAACGACATCACCCCATCGCAAGACCTCTGCAACTCCCTCGCCTCCTACTTCCACAACAAGATCGCTGACATACACAACAGCTTCAGCACACAAACAACGCTCCCCACGACCACACCAACGGCCCCCACCACCACCCTCAACGCCTGGACACTGATCAACCTCAAAGACACCATCAGCACGATGAACTCCATCCACTCCGGATCTCCAACTGACCCCTGCCCTCACCACATCTTCAACAAGGCCGACGCTGTCATCGCACCCCATCTGCGGGACATCATCAACACCTCCTTCGACACCGCCACCTTCCCTGAGAGCTGGAAGCACGCCGAACTCAGCGCTCTACTAAAGAAACCAACGGCGGACCCCACCGAACTCAAGAATTACCGCCCCATCTCGCTCCTCCCGTTTCCAGCCAAAGTCATCGAGAAGACCATCAACAAGCAACTGGCAGCCTTCCTCGAGACGACTTGATCCCTCGACCCATCTCAGTCAGGCTTCCGGGCCAACCACAGCACCGAGACCGCCCTCATCGCTGCCACTGACGACATCCGAACCCTGCTGGACAACGGAGAAACAGCGGCCCTCATCCTCCTGGACCTCTCCGCGGCATTCGACACTGTCTGTCACCGCACCCTAGTGCAGCGCCTCAGCAATGTCGGGATCAAGGAGAAGGCACTGGAATGGATCATCTCCTTCCTCGCCGGAAAGACACAGAGAGTCCGCCTCCCCCCGTTCAGATCAGAAGCCACGGAAGTCATCTGCGGCGTCCCTCAGGGCTCCTCGCTCAGCCCCACCCTCTTCAATGTCTACATGAGCCCCCTTGCGGCCATCGCACGCCAACACAACCTGAACATCATCTCCTACGCCGATGACACCCAGCTGATCCTCTCCCTGACCAACGACCCAGCCACCGCCAGAGCCAACCTACACGAAGGGATGAAAGACGTGGCCGAGTGGATGACGACCAGCCACCTGAAACTGAACACAGACAAGACGGAAGTCCTCATCCTGGGCTCCTCACCCTCCGCCTGGGACGACTCCTGGTGGCCCACAACCTGGGCTTCATCCTGGACTCCTCCCTCTCCATGACCAGACAAGTCAACGCCGTCTCCTCGTCCTGTTTCAACATCCTGCGCATGCTACGTAAGATCTTCCGGTGGATCCCCACCGAGACCAGGAAGACGGTCACCCAGGCCCTCGTCACCAGCCGTCTGGACTACGGCAACGCCCTCTACGCCGGAACCACCGCCAAGCTCCAGAAGAGACTCCAGCGTATCCAGAACGCCTCGGCAAGACTCATCCTCGACGTCCCCAGACGAAGCCACATCTCCAGACAACTGAGAGACCTGCACTGGCTCCCGATCAACAAAAGAATCACCTTCCGGCTCCTCACCCACGCACACAAAGCCCTACACAACCAAGGCCCAACTTACCTCAACAGCCGCCTCAACTTCTACGCTCCCAAATGCCATCTCCGCTCGACCAGTCACGCCCTCGCCGCCGTTCCCCGCATCCGCAGAGCGACAACAGGAGGAAGGTCCTTCTCCCACCTGGCCGCCAAGACTTGGAACTCCCTCCCTCCCGACCTACGCCTGACCCAAGACCACCTCTCCTTCAGGAAGAAGCTCAAGACCTGGCTGTTCGAGCAGTGCGGACCCCCCCCCCCTCCCCAAGCGCCTTGAGACCCTCCGGGTGAGTAGTGCGCGGTATAAATGCCTATGATTGATTGATTGATTGATTGACTGAAGGAGGAATATCGAGGATGGAATATGATTAAGCATGGGCGAATTTTGCGGATCTCGCGTTCGCGGATTTTGCGGATTTGCGAACTCGCAATCCGCAAAATCCGCGACTTCTCGCGAATTTGCGGATTTTTTTTTTTTATGTTCGCACGGGTTTCTGCAAGTTCGCGAGGGTTTTGTACAATTTCGCAAATTGCGAAATTGTACAAAACGCGTGCGAACTTGCAGAAACCCGTGCGAACACAATAATATGAAGAGAAAGAAGCTCCTGGTCACAGGAACAGCACGGGGATTGCGCTCATGAAAGTCAAGGATGCAAAGGCCTCTACCCAGCATCACAGCTAACTTTCCACGGTAGATTTGGGAAGAGGCACACCTGTCCAGCCTCGAAGACGCTCATGATTGTTTTTGGGCTAATGAATGAGTCACTGACTTTGAGCATCAACTAGTTCGAGCGACCATGTGTGTGTTACTATGCAATCGCCCCGAAGGGCGCAGGGGTCCCTTGAGTGAGCTGTCCATCATAGTGGGTGAATGGCGGGAAGACGGTGCAAACCGCGAGTGTGTGCTCGGGGCCAAACGTGCGGGGCTTCCATGCGAGTTCACATGCCTCTTGTGTGCATAAAAGGTCAGAGAAAGATCAGTTCAGCAGCCTGGCCTGTTGTAACTATTTTAGGATGGCGCCGGCAAGCTGCCAGCGCCATCCTAAAATAGTTACTAAGTTAGCTTCAACAGGAAGCTCTAATAGATAAAATCGAGCACCTGCTTTATTTTATCTATTAGAGCTTCCTGTTGAAGCTAACTTAGTAACTATTTTAGGATGGCGCTGGCAGCTTGCCGGCGCCATCCTAAAATAGTTACAACAGGCCAGGCTTCAAGTTTTGAACTTTTGCCCCCGGAAAAATCCGCCGCTCGCGGATTTGGGGATGTTCGGTAAATTCGCGGGAGTTCGCGGATTGCGAATTTACCGAAAATCCGCAAAATCCGCGAGCGTAACGGATTTTCCACCCATGCTTAAATATGATGCCACATTGGTGATCTGTAATAGTGGCTGGTCAGAGGGATCAGAAAAGGGATTAACTTCCATCGGAGGAGAATATAGCATCTGATAGTTTTCTACCCATCTCTCCGGTGCAATATTTGGGTCATCAGCCTTTTGGCTTTCACTACTGCTAGATCTGACTATTGTGCAGAATTCCCTCATATCCCTGGACCCGAGGGCGTTTTTTGTGGCATCCCATTTGCTTTTCTCCCAGTTCTGTTTAGCCTCAGAAAACACTTTCTTGTAGTCAAGCCTCTTACATTTTATTAATGGTTTGTTCAGGGCTTTGATTGCATCCAGCAGTTCCCCCTTGGCTTTCTTACAATTGTAATTAAACCAAGTAGAAGCCTTCCTATTCTTCCTGGATGTAACCATTGGCGGATATAATAATTCTGCGAGGGCAATCATTAGTCCTGAGTGAATGTTGTGAACTTGGTTGAAAAAGACTTCCTGCCCGTGGTCTAATTGATCACTAAGTTCAACAAACGCCTGATGAACAACTTGGTAAATAGAACTCATTAGTTCTGGTGACCTTTTCACCGTTGGCCATTTAAGCCTTCTACTGTCATTGGAAAGAAGGGGTGTCTCTCAGTTATTTACTCTGTCCCTCATGATTGAGCTCATCTCAGGATAGCTTATGTCAAGAACCAGGGCGTTGTGGTCGCAGTCGTGGCGTGGGAGGACCACAAAATCAATTACCTTAGACCAGGTCCTGACCTGATGTAATCTATACAGGAGGGCTGGCCTGGTTGATTAAAAATGTTTTTGCCCTCTAGGTCAGATTGAGTACGACCATTACAGGCTCTCAGGGAGTGAGCCATAGTGATGGAATTCATTTGAAGAGCTAGTGGTGTCCAGGCCTTGATCGGAGATACTTGAAGGTCTGGGATGGACCACAGCGAGTCCTCAATGCTGGTAATAGATTCAAGAGTGGTTCGTATTGGCAGTTGGGAATCCCTGCAACAATCAAAGTACTCTCCCCCTGAACTGAAGAAATAAAATTATCTAAGATATCCAATGTTGGTTATTCTTTACTCGACCTGGTGGGACGGGAATAGACGTTAATAAAAGTCACACTGAATTTGGACAGAAAAGAAAGTCTGATACATTGGAGATCTAGCGATGGAGTATTTAATGTGACACTGTACATCCCAAATGGGAACCAACGAGAATAGTCAAACCCCCAAATAGTCTACCCCTCTCGCCAATCGAGGCCAGATTATTAACAGACAAAAATCCCAACCTAAAAAAATGTTCCCTGGACCATGTCTCCTGGAAAAGGCAGACATCAAACTTTTCTATAAAAAGACCTCAATCGGGGCAGGACACTTTATTAGAGAGCCCAGCCACATTCCAAAATGAAAGTTTGTTACCACATGTCACCTACCCTCCGCCATTTTCAGTTAAGATCTTTGTGCCTGTGACCGGTCCAATGTGGGAGGTAGTACTATTTTCCCTAGGAGAGTTGGTGATTTCATACACCGTGGGTGACCATAAAGGGGAGGCAACCAATGGTGAATAAAGTCCTTCGGTTACACCATACCATAGGTCATCCAAATTAATTAAGGAGTTCCTATTGTATTGGTTGGTTCCAGGCCCGGGGATACTAGCAATTAGACCATTAACGGATAGTGAATCAGTGGACCTGGGTGAATATCTATCTGTATTTAAGGCGTCCATCCCTCCCAGTCAATCAATGTCCTCCAATGGGGCATATTGGTTAATTACAGGAATACTGAAAAGAGAAGGGTTTTGGTGAAGAGTGCTAGATGTAATGTACAAATTCTTAGCCCTTCTCTCATAGGGCCAGATGTAGGTAGCCCTTTACCGGTCGGAAACGGCCGAAAATACCGATTTTTGGCCGTTTCCGATCGGTAAAGGGCTATTGAGATGTAGGGGCACATTTTCGGAAATTTTACCGAATCGGTATCATTACCGAATCGGTAAATTTACCGATTCGGTAATATGTACCGAATCGGTAAAATAATTACCGATTCGGTAATATTTACCGATTCGGTAACATTACCGAAAATGCAATGTAGGTAGGCAATGTACCTTCTGCACATGGCTTACAGAATCGGTATTTTACCATGGAATACAAATCCATGGTAAAATACCGATTCCGGTGTGCATGCACATGTGTGCATGCACACCTATGTCATGTGACAGGCAGACCTGCCCTTAGGGCAGGTATGCTTGCCACATGGCACCTGTGCCTGTTTTGGGGGTGCCAGAGGGTGTCAAAGTGACACCCCCTGCACCCTTGTGAATTCTTTAATTACCGATTCGGTAAATACCGAATCGGTAATGCCTAATCATTCCTATGGGCTTCAAAGCCCATAGGAATGAATGGCCATTACCGATTCGGTATTTACCGAATCGGTAATTAAAGAATTGTTAAGGATTCGGTAACGAATCCAGATGTTGGGACCTACATACCATTTACCGATTTTGAAATAACGAATCAGTAGGATTCGGTATTTCAAAATCGGTAAATGGGATTTACCTACATCGGGCCCATAGTCAATTAAAGGCTGAGGGATGCCCACCCTCCGAGAGCATGGGTAGAAAATGTCTAGGGTGAGGGCTCTAATGTCAAGCGTACCTCCACTAGGTTCCAGTTGTTTCCGTTGTTTCCGTCTTGAAGATGCTTGCTCCCAAAACCTTCAAGAACTAACCAGCGTGACAAGGATGAGACTTTAGTCACTACTTGTTAGTCCCTAAAGGGAAGGGAAAGTGGAGAGAGAAACAAACAAATAAACACAGGATCTCTTCTTGAGATGTCTGTTGTTGTTTCTCTTTGAAGTATTCTGGGCTGCTTGTAGTTTGTTGCGACACTCTGATAGCTTTTCTATTAAATTATAACAGGATTGTCACTGAAACAGATCTACCATCAAAGCTTCTTCACAGCAATATTATACGTTCATATTAATACATACCAGAGATAGTTTAGCCCAGTCCTATACTTCTTAAGTGCAAGGATACGACACAACTTGAAACAATAGTAATTGCTCCTTTAAATGCAAATATAAAATTGGTAAATGCTTGGTTCAAAAGACAACTTCAGATTTCAACCCGTTATTTTGTTAGTAAACTTAGTTAACCAACATCACTCAATTTAACCTCTCTTACCTTACTTAATAATTTTCAAGCAGTGACTTTGGGATCTGTAAAACAACTGAAGACAAGAAAAAACAAGGCAGCACACTATGCCTATAATGTCTTATACATGACTGGACCTTAGCAATTGTCACATTAAATCGGAACTTGACAGTGCAATTACAATTCACTGCAGATTACTCTCAAAATACACCTTTTAGAGAAACTCTGGTGCTTAAATCTTTCAATAAGAATCCCAAGTCTTGGAAAATGATATTTCAAGGTATTATTCAAAACGCTGTCTTTTGCAAGTCTTTCAGAAGGTTTTTAATTGCAGTTATGTTCATTGCCTTCAAAATTGAATTTGCCAAGGTTTGTTAGATTAACTCAGTCATTTACTGTTCTTACTTTCTTTCCAGGTCACCGGAAGAGGAACTGCTCCGAAGCCAGGATCTCCGTAGGACAAGGTCCGGTCTCTAAATCGTACCGTCAAGAAAACAGGAAGTTCGCGCGATGCTGGAAGCTGAAGCCTCGGGACTCAGGAATGCCGATGGAAGCCTTTCAGCAACGCCGGAGAAAGTCTCTCTGCAACTCCGCGAAGATGAGGGATCAGGAGCCGAGTCAGGTAAGCGGGAGCGGGAGAGGAGAAGGGAGAGAGAGGGGGCGAGGGGCGAGGACTCCGTAGGCTGGAACGCTCGTGGAAAACGCAGCAATCACAAAGCGAAGAGTCTTCTGCGAGTTAGGCAGGGATTTATATAGAGTTTGGAAATGCGTGTGAAAACATGCATTTAAATATTCACGTGTTGAGAAAGTTCGGTTTGAGCAAGGCTTCCACGTGAAATTAACATGAATATTCATAAGCGCTTCAGGCACCTTGGAGCAGTTTACAAATTGAACAACAAGCATTGCTAAATGCAAAGTAAATATTTACTGAATACAATGTTCTGTAAAAACCAAATTAATACATGTACTGTTTCTGATCCTAACCCCTAAGTATTCCTAACATCTAATAGGTGGGGAATGATCTACAGGAAACAGAGATTGTGATACCAGTCTTTGGGTAATTTCTGGGTGTCTTAAATTAATAATCACGCAATCCCCTCGAATGGATTTATGAGTGGGACCACCCAAGCAACGCACCTGACCATCAAAATCTCACCTGCCTGGGGAAAACATGGCGGCTGGCTAGCAGCGGGTCGTGGGTGTCGGGAGCAGTGGCGGTGTGAGGTGAGTTCTGCCGGTGTAGAGATCGGACTTGCAAAACGTATTGTAAAGTGTTTGCCAGCGGGATAGTTCCTTACTGTCTCGGGGCTGCAGGACTTTTTGATTTGGGAACGGTTGTGTGGCGGTTATGACTTGGCTCTTGGTGGTGTATGGCGTCCAAGGAGGCGGGGAGCTCCCGAGGTCAGTCGGAGGCAGAGGTGGAGCCGGCAGCAGGAGTGGAGCAGAGCTGCTGGGGGAGAGCGGCGTTCGAGCTTGGGAGAGGTTGGCGTGCAGCTGCCAGGATTGCACTGCGAGGTGCCGGGGGCGCGGGAGGGGGGTGGAGGCATTGAATTTAGTGAAGGGCTCAGTCAAGGGGCTACCCTCTCCTTTAGGCTCCACCGGCACGAGTCAGACTCCACAACAGGCGGAAGGCACCGCAGCGGTCCTAGAAACAAATAATAATAAAGTGGAGGTTAAAAACCCAGCAGTATCCACAGCAGTTTCCAGATATATAAGGAGCACGGAGAGGTGATAAAGTATTACTCAAACATAAAGCCTCACCCAAAACAAAACCAAGAATTTGGCTTGATACGCATACGAAAAATTTAGCTAAGAAAGATTGTAAACAGGGCAGTGTTGGCAATAAGAAGGGAAAAAACACGGTTTTGGAGCGTAAGTTAAATACTACCCCATCCCTAAACTCCTTTTTTAAACCAGTTCTAAAGACTCTGATACTAAAAGCAAACCCCATTCAGTCCAGACAGAGCATAGAGCGTAAGCGGGAGGCTGAGAAGGCTATGGGGGGGGGTCGGACACGCAGGGCTGGCCTGTGTACCTGAGCCCCAACCGATACCAGGTTCTTACTATAGACATGGATGAGGCAGGATTTACATGAAAAGTCAGTAATGGAAAATGTTCCTGCTCAGTCAGATCAGTTGGCGTCTTCCTCTGTTTCAGCAGTTGATTATTTGGGGGAGTCTGCAGGAGCCGCTGCAAGTACGAGTATCCCAGTGACTGAGTATAAATTATCAGAAGAGTTGAGGGGAGACCCTGAGGTGGATAATTCAGATCTTTCAATTATTGCCCTTTTAAAGAAATTAGATTTGGATATGCATAAGGGTTTTGAGGTTTCTGATAAAAATTAGGAGAGTATTCGAGCATTGTGTAGTTTATTGGAGGCTAAATTTGAGGAATTGAGTTCTCGTACTGAATTGTTGGAGGCTGAAGTTAAAGTGATGCGCGAGAGGGTCTTCGATAATCATAAAGAGATTGAGGCTATTAAGCTTAAAGAGAGGGAGCATGAGGAGAGAGTGGAAAGGCTTGAAAATATGCAAAGGTGTAATAACTTGAAGTTGTTGAAGCTACCAGAGGGAAAAGAAGGATCAGTTATTAAAAAGTATGTGGTACAGCTCCTCAAATCTGAGTTACAGTTGGAGGAAACAGAAGAAGTGCTAATGGGGGATATTCAGAGAATTCATCGTGACCCTTTTAGGTTGAACCCGAACCCGAACCGTTACAAACCCAGAAAAAACATTTTTTTTTTAAAACAGATTTTATTAGTTGCATGACAGAGATACATCAAGTAATTCTCTGAGCACCAGAGACAATCACTAGAGCAAATGATCAATAATACAGCATGCAAACATTTTCATAGGTGGTGAATCAGGAGAAAAATTCAATCAAAGAAGTGTCCAATTGTACATGAAACCCCTCCGCCCTTGTCCGCCCACCCTCAACTCCCCCCTCCCATACGTGCTGCTGCCTACTCCGTCTGTATCGTGCCAAGTACCTCACATTGTTCGCCATTATAAAGGTCATAAGATCATCAGATATACTGTACAGACTCCTCCTCGAAGGGTGGGTCCAGGTCCAGGCCTCGATAGTCCGCCCACCTCTTCCAGATGTTATAGTGCTCCAAAGGGCACCCCGTGCGACATAGACAGGCTGTTCCAGACCCATGCAAAAATCCATCCCATTCTGCCAAGCTATGAAGGAAGGAGCACGAGGCGCCTTCCAGGATCTCGCTATGTCCCTCTTGGCCAAGGTCAGACCCAAAAGTAGTAAATGACGCTTGTATCTGTTGCCCCCAACTCCAGCCAGAACATGAAGGAGAGCCAGTTTGGGGTCCCTCTGCAGCTCCCAGGCCAGTACCTCACTCAAACACTGAAACACTCTGTCCCAAAACCTCTGAAGAGCCCCACAGCCCCACACTGTGTGCAGCAGCATTCCCACCTCTGAGTCGCACCTAAGACATGTCGGGGATGCAATCAAACCCGCCCTCCACAAGCGCTGTCTAGTGTAATATGTACGGTGAAGGTACCTGAAGCATGGAGACAGCCGCTCCCCTAGGCCCTTCCAGGGCCTCCACCCAATCTTCCTCGTCAAGCTCCCCAACATCCCGCTTCCATTGGGTCCTGAGGTGTGCAAGGTCCGAAGCACTATGGCGCACCAGAGTCTTGTATATGCGAGAGATCTTTTTGTCCGGCAATTCACCCATGAAGACCTTGGCCTCAATGGGACTGAATTCCGGCATGTCTTCCACTTCTTGGATATATGGGGTAAGGGCATGCCGGAATTGGAGGTACTTGTAGAATTGGGCATGCGGCATTTCAAACTCCTCCCGCAACATTGCAAAAGACTTGAGCGCCCCCCCAGACATAACGTCTTCCGGAGTAGATATTCCTATTGTGTCCCATTGCCGAAAGCCCACCAGGGCCACCAGTTGAGGCAGTCTACCATTCTGCCACAATGGAGTTTCCAGGGTCAGGACATTCCACCAACCCACCCTGCGCAGAGCCTGCCACCAGATCTGGAAAACCACTCGCATGATGGACGGCAGCGATCTCCGAAGGGGCGCTGAGTACAGCAGCGTATGCAGGGAGGCAGAGCCCATGCAGAGCCCATGCGGTAGCGCTCCACCGCGTATGCAGGATCCCCCCTGTCCGCGTACCACCAGTCGTTTAGTACCAGGAGGTGTGATGCTTGATAATATGACAGTACGGCAGACGTGGTGAGACCCCCGGTATAAGTGGAGCGGAAGCAAGTCCGCAACGTAACTCGTACTGTGCCTCCATCCCACAAGAAACCACGAAAGGCCGCGTTCAGGCGTCGAAACCAAGTGTGCGGGACCAACGCCGGGTGGTTCTGCAGTTGATACAATAGACATGGGAGCGCGACCATCTTGAAGATGGCAGATCTACCCTGAATGGAAAGCGGCATCCTGGCCCACACCTTGAATCTTCTCGCGTACGGTCCCAAACCGGGGCGATATTGCGCTCCAGGGCCACAGAAGTGTCCTCCGTGAGGTATACTCCGAGATATTTCACACCTTCAACCGTCACCTGCAGCCCATCGGCCCACTCGCCCAGTGGTTGCGGACCCCCTAGAGTCCAGAGTGTGGACTTCCCAGGGTTCATATAGAGCCCCGACATTTCTCCAAAAATTTGCAGGATCCGCATAATGCGAGGCCCCCAACGATCCAAGTTGGAAAGAAAGCATAACACATCATCGGCATATAGGGCTATTCTATCCGCCACCTCCGGCGACCACTGGAAGCCCCTCACCTGGGCATCAATCCGCACCCACGCCGCAAGGGGTTCCATTGCGAGCGCAAAAAGGTAAGGGGAGAGGGGGCACCCTGCCTGGTTCCCCGCTGGATGCTGAAAGAGCGGGAGACGCCACCGCCGACACGAACTGCCGCCGTCAGATCTGTATAGAGGAGGCGTACGTAGGCCATGAAACGGGGGCCCAGGTTCAGTCGACCCAAGAGAGCAAAGAGGTATGTCCAGCTCAAGGAGTCAAACGCCCTATCCATGTCCGCCAGCAGCAACGCAGCTCTCTCTCCCAAACCCTGCCAGGCCGAGATCGCAACCTGGGCTCGCCTAATGTTATGCCTAGTGGCCCGCTGGGGCATGAAGCCGGCCTGGTCCGGATGGACCAAGTCCGTAATGTGGGGCTTAAGCCTGTTGGCGAGGGCCTTCGCCAAAATCTTGGCCTCAGTTTTGAGCAGTGAAATAGGTCTGTAGGACTCGTGTCTCTCCGGGGGGGCGTCCTGGTTTCAAGAAGACCACTACCTCCGCATGTCTCCAATCCGGGGGCAGCAGACCCCTTTCACGCGCCTCCTCAATAACCGGCTGGAAGTGGGGCGTCAGCTGGGTCGCGAAGTGCCAAAAAAATTCGCATGGAAACCCATTCGGGCCCGGTGCCTTGCCCGAATTCAGCTCGCCCAGGGCAGTAGCCAGCTCATCGTCCGTCAGTGGCCGGTCCAGCAGGTCACGAACCTCATCCGACACGGCCCGTGGCGGAAGGTCATCTATGAAGCGCTGCACCATGGCTGCCTCTAGGCACTCCCGGGGCATATACAGGGACTCGTAGTAGGAGGCAAAACTGCCCGCTATCGCTCCAGGCTCCAACAGCGGCTCCCCATCAGGGGCGGCAATCTGGGGCAGTGGCTGTGCATGCCTAATGCCTTGACACAGGCGATGAAGCATTTTGCAGGACTTATCGCCCCATTGATATATGCAGCTCTGAGTGGCTAGCCAAGCCTGGCGGGCCTCATCCAATAAAATCGAGGTATACTGCTGTTGTGCCAGTACTAGCTGACGCCTGAGCTGCGCGCCCCCGTCCCCCCGACTCCTGCGCTCCAGATCCTCCAATTCCGCTTCTCACCGCACCAGGTCCTTACGCTTTTCCCTCCGTGCTGCTGAGCACCACGAGATATCAACCCCCCTCAAGGTGGGTTTCATGGCCTCCCACAGTATTGCCGGGGACTCCACTGAGTTTACATTGGCGGACAGGAAGTGCGCTAGTTCACAAGTAATGTGGGCGCGATAGGAGGGCTGAGTTAACTGCCAGGTCGACAGGCGCCATCTGAACGGCTGCCTGGGACGCCCAGTGTCAACCACCACAGAGATCGGAGAGTGATCGGAGAGTGCCCGTGTCAAAATATCCGCAGGCATGAGCCTGCCTGCCATTGCTCGCGGGAGAAAAATGTAGTCTAAGCGCGAGAACGAGTCTCGCGCGGAGGAGAAGTAAGTAAAGTCCCTACGCGCCCCACGCTTGTACCTCCAGAAGTCAATCCAGTCCAGCCCGTGACCATTGCCCTCAGTCGCGATGTTTGCCCCTCCCTCCCTACCACCTCACCTGCAGCGCCCCGCCATCTGTCCCAGGAGACGTCCATGACGTCATTCCAGTCCCCCCAACAATCTATAGCGCTATCGGCATATCAACCCAGAGGGACATCAGCTTCTCCACTACGGCCCATTGCAGCGGGGGCGGCGCATATACACTACCAAGGACAATCATCTCACCACCAATCTTGCCCTGCACAAACACATACCTGCCCTGCGCATCCAGCCATGTGCGCCTATGTGTAAAGGGAACTCTCCGATGGATCAGTATGGCCACACCCCGCGACCCTCTCATGAAACCGGCATGATATGTCTGTGTAAAACCATTGCGCTGGAGGCAAAGCGCCTTTGTGCCTAACAGATGGGTTTCCTGAAGGAGCAATATATCAGTTCCCCTGCCTTTGGCCCAAGTGAACACAGCCCCTCTCTTCAACTTATCCAGCATTCCTCTCACATTCCAGCTCAGTATTCTTGTCCCACCCGCACCTAACCGAGAGCCCCCAGCATCAGATGACATTTATATAAAGGCAAATAAATCACACAAGTTGTGCCGCAGGCACCAACAGCAGCACTCACAGTGGATCGGACGCAGCACATCCCGCACAGACCCCACCTCCTGAACAAAAACAGTCTCAAACCCTAACAAACCCCCCCCACCCCCACCCCGCACCACCCAAACATGGAAGCACCTGTCGTGGTCAGAGAGTGGTCCCGGCCCCAACCAGCCAGGGAGCACCCCTTCCAATGGATCCCCTCAGCACAACCCAGTCGAACTTGGCTGTGGCCCCTTCCCAACCCTGAGTAAGCGTGGCTCCCAGCCAAGCTAGTGCGCCCTGGTCAAAAAGAGCGAGCAATCAGATGAGCAAGTGTCCATTTCTCCCCACGGTCAGGGCACATCCACAGAAGCTTCCTGCAAGTTCTCTTCGTTGCGCGTGCTGGACCGTGATTTTGAGCTGCGGTGCCCCGGCGCTTTTGTTTAACATCAGGACCCCAGCCGAGGAGTCAGACTCACCGCCTCTTGCGGTATTGACACGCACCCTGACAGTCTCGTCCGTCCATTGGAAGACGGCCTCCGGGGTATCGAAGAAGAAGGTACGAGATTGGAAGACAACCCGCAGCCGGGCCGGGTACAGAAGGGCATAGGGCAGTTTCAGGCCCCGAAGGCAGGCCTTGGCTGCGGCGAAGGACTGTCTCTGCTGTTGCACCAATTTCGTGTAGTCCGGGAAGATAAGAATAGGAGAGTTCTCGAACATGAGCTGACCCTTCACCCTCGCCTGTTTCAGGATAGCGTCTCTGTCGGCATAATTCAGCAATTTAGCGATCATGGGACGAGGGCGTTCCCCCACCGGGGGCTTTTGCGTCAAAGCTCGATGGGCCCGTTCCACCACGAAACAACGTGAGAGGGTATCAGCCGGCATCCACCCTTCCAGCCATTGTGTTAGAAAGCGCTCGGCATTGCCCTTTTCGCAGTCCTCTGGAAACCTCAGGAAGCGAAGATTACTGTGCCTGGCGCGTCCCTCTGCCTCCTCCGCTCTCGCCACCAGGCCTTTCTGCGTCCGCTCAAGGGCCACGACCCTCTTCTTTAGGGTGGTCATGTCGCCCTCTTTGGCCGAGATACGCGTCTCCGCTCCGGTTATGCGTTCCACGGCGTTTCGCAGGTCCTGCCGAAGGAGCATTACGTCGGAGCCTACCGCCCCAATCTTGGCATCCAAGGCGTCCCTGGACTGCGTGATCGCGGCCAAGAGGACAGCATTGTCTGGTACAGATGGCTGCGGCCCCTTTGCACCCGTGGCCTCGGTGAACTTGTCGATGGGGCCCTGTTTGCCCTGGTTTCCACTGCCACCCGCGTCATGGTGGGACACACGGGCCGTCAGCAACTCAAACCCCTCCGCCGCAGATCAGGATGTCCACCCTATAGTTCGTCGGTAGCGGCCTTGCCCCCCAGCCGGAGCCCAGATATGGCCAGGATGCTGTAGAGGGTCACTAGACACTCGCCGGGGGGGAAGGGGGAGGGTGGGGACCCCCACGCTGATCACTCCACGAATACCCGGCCCTGAGGTCTGATCCGACCCCCATGGTGTAGCAGGGCCCCGAGTATCCCGGCAGTCCCACTGTCCGGCCACCTAAGGCCCTCCGCAATGGCTAGCAGGCGCCGGTCCCGTCAGCTTCCCAGCTGGGCTTGAGTCTCTCCGGTGGCGCGATAACTCACCGTGCAGGGAGAAGGGCAGATGTGGGCCCCAGGGCCCGACCCGACCCCCGACCTACTGTGCGGCACCACACCCTCTCCACCTGTCCACCCTCCGGGTCCCCCTCTGATCTGAATCTGTAGTTGTGTCACAACAGGTCCCGGATAGGCGCCCAGCAGGGAGGCGCCACTCTCTAGCGCCGACGATGTTGACCTTCACGGCAAGATGGCGGCCGCGCCACTCAGCTCTCCCAACCGCCGGGAGCCGCCAGGCCAGCTCCACAGCCGCCACTCGCAGCGTCCTCCCCGCGGGGGCCGCCCCTCTCGAGTCCGGGGGCCGCCGCTGCTCTGCCGCGCCGAAGCTCCGGTGTCTCTCAGAGCCGGCACTCCAGGACCTCTCCTCGTTACTCCGCTCGCTCGGCGGGATGCCCCAGGAATCGAGGCCCCGGCTCCAAACACCGCACCACGCAGCCCGGCCCGCGATCACTCTCCGGGGCACTCCGCTGCCTGCTGTCGCAGTGCGGGCGGCTCCAGCCGCGGAAATCAGGGGACCCAATGTCAGGGGCCAGACCCAACTGCAGGGAGAGTGAAATTTCGACCAGGGTCAGGATATTATCGGCAGGATGGTGATCGGCTGGTCGGAGCTCCGGCTCTACACGACCGCCATGTTCGCTGGCCAAGCCACGCCCCCCAGAAAAAACATTTTGATTAATTTCATGACGTATAATTTGAAAGAGAAAATGTTGGCAGCCGCTCTTAAAAAGAAGAGTACTTTGGTAGATGGTAAAACAGTTGAGGTAAGATCGGATTTGTCACCAGCAACTGCTAATAGGCAATGGGAGCTTGGGAATCGCATGGAGCCTCTTAGGGCACTGAGGGCTACAGTTCAATTAAAATTCCCGGCTTTCCTAAAGGTCATGTGGCAAAATAAGATGTACTTGTTCCGAGCGGTAGAGGATGTTGATTGTTTTTTGGAGCACTGTCAAGGGAGTAATGTGTATATCTGAATTTAAGCCTGATCTCTGCCAGGTATGTATATGCTGTTAGCAGTTTTTTTGGGGGGTATATTAGCACCGCCACTGAAGACACCCATAAAAGCCGCGGCCATGGGTATTTTGGTTGGGTTTTCCAGGGGAGGGGGGAGTTAAGAGAGGAGGGGGAGGTACAGGGACTCCAGGTGGGTGAGGGTAGGGGGGAGGGGAGAAAAAATAAAAAAGTCCTCAGAAGCGTTTCTGGCACTAGGCTATGGGAGGTAGTCGGCTCTGGGTGCTTTGATCGGGGCTAAAGCTATGGAACTGAGGTTCCTCTCTTGGAACGTGAATGGTTTACGAGTAAAATCTAGGAGACAAATAATTTTGAAATACTTAGAGGATTCTTTGGCCCATATTATAATTTTTCAGGAGACGCACTTGACTGCTGTGGAAAGTAAGGAAATTTTTTCAGCTCAGCGATGGATTGCTCATTCGGTGTATATGCCTCAATTAATAGTTACGAAAGGTGTGGCAGTTTTGATTAGACAGGGGACTAATATTGTAATAGAAGGTAAAGCAGTAGATAGCAGGGGTAGATGGGTGATTGTGAAATTAAAGGTGGCAGGGGAAATGCTGGTTATTATTGGCTATTATGGTCCTAATCAGGATGATGTCAACCCTCTGGATGCGCTGGCTGGTGAGTTATTGGGTTTCTCAGGGAAAATAATCATGGCAGGAGACTTTAACACGGTGTTAGATTATAAACTGGATCGCTCGGAAAAGAGTAGAGCTTTGGTGAATAGTAAAACGTCAACTAGAGTCAAGACACTTATGACGCACCAAGGGTTGTGTGATATTTGGAGATTGAAATCAGGTCAGCAGTTAGGATACACATTTTATAACAAAAAATATAATCATAGATCCCGGATAGATTACTTTTTGATTGACTTGAGATTGAAGGACTGGGCGACTAAGGTTGAACATGTAGGGGTACATCTCTCGGATCATTCAGCGATTTTATTGACGGTAGAAATAGGTGGGGAAGGTTCGGGTTCAGCCTGGAGGTTAGATCGAACAATTCTATTGGATCAGGATAGTCTAACAATTCTTATTGAAGAAATTCAGGTTTTCTTTGAAAAAAATGTAGGCTCAGCCAGCCCAGAGATTGTGTGGGATACCAGTAAAGCTTTTTTGAGAGGGAGACTGGGGGCCTTGGGAGCCAAGAAGAGAAGGACGTACTATAGTAAGATCTTGGATCTAGAGGTAAAAATCTGCTTATGTGAGGCTAATATTGAAAAGCAGGAGTGTAGTGTAACAAATGAAGAGGAACTGCACAAGCTGTTGGAATTGAAATCAGAATTTATGGCAGTCCTGACAGAAAGAGTTAGGGAGAAAGGGGAAGTGAGTCAGTTGGCCCACTTTAGGTATGGGGAAGGATGCAGCAAACTTCTAGCATGGAAAGCGAAAAGAGATCAAGTACGCAATCAGATCAAGGAAATAAAAGAGATGGACTCTGGCGCCGTAATTCCTGATAGCAACTGAATAGAGGAAGCTTTTCATGATTATTTTGTGAAAGTATATGAAGAGGACCTTTGTCCAGAGCACTCGGAGTTGAATGGCTAGTTTCAGTATATGGAGCCACTTTCAGGGGATCCAATGGGGGTTCTAAATCACAAAATATCTCAAGGAGAAGTGGAAAGGGTGATTAAAGGCGGTAAGAGAGGCAAGGTGCCGGGGCCGGACGCCCCTACTCTGTGTCAACTGTTTAATCACATATTTCTGGGCAAGGCTTCACTGCCGGTTTCATGGAACGAGGCTACAAATACTTTAATAGCTAAGCCGGGGAAGTCACCTAAATATTTGGACTCTTATAGGCCAATATCGCTTTTGAATTGCGATTATAAACTCTTTTCAAAGATTATGGCTGATAGGTTGAGTAGGGTCATTCCAAAGTTAGTGCACCAGGACCAAAAAGGTTTCATAGAGGGACGGTTTTTGAAAGAATTAACGTTCTCGCTTATTGGCACCATACATATGGCCTCAGTTTACAAACTTCCCTTGGCGGTGGTTACCTTTGATGCCGCCAAGGCATTTGATCGGGTCAATTGGGCCTTTTTAAAGGCTTTGGTACAACATCTTAAGTTAGGGAAAAACTTTAATAACTCTCTCTTATCTCTCTATCAATCCCCGACCTCTCGAGTTTTGGTTAATGGGTTATTAACCCAGCCTGTCAGGATAATGCGTGGGACGAGGCATGGGTGTCCACTGTCACCCTTGCTGTTCGATTTTTACATAGAACCTTTAGCATGTAAGATCAGGAGCTCAGAGAAGATCCCTCCCTTTGTGGTAGGGGGGTGGTAAAAAAAATCGGTTTATATGCAGATGACATCATCATTTATTCTACCAACGTACAACAAGTACTCGAGGGTCTTGCGGAATTAACAGAAGAATTTGTATCTGTTTCAAGTTATGAAATAAATCAGGATAAGACCGAGATTATGATCTGGAACCTAAATACTGAAGGGGTAGTTGGTAAAATGGAAATGAGATATTTGGGGGTTAGGATCACGCATAATATTGAGGAGCTCACTAAGGCTAACTTTTTTAAGATAAAAAGAGAAATCTCTGCCACCTTTCGAGGTTGGATGCATCTTCCACTGTCCCTGTTTGGTCGTACTAATCTGATAAAGATGGTGGTTCTACCAAAGTTGACCTTCTTGTTTAAAACAATTCCACTGGTATTCAAGAAAGATTGGCTTGTTAAGTTGCAGAGCGAGATTAGCTCCTTTCTATGGGCGTCAAAAGGGTCCCGTCTATCCTGGAAAAAGTTAAGGAGAAAAGCCAGTAAGGGGGGTCTGGCGACCCCTGATTTTCAAATTTACGCATGGGCCTTTTTGTTAAAAAGTTGTGGGATGTTGTTAGGTACCCCGACCTCGTCGACGATCGGAGAACTTTTTTGTGCATTGCTCAGAACCAGTAACTGTAATGAACATGGATTTCTTTATAAGTTTGCGGACCCAAATTTTTTTACGAAGGTCAGACTCAAGGTTTTATGGGATGTGGCGGAGCTTTGGTTCACAAATTTGGAGGCTACTAAAAATTCCATATTTTAATTATTTGGCTCCGATTTGGGATGCTCCAGGGTCTCCTCCGTGGACAAAAGATGTTCTGGCTCTTCCATTAAAGAGGGCGGGTCTTTGTAGGTGGAAAGATTTATTTCCGGATGGTAATTTGATTTCTTGGGGATAATGTCAGCAGGAATGGGGGCAAAGCTTTTCAAAATTCAAATACTTGCAGATTCAGAGTTGGGCTCGTAACACAGACAACCCAGTTGGAGTTCAAAACGATTTTGAAGGGAAACTTTCGTTAGATGGCTCCTTCAAAAAAGAGGTGGCCCTATGGTATTGGCTGATACTGGAATTGGATGACGGTCCCTTCCTGCTTCCTGAGTTTTTATGGGGTGAATGCTTGCCGAAGATTGCGACGGAGGACCAATGGCAAGTAACAATGGCTTTGTTGCATAAAATAGTCAAATCTGCAAACTTAAGACAAAATCATTTGTTTACGATCCATAGGGCGTACTGGTCACCCCGCAGACTATCGAATTTTCAGCTGATGGTGTTGTGGACTGCCCAAGGGTAAAAGCCCCAACGAAGATGATCTGCACATGTTTGTGTTTTGTCCAAACATAAGGCAATTCTGGATGGACGTCAGTAGCTGCTTGTCCCAAGCTCTAGAGCTACAGATCGAGGTAAGCCCTGAGCTAGTAATCACTGGGAGACATGATCTGCAAGGTAAGGGCACAGATGATAAAGCCAAACTTATTTTTTATGCCATCCTGTTAGCCCGAAGAGAGTTGTGTAAATTGTTAGTTTCACCGATATCTCCTGTAATATTGGACTGGTTACGAGCTATGAGACACATTGCTAAATTAGATACCTCAGATCAGACAAAGAAAAAGCGAAGATTTTGGGTACCTTTTCTTTTACGTTTTGAGTGAGAGAGCAGGCTTTGAGATAGGAGAAGCTATTTTAACAACATAAATCCAATGATTAAGCCTCCGCCTATCTCGCTGGTAGTCACTTCCTACCCAGGACGAGACTAGAGGATGAGGTGACGGAACTTTTAGAGAAAGACTTATTTGGTTTGGTGGTTCACGCGAAGAAGTGAAATCTGACTCAAGAATAAGTGTGGCACATGCCTCTTTCCTCCTACTGGCATATGAGATAAAAAGCCCAAGGGCGTTTTTTTCGGTTAATTATGGGTGGCGAGAAGGCTAATGAGGATTAAAAAAAAAAAAAAAAAGTCTCACCTGCCTTGTCATATGGGAACTGTTTATTTCTAGCGAGCCAAAACAGGATCTTATTACAAAGTTCAAACTGCGCTTCTTTGTGCCCTTTCTTGAGTTCTGGTATCACTGCTAAGATAATTACGTAGGGGACAGCCTCAGGAGGGAGATTAATTACAGGGAGAAAAGATTGTTGGGTAGCACTATCAGCTCCCCTTGCATTCCCCTCAGCCAGTATCAAGTCCCTTGTATCACTAACAATTGTATTTCTGGCTGTTGCTGGATTACAATTATAGGGTGCCCTCACCAAATTGAGATTGTTCCCCTGCAGTCTATGAGATGATGGTCCGGTGGACCCTTGATCACAAACTGGCATCCCTCCACTAGCATTTACACTGCTAGCTTCAGGATTTAGAAGAACTTGTTCGAGGAGCTAATTGCCAGCTATGGGTGGCTGCAATGCCCGACTCATGAGTGATTCGTGTGGAATAGAAGGTCCATTGTTAAATAGGCGAACTGTAGTATTAGTAGTGGATCCCTGAATTGGGTGGGCATGCGCTGCATTTTTAACATGTGCAAGGCTCCCGAGGGGTTGAAGAATTGGGGCAATCTCTTCCCTCACAATCACTCTACACTGGGCCAAAAAATCAACCATCAGAGCTTGGGCCCAGGTGGAATAGGTCTGATGTAGCGGGGACTTAAATGAGATAGACTGAGGTGTTCCTCTATCATTTGACTTCTGAAGACCTCTAGCAGGCCCTCCCCTTGGTTTTTTCCCTTTAGTGCCCCCGTTATTGCCCTGGTTCTTTTTCCTTGGTGTACGAGTAATAGGAGAAGTATCCTCAGTTCTATCCTCAATACTAGGAATAGAAATTTGTTCATTAATAGATGGAGCCATATTTAGGCAGTCAATCAGTTCTGACGAGTTTATTGCATCAGCTGGAGCAGGTGACATCAGAGCGAGGCAATCAGGCGTAATTGAAAGGCGTCTTTCAGTCAATTCTATTTCAGATGTAACTACTCCTATCGCCTTCTGAAGCAATAAATCTATTGCTGTAGGCACTGATGGTGATAGTGGTTTGGCCTTTGGGTCAGAGCGCTTAACTGCACAAGCACAATTCCCCTGGGCACGTAATGGGGCGTTTGTTGGAGCCATCACAGTAAAAGTGAACAATAGATATAGAGACAGGCACACCAACAATGTGGCTTTAGGCGAACTCACAGTACCTTATGTTCAGCAAGTGGGCATAGAGTTTAGGAATCCAGAGGTTAGGGAAGGGGCCCAGACCGGCTTCTTCCGGGCGATGACAGGCAAGGACGGCGCGTCCCGCGTGGTGGAGGCCCCACTCCGCTTTTGAAGGGCCTCCTGGCGCTGTTGATGGCGTCAGTGGGAAGCGCCACAGAGGGGATGCGGCGAATTCGAGTCCTTTCACCCGTGCTAAAGATGGTGGAGCAGCGGAAGCAGCGGTAGCGGGATTCCGATGGTGGGTGTTGCGGTCTTCCAGACCGATAGCGTGATTGCGGCGTCCTCAAGTCAGCGAAACCCACATTACTCTGTCCCCACTCCGCTTTTGAAGGGCCTCCTGGCGCTGTTGATGGTGTTAGTGGGGAGCACCACAGAGGGGATGCTGGGACTTTGAGTCCTTTCACCCGCGCTAAAGATGGTGGAGCAGCGGGAGCATTGGTAGCAGGATTCCAAGGGTGGGCGTGCGGTCTCCCAGACCGATAGCGTGATTTGCGGCGTCCTCAGGTCAGTGAAACCCACATTACTCTGTCCCCACTTCACTTTTGAAGGGCCTCCTGGCGCTGTTGATGGTGTCAGTGGGAAGAGCCACAGAGGGGATGCTGGGACTTCGATTTCTTTCACCCGCGCTAAAGATAGTGGAGCCGTTACAGAAAGGGGGGTTGAACCCATGCAGTCACGGGGACCTGGGCGCTATGTGATACATATAAAAGGGGGTCCCCGTAGAGAGGAAAGGTGTATTGTAGATTACATACACTGAAATTATTCAAAAACCACTAAAGCAAAAATTAAGGCAATTATCAGATTGGCATATATTATTTAATAACCAATACTACGTGATTGTCAAATGCAGTACAAAGTCATATGAATTGCAAGCCCCAAGGGGGGAAGAAGAGGGAAGGAAGGAGGGGTAGTGCTCAAGGAAGTGTAAGAGGGAAGTAACACAGTATCAAGAAGTAACAATACAAAATTGACGACGGTAATCAAAACGATTATAATACAAAAGTCCAAATTCAGGACAACAATTTTTGGAACACATGTAAAAGTTACAATTCAACGGTCACATCTAATTATTAGAGCATTAAGGGGTGTGCCGGAAAATCAACAGAAAGAAAACAGTCGACGTTTCGACCCCTATCTATAGGCCAATTGAAGTCCTTTCACGGGGTCTTCATCAGGACGTCACACAAGGGAAAGGAGAAGTGTGGGGCCATTCATGGTTGACGACCCAAATGGGTTCAGTGCATGGACAGAGGAACCACGCTGAACGTCGTGGTCAGTCTGATGGGGTGGACGACTCAACTCTAGGTCGCTGTAATTTAGACCTTCAGGGGGTAGTATATGAAAAATCGGCTTCTACGCTTAATGTACAACTCAAAGGGCGTAACTCCACCGTCTATAATGGGGCGGAGACCGTGGGATGTGTGGTTCCACAATGACAGTCACACCAGGATAGGAGATTGTATTTCATCAGAGAACAACCGGACCATCTAGACTTCAACGCTCGAAGCGGAGGTTAAGTGGATGTGGCGCCTGTCTGTATTATCAGGGAAGCGATATGCAGCGTCTGCTCAAATCATGACGTAAAGTCCGAGTCGATTTCGTGTTGAAGGGCTGGTTTTAAATAGAATAGGGCACAGGTACCGGCAACTACTCGGAGGGGATGCTGGGACTTTGAGTCCTTTCACCCGCGCTAAAGATGGTGGAGCAGCGGGAGCATCAGTAGCAGGATTCCAAGGGTGGGCGTGCGGTCTCCCAGACCGATAGCGTGATTTGCGGCGTCCTCAGGTCAGTGAAACCCACATTACTCTGTCCCCACTCCGCTTTTGAAGGGCCTCCTGTCGCTGTTGATGGTGTCAGTGGGAAGCGCCACAGAGGGGATGCTGGGACTTCGAGTTCTTTCACCCGTGCTAAAGACCGATAGTGTGATTTGCGGCGTCCTCAGGTCAGCGAAACCCCAATTGTTTTCAACGACGTAAAATAAGGCAATATTTTCTATTTTCTCCTCACCCCGATTATTTTGGTTACCCTTTGAAATGTGCGAAAAACATTATAATAATAATGGAAAGACAGCAAAGCACATCATGTAACAAGCAGATGCCAGATTTTTATTGTATGCAGATAGGTAAATGGGATACTGCTTTTAACACAGATATCCTTTTTGTTACTTTCAGTTCATAAATTGTAATCCTTCTAATATAGCACAGTGAGCTGAAGGACATGTGACTACTACACTCTGTAACCATCACTGTCCTATGTAACATCCTGTGCATTGAGTTAAATACTTGCATGATTCATTGTCAATTTCCAGTGTGTACATGCGATCTAAAGCACTCCGACACCCTGCATCAGAATGAATGGCACTGCAAAAGAAATAAAACAAATTAGTGTTATTTAAGTTGTTATATTTGTACATACTGGGACAGATCAACACATCTGACTTTTTTTTTTTAAACACCTTTATTAGTATTGTGCAAATCATACACAGCTTCCCGCCTACAACCCACCTGGGCCGGCGATGCGACAAAGTTGGAAACAGTCGAGCAGTTGGTAAGACAATGTACACAGCTTGACGCCGTCAACCCAGGGGTACAGCAGCGTAAAATCACAGTGCAACCAGTAAGCTGAACGTGAGCCAACGTCTGGGCCGTCCCCCCCCACTTGCAGATGTACCCCAGTAGCTTAGGGGGGGGTAGGTCACGCTGGGCGGGTGCTGCACAGACAGAGATGTAGGTGTATTTTGTGTTTATAAACCCTCCAAACTCCCCAAAAGAACCTCCAGTCCCTACCCCCCGCCTCCCCCCAGTCCTATCTGTCCACAAACCCACTCAATGGCGGCAACTGGCCGCGTCGATGCCCCCTCTCCATTTCCCAAATGCCACACCCTTGGGGTATGTTAGGAGAAGACTCACTCCCATCACTTCTTCATAGCTTGGAATCTACCATTCGTCACCTGCCTTGAGACAGCCGGGTATCAATACTCCACCCGGCCATCTCACCAGCCCTTCAGTCGTCCTCTTCTCTCTGGTGACTGAGAACCCCGGGGGGGGGCGAGTTCCCTATAGTGAAGTAGTGAAGGCTATCATTGTGCATCCCCCCCTTCGGCTCCATGTGTGTCCGCTACCTCCTCCCTAGCATATCTGAAGGTGTTATACAAACCCCAAAAGTTTTTCGGTCTGCTGGTGGGGGGAAGGAGCTCACTGTAGTGCTCAGCTTGCGTGCAACAGTACACCATGTCTCTTGCCCATCGTTTTTTAGTCGGGTCGGTCCTCTCATCCAACACTGTGCCACCGTGCGTCTCGCCAGCAACAATCCCATATCCGCCAACCACCTACACGCCACCGGCAGAGGCTTCGAGTAGCCCAGCAGCGCCAAAGCTGGATCGACCTGCAGTTTGTGCTCTAGTATTTCACTGAGTTCTGAGAAGACAGCAATCCAGAACTCTTGGATCTTGCGGCAGCTCCATGCCATATGTAGGAAGTCTGCCACCGGTGCGTGACAACGCTCACATTCTGGAGATTGACGGAGGCCATAACGGTGTAGTCGTTCGGGAGTGTAATACACTCTCTGCAGAAATTTGAAGTGGATTAGCCTGTGTCTTCCATTCAGAGACACTTTTTTGGTATTACTACAGAAGTACGTCCACATTGCATCACCGATAACTATTTCCAGGTCCCTCTGCCAGGCTAACCGGGCTTTGGAGGGTTCCTGCGCCCTGTGTGAAGTAATGCACTTGTACAGGTGCGTCGTCAAGTGCCGTGGGGAGGGGTGGGCTATGACGTAGGCGAGTTCTGGAATGTCCGGCGGCTCTGTCATATATGGCCCCAGGACTTCCTTCAAGGCTCCTCGAAGTCTATGAAATTGGAACCGCTGCAGCAGGGTCGGGTGCTCCACCTCTAGGGCCACCTGGTCCCATGTTTTGGCCTGGCCGTCCGCAAGCAATGCGCCCGCCGTCCTAATCCCGAGGTCATGAAGTGCACGAATAACATTCCTGTCTCCAATGGGAGCTAGCCACTGCAGCCACTCCACCGCCATCGCGGGGGAATATAACAACACTTCACCCCTAGCCTTTAGCAACTCATTCCAGGCATGTTTTGTGGCCGTTATGGAATCCAGGATGCCCACTCGGCGGTCCGCAGGGGTGCAGACCGTGGCCGGGAGTGGGAGAGGGTCCACAAACAGCCGCTCCATCCGAACGTGCGGGATGTTCCTGTCCCCATGAATCCACGTATGTAAGTGCGTAGCCTGGGCCACCCTATAGTACTGTTCCAAGTCGGGCGCGTTGAGTCCTCCCAGTTCGTACGGCAGTGTGAGCGTATTCCAGCGCACACGCGGCTGCTTACCTCCCCAGGCCAGTCTAGTCATTAGTTTTGTCACATTCCGAAAGAAGGTTCGCGAAAGCACTATGGGCAAGGTGGAGAACAAGAACAAGAATCTCGGGAGGAGCACCATTTTCATGATGGCCACCCGGCCCATTAAAGAAAGCGGGAGCTTGCACCAGCGTTCCACATCGTCCTCACACTTACGGAAGGCCACCCCATAGTTTTCATTGAAGAGCACTTCGGGGTCGGTATGGATCATCACGCCCAGGTATCGTACCGGGTCCGTGGTCCAGGTGAGCGGGTAGTCCATTTCGAAGCGGTCCGTCACTGGGTTCAGAGGAAACACCTCTGATTTCTCCCAGTTCACTTGCAAACCCGAGAGGGCACCAAAACGGACCACCTCCCTAAGAACCGGGGCAAAGCTCGACTCCGGGTTCCGAACGTACAGTAGTGTGTCATCTGCGTAAGTTGAGATGACAATTTTGTAGGACGGGAAGCTAACCCCCTGATACCAATGGTCTTCTCGCAGAGCACACGCCAGTGGTTCCGCCACTAGAGCATACAGCAGGGGGGACAGAGGGCATCCCTGTCTCTTTCCTCTGCTTATAGGAAAGGGTTCCGAGACCCGATCCCCAAGTCTCACCCTCGCTATCGACTTCCAGTACAGAACGCCAATCATCTGTAAAAACTGCTCTCCCAGACCCATACGGCGGAGGACCCGGATCATGAATGGCCATTCGACGGAGTCGAACGCCTTCTCCATGTCCAGGAAGATGGCCACCGCCTTCGCGTCCTGACGGACGTGTTGCAGCGTACCTAGCACCGTTCGGATATTATAGGGCAGGTTCCGCCCCGGGACGAAGCCGGCCTGCTCCGGGGCTACTATCTCCGGAGCAATGAGGGATAGCCGGGTGGCCAGCACTTTGGCATAAAGTTTTGCATCAACATTTAGGAGGGATATTGGTCTGTATGAACTGCAAAGGTTAGGGGGTCTACCCGGCTTCAAGATGGTAACCAACTGGGCTTCCCTCAACGTTTCCGGCATACTGCCTTCTTCGCCTATTTCGTCAAATAAAGACAGCAAGTGCGGGATGAGTTTTTCCTGGAAAGCCTTATAAAACCCCACTGTCAGGCCATCGACACCGGGAGCGCTATGGGACCGCATGGAAGCCAAGGCTTCAGAGACCTCGTCCGCCTGAATGGGCCCCATGAGAAACTCTCTGTACGACTGCGCCAGAAACGGCAATTGTATATGTTCTAGGTAGTCGTCTATGTCCGTTTCCAGGTCTGCGGACTTGGTAGCGTATAAGTCGGAGTAGTAGTCATGGAAAACAGAGATGATGTCCACGTCCGTCGTGGCCGTGGACCCTCCCAGGTTATCCAATTCTGTCAGCCGGGGGGTGCTCTTTTCCTCGCGCAGTATTCTGGCCAGGAGGGAACTGGGGCGTTCAGCTTCCCCATAGGTCCTCGCCGAGGCATATTTCCCCATAAAAACAGACCTCCCTGTCTGCCTCCTCATTAAATTCTGAGACCAGAGTCCGTATATAGGCGGCCACCGCGGGATCAGGGTCTGTAAGGAGTCGCGCCTCCAAGACGGCTAGTTGAGACTCCAAGGCATGAAGCCTCTGCCGAATAGCCTTCAGAACGCTGGAGTGCTTGGCCATAACCACCCCGCAAATGAAAACCTTGAATGCCTCCCAGACAGTATGGAAGTCTTCCACGGAGCCTAAGTTCTTCTCGAAGAAGAGGTCAATCTCTTCCGCCACCTCTCCCCGGAACGCGTCGTCTAGCAGGACGTAAGGCGGAAAGCGCCAGATAAACAGGGGGATCCCACGCCACGGCGCCTCTAATGTCAATAGTATAGGTGAGTGGTCGGACAGGGTTCGCGCAAGCACAGTGCACTCCACAATTTGATTAGTGATGGAATGAGAGGCCAGCCAATAGTCGATTCTGGTGTGCATGTCGTGAAAGGAAGTGTAGTGTGTATACCCACCCCTGCCCGCATTGCGAGACCTCCACACAGACCATATCTAGGGTCAACAGCTCGGCTGTAAGAGCCATCGCTGCCGCGGCAGGCTTTCGCATGGGGCCCGAAGACCTATCTAATCCGGGGTTCAGCACCAGGTTAAAGTCCCCCCCCCCAGAGCATGGAGGTGGAGGCGTATTGCCTGCAACTCTGAGCTAGCCGGGTATAGAAGTCCGGGGAGTCATAATTCGGACCATACACATTAACTATAGTTAAAGCGTGTCCCTTCCCCTCACATCTCGATATGAGATAACGGCCCTAGGGGTCTGCAGTAATCGGACGCAGAACCAGCTTGGACCGAGGGTTCACCCACGTCAGCACCCCTCTTGAATGTGTGGTGTAGCCCGCTGCAGTGGAGTTACCCAACAGGCCCCTATGCTGTAGCAACTTGCTCGTGAGAGGCAAATGTGTCTCCTGGATCAGGGCGAGATCTACTTGGTGTCTTTGCAGGTAGTGGAGTACCTTCCTCAATTTTCTATGGTCGTTAAGACCCCTAACATTCCAAGTTAACACCTTCAGGGTATCGGCAGAGGAGGCCGAGGCCGTTACCTGGCCATCCGCCATTGGGGTTGACATAGGACAATACAACAGCACAGTACAGCATTATCACCAGCATTCTCCGAGTCACCTGAGCGGTGCAGTGAACGTTTCAAGGACAGTCCCCTCCCTTTCGTGCCCCCCAGCCCCCCAAACACTGTAACCGCCAAAACAGCAAACCCCCAGAATCCACCCACTCCAAAACACCCCGACCCACCACCCACAGCAGACCCACCCCAACCTGTTCCGACAGCATCCTCCCCCCCCTGCCTCCCAACAGACCCACCCCAACCAGGGTCATCAACCAAAACAGGGTGCTAAATGCGCAGGGCAGCAGGGAGCCGAGTGACATAGTCTCCACCCACATCTCAGATCGCTCGTGTGGCCTTCCACCCGCTCCCGCCGTGCACAGCACCCCAGAGTATCGTAGCAGTCATAACCCTGAGGATTGTCCAATACTCGCCTCGTCCCAATAGACCCTGCACACATGTCCCAGGTCCAGGTTCCTTGTTCCTTATCCTTAAGGGGCCAATGACAGGGCTCTCGCATCGGGCCGCAGCGCGCCCCCAGGACAGTAGAAGCATAAATCCCCATCAAGGTGGTCCCCCCCCGCCCCCCACCCCCCGCACCCCCCAGCAATACCACTTATCTGTGCGATCAGCAATGGTCACATAGGTCCTCGAGCGCCCCAGCACTCCTTCAGAATGAAGAAACTGCACGCCTCTGTCCCAGAGTCCCCATCTCAAAGGCATAGAGTATAAGCTGTCAGAGACAGCATTCAGTCTTGCTCATCCAGTCGGCTGTCGGCTTCTTCATCCTCGGGCGTTTTTTCAGAGTTCGATTTCTGTTTCCTCGCCCACCTCTTCATCGCCTGTTGCAGTGCCTTGGGGTCTGTGAAGATATGAGAGTGTCCACCCTTATTGACGCTGAGTTTGGCTGGGTACAGTAAGGCGTAGTCCAAACCCAACTCATGGAGCCGCTTCTTGTGGGGGATAAACTGTTTCCGCTCCTCTTGGACTTTTGCTGTGAAGTCCAGATATAGCGAGATGGCGGATCCCTTATATTGTAGGTGTTGTTTGGCCCTCGCCAAGCGGAGCGCAGTGTCTCTATCCCTGTAGTTGAGGAGATTCGCTATGATAGGGCGCGGTGGTGTACCAGGCTGCGGCCTGGGGGCCAACGACCGGTGGGCCCTCTCAACCGTGAACATGGCTGAGAACACTCCGTCTCCCAGTAGTTTCGTGAGGAGATCCTCCACAAAGCGTTCCATGGGACCAGTGCAGGTGCTCTCCGGAAGGCCTGTGATGGTAGATTGCAGCGTCGCGAGCGCGCCTCCAAATCTTCCGTCTTATCACTCAGGACCTGCATCATTCTTTCCATTTTCTTATGTGCCGTGTTCAGGTCCGTTTGAGCCTCCTCGACCTCCGTCATCCGTCTTTCCGCCATGTCGTGTCTTTCTGCATGCTTGTCTAATCGTTCCGCCATCCGGTCCATCCTATACAATCTTGGACCCTAGGGCTGATATACTGGACTGTATTCCTTTTTCCATGGACAATAACATAGTCTTAATGTCCGTGGCCGGACTTTGTTGGAACAGCCGTTTTTGGGAGAAGGGCAGCTTGCTCTGTGTCCTGTCCCCCTTGCCCATTGTCTCCCAGCAATTGACTGCCGTGCGCCGCAGAGTGTGGGGGTCTGCCAGGTAGTATAGAGCGCAAGAAAAGGCAGGGCCTCAGCGCTGGCATGTATCCCCGGAACCCCAAGCCGCCACCCGGGGGGGTGAGTCGGAACGCGGGAAGGTCACAAAGTCCACTCCACTCTCGTCGCTCGCCGTGGTCCCGCTCTATCCCCGAAGCCCAAGCCTCAATACAGTCCAACAGAGGATCGGGGGGGGGGGGGGGGGGGGACCGCTGGTCAGGAGTTCTGTGCACACGTTATTTCAAGGGGGGCCCCCCCACCACTCGAGAGTGTCGTTCCAACAGACTCCAGGTGGGATCCGGAGCCACACAGTGCAGCGCTTATGGTGCCAGGAAATGGCTCTGCGCAGTTCAGGGGGGCGGCCTCCTCGCCGCGAGGATCCACCTCGACAATGCCCTTCGTTGTGTTCCCCAATGCACTCCTTGGCTAGGGGTGCCTCAAAATCAGTCTACCAGAGGGCCTCCGCGGCTCTCCCAGACTCCTCTGTTGTGCCAAGCGGGGGAGGGGGGGACCGCGCGCCTCTCCGTCCTCCCGTGACCGTCCGCGGTTTGGAGGCCGCCTCTAGGGTCTTGCCGTGTCAGATCCAGCCGTCGGAGCTGTGTCGGAGGGCAGCGGACCGTCCGGTTGTCTCACCTCAGCAGTGCGAGGGGGCGGGCACCGGACCAGTAGCTAGCACAGTCCGCGGCCGCACGTCGGATGACGCCAGCCGGATGGTGCGTTCACTCGGTCCCGCTGCTTGCGGCCCAGACCCTTGGCGTTGCGGGCTCCGTCCCGCCCGGCCGTACTTCACGATCCCCAGCGCCGCTGGAACCACCGCTGAGTCCCCGCTGGTTAGGGGGTTGGCTGGGACCTGGATTCTGCAAGATTACGCTACGTGAGAAGGATTATTCAGGATATTTAGGGCGATGCACGGCGGAGCTGTGGAACTAGGCAGCCATTTCGCTTGCCGGCTAGCTCCGCCCCCCCACATCTGACATTTTTACCATGCATGCGTCTCTTATATATAGGGACTGATTAAAGTCAAAACGATACTTCTTGGGTATTGGGAAAGTAACAACAAGCTGTGTGCCTTTGTTTCCCATCAACTGCGTTTGCATTTAGCTGTGAGCTCCAGATAGCTCCCAGCCAGGATACTCGAACAAAAGAGACCTGATGGCCTCTTAACTAAACTTTTGTTTTGGGCACAGCTGGAATTAAAAATGGCAAAGCTCCTTCTCCTGCACATTTCAGCTTAGAATGAAAGCAGACAATGTGCAGGCGCAGCTGAATGTGACCAGTGTCTGAAGATTAAACTGGGACAAGTTCAGCATATTTCAGTGGGGGCAAGATCTTGGCAGGGTAGATGACGTCCACCCTGAGAAAATAGTGGGTGGATGCCATCTACTGTTGTGTACCCCTGAGTTATGCCCTGGATCAGCTGCAATGGAAGTCGTGCAATGGTTGGGTGAAAAATCATACCAAGTACCAAGTCAATCATGGAGAGGACGGTTAATAATGCATCCTGCACCAATTTTGTTTACATTTTTTGCCGTTTTCTATAATAATAATATTAATAATAATAATATTTATTCAGCATATGAAAATATGACCATAAAAGGAACATTGTAAAATATATTTACATCAGGTAAAAGCAGTTTTCGTAAAAGCAGCCACATGTACATTAAAACCGAGTTTGTATGATGTAGTACTCCCCCACTGTCTCTTCATTTCAGTTTTATATAGTATGAACATGAGTAGAATGTATTGGAGCACTTTACATGAGCAGCAGTTCCATTACAGAAGGATACATTCATTTTGTAGGCACAGGGAAGTAAAGTGATTGGCCCAGAATCACAGGATGTTTAGCTGATGCCAAGACTCAAGTTCAAGTTCAAGTTTATTATGTTTTTGGCTCTCAAAAGAGGGCCACATAAAACAATCACATAGCTATACACCACTACATGCAATAAAAATCACAATAAAAGCCGATTGAAGGATCACAATATGAACACTGGCCGAACAATCATCAAACACCATCTCCAGGTATCATTAATAAATATCTAAAAACCCTTAAAAAAGTTAAACATTTTGAAGCAAAACATTTCATTAGGTGGACAATAAAGGGCATGAAAGAAAGTATTTACATTAGGAATTCCTAATTGTAGGCAAATAGATTTTAACCATTTAGAGCGCAATGGACGTAATGCAGGACAAATAAACAAAACATGATTTCGGTCTTGCACTGCCTTATTAGAAAAGTTACATACTGGAGATGTCCCATACCACTTTGCTAAAAGTGAATTTAAAGGAAGCAAATCATGTCTTAAAAGGTACCATAGCCTTCGGACTCGATGAGGGATATTCCATGAAACATACTGCTGGGCCTGCTTTACTGAATACGTGCTTAGGAGTAAATCACCACCCTTCTTTTCGTGTAAAGCAGTCATATCCAATTTAAAACAGAGTTCCCAAGATGCGTGTTTCAGCTGAGACTTTAGTTGAGAAGGAGAGAGTAAGAACAAAGTACTTTCATCCAACTCTAACATTGCTACCGCTTTTCTATTTTTTTTTACTATTAGTGAAAACTCGTTTAGATTGCCCAGCAGTTCCTTTTTAATATGTGCCCGTAGGGAACCCGATTCACCTCTGGCCAAACAGGCCACCCATCATACCAGGGCAATCAACCCCTGTACCCAACAGCTCCGAAGGCCAAATTCCAGCCTGCATGCGGTCACGGAGCAAGCTGTATTAAAGGAAGAAATTCTTCCTAGTACCTTTCCTTCGATTAACTGCAAAAAACCCCAATGCCTTAACTCCACCAGTTCTATTCCATAAAGCAGAGTTGCAGGGATTTTTGCTCTATACACTTCCAAAAATCGGGCAAAGTGTCTTTTCCCTGTAGCAGAATACATGGAACATAACCCCATAATATGAGCCAATGCTTTACGCAAATTATGTTCAATATGGGGTTTTTCGCTTTTCCGAGATTATTTTACCTAGAAAGGTGTAGGTTTTAACCACCTCTAGTCTCTGGCCTCCTATAGCCCATCCGAAGTTTTCAGACCTACATTTTTTTATTCCAGTAATGCACATGATTTTGCTTTTGGAAGCATTAATCTTCATAAAATGTGCTTCTGCAAATAAATGTAAAGCTTGCAGGCGATTAGACAAGCCCTTCGGAGTTAAGTCTAAAATGAGGATATCATCCGCATACATTAAAACAGAGATGGATGAACCTCCAACTACCGGGGCTAAACCAGCACATGCAGCAATGGAAGCAGGTAGGTCCGCAATATTTAATGAAAACAACATGGGGGCCAATAGACACCCCTGTTTTAATCCATTCAAGGATGGGATAATCTGTGAAAGACCCCTTTCTCCGCCTTGTAGCACCTTACACCAGGTATTCGAGTGAAGGGATCTTACAAGCTCCAGTAGATGGGGCGGCATACCCAATACAGCAAGCTTTCTCAACAGCGTCGGACGGTCCACCTTGTCAAACGCTGTGGAGAAGTCTATGAATGCCGCATATACTCCACCTCCTCGCACTCGTACATATTTGTCCATAATCACTTGAAGAGCTGTTAAATTATCAAGTGTACCATGCTCTTTGCGGAACCCAGTCTGTTCCAAAGGTAAAATACTATTTGCCTCCACCCAATCAGTAATTAATATTAGAAGACACTTAGCAAAAACTTTTCCGATAGAATCCAGAAGAGCTATCAAACGGTAGTTCATGGGTTTGTCCCGCTCTCCCTTCTTAAATAAGGGTATTAATATACTTCCCCTCCAAGATGTAGGAACTGATCTAAGTGAAAATCAGGCTTTAAACAAAGGGAAAAGAATCCTGCTCCAAGAAATTACATCCTGCTTCAGTACTGAAATGGGCAACTCGTCCGGACCCATTGCTCCGGAAGAGCGCATACTCTTAATCGCCGAAGCGATGGATTTCTCAGATGGAGCATCCATAGTATACCCACTGTTCAAAACAACGTCACTATCCTCACCCTCTACGCCATTTGTCGCATACAGATTTGATATAAATGAGATCCAGACATCTTCAGGAATCGAAATGGGAATAGGGGAAGTTCTAGCACCACATCCCTTACCAATTATGGACCAGAATTCTCTAGATTTACCATAGACAGAAGCCTCCCTTAAACTAATCCAGAGTGAGTCTTCTTTTTATTTTTTTAATTTTGCTCTCACTCTGGTCCTCCTTCTTTTTAGTAAGGAAAACTTTTTAGCAGTATCCCTGGATCTAAAAAGAAACTGTTGCCTCACTAATTTATTTATTTCTTTATTTAAGGGCAATAATGAACTAGGAACAAAAATCACTTTCCTAGAATATCTAGGCTTCTTTGCAGTCGCAGTAAGCTTCTTCATAAAGTTTTCAAAATAAAAGAATTCCATACCCTGCCATTCTTTTAATTCAAGTAAGGTTTGTGCAAGAATGTTTTGCAAACCCTTCATAATAGTAGGGTTCCAGAAACATCTACCGGACTCACAAAGAAGAGAAATTCCTCTATTACTTAAAGACCAGGAATCAATGACCGGAGGTTGTAATGAAAGAGTTATACTGGTCACGTTATGATCGCTCATAGGTGTTTGAGAGACCATTATATCCTGAATAAAGGAGAAAGTGTCATAGTCCGTAATTACATAGTCAAGGATGGATTCACCCTTAGGGGACCTATGAGTAAATTTAGCAGGGGTATCAGATGGCATCCTACCATTTACAATTAACCCCTCAATAGAGCTAAGTTCTTCTAACATTATCTTTCCTCTTTTGCTAGTTTTTATTTTATTCGGAAAGATATATTGGGGTATATTATATGCCTCTTCTTTAAACTTATTTCTAAACAAGTCTACGCTTGAGTTAGAAACTTTGCTATTCAGATCACCCATGAGTAGAATATAAGGGGGCTGGTCAAGCTCTAATAATTGTTTAACATAAGAAAACATTTGCTTCAATACAATATTAAAACCATCTTCAGGCGGAATATATGCATTAACGATTATCAGGGAATACTGGCTACCTACACTGGCTAAATTATTAATAGTTATTGCTTGAAAAAGGTTACTTGTGTCAACATAATGGGAAAATTGCCATTGTAATGAATTAGACAGGAGGCAGGCAATTCCCCCTTTTGGTTGACCTTTTTTCGATGGTGTGGCTGCTGCCTCAAGCACAAAGTAATCTTTCCCACCATACAAAACATTTTTACACCAGGTTTCTTGAATGCATATCACATCCGCATTCAAAGAAAATAAAAAATCAAATTTCTTCGGTCTATTATGTAACCCTGCTGCGTTCCAGGATATGACTTTTAATTGACTGCTAAAGATGTTGAAACAGTCTTGGATTATCCGTAATATTATTAGACAAAACTCCTGGAAGCCAGTTCTACCGGTGATTATCCTCAGTTGTAGGAGCAATCAGGTTCAAGTGGATAGGTAGAACCTGGGAAACCATACGTTTACCTCTTGAGACCCAGATTTTTAAATCTTTATTGGATGTGGACAGATCTTCCTGCCTAAAGCCCAACTTTGTGGCCTCCTCTCTAGGGAAATTATATTTTCCAGTATGGAAAAAGGGTAACACATCAATCCCTCTACTTTGGAACGATTCCGCCTGTTGTAGTACAAGGTTTGCTATTATTTTAGAACAGAATTTTACTCGTACACGTAGCCCATTTTCACACCCTACTAAAGAAACCAAGTCAATGTCACTCGACTGAATAAGTTTTAAACAATCAATATCCTTAAAACAATTAAGCAACCATGACCTGTTGGGTTAAGTGCCCCTGGTACAACAGGAATAGTTCTTGTCACCTCTTCAATTTGAGCGATGGACAATAATCCATAATCCTCTTGATAAGGGGCTCCCCCAACATTGGCACGAATATTAAGAGGACATTCGACTACAGAGCCAATAGTGCAAACAGCATCCTTATTAGAAAAAGTGTCCAATAAAGAGTTATCTTCAATGTCTACAACATCATGCTCTTCTGTATTTATATGTTTTTGAAAAATAATTTGCCTCTATCTTTTCTTCTTGTACTTACGAACATGTTTCCTATTTTTCCCTTTATTCTTTCTGCTTTTTTCTTTATCTTTTCCATTTATATCAAGAATCACTTCAGGCTCCTTTTTTTCAAGGGTAAAAATTGGGAATAACTCATTTCCAGCGTTTAAGTCCACATCCAACAAACTTTCTTCCTTTAGGATAGGTTCTGATACCTTCATACAATTTGAAACAGATGGAATAGGCATCCTTGAGGACTCATGTTTGTCAACCACTACTGGCGTACCCGCAGGAGCATTTTTTTCCAATAAATTACTGCTATCCAAAACATTCTGCAAGACAATCTCCGGAGCGGGAGTAGTACCATTTTCTGTGCTTTTTGCCAATAATACTTTCAATATCTGTGTAACTGAGTCCAAGATGCAATCAGAGCTCCCAACAAATTTGCCCAGTAAGAACAATATAGAAGCCAGTAAATGTTCTAGTGCTATCAAGGAATCAGAAATAGGTCTATCGTCTTTAGGAAACCCAGAAGCGGTGAAGGGGTAAATGCCGGATAGATTAAGTGGTGGGGTTCTAGAATCATTCTGCATTGAAGGAATGTCATTAGATGTTATAGAAGGAGTACTACTATATAGCAATAATCCTGACGGCGTGGCTCCATTTGCTGTCTTACTGGGATCAGGGTGTTTCAGATTTCCATCCTTCATATAGCGACCACACAATTCAAGGTCGATACTGGACAAAAAGGACTCTCCTTTTATAGCCACGTCAGGACATTCTGCACCATTAGGAATGTTAGGGAGAGGGACTTTCGTATCTGCTATCCTATTATCAGGATGCTCTCCCCCTAAAGTGCATACTGGGAGATTAGCAGCAATAATTATTGGCAGGGGAAGCAAGTTGTTTACAGAGGCTGGCTCAGGGTTGGAATCTTTCTCCACATCAGGCGGTGCACCCACCAAAGGTACCATCTCAGAACCAGCAACTACCGGGACTGCCAAAGACTTATCAACGGGTTTTTCCCATAATTTCAGTAACTGCATCTGTCCCTTCAATAACACACTGTTGTCATATTTATTCCTCAGGGGGTTAGATCTGGTTTTTATACATGACCTCCCCCCTCGAACTCTTCCAGAGCGTAATTTCTTTGCCGTCATCATAAACGGAGAAGTAACAAAGCAGCAGGATATTGCTCAGAAGATATATATATAACAATAACTAGTCCATAAAAAAGAATCCTTGGAGAAGTTGACAATAGTTACTCGGCCCGTATTCAGAGATATCTCCTTCAAAACGACACACCTCAAATCACGGAAATAACTAACATACAATGAAAATGACGGGGCCCAGCCTACCTCGGCCACCGAGGGCCACAGAGGGCCCGCCCTTTGCCCGGGCTTAGCCCCGGGCGCTCCCGCGACGCGGGTGGTGCCGGTGGTTTTGAAAGCGCCTCCAGGCGCTCTTGCGTCACTTCCTGTCCCCGAGTGCTGGGGCACCTGGGAGATGTAGTCTCTCTCCGCTCGGCGGCCGCGTTTGGAACTGCGGCGGCGGGAGGGAGACAAGTCAAGCAAGCGGAGAGTCCTTTGCTGGAATGGCGAAGGCAAGGTGAGTGTCCAAAGTCCCCTCGCAAAGAAATTGTAGCCGCTCCACCGGTGGTGACAGTGGTTTTGAAGGCGCCTCCGGGCGCTCCTGCGTCACTTCCTGTCCCCGAGTGCTGGGGCACCTGGGAGATGTAGTCTCCCTCTGCTCGGCGGCCGCGTTTGGAACTGCGGTGGCGTGAGGGAGACAAGTCAAGCAAGCGGCGAGTCCTTTGCTGGAATGGCGAAGGCAAGGTGAGTGTCCAAAGTCCCCTCGCAAAGAAATTGTAGCCGCTCCACCGGTGGTGCCGGTGGTTTTGAAGGCGCCTCCAGGCGCTCCAGCGTCACTTCCTGTCCCCGAGTGCTGGGGCACCTGGGAGATGTAGTCTTCCTCCGCTCGGCGGCCGCGTTTGGAACTGCGGCGGCGGGAGGGAGACAAGTCAAGCAAGCGGCGAGTCCTTTGCTGGAATGGCGAAGGCAAGGTGAGTGTCCAAAGTCCCCTCGCAAAGAAATTATAGCCGCTCCACCGGTGGTGCCGGTGGTTTTGAAGGCGCCTCCGGGCGCTCCTGCGTCACTTCCTGTCCCCGAGTACTGGGGCACCTGGGAGATGTAGTCTCCCTCCGCTCGGCGGCCGCGTTTGGAACTGCGGTGGCGGGAGGGAGACAAGTCAAGCAAGCGGCTAGTCCTTTGCTGGAATGGCGAAGGCAAGGTGAGTGTCCAAAGTCCCCTCGCAAAGAAATTGTAGCCGCTCCACCGGTGGTGCCGGTGGTTTTGAAGGCGCCTCCGGGCGCTCCTGCGTCACTTCCTGTCCCCGAGTGCTGGGGCACCTGGGAGATGTAGTCTCCCTCCGCTCGGCGGCCGCGTTTGGAACTGCGGCGGCAGGAGGGAGACAAGTCAAGCAAGCGGCGAGTCCTTTGCTGGAATGGCGAAGGCAAGGTGAGAGTCCAAAGTCCAAACTTTAACTAGTGAACGCAAGGACCGGTAACAAAGCTAGTTGTATACAATGTGGACGCTGTAGTCAGTACTAAACAGTACGGTGAGTTTTGAAGCCGTAGTTAACCCCCAGATGCCAAGACTCGAACTTGGTTCCTCAGTTCCAAAGTCGACAGCTCTTTACACCACACCAATCCGCTCACTGGAGAAGTGGGGAACAGTATTGAACTTGTCAAACTTTAGCAACAGGCATTGGCAAAGTTCTTAGGTTTCAACTATGTGAGATCCATTGGCTTTGTCAACTTTTTTTTTAGATTCACAGCTTTGTAGCACTATTACTTTCTTTACTTGCAGCCATGTTGCACAGCAGCATGGTCAGTGCTGCGCAGCATGGATAAAATTAGAAACAAATCGCTGTGACTTGGCCAGCGCTGATCGCAACACAGTCCTTTTTTTTGATGACCAAGGGGTAAGACAGAAGCATGCAGGATTGGGTCCTGAGGGACAGAGACTAGCAGAAAAGTTGCGGGATTCAGTGTAAGAGATGGAACCAGCAAAAAGGTTGCACTAGGGGATGGAAGCGATGGGGCAAGTAACAAGGTCGCAGGGGAGAAATGGGACGGGTGTGGGAGGAACAGGGAGGGGTGGAGAGACCTGCAAACACATGCACTTTTATGGGGTGCATCACAAGAGGTAAAATAAAATATCTGGAGATACACGGCCAATGGAAGGACACTGCCCGCGGACAGGAAGGTGTACCTGCTCCATGCTCCTTGGCAGGGACGAACACTGAATCTCCAAGAGGAAGAAGGAGGCACTGACCAATAGGAATCAGGAAACGAGAGAGTGACGTTGAAGCCAACTAATAATAAGTAACAGGAAGTAATGGCCAGTTTTAAGGTTTTTTTTATTTACAAAAAATTTAGCCAACAGTGCATGATCTTTCTTCACCGAAACATAAACATTTTCTGCTGGAATTGCAGGCGTACCTTTAGTGTTCTTGAGGTGGGCAGAGAATATATTCAGATATGGTTTCATCTCAGCCACGCCTCTTGTAACACTGTGATCAGAGCAGATATTTACACAAGCAAAGTGTAGCTCTTACTAGAACAATGATCTGTGTCACATTAGAAATGCATAGGACATACACAATCATTGCCATTGGCTCCAACACTGAATCATTAAGAATAATAATTTTAAAGTATTTATGATGCCCCTTTCAAACAAACGGCACAGACTTCAAATCACTGTATTATCGCCCTGCCAGGATGACAAGGCAGCAATCTAGATTTCACCTCAGTCTCAAGTGCTAGGGAAGATAAGAGGGGGAATTAAATCACTATATTAGAAATCAAACGCAGCAAAGCAAAAATATTGCCTGTTCATGTTTGTGTTTCTGCTGTGCTATGTCTGTATCTCAAAATCGACAGCCTCCCTTCTCTTCCATTCCCCACACATTCAAGAGAATGGAAAAATACAGAATTACAGATGCGTGATACTATGGCCATTCTTCACTGAAAGGTTCCAAATAATGTCAATAATGAGAGCAAAGCTTGATTGTCTATGATGTCACTTGCCATCTCACAAAGCAGTGGTGCAAGAGTGAGAAGTCTTGGGGGAAAAATACACAAAAAACATGTCTCAAACCATTTCCAACCTACCACGGTTTCTCTTTCCAGTACTCCTCCTCTTTCAGGAACTCACTCCACATCAAATATATTACACAATATCCTGTCTTTCCTTCATCTTTGATGGCAACATCTGCCGAACCAGCAAAAATAACTATTCTTTAAATACCTGATCACTCTCCGCAGTAAAACATTCCTGAAATCCTAGCATCCTGCCCCATCGCACACGGCAACCCAATCCTGATGAAATATTTCAAAAATATACTGTTCCTTCTCCCATCCTCCCCAGTCATCCTCTTGGAGTTCCCGCCAAATCCCAGCCTTACAGCTGTGCTTTCCCCTTAGAGAAAGCAGAAAGGTGGTGCTGTGCTAAAGGTGAGCCTATTAGAGCTGCTGGTAGCACATACTGCAATGCGGTGTTAGCTGTGAGTCTATGGAGCAATACAGTTGATTGAACAGGGGGGCCACCTACTTCTTCCCACCTCCCTGAAGTATGCAGGGATCAAAGAGAAGCAGGAGAAGTTGGGTTAACTTGCGTTGGGAAGTGAAAGACCAGCATCTACTAGATCCCTGGAATTGGGCCTGGTTTTTCACAGATCTTCCATTTGACATCTTGACCTGTGTTTAGGTTCCTGTATGTAACAAAAAGGCTATGTATTGTAGACCTGGGCACATTCCAGGGTTTGGCAGGCCGAAACAAGATAAGCACCTAACAACAATGCTGTACAACACTTCCTCAGTCAAGGCAGTATGAGGACCTCAGTAGAAGGATGGGTCCTGAAAATCACCTGTCCTACTGGAGAATGGCCTACAGTTCAGAGCAGGTGCGCAATGCCCATTGGGCTCACTGGGCATCCACCCCACCCCCTGTAATGTGTGGCAGCCCGAGCTGAGACAGCTTTCCGGACACACACACAGCCGCACCCGAATACTTTACAGGTCTTTAAAAGACCATTTACTTGCTAACAAGGCTTTGTTGTGTTTCACCCCTTCTTAGAGCCCCTGCATCTCCACTCTGCATGTTGCTGGAACAATCAGCACCCCCCCCCTAATTTTTAGTAGCCTCGTCCTTATTTCATCAAGCACATTAGGGGAACTGATGCCAATGGAATGAGGCCAGTCGATAAATCGTACCCACTGTCTTATGTATTGTGATATGTATGTGGCTTTCCTGCTAGATGACAGGCAGTGGCGGCAGGTGACATTTGAAAGTGGTGAGGCGGAAACTGATAATCATACTGCACCGTAGCGAGCGAGCCCGAACCCCTAAGGAGGGTTCGGAGGGATTTCCCCCCCCCCAAAAATTGAAAAAAATAGTGGAAAAATTGTGTATTTTCAAGCAAATTTGAGTAAGCAGGAAGGTTAATAAAGCAATTGTGAAAGTGCAGGTCTTACATTATTAAAGAGCTGTCATATAACATAGGTAGCTGCTTATTCAGTATAACCACAGAGCTTCATAACAGACTACTGCAGCGCTTAGGAGAAAAACGGCCCGGGCGCTGGTCTGTGACCGAATCAGGGAGGGTGCGGGCCCGGGGCTTGAGACACACTCATGAGAAGGGGGGGACCACTCGCAGTCCTTCAGGAAGAAGGACCGTCAGGCGAGAAGAAGGTGCGAATGCATGGGTGAAATATGTGAGAGCATGTCTCCTGTCCCGGGACTATATATGAGACAGCATGAACCACACAGTATATGAGACAGCATGAACCCGCCTTACACCCCAAGACCAGGGCTGTTCTGAAGGGATCAGGGCAATGCAACTAAGGGCCAATAGATGTTGGGAACTATGCCTAGGAAGTGGCAGAATGTTAACTTGCCCCAACTGCCTGAACAGTTAGTGGGAAACTGAGAATTCAATGCAGGTCTCTTAATGAGGCCGATTGCTTTTCTACAGGTTTAACGGTAACCTTCCTTCCAGTCGATGCCCTGCAGGTAAAAGGCTGTGCAGTAAAAAGTAACAAAATATTTTAGGTATTAATTATTCATTCAAGGTTCAGGACAACCCCCAGTTGGCAGCACTGGCATAGGCACAAATAAATATCTAGCCAACACTCAATACACTGCAGACTTGTAGCCTAGCGAAAAGCAACAGACATGCAGGTTGTTACGTAGAGTGGGCCCGATTCACAGAATGAACTTACTACTTTTGGCATTCACAGAATGCACTTACTACTTTTGGTATTCACAGAATGAACTTACTCATTTCGGTATTCACAGAAGTTAGTACTACTAACTTTAGCACTCCTAAATGCCTTCTGTGAATACCGAAAGTCTTAAAATTAGGATTTTTCTCAATTTAGTAGTAGTAAAGTTAGGACTACTAACTTTAGGATGCCTAAATGCCTTCTGTGAATACCGAAAGTCTTAAAATTAGGATTTTTCTCAATTTAGTAGTAGTAAAGTTAGGACTACTAACTTTAGGACGCCTAAATGCCTTCTGTGAATACCGAAAGTCTTAAAATTAGGATTTTTCTCAATTTAGTAGTAGTAAAGTTAGGACTCCTAACTTTAGGACACCTAAATGCCTTCTGTGAATATCGAAAGTCTTAAAATTAGGATTTTTCTCAATTTAGTAGTAGTAAAGTTAGACTTTACTACTACTAAATTGAGAAAAATCCTAATTTTAAGACTTTCGGTATTCACAGAAGGCCTTTAGGCGTCCTAAAGTTAGTAGTCCTAACTTTACTACTTCTAAATTGAGAAAAATCCTAATTTTAAGACTTTCGGTATTCACAGAAGGCATTTAGGAGTCCTAAAGTTAGTAGTCCTAACTTCTGTGAATACCGAAATGAGTAAGTTCATTCTGTGAATACCAAAAGTAGTAAGTGCATTCCGTGAATGCCAAAAGTAGTAAGTTAATTCTGTGAATCGGGCCCGTAGTGTTTTCAAGTAGGCACACTACTCAGAAAATTCCTAACCTAAAGCGCAGGAACGAAACTGTTTGCAAGATTTCCTGTCCCATCTAGCATAGATGGATAAGATACAGAGATTAAAGGCGAGCTCTTGTAAACCGTTCAAAAAACATTTCTAAAGACTCGGATAAGCAAAGAAACAAATCTTAATACCAACTCTGCATATTAACACGTTAACAGTCCCTTCCAGACTTAAATCTAGCCAGGATGGGCATGGGGAAAAGGAGGAGCTGGGCAGATAAATCTGCAACCTTAAGTGTAAAAATCAGTCTTCCTGAAGTGAAACCAGTTTTAGTGCAGACCTCAACATTGCCCAGTGCTACCTACAAGTGCTACAAGTTGCCTTTTTAAGATTGGAAAAATCCTTTGAACTCAATGATAACCAGCACCCTCACCCCCACAAACAACCAGAGAAATCTAGTCTCCCTAACCCTATTTCAAAACCAAGACAAACACATCCACTTCCACGTTCGCATGTTAAGTTGAAGATGAAAGAGCTGTAGATACTGGAAGCCGCATGTATCACCAGTGAGTGAAATGTCCTTTGAGAAAGCGAAGAAACAGGCATGTGAGAGTCTTCGTGAACGAAGAGACCCTCAAAAAGACCAATAAGGAGAGCACCACCATCTCACCACAGAATTCATCATGGCAAACTTTAATAGAGCCCTTGTATGGTAGGTAGACAGTACGATGGGGGTAGGGGTGTATATAATTTTCTTTCTTTTTTTTTTTTTTAGAAAAAGAACAACGGTGGAGGATTCCTGCTACCTGACGGAGGAGGACGTTTTATGGTATGCTGATCTAGGAACCAGGGGATGCTTTAGCTCCTTTTATTAAGAGTGCCCAAGCAGGAGGAGTAATATACATTTCCCCTACAACAAGCAAACAACAATAGATAGTCAGACAGAACCGACATCCCATGCCTAGTACCCTGGTTTCAGCTCTAATTGGACCATCATCCATATTTTGATGAGAATCATATATACAACATTGAGATACCTTTCAAAGAGAGCCTAGGCAGAACGTGACTACAAATATATATACCGCCTAACAACAAGAACGGCTCTGACAGACCAGATTCCTCCACAGAGTACTATTTATTGAACAGGATGCCCCTTTGAGCAAAGTAAAAACGTTACAGATACAGCTACGTACCCTAACAACCACGGGAGAAGATATAAGGACACTTCCTTATCCTTTATTTTGCCCTGAAGAAGTCCCAAGAGGTCGGCTGTAGTTCCTGTGTGTTTTCTTACTTTCAACTGAACTTAATAAAAGAACTCTTAAAGAACACAAGTAACAACTAATGTGATCATTGCTGTTAACCTCATCAAAGTTATCAGTTTTTTGCAAATTCTAAAGTGGTGCACCTTGACCTTGTTTAAAATATAATTTTCTTTCTGTTTTGATTCAACTGCAATGCCCTTTATTTTCTCCTGTGTATTTAGGAAAACTGTCAACGTCACAATGATGTATGTTTGTTGATGCTGCGGGTCACCGAACTGCGCCCTTTACGTGTGTTTAAAAATAACTTTAATAGAGCCGGGTTGCACATAAATGGAGGCCATTATCAAACAGAGCTTCATAGAAAGCTGCCGTACATTATAACCTGTTCTCATCCATGTAGGTGGGACTGGTGAAATACGAAAGGAGAACATTCGGGCCACTATCTGCGGGCGAGGTCTTCCAAAACACCGAGTGGGAGAGATGCTCCCAGAATCTGCAATGCATGTCTGTGATGTTCTCAAATATACCCTGCCCCTGCCCTCACTGAGAGGTTCTGATCTATGACCTCCAGTCCATCCATGGTAACCACAGCCTCCAATCCATTCTCGGACCGCCGACCTGCCAGACACACCCAGGACCTAATCTATCCATTCTAGTGCTCCCCGACCCCGTGCCACCCTCGGACTCACTTCCGTCCCCAGACCTCAGTCTCAGACCGCATAGGAAACCAAAGTAGGGAGTCATGCCTGACATATATGCTTGACTCTGATTCGGCCCAGCCCCAAAACGCCTATAGCCCAGTCGATGCCCGTGACGCACGATGCATTTGCAAACAGATCAGCCCACCTCTGTCCCTAAGTGCCTAGACTGTAGACACTGCGGCCCCCTCGGCCACGCCATTCCTTACTGCCTTCAAGAGCTCATTACAATTTTTAGAACCATTTAATGCAGAACAGTTAACCAACCGGTCCCAGGCCCAACGCTAAACCTAAATATCCTCCTCTGTACGCACTCACAGTCAGGAAGTTCACTTACAAATTCCAAAGCCGCTTTTAGGTGAAGCTGCTTGGAACCAGAAGCAAGCAAGTTAAGTGCAAAAAACGTACGTGGACGCGAAAGCAGCACACAAGGAGGGAGCATGTCTGAGGACCCTACTCCCTCAAGACAGCGAAGAGGACAGCAACAAATATGCATGTGGTGTCTAAAAAATAAAGAGAAACTGCATGACGCCATCAGCAATGGTGCCAACGGTCCTGGTGCAAGCAAGGAAAACTACCCATTTGGCTGCAAGTGGGCAGTAAAAGTGAACAACTATCAGGGCATAGGCCGCTCAAGCCAATGGGCATCCCTGTCACTACACCAAAGGCAGCTATGCCCCTGGTCTCCCATAAAAGCCTGTGACGCAATGTATAATCAGGGCCACTGGAAATATGCGGCAGGGAAGGACCAAATTTTGCGGCAAGAAGACGCAAATGATGTGGTTTTATGGGGCACATTTTACGATCGTAATACTGCATGTTTTTGTCATCTTTGCACTTGTTAATACTTCCTGGGCATTGCTTGACCCTCATTAGCACCGATTTAACACAAAAATATAGCAATAAGCAACAGAATGGTGACCACTCAAGCTTTACAGAGGGCCTTCCACTGAGGGGCAGCACGTGTTGCTGCGTCTTTAGTAACTTTGAACCCTTTGAGATAGAAATGAACATTTTTTTATTACAATCTGTAGATTATGCATTAGACGATGGGTTATGTGGCAGATGCGGCAAATGCATACTTAAGCGAAAAACGACGCGGCCGCATAATTACATGATAGCAGTGGCCCTGTATAATGCTGCTCTTGACGATTCAGTTGCTGTTTGCCGGGTTCTTACTCTGTGTATACCGATGAATCTTTGTAGACTTTCAGGCCCAAGGAGCACTTTATATTGCAATGATGCCCGCCCGGTCCGATCAAAAGGGGATTTGTATTATTAGCCCCTGCTCCAAAATGCAGCATGCTGTTCTCTGAGAAGCCAGAGTTCGCTGATGTGTGGAATGATTAAAATAAAGATTCACACCCATGGAGGAATGAAATCCACTGAATGCAGAAAGAATGTGAGTCCTATAACCGGTCGCCAGGAGTACCCCACTTACCTCGCTTTTGTTACCATAGTGGCCTTCCTTCAGGTTCAGCTGTAAACCATCTTTCCTTGTGTGAGTGCGCAGCGCCGCTCTTATAAGTGTGCGTGTTGTGCGGTGTAAGTCCGCACGCAGTGGTTGGGAGCACGTTTTGAATAATGCCGGTGGCCGCCGCCCTTTGCATGTGCGTTCAATCCTGTTTCTCACACAGGGTGGCAGCGGGTTATTGAGCGCTGGGGCCGGGGTATTTGAATTTCGGAGCGGGATTTGGCCACGGGGTGTGTGTGAGTCTGAGACAGAAAGAGCAGAGGCCGGGCTACACGCTGGGCCATTGAGCGGCGGCTGGTGTGCCAGCCGGGCAGGAGCGCTGCTATACTGGCCGGCCCCGGACAGGGCACCACAGATTATGGCTTCCAGTTATCCATGCCGCGCATGTCCATGCCTGGAGCAGTGGAGCCCCAAAGAGAGGCTTCTTGTAATCAGAGCCCACATATACCCATGTCTAGGCCAGACTAGTAGTGTGAGTGACACACGACACACCACGCACACCGACACACTTCTGTACTGTCTGTACTGGATTATTGTTGTACTCTAAATAAAACGTACTTTTTATGAGGTGACGTGACGTGACTCACTCGACAGTCTCGACTGACTGTGTGGAGACAGTACTGCAGCAGGCACACACGACTCACGAGGAGGGTACGTACATACATGATGACAGAGTACTACACACTCTCCTCTCCTCGTGACTCTCTCACTCCTCGTCGTGTGTTGTTTTGGCACGCCTGGCGTGGTGACGTGCATACAATCCTGGCGCAGCATTACCAGCGCCACAGCGCCAGGATTGGCTAAAGAGCAGGGTAAATACTGCCCATTATGAGACCCGGGAGAGCCGGGTCCCTGCCTGTTTGTGTGCTGTAGGGCAGGAGGAGGGGGAAGGTACTACTGGGTGTGCGCATGCGTGGGCCAGTCAAAAAAATGACTAGCCCAAAATGCGCACACACACACAGTGCCTGCTGCGCTACCTATGGCTGCGCTATCACTCATTGCCGCAGCCCCGCCGCCCCACTGCATTCCGCTATTCCGAATCTGTCGGGCTTGTCCCGCTGGCTCTCTCTGCGGCAAACAGTACTGCGAGTGCGCTTAGTGAAGCGCGGATACATTATTTTTGAAGCCTATAGTATTTACAACTTCCTGCAGCGTGCGGTCGTCCATGGTTAGTGGGGCAACGCCCCAACGCCCCTAATGGGCGCACCGCCACTCATTAAGGTTATCAGAGAAGAGGTTGAGGTTGGCAAAAGCTGGTGATCAAACTGCGTAATTTAAGGGAGGGGCACCCATTTCAACTCTCAGCCATAGATAAAAAAAGGTTTTCTTTTTAAATGAAAGCTGTTTGGACTCCCCTTGCTGGAGAGAGATAATCCAGTTTTGTCGCAAAATTAGGATTTTGTTTTTTTTCTTTTCAGAGTTTTAAATAGCTCAAACTCGACTCTAAGGTATCAGAGCTCTTTCCATGAGCACCAGTTACATTACACAAGGACACATTCATTTTTGTTAGGCACAGGGAGATTAAGTGATTTGCCCAGAATCACAGGATGTTGAACGTCATTGCTGAGACTCGAACCTAGATTTTAGATCCCCTGCCCAAGCCTGTTAGGCCACATCCTCTCCGCAAACTGACAGCTGAGCATCTTTTGGTGTTCTTGGTGTTTTAAAACAACATTGGAAATAGGAGAGTTAGTAGGGAACCCACATACAATCTTCCCTGAGTAGCCCAGCATGAGGATTGGACGGATGATTTATACAGCTGTACCTGGACTGGCTGAATAACCCTGAAATGTGAACGACAACGTAGCCCTTCTTCTGGGAAAAGCCCACTGTCACGGATCCAAAGATATTCAGCAGAGCTTTGAAGAGTTGGTTACAACCCCTTTCATAGGAGTCGGACTGGAACGGAAAATAGGCCTTGGCCAAAAATAAAACTGGTCCTCATTAGCAAATCAGAAAGCTAAAACATGGTCCACATTGTGCACATATCGGTAATTTTTAACTTTCAAAGACACACAAACATAGGTGCTTCGTAATGTATGGGAGATTGCGTGCATGTTTGCTTGCTACAAGCAATGTTTGAAGTAACATTATGAAAATCAAAAGTAAAAACCTCCACAAGACCATAAAACTGGCCCACACACCGCCCAAAAAACTGTCCCAAACATTGACATGTCAGATCAGCCCTTCGGGCACTACCATATTCCCCCACAGCCCAGTCCAAAATTGCCTTTAATTAGAATGAGAGTTATGTTGGCAGTATTAATAGCTGCTCGCTGTACCCAATTAATTTGTTTATCATAGAAAATGTCCCTGGGAGGGCCAATAGGCAAGTACTCAGGATTCGCTGGTATCTTACTGACTCGGATGAAACTGGAAACCCGACCTAATTGATTAATATTTCTGGGTAATTTGCGGGACCGATGGGCCCACCTTATTTTATTACTATATTTTCAACTTGTGACAATTATTTTTAATTGCTCTCCCCTGAACCAGTTTTCAATCATCAATTTATCATCCATCTCTCCCGATGCATGTATCTGAATTAGGAGAGTGTTATTAGTTTGCTTGGTGGCAATAATTTTGTTTGAGTTCTCACAACTATGTTGTGTCCTAATGGTGACCCATTAATAAAATAAAAATCGAAAAACGTCAACTCGTTATCTAATCTGTCCATCATTGTTAGACTAGCTGAGCACATTCAAAATTCAGCCATTTTCTATCAATTTCTTTGATTGTCTTTTAATACACGTTTGTTTTATATTGGGTTTTTGTCACAGTGTGATCACGTTTTCGAGCACCCAATATTACTTTCAGCTTGCACAGTTCACAAATATGTAAACTAAAAATTGCTACTATGAGAACTGACAAATATTAGCCTTAATGAATTTAATGGTACATTTTGTGAGGAATTACTCACAAATTCCCATAAAAAAACAATGCTCTGTTATTTGGATACAAAATGCCCCATTGCTGGTTGTTTTCTTGTATGCTTGGGTTCTTGCAAGGCTTAAACCTTAAGCCTTCCCAGAGCAGGTGTAACGATTATTTTTTCCTCTTTCCATGTCTGTTGCATTCTGGCCCTATGTCAATTCCTCATATGAGGCCCTCTGTACGTAAGCATTGAGGGCCTTATTTACAAGCCCATTGTCACTGTTTTTAACGCACTGGCTTGCACATATTTACAAGGCCACAAAAAATCACCATGCATGACTTTTCATGGCCTTGTAAATATGGGGCCCTTTCGCGCTTTAATCTGCATGAAGGGGGCATTCCATGGGTGTTGCTGTGGGTGTTCCCACGCAACATCTATGGAACCTGACATATTCCGTGATTTCCAATGTTTTGTAAAGCTGGGAATGCGTCAAAACCCTACGCCTCCCCTGCAGCATGCATAGAAATAGGAAAATGACATCAACAATTGTTTTTGTGCAGAAAGGTGTCCCTTCCTGCTCAAAAACAATCACCCCCGAAACACAGGTACCTTTGCAACATGAAAAAAAGTGTGTTTCTTGTGTGCTCCAATGCATTTTCGGGCATTGCTTGCCCTTCATCAGGGAGCATACAGTTTAAAACGCAGCGAGCTTGAACCTCTAATGCGCTTTCGTCTTGGGGTATGGTTTTATCTATCGTGAGACTGGTCTTGCCTGTCTTCTGTTGTTCATCCGAAATGCATTGGAGCCCACAAGAGAACATATGTATAAAAAGATTATATTCATGTTGACATAAAAATGAATACAGGAAGAAAATCTACAATGAAGCAATTGTAAAAAGCACTAATAAACACTAATAAAAATGAAAAAACAGATAACAAATGAGTGGAGTCCTTTGGATGGGAACCAACATATGAGTGCCTGAAGGGGATGTAACCAATGTTCCATTGGAAACGCACTTTTTATTGATATAGGACGCTATAAACGGAAAACGGAAAGCGCCGCCCATCAATAGCACCTTCAATTGAAACTAAATTCAATCAAAAATAAGTTTTTAATATTTCCAAGCTCTGCATTAACTCCACCCACAAGACCTTTGCAACATGACCACCTTTGCAACATGACGCAAGGGTGCCTGCACTGGCGCATGGCAGCTAATTTTGCCCCAGCGCAGGGGAAAGCACACGGATGCGTCAAGTTGTTGTTAATACGACGCATCCCTGTAATTTTAAAATGACGCGGCTCCACACTGCATCATTTTGTAGTAAATGAGGTCCTGAGTTTGTACAGTTTGACCCTGATTTGTCATCTCCTAGCAAAATGAAAGAACCAAAAATGTATAAATTGCCAAATTTTTATGTGGCAGAAAAAGATTCTAGTAGCTAACAATTTTAGCACACTAAAATATTCATCCCACCCGTTTTATAAAAATGAGAAGTCAAATTTGAGGTGTCAATGCAAGTATAAGTAAACTGCTTACGTGAGATTCTACTATAAAAGCAGGTTTGAATTTTGGTTGTGCCTTTAGAAAGGTTCTTCTATCGAAAGAAATGCCTTAAAGATTTCAGTGAATTTCAAGGGGTAATAATTAACCATGTAAGTAGCCTCTTGGGCAGGCCAGGCAAGGCCAGGCCAGGTATAAATCTGAAAGCATTTAAAATTGCTTTGACCTTTCTTAGAAGGAGACACTTTGGAATTAAATGATTTTTACAAAATGTGTCGACTTCAACGTACTTAGTAATAATGATCTGAGTTGGCCATACAGAAGAGTTCAATAAGTTATATCTCGCTTCCAGGGACAATCATAAAATTTATAGTGCAATACCAAACCATGTACAGCAACACAGGCCATTTATAAGGTGATCATGGCTAGTTTACAATGAAAGAGAGGACTTCACAGCAGTTAGCAATTAAAGGAATCACACAGTCATGCCAATGGTGACGCATGAAATGCTGTGAGTACCTATCTCAGATGCCCTTTCTAATGAACATGACGGATTGCATTTTTTAATGGGTGACCATTATAGAAAGCATTATGGGTCATGTATGTCTATGTCTATGTATTTATTTTTATATAGCGCATAATTCACCAATAGGTCTCAGAGCGCTTGCGAGAGCAACTGGAGAGAAGGGAACCCAAAGGGGATTCATTACCGACTAAAGAGCCATGTTTTAAGGTTTTTCCAGAAAGTTTTAAGGTTGGGGTCCAGTCTGATGGTTAGTGGTAGTGTGTTCCAGGTGGTGGGGCTTATTTTGGAGAATGAATGTATGAGTGTCAGACGGGTGTTCAGGTCCTGCCAATGTGGACTTGGTACTGCACCTAAGTATGTCAGCGACGAGTAAAAGAGTGTTACATATAGATTTCACTTGTTAGCAAGTATTGTCTCTTGGATGGTACTTCGGTTGTGGCCTCATTAGTGTAGTCTGTGTTGTAAGGTATTCTTGGATCACTGATTTGGACTAACCAGTGCAAGACTTTTTGAACTGGTAAATGGTCAGAAGTGGTGGCAATCTTAACCAGATTATCCCCTGGTAAATGTGGAGCCCTATGCTCAAGAATATTTTCTTTTCCGAGAAAAGTCTAAACAGAATCTGGATTCTTGCTAAGGCACAGGCTCAAATGTCCATACTCTAATGAGAAGCCGGCTGCTGTTCGGAATTCAAGAAAAAAATACAAAAAGCATCAATCTCCTTGCTTGGGGACAATCATGCATGCAGAGGGTCATCCTGCTTGAAGGGAAATGAAGCAACGCTACACATTTCAGAACACTAGACACCTTCAGGAGCCCTTTTAGTGTGGCTTACATGGATGACAGCATATTTTCTTCTTCCCTTGCTAAAAAAAATCTTTACATTTTTGCGATAGAAAGCTCCTGATTATGTAGGAATATGAACAGCACCACCACTCAAGTTTACCAATTAAACAAAGTACCAAACATGTGTGGGTAGGCCTATGGGTAAACTCTGTGACTGTGTGAAGTCAATATAGTGTCAGTGAGGTGTTTACATGGTCAAAATATAGTCCTATTTCTGTCCTGTGCCACAGGCCCAACCACACATGGGGGTACTGTTTTTATCAAAATAAGTGTGGGCATGCAGGATGGTAGAACTGTTTCTAATTACTTGAAGTTCATGGATTTCTGTCACTAAAAGGTGAATACATTGTGATTCTATTTTACCCATACTTTGACATTTGCAGGAGATTTTGGGTCATAAAATGTGCTGGGATTCATACATGCCACATCGCTGTAGATTTCCCCGTGTACTCAAATGTCTGGGTTTGGTAATCCCAGCTGGGTTTTGGAGAAACAATGAACAAATACTGCAGACATCCCAATACCAATCTCCCCCCAGCTAAAGCATTTCCTGTTATCTAATGTGTAGATCCCTGCTCATACCCATGGAAAAGCCTCATCTCATAACCCCACACCCACATTCAATATCCTTTTGGAGAACAGTTTTGGGTCAAGCCTTGGGGTGGATGTGTTCTTGTGTAAGGAAAGGTGAAAGAAACTACTATGTTAGAGAAACAATCCTAGCAATCTGACAAAAGTCTTGTTCATTGCATTGTCCAAGGCAGCTAATCAGGCTAAGGGGTTTCTGGCACCAAGCGATAGGAACCTTATGATGTGTAGATGTTGACAATATATTTGGTGTAAGTCTCCGTGTAGCTCAGAGATGATACCTGCGACAAGAAGGCAGGTAGATTAAACTGGCATTTCACTTTCGGCAGCTTTCCAACTTTTCTAAATGTACTGTACCCATTTTATCGCTGGTGGGCACCCCAAAGCCCTTGAAAACCCAAACATGTTAATATATCCCCATGCTCAGGAAATTGAGAGAAACAAAGTTAGATGGCAAGCCTAGGAAGGCATATGTTTCTGCATGATGAAGACTTGAGGGAATTATCATGTTTTTGAGTAAATGCTCAAAATATGACTACGGTCATGTCCATTGTGATCTACCGGCCAGTCAATCATGGTAAGATAGCTCTAGCATCCAATTAAACAAAACCTGGGGTGTGCAGATGTTAGACATATATTCTTATGGTATGTTTCCATCAAGGCCAGGAGTCATACCTGTAAACAAAAAACAGATAGCCTTAATCATTATTTCACTTGCACTTGCTTTCCACATTTCCAAAATACACTCTATCCAGTGTATCCACTTTGGGCTCCCAAAATCCATGGACAACCCATGCACATATATACATATTTCACCAAGTAATCCTCACAAAACCTCCAAGCTCTCCCGGCGTTGGTTATTTCCTGGTGTATATATAAATATATCCAGTGCTATACTGTAACACTGTCACACAGGGATTTAGGCCTGGCATCCTTCATATCCATCTTTGTGACCCGTCTGAACCATCCATTCAAGTCACGTACTGCGTCATGAGCCCAATTTTCAAACAGTACTTCATTTGCATTCTTTCTGTCCCTGAACCTCTGCAAATATTGGACTGGCTTCACCCGAACCTTCTACTAAGGGCCTGATAATGATGTTGGGTGGACTCACGTCCATCCTGTATCACTGTGGTGTGGGGGCCAACCGACCTCTGGTCAGTGGTCCTGACACCCCCATTACAATGCAAATGTACATGGTGTGGTTGCATACTCCCATTCCTCCATGGGAGCTGATGCTGCGGCTGTTAACCAGCGTGGCAGGCCCCTCAAGGAACCTGCCACGCGATGCAGTTATTAACCGGGGGGGCACTATAGGTGCCCCCTCAGCTCACAACTGGAGGCTGTGGAGGAATGGGGGACCTGCTAGGTGCCCCCAAACTTGCTTTCCGACAGGATTTCCATGTTGGAAAGCCTGCGAGAAATCGGCATCACAATATCGACGATAGAAACGCCAACCTCAGGGATTACAGTGGGGCCACCGAGCCGACGGGCTCCTTGAGCCCATCCAATCCAGCCGGAATGACGAGCTGGTTTCCATTTCAACAACCGGTATTGAAGTGCAGCGGTTGAAAGTGACACCCAAGATGTTGGTTGGAAAGCCTCCGACCGACATCAAAATAGGACCCTTAGTGTGTCTTTAGTTCACTCAGATCATCATGATTAGGCATCCTTCCAATGGCTCTAAGAGAGATAACTCCACTTAGTTGCTTTCTTTAACTTTTTATTCAGATTCTGAATCTCACATAAAACTTCAAAACTGTGGATTGTATTTAGAATGTCAGTCCCTGGCATATACATATCTATCTACATGTATCTACTCTTTTGGCACCTTAGTGGTGGATTCTCAGTGTATGGAGGGAGAATCCCCATTCCAGAAGCTAACTATTTTATCTACTGCTAATCTCAACTTCTCTTTCTTTAGGACTATTAGCGCCTTCTCAAAAATCACTATCTCTCTTTTTTCTTGCCTCTGCTCTTTCCTCTTCATCTCTTCCCATCCCCTTTCATCTTGTCTTTCCCATTACCTTTTCTTTTCTTCTTGGTGGGCAAACCTGATTATTTTCCTCCGACGCTCCAGCCTTATCCTCCCACTCTTGCTTAGCTTTAGTGCTAATTCAGGTTCCAGGGTCTCAGCAAAATCTAGACTACCAAAGGGACAGGTGTCACTGGTACTGTTAGAAATTAGGATATTAGTTGAGCGTGATAACTAAACTAAATTAACCTGATCTCAGCACCGAGGTTGCTGTGACTCAGTCAGACAGACTTAATTTGGAGGCAAAGTGTAAAGGAATTATGCAGCTCCAAACTGTAATAAACTCAGAACACATCACAGGGAAAATCCACAACCAATTTAGAAAAATAGAGAATATTTAATAAATGAAATGACATAAAAACAACAAAAACCAATAAGGGGACACAAACATATCACATTTTAAAGTCTATGGTTCAAAAATAAGGGACGCGTCAACACAATCATCTGGTTATGCTTGACCTGTACCTAGGTATGAGTTAAGGCAGGCTGTAATGGAGGACGGATTGCATACAGAAAGCAGGTTTGGCAGGATTGGAAGTTTTACCACTAACTAACATAGAAGTCAAAAACCCTCCAGAGGGCCAAAGCAGCAGGTTGTGACTACTGAGGGCTCCATTTTGTCAGATAGCTACTGGATGAGGTCTCCGTGAAGCCGTTGACTTTTGGCAGAAAAGCTCAGAGTGCGAGAAATTTGAATTTCGTACCCAGATTAGGTCCCTGGCTGGTCGGATACTTTAGCCGCTTCCACCTGGTGAAAACTTTTACATCCGGACACATCCACTTTTTGGGGGCTCAGATCTACCAGCATGTCCAAGCTGCAGGTTGTAGCCAAAGAGTGCTCCACAAGGCTGGTTACCCATCTCCCCCTGTACAGAGTCTCTCCAACAGAGATTGGTGCATGCCTGTCAGGGTAGACGCGGACCTACCTTGCTCAGCAGAGATGAAATGGGCCAATTCCTTAAGCCCTACCTGTGTACTCGAAGACAGGTGGTGACTAAGGAAGATGGCCCGGTTTCTGGTACGGTGTAGGCTTGTCTCTTGGACTACTGCTGTCATACCTTGAGTACATAAAGACAGGACTTATAAGAATACTATCCCACTAGTGGTGACTTCCTCCGTACATGACCCCCGAAAACTCCCACCTACTGAAACCTCTAACAGATACCTGAGGTTAACTGGCAGCTCTTCCCCAAAGGGTTTTGCTGCTTAATGTACAAGTTGTTCAGTGATTGTGTCTCACCACGTTTGTATGCCTACCTTCAGGTCTTCTCTTAGGAATGTTCTTGGACATATGATGAAATACACACAATAACTCTTGGCCTAGAACTACCACATTCAAGAATTGGTTATTAACAGTAAAATATTAGGGGGCATATTTACAAGAATTGACGCATCAGCATCAATGCAAAAGATTTCTTGCACCTGCTGCAAATGCCCTAACAACTCCATGGATGTGCTGTATTTAAAATACAGTGCTCCATGGCGTAACAATACACGGATGCGTCAGAAATTCAGATGTGCTTTTTGGCACTAATGTGACGCATTGATGGAGTTGGTCATCGGACTGACACAACTTCAGCAATGCATCAGAACACAGAAGCGAGTCCCAGCTATAAAGCCCGGCTTCATTCTTTACACCTACTTTGAGAAGGCTTAGGGATTTTGAGGCAGTCATGTCATAGAATTTTAATTTCACTGTGTCAGATGTACGTGGCTTTTAATGTGGGAATGCCTACCCTGCATACTTTATCCTGGTACAGGTATGATTTGACTCAGGCCTCAAATGAATTAATTGCATCCAATGCATTAGTGTGTAAATATGGAGCAGTGTGGCGCATTGACTGCACCACTGCTGCGTAAAAAAAAAATTACACTGCTGCAGCGCTAGCTCCTTGTGAATATGCCCCTTAGTTTTACAGTAGTGGTTCTTATAGTGCAGGCACCTCTCCCAGTCTTTGCCTAAGGTCTATTATGTGTAGAGTTCTTGCTACAGCTGAAACTCAGTTGGACAAGGGTTGAAAGCACAGCTCTTAGTTTCACTGAAATTTCAGTGTGTTATTGCTTGATGAAAGTCTTGTTTTAGCACAAAACCCTATGAGTCTTTATAATCTACTATCATGAATGTCTATTCCTTTTTAGTGTTTTACTTTGCATGCATGCATCACAGTAGCTTGTCTGGGCTTGATCTTGTGTTCCTCCTTACATGTCTTTTCTCTTTACTGGTCGAGATCCCTGACGACGTGGAGAATCAAGAGGAGATGTGCGGTATGTCGATGATGCAGGTAGGTGTAGCGCTGGTGCCTCAGATAGAGAGCTCCTTCAAATCCAGTTTCCTTGAGGCAAAGCAAGCCTCCTTTCTTTGGTGTGGTTTAAATAGGACCACACCCAATATGGCCACTTAGAACTCACAAGTTTACTGCAAGTCTCAAGGACTGGCAATGCAAAGGGACAAACAAATGTACAGTGCTCGGGGGCATAAAACAATGTGTTTGTGGGCTCTGGGCATTAACCATACAAGGAAAACAATGCACTGTGCACAGTGATCAAAGCTGAGTGCTTGATGGGATAAAACAATATGCTTCAGGGCATTAACCATACAAGCAAAACAATACACAGTGCATAGTGCTCAGGGGCTGAGTTAACTTGACCCTGGCTTGTGTGAGTGGAGCTGACCGTACATAGTGCTGTACAAGAACTGCTCATACCATGAAGCATTGAAACCTGCACCAGGTGCATTTTGAAATGGAATGCTCCCAGACTTTTGGGGACAAGGAGAAAGCACGAGGAGCCTAATAGGCCAAGAGTTGTGGCCACACGTGACAGTCCCTCATCCCGTAAATGGGCCTTAAGACTGGGGAGAGAGGGCGAGGCTTGTTTGGAAACCGGGTTTGAAAGGCACGAACCAAGCGGAATGCAAGTTGAAAATGGGAAAGGGGCTCCCATGAGTGTGCATGGGGGTCATAACCTTTTCAAATATACAAGGTAAAACAGCCTGTCTCTGATGCTCTTCGAATCCAGGATAGCGCCAACACTGCGCTCTAAATGATCATCCACCTCAATTGAGGGTGGTGGACTCAACAATCTAGTGCCAGGTTAGATTCTCTTTAATAAATAGATGTGAAATACTGGGTGAATTCTCATAGAAGGTGGAAGGGCTAGTTGCACTGCAACAGGATCCACAACCCTTGTGACTTTGTAGGGGCTAAGGAATCAAGGTAGGAATTCCTTTATACTGTAAAGTTTCAGGTTTCTGGTTGAAAGTCATACCTTGTCACCAATCAACATGAGTGCTCAACTTGTTGACTTTTGTCAGCAGCATTCTTGAAAGTTTCTTTAGTTTTGGCTACTTCAAAGCGAGCCTGCTCCCAAACTGTTTTCAGGGTTGCATGGAAGTCATCTGTTGCTGGGAATTTTGTGGTAGGTGATTCTTTCCAGGGCACTATACTTGGGTGGTGTCCTTGCACACAATAAAATGAAGACATTTTCAAGGATGTGTGTTCTGCATCATTATACACAAACTCTATAGCCGAAAACAAATGAGACTAATCACCTTCCACAGTAAGTAATACACAACGCAGGCACTGTATCATGGTTTGATTAGTCCTTTCTTCATAATCATCAGTCTGTGAATGGTACGAGGAGGATACCTGAGTACCAAAGACTCACATAATTTATTCCAGAAGTGAGACAAAAATTGTGTGCCCTAATCTGTATTTAAGACCGAATCAAACGACATGGGTCATAAAAATCGGAGGATAATTCAGAGGCCAAGGGAAGTTTCTTTAATGGAACAAAATGAGCCATTTTGGACAGATGGACTACTATTGTGAGAATGGTGGCATATCCTGCTGTGAATTTGGGAAATTCCACGATGCAATCCATAGACACGTTTTGCCAAGGTTTGGGTGATACTGGGATGAGAAGTAGCAAGCCAACTGGAGGGTAGTGAGTTACTTTTCCTTGAGCATACATAGAACAAAAGGTAACATACTTATGTGTGTCTGAGGACATTGATGGCTACCAGAAACGTGTTTGCAGTTGATTCTGGGTATTTTGGTATCCTGGGTGATTGGCTAACAGAGTGTCATGACAAAGATAGAAGGCTTGCGTCTGATGGCATTTGGTTGTTAAATACCAACAACTGTTCTTTAATAAAAGACAACCATAAACATTAGATCTGGGTGTTCTAACATCTATTGTTCCTTAGATTTTTTACCCACACTGTTTCTTAAGTCGATTAGAAATCCAGAAGTCACAATGGCGCCTTGAAAGCAGTTTCTCACCCCTAGCCTCTCCGACCACAATTATAAATGATTTTGTTTCATTGACTTTCAGGCAAGGGAAGCCATAAAGATGGAGTAAGCTTTGATTCGTTTTTGTAAGGCCAACCCAATTCTTGCTATGGATGTCCCTTCCAAATTGTGATTCAGTACCATATGTATCAATGGTCTGCAACCGAAATTCTGATTGCAAACCACTAAAAAGTTACTAAATCCCCACTGTGAGTGGTAACCTATTCCCCTTTGGACCACTTTCAGTTTGTGATTTGGGGTAATAGTTTCAGGGGAGGTAAGCCTTGGTCCAGGAGGCCAATGTCGACTCTCCCTGAAACTTTAAAAAAAAAGAAAAACATTTTTTTTAAAGCAGCTCGGTTTGCATTAGGAAAGTGGGCAGCTTTAAAAATATATTTTCTTTATTGAAATATTTCTTTATTTAAAAGCAATCACTGACATGGTGGTCTGTTGACCCTTACAGGCTACTTTCCTTGTGAATGGCCGGAGTGATTCTCAATTTGAAAACAACTTTAAGAATAATAATTCACCCCACTCCGACTCCTTCTTTTGCAAACTGACCTATTAGTTCAGCGGTCTGTTCGCTAAATATATTTATGGTTGCAAAACAAAATGGTAGGAAATTGCAATCACTTTTGGCAACCAGAAAGATAGTTCATATGGCCATCGTTATCTTACAAGATTACACTAATCTTAGACACTTTTGGTAATATTCTGAAAAGCTATGTAGGGGTTTCAGACTTCAGATATCGAATTTTCAGGTGAAAGAAAAGGTACTTGTTCAGACGTTCATTTTCTAAACTCAAGATTGATAACAGGCCCTAGAGAGAGGAACTAAAAATGCATGTTACAACGATCGACAGTCTAGAATGGCATCTTTAATGTTGCACACACAAAAAATCAAGGTTATGGAAATCAGAGTCGTTTCTCTGGAGATCACTTAACACGTTTGGACACCATGTGGTATAACAATGCTTCAGAGAGCTAAAAACCCACAGAATTGGGTCTCGACTCGTATGCCATCCATTGCCCATATAAAACATGCTGGTGCTTCCTTCATATGGCATAGCAACCCAACAGTATGAAGAACTCCCATTGCATCTGACGCTTTAATGGTTCTAGTAAAAAGGTATATTGCCTCTTAAGCCCTTCGCTGCAGCGGCTATTCCGCCGCAGCGCTAAGGGGGCGGGGGGGTCGCGCGGTGCTCACACGCTGGTGACGGAACTGCTCCGTCACCAGCCTCGGGTGAGCTGTGCTGATGACGGAGCGGTTCCGTCATGGCCCCGCCCGCTCAATAGAACACCCAGCGCAGGCGCGGAATCCGCGCCGCGCAGGCGCGTCGGGCGGGCCATGACGGAACCGCTCCGTCATCAGCACAGCGCCACCGCGGCTGATGAAGGAGCGATTCCGTCATCAGCATCGATGCGGTTAAGCCTTTCATTGCAATATTTAATTTGTGTTTTTATTACATTCGGTCTTGATTGTTTACATATAGATATATTTATGCATTACATTTTCATAAGTTTACAGTTTAAGGTTGATTCAATGCGTCATTCTGCTCCACCCTCGTATTAATATAATTATAATAAGTTGTCAGTATGAAGGACATAAATAGCATGATTTTGCACAGCTCCCTAAAGTAGCTTTTGCATCATATATTGTGATTTAACTTCAAGGCGGTCTGATAGAACATTTACAAATATATGTATAATATTTTGTGTTTTAGAAACTAGAGACCAAAAAATGCACTTTCTACGCGTTATCATTGATTTATTCATCTCATGCAGGTTGATGTCTTGCTACGTTGAAAAACCAGTAGGCAGAGAACATTGGGGTCTGACCCTTGAGTCAAAGGTCACAGGGGCAAGACATGCACTGGGGAAAAAGAATGAGGGGCCTGATGCAGAAAAGGGAATTTCCTATTCTGTATCAATGGGAAAAATAATTTGTATATATGAGCCGGGCAAAATTGTGTGCAGTGACCATAGATCAACAAAGGTGGCTTGAGCCATTGTGAAGTCTTGGCTGGGAAGCATTAGGCCTCGCTGGCTGTCTTACCACACATCAAGAAAAATTCCTCTCCCAGTGCCAGACATTCTCACAACACATGGTCTTCAGGTCCTGTGGAATGGATTCAATCCTCAATTTTCTCTTATTTATTTGTAATAAATTAATCCATTTGTTTTCTCCCTGGCTTCTGGCTGCGCTGGGACGCCTCGTCGCTGAGGCAGCCATGCGCATTACAAATCCCAAATAAATAAATGGCACTGAGTCATTCGTGTTCATTGTAGACAAACAATAGGACTGCTAAATCCCTAATCCTACATGCCACAGACATCCAGGAGATCTTGGCCCACATGCAACCTTTGTGAACGCTGGTGCCAACGATTGCCCACTCATTTGTCGCTTCCTTCTTGCACCTATATTCTGGAACACTGTGATCAGTTCCCCACTCTTGATGTTGGTTTATCAACCCTTCAATAAGCATGTTCAAAACTGTACTTTTCCAGCTAACATCAGATGCTGGTAGTTATCCTTAGTTAAAGTCAGAAGAAGCATGCTTTACTATTATTAACCTTCTCGTGCATTCCCCTATTTATTTCTGAACCCCACAACACTCTTTTAAGAGCTAGGAGTTTTTTGGCACCAGGCTTCAAGATGGGCAGCTGGCAAGGCACGTTACACACATCAAAACAAGATAATATTCAGCCTTTTCTTCTACTCACTCCAAATCTTAAAGCATTTTCAGATGCCCCTTTTCCCTGTTCCACAGTCCTTGTGTCTGTGTGACGAAATTCTCTCTTGTCACCGCCACCTGTAGGCCACATCTGTACATATCCCCCAATAATTCTAATTTATCTCCCTCTAACTCCATGGTCGAGAGCTCTCTGAAGTGGCAAAAGGGCATCATTTTGATGCTGCATAAAACACAAAAACCTGAACAAGTAAAATGCATTCTAAAGCAATGATTTCCCTATTTTTTATGTTGCTACATATGTTATTTAGTATGTCCTGTTTAATGCTATTCTTTACATGGTATTTTTTCGTTTATATATTACATGTTGTATGTTATATGATGAAAGTTGCATTATGTTATTATTTGTAATTTGTTCTATTACATTTTTTTGACGATCCTTACATGACCTCTAATAGCTAAAGCATGAGATATAAATGCATTTGCAATGCAATAGGTCGCGCATTTACGAGAGTTTGAGTTATTGGCATTGTAAATGACAATGCCTTTAATTAATGTGTTGTTTTTAAAAACAGATAAATAAAAGGCATTGTCATTTACAATGCCAATAGCTTAAAATCCTCGCAAATGCAAGACTTATTGCATAGCAAATGCGTTTGTGCTATAAAAATAAACAAAACGCGTTAGGAGAGAGCGTGTCCTGCCTGCAACATCAGGCAGGACAAATGTATTTGAGAAAATAGTGCTCAAAGGCTGTAATTAAAGGCTGCTGAGTAGCAGAACACGTAACAGGGGGTATCCCCATGGAATGTTACAAAATGAGGCAAGGCGGTACTAAGGAGGGACTACTAAGCCTATTGACCAATGGACAGCCACAGTTTACAGTGGACAGTGACACAAGCCAATGAAAAATGTAGGCGGAGAGTGGGCGGAGCTTCAAGTCCTTACCTGAATACAGCATGCCTCGCAGAGCAGCGCATGCGTTTCCCAGGCGCGAACTAAAAAGGAGCGAGCAGGAGAAGGGGAGGGAGGCAAGAAAGAGGGAATGTCAAGGAAAATGTTTGAAAAGGGAGATCGTCCAATAAACCCCAGTATCTCATAGCATAAAAGTGGATTGTGAGTAGATGATCTCAGCCATCTATAGGGCTAATCGCAGGGGAGAAAGCCAGAGTGGCAGCGAGGGAGCCGGAGTGCCAAGGAAAGAGGAGAAACAGTAGCCAAAGCGAATGAGCGGCAAAGGGTAGATATTCTACAGTGCAAGACAGGGCCTGAAATAGTTACGTAGTAGAGCAGTGGAAAGAGCCCAGGAAGAAGGATGCTGCCCCTTCCATACAGTGTTAGCAAATCGAATATTTTTCTTGCATCTCCCTAATTGAACCATTTTACTTTTAGACCACAAAAGAACAGAGAATTCGAAGAAGGGGCAGTTGGAGTACTACATAGACCCTCTTTTACTAATGTGCTTGGATTTCTGGCATGAGAGTGGCATGAAGGTTCAGGGAATAGCATTTAAAGAATGCTAGAGGCACAAACAGGACAATCAGCCAGCCCAGGGTAGTCGCCACCGGGCCTCAATCTCAAGATTGTCCCCTAGTTAGCTTAAATGGCTACTCCAGTAAAGGCCCTGCGGTCGTGTCTAAGAGGACATGTGGAGATGTGGACATGTGGAGGCACATAGGATACATTAAAGACTGCATTGGGAATGCAGGGCATTATAGTCTGTTCATACGGAGCCAGGATTCTTGAACAACAGCATAGAGACCCCCTTTTCGGGCTTGGGGCATATGATTCCAGTAGTGAAACAGTAGCTTTGATGCATATGTCACTCATACACAACATACCAAATATCTCTCCATCCCAAAGGCAGACACATACAGCATTTACATTATTCGATCCCCATCTTTACCTCCATGTTCACATAGAGCCCGACTCCTGACTCAACTAGTGTCAGGGTATCTACTTGAATGTCCTTGGTTGCTTTTAATTGGGTAGGATCTGCCTTCACAGTGTTTACTTTCATCAGTGGGACCTGGACATTGTAGGGTAGTAAACCCATCCAAGGCCAAGATCTGTGGCTGTGTTACTACCATATGTTGTACCAGTTATATATTGAGGTAATATATATGGGTTAGCTACAGCAAACATACTTGACAATGTCCTCGGTGTCTCTCTAATATATCAAATGGAGCCATTTCATTACTTCACCTAGACACATACATAGAAGTATTTTCAAACAGAATGGTGCACTCTGGGACCAGGTTATTTTTGAATGCATTATACTTTTATTTCATTAAGAACATGTTTCTTATTACATTATTTATGCTCCATAAGGTAGAGAATAAATTGCAACGTAACTTCGGAATGACCTCGAAATTTGGATGGAAAATAATAACTAGGCCATCCAAACTGTAAGATATACATTCCAACGGACTATGCTACCTGCTGCCATTCAGCACCTGGAGATCTGCATCCTGCTGCACCCATGGCCTCCCCTTCCACACATCACAGTCATAGTAAATAATGTCTCCTTTGGCCTCAAGATAGAGGACAGAAGCCCTAGTCTTTCTGACAGCCTTCCTTGTCTCCTTGTGACATAATCCAGTATTCTATATGGATATTATATACGAATTCACTAGCTTATCTCTCATTTATCAATGGGACAGGCATATAATGTATCACAACACCTAAACTATCAACACACTAAAGGGACCTCCATTGCTGCTAGCTTACCATAAACTTTCAAAATGTGCGTCAACCCCTTACGCTCCCTTATCCGTCACAGCTCCAAGGCCTGCATCCCTTAACCTGATAACTGTATTGACAAAAGCATGACATGGCAGCACTTCTTATACAGGCTCAAAGCAAAGACAGCACACTTCCAACCAAACTCCTACACGGTGTAGCGTGCTGCCTGTGTGGATAAGCATTTCAGTGCCTCATGCACCAGTAGAAAGCACTATGCCAGCATCATAATTCAATGAAATACCATTGCATACTATGGCTCTAATTATAAACCAGTTACAAAGGGATGGTGGTTACCAAACCTCATAAATATCATTACTCTAGGGTGACAGCAGCCTATGATGGGAGATGTTATATGGGGATTGTGTTCTGTGCAGTTGATTTAATTTGCCTTGATGTCTCAGCTGTCATGTTCTGCTATCAATTCCCAACACAAAGATGCCAGTCCTTTGGGCAGGACTTTAGCAGCAGGGATGGCCCGTGTCAGGCTGGTCTAAGTAGCCAAAAGTAGCCCAAACAGAAATGATCAAACCAGATCTCCTACCTTTGTCTCCTCATACAATCTCCCGCTTTCCATTCATCCATCCATTCCCTCCCTCCCTCTTCCCGGGAAAATGCCCTCAGGCGTAAAAGTCCGGTCCATTCCCGGCCCATGCATAAGTGCCGGGGCGGGGGTGTGGCGCAACTGCAATAGCTGCTGACTCAGCATTTGAGGGATCCGGGTTTGAGCCTTGGCGTCTGTGCAACATCCTGTGATTCTGGACAAATCACTTAATCTCCCCATGCCCATGGACAGTGCCTGGATACATTCACAGGTGATAGGCTGCGCTATATGAACCTACAAACGTTAACTTTAACTGCTGAGAGGATGAGGTATACTCATTGATTCGCACAGGTTTGCTCCACTGTGAAGGTGCATTAAAGTTTGCTTCTTTTTTTAAATTTTTGAGGCGGTGAAAAGGGAGGGAAGTGCAGATTGGTAGAGGTAATGAAAACATTTTGGGGTATTTTCACAAGGACGTAACTCCGATTTATCCCCACCTTACTGCATCAAACGCGGAGATAGATTTAACACCCCTTTCACAAGCTGGTGCAAACTGCGGACATCGCCAGTATTCTTGCGATAACTGCCCCAAAATTTAGCTCTACGGTAGACACCACCAACTAACCCTAATGAGATGCAGAGTAGGCGTTCCCGTGCAAAAAACACATGAAAATACACAACACCACTTTCACAATGAAATGCCAGATCCGCGAAGCGCCACAAAAACAGGCGATAAGCCGCAGTAGCAGCAGGGATTTAACACCTACCTTTTGCTGGTGCTAAGCAGGGCGACCATCCACAGCATGACAGGGACCCCACCCAAGAGCCACACCTGAAGACCAACAGATGCCACAGAGACAATGATCATGCAATAGCAGGATGTGAGGAGAGACATGGAGCATGCATGTGCAAGAACGGCAAGTGACCAAGGAATGTGAACCTACCCAATGCCAGGTGTGGCGTCGAGGTGCCTGACAGACCACAGAGTGCAAACCACGGAAATGCCCATGTTGTGTGCAACTGCTAGTGCATGGAGTGCAGAGGCCAGTGGATGCTACCATGTCCCCACAGGCTGTGAGGCAGAAAGCGGAAATGTCGCACATTACGTCTCCCCCTGCATGCGTATGCGTAGTGGGTTGGGCCTGAGTACACCAGGCCTGCACAGGGGTGTGAACAAAAAGCCCTCGAACTGCTCAATGGTTCTCATTCTGAATGGATAACATGTCTGCCAGGGCGGCGCCTCTCAGCCCTCTCTGAGTCCTGTGTCAACCGCGGCAGTGCCTGCGTCCCAGTGCGCTTGCTGCACCCTGGGCCGCTGGTCCCCAGAACCCACATGCCTGCCCCAGCGCACCAACGAGGCTCCGCTCACCTGCCTACACCGGCGAGTGTCAAATAGGTCCCACCATGTGCTGGTGCAAGCTCCAAGACCCAGGCCCGCTACCTCTGCAGCCTCCGCAGACCATCACTGGCCCCCCCGACGCTGGCCCACATTACTCCTTTCCCATTTACATAGTCCACCGGCATTTTCATCGGCCCAGTAGGCCCCACATGTGGAACTGTGTCCTGAGTCCTGAATGGCAGTGTCCCCAAGTCCGTGGCAGTGGCCACAGCACCAGACCCCTTTGATTAGTGAGGCATAATTCCATATGGCAAAGCGGCGACACGTGGTACCACTAACTCTGTTCAACGCAAGCCGGTGACACGTGATGCCACTAACCCTGTTCAACGCAAGCCAGCGACACGTGGTGCCACTAACCCTGTTCAACGCAAGCTGACGACACATGGTTGAGGGCCCAGGCCTACCCTGCGGACCAGTAGGTTACACATCCAGCACTCTTTCGCGAATCATGAATGGCAGAGTCCACACCAGTGAACGCACAGAGAGGTGTAAAAGGAAGTTGCGGTTCAGTCCGGATGAAAGCCGGATCAGGGTCACAGAGGTGTTCAAAGACTATTAACAACTGACCTGGTGCCATCAACCCTGTCCACCGCAAGTCCGCGTCCCGTGGTGCCACTGAACCTGAACTACGCAGGCCGGTAGGGCCATCGAACCTAAGCCGGCGACACTTGGTGAATGGCTTGTGATGACCGCTGCCTCAGGCCTACATTGTGGTTGAGTATGTCACGCACAATTTTGAATTCAGCCATGATTCATTTATAGCAAACTTGATGTAATTGTACAGGCCTCATCGCAGACTGCATCCCCTTTCGGCCCTACCCCAGTTTCCTGCAGGTCAGCATCCCATGGCGGTGGGCCCGTGTCTGCCGCGGTGCACCACACACACATCCAACACAGGTCTCACTTAGTATGTGTGCCTGCTAATAAATGTGGCTGTGCGCACATGTACTTAGCCATTGACACCATCTGAGCAAATGTGTCCGTGTAGTCATTGCATCAACATAATAGGCACTGGTCCTTCAACGTCACAGTGTGCTGTCGTCAGCGGATATTACCATGTCACCTCTGCATTGGCAGTGACCCTGGACATGTTGCTGCGCATGCACCCCCCTGCATGCACAATCGGCATGTGCTGGTCCGGCGTACGTCAGGTCACCGCAGGGGAGTGCTAATTCGGCAGGGGAAGCAGGGCGTGGCTCAGACATGGCCTTGTGCAGGAGGTGCAGTAAGTGTGTCTCTGTGTTGGGGTGTAGTCACCACCAGGGCCACAGTAGTCGATGTTGCAATGTAGCATGCACCAGGAGGGCGGGTCTGCACAGACGGGGACACGTAGGATCACAGAGCACACAAGTGAGGGAGCTCGTGGGAGGGAGGAGCAGCTGTATGGCAACGTAACACACAATGGGGTCGCTCATGTGCTACATGCTGGGCATACAATCCAAGATTCCCAGGGTCGCATACATTCCACCACACCCATGACAGGCCTCAGTACATCTCCTGTATGCATGGAGATGGTGAAGTTACTGTAGGGATGAAAGGTCCTTTGTCTGCACTATGAGGCGGTAGCACACCTGCAGCTCCGAGCAGGAACTTGCATATAGCCAGCAGCCCCTGACAGATAAGAGAGCATTTGCGTGTGACTCCCACACTACTCACTGCCCGACGTGGGACCAATGTGTACACATCCCACACGCTGAAGTCCTTGGTCGTAGTTAGCGTGCATGAAATGGCCTTCACACGTACTCTGACCCCACCCCAGGCCTGCATCCATTGCATGCAGACACTGCTCATTGCACCGAGCTGTGCCATTTCATCCACAGGTCTGGCGCAGGGCAATCCAGTGCCGCTTCAAGCAGAGCCACTGACGCAATGGTAGACCATCCCGGACACATGCTCGACTCCATTCACTTGGAGCTGTACCATGCACGTCTGCTGCATGTCCTGGTGGCACTGCCCTTGCCAGTGCTGCGGATAAGTTACTGGCTGAGCTTCCGCCTTGTGGACATCACCTGCATTCAGCCTGTGTTGCATTGTCGCTTGTGCATATTTGAGTGGTCCATGGATGTCTGCCTCTCCAACGTCACGGTGGCTGACCTGGACTTGTGTGTGTGGCCCCCTGTTGGCCCACGACCAGGAGTGTCACCATGATGCCTGTTTATAGCATGCATGGATTTTTGGCATGCAGGCTGGGAACTCTGCCGGGGAGATTGCACGAGTCGTCGTGTGCAGTGAGCACATTGAGCCACTACCCGATTGGGCTTTAGTGCTCATTAGGTCGAGTGGTTGGAGTCAGCACATCTGTCCCGGTCAGCTGATGGATTATGTCGACGACATGTTGGATGTGTTGGACGACTATGGCTCATTGGAGCTGTTGGCCTACGCTGCTGCACTCGCGTTCATGGACGACTGACAAGATACCTGCAGCCACAACTGGATGTGAACCATTGCATGTTTCCCGATGCCTGTTTGCAGGTGGTGGATCTGGTTACATGTCCCAAGTCGACAGTGGACATGGCTGCATTGTCCTGGACACATGATCCCTGCGCGGACAACCAACGCGGCTTGGCACAGGCTTGTGTTGGTGGTGGACTTCCCCGAGGTGGACATGGGCGCTATCCTACGTTATTCATTCAGGCATGCTGCTGCATTGATCTGCATATCGTGGCACTTTTCTTGGCCGTACTGACACGCACTTGTTGATAAAGTTTGCACACTTTCACTTATCTCCAACTGTGTTCTGTCTTGATTTGTATGCCAATGTGTGTGTCACAGACTCTCTGGCTCCCAGCCATATGTGCATTCCTACCCCATCAGGACTGTGGGTTTGTACTTGTGCATTCTCGTATCCCTGTTTCGTGCTTTGCCAGGTGTGTATGGCTGTTTCCCAGCCACAGGCGGGTGCACTTGTGTCCTGTGTTCGTTTGTGCAAATGTTGGTGTTTGTGCCACATTGTATTTGATGTTGGGGTGCCCTGCTTCCTAAATGTGTGCTGCATTGTGTGTGGGATGTCCCTTTGGCTCTGATTTGTCTCACCCTTCTCCCTTTCGGGCAGTGTGGTTTTCACTTCTGTGTGTGTTACGGGCCTGGCACTGCTTATCCCTGCTTTCCTCATCGCGAATAGGTTCAACGCACGTTTTTTCGCGTTCGGGTTTGTGTTTTTATCTCCGTCATGGTGGTTGTATCTCGGACATTGGCAGCGTTTTCGGTGAACTGTTGCATGGTACCGCAGAGTTGTGAATTCCACGTTAACACTGGGTTATTGTCCCATGATCGGCTCCGATGTGTAAAGGTGCGTTAGCGATTTTTGGTGATATTTAGCACAAGTTCTTGTGAAGATACCCCTATATTTTGAAAAATAACCAACATTTTTAAGGCCTTGATAGAACAGACATGACAGAGTGTGTTTGTGTTTTTTGTCTGAGTGTGTATGCAAAAATCTCAGATGAACTCTAACAGATTCCTCACCATACCTTATTGAAAACAAGTCCAGCAGACTATTTACTAGAGAATAGATTTATAAGGGGGTCAAACACCCCCCCTGAAGCTGCACCCTGTGTGGCGTAGCGAGTCAGCAGGCTTTGTAACTGGTCCAAGGACTAACTTATTTTGCAGATTCCTGTGGAATACCAGCTACAGAAAAAACCCATTTTACCACTCATTTTCATAGGTCAATGGTCACTAGGGCAATGCACAAGGACAATCCCAATCAATGAAGGTGTCGAAAATGTGGCAACCAATGCAGTTAGTCACTGATGCTGGGGGCTAGTGAATCACGGGCATTTTTCTTGGTTGATGAGATGCTCTCTTCCGCTACCCCAGGAATTACATGCGTTTTAGTGTAAGTATAGCAGAGACTTGTTTTTTTTTTTTTTTTAAATAGCCGTCTGCCTTTATTTTTAGCGAGCTTTATTCTGAAGGTCAGGCTGAGAGAATAGAAACTCCATTCTTTGAAGGAATTTCAAAAGCAAGACTTGATAAGAGATCACACGGGTGACCCTAGGCGCCACGAGCAACATCCAGTGGAGTTTAGAACTTGAAACACTAGACTTTTCACACACTGGAGTCAAGAGGTGTCAAATCCTTCAGGTACGACATCTGTTCAAAGGTGCAGGGCACATCTCTTTTTAGCGCAGACAATTTTTCTAGCTTGTCACCCTCAAGCGTGTTTTTTTTGTTCCTTCACTATACAAAGGATGACAGTTCTTACTTTTGACTTTATTTAGCACATTGTCCGTTAAGCGCTGAATGAAAGAACCCCTGCAGTTTCTTACAATATTGGGAAAGGCAAGTAAAAGCAACTCATTGCCTTTAAGGGATAGTCACTTGGAAGTTACATTCAATGAAGATGAATCAGTACATATTTTAGACACGTGGCATGCTCTAGAAAGCTCAAAGAAGCTCCCATGGCATTAAAATGTGAGTAGCTCAAAAGGTCTTGATGATTTACATAGAGATATCAATTACCCATGGATTATTATTTTGCTATTTCATCGACATTTTGAATTTCACACATCTGATCAAGCTTTTTTTTTTTTACTAAAAAACAAACCTTGGGCGTTAGATAGTGCTGAAACGATAGAATATATAAATAGTCTTTGTTCATCCGATAAATCTTGATTCAGAGTAGTAACTTCAGAACATATGCTGAGGTGGATGAAAAAAATGATGTCTTTGTGCGCAGTATTAATCACCCATCTATTTATACTTTGAAAACATGTATTCTGAACAGTTTATATATGTAGTATGACTATAGTGCCTTTAATTCTGGATGTTTTTATAGAAATGGCCACATCATCATCACAAAAGAAACAGCAAGCTAATTGCTGCCTTTATCTATACCCCAATCTGGTCCTTTCAGAGGCATGCTAAGGGCTCCATGGCCAGTGTGAAAATAATCTGTGATAGAGGGCAGGCCTGTTTTCTTCCCCAGCTTATGTTTAATTGCTCTGATTTCATCCACCCTGTAAACACTCTAGCTGTGGGCTCTTTGTTTAGCAATTGCACCCACGCTAAACAAATGGGTCCCCGCCTCATACTCCGATCCACCTCCATGAGGAAGCCCTACTTTGTGTGTCAAAGGCCTTCTCAATATCCAGTGAGAATACCAAGTGCACGGAATCCTACCTGTTTTCCCATTTCATAATATAAAACAAATTCTTTAAACTGACGAAGCTATTCCTACCTGGTATGAATCCATTTTGCATATGTGTATCATACTTTTTGCTATTGGTCACAGCCAATTGGCCAATACGTTTCCTAAAATACTATAATCTATATTCAGTAAGGAAAGGGATGGTAAGAACCCACCTGAAAGGTTCTCGTCCTTGTTTAGGTAGATCCGCCATCAATGCCTCCCTCATTGATGTGGGTAGCATCCCCTTTCTAGGTTTCGCCTGTCGAAAGCTGCGCACCGCGCAGCTTTTCGGCGCAGGCGAAATCTAATGAGTACAGTACGTGGCTTGGTCACCGCCTCTCTGTTCCATTGGCTAGCTCCATAAATGGGCGCTAGCCATTGGAACAAAGATCTGTCCGTCGTAGCCGGAGCAGATTCGGGGGCGTTCCTGAGAATTTTAGGCTTTTCGCAACGTCATGAAGACGGGTCCACTGTGGGCGTGTACTTTTTTATTTTTTTTCATGGCTGTTTTTCATCATTGGTTCCATCGTCCTGGTCCCGCATGGTTGTATCCCGCTGTCCTTCCCCCCCTCCCGCTGTCCGTGTCTCTGTTCGACCCGCCCCCTCGTGATTCCCGCTGTCCGTGGGCCCGTCCCCGCTGGCACACGGGGCACCTCTAGCCGTATCTCAGCCCTCAATCCGTGTCTTGTTTTAGGACTTATTCTTCTAGTTTAAATGCAGACCTGACCATCTTTCTAAGTGAGACAGCCACGTCCTTACATGGTAAATGTTAAAGAAATAATAGTCCATGGAAAGTGTTTGCAGGCAGATTTTCTTTAAACGGTAGGTTCCCGTTCCAACATGGACGCCGCTCCTGTGTCTGGTGTAAAAGACTCCTGCAGTCTGTTTTTAAGGTGCAAAGTCATGCTTTACATTGATTATAGGAGAAGTTGCCCATGGAAAGATGGCCATTTGATTCACGCCCACGTCTCTTTCCTTGTTTCTAACTGCAATGTTTCAAACATGTCCGCCACGCCAGAAGTGAATATCAGTGGGACAGGCCCAGACTTAAATGCAGTGCGCCTGCGTGCGACCTCTCTCTTTCCGCTCGGCGAGGTGAGTGAAATGGCGGTGGCTGAGCTGAGCTGGCCCGGCCTCGTCAGGGTTTCTTCCCCTGCCTCATCTGTGCACCGCCCAGACCACTCACGCTCTCTGCTAAGCGTTCTCCCTCTTACTCCGCAGGTGACCAGCAGCAGCCGCCATGGGTCGCCGTCCCGCGCGATGGTAAGTGACCAGCCCCATGTTGTACCATGTGCTGCTTGAGGGGGGGAGGGTAAGAGGCGGTGGGCCTTAGAGGGGCTCCGTCCTGAGTGGCAAGTAGTTACACATGTGAGTCCCATTTTGTGCTTTTTTCCTTTCCAGTAAAAGAATTGGCTTGGTAGTTTGGTCTGCCCTGTTCCCATGATGCACTGGGCCAGGGACAGACTAATTTGCATGTAGCCAGATTCTGAGCTGGGATGGTGCAGTGAGCTAAAAAACGGTGATGGATCAAGCCCTGATCTTTTGACTGGGTACGAGTATTCTGTTTAATTCAGATACTCTGTCCATCACCACCCCCTTTTCTGAATCGTTTTGTCCACCACAAGCGTGGAAGGGTATGCTCAGATGTGAGTCCCTTACTCACTGCACCATCAGGATTCAAGCAAGTCGGGCCGAAGACGCTGTAATGCCAGAAACCGGTCCCCGGAAGCTTGTTTCCTTTCCAGTAAAAGAATTGGCTTGGTAGTTTGGTCTGCCCTGTTCCCAAGATACACTGGGCCAGGGACAGACTAATTTGCATTTAGCCAGGTTCTGAGCTGGGATGGTACAGTGAGCTAAAAAACAGTGATGGATCAAGCCCTGATCTTTTGACTGGGTACGAGTGTTCTGTTTAATTCAGATACTCTGTCCATCACCACCCCCTTTTCTGAATCGTTTTGTCCACCACAAGCGTGGAAGGGTATGCTCAGATGTGAGTCCCTTGCTCACTGCACCATCAGGATTCAAGCAAGCCGGGCCAAAGACGGCTGTAATGCCAGAAACCGGTCCCCGGAAGCTTGTTTCCTTTCAAGTAAAAGAATTGGCTTGGTAGTTTGGTCTGCCCTGTTCCCATGATGCACTGAGCCAGGGACAGACTAATTTGCATGTAGCCAGGTTCTGAGCTGGGATGGTGCAGTGAGCTAAAAAACGGTGATGGATCAAGCCCTGATCTTTTGACTGGGTATGAGTGTTCTGTTTAATTCAGATACTCTGTCCATCACCACCCCCTTTTCTGAATCGTTTTGTCCACCACAAGCGTGGAAGGGTATGCTCAGATGTGAGTCCCTTGCTCACTGCACCATCAGGATTCAAGCAAGCCGGGCCGAAGACGGCTGTAATGCCAGAAACCGGTCCCCGGAAGCTTGTTTCCTTTCCAGTAAAAGAATTGGCTTGGTAGTTTGGTCTGCCCTGTTCCCATGATGCACTGGGCCAGGGACAGACTAATTTGCATGTAGCCAGGTTCTGAGCTGGGATGGTGCAGTGAGTTAAAAAACGGTGATAGACCAAGCCCTGATATTTTGACTGGGTACGAGTGTTCTGTTTAATTCAGATACTCCGTCCATCACCACCCCCTTTTCTGAATCCCATTTTGTGCGAGGCATGTGGGTAAGGCAGGGTGGTTAGGTGTCGGGTGAGTTTATGAAGGGGGGGGGTGGTTGTCGGGGGTACCAGCGTGTGTTAGTCTGGCGGGCACCAGTGCGTGTTTAGAAGGTGTCCTAGGAATTTAATATTACTGGCCTAGGGTGCACATAGTCCCACAAAGCCCCAGTGACCCTGGACCCCTGTATTAAAGCCCCCAGCCACCCCTTAAAGTTGAGCCGGGCACGGTGCCATTAACAGTGTGTGCATGAGCCATCTGTCGTGGCACCAGTCGTGCCAGAGTAGCCTGTGCCTGTCGGTGGCACACAGACCAGGTTATGGCTGCAACTGCTCTCTTGACATAAGAATTTTGTGCTTGTATTTAGCAAAGTAAGATGCATGCTAATCACTCTTTGATTAAAAGTAGATCCTTTCTGACAGCCTACATTTTGTGGCGTGCTGAATATGAAATTCTTGCAGGTGCATATCTGCTTTCTGTCCGCCTATTTAGGCGAGCATGCATGTCTCGTTTGTCACGTCCTTATGGGGCTTTCACATTAAGTACCGTTGTGATGCAGCTGCCACCACATGCCTTTAAATGAACGTCCTAGTATCCCATGATGTGACTTGCTTTGCAGAGATAAATAAGGCGCCGCCTAAAACTGCTTACTACCACACGCAGGTGTTGTCGGGGCAATGAGTTATACACCAACATTTTTCCCGGAGTAAAAATGCAGGCCGGTTATGCCTGTAAATTCCACGCACTTTTATCTACATCATGGATAATTTATGCAGACATAGGTCAGAAATGTCTATGAATTAACAAAGAGTTATTGCGTCACTGTGTGACTATGTTTTAGGCTTTCATCCTTCCCACTATACCGTTCACCATTTATAGATCATTTTGTTAATTTTAACTAAACAACCAAAACAGCTCCTGACTTCTATGTTCCTTTGCACAAAGATTCGAACTACAACCATACAGCTGCCGAGTAATTAGAAAACACTGAAAATGTGTGGCGATGCATGAGTCTAAAATACACATGCAATTCACACTGAGCCCAAACCTGGCATTTGGGAGACTGCAGACTAAGGTACTGCAGTTTCAAGAGATGGTGGTGTATCATCTGACATGAGCACCAACTACATTACACAAGTACATTAGGTAATGTTGTTCTTTCTGTGCTGCGCCATTTCTGAAGTAGCGTCCAAACCTGGGTCTGTGGTGTTCCTGGATCCAAAGCACAGAGGTATGCAGTAGTGTATGAGGTTGTTACTCCTCCACTATAGTTGTACGCCGTCTTCTTCCCAGTTCAGTGGTATTTGTCCCTCGCAGTTACAATTGCAGCCTCTCTCGTGTAGTCAGGACATAATGTTTCTATTTCTGAGATTTCATTTAGCTATTTAAGGTATTCTGGGAGTTGTTTTCGTTTGAGTGGCAGGCCGGATAACAATGGATTGTTCAGAATAGCCAAGCACTGGAAACATGGCTATGCTTGCTTCCCTGCCCCCTGGCTGTGCTTGCTTCCCGCTTCCCTGCCCCCTGGCTGTGCTTGCTTCCCTGCCCCCTCGCTGTGCTTGCCTTCCTGCCCCCTCGCTGTGCTTGCTTCCCTGCCCCCTGGCTGTGCTTGTTTCCCTGCCCCCTCTCTGTGCTTGTTTCCCTGCCCCCTCTCTGTGCTTGCTTCCCTGCCCCCTGGCTGTGCTTGCTTCCCTGCCCCCTGGCTGTGCTTGCTTCCCTGCCCCCTCGCTGTGCTTGCTTCCCTGCCCCCTCGCTGTGCTTGCTTCCCTGCCCCCTCGCTGTGCTTGCTCTCCTGCCCCCTCGCTGTGCTTGCTCTCCTGCCCCCTCGCTGTGCTTGCTCTCCTGCCCCCTCGCTGTGCTTGCTTCCCTGCCCCCTCGCTATGCTTGCTCTCCTGCCCCCTCGCTGTGCTTGCTCTCCTGAGTGTGTGTGTGGCTCTGGGTGTGTGTGTGGCTCTGGGTGTGCGTGTGTGTGTGTGTGTGTGTGTGTGTGTGTGTGGCCGGCTCTGGGTGTGGCTGGCTCTGGGTGTGTGGCTCTGGGTGTGTGTGTGTGTGGTAGTAATTGCTGTCTGCTGAGCTCGTCCGTAGGGTACAATAGGTCTCACATTTGCGAGAGATTAAGCTAATGGCAATGTAAATGACAATGCCATTTATTTATCTGTTTTCAAAACCAACACATAAATACAAATTTTGTCATTTACAATGCCAATAGCTCTAACTTTTCCAAAGGCGAAACCATTGCATTGTAAATGCTTGTTTTTAGCTCCCTCAAATACTGATAAGGTCAAGATGCCTGTCTGTAATTGGAGTTTTTCCTCCTGCCATCTGCTCAATTGCCAAATAGGTCCAGGGAATCCTTAGTGGTTCCTTGGTGAGAAAAGCGTTGTACTTAGGTAATTCTGGACATCATTGTGGTTTCTAAATATCCTTGCCAAGAGATCATATCTGTTGCGGCAGAATTGTTTATAGAAACATGCAGTATTTTGGAAAGGTCTGAATAATTTCAATTTGACTATTAAGGGTTGTATCCTCTGGTATGTGAATGGCTCTAATCAGGGCTCTGGTATGCTCCTATTTTATTAGCTATGCAAGTATCTTACCTGCCCTAACATTCTCCACATGTTTCTACTTCTGATAATCTACCTTACCCAGACTATCCAGCAGGGCCATATATTCTAGCTTCAAAATGCTGAGCTGTTGGGCAGCATACTGATTCTCAATAAGTGGAACCTGAAACTCCTGCATGTAGAAATCCACATAAGCTATTCAGCAGTGTTGTCTGTTGCTGTCCCCAGATTTTAAGAGAATTATGATTGGACAAAGTTCACCCTATATATTCATTATTTACTTTCTTCCTCCTCACCTCAGCATTACAGTGAATAAATCCAGTCTAGTTTTCAGCTGATAAAAGGAATACTCACTTGGATCTGGTTTCATCAACCCCCATATATCTTGTAATTGATTGTTCCCAACACATTGTCTAAATTGCTGCGACCTTTGTCGGGCTGCATCCCTGACTCTGGTGCAGACAATCTGTATGTTTCACACAATTTAAGTCCCACTAAGGCTCTTGTGTGTTATGCATCAGGGCTAGATTGAGGGTGCTCATGCATTCTGCATGATTAGTATTTGGGGCCTACAGGGCCACCATCCATTTTGTGCCTCGTTGAATGTCCCTTTGGCTACCACATAATGACTGCCATAGTCAATTCAGGTGTGTTTCAGTAGAAACTGCACCATTGGAGCACTCCATATAAGCACTCCCCTAGAATATGCCGAATAACTTACCACTTATACGGAAGAATTGTTTTTAACACATTTGAAATGTCTTGTAACAGAGATACGTAGCACTAAGACACATTTGGGCACTCATTGCTTGTTTTTGTTTGACATAATCCATATTATGTCAATATAAGTATATTGTACTCACTGGGGATGCTCTTGTGCATGCCTCAAAAACTTTTGGTTAAATACGCAAGCTTTCTGTTTGGTCCTCAGTACTTTTTTGTCTACTATACACAATGTTTATATGGCACTTCACAAATTGTGTACTCACCACATAGCGGTGTACTTGTGAGTTCGTTGTATACTTGAATGCTTTATCTTTGATGAATTAATATGGTTCAATTTTAGATTTGAACCTACTTTGAAGCGGAACACTGCACAACAGAAGGATATCCTATTTGTGCGGACTATTTAGCCCTACCACACTGGGTCATAGTTATAGAATTACACCATCTACATTTATCATGTCATCTTTCTTAAGATGCATTATCTCTATACAAGGGGTCATGTCCCAGGGGTATTTCTGATAATAAATTCAGAGATCCATTTTGCATGTATTCACGAAAAGCACAACTTAAAAAATATTTATGAAAAAAGGATATTTTTAAATATGAATGTAATTGTCAAACACTTAGGGTGTAAGATGGCGTATGTCACCGTTTGTCATTATTGAAGCATATGAATTAGGAACACAATGAAATGTCATTTGGAAGTATATATTGATTCCATAGATACCATATATGTGATATATACACTGTGGGTGTGTTTAAATGTTTAAAAAAAAATAAAGAGCTGTCCAGCATAAACTGTAAGGATAATTGTTTATTGTACATTGGAAAATTTGTAAAAAGGAGTCTTCTTCCTCTTTTTCATGTGCCTGACCACTTTAATTATATGTGTAGGTATATCTCTGCTAGTCATGCCTGAGTACTTCTGAAGGAAATAAATTCCTCTAGCACAACAACTATTTGGGTCCACATACGGATAGAGATGTGAAACCATGATAAACATGTTTCTATGTGTATTTTGTGTCTATGTGGGCATATTATTTTTTCAATATTTTGTTGTGTCAAAATTGTTGATAATGTTGTCTTGTTACGTTTACAGCCCTGAAGAAGCCCGAAGTGTGGGCAAAACGCGTTGGCTGTACAGAAATGTTCATGTTTTGTGCCAAGAAGTGAATAAAAGAAGTAAAGGATATTAAAAGACGAAGGCCTCTGTCATCGTGATTACGTTGTGTATTGGAATATCCAAAAACATTGATTGAATATCTTCTTCTATGTGCTTCTCTTATCTGTGTATATATCAGGTAATATGTTGACTTTGCTGTTTCCATTGACCCGGCTTCTTTATTTCTTGAGGCTTGCAAAATGTGGTCCTTGTCAAGATAATTGAACAGTTTTGACACCAATGGTCTCAGCAGCAGAGGACGGCCTGGAACCTTATGTGCTCTTTCTACAGAGAAAAACTTAGATATCTTGTCCTCCATTACAGTCTTTCATGGCCACACTTCAAGACATGATTCCATGCTTGGCCCCTCTACTTGCTCCATAAGGCCAACAATCCTATAGGTAATGCACTAGGATTGCTCTTCTGGTATGTTCCCACACAGCCTGAGATATTTTACTACATCTCTGAGGGATTTAGTCTGAGTCTGCATCTTCCCCACATTCAATTTTCTTAGGCCAAAATGCTTCCTCTGGTCAATTTTGTACACAAGGGTCCATTTTGTGCTAATAATATAGTGCTAAATGCTGGGTTATGCTCCTTGTGTGATTCTGCGTGCTTTTGTTGTCATTTCGCATAATTATGCCACAACGAATTGCGTGAGTGACACCCACCCTTACATTCTCCTGGTCGACCCACAAATAGCCCTATGTCAATTGGTACCACATCACTTTAAGGGTCTAACGAGCTCTTTGAGTCCACGATAGCCTGTAGTATCTTGCCAAACATTGTGTATGTTCCTCGAGTGTCTTTTCCATATGGTGAAAAGGCTCCTCCGTGTATTTGTTATTGGCAGGTGCCAATGTAGTGTCCCCACTTGGCCCAGTTGTTCAGTATTTTTCAATTTCACCATTTTTCAATTTTACCCACAGTCAGGACATCTTCACTGATCACAGACTCAATTCAATTAAGGTCTCGTCAGTAGTCAGGCCTCCTGAATTGCACCAAAGTCTGGATTGTTTGTACTATACTGTCAGCAATAATCCATCATAGACTTCTTCTCACAAGAGCAAAAATTAAATGTATGGTGATATCCTAGAGGGGCCCACCTTCTAGACCTTGTCACTAAGTGCAATTGCTCCCCTAAGGAGGTATCTGCGATCGTCAGGCACTCTATCAATACATAGGCCGCTCAGTCAGGGGGATAAATTAAGTACCCAGCCTGCACCCACAAACTCTGTTTGTTTTCTGGTGTTAAGTTCATTTTGGGCCACAACATTCAAAGTCCCAGGTACACTCCATGTATCTCCACCACCGTAGGCAGCACCGACTGTGACAATGGTTTCTTCACAGCCCTGTCACCATCCAAACATCAGAGAGGAGGAGCGCATCTGTGCTGGCCCCCTGCCATGTTTTCTCAACCTTAAGCTGCCAGCTCTCACAACTACGAAAGAGAAGATAGAGATGCTCTATCCTCACCAAACACATAGGGTCATTGTGCTCTGTTGCAGCCTACACTGTCACTTGAAGTAGCAGGTTCTCCTCTGACATCTACAGCTCTGGAAGCCGCAGCACCTGAGTACACCACAGCGGCCATACTGCACGCAGCTCCTCTCTGAGGCCTTCAGGCATCCTTCAACTTACCAGCCTCTACGTCTACATCTGATTACTCACCCATGCATTCACAGCACTAGAGGGGGGCTCCAACGCACTGTGGACCTTCTTTGTTCCATGATATCAACAGGATTTTATATTTTGGGAGCAATGAGTCTTGAGCTCACTCGTGTGCAGATTACCCAGCTGGCTGCTTCACCTTGTGGAACAATTTGAGAATATGATCTTTAGAATCCCATCGTCCCTCACTACTGGACTTCCCAAGCAAACTACTTGATCTCTAATGCACCTGCTGCTGATCTTAATATTTACACCCAGCAGCAACTTTGGAAAAATAATGACTAATCCCTCTTCTGGGGAACAGCAGTTTTAATCAGAAGAAACCCCTAACTATGGTCTTCACTGGATCAAGAGGGGATGTGTCACAATAGGATGAGACAGCAGAGGGGTACAAAGTAGGAAAAACGAGCCAAGAGAACACACCTAATGGAAAAAGGGAAAAAGGCAGAAACTGAAAGAATGTCAGTTAACAGTCTGATTACATATGCACTGAAGAGCAGGAAATTAAAAGCAGGACTGTGCAGGTTTCACAGATACACAGTGATGTATTTCTGCCTTTCTTTATATAGTTAATATAACATATTTACACAAGCCACTGTATAAAAGAGACAATACAGAATGAAGTAAAGAATGGATGCATTCCGTTTGACTAGAACCCGTCCTTCACGCCTCAAATTCAGAGGATCTTTGCTCTAGGTTTCCATTAACTCCAGATGTTGAAATAAATTCTTACTTTTCTTCCATCTGATGAACATGCCTTAGTGCTGGTGGTGTTTGTTGACTACTGAATGACCTATCTCATGGGCATCCAGGGTGTGGGTTTTCACGTTTCAATACTGCTGTAATGTATGGTAGACCATTTATAAAACCAGGCCTACTTTTTTGTCATGGAATCTGACTCAGTACACGTCAAGACTGGAGCCTTGTTACTTTCAGTGAACATGTGCTGAGGCCTGAGCCTTCTTTTTTTTTAAGTTTGAAGTTTATTAAGGGATGAAGAAGAAAAGCAGTACAGGAAGAAACAATCATAAGTTATAAAAAATACGACATCTCTCATTCATTACAATGGAATTGTTCATGAAAATAACGTAAAAAGAACAATATGTATTTAAGAAATGCAAGAATATTGAGGATAAGGGAAAATCAGTAAAAGTATAAATCTTAGAAATAACAATAAGAAGGCATAGTGTGTAACAATAAACTTATATGTATTAAGACAAAACATTCATGGTGGTTTTTGAACTTCGACATTGCGTAATGGAGAAATGGGAGGTGGTCTAGAAATCTGGGATAGATATTCGGTAAGGGGGATCCATAGTAGGTCACGTTTAATTGCTAGGGAAATAGGGGATACAAAATTTGTATCTAGACGATGGTTAAAACACACTGCGTTCCACCATGCAGTGAAGGAAACATCATTAGCTTGTTTCCAATGTGATGTAATATGATGAAAGGCTATGGCAATCAGGAGGTCAAGTAATTTGAGTTTGAGGTGGGGTCCAGAAAGATCAGGGGAAAGGGAACCTAGAAAAATATGAAGAACGGAAAAGGGATGAGAAATGTTGAAAAGTTTTTGGATTTGGGACCAAACTAAATGCCAGAAATGGAGAATGGGAGGGCAGTCAAAGAGCATGTGTTTCAAATCAGCTATAGGACAAGAACAGGACCAACAGGTGGAAGGAGTGTCTACTGAGAAAGAAGATAGAATCGAGGGAGTATATAATGTGCGATTATAAATAAAAAATAAGGTTTGGGTAGTATTGGCAGCTCTAGATGTATTGTGAATTTTAGACCAAATTTTATCCCAAAAGATAGGGAGCCAATTTTGAGACAGGTCATCTTCCCAAGCCAACTCAACCTTAGATTTAGAGCGTTCAGTCGATGATTGTAAATTTTTATATAGAAAAGAAGCAGAGGGGGATTGGTCAAGGGCATTAGAGATGGAAAGGTGAGGTACAGGAATAGAAGTGGTATTGGGAAGGGTGGAGAGATATTGGAGAAGGGATGGGATAAGCGATAAATATTGTTTACGAGAAGAGGAAGGAAGTGAAAATTGTTCTTGAAGAAGGTGAAATGGGAGAGGATCAGTATCAGAAATAAGTTGAGAAATCCATTTTAAGCCACGAGAGTGCCATGATTTCCAATAGAGAGAGCGATTGCGAATTTGAAGGTGTTTATTATGCCAAATAGGTTGAGTGTGGATAGAAGAAGCAGAAGGATAAGAGGACAATAAGTAAGGCTGAAGAAGGGAGCGAGTGCGAGAAATTATAGGAGATCGAAGAGAAGAGACATTAGAGGAAAAGGAAAGAACTTCACTGAAGTCATAGGGGTGAAGGAAGGATGATTCTAGTGTAAGCCAAAGTGGAGGATAATACGGAAGATCTAAAGAGAGCCAGCGTAAGGCTTGTTTTAAAGAAAAGGCAGTATGATACGCTTTAAAATTGGGAAATTTGACCCCGCCCAAAGATTTATCCCTTTTTAAAACAGAAAGAGCTATTCGAGATTTTTTACCTTTCCACAAAAATTTCAGCAGAATGGAATCTATTAACTTGAAGTAATGATTAGGGATGTGAATAGGAGTCATAGAAACGGTGTAAAGGACCAAAGGCGCTAGCATCATTTTTATGGAATCCAATCGTCCCCACCAAGAAAGAAAGAGAGGATTCCAACGTGTGGTAGAAATAGTGATCTTAGTAGAGAGAGATTCAAAATTAAATTTGAGGGTATCAGAAAGGCGAGGGGCGAACCAGACACCCAAATATTTAATCTTAGAGGGTTGCCAGGAGAAGCCAGAGGTGTCAAATAGATGTTTGTGGCATAACGGGTTCAGGGGGAGTATTTCACATTTGTCCGTATTAAGTTTATAACCAGATACGATAGAGAAAGCAGATACTTGATTAAGGAAGGAAGGTAAAGTTGTTTGAGGGTCGGAGCAGTAAAATAAAATATCATCCGCGTAGACCGATAACTTGACTTGCTGTTGGGGGCCAAATTGAAAACCAGAAATGTTCTCGTCTCGTCTAATTTTAGTTAAGAAGGGCTCTAAAGCTAGGATAAATAGAAGAGGAGATAAAGGACATCCTTGACGCACTCCTCTTCGAAGAGGAAAATAATCAGAAGTGATACCGTTAGCAAAAATGGAGGCATGGGGACTGGAATAAAGTAAAGAAATAAGAGAAATGAATTTAGGTGGGAAACCAAACCAACGAAGAGCTTGAAACATAAAATCCCATCCTATTCTATCAAAGGCCTTTTCGGCATCGAGAGAAATGGCAGCCAGAGGAGAGGAAAGAGAGGCAGCTTTACTTAAAATGTTAAAGAAAACACGAGAGTTATCGGACGACAAGCGACCTTTAACGAATCCGGATTGTTCCGGGCCTATAAGTTCTGGTAACAGAGGGTCTAGTCTAAGGGCTATAATTTTGGCGAAAATTTTATAATCAGTATTTACCAGGGAAATTGGGCGATAATTTTTACATAATGTATGATCTTTATCTGGCTTGGGTATGAGACAAATCAGTGCCTCTTGAAAAGATCCCTGAGAAGATCCAGATTGAACAAAGGACTGAAATAATAGTAAAAGCTTAGGGAGGAGAAGGGAGGAGAAGTGATTATAAAACTCAATAGTAAAACCGTCCGGTCCTGGGGCTTTGCCTCTACGGAGGATTGAAACGGCATGTGAAATTTCAGAGGGGGAAATGTCCAAATCCAAGGATTGAAAATCTACATGAGAAGATTGAGGGGAAGGGATATCTTGGAAATATGATAAAAGGTCATCGGGATCAGGGTTAGACTCAGGAGTGTATAAAGTTTGGTAAAAGGAGACAAATTGAGTTAATATATCTTTGTCTTTGAACAGAGAAACACCGGCAGAATCTAGTAAGGACTCAATCTTTGTTTTTTCTTTGCGTATTTTTAGGTAATTAGCTAGAAGTTTGCCCATTTTGTTTTGGCCTCCATAATAACGGGAATTACATTTAAGAAGAGAGTTGGAAGCTGCGTTAGTAGTAAACTTATTAAATTCAATTTTGGCAGAGAGAAGTTCACGAAGTGAAGATTCTGAGGTAGATTTATAATATTCATATTCTAGTTTCTTAATTTTATCTAAAATTTGAGTTGACTTGATAATCGACTGTTTTTTCTTTTGAGAAACAAAATTAATGATAAATCCTCTAGCAGCTGCTTTAAAAGAGTCCCAAACAGTGACAAAGGAAGATTCAGGGAGGTGGTTTAGTATAAAAAATTCAGAGGCAAACTCTATAAATTTAGTGGTGAAAATGGGATCCAGGAGTAGAGAATTATTAAATCTCCAACGTCCCGAATGAGGGGAGAAGGGAATAAGGTCAATATCGACAAAAATGGGGGCATGGTCTGAGATTAGAATGGAACCTATTTCTGAATGGGTGACTAGTTGTGCTAGGGATTTACTGAGAAATAGATAATTGATACGAGATTGAGAATGATGGGTGGGGGAATAAAACGTGTATTCTTTAAGGTCAGGGTTACATAGTCTCCAAATGTCAACTATAGCATAGTATTGAATTGAGGTAATAAATTGGGAATGCATCTTGGAAGGGATAAATTTAACTTTGGAATTCCTATCAAGAAAAGGGTCTAGAACTTGGTTGCAATCACCACCAAAAATAACATATTGTTCATTAAGAGTAACTAATTTGTCAGAAACAGCAGGCCAAAACAACTTATCAACACCTGTAGGAGCGTAAATATTAAAGATAACAATAGGTATTTTATCAATAAGGAGCTTAGTAATAACCCAACGGCCATTATCATCATTTTCTTGAGTTACAACAGAAACATTTAACTTCTTATGACATAGAATAACAGTACCATTTTTCTTACCTAAAGCAGGAGAGTGAAAAACATGTCCTACCCAGCAACGTTTAAGTTTAGTAGCTTCTGCGTCCGAAAGATGGGATTCTTGTATTAGAGCTACATCGGCCTTAAGCCGTGCCAAGTGGGTTAGGACGCGCTGACGCTTAATGGGGTTATTTAACCCTTTAACATTCCAAGTAACTACTCGGAATTTGTAAGTTTAGTAAAATGATATGAGGTAAGATATAGTAAGAGATAAGCGAGAATTTGAAGAGAAGTGCAATAAAAATGCGAAAAACATGAAATGTAAGAGAAAAAGAGCAAAAGAGAATAGAGATGATAAAGTAAAGGAATAGAAGAGAAAGAATTGAGTAAGGAAAGAGAAGAGAGAAGTAATAGAAAAGATAGAGCGATGAGGACAGAAAGAAGTAACATCGTAACTAACAACGAATAAATCAAGAGAGTTGAGGGATTACGACGCCAGAAGAGGACGACATCAACAACGGAGACTCACATCGTCGAACACCTTAGGAACCAGCGAAGGAACAAATGGATGGAAGTACGGATACACCGGGATGGAGAGACACAAGGTTGGGATCTGTGGAGAGATAAAAATTGGAAAAAACATTAGAAATACATACGAAGAATAAGAGAAGAAGAGAGTACCAGAATAATTGAACAACGGGGGTAGGATATAGAAATATAGGAGGTATTCAGTAAAATACAAGCATTAGAAACAAGTGACGGCAAGGGACATTGAGGGAGACAAATCGGGAGAGCAAGATAAAACAAAGATGGTTAAACAGGTCTTGCAGTGTCCATGTTAACAGTTTCATGACGACGAAGGAACTCTTCCAGGACGAGTGGTTCTTCAAAAGTGGTTGTTCTGTCCTTGTAGGTCACCTTGAAGAGGCATGGATGTAGCAGTCCATAACGAGCGCCAAGATCTCTCAAACGTGGTCGTAAATCAAGGAACTGCTTTCGACGATCAGCTGTGACTTTATCAACGTCCTGAGAGAGGTATAGCCTGCGACCTTCCCACATAATTTGTTTTTTAGTCTTTGCTGCTGATAATACTTGAAGAAGATCAGTATATTGGAGGAACAGCATGATGACTCCTCTGGGCTTGGTGGAGACTTTAGGACCAAGACGGTGCGCACGTTGAATATTAAGAGAGGTGGAAGAAGGAAGATCCAAAATTTTTGGCAAAAATGTTTGGAAGAAAGCTGTCGGATCGGATCCTTCTGTAAGTTCCGGAAGATTATAAAGGCGAAGGTTATTCCTCCTGTTGCGATTTTCCAACTCTTCCGACTGTCGCTTCAAAAGAGAAATATCCTTTTCCAAGAGTGTAATTTTTGCGCAGGAAGTTTGAAGAGTTTCTGTAGATTGTTCCACCAATAAAACCCTCGATTCCAGAGTAGACCATTTGTCGTGAAGGAATTGTAAAGTTTTAGTCGTTTCAGCCATGAAGGGTTTGAGTGCACGAAGCTCCTCCAGAATAAGATCCATTGACGCAGAATGCGCTGAGGAATCTGGAGATGGAGGGTCTTTTTTCAGACGTTTTATTGAGGCAGGTTGAAGAAGCTTACTAGGTGTAGTAGTTTTAGGAATTGCGCCGTGAGCTGTGGTCGGTTTGACAGGAACAGAGTCATCCATGACGTGAGGCGCAGAGTCAGAGTCTGAGGAAAGCTGTGGTTTAGCTTTGGAGGCTGTAAGCTTGAGGTGACGAAGCTTCCCCATAAATAACGGGAAAAAGAAGTGTAGTGACACCACAACTTGTCAAGGAATGCAGAGATTGAGCACAATGTTCGTCAACAAAATATATACTGTCTCCTCAGAGAAATCAGGAAGATTGTGGAGGGAGAATATCACCTCATGTCTGGGAGAAAAACAGATTGAAGCGCTGGCGTAACATAAGAGTTAATGTGGAGCAGTGTGACAGAATGTTGTAGAAAGTATGATAACATACATGAGGAAATAGCGTTCAGTTAGGAGATAAGAAAATACCTCGCTGCTTCCTGTCACAGAGCCAGTAGATACACTTTACAAATGAGGCGGTAAAGTGGTGAAGAGGAGACAGGAAAAGCAAGAGTTCGGTGCTTGTAACAACCGCATTGCGTATGTTGCATTGGAAAAGCGGCGTTTTGAGGAAGGGAACGTTGCGCACCAAGACTGGCGAAAATGGCGGCCGCTGAAGAGCGAAGCGCGTCACTGATGGTAAAATCTGACACCGCCGGTTCTGAGGAGAGCAGTTTAGTTCCCCCTGCTCACCTCATGTTCCGGCGGCGGATTCTGGCGACAGCGCTCGCATTTGCTTGGAGAAAGCGGAGAAAATCGCCGGTTCCGGTGGACGGCTGACGGAGCTCCGAGGTCAGGCCGCCATCTTGTACGGCGTTCAAGCCACGCCCCCCAGGCCTGAGCCTTCTGAACCCTAGGAGGTCAACTATAGAAAGTCCTCTTTGCTGTGTTACTCTTCTTCATACAAAACTGCCCTCAATATCCACCTATTCTGTTCTGCTTCCTTCTGTTTTATTTCTGCTGCTTGCTGGTTTGTGTTTTTGCTGTCGTTAAATCGTCTTGGTTACCATTGCTTTCGCTAAATACAAAAATGAATACATTAATGAAATAAAAAATGAACATAGCTGCAGCATGTGATCACAACTGATTAGATGATGACAAAAAGCATTCTCTGGAAAGTTTCTTAAAAGTAAGTAAGGGAAAAGCACGTCTAACAGAGAAGGGACTTCTATTCTACAGTTTGGAAGTCAATAGCTCAAATAAATGAAAATGATAAAACAGCACAGAGAGGACAAGGCACAGTAAAAAGAAACGTTGGAGTAGAGAATAAATAAACAATAGGTATCAAGGGAAACCAGCAAGCGCATGTGTGAAGGAGCCAAAGAATGAGGCACTTAACGAAAATTCAATGAAATCAAGATTGAGATAGAGAGGGAAGTTGAGAGAGATATGGATAATTGTGGGTGTTTAAGAGACGAAAATAAAGAAGATAAACACAGGTATTTTTGAATAAACTGTAGGGGCTCAGTCAGATATTTAGGAAGACTAACATACTGTAATATATTAATATTGTGTATGTTGCACATATTATGCACATATGAAAGTCACAGGATATGCCCATAAAAAAGATCTGAGAGAAGTAATAAGTGAAGAATTGAACACGAATCCCTGATGATCCTGCGGTACTCCATCTTGACCCATCCCCTCCAGAGAAGACACCCCAATCCAGTTTCTCACACTTGTCTCGTAGTTGAAAAATGTGGAGTGCGATGAGGAAAAGATCATGGAAGGGAAGCTCCACTTTCCTCCACAAGGACCAACGATTAAAGATGAGGACACTGAGTTCTGATGGTCACTGACGGTATGAGCAATTATGTAAGAGTATGTCACCTTCAGGGGTGTTGATTCACCAAAATGCCAGGGGTAGCTGAAGTGACATTAGACACCCTCTGACTTAAATGACATCACAGCAAGTGACATCATATGACATTAGATCCTGAATCTACCCAGTTGGCATCAAAATAATTAATATCACTGTAGTTTCATAATAACTGCATAATTAATATAGTAACAAAACACAGACAAATGTCTATTCTAGATATCTTTTAAATTAAGGTGCCGGTTTGATATGTCAATGAAACATTTGCCTGATTTCGAGTAAGCAAGCAAAGTGAGTTAGTCTGACATCTTCTAGAGGGAGGAGGGGTGGGGTAATTCTCCCCATGATAAAAGTTTGACAAAAATAGACTCTAATAGTGCACTTTCATGGCACAATTTTCACATAAATGTGCCATGAAAATAAAACAGTCCTTAAAGACACACTGTTTGAATATTCAAGTTCGTTCATGGTGTGCCATGCTAATGAAACCTCACAGTCCCTATGAGTTTTTAAGTGTCCTATGTGACCCCATATGTCAAAAATGATCTCCATTGCTAGGGCCATATTTGTGTCATGGGGGACCTTTATGTCTATGCTTCTCTTATCTCATGAATTCTCTCCAGTGTACCGACCATGAGTGCCCCCTATGCAAAAGCTTCCCCCATGATATCAGTGCCTGCATTTGTTCTGCAGGTGCCCCATGCCAAGTTTTACCTCCAGCATGCCATCACCAGCATTTTGCTGTGGTTATTCTATATACAACTACTGCCGCCAGTGTGCCAGTGCCAGCATTTTGCCATGGGGGCCCCTATAAACCAATTAGCATGCTAGGTACAATAGCAGCCTTGGAAGCTAAACAACACAGTTCCACGCATGCTCACTTACCTTCACGTATTCACACACTCATTCACTTACACTTACCCTTCCATACTCATTTTCACTCAATCTCTTGCACTCGCTCTTACCCTGAGTCACACATTCGCACTCTCTTGCTTACTCGTACTCACGTTTAGTTTCTCGTTCTCTCACGTTGACACACACACAAACACACAATCCCATATACAAACATATCTGCTCACACATACACAGGATCTCTCACCCAAACTCTCTCTCACCCACATGCACTCACACAACATGCATTTAAAAACATTTTATTTAACTGCCCTAAGGTGCCAGTATAATTCCCTTTCCAATTACTGCTGCTCCATTTGACTATGCTAATAGTGATTGATAGACTATTGTTCACCATGAATGTAATAAAAAAAATGAGTAGAAAACAGAGATTGAAGTTTGGCACTGATAATGCAAGTCACCTAAGCACTCTTGGTACTGTTCTTGCCATTCTGAAGAAGGCTCACAAAAGCAGTGCCAGGGGTCGCATGCTAAGCTAGGGGTCGCAGCTGTGACCCCTAGTTACACCTAAATGGTCACCTTCCTGTGAACAGTTGAGGATAGCTCTAGATCAAATTTAGAGCATAGTTCTTTGTAGTAGTACACATGGAAGGGAAAATCTTATAGCAGCCTTGGGGGCACCACCTTATTTTGCCAGGCAATTAGCAAATAGTGTATTTTTCGCACAGAACAGTTTTGACATCATTAGTGGATAGTGAATTAGTACATGCGCCTAATCTGTGTGGCATCAGGACATTAGCATAAAGCACAGGGCACGATAGTCGTGCTTAAACAGTAATCACGTTTATCTCCTCTGAAGGTTACTGACACTAGTGAAATTAGTTCTGTCAAACTCTAAATGATCCTTATTGGGCCATACAACAAAATGTCAGGAAAATATGAATTATATCATGAAGGATATAAATCATCATAATGAATCTCTATTATGTAACATTTATAGGTATCCCTAATAACAAATGTGTTTTGTTTCTTTCCTTGTATTTCTTTCCCAACATTCTGTTTTACCAATGCATTTGACGGGTTTGTGTGCATCTATGTTGTAGCTGCTTGGAGGTGAATTTCACTGACTACGTTTTATTGCTTTTTTAGTACCTTTAAGTAATATGAAATGAGCTATACAAATATTAAGACTTGTGAAGCCTATGTAAAGCCAATGACGTAATGAATTATTGATTTATTAAGTCATTGGTTCCCGGAAGAGTGAACAGATTCCAGCTAGGTACATTGGGCTCTCTCAATAGGGCGAATGATCCCCCCCCCACCCCCGCAAGATTGGTCTTGACCTTTGCAACGCTGGATGGTCAACAGGCCAGACTAGGTTCTAAATGACCTCCTAAAGCTTTTAAAGCCACTCTTTCTATTGGATTCAGCATAGATATTTAAACATGATTTATGAAAAATCTCCTAAGCTGCTACTGACCTTTACTGTGTGGAGGCCTATTCCCAGAACAAGTTATTCTGAGACATGATTTAGAGTGCTAAAAACGCTCTTTACATCTCACAAGAGACTGCAGTCAGCCTGCTCAAGATAGGTCTCCAGGTGCAGGTGAGCTGAATGGTGACTCTTGTTTGTGAGCACAGTCCCTCACAGTGTTGAAAATTCTCCAATTGTCTTCACTCTTGTGGGACCCCTGCTCACGTTTGACTTGCCAAGTATTCTTCAGCCTCCATTCGGTATGGCCTAAGCGCAGGACCATTTCACCACCCTAAGGGGCTCAGTCCCAGAACAAAGGTTCTAAAGCCATACCTGGATGAGTGTTCCCTGACCATGTAATCCTTTCAGTGCAGAGGTCAAACACCCGGCTGGCATACACACTAGCCTCATACCAAAGCACGAAGAAAGTCCTGCAGAGTGTGTGTGAGCCAATATTCCAGTCCATGGAAAAACAACACAGTGATGGACAGAAAGCTTGACATAATACCAGTAAACTGTAACTACTCTGGTCCGCCTTCCAGGCCTTCATTTAACTTTGCACTGTACCACACCTACCAGGGAAAATCCATCTGTAAAGCAGCCTTAGGCCTGCTCGAGAAGTGACAGTCCAGCTGGAACAGAAAGTCCAGGTTCCCTCTCAATGGAAACACGATGAATACCAGATTTCTTTCAGCCCTGTTGGGGGTATCATGAAGTTCTTAGCCCTGGCTCACACCCCCCCTAACCCTCTAATCGGCACCATCCACCTCTTTCTTACTTCCATGCGGTTTGACTGGATCAAAGATCTTTCAGCAACTGGTGAATACGCAACTAAATTATAGTTTATTTCAAACTGGAGACGTGAAAGACAGTACCAGGTGCTTGTTTGTTACTATGCAATTGGGGACGAGGTCGACGAGGAAATTAAGGAGCCGTGGAAAGTGGGAAGTATACCCAATCGTGTTCATTTTCCCTTTCCATGCAGGAACTTTGCCATCCAATCCAAAGTGAAGTTTACGGTAACAGAAGGAAGCAAAACCATGTGAGCTTAAGGAAGTGACATTCTTGACCCACTTCTGCCAGTGCGGCCAAACACCTTCGTGTTTTTCCACTCCCGTGCAAGTTAAAGTGGAAAGGAGAGTGTCCTAGGTAAGTATGTAACACCTACCAACTAACACACATAACATAAAGCCTGACTCTTGTTCTGTATATAGGGGTTAATACAAGCCAGATGGTCGCCTCTTATTTATGTTCATTAGATTCAATTGATGTCGATTTTCTATTATCAACTCTAAATCGCTGACATGTTTACAAACAATATTTAGGACATGATACTTCTTCCAGATGATATTTTGAGTACGATATTCTGGTATCATCCTGGTCTATGTGGCGGGTGCTTTTAGGTATGTGCGCTGGAGAACCAGTTTATCTGTTCTATGTGAGTGGGGAAGTGTAAATATGTTTGTGTGTGCATGGACAACAGTACATATGTTGCTAAGTCTAAATATTTGCATGCATGAGTGCATATGGATGCTAAGCGTCCAGTGGTTAATTTGTAAAAAATAATTAAAAATAAGTGCAGTGGATCTCGTCAGGTTAATTGAGAGTCCGGAGAAGCTGGAGGACCTTAAAACAGTGGTGATCGAAGAAGTGGGAAACATAAATACCCATAGTAGCAAGCAAAATTTTCCCCAAATTATGCTAGAGGCTCATACCCATTTCTTTACTAAGCTCCAGGGGTTCTTTAGGAAGACCACAAAATCAGATAAGGTCGTTAAAAATCTACCTGAGGTGGGGTGGTACAACCAATCTTGTAAATTAGCCCGCCAGAACCTAAGTGATGAACTCAGATCCAGGAATATCTTAGGTGTGAAAAAGGCTAGGGAGTTATATAGGAAAGCCCCGAAAGCAGCCAAAAAACAGTGGGATGAGGATCAGTGGCGCGATCTGAAAACCGCTTGTACAGCAAAGGATCAAAAGCAATTTTGGGCTATAGTTTAGTGGGACAGAGGAGGGACAGCTCAAACCCCGCAAAATAATGTTGCCAAACATCAATGGGTAGAATTCTTCAGACCGCAATACGCTTGTAAACTTGCAAAAGGAGAGTGTTCACTACCCCCTACAGTCTTTTATCAGTGTCAGCTATTCACAATTAAAGATGTCAGTATAGCGCTAGACTGTGTGTCAAGGAGCAGAGCCCCTGGGATGGATGGCATCCCTGCCGATGTGTTTTTAAGTGATCGTTCACCTTGATGTCAGTATTTTGAGTGGTTAGCCAACTCTGTGGCTAGGGGTGCGCCAATCCCCACTTCATGGAAAGGAGCGGAAATAATTCCAGTTTTGAAAAAGGGTGACAAATCACTACCTAGTAATTATAGACCTATCAGTCTTATTGACTCGGCTCAAAAAATAATAGGTCGGTTAGTGCAAAACAAATTGCAATCTTGGATAGAAGAAAAAGATATTTTGTCCCCTTACCAAGCTGGGTTTCGACCCTGTACTAGCTCAGTTGACCAGGTCTTTTTTTTTTATAGCTCTCTATTGGAGGAATGTGACCTTAACCAACGGGACTCTCTATGCGGTGTTTGTAGACCTGAAATCAGATTTTGATTTAGTTCCGCGCCCCAAACTTTGGAGTGTTCTAGCTGAAGCAGGGATGGCCCCGGAACTGTTAGCGTTACTCGCCCGCTTGCATGAGAACAACTATGCAAGGATTAGGTGGCGGGCACAGGGTGAGGTGACCGACTCATTCCCTGTTGAACGTGGTGTTCGACAGGGATGTGTCTTGGCGCCCACACTGTTTTCCCTATTCATTAACGGGTTAGTAGACCATCTAAGCCACCTCCCCACCGATGCTCCTGTATTGGCCGAGGCACGCGTGCCAGTTCTCATGTTTGCAGACGACACGCTGATAGTTTCTCTGACTCCGAGTAGGCTCCAGAAGGCAGTAAATGCGTTTGGAGAGTTCTGCCAGATGCATGGACTTGAGATAAACACCTCCAAAACCAAGTTCATGTCCCTGAATCAGCGGAAAACATTCAAAGGCATAATTAATTTTAATGGTATTCCACTGGAACAGGTTGAGGCTTTTACGTATTTAGGAATATCCCTTCAGAGTAACATGAGCTGGAAAAATCACATTGATACGGCTGTTCTAAAATTTCACCAGCTGGCGGGTGTAATCGCCCTTAAACATAAAGCTTCTCTGGCCAAGCCAATCACCCGGCCCTAGAAATATATAACATGAAGGTGATAAGTGCCACTTTGTACGGTTCGGAACTGTGGGGATTTTCCAATCTGAATCAATTAAAATTAGCTGAGAATAGGTTCTTACGTCGTCTAGTTGGGGTCCCCCAAAGTACCCCCACTGTACCACTTGTATATGATCTTGGAAGGAAAAAATAGAGGATTTGGCACGGTTACGTCCCATATTATTTTGGAGACGGATCATGACAACTCCTGAACTAGTTCACTATGCCACCGCCCTGAAGGACATCACTAGGGCAGATCGATTTCATTCTATCCCGTGGCTCAAAGAAATAAGGGGTTTATTAACGAGATTGGAACTAGATCACCTATGGGTCGACCCAAATGTCTCAAGGTTCCCGTCAAAGATAACCTTGAAAAAAATGTACTGGGACATGGTTTGGTTGTCTGCCCTTAATACTGGATCCAACACAGAGTTAACTGGTCGTTTTCTTGATATTAAATTCCTACCATTGTGTGAGTCTTACTGGGACATTATAGAAAGGCCCTATGCAAGAAAATTGTACTTCAATTCAGAATTGGGACTCTTCCAGTAAAAGTTTTGTCTCATAAATGGTCGGTAAACCAGAATGACAAATGTCATCATTGTAAACATATGGTTGAGAATGTACCCCACCTGTTGTTTGTATGTCCCCTTTATATAAGCCCCCGTCGTAAGTGGATAAAACCGGTGTGTACAAACCTGGGGACACGCAGTTTTGTAGTGGCTTTAAGAATACTCGCATCAGATTGCACACCCTTCATGGCGATAGCTGTTGCAAAATTCCTAGGGTGGACCTGGACAATACGCACCCGCTCCTTGCAGTCCCCAGAGGCTAGCCAATGAATCTTATCATATCGAGTAATGTACAACCAATTTATTTAACCAATGTTTAATTGAATTGTTTTAACTCATTTTGTATAAATTGTTCTCAATTTTTGCAAGCGACAGCACCATGGTTTAATGAGTTTTTAAAAAATGATGTACTTAACTTTGTAGTATTTATAGTGTAGTCTTAGGATGAATAATTGCTTTTATGACATGCTGTCGAAAGCTTTGAAATTTGATTTGGATCTCGTCAGGAGGCAGCTTGCACCAGTCCATTTTTTCTGTGAGCACCGCCTAAAACAGAACTAGTGGGGTAGCTAGACGTTGTGCCGCAAGTGGCGGTCCCTGCGTTTGCCGCCTGGCATCCGCATGTAAGAGCGGGCGAAAGGGGGGGCTGCTAATTTCTCCGACAGCTGCCCAGCAACGGCCACAGGTATGGGGGGAGCCCACAGCCCCCAAATCTCATGCTGCCTGCCCTCTGCTATGCCACTGAACAGAACCAACTACTAGCCATGAAAGAGGGGAGAGGATGTGTGTAATGTCCAGAGCTGCTGACGTCAGAGCTGAGGAACCAGATTCGAAACTCGGCTTCAGCTCACCATCCTGTGATTCTGCCCAAATACCTTAATCTGCCTGTAAATTAATGTGTCCTTAACTGGTGCTCACGAAAACCGCTGATGTTGATGATTAAGTCTGGGGCTCAGCACCGGGAACAACCAGCTCGAATTAGGCACTATGTGTACATGCGCTATACAAAAGTCAAACTGTTGGCCCTTTCGATGTTTGATCACTTATCGTTTGCAATGTTACTCTTGGCAGATGCTATACTGTTAAGCATCTTTCCTGATCTCAAAAATTTCTGTCTGTATGTTCACATTGCACTGAGTGACCACAGAATAATCACAGATGCATATCAATCAGGCAGAATGATCATCATCAAAAGAAACTGATGAAAATAATGTGTGCTTGTGGATTGTGGGTATGGTGTAAAATTTGTGTGAAATGTCATATTGCTGGCCCGCACACATGCTATTGTATAGCTTTTTTCTTAAAGGATTAATTTTGTTATTATCATAAGAAGAACTATTGTTTCTTCTCTTCTTCTTGGTCTTTGCATTCATAACAGAAAGAGCAATTTCAAGCAGACTCAGAATGTATTGTCAGTTAATTAATATTTCTATGTAAGGCATGGGAAGTCCAGCTTACTTCCAGGTAACTACATTTTGCTACAACAGAAATAATTTCAAAGCAATTAGATAAGCAGAATCGATTAAGATCAATAGTTAATTATACACTGTACAACAATGAAGATACTTGATCAAAATGAAACTGTTGGGATCCACAATTCTCTGGAAGATTTCTTTGGCTGCAAACATTCATGGACTTTATTTGCAAAGCGGTTTGGAGATGCAAAAGACATCTGTCCGCTTTTTCAACTGATATCAATTTATTTTAGGAATGGATGCAGATCCAGCTGTCAACCCTTGTGTAATGGCATGTGCTGGAGGCATAGTTGGAAAACAATAGTTTTACTGTGAAAAATGAATGTGCTGAAAATAATTTTAGATATAATAACAAAGGGCCTCATTTTGATGTCGGTGGGACTGCCACGTCGGTGACGGTCCCACCGACATCCAGGTCTTTGTTATGACTACTGTATTACGATGTGGACCAAAGTGGTCTGGGTGACAGACTGCCACCTCTAACAGGCTGAAAAAGCCAGCTCGGGTGGGGGTCACACACTAATCGCTGCAATGGATGTGATGCCAGCGTAGTCACTGCCATAGGGATTAGGATGTCCATTTCCCACAGCCTTTCCATGGAGGTCCCATCACCATAAAAAGGCTGTCAGAAAGGGACTTTGGGGTCCCAAGCAGGGCCCCTTCTCACGTGGGCCACTGCTAAGTGGCCAGTGGGGGACACTTGGTGCTCACCAAACATCCATGCATCGAGTCCCAGGCAGCACATGGTGCCTGCCACACTGTGCATGGATGTTTGAAAACATGCCTTTTTCTACTGCGGCTTGTGCCGCAGCCCTTTTCCGGGCCACAGCATAAGCCACAGTAGAAAAACGCAGTTTCCGACCGCCTACACTGAGGCCTTACCAAAATATGGCAGGTTTGTGATTGGTCTGAGCGCTTTGGTTCGGTGCTCAGACAGGGGCTGGGAGTTTGGGCATGTTCTCCATCCAGGCTGTAATGAAACCATCGGTGGAGAACATGCAAAGTGCGCATGACATTTTGACCAACCCAAGGAAGTGCCTACCACTCCTCCCCAGCTTTGAAACAGCCCAGCCCACCGCGCCACCCAACCAATTGAGCCAGTACGCTTAAATAAAATGATAATAACGTTAAGATATTATCATTTTATTTTTCAGTTTTTTATTGCTTAGTGGGGCGAGGCTCCTTTGCCTTAGTGGAGGAGCAGCCACTGCATTCTGAACTAACAGTACCTTTTAGTAGAACTCATGCTTCATCATAGACTTAGGAATGAGAAGAGAGTGAAGACAAGAATAATCACTTGTGTTGAGTCTTATGACAAAACAAGAGTTCTATGTTTTCCTGAGCTGGAACAGGAACATCTATCTACAAACAAGGCACACAAAATTAAACATAACGTTTTTCAGCTGGCTAGTATATGGTACCAAAAAACGATAGCATATTAGATATGCAATTGCTCTTTTCTGGTATTTCACTTGCCTCTTAGGGCAAGTAGGGTAGTTATCTACCAATAAGTCAAAGGCTAGAAGAGTAGCTTATAAGGCCTCGAATTGTACTTAATGAGTAATCATATACGCTCTATATTTAGGTATGCTTCCATCACAGCTGGTTGCATGTAGACCTCATTGTCAGAAGGCGCAACAATCAAACATCTGATCCCCTCTTCTCTCTCTCAGTCCCTTTCCCCTTTTCCCTCGAGGCATGCATCATCTCATCTGTGAACTTAAATACCGGCCCAGGGTGAGCAGCTGAAATGACGTTTCAAGTTGCGCCTGTTGGACAAAAGACAGTGCTCTGACACATTTCATGAACTGTACTAATCTAAATATCAGCTGTGATTGGAGTTAAATCAAGCTCGTTCTGCTGCATACACACTAATGCACAATCACATAGTGGGTCTGCACACAACCTTTGGTCAATGCCGAAGTGTGGCGCTGTAATAACGGTATCAATACATTTATTGCTTCCCGTGTATATAAGCAGACCAGATGCCTCCCAATGCCTCCCACAAGAAGAGGCGGTGGACCCTCAAAAGAATTCTACTTCACTGCAGATTCCTTTGAACTCTTGACCCGTTTAACCCCCCTGCAAAGATCGTCTGGTCATATCACAATCTACCACCCTTGAGACGTGCATCTGGTGCATGTGCCCTTTCTATTTTATAGACATTTTGATGGTGGGCTATATTCCGACCTGAGATGGTGCAAGTGTTAGTATTCTATTGCTTCTGTCTAGAGTGTTAAATGAAGAAGCAAAAAAGAATGCGCTTGATGCGCTGTGTGGAGAAGTGTGGCTCAATGGTTAGAGTGGCAGACCCTGATGCAGAGGTCTGGCCCGGGACCAGGGTTCAATTCCCACCTCGGCGGCTCTTGGACTCAATCTCCCTGGACCTGATAATTCTCGCCTCGGTGACTAGTCTAATCATGCGTCCCACTCTGTGACTCTGGGCAATAGCTTGCTTAATCTCCACAACGGCCCTAGCAGCGCTTGGATGCCTGGCTTCACCTTGGGGGTGCCCAGAAGTGGACATTTCACAGGGAAACGCCAGAAAGGGTTCCACAGCAGTATCAGTGCAGCGCCGGGACGCCCTGTCTCTGGGGCAGCCATGCGCTTTACAAGTACAACACATTTACATTTACTGTACCCATTGAATTGTGCTAAAGTAGGGAAATGAACAAAATATCTCAAGTGGTGAAAAATGTGCAGTGTTGTAGTGAGGTGACTGGCCAGGTTAGTGACAGAAGCTATACAACTTCCTTCTCATGTTTAAATCTACAGTTAGAGTAGAAACCTTGTTGCTGGTAAATTTCTTGCTCTGAGTGTGAAGGTCGAAATTGTGACGGAGGGATCAATACACTCTAGTTCAGCAACTCAATTTAAAATAAAGTTTCGTATAGGGTTTCAAATAGTTTGTAAATGTTCAAGCCTCTCTCTTCAGACCACTAATCACTTGGAAAGCAGATGCATAGACTTCCCCTCAACAGGCAGCCTGCTTGCTTGTGTCCCAATCCCTAAATTCAGTAGGAAAGGAGCCCCACAAGGACACACTGAACCTAAATGACTGTCCTCTACAAAAACTGCGGCAGGCAGTAAACACCTCAAGTAGGTCACAAAGTAAAAAAAAACTGGCTGAAGACTGTTCTACCCCTAGCATTCCATTCAGGAGAGTTGGTGCATGTCTACGATATAGTCAGTTTTTAGTTTAGAGTCCTCTCCTTCTTCTTCCAGGTCCCAATGGGATGTATGTCATTACTACGCATGCTTTTACAACGCATGCCTTTACCACGCAACTTTTACAATGCAAGTCGTTACAATGACTTGCGTTGGGGGCGCTGGATAGTGAATAGTTTAATTTACTACTCCAACTCCAGTCCCCATGGATAGTAGGGAAGGTTTTGGATAGTAAATTAAACCATTCCCTATCCTACAGCGCCCCCAGCGCAAGTCGTTGTAACGACTTGCGTTGTAAAAGTTGCGTGGTAAAGGTTGTGCGAGGTAAAAGTTGCGCATAAACGCTGTTCCCCGTCCCAATGTGTTTCTAAGAAACAGTGGCCCTGGTAGCAAAATGTAATCAAAAGCATTTAATCAAAAGCTGCTCCTTATCCACAACAGCATGCTTCACACAAGTTTTACCATATTTCCTGCCGAAATAGGACTGTGTTGGCTTGAAATAATCTAAGGCATTTGTACAAGGAAAATCCAGCATGGCAAAACCAGGCTCACAAGAGAGAAGCTGCTTTCGGGTCCTGAGCCCTCCCTCTGTTTACCTATCGCGACCCTGAATCACTAAGAGAACTCTGACGCTTACATCCAGCATTCATGATGTCTCTCTTTTGCCTCCAACATTTCTCTCTTTGGCCTCCAACATGAATAAAGCGAGTAGGAAAGGCAGCTCCCACAGGACTCCGTTCATACAGCATTTACCGCTTTCACCAGCTAGCTCTTCCGCTGACGTGCTGCTGTTAACTTTAATATATCTCTAAGGAAAGCCCAAATGGTGCATCCACTCTCAGCATCAGAGAGTGAACAATTTCTTATAAAGACTATGGGCCAGATGTATCAAAGGGTTTTGCCCATTCTGTGTCTATGGGAAAAAGTGTTCATACATAAGGCCCTATGTTACTTTTTGGGAGGATATGGCAGTAGATGATGCTGACACCTCTTCACACAAAAGCATGATTATGTGTTAATTTCCATGGAGATAGCGACTTCTCTTACTTCTCCATACCAAAATTGTTGTGGAACCAGGTAACCTGCATTTGTATGGTTAGCTGAACGCTTACACTTATGATAATGTATTGGCGTTCAATTCCAGGGTCTTGGCCTGTCAAGGAGGCATGCCAGTCCCATGTTAGAGGGGTGTAAACTGAAGGACCCAAAGGTTATCGTTTTAAAACTATGCTAGTTTCTGAGGATTTTCAGTAGGCTTTGGAAGTCTGAAAAAACAAAAAACACAATTATCTAAGTGCCCAAAGACAAAATATTTGCTGTGGGAAACGCTCACTGAATCAGAGATTTTATATAGATATATGTTTTCAAGAATGGCTGCATCTAAAGAAGAAGGATGTAGCATAATGAATAGTGAATACTGAGAACAGACTATGTAAAACTCAAGGGAACGAAGTCTGTCTGAAAACACGTTCTGGTAATAAAAAAGGTTTCTTTTTTTTCAGTGTTAAGTTTCTATCTTGATAATAATGAATATTAAGTGTATCAAATGGAAGCAATTGACTCAACAAGAAACACACAGGGTTTAATACTACAACCAAACAAATACCCTAAACTTTGGTTGGGATTATTGACAGTGAATCAAGAGACAAAGGGCAAGAAAGCGATGGTACATCATTCACTGATAAACCTTGTAATTAATCAATTCTATATTAATTATGTCTATGTATTAAGGGTGAAGTTTTGTAATAAGGAAAATGAAAATATTTTAAAAAATGATTGATTTTATGTGGTTATGCCTTTTTAGTTTTTTAGCTTATTCAATTTGGATTTTAATGTAACGATTTCCAAAGTTCTCTGAAATTTCTGTAAGAGCACAAATTACGTAAATGGTAATTGTATGTAATGTCTGTTTTTATGCATCTTTCATGGTCCAATTGGACCGAAATAAAGATTGAATTGATTGATTGAATTGATAAACCTGTTAATGAGTGACTTATCACTGTTTACAAAGGCACAAGTCATTGAAGCACAATGCAAAGCAGAAACAACTTCGATACACGTATTACGAAGGCCAAAGGTACATGAGGAATGGTCATGAACTGTATTCTACATAAGCCCTTTCTTTGTCAGTGAGATAGTGGCCATAATTCTATTCTGGTTTGAAACATAATTGATTACATTGGGTAGGGTCTGGTCCAATTTTCCCTCCATTTATCCCACTTGGTCAGCAGAAATCATCTCACTTGATATACTAGTTAGTCTTTGGAGAGGAAATTAGCATAGATTACACTATATAAAGAAGGTACCCCCTAAGAAGCACTTTATAGGTCTAGGAGCTAGGGGGGAACAGTTGAAAGCAGAAATAACTTGCACAAGACCTGTCTTGCCTCTTTGTAGGCTTATAAAAACTCTATGGGCTGACCACAACTAAACTTACTACTTATAAATCAAAGACATAAGCATAATAATATTTATCTTATTTATTTTATATTTTACTCAACTAGAATTTCTTCTTATTTTATTATATAAATTTAATAGAAATTGTGTATCCACAGATTGATAATTGATTCAAATTACACTATTCTTCCATATTATAGTGCATCAAATGTTTGTCTTTGTAGAATTAAACAGATTATAAACTGTACAGTTTTTTAGAGACATGTTTAGTACATATCTTAATGTGTACCCCAGCAACCAGCCACACAAAACCATTCTCTCCTCACACACAGCAGCGCACTATCACAATCACATCTCATACATAGCTTTCCCAACCGCAATTACATGCACAGATGGTATCAACTGAGAGAAAACTTGAGGAAATGGCTGTTTCTGTATTGTAAGGTAGGATTTCAAATCAACAGGTCAACACGAGTTTCAGTGGGATTTCTAATTTTGATTCACTTTTATCAGGATCACCCATTTACATATTTTGAGGTTTGTGGATATTTGGGGGTATCCCTAGTAGTGCAAATTTATTCAAGATTTTGGGATATAAAGCCTTTATAAGCCTACAAATAAGTAATACAGATCTCACTGAATTTTTTATGCTTTTTGCTTTCAACTGACACACAATTGATGGACGGAATGCTGAAAAAATCAAAGCATTCACCCCCAGTCAAGAGATCTGGGTTAAATCCATCATTCTTTTGCTCACCATGCCCAGTTTAGACCTGGCCATATGGAAATCAGCCTTGACCCTGTGCCTCATGGGAACAGTCCAGCCCAAACTGCCAAGCCAGGTCCTCCTCCCTGGACCGGAAACAATCATCCTAGGACCCGTTTCTGGCTTTCAGTCGTCATCAGCCAGGATAGCTTGATTCCAATGGCACAGTGAGCCCGGGACCCACGTCTGGGCATACCCGGCGCATTTAAGGCAAGAAAGCAAAAGACACACAATTGATGGACGGAATGCTGAACAAATCAAAGCATTCACGCCTAGATGGTGCCAGATAAAGGATGACAACATCCTTATTAGAAATTGGAAGTGTATTGACGGTACTCCTGTACCTGAATTGTGGAGGCCCACACACTGCAATGAGGGACGATGGAGAAAAGGCTCCCCTTGGAAGTTAAATACGGATCTGGTGAGCAAAGGGCTGTTGATGGTTCTTCCTGAGCACTGCCATTTTGTGGACATCAGAAGTAACGGTAGGACTTCAGTTTCTGTTATTCGAGGTGAGGAAGTTTAGAGGCTGGGCCCATTGCTGCTCCAAGAAGGCTGATAACACCAAAATGCAGAGATCGTACATGTAATTTTGCCTTTGTTCAGGATACTCCATTGTGGAGCCAGCGCTTGCTGTGAAAGCCATCGCCTTGAAACAAGGCAACATCTGAGGGGCTGAACGGAAATGGAATTTGAAAGAAAACCAGTTCTGAAACACTGACAGGCAGTAGAGCTGACGTAAAGCCCCTAAGGTTCAACTACATCTTCTGTAGATCCGACTCCCTCTTAGTTCATGGAGACCGCCATCTTCCTTAACTTAGACATGGAAGCCACAATATTCCCTGATGTATTCGGAATCATTGTCATTTGTGTGTTTTAACAAAGATATCGCCAGCCCTTATGTTTGTGGGAACTGTGATACCATCAATTTCTTGAATTAATGACCTAGATACAACATCTAATGTGACATTTGTCTGGGTCAAATGTCTACTCCTCGCCATGCCAAGGTCAAATAGGAACACATTTAGACATATAACTAAAATAATGTAGTCTGAATTGATGTCCTTTTACCTTATCTGTTTATAAGGAAACTTCTGAGATGCATACCTTGGTGCACATGAGCTATATCAGACATTCCTAAACTTATGTGAGAAATTCCAATTTCCAGTAATATTTAGGAAGTAAGGACTGCAACTTGACCACTTGTCAGGAGGGGTACTTCACCCAGACTATCACCCAGATTCTCCCAGAGACTGTCTCACCTGCTGCCAGCACACTTAACACTTCGCAGATGGTTCATCTCGCCTGAAGACTTAAGCTCATAATACCAAGTCCCAGGGGAAAAACGACTGACTTCTGCTGCAGTCGGTGTTTGCCCATCGAGGGGAACACTGTCTTCATGCCTTCTCTGATAAAGACAGCCTTTGCTGTCTACAAGGTATGCAGTGCATCTCTTTTTCCTAAGAAACTCTAGAATGCAAGTTGCTCTGACTTTCATGCTCTCATAGTATAGTGCATAGAAGTAGGTGTTAGGGTCTAGATAACATTTCAAATGACATTTTAACAATGCTAGAAATTTCAATTTTGTTCTCGGTATTTATAACATGTCTTGTTGCTGTTTTTATAATATTCTGTGTAGTTGTTTTAGATGTACTGAGAAACAGATTGTTCCTGTAGTAATAAATATGCTTAGCATAAAAACCTCCATTCATTCCTAATACAGTGAATAACTAAATAAGGTTTGCTGCTGTTTCCTTAGTGACCCTGATCCCTTTATGGGATTGTTAGTAACCCAAAAGGAATACGTTATGCCAATTGCATATTGAATAGTGTTTTGCGGGGCTTCAATAACCTGTCTTTCACGTTCATAGCTGATGCATTGAACCAAGTTCAGCCGTGTCACCCATGGTTGGGAAAGCACACCTTAAAGAGTTACACTAAAGTCTTAACTTATGCAACAAGTCCACTTGTCTGTAACGATGTGCATAAAAGTGGGATCCAAACCACCCCACTTTGTTCCCCAGTGCCAAGTACTCCTTGGCAAAGTAGGGGAGCACTCAGAAGAGTACTCAAAAAGCTGCTTTGTGGCCGGGCTAGTGTTTGCATGCCAGGCAGTCCCCAGAGGGGAGGGGACATCACCTGAAGTATGCACAACTAGCTAGAGAATTTGAAGGTCTGCCCACCACCTAGAATTCGGCCTGCCTGCTCGAAGAGGGAAGGAGTGAGCCTGGCCTGCGGAAGGACAGACTCCGGTAAGAGAAGCCAGCTGTATCCTCATTGTGTGACCAACAGCTGGACATTGCTGACTATCCTTAAGAGTGAATTCGGCACTGACCAGGGTGAAAGTGGGGGCTCATGGTCTCCCACTGCGGCCCCCACAATGGACCGCATACCAAAATCAAACCAAGATGTGTTATCCAGCACACATGGGACACCGAAAGATTTGGTGCTACTGCTGCCAGCTATACAGTGAATCTCCAGGATGAGCTGCCATTGCAGCTGAAGCAGAAGCTGATCATGGCCCTGAGGTCACAACTGCTCAAAGATGCACCTCCAGTGTGAACTAGCTCAGCCCCAACAAGCTCTCAGCAAGGAGGCAGTATATGTCAGTATATGTCAGGATGTGTGCCTGCCATGTGTTCACCCAACCTATTTAGAGTGGGCGAACCCATGGCCAGATTTTACTGTCTTTCTGTGTCAGGTAAAACCTGGTAGTAACAGGCCGTGAAAACTGAAAAATGACCCACTCGCCATGGGAGAAACCTTCTATGGTGGGTGCGTAATTTTTTTATTTAAAAAAAGAACATTCCGCTTTGGGATTTTCTTTTTGAAAATGCTAAAAAAAAAAGAAAGATTGACAGAAAGGGCTCTGCCACAAAGCTGTCTGTCAAACTTTCAATCCATTTACAAGAGCTACCATGACTGCAGATCCAGTAAGTGTAAGAGATATCCACCAGGCTGGTGGACATCTCTAAATTATGTGTACACCAATTTTACCATGTTTGGAAGGGAGCACAAGCACTTTACCAATGGTTAGCAGGAAAAAAGCATGCAGAGTCCTAATCCCAACAATAAAGAGGTTCAGCAAAACTGTGGTAGTGAAGGCAAAAATATGGGTGAAAACAACATAAAAGAAGTAATTCCCAACAATAATAAAATACATTCTTTTTTAATTGCACTGGGCTGGATGATGCATTTTATTTGTCTGTTGTTTAAGGTTTGAGTGCTGGGCTGTTGTTCCCCACATTGTCTCCATGACAAGACAGCTTTCCCTCACCACTCTGAGAGTCAAATGTGGAATGTTTTACATGGCACAGTTTGCTAAGTAATAGTAGGACAGACTTAATTTCTCCTTGTTACTTCCTCTTACAAAGTGTGCTGCATTCTGCAGCACACGTAGAAAGAATAATCAATCAATCAATCAATAAATTGAAAGGCATTTGTGAAGCATGCAGCTGCTTCAATTGAAGAGTCCCAGGGCTGAAAGCGAAATGACTGATATCTCGCAAAGCCACCTTAAGTGTTAATCAGAATCAAACAACAATGTTGTATGGTTTCTTTTAAAAATAGTGACTGACTGTGCACTGCAGAGATTGAGCGACAGATCGATCCATAGCTTGGCCCTACGTACTGTAAAGGTTCGACCTCCAAGTGGGGCCTTTTGGGATCAGGGAGAGATTATTCGACCTAAGTGCTCTTTTTTGTTTGTACAGACCCAGACTGTTTCTCTTATAGAGAAGGACTTTCCCTGCGGGTACTCCAAAAGTCAAACTAAGGGATTTGAATTGGGAGCCAGTGTAACTGCTTCAGATGGGGGGACATGTGCTGTAGGAATGAGACTTGGTGGATTAGTCTAGCAAGAGCATTTTGAATAATCTGAAGTCTGTGAGTAAAAAAAGCAGGAAGACCCAGGTAGAGGCTATTGGCGTAATCCAAGCAAGAAGTTATCATTGTATGAACAACAGTTTTACTGTATCCCACGGGACCAGATGTAGCATCTTCGATAATGTTTTAAGTCTGAGGGAGCAAGCTAAGGAAATCTACCTGATATGAACCAAAAAGGAAAGATCAGAATTGAAATTAAACCCAAACTCCTGGAAGAGGTTGTAGGAGTCAGGGGAGGATTTAGTTCAGGCCACCAAAGGTCTGGGGTGGGGGACACAAAAAAAAGAACTTCTGTTTTTTCAGAATTCAGTTTAAAGAAGTCTGACTCTGCCCATACAGCTAATCCGTTAAGGCATGCCTTGTATTTGTAGAGGGCAGCCTCCGGATATTCCTGACAGGAAAATGGAAGTTGGGTGTCATCCGCATAAGAGATCACCTTCACACCCCAAGATTCAATCCGACCCACTAAAGTAGAGAGGTACTGATTAAATAGTATCAGGCTCAAGGCCAAACCAAGGGGACCCAAAAGAGGAATAGTTTGAGGGAGAATGAGAAATTGTGGAGATGCACACATTGGGATCTGTCTTCTGAAAAATATTCAAGCCAAGAGAGAACCTTGTCATAAAAGCCATACTAGCTTAGTCTGCTCAGAAGAGTGGAGTGAAATACTGTGTGAAACACCACCAACAGATCCAACAATACCACCATGGATGGATGGCATCTGTCTAGATGTCCTTTAACAAACTCAGTATTCTCCAAAAGTGCAGTTTCAGTGCTGTATCCTGCCCAAAAACCCGATTGAGAGTCATGGAGGAGTTCATTTGATCCCACAAAAAAGGATAGTTGACAATCTATTTCTCTAAGGATTTTCGCAGGTGCTGTCAGAAGGGAAATAGGCCTAAAATTATTTAAAACAGACAGTTAAGCATTCTGTTTCTTGAAAATTGATAAAAGGAAATCATGCTTCCATTTGGTAGGAAATACACCAGTTATGAGGGAGGTGTTCCAGATTTTATTGAGAACTGGATTAACATCATCCTAAGTAATCGGGGAGGGCCAGGGTTATCCCAGGAGCTGTAACAGTCTTCAAAGAAGAGAGTTTCCCAGAAAAAAACCAGAAAGGACTGGGTATCAAAGTAATAACAAAAGCAAGATTCCTTTCTGTGTCAGCCAGTCATTTAATATATTATTAGTAGACTAGTAGGTCACTAAGCCGTAGCACGACACAGAAAGGAATCTTGCTTTTGTAATTAGTTATCCCAGGAGCTGGACATGCATTTCTCAAGTTCAATTAAAAAGTCTTCCTGGAGATAGCACAGGTATCGGAGAGGAGCGACATGCAGTTAGACGGAGGAACTGCCAACTTACCCACAGTAGATGCAGCAGGGAAAGTGGAGAGTAAATTGTAACATTTCTCATTGAAAAAAACTTTTATCTGATTGCAGAGTTTCGTGGAAGGGATGAATGTACTTTTAGTGTCATTGGGTGAAAGAAACAACCTAACTCTATTTGAAAATTCCCAAGATGTATTTGAGGCAGTTTCTATTTGAGACGAAATGTACTTTCTCATTGTTTTGCGGGAAAGCTTGCAGAATTTGCTGAGTGCCATTTTCTATAAAATCTTGGCCTCAGGATTATAGGACTTCCTCCAATTGCGTTCCAATTTTTTACATAGGCTTTTCTCCGCTCTCAAAGCAGGGGAAAACCAAGGAACTGAGGGATAAGTTCTTTTTGCCACATGGACTTTCAAATAAGCCAGAAGGTCCAGAGAATTAGTAATCTATTGGCTGTACAGAGCTAACGGGACCGTAAGAGAAATGGGTTAAAAAGCAGAGGGCATGAGAGAGAGATACCTCAGAGATGTTCTGCAACCTTCTTCTCAGTTCAGTGGGTCAACCAACTTCTTCTGGTGATATATCCCATAAAAACCGAAAGGAAGAAGACGACTAAACAAGATGCTCCACGGGCGTGATCTTAAGATCAGAAATAATCTAAAACATAAAATCCAACATGTGTCCTGCCTTATGTGTGGGAGACCGACCAAACTGTACAATGTAAATGTAAATGTACAGGAATTTATATAGCGCAAATCACCAACCGGTCTCTAAGCGCTTGCTTAGGGAACCCGTCCTGGTATTCCCCTGTGAGATAACCCCGGCAGGGTTTCCACAAGGTGAAAGCCAGGCATCCCACCGCGAGGGGCCATTTTGGAGATTAAGCAAGCTATTGCCCAGAGTCGCAGAGTGTGAACCCGTGAATCGAGTAGGCACCGGAGCGAGAATTGTCAAGTCCATGGACATTTTAGGACTCAAGACCCCACCGAGCCAGGAATTGAACCCTGGTCCCGGGCTGACCTCTGCTTCCAGGTCTGCCTCCTCTAACCAGTGAGCCACACTTCTCCACGACAAGGTTCATGCCTGCCAGTGCTTGGATAAGTTGGGTAGCTTGGGCACACTTACGGTCGTCCACTTGAACTGTGAGATTGGCAAGTTGAGCAACAATGTCTAACAGTTAGGAAAAGCTACTGTTTGAGAAGTCAGGAGGCTTATATACTAAGATTCCCGAAAAAAAATAGTGGGAGCTAATTTGAAGCTGAAAATTAGACCCTCTGAATTTCCAATTTGCCTCAAAACTGAAGAGGAGGCCTCAAAAGCTTCCCTAAAAATGATGGCAATGCCGCCTCCCATGTTGTCTCTACCCCGTTTGGCAAACATTATGCGATAACGTGGAGGAATAACAAGTACTAGATCTGGGTTGGAGGTTTCTTTCAACCATGTTTCTGTTAGAAATAGGGAATCCCAGGTATTATCTGATAGAAGGATAAAGATGTCTGGAGAGTGTTTAGAAAGCAACCAGTTAATGAGACATGCCTTATGACCAGTAAGAGTTGCGAACTCCCTAGGGTCCAAAGCCAGAAGCAACGTTCAATAAGTAACACAGGGGGCTAGTTTCACTCGTGGCCCTACCCTTACAGCATTTAGAGTTAGGTTGCAGGCCTTGCAGGAATAACCAGTAGAAGCACTGCAGGTAGGATGGTAAAACTTCAAAGGGTGGCAAGTGCCACTATTAAAAGACAAAAGTGTTTCCCTGGAGTATAATCTAACCTAATGTGAAGGTGTAAGGTCAGCATGACTGGTGCTGGACGCAATCCGGATTTAGACAAGTGCAGATGGGCTTGCCTTCGGTGCACCATTGGCACACCAGCAGCATACTTGCTGCTGCGTGAATTCATGGCATGGGATTTCCTATATAGAGGAGTGTGGTACCAATGGCCTTACCACTAGAGCACTCACTTCCAAGATGGGGTCTCTGTAAAGACACAAGGAGTAGGAGAAAAAATGGCGCTCCTCTCCAGAGTTCAAATCAAAGATTGCCCCCAAAGAACAAAGTGCGTTAGTGCCAAGATAGAGCAAAGTTACCTCTTACAGTGGTTTTCACAATTTGAATTAATGTATTGAAAAAAAGAAATGATTGTAAATCAGTTCATATTCAAGTTGTGCGAGATTTCTCCCCTGTAATAAGATCAGCTATTCGAATTTGTTTTTAAAAAACCTTAAAACTATCACAATCAATTGCTAAATGAGGCTTTTAAAAACAGTAATTGACCAGCAGATAGCAGTCATCATCTCTAAGGGTTGTTCTTGTGCAGAAATGCAGCCACTCCGACACAAAAGCAACCCTGCACATAACACCGGCACCCTTGCACCAACAATGCAAAGGTGCATGCATTTGCGCTGGGCACCCTCAAGTCCACCAGAGTAGGAAGAGAGCTGAAGAGTGTGAAATTGTAGTAGAGATGGCGTTTTCAGCTCTCCCATTCAAGCGCCACAGTGCAGAAACTTGCCTTGCTGCACGGTGTTTCAAGAATTCTAAGTAACTCTGCCCTTTGGTTTGATGGAGAGGGAGCCACATTGTAAATCAGCATGGTTACTGCCCCTCAAACTTTTGATTTGATTGCCTCAGTTAGAAGTAGGTGAAACACTAGAGGGCAGATTTCCAAGGAACTGATGCATCTGGGTACATCCGTCAATTTTCTTACGTCAGCGCCGAATGTCCTTGTGCCACTATGGATGCTCTGTATTTACAATACAGTGCTCCATGGCGCAAGGATTAACAGATGCGTCAGAAATTCCAGCGCATCTGTTGGTGCAAAAGTGACGCTTTGCTGGAGTTGCTCATGAAAGTGACGCAACTCCAGCAATGCGCCACAAAAGATGGGTGAGTCACATTCAAAAAGCCCTGTGTCATTCCTCATAACGGGTCTGAGCAGGCGTAGGGATTTTGATGCAGTGAAGGCGTAGAGTGATGCAGTGAAATCTTGTAGATTTCACTGCATCAGTTCCTCGTGGCTTTTTGCGTGGGAACGCCCACCCTGCATACATTATACCTGACGCAGGTATAATGTGACGCAGTGCTCTACAACGTGGCGCATATCCATAGATGCCTCACATTGTAAATGGGTCGCAACATTTACGCCACGGCTGCGTCACAAAAGTGACACAACGGCGGTGCAAAAGGCACGCAAGGGGCTTGTAAATCTGCTTGTAGGTTTCTAGCAGTGGAGCCTCAGCTGACTCCACTTTCGAACACCTTTAACCAGAAGTCCCTCCACCACAGGGCTATTGGTCGAAGTACATACGAAGACCTGCTATTGTTAGAGCAGTCCTTCTAAAATAGATTTTGCTACCTAGGAAGCAACCTATCACTCTGAATAGGAAATAATGCCATCTACCCCCACACGTTTGGAGAAACACCAAGGATTCAAGTACATTTTTATTTTATTTTCCATAGACAATCACCCATAGCAAACCACTTCATTCCTCTGAAGGCAGTGAGATTCCTGCTAAGCAGGCAGGGATCTCACAATATTTTGGGTGGAACTCAGCATGGGGAGCAGATGCCATAAACTCCTTGAGAAGGCAGGACCCCTGCCAAGGTCTTAAAGATGCTGTTAGTCTACAGTATAAAGCATACGGTAATGTGAGATATGGGTGTGACGGAATGCACTATAGAGGTATTTAGGAGCAGGCCATTGTCAAGGTGACATCAGGGCATTGAAATTGCCCAACAAGGCTTCAAAGGTGCCCCTTGCGAAGCCATGTTGAACATGTCAAAAAGCCCCACATGTGATATCATCAATATCTCCAACACGGATGTAAATAAACGCAGGAACAACACATATCTCGGCTTGGATAGAAACACGATCTCCTAGATATAAGGTGAAACAATCACCAGGGCATAGTGTGTATGACAGAATGGAACTTAGCTAGGGGTTCACATCAGCAACATTGTTACCACACCCATGGCCCCAAAGAATCAGAATTGTTGTCCCACTCTTACTACAGCTGAAGCCCTTAAAAATCATTAACAAAATCAATGTTCTCAGTTGTGAAATAAGGCTTGTTTTGTTCTCAGATTGCTGAGCTGAGTAAGCATAAGAAAATTCATTCAACGATGCCCGTGCTCTTGTGTGAAAATGCACACACGTGGACGGCCATCTTAGAAAGATTAAAAAAACATTTCAGACTGATGTCTGCCCATACTGCGGTGGGCCACACTAATATTGTGAGAAAGCTCAGAGACAAACGGACACTGGGGGTGGGAGTGTTGTTTTTAATTAAGAAAGGGGATAAGGAAGGAAGAAGGAGCAGGGAGCCAGAGAAGAGGAGAAAATTGGTGTGTTCCTTTATGTTTCTTGCAGCATGGAACTTACCTCGCATATATCTGAATGCTAAAGAAAAACACATAAGACCTTATTCCCAAATATCTGCGTGCACTTAAATATTGATGTAGGAAAAGAGATTTCTACAAAGGAGAAGATATTTTTCCCTGTGGAGAGAAAAAAAACGTTGTCAAGTTGGATTTTTCCTTAAAAGTTGTAATTGCTGTAAATTTCCACTTTTAGGGAGTCAATGATACTGCGTTACTGCCACTCATTTTTTAGGGTTGGTGCATTTCTGGAATTTTGAATCATTAGGGAATTCATGAAGTATTTTGCATGAAAAGGTATTTCCTCCATAATTCATTTTACTTGGGGCTGCAATCTCATATGTATGTATTCACTTTATTTGGCCGCCACTTTGTAGTGATAGAACAAATTAAATGTTCTGCTATTGGCAACACATGCCTTTATTGAATCATTTGAATAGCTGATTACTTTTGATTGGTTTGCTTTATAGTTCACTGAGTAGAATGCAAGTGGTACCTACTCCTTTTCTCATTCATCGAATGTATTGATGTATATGGATGCAAACGATTCATTTGGGGGCATCATTGTCTTGCTTTGACCCCAAAAAGCACTAAACTACCTTCTGAATAGGATTGCACTATACAAATAGCACATGTTTGCAAAAAGAACAACTCCGAAATCTCTCCTTCCTAATTCATCCCAACTCCTTTCGGTCTCCCTCACTTTGGATTCCCCAGCCTCTAACGCTCTATCTAAGGGTCCTGACATGACAGTATCTCCACCTCAAACTCAGCTTTCTACGGTAAATGTAGCAAATGAAGCGGTAAGTGATGGGGGGGTATATCTGATACAACTCCCGGGAGTGAAAGAATATTAGGACCCGACTCTAACCTTCTCGACAAGGAAGCAGGATCTGAGGTGAAATTCCAGCTAGATATTCGTGAGATGCTCAACCTAATTCTCGATGAAATCCGTGAAATTAAAAATAATCAGCGCACGGAACTTGCTGCTATTCACGCCAGAATAGATAAGCTGGAGGAGTTAACACTGGCGCTGCCCAACAGGGTCTTGGAAGCTGAGTCAAGGATTGCTGTCTTGGAAGATCAGATGAATCTGGTATCAGGAGAGACTAAAGAGGCTACAAAGAAAAGGATTATAATGGAGAATAAACTCGAGGAGTTGGAGAACCATTCTCGCAGATCCAACCTGAGGATCGTAGGGGTTCCAGAAGGAACAGAAGGATCTGACACAGTACAATTGGTTAACTCATTTATACAGAAAGTAGTTCTACCAGACTTTGAAGGAGACTTAACGATAACAAGAGCCCACAGAGTACCGGCTCAGCGTTTTGCGAACTCTCCATTCCCTAGAACTAGCCTTCTAAATTTTGCGGATTTCAGGATTAAGGAACGGATACTCTCTAAGGCATATCAACAACGCCAGTTTTCTGTTTCCGAAACTACAAAATGCAGGATTTTTTCGGATATGACAGCAACCGCAGCTAAAAGAAGGAAAGAGGTTGTAAAATTGCTGCAGTTGTTTAAAGCTAATGGTGCCCAGGCCTCGATTGCGCAGCAATCAAAGCTGAAGGTTCTCGTTAAGGAAAAATTCTTTCTATTTACTGATTTAGAAGAGGCACAGACCCTTCTTAATGAGATATCTACAAGGGCCTAGGCTCAATGGCTTGGCTTAACTGTATGTTAACGGAATGTTAAATATGAGGAATCTAATGTTATAATGTTAATCTAGTTAAAGGGAAAAAAACCGGAAAAAGAGTATGGAAAAAATTCAGGCGGGTGTTCCTGGGTCAAGGGTCACACCAGGGTGTAACAAGAAGACACCCGTAGAGGAAAGAAGGGGTGGGATGTGGGCAGTGTGGACGGGGAGGGGTTTCCCACAATCCTGGGGGGGTCCCGGGTGGGGGGGAGTGAAAGCAGAAAAAAAATACAAGCTCAGTAGGTTTTCTATTCTTAACATGGGTTGGTACAGAAGAGGTTTAGAACTTCATAGCTTTGTCAATGGGATTTGACTTGTGCAATATCCTGTCCATTAATGCAAATGGGCTGCTAAATAAACAGAAATACGGAGCTCTTTTGAAATGGGTAATTGCCTTTAAACCCCATGTGGTCTTCCTCCAGGAGACGCACCTGAAATCGAACTCTCCAAAGTTGTTTCTACCTAGATATTTTTCCTATGGGTTTTTTTCCTCAGCTGGGGTCGCCCAGAGGGGTGTCGCTATTTATTTCTTAAGGAATTTACCCTGGGAAATTTTGCAAATGCAAAGAGACTCTAAAGGTAGATGGCTTTGGGTTACAGCAAAATTGTTGGGAAAAGTATTCAATTTTGTAAATTATTATGGCCCAATTTTTGATGACACCTCGGCCCTGACTGAAATTAGTGAAATACTAAGGGGCACTGCTGGGCAAATTATAATAGGAGGTGATTTCAATTATATCCAGGATTTAAAGAGGGACACCTCAAATAAGAATAAGAAATAACTAAAACCAAAGACCAAAGACTAAAGGGGTGTTAGAGGCTTTTATGTCAGAATATCAATTGCGGGACTCCTGGCGTTCCCTAAACCCCAATCTAGAGTCTTACACGTGCTATTCTAATAGGTTCCATACAGCCTCTAGAATAGATTTCTTTTTATCCTCAAGATCACTCCAAATTTCCAACGCATTGATAGGCTGCAATCCCTTTTCAGATCATGGGAGGATTGAGGTAGAACTAATACTAGAGGGTACGACAGGGGAGCGATCTAGGTGGCAGTTGGATCGTACCCTTTTACAGAACATGACATGGGTTGAGGGTTTTAAAGATTGGATAAGGGATTTTTTTTAGTAAATAAGGACTCAGCAGAGCCTTTTGCAGTATGGGGGGCATTCAAAGCAGCAGCCCGGGGGCAGATTATAGCATTTTCTTGCAATAAAGCAAATGACCGAAAAAGAAAAATTTCTCACCCTTCAGTGTGCTGCTGAGAATGAGTATGCATTGAAACTGAATCAGAAAACTAATAACTGGGAACAAGCTAAAGTATTGCTTAGGGACTTCTTCATCCTGGAAGAGATAAATAGCTCAAAAGCCTTTCAACAAAAGCTATATGAAGGCAGTCAACTCATGGGTAAGCTGCTGGCAAATTCGATCAGGAAAAAACAAGAGTCTTCCATCATTTTAAAAATCCAAGACCCGTCAGGTGGAATAGATACTCGAAGTGAGGGAATTGCGAAAATATTCCTTGATCATTACGAGAGAATATACTCTACTGATATTCAAGTTGAGGAAATATTGATCAGGGAATATTTCGATAATTTAAATATCCCCAACATTTCCAACTTCAGATCTAATCAAATAGGCTGTTTTATAAGTCATCTGGAAATTCAGAATAGTATAAAAGCCACAGCGGGAGCAAAGGCCTCAGGGATAGATGGATTCCCAATCGAATTTTATAAGGTTTTTTTGAAGGAATTGGAAGATCCCTTGAAACATTTATTTAATTATATTAGACTAGGTGGTAGGGTTCCCTCAGAGTTTAAAGAGTCCACAATTATTAGTTTTGTTAAGAAAGGCAAGAATCCGGAGGACGTAAATTCTTATAGACCAATTAGTCTATTAAACTCTGATTATAAGGTTTTCATGAACATTTGGGCTCAAAGATTCGTGTTGGCAGCCCAAACGGGTTTTATAGCCGGTCGTAATATGGCTGCCAACACAGAATATTTAATACAGGCGCTAGATTATTTTAATATTAATTCAATTTCTGCATGCATTCTTATGATTGATGCAGAAAAAGCATTTGATTTAGTCAACTGGTCAGCGTTATTTTTTTCTTTGGGTTATTTTGGATTCCCCGCCCCTATTATTAGCATGTTACAAAATATTTATGAAGGGGCATCAGCCCAGGTGATAATAAATGCCAAGCAAGCAGGGAAGATTAAAATAAAACGGGGTACTAGGCAAGGTTGCCCCTTATCACCCCTGCTTGTAACCTTTTTTATCGAACCCCTGGTAATAAAAATAAGAAATAATGATGCAATATCTTCCCCAATTGCTGGAATGTCGAAGTTAAAATTATTTGCCGACGACATCATCCTTTATATGGCTCCTGATAAAGAAAATATCCTACATCTTATGAAAGAGCTTCAGGAATATGAGAAGATAGGGGGCTATAAAATCAATGAGAAAAAAAGTTCTTATTATAAATTCAAATTTAGATTTCCTTCCGCCAGATCTTCAGTTCCAAGCAGAAAAAAGGGACCCAATAAGATATTTAGGGATTTATGTGACCAGAGACTATCAAGAACTTTTTCAACTGAATTACATAAAAACAAAGAATAAAATTAAGAGCCTTTTAGAACAATGGGATATACTGCCCCTATCATTGATTGGCAGAGTGGCATTGATAAAGATGAACATACTACCTCTGCTTTTATTTTTGTTTAGTAATATTCCAATCAAAGTCAATATGGCCTTTTTTAACGAACTAGAATCCATGATGAGAAAATTTATTTGGAACAAAAAGGCCAATAGAGTCAAACTTGCGGTAATACAACTTCCTGTTAACCAAGGCGGGACTGCTCTTCCCCATTTTAATACATATTACGAAGCAGCTTTTTTCGATATAATGGCAGGATTATTAAAGGCTAGACAGACAAGAGACAACTTTTTTTTAAATAGAATGCTTGAGGAATCAGGCTCTCAAATTCCTATTGTCTTAAAAACTGCAAAGCTTCCAAAGAGAACACGATACAAGACACTGATGGGGTATTCATCAAGATTACGGCTGCTATTTGAAAAACATGGTTCAGATGGATCTGTTTATTTGAAACTGTCAGAATGTGCTAAAATGGGTCTTAGGATTTCTTCAAGTCATCTGACAGAATGGGAATCGGCCGGATTCTGTGAAATAAGGCATCTTCTCACTCGAAATACGATAATTAGCTGGCAAATGGTTAGAGATAGAACGCATCCGAGGCGGCTCATGTTTTTTCAATATTTGCAATTGATTTATTTTATAAGAAAAGAAGTAGGAAGTCTAGATTCAACACCCAATGCTTTGTTAACAACGTTATATGGGGAGAAACATAAGGGTATTGGATTCTGGTATAAAAAGTTACCCCCTTCTGGATCATCTACTATGATAATTAACCACTTGGAAAAAATAAATATTACATTACAGTGTGTATTGTCAGATAAAGACTGGGAGACAATATGTTATTTAGGAAACAGAGCACTTCGAGCAGCTAACTATAAGCGAATGTCCTTTCTTTCTCGCTGGCTGGCATATTATACCCCGGAGGCCCTACAGAGAATGTTCCCTGAATGTGAGAACAAATGTTTTAGATGCAAAACCAGGGGACAGGGTGGTTGGTATCATATTTTTTTCTCATGTCCAAAGTTAGGGGGTCATTACGATTGCGGTTTTTCCGCATCCTCGGGGCCGGCGGAAGCCACCGCCGGCCCCGAGGATGTGGAAAAACCGCAGCGGACTGACCAAAGACCCACCGCCACATGGCTGGTGGGTCCTGGTTTCCGTCTGCAGCTTTTCCACCGCGGTCAGATTACAACCGCGGCGGAAAAGCTCTAATATGGTGACGGTGTCTTCAGACACCGTCCACCATATTAGGATGGCCAGTGAGTTATGCTTTTCCGCGGCGGGTTTTCCACCGTGGAAAAGCATACGGAACTTCACTGCGGGGGCCCGTTGCGGGCCCCCTAGGTGAAGGGGGGGGTGGGGGGTGCACATGGGGGGTACCTATGGTACCCCCCTGCATTTGCATGCAGAAAGCGGCAGGCACCGCGCGGTGCCTGCCTCTTTCTGCATGCAAATGCAATGCGTGCATTTTTAACATTGCCGCGAGTGCAGCTTGAAGCTGCACCCGCGGCAATGTTAAAAATAGAGGATGTGACCGCCAAGGTGGCGGTCACATCCTAATTGCACAGGAGGGAACTCCGCATGCCATGCGGAGGTTCCCTCCTGCTCTGGGGTCGCGGACGGACGCAAGTCCGGCCGCGATCCTAATCGACCCCATAGAACCCTTCTGGAAGGAGATTTTCGCAGATTTGGAGATAGCAAATGGGAAAATTCTTCTTCCAGAAGAGGAAGTGGCCCTTTTTGGCATCAGTAAAGACAGGAATAGGTTCAATGAATCAGAAGAAGTGTTTATTTTTATTTCCGCTGCCGTGGCACGGTCCCTGATTTTGCAAAATTGGAAATCTACGGTGAGTCCATGTCATGTTAAGTGGGTTAATAAAATGAGAAGAACATATAATTTTGAGAGAGCCTATGCAGGTAGAGTGGGTGCAATTGCAAGATTTGAAAGGAATTGGAAACATTTTAACAAGCTTGAACTGTTAAAAGGAAGGTGATTGTTATATTTTAGTTAATTGTAAGTATCCATCTGCCGTGCTATAGCAAATTGCTAAACACTTTTATCATATATATTAGTCAAAAAAGAAGAAAAAAAAGAAGGAAGGGAGAAGGAAGGAAGGAAAAGGAAAAAAAAAATATGTATATATATATTTTTTTGTACGTTATTATATTTGCACTTCATGAAATGTATTACTATTTGTGTTACTATGCATCGGCACTTTATTGCATAAGTCACTTTATATAGGCCAAATTTTGCACGTAATAACAATAGCACTTTCAAGCGTCGGTCTTTTCACTTTTGCACTAGCACTTTATGAACGGCATAATAATAATAATCTTGATGCTGCCTATTATCAGTTGTTTATATATTGGGTAACCTAATATGTTTTGGAACTAGTATCTTACGTACGGTAATAATATTTTTTTTTGTGCATTATTGCAGTTTTTGTATTATCGCTGTGGCATTTTATTGTCTAGGGTTGTCTCTTGGATATTGTAAATTTTTGTCTAATGTATGTCTAAGTATGAAGAAATTAATGTACCAATGTATATAAAAACATTTTTTTTCTTTTTCACCTACGGCTTGTAATAAAAAAAAAAACAAATAGCACATGCAATTAACTCATATATGTGAAGGTCTCAAATCTTGTAAGGCAAATGCATATGTTTATTATTATCTATCTATCCTAGTATAGCATTTTCACACAGAATTCTATGGATATTGATGTGCCTACTAGGAAGTTATATAGGACAATGTGCAAATGGATGGTATATGTAGGGCTTGGAAATGTCTTATAATAACCATTATACAAGTTTCTATTCAAAAGGTTTGACTGTCGATGTTTAGAAGTAACTCAATGATAACCCTATCTTTCTGAGTTAATGTCGTAAGAAAGCCATGCAACACAGGGGCATATCATCAAGGGGAAGCAATAAAATTATCGCTGCTTTAGGGTCTGTTTTTGGGTGAAAAGCGGCGATAATTTTATCGCACTATCAGCAAGAACACGCTAGTGCGTGTTTCTATGCCTCTGCGCCCGTTTCCCTAACGCCCAGCTTTGCAACGCCGAAGATATGCAAACTGGGCGACCCTACAAAAATAACGTGGATAATGTGGCAAACAAACATATCTCCTATTATCAATCCGGTCGCTAAACTGCGTTGCGACAAGAAAAGTAGCGCTAATCGCGCTTATTGCAGGTTTCATTACGCCTGCTTTTATTCTAACTTAGCCATATTGTCCTATGGGAGATGGATTGTGAGCATAAGCTCCCCCTGCCCTATTTACAAGGATTCCCCTATCGCTGGATTTCCAGCAATAATCGCACATTTTGGAGCTATCGCTGGAATTATATATAGCATTGGAGATAAGCGTTGCTGATAGCGCGCTATCTCGGCGATATAATCCAGTGATAGCCGGTGATAATTATCCTCGCGCTAAAGGCGCTTAACGATAATTATCACTGGCTGTTGCTGTTATGCCCCACAGTTCTTTTCGAATTACTCATTTGCGAAATAAAAAAATATATTAATTTTTTATGAACATTGAATGTAATAAAATGTGCACAAATTTAAAGATATTTGAGAGAATTGTTAACAAGTTAGTGCATGAATTCAGTGACTTTTGCTGTATTTATTTATTTATTAAATTGTATCATTAATTTTTTTACAAAAGTAACTGTGATATATACAAATGTTCTAAATATATCCTTTAAGTTATACTGCGAAAACCATGAATTCACAATCCATCTGGCTAAGTATGGTTTCCTATATTGAACAGGCTTCATTAAACACTGGTCATTATATTGCCATGCAGCAGCCGCCAAAGGAAAAATTAAATGCGTTTCTAAGTGTAGTGTGATCTATGACTGTATAAGCAACATGTCCTGTGATGGAGAAGGGATCCTTGAATCTTAACTAAGGCTCCCTATTTTCCGTTTTTACTGATTTTTACAGATAAATACCCATGGAAAAAACGTTTATTTTCATGCCTATATTTATTTTTAAAAGTAGATTGCAACTGAAATTTGGTTGTTTTAGGATAGACTCTAAATGCTATCTGTCAAGACTGCCAGCTCAATAGCTGTACAGGTTGAACAGAAAGGGGATTAAAAAAGAAAGAAAATGTAGTTATGAGGCTTACAAAGTAGCAAATATCTACAAGACTGATACTGAAATGTGCATGTTATCATATACGTGTATTGATTTATAATCTGTGAGAGTTCATATCATTGAAACCTATCAGAAATTCAAGCAAACGTGTACATATACCAGTTTCAGTGTTTCCGCTTCATGTTTTTCAATAAAACAAAAATAAATATGGAAAATTACAGATAAAATTAGCAAATTATAAATAATGGATAAATACAGATGGAAATGTAAATAAATATAATACCAGGAAACTGAAAGCCCTAATTCTTTTCTCTTACTGAGCCATCTATGAGGACCCCCACTGGTCACATTGACCTTTGATTATGGACTTGAAGTGTAAGAAAGGAGCCAACATCAGCAATACATTTCAAGTACAGAGAACCCTACGTGGTTCCACAGAAATGATAGAAAGTATGGTTTCTAAACATTATGGGGGTTATTAACAATTTAGTTCACTTAACACGTTAAATCAGTCAGCAAAATTTAAGAAAATGTATCAGAAGAGCATGCATATTTAAATGATCATGCGGTTTGAACGATTATTCGCAGATCAGGTACCACTGCCGGCAGTTATAATGGAACAGCCTGAACGTAGGACGGGTATTATCGACTCCTTAAATCCCACTAAGGATAAAATAAAGGATAATTACGCACGTATATATCGCACAACTACCCGGAGGCATCTCAGCACTTGTACGAATACCACCGAGAAACCCTTCCTGGCCTTTCCCTGTGAGGAGCCCACTCCTGGGCACCCCCAAGGTGAAGTCAGGCATCCTCAGCGTTGTTGGGGCCATTGTAGAGATTAAGCAAGCTATTGCCCAGAGGTGCAGAGTGGGGCTCATGATCAGAATAGGCACCGAGGCGAGAATTATCAGGTCTGAGGAAATTGAGCCCAAGACACGCCAAGGCGGGAATTGAACCCTGGTCCCGGCCAGACTACTGCATCAGGGTCTGCCGCTCTAACCATTGAGCCACACTTCTCTACTTCTCTTCACTAGACATGCTTGGCAGTGGCTGCTACAGAAACAGGCAGGAACATAACTATATTCTCCAGCTATGCCTATTGAGTGGATGGGATGGCTAGGACCGTGCACCGAAAAGGGCGTGATTCGCGCTCTGCGCACACTGAACATGGAGGTAGAGGGTGATCTCTTTCATGAGGGAGCGGTTCGCACCACTGAACATCTTGTGGGGTCGCCAGAGAGTGGCACACCTATAAAAATAAATAACAATTTCACAGTGTGAGAGGGGCACTCCGTGCGCTGTTGGGTGAAGATATGGTAGAACCTCCTGAAGTAAGCGAGTTGACACATGTTATTAAAGCGACATCCTCTCGCAAGATGATTACAGCTCTCTACAAGATAGCACACCGGGCGCATAAATACACAGCGGCTAGGCTAGCATGGCAACGCAACTTGAGTGTTCAGCAGGATGACGATAAATTGTTCTATTGCTGCATGACTACCAGAAAGATATCCCTCCATGGTAGGCACAGGTTGGTCCACTTTAAGTACCTTAATAGGGTATACTATACCCCAGAGAGGCTGCATAGATATGGACTGCGAGTAGAAACTGAATGTGAGAGATGCCACTCGGAAGTGGCGGACTTCATGCATCTGGTATGGCTGTGCCCAGGAGTATACTCCTTTTGGAGGGAAGTAATTGAAGAGCTTAGTAGGGTGGTTGAGACTGAGCTTGCAATGGACCCGCTGGTTGCTCTCCTTGAATATACTAAAATGCTCCCAAAGGCAATTCGCAGGCTGGTAGATATGGGATTTCTTATGGCCAAGAGAAGAGTTACCATGTGCTGGTTGAGAGGCCCTGTCCCGACTATGCACCAGTGGTCCCGGGATATGCTGTACTGCTCCACACAATCGGAGCTATATAGCGAGCTGCTTCCGCCCAGAATCCGACCAAAACATTTTTGGGGACTATATGCTGCATATGTGCAATGCGGGAGGAGCGAATGTGGAGAAGAGGCAGTGAATGTGGGTGCATTGGATGGTTCGAGTGTCAATGAACCTGCTGGAATCGGTTGAAGTAATTGCTGGGACCGAGGTGATTAGCTAGCTGGCTGAGAGGGTGGGTATTGGCTGGAAGTGCTCGACCTGGAGCGGATTGAGAAGGTAGCGCACTAAAATGCATCCTCACCATATTTCCGATATAGGACTGTTGCTGCTGCCCTCGCTACATTGCGCTTCAGAGTATACAGTGTATCGCCGCCTGCCCACTCTGGGATGTTGGAATCATGGCTGTCTTAGATTATTAGTGACAATGCTTGCCATTGATTGTGATATTGAGCAGAACATTTGGACCAGGATGTGTTTTCATATGCTGTTGTACTTCAATTTAATAAAACATTTAATAAAAAAAAAGAAGAGCTTGAAAACTTGATCATAACTAAAATTAGTCATCCATGCTGTTCCCCCAACATACAAAGCAGTTATAATATCCTACAGTTATTGCAATTCCTAGTTTCTTTGGTCTTCTAGCAGGCCTTTGAGGCAGCCAATGTCAGACGTTCTTTGAATGGAATCTGAGATGCCAGCATGTCTCTCTACCCTAAACAAGACCACGAAGATAAAAGAAGGCAAGCTCTCTCTTATTGATTGGATCAGAATTACTCGGCTTTCCAAGCACTCCATGAGCAATCCACTTTCTACCTGACCCAATAGTCCAACAGTGCGATTATAACTTAATGAGACACTCATTGTACCTAATAAATTACAGATCTAAATTCCCTCTTGAGCAGTGTACAAATGTGCTGACCTACAATACAGTTCGACAGGATCTAGAAAAAAAACCAAAAAAATAACTAATGTATGATGTCCAGAAAAATGTGAATTCAGAAAAACTGCTGGTCTGAGTGGTATTTGGCTGTGATATAATGAATTATATCATCCCAACTGCGCCTTGTAAGGATACCCACTGGACATGATTTCCATTTATATTAATTGCATTTCAATTTTAATTCTGTGGCGCACCTCTACTACCAACCTGGCCTTCCTAGAGCTGTGTTACATGCCAGTTCTATGTCTGTAGAAGATCCCAAGATATTTGCAGAACTTTTTAATGGAGAATGTCAAGCCCTCCTGAGGCTCAGCCAGGAGAGACCTACACTGTAATTGCTTGTAATTGAATAATTTTGCACATTTCTGACGCTGCTCTATTTTTAAAATCATTTAAATCTGTTTTTACCATTGCGCACTTTGCACTTACTCTGCTCTCAGCTAGAAGTCCACCGCAGGGTGTTTCACGGAACTTCCGACACTGAGGCAGACATCTTGGCAGTAGGAAGGTCAGCGGCCTAGGTCTCATGCCCCTGACACTACTTAAACAAACGCTGGTGCAAGCGCGCAGCAGTCACGCCAAAGGCGCGCCAAATGCAAGCCCGTCTATGCCCATCAGCGTTCGAAATGAGGGCAGCGCCAGCCCCCCTGCTAAAAATCTCTCAGGTACGGATAAAATAATACGATACTCTAGTAATGACTTGAAAAAGCTCAATCTTATCACCACAAATCATAACTGCTGCAATTTTCATCTTGACGCTGGACTACTTCGGTCCATTCTAATTGTCCTGGATGCAACACCAAGATACCAGAGTTTTTCGTCCAGCATATAGCAGACATAAGACTCAAGCAACCCTCAGCTAGAAAGAACGCCTCCCCCTTGCATAGAAATTTGCACTTTTCAATGCTAGGTCTTTAGTTAAACACAGCTTAGAAATTGCCTCCCTCATTGGTGATGATAAACTACACGCAGCATGTATTACTGAGTCCTAGATGGATCAGGCGTCCGGACCCGATCTCGTAAAGGCCACACCCCCTAACTACTTTTGTTACACACTTAACAGACAATAGAGACGAGGGGAGTTTAGCGGTCATCTACCCCAAATCCATTATGGCTTCTTTTAATCCTTTAGCCATGGAGGAATGTGAAGTGATTGAATTTTGTCTCAATCTCTCACATCACTACACCTTCAGAGGCACTCTCATATATAGAGCACCGGGCCCAAGAGGATGCTTACTAATACAAGTAGGCAGTATACTTGAAAGGGGGATTAGTACTAACTCCTATACCATTCTAGGAGATTTTAATTATCACCTTGAATCGCCCTCTGACCCAGACACCTTCAATCTGCTTGACTTGATGAAAGGTGGAAACCTAGAACAAAAGGTTACTGGTGCAACCCATCAAGCCGGCCACACTTTAGACAGCATTTTCTCTAACAATCTGCAGCTTACCTTCACGAGGGTCCTACCTTTAGTTTGGTCAGACCACTCAGCAGTTTTTTTTGTGCTCACTGTGCCGGACCGCACAGTGCCAAAATTATCAGCAAAATACTCTGAGAACAGGTCTTGGAACAAGATAAAAGCAGAGGATTTACACCATTTGTTAACCGCTGCTACCACTTCAACACCTAGTAATTTGGATGAGAAAACCAGATCATACACCAAAAGGCTAGAAGCTGCAGTAGACAAGTTAGCACCCACAAAACACCTTAGCAACACTTGACAGCAGCCCTCCTCAACATGGTATTCGAAGGAGCTGAGGGACCAAAAGTTGGCCTGCAAGCACCTGGAAAGAAATTGGAGGAAGGGATACAAGGAAAATGATAAAAAGGAATATAAAGCTGGTCTGGCACTCTATAAACAGCTACTTAAAATACACAAAACAAGACTTTTTTAGTAATAAAATAAAATCGGCCATAAACTCTCCTAAAGAGCTCTTTAAAATAGTCAACTCCTTAGCCCATCCCCGCGCACCGCCCATAGCAGCTAGTCAAGAGCTATGTAACAAAATTGCAAAATTTTTCTTTGATAAAGTTAATAGCATTTTCTCAACATTCTCAGACTTTGCTCCCAAAACCAACACCGATTCGGGAGATGATCAGATGAAATCAAATCTGGATGCTCCGATTTTTAACAGCTTTGCCCTTCTAAATGTTTCTGACACCCACAAACTATTGGAGAAAGTGAAGTCAGGCTCCCCCTACGATCCCTGTCCTAATTCAGTATTAAAATTGGCTGCTGAGCCAGTCTCACGGCAACTGACTTATATCATTACCACTATGGGGCAGATTTACAAGAAAAAGATGCATCTATAGAGATGCGTCACTTTCCTTGCACCACCCTAAAAAATGCTTGCGACATCATGGGTGCACCATATTTACAATACGGCGCACCATGGCGGAGGATTGACAGATGCGTCAGAAACTCACGCATTGCTGGAGTTGTGTCGGAAGCACGAAGCAACTCCAGCAATGCATTTTGTGGCCTATTCCTACTACACTGCGTCCCTCTTTATGCCTGCTTCAAGCAGGCGTAAGGTTTGGATGCAGTGGCGTCCTAAAAGTGACGCAGTGAAATCTTGTAGATTTCACTGCTTCCCTTTTATGAGGTTTTCCTGCGTAGGAACGCCGCTTGCATACATTATACCTAACGCAAGTATAATTTGACGCAGGGCTTCAAACGTGACGAATCTCCCTAGATGCATCACGGTGTAAATAGGGCACATTGTTTGCGCCGCCGTTGCACCACAAAAAGTGATGCAATGGCGGTGCAGAGGCGCAGGGGGCTTGTAAATCTGCCCTCATGTATTTAGAAGGAAACTTTCCTAAAAATTGGAAACATGCATCCATTTTGCCTCATCTGAAAAAAACCCAACGCTAGTGATCCCAACAATTTTAGACCAACATCTAGGCTACCTCTTCCTGCAAAAATCATAGAAAGTTATCTGAATAACTCAATACATTTCTGCAGGATTCCCAACCCCTTGATCCAACACAGTATGGGTTTAGAGAGGGCCACAGCACAGAAACTGCGCTCCTGAAGTCCACAGAAGAGATCAGGAAAAAATCCGGACCAAGGAGGAAAGGCCGTACTGATCATGTTAGACCTATCTGCCGCATTCAATACAGTCCATCACGCTTTGCTGATGGACCGATTGGATGAGATAGGAGTTAAGGGCAATGCGTGGGATCTTCTTCAATCGTTTCTCTCTGACACAATTCAAACGGTGACCCTGGATGAATTTGAAGCCAAATCTTTCTCTTTACCTTGTGGGGTGCAGCAGGGTTCATTGCTGAGCACAACATTATTCAATGTCTATGTGTTGTCACTAGCTCCCCTAATTCAGACCTTTGGGTTCACCTTGATGCCCTACGCTGATGATACCCAAATTGCGGTGACATTACTAAAAGGGGACATACACGAAACCGTGTCAAGGCTACAGAACTGCATGAAAGCAGTGGGGGGTTGGATGGCCCAAAATTGTTTGAAACTTAACTCCGGCAAAACGGAGGAAGTGTTGTTCGTAAGCAACCCTACATTCAGGACTCCTAATGATTGGCCGAAGGAGCTGGGACCACTACCTACGCCAATCAAGAAGGTGAAGAACTTAGGAGTCATGATTGATGATAAACTAAGCTTTAGGGACCAGGTTAATCATGTTGCCTCTTCTACGTCGTACATCTTCAAATTCTGCCAATAGACGCACAACAAACTGTAGTCACAGCACTTATAATGTCCAGATTAGACTACTGCAACAGTCTGTATCTCACAATCCATAAAGGGTCGATGAGCAAACTGCAGATTTTGCAGAACGCTGCGACCAGACTCCTAACTGCCACACCAAAGTACGAGCCTATTTCAGCCAAAATAAAAAAACTTTATTGGCTAACAGTCAGGAAATGACTCAATTTAAGTCTCTTTGTCTGGTATTCGACGCCCTTCATGGAACCGGACCAGAATTCTTAAAACACCGTTTCCACTGGTATCTACCAAAGAGAGCATTGCGGTCATCCGACGAAAAAAACTCATAAATGTCCCATGGGTGAAAAAAGCCAACTGGAGTGGCAGAAGTATTACTGTCAATGCGGCTAAATCATGGAATGCTCAATATGACCAATCTTTTGCCATTTAGGAAAGCACTTAAAACATGACTGTTTTCTAACTGACCCGGTATACTTCTCCTCCCCCCCTCATCCAACCCCCCCCTCCCCCCCCCCCCGCCCCCACCACGCCCTCAACAGGTCTTCACATAGCGCCAGGACACCCTCGGGTATCAGTTCGCACTCTACAAGCATAAAAAAAAAACCTTTTTAAAGATCATTCATGGGTCCAAGTGAACTGTGCAATGTTGCTTCTCTGTGCACAGCTAAGGCTACCAGTACTCAAGCCTTCTATTTACAGCTAAACAATAACCGTTTTCTGCTTCTCTGTGTTAGTTTTCCCACGTCCTGTTTAATGTTTCATGCCTCTTCCTCTGAGATTAGGCTTTCTTTATCTTCATTCTTTAGTCTTGGCTTCCTTCCAGGGACCAGCCAGGACATTGAATATACAAAAGAATGCGCTATTTTACTCTCCTGAAAATATGTATTTCTAAATTTTCTATGGCCTGTTGATACCAACACAAAACACCGTCATTCTGATCTTGAAATCCCTTCAGACCTTTTTTTTCATACTCTTTCATAACACCTGAATCGTTTACTAAATGTGGATTTGATTACGAGATCACCACGGGGACTCCTCGGTGCTATTAAAGCAAATTAAAATGAATTTACAATGGTTTAAACAAACCGTGAATGCAGGCTGAAGTTACGCGCTCCTCCTTTTTAGGAGTTTACTTATCAAAATCAACACAGTTCATTATTGCAATTACAATTGGGCAATTCTGTGAGTTAAGTGTAATGAAAAAGGTAGAGGCGATTACCGGTAACTAGGATCTTTACAAGTGGTGGATGTATGTAATTAAGAGACTGGTTTAAAACATGTGAAGTAGAATCCTGTGCTTGGCACTGCAGGACACCTGACCAACATTTGTGTGCCACAGTGTTTTTACTGTTATCACAGAGCAACAAACACATTCACGTAAAACAAGCCAGACCCTATTAGAGGTGCACCGTGGTGCAAACAGAGACCAGTGCACAGTATATACAATATGGCCCCTGGTGGTGACTCAGCTTTCAATATGAACTGTACAATACTCATTTGTTGCATGGAAAAGAAGACTACAAAGCACATCATCTGGGAAAATGAAATGCTGTGAGGGAGGAGAGACACATAAACCATGCAACAAGTGACCTTGATTACCTCAAGGGTCCTTAAACTCATTATAGGGAAAGAGATCAGATTTTTTGCTTAAAAAGTTAAGGACGTAGATCTGTAGGCTGGAAGGGCCCCATTAGATTGTCAGTTTTCTACTACTACTGGTGCTGAGGTCCGGCTGGATCCACCCCGTGTACAGCCCTCTCTAATATTCACATGAGAAAAAGACAAGTCCCAGCACCTGACACACTATAGCATGGTAAGTTAATGCAAAATGTGAAGTGTGGTCTGGAATGCATGCACATATCTCAGCAGTGTGCATGTGCCTCAAAGTGTTGAGCACAGAATGGACAGGGGGCATGGTCGTCTGAATATCTCTAAGTGTGGTGCGCCAGGGAGTCCCTTGGGCATGTGAATGGGCATGGGCCACTTTACAAAAGTCAAGAACAGCCATGTTTTGGCTCTGAGGCAGCGTCTTCCTGTTGAGTGTGTTTCTGGATTCTGAACCAGAGGGCACCAGAGCTACTACTAGAAAGGGGGCAGAGCAACTGCAATTACAATATTTGCCAAACAAATGTTTTAAAGAAAATGGGGGGGGGGGGGGAACCCGTCTGGCGGAAATCTACCCTAGACTATGCTTTTATTCCTCTGCACTTAGTAGCAAAGACACACCTACCAAATTAGACACACAATTCTGAAAAAAGAAAACTTGTTAATGAGAAAGCCCTAACTATGTGCATGCGGCATCTCGCTCTAAACACTGCCTTATGCAGACAAGCAAATCCCCATATCTCTAGATGGTTGGATTTTGACTAAACCGATAACCATACCAACCAATTTTTTGAACAAGAATAAATAACACATATGAATAATACATCAACAGAAGAGTGTTTAATCCACCAATAAAACCAACAATACTCAACAGCTAAACAAACGTCTCACAAATCGAACAACAATCCATCATATAAGCTTGCACAACACAAACATAAAACAAATATCAATCAGTCTGTCTGCTCTATTTATACTTACACTCCAAATTGCTCAAGAAGGCTTCTGCAGAAGAACTCTAGACACTGGAGCTCTCACAGTTCCAGGAAAATCCACTATTCTCCAGGGGTGGGCATTAAGAATTGAAGAAAATCTTTCAGGAGGCCCTTTTCAAAGAGTAGGTGTTCTTATACAATCATCCACTGCCACCAATTTGTGTGGAGGCAGAATCAGGGACCCTAATAATTAGGACTATACCCCAATAATCATGACAACACCAAAAATGTTAAATATCATCATTTACTACAGAAGGTCCCAATCTGGATCCAAATTGTAAAAGAGGATACTCCACCCAAGATCAGTTTATCATAGTAACATAATAAGTCATAAAGACCACTCAATAAATGAGTTCTAGATCTAGGAAAAGTTAAAAGAGTTTTAACACAAAAGTCTCATAATCAAGTAGAACAGAATAGTTGCCATGAAGGCTAAAATGCAAAGTTATACAGAGTAGTCAAAGTCAATAAATCATTATGAATCTAAAATAAGCAGCAAAATCAAGAAAAGCTGGACTGCATCCCTTTTAGAACTGGAAAGTCTGCAAGCAAAATCTGGGTCACCCACAAAAGCAAGGGGTTCTTATAAACAATCATTGCATAAATTTAGGTAAAAGCAAAAATTCAGGATGGGATGATCAATGTAACATTTCTTTCGACAAATGAGAGTACATCACGGAAATGGCATTATCCCTTAGCATTAGCCCATTTTCTAACTAAAGTAAACTTGATGAAGACTTCCGGCAAAGTTGTAAACATATTTGTAACATCAATCAAAAGCCATTCATGTACGTGCAAAATGTATTCTGCCACGGAAACACAACAGAAAAAAACTTCAAAGTTTCGACCTTCCTAGTACACTAGAAGCTTCATTTAACAGTTCTCTGTATTGTTATTGTGCAGGAAAACACATTACATCAGTTGTCTTTGATTTCACAGAGCCTGTGGGGAGAGAAGATGTGCAGGGGAACCTGATGAGAGAGGTGAATGCAGGAGGGAAGACACAGAGACAGAACAGCATCCATTTGAACTAATATGGCAGCTTCACTAAAATGTGGCATGATCTAAACATGTTAATAAGCAAATGCCTACACCTTAATACAATCCCCATTTCAAATGCATATATACTATTTATTAATTTATGTATAGGATTCATCATAAAACTAATTAATACTCAATATTATTACTAACGTGAAAAGATATAAACCTAAAAAAACTCCCTCACCAGAATGCAGTCCAACCTTATAAGCAATAGAGGTTGTGGTCTGGATGGGAAACAGCCTGTAAAATTATTTCTATATATATTATATGTACAGAAACACCCACACACGTGCACACACACCCACACTCACACTGCATGGTAAAGGCATTTTGTGGTAAAAGTTTCGTTGTAATTTCATGCAAATTGAGGGCATGCATTGTTAAGTTGTCCAACCATCTGGACAGGTGGAAGCTGGCATGATAGACTGCTTACACTTGTTATATCCAGTTTCCTGTCTCCACCGCTCCTGTCCGAGACTGGCATGATGTCTAAGCTAATACGGAATAGATGGGGTGATCTTTCAGTATGTTTTGCTGTAACAAAGGCTGGTGCATTCACTGTGCCTCAAGCAGCTAAAGCTGCTAACTATTTCTTAGGTCTTTGGGAAAAAAACAAGGGGAACCCAATAAATGGCCCGGGACCATGGGTGTCAAGTATTTTGAAGGAAACAAGTGGTCCTTAGCATATACAAATAAAAATGAGCACAGATATTATATAGACCACAGTGGGCTGCTATATATTAAAAAAATCCCTTGTCCAGCCGGACAGGGATTATTTATTTATTTGATACGTTTTTCAATAAAGAAATAAGACAAGTAACCCAAACAATAAAGGTTACAGTAGGGCACAGTCCTGTGCCGTACGTGAGGAGGAAATAAAGAAGACAGTAAGTGAAAGAAATATCAGGCAAACAAAGTGAGCTAACAGGCCACTGACAAGAATTCAAATTAACAGTGTATCCTGGAGTGAATCAGCCATACATTAATACATTAGATTCCTAAGTATGGGACACTCTAAAAGGAGTCGACGTTTCGACCCCAAGCTCAGTTATAGGGGGATCATCTTCAGGACTTTCACAATCATAACTTTTGCCTGAATAAAACCTTTTAACATAAAACCGCCAGACTTTTGTCTGTGACTGAGGTTTGTTCTTATTGGATGTCCTCAGTGATTGGGGTAGCGCCCGTCATCCATGTTGGAATTTCGATTATGAGGGCTTCAAACTTGTGCAGCGGAGATGAGGCTCAAGTCTGGTATACCACAGTATTGTATGTAGATCTCGTTCGACTTTGGATTAGCACTTAGAATTATAATTGTTGTCCCTTGGAGGCACGCTTTTTTAAGGGTTTAGGGCTGAGGGTCTTTCTATAAATTAGCTGAATTGATGTAAAGCTTGAGGTTTGTGGCATGCGATCTCGGAAAATAGGTCTCTGTTTTAAATTAAAGGTCCGCTAGAGATATTTCTTTCACTTACTGTCTTCTTTATTTCCTCCTCACGTACGGCACAGGACTGTGCCCTACTGTAACCTTTACTGTTTGGGTTACTTGTCTTATTTCTTTATTGAAAAACTTATCAAATAAATAAATAATCCCTGTCCGGCTGGACAAGGGATTTTTGTAATATATAGCAGCCCACTGTGGTCTATATAATATCTGTGCTCATTTTTATTCGTATATGCTAAGGACCACTTGTTTCCTTCAAACTATTTCTTAGGAGCACTCTGCGAGTTAAAGAAGGACTGCAGCTCAGATGCCCTCCAACCACAAAAAGTGTACATATCACAGTCCTTCCCTAGCTGAGCGATTGGTCAGAGTTGAGGCTCAAAAAGGCAGTAACATGGTGTGGGCAGGCCCACCATACCTTAAAAGATAGAGACAACTCTACAATTAGTGAGTGGGGTACTAGTCACAGTACAAAACTGTTAGAAATGGGATTTCTGGTTGGCTAGGGCATGAGCCTAAGCCAGGCAGAAACCACAACTCTAGTCAGGGCAAGGAAGTTACACACTGAAGGTAACCCCTGCTCACCCCCTTGGTAGCTTGGCACGAGTAGTCAGACTTATCCCAGAGGCAATGTGTAAAGCGTTTGCGCAACACACACACAGCAGGCACACTACAAAGTACTCCACACAAGGTTATATCCAAAATAACCTTGGTATTGTCATAAACACATTAGATCATAACCACACATATACACTGTGCCAACTGGCCCCAGGTCATAATTTACAGGGGTTTATATATATATGACAGGGCCAATTGGGCCACTGCCAGAACCATCACAAAGCACAAGTAGCAAAAATAACACAAGCAGTAACTACTGGTACAATACTGTACTTAGCATCATCACCTGCAACATAAACGCATTATGTCTGCCTCACTTTGGGCAAAAACATCATAGCATGTTGCAGCTGCCCGCGCTTTCGCGGTGCCGCTGGGGAAATTAGCGCTGGCACCACTGTGCCTGGGGGAGCCCCACTCGGGGACTCTACCCACAAAATTGCCCCCAGCATTGCAGCTGCCCTCCAACAGGTGGTTCAGTTGGATCAACAAGCACTGGCACTCACAGTGCCTGGTGAGCCCCGTTTCACAGGGTTCCTACTTGTGCCTCCTTTCACCACTGCAATGCTCAACAAAAAGCAATCAGCACTCACAGTGCTTCGAGAGCCTTCTTCCTTGGGCTCCTCTTCACAGAACTCTGATGCCCCCAAATAGGCACCCGCGATGCATCAAAGAGCCCCACTCACCAGGGCTCCTTCAGGGACTCTGCTCCTCATTGTCTATTGAGCCTACGATACTCTGGTACGATCTAGGCTGCACGCGGGCCTCTACTCACCACATGGGAGCCCCATTTCGAATCAGGTGCAGTGCTGCCTGTCTTCCACTCTGGCTGCACTACCAGCTCTCTCTGCAGCACCCGCAAAGGTGGGATCCCACAGGGATACAGACGATGGCTCCAACCGGCACACAGGAGCCCCGCCTTCCTTGGCCTGACTTTCTCTCTCCTGGCCGGCTATGCACCCAACTAGGCACTGCCGCCTGGCTTCCGGGTCACCAGCCACCTGGCTTCCGGGTCACCGATCTCAGTCACTCTTGTAGATCTCGGCAGATCCTCCGGGCGTCGTCAATGCATGGTAAGCTCCCGCTCTAAATAAATACAAATGGGGGGGCGTGGCCAAGATGGCGGGCTGAGCGGTCGCACTCGCTGTGAGCTCCGCCGGACCCGAGCCCTTAACCTACTAATTTAGCACTGGTCTTCCCCCCGGGACCCTGCAATTAACGAGATATAGACGCTGGAGGTTGGTGTGGAGGCTGTGAGGGCCGAAATTGCCGGAATTGGAGGTTGAACGGTCCCGGAGTCCTTGCCGGGAACGGAGAAGGCCTTTGGCCCGGGGCGGAGGCGGAGCCGGGGCCTAGTTTTGGGAGACCGCCCGCCTTGGTGACTGCTGAGGTGCTGCCACTGCCTCTTGTCGGGCTTCGACTTTCAACACGGCACCCTACCCTGAGGCGAACCCCGAGGAGCTGAGCGGCTTGGTGTCCGGAGGCGGGGCATCGACTGAAGGAGCCGCGGGGCTGGACATTACGTGAGGCCGTGGCTTTGGCCTATACCCCCGGACGGCGACGGCGACGGCGCCAGGAGGTACGAAGCGCTGCCCGATAGCCCGTCGGAGGGACCCTCTGGGTCCGGGACTGCGTTCTCGGATCTGAAAGTTTCGAGAAGGGGGTCGAGAGACTTTGTACTGCGGCCTACCTCTCCGGAAACCCCGGAGGCGCACTTGTGGAGGCTTTCAGCGGATCGACGCCGATTTCTCGCCTTCGGGAGGCTGGAGAGGAGGGCGTTTGGTGTGTACTGCCCGGTACTGACTGGTAGCAAAGCGGTGGTACGTTTGAAATTAACGCGGCCCCCCCGCGATGTGGTGCCTGAGAAGAATTTGCCAGACAGAATCGAAGGGGGCCATCTGAGGAGTAATCGAGACTTTTGCCAGTGGTGTCGGCGGTGGTGGACGAGGGAACAGGGCCGGGCTGGTCGAGCCTGGAGACTCGGGTGGGACGCCGGTCCCCGAGTTGAACGGATCGTGGGCCGCTCCATTGCTTGACGAACGAGACTAGCTGGCGGTGTGGACAGAGACCCTCGTGGCTATTGGAAGTGGGGCACGCAGCGGTCGCGGCCTGGTCGGAGAATCGACTAGCGACTTTGTCGAGGGCCCGCCGAACGTTCCGGAAGGCGCCTTAGTAGTCTCAATGGCGAACAACAAGGGGTCCAAGAAGGGGGATCGCACCCTGCCGGACATGTTGGGCAGGAATGCCGCGAGACGGGATAGGGGGCAGCCGTCTCCAAGTCTTCCGGGTGGCTCCGAGGGAGCGACTGGAGGGGAGCCCCCGGTCACAAGATCCTTTCTTGAGTCCCTCTTCGACACGTTGCGGGACGACTTCCAATCCCTCAAGCAGGAGGTGGCGGGTGAGGTCCGGGTGATAAGACGAGAGGTGGATGGCCTGGGAGAGAGAGTGGCAACGGTGGAGGGCGCTGGCCATGCCCGGGACAAGGAGATTACGCAGTTGCAACAAGAGGTTATAAGGCTCCGGGACCAGAACCTTGATCTTCAGTCACATACCGAGGACCTTGAAAACCGTTCCCGGAGGAACAACATCCGAGTCCGTGGTGTTCCGTCCCGAGAGGAGGGGGAGGATGTGGCTGCATACCTGCGGGACCTATTCAGAGAGGTGCTGGGGGAATCAGCTGATTTCCCTATTCGTATCGATAGAGCGCACAGAGTGGGCCTACAGCGTCGGGCCTCGCGCCCCCTCCGGACATCTTGGCCTTCCTGCCGGACTATCCCCTGAAAGAGCGAATACTCCGCGAGGCTCGGAAAGGGTCGTCCTTGGTCTTTAGGGGTCACCGTGTAGCTCTCTACCAGGATCTCGCTGCATCCACCCTGCAGAAACGCAAGGCCTTTAAAATTGCGACTGATTTTCTTCGGGAGCATGGCACTCAATACTCCTGGGGGCACCCTTTCCGCCTTATTTTCCGATGGTACGGGACTCTACACCAGCTGCGTTCCCTTCAGGATACATGCGGGGTGCTGGGTATCACTGCTACGGAGGACGGAACATTCACACCTAGCCAGCGCCGTATCACCAGGGATGGCTGGCAGACGATCCCTGGCCGGCGGTCCCCGGCCCCCTCAACGAGACTGAGCTCGCCTACTGCAGCTGCGGACCTGGATGATGCACCGCGAGCTGTGGCCACCGATGCAGCGACAAATGAAGTTGCGCTGACTGCTTGAATGAACTCCGGGGGGAGATTGACATCCGCATGACTGTAACGCAGGTTTGAGGGTTCGGGGGGCGGGGGGAAGGTGTAGTGCGTGGTGGCTGGACGTCCACTTTTTTTGACTTTCCACAGGCTTGTCCGCTGAGGACCGGACTTGGACAATGGTTTCTGATGGGTTGTTGGGGGATCTGGAGGGTGGGGTCGGGGTTGTTGGGACAGTCCCAGTTGCGGGTTGGGACTGGGATCAGTTTGGAAGTTGGGAGGGGGGGTCACAGTTCTTGAGGGGACCGGAAGGGGGGGAGGCAGGCGGGGGGAAGGATCCGGGTGTTGGCGGGGGATGAGGAGGGTCGTCCAGTGCACAATGGGGTTCCTAGTTATTCAGACAATGCACATGCTTCTTGGTTTGCCTAGACTTGACTGCTGCAATCGCAGTTTTGACTTTCTATTTGATTTGCTGGAGAGAAGGGGGGGTGAGTTGTCCAGTGCTTGTTGTGGCCTATGGCTATCCGGACATTGGTTGGGCCTCTGGTTTTGATTGGTCACTTCTGTTTCACACTTGCTGGTACTCTATTCCCTATTGTGTCACCTGTATCACTCGGCAACATACATGCCCTTGTTACCCTGGTAATGTGGGGCCCCATTGCTTTCTACTACACCCCTTTGAATGCCTCCTGACACTTGCAAGGTAGTGACTCTGAATGTCCGGGGGCTGAATAATCCAGTCAAGAGACGGGCTGTGCTTTCACTTCTAGAGAATACCCAGGCAGACATTTGTCTTCTCCAGGAGACGCACCTACTACCGCAAGACACGCACAGACTCCGTTCTCATAAGTTCCCCTCGCAGTTCTTCTCATCTTGTACTACTAAAACAGCTGGGGTGGCGATACTAGTAGCCAGACACTTTAGGGGAGAGCTCATCCACAAGTTCACTGAACAAAAGGGTAGGCTCCTAGCATATCGGTTCAAGATAGGGGGCCTCCTGTTTACGATTGGATCCCTATATAGCCCAAATGAACGGCAGGACCGTTTCTTGCAGACCGCAATTGAGGATATCACTTCTTCCCAGGACCGTCATATTATACTCAGTGGTGATTTCAACATGGTCTTTAACTCTGCACTGGATAGATCGGCGCAACGCTCCCCGCAGGTAGGGGAATTCTCCGTGGACCGTAGGGCTCAGCTGGCGGAGGTTGACCTCCTTGATCTGTGGCGACACATGCACCCCACGGACAGGGACTACTCGTATTATTCCCATGCGCACAAGACGTACGCAAGATTGGACCATCTCTTGGTTACCTCCCTGGTGCAGGCGCTGACCTCGGGGTCGGAGATGGGTGTGATGTCCCTCTCGGACCACGCCCCAGTTGAGGCTACGTTATGTTTGCCACCGGCCGTTACTCGGCCCAGAACATGGCGTCTACGTGACACGCTGTTACATAGGAAGGAAGTGGTAGCCCGTATCGAAGAGGCGATCCGGGACTATCAATCCCCTAATGACAACGCCGACACTAGCCGGTCCACGCAATGGGCGGCGTTAAAGGCAGTGATTCGCGGGGAATTCTTAGCAATTTCCGCGGCTGACAACAAAGAACGGCAGGCCAAGAGAGATGAACTCACGGGTCGGGTTAAAGAACTTGAGCAGATTCATCGTCGGACTGGGGCTCCCCGGATTTGGAGGCAGCTGAAGGAAGCGAGGAAGCTTCTGGCAGCCTTAGATCTCGATCGGGCGGAGTATGCGGCACTCCGGCTGCGTCACACCTTCTATACTGGAGGGGACCGCTGTGGTAAATTGCTGGCGCACAAGCTCCGGGTGACACGTCAGAACCAACTAGTTAAGGAAATTTCTGATCAGGCTGGGAACGTGGAGACAGAGGACGCTAGGATTGCGGCCGTTTTCCGCGATTTTTACAAGGGTCTCTACACTGGAGAACCCCCGGACGAGGTAGCTATGGCTGCCTATTTGGATTCAGTTACGTTGCCGTCCCTGGATCCTTTGCAGGCGGAGTATTTGGATAGAGACATCCGGATAGAGGAGGTGATCTCTGCTATTGCCAGACTTAAACACGGTAAGGCGCCCGGCCCGGATGGCTTCACGGCCCTCTATTACAAGACCTTCTGCACATCTCTAGCCCCCATGCTCCCGCATCTCTTTAATTCCTTTGCTGATTCCGCAACTATAACACCTGATCTACTCCGGGTCTCTGTAACGGTTATCCCTAAGCCTGGGAAGGATCCGAAACACTGCGGGTCCTACCGACCGATTTCTCTCTTAAATATTGACTTGAAGCTATACACTGGGATTTTAGCCGCGCGCCTAGCTCTTCACTTACCCGGCCTCATCGACCCTGACCAGGCGGGTTTTGTCCCTGGGAGACAGACAGTGGACAATACGAAACGGATTGTCCACCTTTTAGAGAAAGCTTCCCGGATTCCGGGAGAACGAATGATGCTGGCGGTAGATGCCGAGAAGGCTTTTGACCGAGTCCACTGGCCCTTTCTAGAGCGTGTTTTAATGAAAGCGGGGATAGGGGATAAGTTCCGATCCATGATTCTTAACTGTTACAAGCAACCATCTGCTGTAGTCCGGGTTAACGGGTTTACGTCTGCGACCTTTGATATCGAACGCGGTACCCGGCAGGGCTGCCCGCTCTCGCCCTTACTCTTTGCTCCTTATATGGAGGCGTTCGCTCAACGGGTGCGCGATAACCCTGCAGTGACCGGAATCCGGATTGGGGGTTTCACGCACGCTATCAGCCTCTATGCAGATGATATCATCCTGTCCATTGATGACCCCCGGACGGCCCTTCCGGCGTGCATAGAGGAACTGGACTCCTTTGGCGCGGTAGCGGGGTTTAAAATTAATATGGGAAAGTCCGTGGCTTTAGCCATCTCCCTCAGACCGGCTACCAGGGCCTATCTGCAACACAGGTTCCCCATGCTTTGGTCTTCGGGTGCGGTGCCTTACCTGGGAATTCAGATCGCTCCCACTTTGCCGGCCATAGTGTCGGCCAATTATCAAGCCCTGGGAGCAAAACTTAGGGAGGAACTGGGGCGATGGAATCGCGGGACACTCTCTTGGTTGGGCAGGATAGCTGCTGTCAAAATGACGATTTTGCCACAAGTACTTTATCTTTTCCGGGCCTTGCCGCTCCAGCCGCCGGTTGGGTGGATACCGCAACTACAAGCTGATGTTTCACGCTTTGTTTGGCAGGGTAAGAAGCCTAGAATGCGTAGAACCCTCTCGCTGCTGGCCCCCGAAGCAGGCGGCTTGGGGATACCTGATTTCCGCAAATACTTCCAGGCTGCGCAACTCCGTTATCTAGTGGAATGGAGTAGATGGGAGTCCGATAAACATTGGTTTTTCCAAGACCAAGCGGTGGCGGGGAGACCTTTGCAGGAGATTCCTTTCCTGCGTCGTCCCCATAGGCCCAAAAACCTCTACGCCTCCTTTATTACGAGGGTCCCCCTACGGGTATGGGACGCTGCTAACCTTCCACACGGCTTCACCACGTTCCCGTCCCCGCTTACACCGCTAGTGGACAACCCAGATTTCACACCTGGATTGGAGAAAGGGGCGTTCACGCATTGGAGGCTGGCAGGGTGTAGAGCCCTGTGCCATTTATATAGCCCTGAAGGGGTAGTTCCCTTCTCCCAACTCCGTCAGGAATTTTCGCTACCGGAGAGCGACCGACATCGCTACATGCAGGCTCGCCACTGGGCCCTCCAGCCGCAAGTGAGGGAGTCAGCCGATAGGCTTCTTCTTCCCTACGAAAAGTGGCTCTTATCGCGCACCTCGGATGCCAAATTGATCACAGATCTCTACAAGCTTCTGCAACCGCCTGCAACACATAGTTATCACCCCGGGAGGGAGCGCTGGGAGAGGGAGTTGGGGAGGACACTGAGCCCTAAGGAATGGGAGCACATCTCTTATAGGGCAAGGCACTCGGCATACCACATGGGGCTCACTGATACTCTGACCAAGGTCTCCACCTACTGGTATTACACGCCTGAACGAGTCCACGAATTTGATCATAGCAAGGAGGACACATGTTGGGGGGGGGGTGAGGGCACCGAGGGACACTCACGCACATTCTTTGGGACTGCCCGTTGCTGGAGCCTTACTGGAAGGAAGTGTTGGACGCTATTGATACACACTTCAACATTGAATTACCACGCTTTCCTGCTTACACCTTGCTAGGGCTGCCTAACGGATTGATGTTCCCCCTTAGATCCCGTAGGGGCAGACAGATAGCGATAGCTCTGGGCTCTGCAGTCCAAAACATCCTAATACACTGGCACACTGCTACGATTCCCTCCACCACCGGTTGGCTTCATAGGCTGTGGCATGTGTTGGGGATGGAGAGAATGTCCCTCACGGTGGCAGGGGATGTGGAACAGTTCAGGGAACTCTGGCAGCCATTTCACTCCCTATTGCTTACGGAATTCAGAGAACTCACTTGCCCTAGGTACCTCCGCCTTCTGCGGCTTCCGGGCCCGGTGGAGCCTGCCCAGTGATTTGTTACTGATCTTTTTCTCCACATGAGGCATAGCTGCTGTTTTTTTCCTTCTGGTTAGGGACTGTGCACTGGACGGGGGGTGGGGTGGGGGGTAAGGGGGGTTGGGGGAAGGGAGTTTGGTAGTTGGGGTTCGGGGAGGGGTTGTGCAAGGAAAGTCATTTCATGCTGTGACGAAACATGATGCATAATTCTGTGGGGGCGTAACCCGTCAAGATGCCTTGGCTGAGAGTGCACCTGAGCTTTGTGGTTGCCCCCGGCTTGTCGTATTGCTGCTTACTGATATGTCTTGTCCCAGCATGTTATGTCGAATAAAATACTTTAAACCTAAATAAATACAAATGTGGGGTAGGCTCCCGCTCTTGAGGAAACCAAATGCGGGGTGGGCTCCCACTTTTCCTCTAAGCATGGGGGACCCTTACTCCAGGGATTCCCTCTCAACGAAGGGCAGCTCAGTGCTGCGAAGCCCCAACACTCTTCTTGTCTTGGGGCACCAGAAGAAAAACGGGGCAGCGCTCACGAGGCGCTTTGAGTCCCAAAGTTTCAGGGATTACCCTGCAAAAAGGTCCAAGTCCAACAAAAACTACATATACCTTATTGCATTTCATGTTTTATGTGTGTAATTAAAGACTGTTGTGTGCTAAGGTCTAGTCAACCAGCTGCTGTTGAGGCCCACAGGGAGGGTTTTTGACCTTTCATATTGGTTTTACTCACTAGACATTCTTGTGTAGGTCTCTCTGATCAAGTGGACACCAGCTTGCAAGACATCATTTCTCAGCCTTCTTCCCTGGTACCAAATAACTTACATCATAATCTAGCAAACAGATTCATAAAGGGGATGCATAGGTGCATCGTGCCTAAGCATACATCTGATAGGCTCTGTTCATCCCTCAAAGGGACCGGGAGCACCTAAAGACTGGCAATTTGTTGTCAGAAGGAAGAGAGTCTTTCTACTTTTAGGTAAGCTGCACATGTTTGCAGGGGCTAAAAGCCACTTTACTAACGTAGTCTGTTTCCTTTATCTCAACTTCTGTGACTATGTCACAAGTAGCTGCTGTTTTGGAAAAAATGTTAAGACATAGACAGACTTGAAGAGGAGGAGAGTAGGACAGGCTCAGCAAAGATATCAGAGAGGGTGCAGTCTAATACAGATAGGGAGGACTGTACAATGAGAAACATCAAGCATACAAAGGTGGAAGAGGGAAAATTGATGGATGCAGTGATCTATTTATTGTTTGAAAATGATCTTAAGATTATCCTGCAAGGGAGGGAGAAAGACTCCTGTATACAATCACTGAATACAGTCTAGCCCACACTTTTAAGGCAATACAAAGAGTAATTATTATATGTATTGAAATTAATCTACTGTCTTTCTGAACCAATTTGTATGTTTTACTTTGTCAAGAGTGCAGTATGGAACTGGCTGTTGAAACTTTAAGTTCTGGGCTTATTGTCCATACAACTTCATAGAGCCATATGTTGGGAGCCCAATTTGGCTCAAGGTGTGCTGTGAGAAATGCTTGGTGTGTGAGAGCGAGCACATGCAGACAAAGTAAAGTGCCTTAACAAAGATTAGGTCGTGGGCATCCTGCTTACAATGGAAACATGGCTGATGACACTGCCATCCCTAACTGGATGATAGCCATGCAGAAGAATATGATATTATCAGAAACTGTAAACACAATTACTCACTAAATAAGCAGGCAATAGTGGACCAATAGGGTATATTTATCAATGTTCTTGACAAGTATCCTCAAAGTGCCCATGATGCACACAGCTTTCTTCACAGTACCATCAATTTCAGAAAGGCAGATATGGGAACGGCCTACTCATTGGTAAGGAAAACACAACTATTCAATATACCAACTAATACATTGCAAGCTATTACACAATAGCCATCTATGTGTTTGTGTCTGGATATTGTATCATATGCACATAGTGGTAGTATCTTACTTCAACATGTAGACAATTAGGCCACATTGTGTGATTCCCTTACTGATTCTACAATGGAAGTAGGAGAAACACCACAGTGAGAAGTAATGTAGTCTGTCCACTCACTGTGTGAGAGGACAGACTACAATTTCTGAAATGTCAAACACATTAACAGACAATCACCAATCATAGCATTTGTATAGCGCGCTACTCACCCGGAGGTGTCTCAAGGCGCTGAAGGGGGGTCTGCTACTGCTTGAAGAGCCAGGTCTTGAGTTGCTTCCTGAAGGATAGGTGGTCATGGGTCAGCCAGAGGTGGATGGGGAGGGAGTTCCATGTCTTGGCTGCCAGGTAGGAGAAGGATCTTCCTCCGGTGGTGGCTCTGCGGATGCGTGGAACGGCGGCGAGAGCGAGGCTGGTGGATCGCAGCTGGCGGGTGGGAGTGTAGAAGGTCAGGCGGTTGTTGAGGTACCTGGGGCCCAGGTCGTGGAGAGCCTTGTGTGCGTGGGTGAGGAGTCTGAACGTGATCCTCTTGCTGACGGGGAGCCAGTACAGGTCTTTCAGGTGTCCGGAGATGTGGCTGCGTCGGGTGATGTTCAGGATGAGTCGTGCGGAGGCGTTCTGGATGCATTGGAGTCTTTTCTAAAGTTTGGCTGTGGTTCCGGCGTAGAGGGTGTTTCCGTAGTCCAGTCGGCTGGTGACGAGTGCCTGGGTGACCGTCTTCCTGGTTTCGGTGGGAATCCATCGGAAGATCTTCGAAGCATACGCAGGGTGTTGAAGCACGACGACGAGACAGCGTTGACTTGTCTGGTCATCGAGAGGGAGGAGTCCAGGTTGAAGCCCAGGTTCCGTGCGTGGTCCGTTGGATTGGGAGCGGTGCCCAGGGCAGGGGGCCACCAGGAGTCGTCCCAGGCCGAGGGTGATGATCCCAGGATGAGGACTTCCGTCTTGTCTGAGTTCAGTTTCAGGCGGCTGTTCTTCATCCATTCGGCGACGTCTTTCATCCCTTCGTGTAGGCTGGTTCTGGCGGTGGCAGGGTTGTTTGTGAGGGAGAGGATCAGCTGGGTGTCGTCGGCGTAGGAGATGATGTTGAGGTTGTGTTGGTGTGCGATGGCTGCGAGGGGGCTCATGTAGAGATTGAAGAGGGTCGGGCTGAGTGATGATCCTTGTGGTACGCCGAAGATGACTTCGGTGGCCTCGGATCTGAATGGGGGGAGGCAGACCCTCTGGGTTCTTCCGGTGAGGAACGAGATGATCCAATCCAGTGCCTTCTCCTGGATTCCGATGTTGTTGAGGCGCTGCACTAGGGTGCGGTTGCAGACCGTATCGAACGCTGCGGAGAGGTCCAGGAGGATGAGGGCCGCTGTTTCCCCGTTGTCGAGCAGGGATCTGATCTCGTCTGTGGCTGCGATGAGGGCGGTCCCGGTGCTGTGGTTGGCTCAGAAGCCGGACTGCGAGTGGTCGAGGGATCCGTTCGTCTCGAGGAAGGCGGCAAGCTGTCTGTTGACAGTCTTCTCGATGACCTTGGCAGGAAAAGGGAGGAGCGAGATGGGACGGTAGTTCTTGAGGTCGGAGGGGTCCGCTGTTGGTTTCTTCAGGAGGGCGCTAATCTCGGCGTGCTTCCAGCTTTCCGGGAAGGTAGCGGTGTTGAAGGAGGTGTTGATGATGTCCCGGAGTTGGGGTGCGATGATGGAGTCGGCTTTGTTGAAGACGTGGTGGGGGCAGGGGTCGGTTGGTGATCCGGAGTGGATGGTGTTCATCACGCGGGTGGTGTCTTTGGTGCTGATCGTTGTCCAGGCGCGGAGGGTGGTGGTGGGGGGCTTTGGCTCAGTGGTTAGGTGCGTGGTCTGTGCGCCGAAGCTGTTGTGTATGTCGGCGATCTTGCTGTGAAAGAACGAGGCGAGTGAGTCGCAGAGGTCTTGCGAGGGAGTGATGTTGTTGTTTCCGGCGCTGGGGTTGGAGAGCTCTTTGACGATGCTGAAGAGTTCCTTGCTGTTGTGGGCGTTGTTGTCCCGTCGTTCCTTGAATGCTGTCTTCTTGGTGGTGCAGATCAGCTGGTGGTGTTTGCGGGTGGCGTGCTTGAGGGCAGTCATGTTGTCTGTGGTCTGGTTGTTACTCCAGGCTTTTTAGAGGGTACGGCAGGTCTTCTTGAAGTTCTTGAGTTCGTCGGTGAACCAGGAGGCTTTCTTGCTGCCGGGTCTGCTGGGGGGGGGTCTTCAGTGGTGCAAGGATGTCTGCGCAGTTGGTGATCCACTGTGTGAGGTTGCTGGCTGCTTCGTTGGGGTCCGTTGTGCTGGCGGGAGGGTTCTGGCTGAGGGAGGTGGTGATCTGGTCAGCGGTGATCTTGTTCCAGCTCCTGCGAGGGGCCTGTTGCGGGTGGTGGTGGGTCGTGGTTCTTCTGAAGCTGAAGTGGACGCAGCTGTGGTCCATCCAATGAAGTCCGGTGGAGTGGCTGAAGGAGATTTGCTTGCTGGAGGGGAAGACGGGGTCAAGCGTGTGGCCGGCGTAGTGGGTGGGGGTGTTCACCAGTTGCTTGAGTCCGAGGTTGGCGAGGTTGTCCAGCAGGGTGGTGGTGTTGGTGTTGTTGTTTTCCAGGTGGAAGTAGAAGTCCCCTAGGAAGATGTAGTCAGCCGAGGGGAGGGCGTGCGGGCTGATGAAGTCTGCGATGTCTTCGCTGAATTGTGTGCGTGGTCCCGGGGGTCTGTAGATGAGGGCGCCTCTGAGGGTGGTCTTGGGATCGGTGTGTATCTGGAAGTGGAGGTGTTCGGCAGCGGTGAGGGTGTCGTCGGAGTTGGTCGTGATGCGGATGGTGTTCTTGTGTACGATGGCGATGCCTCCTCCGGTCTGGTTGGCGCGGTCCCTCCTGGTGATCTTGTACCCGTCCGGGATGGCGATGTCGGGGGCTGAGAAGGCGTTCATCCAGGTTTCCGTGAGGAAGGCAAAGTCTGGTGAAGTTGTGTCGAGGAGGTTCCAGAGTTCCACGGCGTGTCTGTGGACGGAGCGGGTGTTGAGCAGGATGCACTTGAGGTGGTTGTTGCTGGTGCTCGGCTCAGCGGGTGCGGCGCAGGTTCGCAGGCAGGTGTACTGGCAGGCTTTGCAGGTGAAGGGCCCGTGGGGCATTTCGGGGTGGCTCGGTAGCAGGCGGGGTTCCGGCCGGCATTGAGTGCGTCGAGGCTGGCGGCGTCGTAGGTCCATTGGGTGGTCTTGCATCGGCGGGGGCCAGGGGTCCTGGCGCTGGGTGCGGGCCAGGCGTGGACGGGTGCAGACGGGCTTGCCTTCGGCGCACAATCGGCGCGCCCGCTGCACGGTCGCTCTGAGGGCATCATAAGTAAGGATCCGGGAGGGAGGAGCAGCTGGGTGGCGGTAGCGGGGCGGCGAATGGGCTGGAGGGGGGCGGGGCCGCAGGGAGGCAGCGGCGGGAAAAGTAGTCGGAGGGCGGCTCAGTGGCGGCTGGGTCTTCCGGTGTCTGGAAGCGGCAAAAGCGAGGCAAAGCGAGGCAGGAAGCAGTGGTGCGTGGGGGCGACCTCGCCTGGTTACAGGCTCAGCGGTCGCTCCCTGTACCACTACGCGGTCCCCTTAAGTAAGGAGCCGGGAAGGAGGAACAGCTGGGTGGCGGGAGCGGGGCAGCAAATGGGCTGGAGGGGGGCGGGCCGCAGGGAGGCAGCGGCGGGAAAAGTAGTCGGAGGGCGGCTCAGCGGCGGCTGGGTCGTCCGGCGTCTGGAAGTGGCAAAAGTGAGGCAAAGCGAGGCAGGAAGCAGTGGTGCGTGGGGGCGACCTCGCCTGGTTATGGCTCACGATTTAGTTCAATATAATAACAGATGATTCATGTTAGAAAAGTGTAGGGTGTGTATGTGCAATGGTGTGGCAAGTCTGGATTAGTTGTCAATTTTCCACTGAAATAAGGGTTGGATAAACAAATCATTTTTTTTTTTTGTCCTCATAGCCCGGATAAGCAGAAAGAGAAAGAAATCTGCTTCAGATCACTTTTCCCCTGTGCACCTCGAGTGATCTTGCTCCAAAAACCAGGTACGGTACACTCTATATCTTGCAATATTGCTCAACCATAGGTGCCAATTCCGCCCTGAGACCATCGGCTACCACCAGAGTATTTGCAGACCGATATAGAGGCCTAATCATTGGACTCATTTATACATGTCTGTACCCACATCTTATAGGGGAGCCAGAAAGCATTTCGTCTGCATTTATGTGCTCTGTCTAGGGTGTTTATATACCTTATCGAAGCCAGCCATTCCAATTTACTGGGAGGAGTAACCTTAACCTAGTTCTTACATATTTCCCTTCTTGCAAGTAATATTAGATAAAAAATCAAATTTTTTACATTATTTTCCATAGATTCGTTATTATTAGTGAGACCAAAGAATATCAACAGTTCGCTCACCTGGAGTACTTCGCCCAGAATGGAAAAGATTATGTTACTCACATCCAGCCAGAAGGATCGAAGTACCGGACAGGTCATAAACATATGCGTATCATCACCTTTCTCCTTATTGCATATAGGGCATTTTGGGACTACTCCACTCCCCATTTTATATAGCTTGTATGGAGTCCAATGCACCCTGTGGAGACAAAAAAGGTGGTTCCGCCTTAAATTTGCAGGTCGGACTCTGGAATAAAGAATGTTGCAGGATACTTGCCATAAATCTTGTATCTGTTCTCCTGGCAAGCTCCTCTCCCACAGCTCCATCGGAAGGTTGAAGTCCCCATCAGCCAGTTCTAGTAATAACCAATAATAATTTGCCGCCTCCTTCATATGAGTTATTCCAAGTACCAAACTCTCTTCCAACTTATTAACTAGCCCCGCTCCGGGCCCAACAGTCTGACTCCAACTTAGCATTTGTAAATACTTAAACCTCGAAAGTTGGCCTCCACACATATTTTGGCACTCTTCCCATGATATTAAATTACCTTCTGATATCAACTGTTTCCAGGAAGTAAATCCTGCATCCTTCAGTGGACACACCAGTGAGTCCTTCGACCATTCTGGGGATCCTGGAGAGTCAAAGATAGGTGCCATCCCACTAAAATAATTGATTTTTAACTCTTTCCTAACTTTATGCCAAGTTGTCGCGGGGCTGAGTAAGATCTTTAGACTTATTTTTTTTTTTAAATCTCGGGTCTCCAAATTTGTAAATGAAACCGTATTCTCCCCCTATTATGTCTTTTAACATTGCTGTGTGCATCTTCCCTATTTCAAAGTCATCTGATGTTTTAAATAACCCTTTTCCACCTTTTAACAAACACACCTAGGCATAATAGTCTGGCAGCCTTAGCCCCCCTTTCTCGCACCGTCGTCTAAGCTTTTTCCACGAAATTCGCACCCCTTTGGAGGCCCAAATAAAACTAGATATTTTAGACTGTATTTTTTTTAGCCATTCATCCTTGAAAGTCAACGGAATATTCTGAAATAAGAACGTGGGTTTTGGGAGGATTGTCATTTTAATGATGTTAACTCTCCCATAGATTGATAGGGGCAGGTGGGACCATCCTAACAATAGTTTCCCTATCTCCTTATATATCTTTTGAAAATTGGTTTCAGGAATTTGTTAGATTTTCTGGGTAATTTTAATACCCAGATATCTAATTTCTGATTTGACGCAGCTCTCTTGTGTCATCATATTCCATGCCATGACCACTGTTTTTCCTTTATTAATTTCGTATCCCGAAATCCTCTCAAACCCTGCGGCCAGATCATAAACATTCGGTAGTGCTGTGCTGAGATTTGAGGTATATACTACCAGATCGTCCGCGTATAAATCCACTTTCTTCTCCCATCCCCTGGACTGAAAAGGAAGTATCTCCTCATGTTTCCTGATTTTTTCTGCCAGGGTTTCATTATAAAAATTAAAAAGTAGTGGAGACAGTATGCAGCCCTGTCTCGTACCTCTAAGGATATTACATTTCTCAGGTAGCCTCCCATTGATCAGAATGTTTGCAGTTGGAGTGTTATAAATTTGTTTTACTGCCCTACAAAAATTTTCCCCTAAGTTAAATAGACTCAATACTTCATGCAGATAAGACCAATTAACTCGGTCAAAAGCCTTAGTTGTGTCTACCGTAATGACCGCTAGTGGAAGTTTGTCTACTGAGGCTAAATCAATTGCACCTATTAGGCTATAGGTTAAATCTCTAAGACTCCTACCTTGCACAAACCCTTTCTGGTCTTCATGAAGGAGTGCTCCCACCACCCCATGCAACCTCTCTGCTAATAACTTGGCAAATATCTTGTAATCTGCGTTTAGCAACGATATGGGTCTGTATGAATCACAGCAATCTGGTTTTTTTTCAGGTTTGAAGATTAAGGTCACTATGGCATCATTCCAAGAAGGGGGGATCTCTTCACCTGCATTGAAAATAGCTACAAAAAGTTCACTCAGGGAGGGCACCAAATACTGACTTAATTTTTTTTAAACTTCTAAGGGCAGACCGTCAGGTCCAGCTGCCTTGCTGGATTTTCCCGATTTTATGGCAGGTTCTATTTCTTGCACGGTTATTAAATTGTTAAGACCAACTTTCTGAGATTCGGATACTTTTTCTGGTAATTCCTGATCTAACCACTTTAGGACTTCCGACCTAGTTCTACATAAATCTTCTTTATAAACTTCTTCATAATATTTTAGCATGGTATCTTCAATACTAGTACCTGCTATAATAGGACTCCCAGCCAACCCAAAATTAAGTTCTTTTATGAAGTTCTTTGCTTGATCACTCTCTGCCTTCCAGGCAAGTAATTTACCACAGCTTTCCCCATAATTGAAATGGGGCCAACTTACTAGCTTGCCACCTTTCTTGAAGTCGCCTTTCTATAACTGATGACAGATCTGTTTTAAGAGTATGAATCAAAGCCTTCCCAGCATCCTCTCCCACTTCATTTTGCTGAATTTTGTATTCCAAGCTCTGAATTTTCTTCTCAATATTAAGAATTCCTGCCCTGCGCTGTTTATTTTTGTAGGACTGGATTGATGTAAACCTGCCCCTCAAAAAGGCTTTGTACGAATCCCAAACAATTCCTATTGGAGCACTTCCTCTGTTATTAAGAAAAAAACCCTGAAACTCCAGACCAAGTTTCTTTATTACCTCGTCATCAGTAAGTAGGGACCGATCCATAGTCCACCTACGTTGTTTTACTGCCGTTGAGGGGACCAGTGTCAGTGAAACTGCGGAATGGTCGGACATATGTGCTCCTACATGGTTTACATTCTGAACCTGATCTTTTATATTGAGGTCCACTAAAAACAGGTCAATTCTGGACTGATGTCCATATTTTTTCTTGTTAAAGGTGAAGCTATTTAAGGCTATTTAAGGCTCCCTTCTTTTATCGCACCATCCGAAATTTCTTATTGTTTTTTTTATCAGAGCCCTGGATTTATTATGCATTATCTTTCTCCTTTTGGGGGGCGTGGCTTAGCGCGCAACACGAATGGACGCCTGCGGGTAGAGCTCCGTGCCGAGCTCCCCTTCCCGGCGCACTTACCCGGAGAATTACTCGGCAGAGTCGGCCGAAAACCATCGGCGCGTGGCCCACACGTCCCGACACGGCACCTGTCCAACTTGCCACACCGCACCGGGGAACACGGAGGAGCTGCTGCCGCGTACGTCGGCCCCAAGCCCGGCGTGACCCCAGGAAACACCGGGGATCCTGGGACGGAGGTAGGTCTGAAGACGCGGCCTACGACAAACACCCGCAGACCGCGCACGTCCACAGCCAGGGCCACCCACTGCTCGCCCTCATCGGCGGGTGGACACGGCACCCCCCTGCACGGCAGCACCCGGGGTCGCCCGGGTGGAAGGGGAGCCGAGAAAGGACAAAAAATTAAAAAAGAGGGCCCGGGACTGTTGGCAGACATTGGGAGTGCACAGAGGCCAAGACCAGCTTCCACTCATCGGGCGCCACGTGGCCCAGCCACACGGAGTGACATAAGGTGAGCGACCTTGCCCCGAACGTCTGAGAGCCTGAATATTGAGAGAGTGACTGTGCACAGAGGCAGCAGGCCCCAGTCGAGGGCCGCAAACATACTGCGCAACGGCTACGGTGTACATGCGCGAAACCCTCACCATCACCAGCACCGGAGGCACGCAAACGCCCGAGGGGCGAGCAACACGCCCTGAACCTGACCAAGGTGCGGACTCCAGATAAGAAGCAAGACCCTGGGTCCCTTACCACGTGCGCAGCACGGACACGCACAGGCACACGAGATCAGTCCCCCGGGCAAGGCCACCGCAAGGCGCCCATGACACTGACCTAGTGGAAGTAAGTCACACTGCCCTTAGCACGGAAGAGGACCGGAGCCGGGCCACTACCCCACAGGCGGAGGACAACAAATGTCATCGGAGGCAGCCCATGTGGCCGCCACCTGCACGCAAAAGGTCGCCACCACACGCCCAACGAAGGCTGGACCGGGCGGAACGATAACGAATCCACGGGGCGGACTCAGCCCACCCCGCCCATGGCATCGAGAGGAGTGGCACGCCAGAGAGCGCGCAGACGACTGGTGAACCCGACCGGACCATAGCGAGTGGCCTGAGAGGAACGTGCCATAGCCAACCGGCGAGAGCGGGCCTAACGGTGTGTCCATCCAGACCCAATCACCAGCAACCGCCACCACGAGACCGAGCACACGGTCCACCGACCTACCACCGGGGACCCCCTTAAAGATTCAGCCCCGATCCCTGGCCCTCAGCAGGTCCGAACTCTGACCCACCCACTGGATACCACCCCGCTGCGGGCCTCGCTATGGGCGCTGACAGCTGCTCTGGGCACTGATGTCTAACGGGACCAGAACACGAACCGGCGCTGGAGGCGCAAATAACAGGGGCAAGATGGACAAATCTGGCAAGACCGCCGAACAGGACCAGACAGCGGCGAAACTTGACACCATGCTTGCGGCCATGGAAAGACTGGAAGAATCTATCCAACTCACTCGTACCTCCCTGGCCACCAAGATCGACAGTGTGGCCATAGACCTCACACACCTGCGGGCGGATCATAAAAAACTTGCGGACCGTACCACGTCCCTGGAAGGTACCGTGAAAGAGCTCCAACCCCAAGCAGGGCAATCGCATAAGCACATACAGGACTTGCTAAACAGGGTGGAGTTCCTGGAAGACAGGGCCGAAGATGCGGAAGGCAGGGCACGAAGAAATAACGTGCAACTGGTTGGAATTCCGGGAAAATGGGAAGGGAAGAACCCGGAGGAGCACATGGAGCGATGGCTGACATCTATCCTACCAGAGGGTTCACTCTCGCCTCACTTCGTAGTAGAACGCGCCCACAGGGTTCCCACCAAACCCTTGGCGACGGGCTCCAACCCGAGGCCCATGCTTCTCCGCATTTTGAACTACAGAGACAGAGACTCAATACTCCGAGAGGCACGCAAACTCCATGAAGTGCGAATTGATAACGCACAGGTGATGTTCTTCCCGGATTATACCATACAAGTGCAGAGGCAGAGACACTCTTTCCTAGCGGTGAAAAGACGTCTGCGCCAACAAGGCCTGCAATACTCCTTGTTATTCCAGGCAAAACTGAGAGTGATAGCCGGTGAGCGAACCCATTTCTTCACAGACCCTGACGAAGTGGAGGCATGGCTGGACAGTGGCACGGAATCTGCCCCCAGAGCGCCAGCGGACCGATCTGGCGGGCGCCAACCTGGCGGGAGCAAGAGGCGGCGCCGACCTCGGCAACGGACGCAGACGGGCGCAGGCGGAGCACCAAGGATACCTCCACAAGCAGACGCTGCGCAGCAGGAAAAACAAGATGCCCTCCGCCTCGTGATGGAACTCAGTCGTTCCCCCGCACTGAGCGAACCAGCTGGTGGCAGCGGACGGGACCTTCCCAGCGACGACAAGGCTATCTATGGTGTGCCGGATTCTCCAGCGACAGAAGCTGGGCCGGACGTCACTCCTCAGACTTCGGATTACATCGGTTGATCGACTCATGAGACACGACCCCCCTAAGCTCACTATGGAAACCTATGGCGCTACCCACGAGGAGACTGCGGACCCACGTTGTGCAGCACTGGCCGGCTGGAACCCTCGGACCGGCGGGCGCTGCATCCAGCCCCCACTGCACGCTGGGAACCGATAACCGGACCAATTCCCCTCTTTTTCTGACACACACAGACCTGGTGACACTTTGGCAGCCACTGAACAATCAGCCCATGGCTCCTGAGAACTCCTGCTCCACGACCGACTGATCAAGACACGTAATGTATGGTGTTTACTAAATATCTGTATCACTCCCCTGTATATCGCATGTGGCCTGGGCTACCATACACCCCCCCGGAAGGGGGGCAACCCTCATAGAATGACTCTGTAAACATTCGATCTATCGCTATAGCGAGCACTGCATAGCAGCCCCCAGAACTAGACTTTGTTACTCTCCTTGAGAGCATGGACGGGAGCATGTTTGGCCTCCGACCTTTTGGCATTCTACATGTTCATCTTGTTAAATGGCTAATTGTTCCACTAGCCGTGTTATTCACCCCCCCTTCTGTATAATAATGCTTTGGCGTGCAAGACTGAATGTACTCCTGTCAAACAGTGGATGGATTGGATTCGTGGTGGGGGATGCGGGACATGCGGGGAGTGGCGGGGGGAGTGGGTCGGGGAGTTGCTGAAGAACTGTAATGTCTGTGATTAAAATGTGTACCTGGAATGTGAGGGGTATGCACACACCATCTAGGCGATACCAAATTTACTCATACCTCAAACGCCATCATGTACAGATAGCCCTCTTGCAAGAGACACACCTCTGCGAGACGGAGGTCAACACTCTGCGACGCAGATGGCGGGGACAATTGTATGCCACGCACCACTCTTCCTACGCTAGAGGGACACTGGTGTGGATACGTCCGGGCACCCCATGGGCCGCACTGGAAACACTAGTGGACCCCGGAGGGAGGTATGTAGTGCTCAAGGGCAGGTTAGACGGGAACCCACTGGTGCTGGCCTCAATCTATGCGCCCAACACGGGGCTGTCGGATTTCTTGGCGCACTTATCAAACACACTGGTGCCTTGGCACGGCATTCCGTGGATACTGGGTGGGGATTACAACTGCACTTTGGACCCCGCCTTGGACCGCTCCCGCCCTCCACCGCCCAATTCCCCAGCGCAACACGCGGCGCGTGCCCTCCAAGAATGGTCTACGCAATGGGACCTACGAGATGCATGGCGCAGCCATAACCCCGGCACTAAGATCTACTCATATTACTCAGGGGCGCACGACTTACATGTACGCCTCGATAGATACATGGTCACCAGGGAACTACTGCCAGTAGTCAGGGATGCACACTACATGGGCCGCACACACTCAGACCATAACCCCCACCTCATAGACTTGGCCTGGGAAAAACCAAGACCGCCGATATCCACCTGGAGGCTGCAACCTGACCTGTTGCTAGATGGCCCATTCAGGACCTCGATAGGTGCGCAGTCGGCACAATACTTTGAGGAGAACAATGGGACTGCTTCCACGCCTCAGCTGGAATGGGACGCATTCAAAGTGGTCCTCAGGGGATTGTGTCTAGGCACACAGGCACACGCTAGGCGACAGATAGAGACAGACTTGAAACATCTAGAAACAGACCTGCTGCGTGCAGAACGGGAAACATCCGAGGGCGCCAACGCTGAGCTACTGGAAGCGAGGGCGAAACATGACAGATTAGTGGGCAGACTAAAACACGTCAACTACGCTGCTCACTCGGCCCGCACACACCGCTATAGCGACAAGCCAGGCAAACTGTTAGCCTGGTTGATACGAAGGGAAGACCGATCTTCCCCAGTGACGGCGATAAGCCCTGCCGCCGACACAATGGTGTATACACAGGTGGGCATACATGCCGCTTTTGTGACACACTACGAGGCGCTGTACCGGCCGCAACTGCGGAATCCACAGCCAGATATAGCAGCGTACCTAGACGAAGTCACGCTCCCCACTCCGACTGACAGCCAACGAGACGATCTTGGATCACCGCTGGCGGCAGATGAGCTACGTGACGCCATCTTTGCACTCTCCAATGGCAAAGCCCCAGGCCCGGACGGGCTGCCTGCTGAATACTATAAGGCCTACTCGGACATTATCATCCCTGAACTGCTCAGAACATACTCGGCGGCGTTAGAGGACTCATCCTTACCCAAATCCATGAATGAAGCAACATTGGTGTCTCTCCTCAAACCGTCAGGGACGGTACGCTCCTCGGCTCATACAGACCTCTGGCTCTGTTGAACACGGACTATAAGATCCTAGCGTCGACCCTGGCCCGCAGGCTGGCGGCCCTGGTGCCTGCCTTGGTGCACAAGGATCAAAACGGGTTTGTCCCAACGAGATGCACCTCCCAGAACATAAGGAGGCTGTTCCGAGTGCAGGAGTACGCGTTCCGGAACTGGCCGAGATCGGGCTGCTTAATTTTAGACCTTGAAAAAGCGTTCGACTCCGTAGAATGGCCTTATTTACTGGTGGTGCTACGTAAGTTTGATCTGGGAGACGACTTTGTAGAGCTGGTAGGACTACTGTACAGGAGGCCTGAGGTGAGAGTACGCACGGGCAGACTGCTATCCGAGGCCACCCGAGTTGGGAGGGGCACCAGGCAAGGGTGCCCACTCTCCCCACTACTCTTCTCACTGGCGATCGAGCCTTTAACCGAATGAATGCGTAATAGCGGCACACAGTGGGGTATTCCACTGGCAGATGCCACCCACATTATATCGCTATACGCGGACGACTTACTTCTGTACGTCAGAGACCTCGAGCACCTACCGCCGGAACTATCGGACATCTTCCGAACGTTCGAACTGACGTCGGGGCTAAAGGTCAACTGGGCCAAGTCGGGGGCATACCCATTTGCTCCCAACACCCCAGACCCTGAGCTCAGGATCAATGGCGTGAGGTTGCCATGGCACCAAACCACGTTCAAATACCTGGGAATCCACATTTATAGGACCCTCCCAGACATTTTAGATGGCAATTTGACACGAGCCATAACATCCATCAGGGCGCAGATCGCCTTTTGGAAAACTCTCCCCATCAATGTGCCGAGCAGGGTGACCCTAACAAAAATGATCGTCCTGCCCAGACTCTTGTACTACTTTGGTAACATACCAATATACGTCCCGGCCCGCATCTTCAGGGAGTTGGAAACCATGCTTAGAGACTTGATTTGGAACACCGGCAGGCCAAGAGTGGCACTAACTAAACTGTACATTCCAGTTAGCGACGGTGGCCTAGCGGTACCAAACCTGGAACTCTACTATTTAGCGGCGCAGCTGCAATGGGTGGTGGCTTGGCTCTCAGGCAGGAACCATGAAGACACGGCCACAGCTGCGGACACACTCTCCCCGCTGCAGATACACTCATTATTCCACCCGCTGGCGGGCACCAGGAAACGCTCACAGCTACACGTAGCAGTAGCTGCGAAATGCTACACTCGATGCCTACGGCTCGCCAGAACCGTTACACCATATGCTCCGGCGCTCCCACTCCTGGGCACTCCCAGGGCCACGACCGTTGTAACGGAAGCGGCCCTGGAGCAGTGGACACACTCGGGAATAGAAACCATGGCAGACCTGTACGCTGATGGCGCCCTGCTCCCCTTCGAGACACTGGCCGCCGATACGGGGTTACCTGCAGGACAGTTTTTACAACCCGCTTCCATAATCAGGGCGCTCACACAGAAATGGGGAAACATCACTGACGAGCATCCCATACACCAATTGATCCAGTGCATGCACGTCATGGGGAATGGCACACACGTGGTACACTGGCTGACCCAAGCACTGCTCTCCCACACGCAATGCACCTTACAGCCACTACGGGATAAATGGGCGGTGGACAGGGGGAAGGCCTGGACGGACAAGGAATGGGCGGTGGTACTGACAGGCCCCAAAAACATTCCCCGCAACGCACGCTTTAAACAGATCCAGTTTTATATCCTACACCGAGCATACCTCTCCCCAGACAGGATAAATTTATACTTTCCAGGCGCAACAGCTGGGTGCCCGAGATGCAATGCAGAAGGAGCGGACCTCCTACACATTCTGTGGCAATGTCCACGGATCCAAACGTACTGGCAGTCCGTGTTGCCGCTACTGGAGAGTAGCACGGCGATGCCCATCCCGCACACGTGGGAGGCGTGCCTATTGGGCCTCTTCCACAGAACTAAACACAATAGGGTGCCCTCCCGTTTCTGGGACCTAGGCCTCATCACTGCTAAAAGACGAATTACTAAACACTGGAAGCGCGCAGACCCACCCAGGGCAGAGCACTGGCGCACCTCACTGGACAACTGGGCAAAGGTGGAAAGAATATCCCTACACAATGAGGAGACAGCAGGGCTGCGTAAATTCCCCATTGCGGCTCTTTGGGACGAAATGCTACACTCCTTCCACGGCGTATTCCAGACACCAGAAGAACCCGCAGGATGTGCCTCCCCAGGCGGAGAACACGAAGATAGATGCACAACACCAGGCACCGCTGATGTTGGCCAAGTTGCCGGCACACCCGACGCATAGTTGGGACGGGCGATCCCCCTGCGCGCCCCCCCCCCCGCTTCACCCGCGCTACGCGCCCACCGCTGGCCCCGCACCGCCCTCTCTGTTCCACGGAAATGGGTGCGAATCAACCACGACACCACCACTAGACCCCCCCACTGCAGGATCCAAAGACCATCTCATCACACGCCATACACCTCCAAGTTAGGTAACCCTATACCTCCCTGTTCTTATTATCCTCACCTGTCCATCACGACAAGGCAACGTGGGCAGCACGATTGAGCGATGATTCAGCCATTGTATTTCATTGTGCAAAAAAACAATGTACCTTATGTTTCGCTCCGTGATCCATGTATACACTTTCTTCTTTTTCTGAGCCTTAATGTAACGAAATGCTGTATGATACATGTTTGCTTTATCCTGTGAACCAAATAAAGGATATATATTTTTTTTTTAAAATGACCTTTCTACTTTTGGTCGAGCGATCGAGATTGACATCTAAGACCACATTTAATTCTCCTGCCAAAATAACTGGGTCGGGGAAATCCAGCAATTCAGTTAGTAATTTACTAAAAGGTACAGGGTCATCCAAGTTAGGCCCATAATAACTCACTACAGTATAAGTTTGCTCCCTGAATTGAACTTTTGCAATTGCCCATCTTCCATTTTTATCCACCCTGGTTTCAAAAACCACCAGCAGGGGATTAGTTTTTATCAGGATTGCCACCCCCCTTATAGAGAGTTGTTGCTCTGAACATATCAAGTTCTGAACCCATTTCCTACTCTTAAACAACTCCCTCATCTCATCCCCCATTAGATGTGTCTCCTGTAATAAAATGACTTGGGCCGGAGAATCTTTTAAGTATTGTAGGATCCTCTCACGCCTATGACATCCCCATAATACGTTAACATTCCACAATAGGAATTCTATTGATGGCTTCTGACTCACTGTCATTCCTATCCATTTCTTCAATATCCATACTGCTACCGGGAATTAGATCTTTTGCGAAGACATTTTTTTTTCTCCCCTTGCTCCCACACCCGTGCTCTAAAAACTACCCGTGAGCACCGCCCTATCCCACCCCTTGGGAAACCCTCCTTTTTCTCTCTAATGGCCTAGACTAAGGCCTAGAGAGGCCTGATTTTGGGGAAATTAAGAAAAACACCTACCTAATTAACAACTAGCATAGTAAAACATAGCTAGGAAACTTTCCACTAGGGAAACCTGTATCTTATTAGGAAAGAAAGAATCCTGTGTGCATGTGTACCTTATCAAACTCAATAATCACATCCATCCACCTCTAACCAACTCCCGCTCCTGAAATGGACCTTAAGAACCCTTCCGCCTTCTCAACCCTACAAAAGGTATGCATCTTGTTATTATGCATTACCCGTAAACTAGCTGGGAACTTAAGCTGCGCAGTAGCACCTAAGCTCTTGAAGGACTCAATCAAATTCCCCATTTCCCATTGTGTATTTGCTGTCATTTGCGAGATGTCTGATCGGATCTCAAAATTGATACCATCAACTGTTAGGGATCTCTGTTTCAACGCAAACAAATCATGTGATCCTAAGTATGTGTGTCACACGTGGCAGTATATCTGTATAATAATAAAAGTATCAGGAGCACAACTAAATTCCATGTATGTCATGCACTGAAAGTGTAGTTTCACCTCTTGTGGACATTTATTTGCAAGCTTGTATGGCGCTGCGAATCGACTCCCGGAGGAGTATCTCCGCGCCTTTGGCAGCAACTAAAGAACAGCAACTCGTCATGATTTAATTCAAAGCCCTAAACCAGCTAATATTTAAAAAGGAACGTTTTGAGTTTCTTCCTAAAAGGGAAATGTTCCCTGCATACTCTGATTTCCTTCGGGAGTTGGTTCCACAACTTAGGGCCGGCTACAGATAGGGCCCTACCCCCCTTTCTAGCCTTCATGGCCCTAGGAACACATAACAATTCCTGGTCTCCTGATCTCAAGGATCTAGATGGGACATAAGGGATGAATTTTTCAGAGAGGTAGCCAGGACCCTTTCCCATAAGGCATTTATGGATGACACAGCAGATCTTAAACATCACCCTCTGCCTTACCGGGAGCCAGTGCAGTTTGGCCAACAATGGTTTTGAGGGAGTACGAGGCGGGACGTTTAAAACTAGTCGTGCAGCAGTGTTTTGCACAACTTGCAATCTAGCCAAGATACCCTCATTGGCACCCAGCAACAGCTCATTGCAGTAGTCCAGCCTACTTAACACTAGTGACTGGACCAGCGTTCTCCTGGTGAAATCCGGTAGCAGAGGGAATACTCTCCTGAGAAGACCAATAACATGAAAACATGAACCCACCACTTGATTAGTTTGTTGTGTTAGGGTGAGCTCATGATCCAGTTTCACTCCCAGATCTTTTACCACCGTTTTGGGCTCAGGGACGGGGCCAAGATCTTGGGGCCACCAGTCCGGAGTCCATAAACGTTTGGCCTCTCCGAAGAGCATAACCTCGGTCTTGGAGACGTTGCACTGCAGGAAGTTGGCTGCCATCCATCGTGCCACCTCCTTCATCCCCCGGGCGAAGGAGTCACACACCTCGGGAGTCATGATTTTAAAAGGGAAGAGGAGTTGGGTATCATCTGCGTATGATACTGGAATGAACCCGTGGGATCTCATGATGTTAGCTAGGGGTGCCACGTAGATATTAAATAACGTAGGGCTCAAACACGAGCCCTGTGGCACCCCCTTTGAGATCTCCACCACCTCTGATTGGTATGGTTCCAAAATGACTCTCTGGGTGCGTTTACTGAAGAAACTCCTTAGCCAGGCCAAAGCCTTGCCTTCCAGAGCGATGTTAACTAGTCTGGAGGTCATGATGTCATGTGACACAGTGTCAAACGCCGCTGACAAATCCAGAAGCACCAGGACGACGGAGTAACCCTTGTCCTGTAGCATCTGAAGATTGTCAGCGACGGACAGCAAGGCGGTCTCAGTACTGTGCCTGGGCCTGAAACCCGACTGAGAGGGGTCAAGTCCACCCGTATGTTCAATAAATTTTGACAAATACTGATTCACATATCTGTCAGCGAGCTTCCCTATAAAAGGGAGAAGAGAGATCGGTCTCAGATTTGTCAAATCCGACCAGGGGATTGAATTGTTTTTACGAAGAGGTCTCACATGAGCCTGTTTCCAGGCTAAAGGGACTTCCCCGTACACAAAGATAAATTGACTATATGTCGCATTCCAGCCCCCAGATCATCCAGCAGAAGTGGCATAATACGTGCTGGGATGATGTCTGTCGGGCATCCACTCTTTGTTTGCATGACAAGAGCAGTCAGCTCTTCAGTGGAGATGGGTGGGAAAGCGGCAAGCTTCTTGGCCTCATTATCTGTGGTCATAGTATGCAGCCGGACTCCACAGTCAGTTGCAACTGGATTGTTAGAGATGGAGTTTGACGCAAGTATTTTATTATATATGGCGTCGATTTTCTTGACAAAAAACTGTGAAATGCTATCACAGAGTTCTTGGGATTCGATCCCCTCAGTGTCACAGGCAGTGGGCTTGGTGAACGTCTGTAGAATGTTATACAGGGTTTTTGCGTTAGAACCCGCAGCTGATAATTGAACTGCTATATGTTGTTTCCTGGCAGCGCGGATTGCTTTATGGTAGTTTGTAAACGACCTCATAAAGTCCTCCTTATCATCTGCCTTGTGAGTAGCTCTCCATTTTTTCTCCAACTTTCTCATGGTCTGTTTTAGTTGTCTGAGATCCCCAGTATACCAAACTTCTTGTTTTGGGGCTGGGCGGGGTTTATAAGTTCTCAGCGGAACCACCCGATTTATGGTTCTTAACGCAGCTTCACTGAATGCGCTTAAGGCTGAGGTGGCGTTTTCTCCGCAAACTTCCCAATTGGGCTCAGAGTAGTTTTCCCTAAAGTCTGCAGGGACCAGTTTATTCCAAGGCCTTCTAACATTGGCCATTGGCCTATGGAAAGCCTTGACTTTATAGTTAGAACGAGTATAAAACGTAATAACCGAGTGGTCTGTCCAATCAACTTGGTAGGGACTGAGACAGTTAATGGCTGTTGAATTACATAGCACTAGGTCAAGAGTATGGCCCGCAGAGTGGGTTGGCCCCTGATTCTTTTTATTAAGTCCAAGTGTGGCCAAATCTGTTAGCACAGTCTGTGCGTCAGTGCATGTGGTAATCTCACTGTGGATGTTGAAATCCCCCACCAAAATGAACTCAGAGTTAGCTTGCATGTGAGCTGCCAAAATTTCCATTAGTTTCATGGAAAAGGTCCCACATGGAGCAGGAGGTCGATACACGAGTGCACCCTTCCTGGTTTCCCTAGAAGTGGGATTGATCGTAAAAATCATAAGTTCCATTTCCGGGGTACACACAGTTTCAATGACAGCAACCTCCAACTCTTGTTTGAACACAATAGCCAACCCTCCTCCCGTTTTAATCGGGCGATTCAGCCTTACTATTTTGTACCCAGGGGACATCATTCTAGGTCCAAATATACACATAGATAATAGGTCACATTTCCATACTTCATCAATGTGATAGGTGAATAATGTAGTTTCAAGACCCCCCTTGTAAGCACCTGTTATTGTGTGAGCACAACCAAGAAAAGACTGAACTTGAAGAAATACCCACATTGGAGAAGCATAGTTCCGGTGTGGAAAGCAGCTTTACAAAGCATCTTGCGTAAGGTGCAAGTTCTGCAGAGTCGCCACTTCAAGAAAACTCCAGTCACTTACTGTTTGGGTTCTCGGTCTAGTTGTTGAGATTCGAGATCCCCAAACAGCATCAATGCGCATGCGTGAACAATTTGCGGCGCACTTCAACTGTTTTCTGAGTGAGCGGTAGTGTCTCCTCTTGCTCTGACAGAAATTCTTCTCAGCGTTAATCTTTCTGTAAAGCCATTGAGTATTATTTCTTCAGAGTGCTCTTGACTTTCCGAGCGCTAACGCTTGAGTCTAGGTATTTTTTGTTCAATGTATTTTATTGATAATTCGTGTTCCTCAGAAATGCTGTTTCCCTTCAGATGTGATAGCAGCTCAATGTAGAAGACAACAGGTATCGATGTTCTAAGTGTGGAGAGAGAGAGAACTTCAGTGAAGAGAAGTTGTCTCAAGATCCAAGTAAGAATTTATTTGCTATTGTACTACGCGCTTATCAGCATTCCAGTTAGCGCGTCAGTAAGTAGCAAGCAGAGACAGTTTCCACGAGAGTTCAAGTGAGAAATAAAATTGACTTTAGAAATGCGCTTGTCAGCACTCCAGTAGCGCATCAGTGAACAGCTCATAAAAGACTTAGGGGCATATTATCAAGGGGGTTTATCTCCGCTTTTTTGGCTTTAAAAGCCAAGAAAGCGGAGATAAAATTATCTCCCTATTACCAAGCTGTCGCTAACACCAGTTAGTGACAGCTAAAAGGAGATAGCGACCATCTTGGGCCCCGCTTTGCATGTCAGTGATATTTATCACTAATGACATGCAAAGTGGGCGTGCCAAGATGTTAGCGACTGGAAACAGTCCCTAACATCGCTATCTCCTATTACCAACTTTTGGAGATATTCGCGCTAAGCGCGAATATCTCCAAAAGCTAACACCTGCCCTGAGCAGTTCTTAGCCATGTTATCCAATGGGAGGTGGATAACATGGCTAAGAGCATTTGCTCGATAATGCATGACTATCGCTGACTTTTCAGCGATATTCATGCATTGCGGCCGTTTTTTATCGCATTTGCGATAAACCTTGCTAATAGCAAGGTTTATCTGCGATAAAAATCGCCGATGTGCGGCGATAATTTTTGTCTCTAAACAAGTTAGAGACAAAAATTATCGCTAGTTGTTGGTAATATGCCCCCAATTCCTGTCAGATACGTTTGCAGTAGAGTTGTTCAGAACGGCAGTAAAGGAGTTAAGTCTGAATCAACAATATTCTTGACAGAACTACTGCTATGAGAACTCTATTGGAACTCTGTTTATGAGAGATATATTCCTGAGTTGAAGGCTTCAAGTGAATTATGCATTGCTAATTTTGAACTACAGAAAACATTGTAAAATTCTCGTTGCACATTGAAAAGACTTCTATGCATGTGTGCTATCCGAGTTGATCAAGCATTCTTCCAGTCAATTAGAGATACAATCAACTCATCAGAGAGAGGCTATTCCTCAGTGTAATAAAGGTAATTAGGGTCAGAGAGAGAGTTAGTTCATGTTAATATGTCTATGGTAGTTTAGGGACACAATTAATTGGTTGTCTTTAATTGCAGGCTCCAGAACCACACCCAGCAGGAGGGCCATTACCAGAGGCAGTCTCTCTTGTTTGTTATTCCCATTCCCTTTTTCCCCCAAGCTGAGGTTGGTAGCAGTTTATCTTAAGCTGTTCCTAGCGTCGGTTGGTTGGATCTGTGGAACTGTCATCGGCTTCCGAGGAGATCGCTAAACCCCAGATCTGACATGTAGTGCCTCAAGTGGCCTATGTTTCCTGCATCTCAGCCCATCAATGTAAAACTGACACAATGAATAAATAGTCTGTGAAAGATGTTATACACCAATAAAAACCTAGGTAAAATGGTAAAATATAAGTAAGGTATCACAGTGTACTTCCAATCAAAATCTGAACCGTATCATGTTATTGAAATTATGTAAGAATCAAGGCATATAAGTACAGATTCAACAGCAAGGCAAATTCATATACATACATGTGAATACAGAAAGTGTTGTGTACAGGTCTGTAGCACAAAGTTACATATATCAACATCATGTTGTCCTATGCGAAAAAGGCCTATATTGCAACCTATGTGTCAATCAAATTTCAGCAAGACAACTTGCCATACAAAAAGTATTAGATGGTGTATGAATAAAGCCAATTCAAATGTCCATGTTGCTTGTTGAATAATGGCTACTTTTACGAAGTAAATAGCCACACAAAATTACATAAACTAATCAAAGGCTGTGCAACTTTTATATAAGCAAGCAAGGAAATCATAGGTAAAAACAGGACAAATGTATGTTAGAGTATCAAACATGTTGGAACTGTCACTACATGCATAGTGCAAAATGTTTGCAAGAAAATCTGATCCTAATTTGGATACTTTGCATACAAATTGAGTGAAATTGTCATATAGGTGATACAATTATTCTAACTCACGTATCATAGTAATGAATGAATAGGAATATGAATATGAATAAAAGGCATTTATATAGCGCACAGCTACTCAAAAGAGTGTTCCAGTGCATCAAAGGCCCTTGGAGCACACCCACTACATCTTCAATTGCAGAAGAGAAAAGAGAGAAAAGAAGAAAAAACAAAGAGCTAAGAGACCCTCAGATTATTGATTAGAAAGCAGAGTTTTAAGGAGCTTCCTAAAAGTAGCTAAATCTGGCACCTCTCTCAGTGAAGCGGGAAGCGCATTCCAGGCCGGAGCTCCGAGGAACCCAAACAAGGAATCCACCTGAACATATGCGAGAAATTCTAGGGACCGCTGGCAGATTTATCGAGGAGGATCTCAAAGTTCTGGAAGGACCATAGTGGGCAATCCTTCTACAAAGGTTCCTAACACCCTTTCCATTAAAAGGCCTTAAAGAATAACACCATGGCTTTAAATCTGATTTTATTTTTCACCGGGAGCCAATTGTGTGCTCTCAGATGGGGTGACATATGAGCCCTAGCTTTAAGCCTGAGAATGACTCTGATGGCGGCGTTTTGTGCCACCTGAGGCGCTTGAGAAGATATTCTGGGAGACTGAGGTAGAGTATATTCACATAGTTCAATCTTGAAAGACTCAATGCCTGGACCACGGATCTCCTGCAGTCTAAAGTCAAGAGTGGAAGGAACTTCCTCAGCATCCTGAGGACTTCAAAGGACGTTCCCACCACTGATTGGACTTGGGCCTTCATAGATAAGTGATATCTATCAGGACACCTCGGTTCTTTACCTTTTGTTGTGCGGCGGGAGGTGGAGACATATCTTCTGGCCACCAGAGTCTCCAGTCGTCTGACGGTTGGGTGGCAAAAAAGATCATTTCTGACTTTTCCGGATTGCATTTGAGCTCGTTCAATCTTAGCCATGCAAACACTTTTGAGAGGCAGATTTTGATCTTGTCTCCCTCAAAACTCCTCCCTTTGTCACAGGTGAAAAGGAGCTGTGTGTTGTCTACATATGAAATCATTTTAGCTCAGTATGTTTCCGCCAGGACAGCTAGAGGAGACATATAAAGATTGAATAATGTGGGGCTCAGAATGGAGCCTGAGGGACTCCCACCTCCATTCCCGGGATTCCAGCTGCAAAAGGAGGTATCCAAACCTCCTGGTCCCTGTCTTCTAAAAAGGAGGCAAGCCATTTTAAAACTGAGCCTCCGATACCGAGAGTCTGGATCCTGTCCAAGAGCTTATCATGAGGCACTGTATCGAAGGCCACTGATAGATCTAACAGGATCAAAATGGCTTTGCCTCCACCATCCGGGCTTTCCTTAATGTGTTCGGAGACTTCTAATAGGGCAGACTGGGTACTAGGGTTGACTGGGTTGGCTTTAAACCTGGACTGACTGATGTGGAGAAGGCTGTTGGTTTCCACATAGTCAGCAACCTTTGATTTAACATATTTCTCCAACACCTTGGAGAAGGCGGGGAGAAGGGAGATGGGCCTATAACATTCTGGTGTTTTCGGGTCAGCGGACAGCTTTTTAAGCAGCAGCAGATTTTTTGCCAGCTTCCATCTAGATGGCATGTGTCCAGTCTCTAATGAAGTATTACAAATTTTATTTACCACCGGATTAATTGCCTGTGCTATAGAAACTAGCACTTTTGCTGGACTGGGGTTGGAGAAGGAACCCAACAGCAGGCTTTTGATGCTAGCTAGGGAGGCTTCCAATGACATCGGGGGAAATAGCCGCAGCGAAAGGGCGTCCCCTAGCAAGGGCACCATGGAAGGCACTGATAATGTTTCACAGTCCGAGTGCGTGTCCGACCTCAGAGTCTCTTGGATCATCCTAATTTTTTCATGTTACTCATGTTAATCATGTTCATGTTAATCTTCTGGTTAACCATGAAAGTTAGCATGTTGATGTGTTATATGTCTTACACTATGTACAATATGCGCAATGGCTCATATATGTTAAACAAACATGTGTAAGGCAACGGCCAACAGAACCTAAGACAACTGAGTGTAATTCAGGCACATAGTTAATTTTTCAGAGGATTTTTTGCTAACAGTGCAAATCCTGCTGCTTAGGTAAGGTTTCCTTTTTTTCTTGAAACAAAGATAAGCTAATGATAAAAAAAATATTTACAACATAGGATAATCAATTTTCCTCTTCTCCCTGTGTGCATTAGCCACCCGACTGGGGATTTTATTATCAGATGTGAAAACCAGGGAATAGCTGAAACTGATATAAAAAATAATTGTAAAAAAGCTTGAGGTGAATGAACAGGTGAGGCTGGTCCTACCATGTGAGCTGCTTATTTTATTTGCTAAGCAGTGGACTCTTTTATTAGTGACTGTTGACTGTGGTCTGGTTGGATGTTAAGGAGTTGACAGCCTGGCAATATGTAGTGATATAATATCACGATAGTTAGTATCAAATGTGTGGGATGATAATGAATGTATATAGCTCTCCTTTCTCTTTTACCCCATTCAGTAGGTCATTATATGTTTTTAATATGAAATTATGGATTTTTTTAGATTAACAAATGAAAGTTGTAAGATATAAATAATGGCTTGCTGTAGCGATTTTTAAGATCTAAATATTTTGAAATGAATTGTGTTTTGTTTTTAAATATGGTACTGATAGAATACTGACATAAATTCATATATGTTTCAAATACAGGAATTCAGTTAGGACCACATATATGTCTAATAATGAGAGTACTAGTGATGTCTTGAAAAAGATGGTTTAAAGTGATACTATACCATTGAAACACCTCGACGCATCCTTTGCGCAATTCGTATGGTTGACTGGATCGGTAGATACCAAACAAGAGTCAACGTATCGTGTTCCATCTAGCATATGGTTTCTTGACAAATGTGTACTCTTGTATGACAAAGTCTATTGTCTTTTCTTTTCTCTCTCATGATTGATATTAGGTTTGTTATTGTTATTGATATGCATTTATCTTCCCCTTATTAGTATAAGGGTTAAAGTGCATGACTTGTTTTTTGTAAAGATCTTTGAATAAAGTTTTGTACACTTGTAAAATTCTGAATTCTTTTTAATATTGTTTGTTTTTAAAAAAAATTATATACTAGGATAACAACAAAGAATCCTTTTTAATAAACATTTCTACTTATTTCTACTCATGACGTATTTTGGGTTTACTGTTGGGCCTTTTCCTTAAGTTTGAACTTGGTTAACAAGAGATGATGTGTATAATTGAGTAGAGGTGCTTATTTGCTTACTGATTTTGCAGGAACCAAAGGAAATACATGTTTTTTACTTGTTTATGGTACCCTATTCCTTTGGTTAGGCCAAGGGGTCCCTCTCTTTTTTAACTTTTGGGCCCACATGCATCAAAGGAAAAACCGGTTGCAAACGGGCAGATTCTCAGAATCTGCCCCTTTGCGACCGGTATTTTTGCATTTGGGATGCATCATCCCAAATGCAAAAATCGCAATTTAAGAAATCGAAAAATTGTGATTACTTAAATTGCAATAGCATTTAAGGAATAACAAATTGAGATTCCTTAAATGCAATACATTAAAGTAAAAAAATTATCAATTTCGCCACTAGGGGGAGAAAATTACCATGAAGTTGAACTTCATGGTAATTTGCAAAAACTTTGAAAAATGCACTAAAGTGCATTTTGCAAAGTTCTATTTTACACACACACATGCCCTTGGGGCATGTGTGTGTGCAAGATGTACTCATATACAGATTTCAGGGGTGCAACAGGGTGTCTTTTTGACACCCTGGCACCCTTGAAATTGCATTCTCAATTTGCTATTCTCTAATTGAGAATCGCAAATTGAGAATGTCTTCCCATTCATTCCTATGGGCCTCTAGGCCCATAGGAATGAATGGGGAGGTATTCCTTAATTGCGACTCGCAATGTGTGAGCCGCAATTAAGGAATGTTTAGAAATCGCATTTTTTTTTAGCGATTTCTACATGCATAGCCTTTTGCTATTCCTTATTAGCGAATCTTTATTGTTCGCTAATAAGGAATCATAAATTACATTGTTGATGCATGTGGGCCTTGATGTCTTACACTATGTACAATATGAATAATGACTCATATATGTTAAACAAACATGTGCAAAGCAACGGCCAACAGTACCTAAGACATATCTGTTTAAAGTTAAATAAATGTGTATGAAATTGCCTGCATACATAACACACATAGTTACTTATGTCTATGTAACAATGTACCAAATCATTGACTGTTTGTATTTTCCACTTTTCAGGTGACCAAGGATATGTTTTGCATCCATGGATCATGACCCTGTATCCCAATCCCCAAATTGATTGGCAGAAAAAAACCAATGCTGTTCTGAGAAAAACTCGAAATGTTGTAGAGTGAATGTTTGGTGTCCCAAAGTCCCATTTCGTTGCCTGGATAAATCAGGAGGAAGACTTCTGTAATCACCTCCTATGGGCTGCAAGATTATATTAGTCTGTGCAATATTGCATAACATCTGTCTTAAAACAAATGTGGATGGGACAATGAGACTAAAATCTCACATGAATCACAAGAGGATGGTGAAACTGATGCAGATATAGAGCACATAATAACAACAGGTCATGTGAGTCAGGACCAAATTGTTGCAAATTTCTGTGCATAATCTACTAAAAATCATGAAACATTCACCCATGATTTCTGTTCTGTAAGAATAATTCAATTTTCAAACTTCCGAAAATCTTCATGTGTGCATCATTTAAATTTTCCATAAATAGGCTGATCTAATCACTGTCACAGTCATCAAAAATATGTGAAGACTTATCAGACAAATATGTAAAATTCCATGGTAATTTGTCCAGTAAATATCATGAAGGCATAAATTATGTGTATGTGTCATCAGATCCACTATCAACAAATACTGATTGGAATGGCAATACATATGAGACAACATAAATACATGGGCCTCAATGTATGGATCTCAAAAAAGAAATGAACCTGTCACATCATCATAACTTTTCAGCTGTCAACGATTCACAAACAAGTTCTGTTTACATCCTTTAACTCCACAATGTAAAATGACTGTGTGACGACTTAAACTCTGTCAAAGGGTGAAATGTCTTTCAATTAAATTCCCATGTGGCCTATCACTCATAGAAAATGATGTCCCATTCAGATTGAGATATGCAATAACCAGTTGTGTACTGTAGTGACCGTCACAGAGATGCTAGATGAGAAGGCCTATCACCCAATGAGTCATGTAGATGTGTGTTTATCCATCTGTACATAGCCATGTTCAATGTGATCATGTAATGAATACCCCACTAAGGTATGAGGGCAGTATATAGTGGAACATCTACACTAGTGGTGGAGTACACATCACATTTAATTAAAAAGCACAAAGTACCACTACAGCTCACTATGCCAATATATCAATCAGTCAATCAATCTTCATTTGTATAGTGCAGCACTGTCACCTCTAGGGATATCTGGGTGCTGGTTTTCAGTCGAAAAGGTCTTAAGTTTCTCTCTAATATACTAATCATTAGTGAAGTCAAAAGAAGACAAACATTTATGATTACAAAGTGAAATATAGAGCATGCTGTACATAACAACTGACTCACAATCAATGACAATAGTATACTGGTAATCACTCTGAACTAAAAAAGTTGAGAGACAAAGTGGTATGATGTACTCAAAGGGAACTCAGAAGATCAAACCAATAACATCTTAGCATTTGGTCTGGCAACAAGGCATGTTTAATTCTACATAAACCACCAAAAAGGGAAGATTAGCAGTAGTCACTACCAGTCCTGAATTATGTTTGCTGATGTCAAATGAATGAAGCTGTGTGAGTCAAACACGATAATCTTCATACATCCTCATACTAATATATGGCTCATTGAAGTTCACATCAATCCATGATGTTTAATGCCATAGGCCTTGGTTGAACTCTCCATTGAGACATGTTGATGCCAAGCAGTTAAGGATGTTCAGTTCAAATAATACCTGGACAATACACTTAAGCCAAGGGATTATCTGTGAGCCCTCAAGATAGAAAGGCTGGTTGGTGTGAATGTTGTGAGGTCCTCTTGTGGTGCATGAGGTGAAGGAGTTTAGTGTCAACCTTACAAAGATCAAGAACCATACACCAAATCTATACTACTATTATAAAGGAAGAACTTTGAACCTTTGAGGCGGGTAAACTCGGGAACCACAGCGCCAATCCACACACCCGATACATCGCTGTAATTGTCAGGGTGTGCAGATGGACCTAGGCTATATAAATTAAAAATATATAAGTTTTTTAAAAAATGTACGAGAAAAAAAAAAAAGTCCCATTGAAGTAGCGCCGGCCGCGACGTGCGTGCTGACATCAGGAGCGCGGGGAGGAGCGGCGTCCAGGAGCGCGAGGAGGAGCGGCAGACATGAGTGCGGGGAGGAGCGGCGGACAGGCGGGGAGGAGCGGTGAGGAGCAGCGGACAGGCTGGGAGGAGCAGAGAGGAGCAGCGGACATGCGGGGAGGAGCGGGGAGGAGCGGCGGACCGTTGAACTCAGGAACGCGGGGAGGTGCGGAGGATGAGGTAAGGCTCCGGGGGACCCACGGACAATGTCGGGACGGGCGGGGGCCGGGGGCCCTGAAGCCTGATTGCTCCCGGACAAGGTCGGGACGGGCTGCTAGTACACCCATATAGGAGTGTGAACAAGAGTAGTGAAAGATGAACAGACACATTAGGAAGAATTCATAGCCCCTGAGTCACAAATCCCTTCCAAAGTGGATTGTGAAATATTATCCTTTGCACACATTCTTAGAATAGAATTTGTAACACCAGAAACACTTGTAAACAATGAAATGGTCAGCTACATGAATACTTGTGGATGTCATATACACTTGTGCACATAGTATGGTATCACTTTGAGCCATATTCATTTAGTGTTGTGTTGTAGGCGATCGAAGCAAGGGGACACAAGGGCAATTGCTAAACTGGATGGCGTTTATCAAGCCATGCCAAGACACCTTATGTGTCCCTGAGTGTCTTGAAGAAACTAGTTGAACCAAAGTCTGCACTAAATGTAGATATGTGTAACTCAGCAGCAGAGAGGTGTGGCAAAGGTGGAGTGTGGCATTTACTATGCATCCACCCATGGATATTGACCCATCACCAAATTTACAAATATTGCTTGACCATGGAATGGGTCCTACTTGTATAACTCCTCACCAGAGCTGCATGTGGGTAACATACTGCATTATCTCCACCTTCTTTGCACTTTCCAAGTGCACTGCACTCAGCAGCACAAAAACAAATGGGAAATGCCTCATTGTGTTCTGTATGTGCTGGAAGGTGTATCTCCCTGCACCAAAATGTTTTGACTGCAAACCAGGCACCATTGCAACACGTTGGAAGAGTGGCTGCATTGGGGCAAGGTAGACAGAACTGTATCAGCCCTGGGAAAGAACATAAATTCTACTTATAAGGAGAATTATGGAGCATTTCGGCCCTTTTACACACTGGAGGCGATCAAGGTGCTTTGCTGTGTTGTGTCGCATATATTTTGTTTGCTGTAGTTGGGCCACTACATGGCCCTTTTCGTTGCTGCATAAGTGCTACTGTGCGGCCCAGGCCATTCTGTGGCCCTTTGTGTTTCTGCAAAAGTGCTACAGTGTGGCTATGTGCATTGTGCCTCATAGGTCACTGTGTAGGAAACCTATGGGTTGCAGGGCTATTTGCGAAGTACTATATAGGCCACTGCATAGGTACATTGGTATAGCGTTGGACCTTATGTTTAAGAAATATATATATATATTTACATTCATGTTGTGCATTTGTGTAGCAATGTGTCAGAGAAATCGGGAAATGTCGAGAACCTGCCTGTTACACCCAAGAAAGGATGCGATGGGTGTAGCTTCATACCAGGTAGTGTAAATGTTACTTTCACTTTCTGTTAGTATCTATTGGTTGGTTGTGGTGATTTGAGAGTGCTGTGCGAGTTTGGTTGATTTTTGGCAGCTTCTGGTGGAGTTTGTTCTGTCCCTGTGAATTCTATCTTTTGCAGATTCTGTGCCTAAGTGTTGTTTTTTGTCTTTCTAATTGTCTTTGTATTGTTGGATGTTTGTCTAATTTAAGGTAGTAGTTACTTAGGTTGATGTAGTGAATGAAAGAAAGTCCAGTCCAGGTAGTTTTTTCATGTAGGTTTATTTAAGATAAGATGTTAAACAGAGCCCGACCAGGAGCAGCCTCCCTGCTGCTCAGCCCATCCTCCAACTGACATCCTCACTCATCCACCATTTCACTGCCACCTCACATACCAACATTCCATCAACCCAATCACACTTGCTGAGCAGCAGGTATAACACATCTCCCTTTCTTTATACAAATGAACATGAGACAATATGAATGATGCACGCAAAATATGACATTATAATATTATATGCAACACAGGGGCATCAGAACAAATGCAATGTTATACATGTACTGATGGTGAAAATACATGTATAAAAGATGACAAGGGATGCATTTTTGGAAAAAGTAAACACACCACGCAATATAGCAATTCTGTAATACATAAGAAGTACTACACTCACTACTTCTCTCTTTCCACCATGCAAAATAACAAATCACATGCTCCCTCAAAACCAAACCAAGAAAACACACACACACACTACCACACCACAAAACACAAACTAAACCCCAATACCAAAACAAGCTGGCTGGCCAGGTCAAGAAGAAAGTGGTAGAAAGAATACTGACTAAAAGGCGTGGTAAGTAACCAATCTAACAAGAACTTCGAAGCCGTGGAGGATCACTCCACAGAGAAAAAACGGCATAAAAATTGCCCTGCACACTTACCCGTATTAAAGGTAGTATGTGTGGTACACAACTCCACTCACACCCTACGGCATAAAATAATACCCTACACCCAAAACCCGAAGTTAGGGTGATACGTGAAAAGAACACTCAACATCCAATCAAAATGTAATAGAAAATGCAATCCCTAGGGAAAAACACTCACTCTTGAAAAATAAACAGCTTGAACTCAGCCCTTCACCAAAAACCCTAAGTTATGGCGGTACGTGTGGAAAGGCGCTCCACACAGAACACAGGAACATGCATAACTACACCCAGTAAAGTAAAGATAAGAGCTGATACAACAGCAACCAACCCTAAAACGCAAACGCTGCTCTGACAAATTACAAGTCACAGGCAAAACACCTCTGAATACACACCTCTGTACACCGCAGTAGAATAGCATAAGACGCTATGACCAAGTATCAAGCACACAAGCTCACAAAGCAGTACCAGAATCAAAGACACAAACAACTCAAACAAGAAAAACTCATTTAATCTACACATGGCAAGCGCTCTGACACTGATATGACACATGGTGCTCAGAAGAAAAAAAAACAGGGAAACAAATCACTGCAAAACAGGGAAAAGCAAGCAGATAAGCATATACATTTGACAATGTGTCACCATTAAAACGTTCATTCTTAAAGCAGGGGACCACAAGAAAAATAGCACTGACCAATGAAAATCACAGTCACAATTTTTGAAAAACAGGTGTTTCCCATTGGTGAGCAATTCCTCGCCCTAAGTCCCAGACAACCACCCCGAGATGCTGCACAATCACCGATCCATACAGCAGTGCAAGAATACACTAATGAGAGTGGTAGTCTGGCAACAAAAAACCAACGAAGCACCACCCCACAACCTGGCCGTCTCCAAGACGGCAAACCTAGTATCATTGTTTATCCCTTGAACAACTTGCCAAGTTCTGAGTAACCCATGGGTGCCACAAAACAGTTCCAGGAAAGTACCTTGAAGATCTTCAGCATGACGTTAGGAATAAAAAAAAAACAGCACCTATGTAACTGCAGAGCTGTCTCGTTGAAGAAGATGGCGAGTTGGTGAAGGAAAGAGTAAATTGCAGATTAACCAATGCAGAAGTGCTGATTGAAAGGTCGTAAGGTCGTAACATCCGGCAGTCAGGTCCAGGAAACCGCATCTGCCTCGATTAGCAAAGTACAACATGGAGGCACACAGTAATACGTAGAACCGGGTGGCTCTCGGCACATCTGAGCAGCACAGCAAGGAAGCAGAGGAACAATGCGCGAGGTGAAGAACACTGGTGATGCAGAAGTCCCTGCCGCAACACCACGCGAGCCCATGGAACAGGTAAGACCCGCGTGCTCTTGAGACAGCTTGTGCGCAACATTTACAAACCGCAGTGCAGCGGTTTAACTTAGGAAACCTTGTGAGGGCAATAAATAGGAGAAAACATTTAAATAAATGAATAAATAAATGATCCCGCCAAGTGTCCCGCTCGTACCTCCGGTAACTTGGTCACATAGTCAACAAGCACGGGCAGGGAAGCAAGCACAGCCAGGGGGCAGGGAAGCAAGCACAGCCAGAGGGCAGGGAAGCAAGCACAGCCAGGGGGCAGGGAAGCAAGCACAGCCAGGGGGCAGGGGATCAAGCACAGCCCGGGGGCAGGGAAGCAAGCACAGCCAGGGGGCAGGGAAGCAAGCACAGCCATGTTTCCAGTGCTTGGCTATTCTGAACAAACCATTGGTATCCGGCCTGCCACTCAAACGAAAACAACTCCCAGAATACCTTCTATGAGCATTGGTACCCAGGAACCTGCACTAGCCTAACTGACTTGATAAAGTAACAGTGACCAAGTGGTCTCACTAGTGGTGTGACACCTTGAGCCAGTTCGGACCTTTTATACAATCGCACTTTTGACTCTGGGAATAGTGAGTCGTTGACTTGTGACTGCAGTATGCGGCTACAGATCCCTACGCACATCGCAACAGCTGGTAAACGTCAGACAGTATAGTGCTACCTATTGTGTGTGGGAAGAGGGGGTGCACACTGGTTCCAAAATGCTTTGGCATATCTTCAGCCCTGCCTATTTATAGGTGGGGGGAGCCAACATGTTAACAGGCAGAGCAAGGAGCAAACAAACCATAACAACCCTGCCACTGATAACTGGGTGCAGATTATCTCGCTATTGTCTGGGATTTATAGCCCCAATATAACCAAGCCACACAAATACGAATAGCATCAATAATAGAAGTACAAGTACATACATGTATAAGCATTTAATACAAATTATTCAAATATACTTTGATACCTTATGTAAACAGTTCAATAAACAGAGAAAAAAAAACTTACACCCAATAACTGACAAACGACTAGGAACTTGGCCCCACTATCCAATTCATTCAAACTCCTCACCCATACCTACACACCACAAACACAAACCATACACATGCTATTTATTATCACCTACCACACTACATCTCCTTTGGTACCCACAATACACATAAAGGTAAATAATTACAACAGGGGCAAAATAAATACATCAGGATAAAGATAAAAGCAGTCTAGCGCTGGATAGGTTTGTCAGTATTGAGGTAGATGGGTTTCTTACTCTCCTGTTTAAATCAATAGGTTCATACTTTGTCTTGAATTCCTGGCAAATGAGGTTCTCGGGCAGCAAGCTAAGCCACTTGAAAGTTAAATAATTTGAGGCTTGAGGGTCCAAAAGTTATTCCCGCTCAGCTAGAGCCACGCATTTGGCTCGAGCCTTGCCTACCTCTGCTGCATCTTCAACCCCAAGTACCCCACAGCGGAGCACCTGCTGCTTGAATAGGTCTGTGTCTGAAACCTGGTTAGTGGCATATACACTCTGAAAATCCTCACAACATTTACACAGATGCGCAGAGTACAACATGTATATACTCAGTGAGTGGGAAAGCGTGACGATTCAGAAGACAAAGTCTTGTGGGTCAATATGACCCGCCCCCCATTAAATAATAGTATTCCTCTCTCCATGTAGGGTTTATTGCATTATCTTCCTGCAAGTGCGTTGCAGACATTTAAGACGACACCGCACAATCGCATTGCATAGGCCACAGTGAACAGCAGTGATTTTGTTCCAGAAGACACAGCTTTACTACGGCACAAACATTGGATTTGCACTGCAGCAATAAAGCCTGCATAGGTGCTAGTTAATACACGTGCTCCAAATAACCGGTCCTGATCGTGCCCGTTCTGTACAAATTCAAGTCTAATAACGACTCAGCCCATAGATTACATCCAAGTTACGCACACAGCAATTCGGGTCAGGAGCAGGGAGTCTGGAACCCCAAATCCATGACTCCCCGGGTTCTGCGGTCTCCCTGTCCATCCATCGAGCGTACGTAGCATACCCAGTGCACATTTGTGAAGATAGTCCACAGTGAGAAAGTAAACTGCGAAAAATGCCTCACGCAGAATAACAGGAAACAGCAAAACGAGAAGAAACGAGCCAGGGTGTGAGGGAAGAAAAAGGAATGGTGGGAAGGGGGAGGAAGGAATCCCATGAAAGAGTTATAGAGGAAGGCAACCCATAATACACAGTACAAAAAAAAAGGATACAGACACAAACATATATATTTCGAAACTGGAAGGGGGGACGGGCTCACGGACCGTGGGAGGGGGGACGGGCTCACGGACAGCGGGAGGGGGGACGGGCTCACGGACAGCGGGATGGGGGACGGGCACACAGACAGCGGGAGGGGGGACGGGCACATGGACAGCGGGAGGGGGGACGGGCTCACGGACAGCGGGAGGGGGGACGGGCTCACGGACAGCGGGAGGGGGGACGGGCTCACGGACAGCGGGAGGGGGGACGGGCTCACGGACAGCGGGAGGGGGGACGGGCACACGGACAGCGGGAGGGGGGACGGGCACACGGACAGCGGGAGGGGGGATGGCCACACGGACAGTGCAAGGGGGGACGGGTTCAAGGACAGCGGGAGGGGGGGACGGGCACACAGACAGCGGGAGGGGGAGTGGGGACGGGCACACGGACAGTGGGAGGGGTGGCAGGAACGGGCTCAGGGACAGCGGGAGGGGTGGCGGGAACGGGCTCACGGACAGCGGGAGGGGGGGCGGGAACGGGATAAAAAAAGTACTAAAATATGCTGCTTACCTGCTAGCAACTCTTGGAAAGTGAAATCGCGCAGCCCACCCCTGCAAAGCACACGTTGGAAATGAAACCAAAATGCCGATGTGAAAAAAAAGAAAACAACCGCCCACCGCCGCATGACGCACAAAAATGGGCGGGATGAGTAAAAATCGCCGGAACGCCCACGAATCTGCTCGGGGAGTGAGTGACGCATCTCTGTTCCAATGGCTAGCCTCCATTTATGGAGCTAGCCAATGGAACAGAGAGGCGGAACAAAGCCCCAGACTGTTCTCAAAAGATTTCGCCTGCGCCAACGCTGCTGCGCAGCGGATCGCCAGGTGAAACCTAAACAAACAAAGCGATGGGAGCCCAGAGAATGCCAATATGCTGGAAACAAATCAGCGGAATAAGTCCTCACATACCTCTATCCAGGAGGTGCATGTGGACGCATAATAACTGCAGCTATCCTTATAATAAAGTTGCAGCATTCCCAGACAGTTGGCAAAGAACACTGCTAATAATAAGGGACACATAGACAACTGGCAAGTGCTCACACTGCAGTTGTAACAGGCCGGTCCAAAGGTCACAGTAGTTCACTTGAGAAATTCAGGAAAACATGGCAGAAACTGGCATGTGTTCTTCATCCACTTGTAGAAGATTGTTCAGTAGTTCAGAGCACGCAGCATCACAACTTGTAGCACCCGTAAGGATGTAAATAGTTGCAGCATGCCCTGGCTGTTAGGCTGTCCCATGGGTTAGGACACTGGTGGGGCTAGAGGGCACACTGTATTTCTCAGGACTTCAAGTCATTTATTTTCTTCTCTCAGTAGATTCCTCAGCTTTTGTTTCATGTAGGATCAGTTCATGTAAATGTCTTGTTCCAGTCCACTTGCACACGTAGGTCTTTCAAAAATCGTCACCAAAATGTAGTGAATAAAATATAGTCCAGTCCAGGTAGTTTCTTCATGTAGGTTTAATTAGGATAAGATGTTAAACAGAGCCCCACTAGGAGCAGCCTTCCTGCTGCTCAGCCCATCCTCCAACTGACATCCTCACTCATCCAACATTCCACTGCTACCTCTCACACCAACATTCCATCAACCCAATCACACTGGCTGAGCAGCAGGTATAACAGTTGAGTTAGGGGTTTAAGTGGTATTTTTTCTGTTAGTGTGGTAAATACAGATAGGGCTTGTGCCATTGTGGCCATGTATGGTACGGGGTGAGGGAAAACGTTTACAGAGGGAGAAGTAGGTGCATTGATTTGGCTGGTTAAGTACTACTAGCCACAGATGCTGGCTGCAAAGGATAGATGCTGGCTGTAAAGGATACAGGCCAAAGGTTCGGAAGGATCAATGGGAGGGGGTGTGGTGGCACATGGCCAAGGTGGCCCATGAAGAGTGGTCATTTTGCAACATAAAAATAATTGGGCGGACGTAATTTCCCGTGAGGATGATGTGCTGGACCGACTGGGTTTGGAGATCGGAGGCCTAGTACGTTTGTATAGATGCATCATCAGCATGCAGTAATGTAGTTAACTTAGTTCAGGTGCATATCAATATCAATGTTTTGTGTGGATGCCTTGTGATGCACAATGCAAGAGGGCGGAACACAAGGTGGCAGATGTATCAAATTGTCACACAAAGCAGCCCACTTGGCATAAATGCTGTGCTGCACCACAGGGAGCCAGCACTCTTGACCCCAAGTAATGCAAAGCAGGCCTTTGCCCAAATGAGGGTTAGCATTTAGCAATATCCAGTACTGAAGTAGATTTGGGCTTGTGAATGTAATAGGATTCTTAATTTATTGCTGTTTTGATTCACTCATGTGACACAAACACTGCACAATATGTGACGAAATCATCCCATATGGCTAGAGTCTCAACATAGATCATTATCCACACTGCACAAGGTATAAGGTATGTCTGTGTGGAAAGGCTAGTATGGATATACCAAGGAGCACATTTATAAATATTTCACGCAGAACAGCACAGCAATTCACCTTGTTCTGAAAATGTTTACACATGTGTGTATGGGTGTCTAAATATGCCATTACACTGGCATGTCATAGTACGTAGTGTAGATTTGGAAGTGTGTGTAGTTAAATATTTAAGTTTTTCTATTTTTCTTTTGCAGGAGAACATTGCCCATTTACACAAGGTGAAATAACAGCTTCCAGGATATTGATGAGTAAAGCAAGTGTCTTGACTACATGGTTATAGCTCTGTGACGAGTGTGTGTGATCCATGATAGTTGTAACAGTGAGATGTGTATAGGGGTTATTATTCACCTGCCAACAAATCACTTACATTTATTGAGAAAACACATCACATATGCCATCAGATTGTAAAGTAAACAAGGGGGCGTGTGAATGTGAATGTAGTGTCAATGTAGGTGTGTGAAAGTATTCCTGCAGTAACCCACATGAAATATGGCAATTGTTTACCTGTAACAGGACCTGTGTGTCATACCTAACACCACTTTGCCTAGACATTCATGACAGTGTCACCAGGTTAGCCATCACATTGCAATCATTGCACAACAGATGCTGGAAATGTACCAGTTGCATCCAAAATGTAGGTGTTTCTTGAAGAGAATCCATAAAAATGTACAACTGTCATCTCAACATGTGTTTCCGCAGGGGTGTAAGCAATCTGAATGTAATCCAAACATACCCTCAGTATTACCACTTACCTGAGCCTTCATCAAAGGTGTCCATGTCAGACTTATGTAGAATGGATTGACAGTGGCCCAATTACACTAATGCCCTGGAGGCTGCATGGATGTAGGGCATCTAATGTATCGATCCAGGGTTTGCTTCTAAACAATAGCTCTCAGCCTGTCTAATGCACTTTGTCAGGGTAATTGTCCATATGGCAGGGAACTTGTGATATGGCCTAGCAGTTTTACTGTGGATGGCAGCCTGCATATCTCTATCATAAATCTATCTGTAGAGCACGGAGTGGCAATATCATTGGTGTAAAGCCTATTCAGCTCCAGTAGGCCTTACTGCATGGATAAAATGTAATTGGCCTATGTTTGGGCAGCAGGACATATGCACTAGTTTTCCTATATATTGATATATGAATGCGGGCCTGATGGCCAGTATCTCACCTATGTGGCATTTATATCAAGCTTTCATGCAGTGCAAAGCGGCAAGCCACCTTGCTGCACTGTGTGAAAGGAAAAGGGCAGGAATGCACAGTGAATCCATGATACAGAGCTTTCCTGTACTTTCCTATTGGTGGCATACTTCTGCCACCAATAGGAAAGGAACCCTTGCATCATAGTGCAAGGGGGCCTGCATTGTAGGCAAAATAGTTCTTGGCCAGGTGTGTGTTCGTGCCTGCATTAACACACTCCTCAGGGGCTTTTTGTTCCTTCTTTGTGTGCTGCAGAATGCAGCACAGGGAGAATGAGGAAAAAGGAATGTGAGATAAAATCTCTCTCCTGGCTTAGGTTCACCTGTGTACATGATGCATGACACGTTTCCAGGTCTAGCACTGATCCTAAATCTGTGAAGCCATCAAAATGCACCTGTTGATGCAGTAAGACACCCACCCTCCATCTAGTGAATGGCTCGCTGCCACAGATTAAGGCAAATCAGCAATGTGCGGTGTGAGAAGTTGGCCTGGTATATGATGTTCACTATTCTAGTGAGCACCTTGCACCAGTCCAAACAACCCTTATGGTGATGGTTGTAAAGTCAACCTTATAGACCAGCTATCCTAGGGGTAGCATGGACAAAGCAGTCTTAGGCTAAACTCAAGAGGGCATGTGAAGCCAGCTGTTTTACCATATGAAATCCCTTTAATACCAAATGAAAGGACACCACACAAGATATATATTGAAAATATATATGTATTTATTTCTAAACAAACCCCTGAACTCTTTATGAGCACAGAAGCACAAGGGCAAAACAAGTAACTTAATAGAAAAGACAAAAGTTGCACAATTATGGATAGGGTGGGGTGGCCTGTCAAACCATATATTAAAAAAGTGGTATAAGTACCACGACACGTACAATGGTAAGGCCTGGGGCCTTTGGAATCGCTGGGGCTACACTGAACTAACAATAGTTAGGGAGCAGGAGGCCCATGGGATGCGTGTGCAGTGTCTAAAAGCACACGAGTGTACACATTGAAGTCAATGGGTGCGTAAAAGTTATAAAGTTAAAGAATTAGGAGCCTTCCGACTGGAATAGAACTTAACCACTGGAAACTAGGACACTAGGGATGTAAACCTCTACAGGAGCACCCTAGTACCCGCGTTACCTAACCAACAGGAAGCGGGTGCATAGGTCCAAAAGTGTGTCGGGTTTTGTAGTGGAGATCTATGGAGGCTTGGAGTAAAGATGCTGCAGGCGGCCAGAAGAGAAGAGTCCGGGTGGATCCAAGGGTGGATCAAAGATGTAGAGGACCTGAAAGCAGAGGGGACAGAGTCTGGGTCTCTAGCCAGTGACCAGCATGGAACCAGGATGGAACCAGGCGATGTCGGGATGCAATCAGGTGCTGATGAGAAGCTTGTCTCTGCAGCCACGTGGTCCAGGAGTCATTGACGAGAACCAGGATAAAGTCACAAGCTGGTCACCAAAGGCTCTCGCTGTCGGTGGTGTTGGCTTCTAGATTGGAGGCAACAAGCCTTGGCAAATGCAACCCATACAGGAATAGATGTAGGCTTCTTACTCAGGCCAGCAAGGTCTGAGTGGCTGCTTCTTTTCAGGGAAGCAAGGGCCAGTTTGGAGCAACCAGACCAGCAGTGTAGTTTTACGGGATCATTGCCAAGATGGCCACTAGCCAACGGGTAAGTGACCAGGCAGACGCGTCAAGCAGGAAAATGCAAAAGGGCCCCACGCAGAACTCGTGGAGTGTGCAGGGCTGATCTTCGGTGCAGATGCTGCTCGGGGCTGGGGCTTCTCAATCCCCAATGCACAGCTTCGAGGAAGCCTCGAGGGCTGCACAGTTAGCAGGTTGCAGACTTTTCAAGATGGCCAGTCCCACGTCTCTCGTCGCCTCCATGGGTCTCCGCTTTGCAGGGACTGTGGATCGAGCTGTTGGATGTCTGGGAATCCATTTCTTTTCAGGCTTTGGGCTCGGGCTCCGGCATGAGCTGGCGGCAAAGCAAGCTGTTGATCGCTGGATGGTGCCTGCTTGTGCAGGGTGGTCACTTCTTGACTACAAGGGAGATTCTTCAGTTGTCTTCTTCCAAAGTAGAGTGATGAAGGTCCAGAGTTTTGTTTCAAAGTTTCAGTCAGGATAATCTAAAGTCCTTGTGACTCAGCTCCTACCTATATACAGATCTTAGGGGCTGGATTACCTGCTAGGTCCCTCCTATGGGTGGGACCAGGGAAGGGGGCGGTTACACCCATTTCCCTTTGTCCAGTTTTGTGCCAGAGCTGGGGCAGGGAAGCACCAGCACCGGTTTGAACTGGACTATGCATGGGACACCTTGTGTGGCCCAGGCATGTCTCAATCCTTTGAGCCCTCCCTGTCCCAATGCACAAAATCCTGTCTGGGGTGGTGCTAGCACCACCCAAGGCAGGAAACTTATTGTCCAAGCCTCCCTCGCTGGAAGGACTCCCAGCAGCAGGAGGTCAGACTTGTGTCTGTGGCAGCAGCATTCATTTTGTGATGCTGAGGCTCTGGTTAACTTTAAACGGGAATAGTTAGAACAACATGTCTTCTCCCTCTAGAAGGGTGGAATGCTACCCCCATCGCTAGAACTGGTGAGGGGGTATTATTCCAAATCGTATGACACCTTACTCGACATGTTTCGATATAGCCAAATCATAGTTAGCATCTAACCGCAAGAATTATAATGCACTTAAGAGTATATGGTATGGCAATATCCCAGAACAGCTAAAGGACATGGTTCCGAAAGCTGCAGACAGGCTCAGCTCATGCTAGAGCACCATCTCACATAAAACCAAGCACTCTGCCTCCAGGATTGTTAAGGCCTGCCATAGGAGTGATCTATAGGTGTATATGTGTCTAGACATATGGTTAGATATAGGTATACTATATCCATGCAAGGGGTGATTACACCACCTTGCCCCAGCTGAGTGATCAGCCAGTTGGTTCGATTTGAATGGCCAGCCAGGTGTGGCAAAAGATATGCTGCAACCCTGGTAGGCCTTGGATGCATCTATGCCCTGGGTACCTATGGTACACTGTACAGGGGCTCACAAGGTAAACCAGTATCCAATTGGTAATGCACCTAAAGTGCATTGTAGTGAATTTAGAGAGAGAACAGCTCGGCTGTGGGTCTGATTAGCAGGCCCACAGCCACATTAAGTCGAAAACCAGTGAAGCAAAAAGAAAAAAGTGGGGTGACCATAGGAAAGCAGACCCTAATCTACTACACAACCCCCCACCCCACCAAACGCAGGGGCATTAGACTAACCTTGACCAGTTGTGTCTTCATGTTCTAAGTGGAAGTACCTGGAGAGGCCATCTGCATTACCGTGGTCAGTCCCTGGGCGGTGCTCCACTGTAAAGTCCATCCCCTGTAGGGAAATGGACCACCTGAGCAGTTTGGGGTTTTCACCCTTCATCTGATTTAGCCACAAGAGGGGCTTATGGTCGGTCTGAATCTTGAGGTGAGTGCCAAACAAGTATGGTCTCAACTTCTTCAGGGCCCAAACCACAGCAAAGGCCTCCCTCTCAATGGCTGGCCAACGTTTCTCACTAGGGGTCAGCCTTCTGCTAAGAAAAGCAATGGGCTGGTCTTGACCATCTACATAAAGTTGTGAAAGCACAGCTCCCACCCCCAACTCGGAAGCATCTGTTTGGACAATAAACTCTTTGGAGTAGTCAGGACTCCTTAAGACAGGTGCAGAGCACATGACCTTCTTCAGGTCGTCAAATGCCTTTTGACAGCTTACTGTCCACTGAACCTTCTTTGGCATCTTCTTTGAAGTCAAGTCATTAAGAGGAGTCACAATGGACCCATACTTCTTAACAAACTTTCTGTAGTACCAATACAGGCCCAAGAAAGCTCTGAGCTGTGTCTGGTGGTTGGAGGAGCCCAGTCCTTGATGGTCTGGATCTTACTCTCCAGTGGTTGAACCTGACCCCCACCTGCCAGGTGGCCGAGGTACACAACCTTACTCTGCCCTATCTGGCACTTGGTTGCCTTGATAGTTAGGCCTGCCTTTTGCAGGGTCTCCAAAACTTTCTTCAGGTGGATCAGGTGATCCTCCCAGGTGGAGCTGAAGACAGCAATATCATCTAGATATGCTGCGCAAAAGTCATCCAACCCAGTGAGGACTTGGTTCACCAGCCTTTGGAAAGTGGCAGGTGCATTCTTCAAGCCAAAGGGCATTACCACAAATTGATAATGACCTCCTGCGGTTGAGAAAGCAGTTTTGGCCTTAGAATCCTCAGCCTACCTGATTTGCCAATAGCCAGCTGTCAAATCAAATGTGCTCAGAAACTTGGCAGAAGCCAATCTATCAATGAGCTTATCTGCTCTTGGAATTGGGTGAGAATCTGTCCTAGTGACAGCATTGAGACCTCTATAGTCCACACAGAACCTCATTTCTCTCTTACCATCTTGGGTGTGAGGTTTTGGCACAAGGCCTACTGGGCTGGCCCATGGGCTCTCTGATGGCTCAATCACTCCCAGTTCTTGCATTTTCTGCACCTCAGTCTTTATACAATCCCTGACATGGTCAGGTTGCCTGTAGATCTTATTCTTCACAGGCAGACTGTCACCAGTGTCAACCTCATGGGTGCACCAGTTAGTCTAACTAGGTGTCAATGAAAACATATGACTAAAAGACTGTAGAACTTGTCTGCAGTCCTTTTGCTGCTGGTCAGTGAGGCTGCCAGCTAAGGCAACACCATCAACTGAACCATCATCAGGGTTCTGAGATAACAGGTCTGGGAGAGGGTCACTCTCTTCCTCCTTCCCCTCATCTGTAGCCACGAGCAAGCCCATGTCTGCCCTGTCAACATATGCCTTCAGTCTGTTGACATGGAGCACCCTTTGGGGGCTCTTGGGAGTGCCTAGGTCCAAAAAGTAAGTGACCTCTCCCTTTTTCTCAACAATGGTGTGGGGTCCAGACCATTTGTCCTGGAGGGCTGCTGGGGCCAATGGCTCCAACACCCACACCTTCTGTCCTGGCTGGCACTCAGTCAGCACAGCCTTTGGTCATGCCAAGCTTTTTGAAGTTCTTGGCTAGCCTCAAGGTTTTTGGATGCCTTCTTCATGTATTCAGCCATCCTGGAGCAGACACCAAGTACATAATCCACTATGTCTTGTTTAGTTTTTTTGAGAGGTAACTCCCATCCTTCCTTCACTAGACATAGGGGTCCCCTTACAGGATGTCCAAACAAAAGTTCAAAAGGGCTGTACCAACCCCCTTCTGTGGGACCTCTCTGTAAGCAAACAGAAGGCAGGGTAGAAGGATGTCCCATCTTCGCCTAAGCTTTTTAGGTAAACCCTTAATCATACCCTTTAAGGTCTTGTTGAATCTTTCAACAAGCCCATTACACTGTGGATGGTAGGGAGTGGTGAATTTGTAATTTACACCACACTCTTTCCACATTGCAGTTAGGTATCCTGTCATGAAGTGTGCACCTCTGTCAGATACAACCTCCTTTGGAAAGCCCACTCTTGAGAATACTCCCAGAAAGGCTCTTGCCACAACAGGAGCTGTTGTGGTCCTTATGGGAATAGCCTCTGGATACCTGGTGGCATGATCCACTACCACCAGTATAAATCTGTGTCCAGATGCTGTTTGGGGATCCATTGGTCCAACAATGTCTATCCCAACTCTCTCAAAGGGTACCCCCACCACAGGTAGTGGTATCAGGGGAGCCTTTGTAGTGCCACCTGCTTTGCCACTGGCTTGGCAGGTTACATAGGAGCGACAACACTCCTTTGTATCTTCTGACAAATGGGGCCAGTAAAAGTGAGGGACAAGCCTGTCCAAAGTCTTGTTCTGGCCCAAGTGTCCTGCAAGGGGAATATCATGGGCTAAGGTAAGAAGGAAACCCCTAAAGGACTGAGGTATGACCATCCTCCTGGAAGCAAAAGGCTTGGAGTCTCTAGCCTCAGAATAAAGGAGTCCTTCATCCCAGTACGCTTTGTGGGTACATGTAGCATTCCCTGCAGCCTCAGAAGCAGCTTGCTGTCTGAGGGGTTCAAGAGATGGACAGTCTAACTGTGCCTGCCTCAAGTCTGCCCTTGAAGGTCCCCTTGTCTCAAGAAACTCAACCTGGTCAGGTTCAAGCTCTTCTGGGACAGTTCCCTCAGAGGTCTCAAAATCAGCTTCCTGTTAAGGCTGATCTTCACTTGTAGGCAGGGGGGAAGGCACTGCCTTGACCCTACTGCTCTTTCTCTTGGAACTTGGAAGGTACTTGGTCCATTGTTCCAGGATCCAAGACCTGTTCAGTAAGGCACTTTTTGGCCTGTGACCTGGTCACAGCAAGGACATGTGATGATATACCTAACATCTCAGCATGAGTTCTGTACTCCACTTCTGACCACTGTGAGTTTTCAAGGTCATTGCCCAAAAGACATTCAAATGGGAGGTCTGTACTTACCACCACCCTTTTTAGGCCAGTTACCCCTCCCCAGGGGAAATTAACAACTGCCACACTATGTGTAGTGGTGACATTGCTGGCATTGGTCACTAGGTAATTGTCACCCAGTATAACCTGACCAGGGTCCACAAAGTTGGGTGTCACCATTGTGACACTGGCACATGTGTCCCTGTATGCTTGAGCCACTTTATCATTTATCAAAGGTGTCTGTCTGTACTTGCCTAGAGTACTGGGACTCACAGTAGAAGACATAGCCATGTCCACATCACAAACTAGAACAGCCTGAGTTGGTATTCTGACTAGGCCAGAATCCACCTCAGTTCCCAGGGTTAACCCTACTATACCCTTGGATTGATTACTACCACTGCCAGCTGTACTAGGGAGTGCAGGTGCCTTAGGGGCAGTAGTGGTAGGGGCTGAATCTTTCTTGGTGCAATCACTGGTCCAGTGACTAGTGGATTTACATACATTACACCAAGGTTTCCTTTGGCCATCTTTCTTCTCTTTCTTGGAAGTTTGCCCCCACCCACTCATTGGTCTTTTGGGGCCTGGAGAAGGCTTCTGGTCTTTTTCTTTCTGCTCTCCACCCTTCTGGTCTGCCTTTTTCTGATCACCACCGAGGCCCTGGTTTTTCTGCTTAACCCTGGTTCTGACCCATTTGTCCGCCTTCTTACCCAATTCTTGGGGGGAGGTTAGATCTGAGTCAATCAGGTGTTGCAACACCTGGTTCTGACAATTATTAAGGATTTGCTCTCTCATGATCAAATTATACAATCCTGTATAGTCCTTAACTTTACTTCCCAACAACCATCCTTCCAGAGCCTTAGTGGCACAATCAACAAAATCAGTCCAGTCCTGAGTCTGCGTCTTCTGGGTGTCTCTGAACATCAACCTGTACTGTTCAGTGGTTAAGCCAAACCCATCAATCAGAGCACTCTTCAGGACAGTGTAATTGTTAGCATCATCACCACTAACTGTGAGGAGCTTATCTCTACTTTTTTCTGAAAAGGAGAGCCACAAGATTGCTGCCCACTGACTTTGGGGTGCCTGCTGTACTTTGCAGGCCCTCTCCAAAGCCGTTATCCATTTGTGGATGTCATCCCCTATCTTTTAGGGGGGCACAATCTTACTCAGGCGTCTATTGTCATAGGACCTGTCTTTATCCTTAGGGATACTGCTGCCACCAGTGGGTTCTACCCCACCTAACTTCCTTTCTCTGTCAAAGGCAAGTTTCTCTTTGGCTAGGGCAAGTGCTTCTCTCTCAATTCTGAGATTGACTTCCCTCATCCTAGCCTGGTGTTCTCGCCTCTGAGGAGATGTCATTCCCCTCTGAGAACCCCTAGAGGCATTGGAGTTATGAGAATCTCCTGAACGAGATCTCCCTCTCCTCAACCTCTGGTTAAACCCACTTGGAAGCCTGAATGGGGCCATCCCATTCTCATCTCCAAATTGCCTTAAGTTAGCCTGGCTAAGTCTCCTGACCTGGACCTGGCTACCTTCCTCTTCTTCAGACTCATCCCCAACCTCATTCTCATTTCTTCCTCCTCTCCTTCTACAACAGGGGAGTCGGTCGCATCTTCTGAAGAGGGTAGGACATTAGTTGCATTCCCAGTAGGGTCAGCACCAGAGGCCTTTAGAGCTTCAGACTCATCTAAGAGCTCTAGGAGGTGTTGAAGTGTAGGGTTAGACCTGTGCTTCAGTTTTCTTGTTCTACACAAGTGCCTCAGTTCCTTGAAACTGAGGATAGAATATCTGGAGGGCACCTTGTGAGGGTTACCTTCCACAGGTTGGAGTCCACTGGGCTCTCCTGTGCCAGACATTCTCTAGTGAGGTGGATGTGATGCAACTTCCTACACTAAGTGTTTACCTACTAAACCTCTCTAGTAGTTGTAGTCAGGCTGTGCTAGGCCCTTTGCTCTACAACAACTAAGTTCAGTAGAACTTAAGTATTCTAGACTTGTTTTATATGTACCTATAGGTACTTGTATGATCTTTCATATGATATTGCAACGATTCCAATCAGTAAAACAACAGCAAGCTCAAATCCCAACAGCAGCACACCAATGCGAGAAGTTGGCCTGGTATATGATGTTCACTATTCTAGTGAGCACCTTGCACCAGTCCAAACAACCCTTATGGTGATGGTTGTAAAGTCAACCTTATAGACCAGCTATCCTAGGGGTAGCATGGACAAAGCAGTCTTAGGCTAAACTCAAGAGGGCATGTGAAGCCAGCTGTTTTATCATATGAAATCCTTTTAATAAGAAATGAAAGGACACCACACAAGATATATATTGAAAATATATATGTATTTATTTCTAAACTAACCCCTGAACTCTTTATGAGCACAGAAGCACAAGCGCAAAACAAGTAACTTAATAGAATAGACAAAAGTTGCACAATTATGGATAGGGCGGGTTGGCCCGTCAAACCATATATTAAAAAAGTGGTATATGTACCACAACACGTACAATGGTAAGGCCTAGGGCCTTGGGAATCGCTGGGGCTACACTAAGCTAACAATAGTTAGGGAGCAGGAGGCCCACAGGATGCGTGTGCAGTGTCTAAAAGCTCACAAGTGTACACATTGAAGTCAATGGGTGCGTAAAAGTTATAAAGTTAAAGAATTAGGAGCCTTCCGACTGGAATAGAACTTAACCACTGGAAAGTAGGACACTAGGGATGTAAACCTCTACAGGAGCACCGTAGTACTCACGTTACCTAACCCACAGGAAGCAGGTGCATAGTTCCAAAAGTGTGTCGGGTTTTGTCGTGGAGATCTATGGAGCGTTGGGGTAAAGATGCTGCTGGCGGTCAGAAAAGAAGAGTCCGGGTGGATCCAAGGGTGGATCGAAGATGTAGAGGACCGGAAAGCAGAAGGGACAGAGTCTGGGTCACTAGCCAGTAACCAGCATGGAACCAGGATGGAACCAGGCGATGTTGGGATGCGATCAGGTGCTGATGGGAAGCTTGTTTCTGCAGTCACATGGTCCAGGAGTCATCGACGACAACCAGGATAGAGTCACGAGTTGTCCCACAAAGGCTCTCACTGTCGGCGGTTTCGGCTTCAAGATTGGAGGCAACAAGCCTTGGCAAAGGCAACTCACACAGGAATCGATGTAGGCTTCTTACTCAGGCCAGCAAGGTCTGAGAGGCTGCTTCTTTCTTTTCAGGGAAGCAAGGGCCAGTCTGGATCAACCAGACCAGTGTTGTAGTTTCACGGGATCGCCGCCAAGATGGCCACTAGCCACGGGCAAGTGACTGGGCAGACGCGTCGAGCAGGAAAATGCAAAAGGGCCTCACGCAGAACTCGTGGAGTGTGCAGGGCTGATCTTCGGTGCAGATGCTGCTCGGGGCTGGGGCTTCTCAATCCCCAATGCACAGCTTCCAGGATCCCTCGGGGGCTGCACAGTTAGCAGGTCGCAGACTTTTCAAGATGGCCAGTCCCACGTCTCTCGTCTCCTCCACGGGTTTTAACTTTTCAGGGACTGTGAATCGGGCTGTTGTATGTCTGGGAATCCAGTTCTTGTCAGGCTCTGGGCTCGGGCTCCGGCGGGAGGTGGTGGCAAAGCAAGTCGTTTATCGCTGATTGGTGCCTGCTTGTGCAGGGTGGTCACTCCTTGACCACAAGGGAGATTCTTCAGTCGTCTTCTTCCAAAGTAGAGTGATGAAGGTCCAGAGTTTTGTTTCAAAGTTTCAGTCAGGATAATCTAAAGTCCTAGTGACTCAGCTCCTACCTATATACAGATCTTAGGGGCTGGATTACCTGCTAGGTCCTTCCTATGGGTGGGACCAGGAAAGGGGGTGGTTACACCCCTTTCCCTTTGTCCAGTTTCGCGCCAGAGCTGGGGCAGGGAAGCACCAGCACCGGTTTAAACTATACTATGCATGGGACACCTTGTGTGCCTCAGGCATGTCTCAATCCTTTGAGCCCTCGCTGTCCCAATGCACAAAATCCTGTCTAGGGTGGCGCTAGCACCTCCCAAGGCAGGAAACCTACTGTCCAAGCCTCCCTCGCTGGAAAGACTCTCAGCAGCAGGAGGTCAGACTTGTGTCTGTGGCAGCAGCATCCATTTTGTGATGCTGAGGCTCTGGTTAACTTTATCCGGGAATAGTTAGAACAACATGTCTTCTCCCTCTAGAAGGGTTGAATGTTACCCCCGTCGCCAGAACTGGCGAGGGGGTAGTATTCCAAATCGTATGACACCTTACTCAACATGTTTCGATAAAGCCAAACCATAGTTAGCATCTAACCGCGAGGATTATAATGCACTTAAGAGTATATGGTATGGCAATATCCCCGAACCGCTAAAGGACATGGTTCCGAAAGCTGCAGACAGACTCAGCTCATGCTAGAGCACCATCTCACATAAAACCAAGCACTCTGCCTCCAGTATTGTTAAGGCCAGCCATAGGAGTGACTTATAGGTGTATATGTGTCCAGACATAAGGTTAGATATAGGTATACTATTTCCAAGCAAGGGGTGATTACACCACCTTGCCCCATCTGAGTGATCAGCCAGTTGTGTCGATTTGAATGGCCATCCAGGTGTGGCAAAAGATATGCTACAGCCCCTGGTAGACCTTGGATGCACCTATGCCCTGGTTACCTATGGTACACTGTACAGGGACTCACAAGGTGAACCAGTATCCAATTGGCAATGTACCTAAAGTGCATTGTAGTGAATTTAGAGAGAGAACAGCTGGGCTGTGGGTCTGATTAGCAGGCCCACAGCCACATTAAGTCGAAAACCAGTGAAACAAAAAGCAAATAGTGGGGTGACCATAGGAAAGCAGACCCTACTCTCCTACATGCGGTGCCATGCATAACTCCAGCTTACTTATTACATGCAGAGCCACACAAGCTACCATTCTTTACCTTTACACACCTCACTTAGGTCTTTCCTCGACCTTGTCCCCTCTTGCATGATGCAAGACCAATACCAAATGTGTACATATCCGGCCCATGAGTATTATTTACCATGGCCACATCAGAATGAGCGGGGATCACTGGTATGAGGGAAGTGCATGGTTCTACAATGTGACTGAATATATTTTTGCACACCTACACTGAAGTTGCATCAAGATTGATACATTTGCCCCTATGGCTGCTGACAGCTGACCAACGGACTTGTGTATTTGCAAACAGTGAGGCATCCGCGAACTATGAGGGCCCACCTTCGCTCTCAAAAAAATGAGAGTCAAGGAGAGCCCTCATCAATCAGACATGTCCTTCTGGTCTGTTTGCAAACGAGAACAGGACAGCAGTAAACTAAGTGACAATACTCTTAACACAAGTAACACAGACTAGCACTGAGCTATCTATTCAGTGCAGGAAAACAACTATTTTCTGGCAGGCTGTTTGCGCTTTCCCATGCCCTACTTAATGTCTCCACCGCCCTTCCTTTGAGATTATCCTTTCTTTATCTCCATTGTTCCTGTCTGGCTCAGTTCCAGAGGACACTCAGTACACAGAACTGACAAAATCATGTGGGCTTGCCCTTCATTTGAAACAGTGTCTGAAAATGTAGGCCTTTTAAAGTGTAGGATAGCTGTGAATTCTCCAACAAAGTGTTGCCTTTGTGCTTTTGAAGGTTTGTGAGCTTCAGCATATGATGTTGCCTAACACGTGGTCCATTTGCTAAATGTGCATTTAATTATGGGATCACATGAAGAAGCCTGCTATTCTATTCAGCAGAATTAATATGTATTTACAATGGTTTAGAGAAGGCAAGAACTCAATCTTGTGTTCCATCCACCCCCTTATTAACAGCCTACATCAATTAACGCAGTGCGTTTATTAACAGCTGATATTACAGCACTGTAATCTTTTTCACAACATGTATTTGGCAGGTGGAAAAAAACCTCGATTAAAACAAATACGGTTTATAGAGCTATTTGTTGTTGAAAGGACACAATGCAATGTAGCCATATTCACAAAAAGCTAAAACACCGAGAGGCAGATTACTTTGAATTCTTGCAAAGCAGTGTAGCGACACAAGTTGCTGTGCTGCACCGTGCTGCGATATGTTAATTGGAGACAGGGGAAAAGCACCATATCTAATAAGATATAACGCTCTTCAGTTCCCTCCCACAACTGGCGCAATTGTGGCTGCTTAGCACCAACGCAGACACTCTTTCGCCATCATGCAGGGTTGCCTGTGTTACGGGAAGGATTGTTTTGGTGCAGAAAAGGATACCATCCGGCTCAAAAAAATATCCTTAGAGGCATTTCCCTCTTTCTATGTGTGTTGCAAAATGCAGCACAAGGAAAGAGGAATTCAAGAGGAAAAATAAAGATATTTCTCCTTGTTACGCTTCTGTCAGGTGATCACACCATTTTTGGGCTCACTCAGGTTTACAAGTCTTGGTAAATCACGGTGCGCAACAATATATATCGGTGTATGCATGGGAATGCCCAGTCTCCACCCAGCGTTTTCTCATGTAACGCCTACCTAGTGCAATGCAGTGTCACTAAAGCACACAAAGCCATGTATAGTGGCTTTGTGTGGCTAGTAAACATCAAAGGTGATTTTGTGTTGGGGCTACGCCACAAAAAGGATGCAACCCTGACGCAAAATTATAGTAAATCTGTACCCAGGTTCGTAATTACCCGTTATGTTATAATTATCACACCCTCACAGTTTTCTCCTGATAGATTCCAGGCAGTTAAAACCTGGTGAATTTTACTTGGGGGTGCAAGGTCCATGATAAAAGGTAAAACATGCAGAATTTGATTTGTTAAATATCGATTCTGCATTTTATGCCTAATTCGCAAGGTAAAACCTCAGAATAGGTGACATTAGTCACATGTGATAAACACCTCACCCCGGAGTAATGGTATTTACCACTTGTGTTAAACACCTTACCCTATTCCTCTTGACTTGTAATGAGGGTCATAGTTCTTATTCTGAGTCCAGCAACATCCCTGATTCAGCATTTTGCAGCTCGAAATATAGATGCTGCAGGGTTCATAATTTAGCATATAATTCAACATTGTTTAGCATCATGCAGGATTGATTTACCAGGGACGGATAGTAAAATTCAGATTTGTCACACAAAACTGTTGAAATATGCCATCCTGGTACCCCACATCTCCTTAAGGTGACACTGGGTAGAGAGGCAGAGGTAGAGGAAGGTAGAGAGGGAAAGAGGTTCAAATAGAGAAATAGAATAAACTGGGGTCAACTATAGAGAAAGTTCATTTTCCCAGGGAGGCTTTGGAAGGTGGAGACCTTGAACAATTGCCCACTTTGTTGATCCCTTCAAACGTCTTTGTTTTATGGTCCTACTGACTAAGGAGAAGGTCATATCAAAGTGCTTCACATGCTGTAGTGCATTAAACAGGGATTGTGTGACTTTAAAGATGAGCTCCAGAGGAGGAAAAAACTGTGATAAGGAGAACTATCAAAAGTAAAATGACCAGAATACGCCAATATACACTCCATTTAATGACTAAGATGCACATTCAAAAATTACTGAGAAAAGTTGTAGAACTTTCCCTGGAGAAAACAGTGAGACAAACTACAAAGAGACAGAATTCACTCTTCACTGCTAAACTGACTTGTATTGTATTGTATTTTAATTACATTTATATAGCGCTTACTATCCCTGATGAGGCGTCGAAGTGCTTTTCAGCGTGTAGCACGCTACTCCTTTTTTTTGTTTTTTTGTTATTGATTTTTTGTTGCAAGCAAAGCAGATTATATCCATACAATTCATGTATTCAAAATATGTAAGTATACATTCTCCAAGAAATACAAAAAGATAAAGGCAACATAAAGACATATACGGTTCTCATTGGATCGTTTCCCCGTCAATCCATTGTTGTATTGGATTCCAAATTTTCATGCCTAATTGCTTCTTTTTTCTTCCTTTTGTTGCATAAATTGCAATTTCAAATTTGTATCTAGCTAATAAACGACCCCTCCACATCGAGAACGACGGTGATTCCGGACTTATCCATTCCTGAGTGATACATGCACGCAGTTCAGACATCATAATAGATAACAAATTTTGTTGTTCCAATTCTATAGAGTCTTTGGATATGCCAAATAATATTAAATCAGGTGATAGGATTATTGTTTTTCCTATAATTTTTTCAATAAATTCTTTTTATAGGTCCTAATCCTCCGCTTATTAGAAATATAGTCTCTGAAGCAGTCTACTTAGGAATTAAACTAACCACACCAATTTCGAAAATACCTAGTCTAAACTATACCCCGATACTGAAGAAAGCCAATTCAACTTTGGAGAGATTAAATCATCTACACTTATCCCTTCATGGTAGGAATAATGTGTTAAAGATGCTGATTCTTCCAAAATTTATTTACTTAATTAGAACAATTCCGTTGGAATTTCCGTTAGTTTTTTTCAAAGAACTCGAAAAAATCTCAGGAAGATTTTTGTGGGGATATACAGGTATCAGGAGAGCTTACAAGAAGATGATTATTCCCAGAGATAGAGGGGGCTGGTCTGTCCCACACTTTTTATTCTATTACCTAGCAGCTGTACTTCAACATATATCCCTTTTGATTGCTGGTAAGAAAACACCTACATCATTAGCACAATATCCAACGATATATGAATTAGTATTAGGCACTGAAGCTAATCATCATCTTCTAAAAATAATAGAACCAAGTTATTATAAAAAAACAAAATTCAAGACTATAGTGGCTGCATATAAAGTATGGCGAATCACAAAAAAACTGGTTGGCATTAGAAAGATTATAAGATATACCCCACTGAACTCACTACATTGCTTTCCCCCCATATTTAGAGATCAGGTGATGAAGAAGTGGAATACTAAAGGTATTCGCTATCTTTCTGATTTATACACAACTAACTCTATCTCCTTACTTTCTTTTTCTGACCTCCAGCATAAGTATAAACTTTCTTCTCAGGATTATTTCAAATATTTACAGATTTATAGCTTTTTAAACTCATTTTCTATTGATGAGAGACAAGGATTAAAATCGATTTTGCTTATAGATAGCCTGGCTATTAAAAGAAAAATAGGGTATTACTATAATATTTTTATGACCTACCTTCCTGATGATCTCAATATTATCTGCCATAAATGGGAAGAGAAATTAGGAATGAAAGATTTATTGTTAAAAGAATCAATTAAAGCGGCTAATTCCATCTTGTTTTCAGGGCGAACTCGAACTCAACAATATATGTGTGATCTCTATTACACACCTGCCAAGGTTATGAAATGGGGGGTTACGGTTGGTATAAACTGCAATCGATGCAATACGAGAGGAGCTGACACAATACATATGTTTTATTCTTGTATAAAATTAGCCGATATAATTTCTGATATTCAAAAATGTATTGAAAAAATTGTAGCAGCTACTCCTGAACTTAAAAAAGATTAGTGGTGAGTTAGTATAGAGAAATATGAAATTAATTTGAGCGGTGGACATGTGAGTCTGTTAGTTGGATTGAAAAGGATAGTGGGGGGATAAAAGAGGGTCTAGAAAGTTTTCATTGGGAGATCATAGAAATAGGAGGAGGTCTGCGATGAGTAAAGGAGAGATGAAGGGGGAAGAGTTTCTAGAAGTGGATTAGGGAGAAAGATGAGATATTGGATGAGTTTTGGAGGGATACATGAGGGAAGAGTTTTAGAAAGGCTTGTTTGGGAGCTGTGAATATTAAAAGAGGTTTGAGATGATGCAGGGGCGGGGTATAGGAGGGAAGAGTCTTGAAACGGTTTTTTGGAGAATCATAGTAGTGAAATGGGGATTGGGATGAGTCAGAGAGTGTAGGTAGAGGATATATTGAGAGAGGTCTAGGGTGAGACATAGGGTATTGCTTTGGAGATGCTGAATTAGGAGCAAAGTAGCCTACAGACAATAAAGAAGTGTGTGCAAAATACCACACTGTGGCCAAAAACAGAGAAAAAACATTAGAGTGAACATTCATTAAGACTTGTGTTTAGTCTACTGCAAAATGAACTACCCGTGTAACCACATATACATACTGATATCTCACTTTAGGCAAAGCTTCCAATGCTTTCAAACAGTTTCAATGTGGCCAAAACTGCAAATCTTCAGTCAGGCACTCTTCAGAACACCCTCACTTGGTACAAAGACCAAAGGAACCACAAACAAGTTTACCATATAACACAAATATGGGTTTAAAGAAAGATGCCAGTGCATTTTAAATGCACATGTGACAGGGAGCAGGGACACTGGCAGGGCACTACGCTGGGTCTCCTCTTAACAGAACCCCATATCACTTTATGGGATTGTGTCTGTCTGCATAATTGCCCAGGCAGCAGGGTGGTTGAAACTTAGTGAATCAACCAAACCCCAGGATGGAAGCCACGAGGGATCTTCATACAGGTTCACGGATTGGCTGTCCATCCTCCCAACCACTAAACAATGATGGGTGATAGGGGTAGAGTGGGCATGCAGAAGGAAATAAAAGCCTCTTCCACGCAAGTACTAAGAGGAATACTGTAATCATGTGAAAAACTGTGACAATGTAGACAAACACACAGGCAGAATTTAAAGCAGCAAACTCGCGGCCACTTTTGCAACTCCAAAAAAAAGAAACATAACAGCTGTCAGACAGAAGAGAGTAAGACTCAGCCCTAATCACCTAATGTACATTGAAAACTAAAACGCATTACAACGACTGGTATACACTTTAAATAAAAATAATCAAACATGAGCAGTGAAAATAGCTGAAGACTTTACTCCGGGGCAATTCAAACAATACGAATAGCTAAAAGATACAAGGCCTCATTTATGTGAAATGATGCATCGCTGTGTGAAAGCAGCGATGCGTCACCTTGCATCATGATTGATGCATCATATTTATAATATGACGCATCATGTCGCAAGGAGTTACAGATACGTCAGTATTTCTGACGTATCTGTAGGCGCAAAAGTGACGCATTGCTGGAGTGTGACACAAAAGTGACGCAACTCCAGCAATGTGTACTTTCACATGAGCAAGTCCCATGTTAGTGCCTGCGTCAGCCTTATGCCTGCCATGAAGCAGGCGTAAGATTTTGACGCATTAGCGGCCAAGAAATGGAGCAGTGAAATCTTATAGATTTCACTGTGTCACTACCTTGACCCTTTCTTGCGTCAAAACGCCCCCCTTGCATACATTATACCTGGCGCAGGTATAATGTGGCGCAGGGGTTCACAAAGTGACGCATCTACCTAGATGTGTCACTTAGTAAATATGGTGCAACAAGGAGCATTTTTTACACCACTGGTGCATCACAAAAAGTGACGCACCGGCGGTGTAAAAGTGACGCACAGCCTTATAAATGAGGCCCACAGCATTCCAATACAAGAATTCTATTTGCCAGTAGTTCTAGTAAGATTTTAGGAATTTTACAATTTCTCGGCAACCCTTCGATCCTCACCCACAAAAAGTTTCAGTAAGTTGTGTAATAAGATGATTGTCTGTTTCCCTACAGATAATCTAAAAGCTTTGTATGACCTTCAGTATTTTTGCAATTATTTCCTCCCCTTAGAATTCAAATACGCCTTAGTCATTCCTGCTTGCAATAATTCATGCTACTCTATGACTCGAGGCACACCACATTCTTTCAATTTCTAAAGGTACAATATTTTACGCCCACAACCCAGATAACAATATAAGTCTGAAAGGATCACAAAGGCGACTGGTGTGCCATGCTGATCCATTTCCCAGCATCAAAGTGCCCGATTATGACTCCATGCGGGCAGTCTTTTGCTGGGCTGTGCCAAGTTGCTAAGTTTATTTCTAGCAAACTTCAGGTTTTTCTCGTGCGAAATATGAAAAATATATGAAAAATATACAGAGGTGGCAAAGTTCTTTTCAGAGTATGCTATTGCATAAAAATCATGGCTGTCAAAATTATATTGTATGCAAGGGTGATTTGTGTAGAGTTACTTGCGGAGAAAAGGTAAGCAAGGAAAGGACTCTTGCGAGTTAAAACTGCAACATGGTTTCAGAGTACTCATTAAAAATACATATGAAAAGTATAATTTTGTACACAAAATGCTTAAGATATACTAGTGTGAGGCAGTCTCAGGAAAGAAAATCAGGAAAAACCTTACTACTGTTGGTTTGCATTTTGCTGGCACTTTGCAGTACTCGTCCTGTGCAATAAACACTTTGTGCACCCCTTACCGCATGTCCCATAATGTAAAAGCCCCTTCTGAAGATGAAGCTATTCTCAGACCACTAAAATCATGGGTGATGCTGTTGATCAAAAGGCATCCCCCTGCACCCCACCAAACAGGAAATCATCAGCCCAACTTCAAGATTCCTTTTATTTTGAAAATTTTGGAGAATGTTGCCATACAAATGCTAAATACATCCATGGAAGAGTATATTCTTGGTTATCAAAGATCTGGTTTCTCTCCTGAGTGAAGAAACAAGTATTCCCTTTTCCTTCAGTGTGTGGGTAACAGTTTGGATTTTCAAATACTTTTGATATTTCCAAATTATTCCACTTCTTTTGAAACACTTGGCTATCCTGTCTTCTCTCTCATCTTAATGAGTATATCTGGCTGTCAAAGGATTCCTTTTGTTGAGAACCTGGCTAGTGCCAAAGACAACTTTTCTTCATTAGGAGACTTTACCTTGCATTTGGATGAGCTCGGGAATACCCAAGCCTACAGACTTCTCCGTAACCTTCCAGCAATTTAGCTATCACAATGGGTGGTAAAGGACCTATACTCGACCCTGTCTTCTCCAATAATTAAATGCTAAAAGTGCTGGATGCAATCCCAGTAAGCTGGTCGGATCACTTTATGGTTCAGGTTTATTTTAGAAACTCCTTTGTCTCCCATGAATCTCAAGCCAATTAGCAGCAAAAACCAATTTTAGTCTAAACTGCATGTGGAGCATTGGAAACAAGCCAATATAGATTCTCAACCCCTTTGAGACCCAGATCCAATCTTAGCCCATGGGCAGTTTGAATCCGCTCTTGATCAGGTTATACCTTTAAACATTTTCTCCAGGCAAACTAAAGAAAAATTCTCACCTTGGTAGACACCTAAGTTGAAACAACCCTGTATTTAAAGAAATGTGTAAAAGGGCTGAAGGGATTTGGAGAAAAGATGACAGGGAAATAGTGGTATGATGGAATCCTGCATGAAATTAGAATGCATGCATTTACAACGCCAGCATTAGAACGAACATGTCATTATGCCACGTTCCTTTAGCACGCAAGTTGTTACAACAAATTACCTTAGGGGGGTGCTGGACTTAAGAATAGTATAATTTACTATTCCAACTCCAGTCTGTGCAACAGTAGGGAAGGTGTTGGACTTAAAATCCAACATCACTCCACAAATGCTCCCCCATAAAACACGACATTGTAACAACTTTTGTGCTGAACGAATGCATGGTAACAATGCAATTGTTCTATTGATGATTGCGGCTTCATAATAAAGGTTGTTTCCCTGGGGAAAAAGCAAACAGAAATACAGAGACTATATTAGACTTCATCAAGGAGAAATTAAAAGAGCACAAGCTCAAGGACACCCTCTGCTTCTTCCGTCAAGTTGTGGAGCTAAAATTTTTACTGATGACTTCCAATGTCTGAGAATCTACATTACGACAGATGAGGCGGCTTTTTATCAAAGTAATCTGCTGCCCCCCCTTCAGCGTCTTAAGGCAGATGCTCAACACTGGATGACTCTTCCTCTTACGCTTCTGGGAAGGACGGCTCTTTATAAAATTAAGGCGCTCCCTCGCTTGCTTTATACATTACAGGATACCCCTAATTTAGTTCCAGCTCAGTATTTCAAGTCCGAAGTTCGCAATCTTTTGTGGAACAACAGCACGCCCCGGGTTGCCTTCGCCAAGCTTATTAGAAGTTGGTATCATGGCGGTATTGCATTAACGTCCGTCAGAACATATTATTGGGCCTCACAACTTACTGTTCTTAATCACTGGATGCACCGGTCAATTGATGACCCTGCGTACTGGATGAATAGAAACAATATGTTTCCTGGCACTTATTTAAGGGCATTGTATGGAGGATCGAAACTAGAGCCCAAATTCACCCCAGCCTCCACGACCGTCTCCATCTGGTATCTCGCGAATTCAGCACTTGGCTGCAGGGGCAAAATTACACAGGCGTCTCCAATATTTGACTCCCATGGCCTGAGTGTCCTTGGGCGGCAACCTGGGTTTGATAAATGGAATTTAATTCTTTTGTCCAGGGTGGGCGACTTGTGGGTTAAGGGTGGTATGGTATCTTTCAGTGATTTAGAGCGGCAATGCCAACTACATGATGGAGAAACCTTCTGCTATCTCCAGGTGCGAAGTGTACTGACCAAGGTGCTTCCTCGAGGTGAGGAATTGCCGGTGTCTACCCCCTAGGAAGACAGGATATTGGACGACTATCTCCCCAAGAAAGCCATATCTCTCACATGTCATAAAATCCTCAACTATTCACCTGACCCCCTTGACAAAGTCCGTACAAAATGGTGTTCCGATGTGGGTGAGAATTCCGACGAGGAATGGTGGGAGGCCCTGGCGTCGCCCCGTGAGGTTGCAATTTGCTCCTGGTTTATATTGATCCAACTTAAGCTATTGCATAGGACATATTACACAAGCTTTGTGTTGGTCAAAATTAGTTTTCTAGACTCTCTATTATGTTCCTGTGGCTGTGGCCACGTAGGTAAGTTCTCCAAGGCTGTTGGGGGGGTAGTCTCTACTAAGCATGGGCGAATTTTGCGAATCTGGCGTTTGCGAATTTGCGTATTTACGAACTCGCAATCCGCAAAATCCGCGAATTCTCGCGAATTTGCGGATTTTTTTTTTGTGTGTTCGCAAGGGTTTCTGCCAGTTCGCGAGGGTTTGGTACCAGTTCGCAATTGCGAACGTACTTGTCGGCTCGCAACGGTCGCGACTATGTTGTTTCTACGTCTGGTTCATCATCACAGGATCCCAGCACCCTCTGTTTCACCACTGCCACCCTCTGTTTCACCCATGCCACCCTCTGTTACATCAATGCCACCCTCTGGTTCATCATCACTGTAGATTATGGGGGGGAAAAGCAAGCACACCTGCCCTGCTTCAACTGACATGAATTAATTTGGGGTTAGTTTATTAATGTGTCACTGTTTTAAAATTCCAGGTCTGGCACCTGCTTCCTTATCAGTAATTTGCTTTCTGTTGCAGTGCAATTTTTTTTTCCAGGACCTTTGTGGCCTACTTGTAGCTATTCTATGAGCCTGCTGTGAGGGTCAGAGCAGGGTCATACAATTGTTGCAACTAGCAACTGAACTCTGGAGGGGCCCCAGTCAGGAAGCACTACAGGGAATGGTTACTAATGATGAGTTTGAACTCTTGCACCTGCTGAGTGCTTTCAGTTTTGCAAAACTCGTTTTTCTGCAATTTCGCAGGATTCGCGGGGCGCGAACTTGCGCGAGATCGAATTCGGAAGCCGCGAATTCGTGAGAATATGCGATTTGTTTTTTTGCGGCGTGTTAGTTCGCAAGGTATTGTGCGTTTTAGCGAGCCGCTTGTAGCGCAAGGCGAAAAGTTACCCTCCCGGTCGATCAAGGGCGCGGCCATCTTGTTTGCATGACGTATTTCCGTTTCCGGGCGCAAAGTGTAATCTCGCAAAGTGTGCGGCTCGCTAGTACAATTTTGCGGGTGTTCGCGAGGAAAATCTCGCGCGAACTTACCCGCGCGGTCGTGAACGGGCGCGGCCATCTTGTTTCTCATTCATTGCTATTGTTCTGGGCATGCTTTTGGTATCCTCTCTGTATCTCTGCCATCCTTTGCTTGTTTGAAGTTTTTTTTTAATCTATTTTACTTATTATCTATCTCTCTATTTTTCTTGATCTATATTTTTGTGTTTTCTACTACTTTTGGTTAATTTTAAACTACTTTTTTCAACTCTTTACTTTTCTTCTCTTCCCTATTCTATTTTCTTTATTATTTAGCTTCCTTTCTGCCCAGACCATGGTGAAGGGAGCCGGGAAGCATCCCGAGAAGGGGAAGGGTCCCGCACCCAGTGCCCGGCTCCCGTGCGGGCGTTTGAGGGGGGAGCAGGTCGTACCCCGGGAGATCTTCAGCCCGGAGGAGGTGGCCGCACTAATTTTTTATGTTCAGCGCCGCCTCCCCAGGACCATCATGGCAGGCGGCAGGATCGGTAGCAGGTACGGGATCCGGGAGCGCCGGAAGCGGTGGGAGAAGGTGTGCCGGGCCATGTACCACCACTCTCGGGTCCGGCGCACCTACAACCAGGCCACCCACCGCTGGACGGATGTCCTGGACCGTGAATGCGATCTGCTCGACCTGCTTGGCCTTGAGATCCCCGGGCTTGGTGAGTAGTAGTAGCTATTTCTTTACTACTCTGTTTTCTCCTGCTGTGTGTTATTATATTGCAAATTTTTGTTTTTTACCAAGAGCAATAATGCTGCTCATTACATTGTAGGTAATTTATATTTCAAAATCTTCTGTGCATTTCAGGTGCACTGCTCTCCTTCTCAGTAGTGTTGCTACTATGCTTATTTGTTTTCGATTTTGTGTTCATTTCATTGGCCTGTGAAATTATGTATGAGTGTAGTTTAAAGAACTGCGTAATGCTAGACACTAAGGTTCAGATTTTTAATTACCGGCGCATCCCTGCAAAGTAGCAGGGATGCGCCAGTAATTGTGCGCCACGCCACCATCACCCATGGTGCGCCGTATTTACAATGCGGCGCACCATGGGCCCAAAACATCACCAAAGCGTTACGCATCTGTGCCATAAAGGCGGCGCATTGCTGGAGTTGCGTCGCAATGATGGCGCAGCTCCATCAATGTTCTGGGGTGCCCTATCTCCCCAATGCTGCGCCAAGCCGTACATCTGCTTCAAGCAGGCGCAGGGTTTGAGTCACGCATCACTGTCGTTAAAGTGAGTGATTGAAATCTTGTAGATTTCCCTCAGCCACTTTTAGGATGCGTTCCTGCGCGGGAACGCCCTCCCTTGCGCCGGAACGCCCCCTGATGGCGCAGGGCTTTACAACGTGATGCATCTCCCATATGCGTCACGTTGTTAATATACGCCGCACCATTGGGCCTCTTTTGTTCTGCCGCTGCGTCACAAAAGTCACGCAACAATGGAGCAAAAGAGCCGCAAGGGGCTTCTAAATCAGCCCCTACAGACTCAAGTCCAGTCCTTCCTTTGTACACATGGCGATAAGAAGAAATAGTGGTGGTGGATTGATAGTTTGATGTAGTAGGAAACTTTAGTGTTGTCGCTGATCTGCAATCACGATGGACTTTGTCTGTCACTTCGTGCGCTGCGGACTGCTGCCTGCCAATCCTAGGCAAACATTTTTAGTACTTTGTTTAGTGAGTTACATAAGAAGTTTCCAATTCGACGGTCAAGCAATACTAATAACGAAGTAGACCACGTGAGATCGGTCAATATATCCAGTGGAATAGTTGTCTATTTGCTATTTCGCCAAAATATTTTGTTATTGTACTTTTGAAATGTTTGATTTGGTTGACAAATATCATCCATGTTTTCTGGTCTTTTTTTCTTTCATGTAGTACATCAGCTCCCTCCAGGGGCAAGAGGACACAGGAGGAGGAGGAGGAGGAGGGTGCTGTTCAGGATGCAGGCCAGGATCGGGCAGGCGAGGGCTCCTTTGCTGGCCCCAGTAAGTTTTAATTTTAATATAGAGTACTTATTTTTTCCTAGCGTTCCTCATTCGATTTTTTCTAAATCGTCTTTGATCTTCTTGTAGACTGGATCTAAATTCTTATCCTGCCTTGACTATGACTCCCTGTGGTATTACTAGATTATTCTTATTAGTCTGTCTGTGTAGCTAACTAAGATTGCACATTTGGCAATTCCATTGGACTCCCATTCTAGTCAGCAATAGCTCTATGCACTGAGTGCAGTCCTCTGGGATTGTCCATAATGTCTTTTCAAGTCTTCTAAATGTTTATGCTTTGACAATTGCCAACAATAAAAAGGTGAATGACCACCAAGAAAGAATAAGATACTACTTTACTTTTGGTTTGGATAGTAGGACAATCCATTCTACTACTGTTGCAGGGACAAATCTGCACAAACAGAACTATGGACACTAAATAATGCATTGCTTAGCTTATCAATTATAATAGGTGCTGTTAGACTCTCCACATACCTCAGTGATAAGACTTTGTAGTTGAACCCCAAATCTCCTTACTGACTAGATAGTGTGGCAGAGTCATTTAGCTCCCAAAGTCACCGATGATTGATCCCCAATGATGTCAGAGGCACGGACTCATGCTTGCAAAAATTCCAAAACCTTTAGCTCATCCACTCTAGTCTGGAGGACCAAAAACCACAGAGTCTATTTAAGTTTAAAAGCTTTATTAAAAGTAAACACATTTATTAAAATCAAGTTTGTCATAAAAGTAAACGTTTAACTGAAAATGGAAAAGTGCTTAGTGCTGACGATTAATTGGACACATTTCTTGTGGTCGAGCCGAGCTCTCACCTGGTTTGAACTTGATCCTACTCGTGTTCTTAGCAGTCAAGCTTCTGTCTGTTAGGAGAAAAAATGGTGCGTGTTAAAAATAAAAAGCAAGCATTCATCAGTTGTGCCAAAAAGGTGCAACAAGACAACAGCCTTCCCTGGAAAAAGGGACATTTTTACTTTAGAGTAGACAGTCACAAATTATTACATTGTATTCTGTTTTTTTCACATTTCTTTCTTCCTCCTAGACCAAATATTATATAGTAGTGAGTGGTGTATTCTAACATTCTTAAATGTACTTTGTAGGTGGAACATCTGGAGGCGGGGCCAGCGCAGAGGTGCTGGTATTGGACGAGGGGAACAACTCTGGGGAGGAGGCGGTGCAAGTGCCGGACATGCCTGTGAGGGATAACAGGGTGGTGGCGGGCAGAGGTAAGCTTATTGAGATTGAAGACTGCAGAGTGTGCTTTCTGCACGGGTGTATTATAAATCAACCAGGTAGTAGCCTCCTCTAAATGTACTTCGACTTAGCTGTGAAATTTTTGGCGAGAAGAATCCCAATCAGATCTGAGATGAACTTGATGGATGGGATGAATGAAAAATGAAAGAAGGGTGTAAGTAAGTGTGGAAGGACGAGAAATTTAATGATGACTGGCAAAGAAGAATGATATGTGTTTGCTTGGTCCCCGAGGTGGCTGGGAAGGAAAGAATATGGTATGGTGCATGGCTGGGTGAATGATAAAGCAAGGATGGGTGGAAGGAGAACAGCCTGGGTGGGTGAAACAGAAACTGTATGTGTGCATATACTTTGAATGGATGGATGCCTGGATCATGGTACTATCTGACTCTTAGATAGCATATGTGTATCTAGAGAGAGTAGACGGTCACTGGATGAACTAAGTGTTACTTTGAAGAGCATGTAACACCGCACCCGCACGTCCGTTCCAGTGTAGGAAAGGCAAGGAAAAGAAGTTGTAATTTTGTCCAAATACTACCATGAATAGTAGCAGTAGTTTGTATTGCAACTGCAAGCACAGCATATATCCGGTTATTACGGTGGACACTCCCTACCTCTCTTAATAACTTTAGTTTAGTTGTAGTACGTCATTCATGTGTGGGTGTATCACTGTTCACTCAATAATAAGCAAAGCACCTAAAGTCATCCCATATGTCATCAAATACATCCCATGTGAAGTGATAGATAATAGGATTATTTAGCTTCTTCATTTTCCTTTTCTAGTACTCATTTGCACTGTAGGGTGAAAGCTAAATTAATTAAGCTGTAGCCCTTTTAGCAGAGTATTCTCAGTGGCACCCGTAATAGAAAAGTAAGAGCTTCATCACCTGCATGTACTGGACCAGCACAGTAACGCAAGTCTGTCTCACTCATCATGGTGTGCGTCTGTTTTTCTCGGGTGCAAGTTCACTGCGCTGGCATTATGCCGGCTTGCATAAGATAACGTACCAATTTACCTAAACAAGAGAGAAGAAGAAGAATAAGACTGGTGTACTGTCATAGTCGACTGTAATGGAAGTCCATAGTGCTCGTAGAATTTGTTCCTTAAACTCCCACTAATGTTAGAGCTAGGATGAAGAAGTCGGAGGTTACATAGATACTGTCCTCAATAGTTATGTACTGTGCTTTCAATTTGCTACTTGTACTGTGACACAACTTTCTGCTCAATCGTTTTGTGTTAATCTTAAGGAGCATTGGTTACAGACTATGTCTTTCTTTTTTCATATAGTTGCTCCTTCCAATTCAAACAGACCATCAAGGAGGAGGGAGCTGGCTCGAATGGCCCGGCAACAGAGGCTGGATGCCACTGTCGCCGAATATCGGCGGCTGGTGGCCCTGGAGGAGGAGGACACGCAGTCTACCGGTACAACAACAACAACATCCACTGGGACAGCTGCATCCTCCTCCGTGCCCCCACGGGCTGCCAGCCAGTGCAGTGCTCCAGCGGTACGGAGCCGGGCTACCAAAGCCTACCGCCACTGCCGAGCAGCAAAGACAGCAGCTGCCCCCCACAGGATTTGCAAGGCACGCCAGTGCCGCTTATGCCTCAGAGTGTCCTACCTGGAGCAGGAGGTCCTAACCTATAAGAACTTGGTGGAGGGCCTCCGCTTCGACCATGCCACCCTCCGCAAGGAGCGTGATGACCTGGCCGCTAAAGTCAACAGCACCCTGCCGTAGTGTCCCTTGCCCCTTTTTTAGAGACTTTTGGGGGATGGGAATTGGGAGTTGGGTTGTTTTTGGGACTTTTGAAGGACAATCGTTGGGGTTAGGGAGGGTCTTGCGGGAGATTATTTTGTTAGGGCTACAAAAATATACTTTTTGAAACTTTAACTGACCATACCTGTTTTTTACTGCTTTTGAGTCTGGTGGGTGGGGGTTTAACAGTAAGTTTGTTTTCCTGAATAGTCCTAGGACTTTAGTAGTACTACCATCAATCTCTCGTCTCTCCTAATACTCCATTATACTACCTCCAACCAAACGCTTATCTTACCTGTAATTTGTGTTTGAAAGTAGGGCTAGGCCCAGGGCTGGCTCCACGGGAAATGCCGATTAAGGTTGGCAATCCAGGGCGGATGAAATTTCCTCCTCATTGCGGTGGTACTAGTGGTGTGACACAGTGGCAGTTGCATGCCTATGGAAAAAAAGAAAATGAAACCTGGTTTGTCCTTACTGTAGCATTACAACGGTACGATAGAGAATATAGCAGGTGACAGTACACTAGAACAGTGCCACAATGTAGCCTAACAAATGGTAAAGTATTGAAAGTATAACTTGTACTTGTGTTGGATTTCTTTGACATTGGCTACTACTACAAGAAATAGTACTGAAGCTGAGTAAGTCTAGAATATATCCTCGGATTCCTTCACCAGCCTGTTGCTATGACCTTATCCTCCCCAGCAAGTGTGTGGAATTATTGATGTCATTTAGTCACACATCAAGCAAAACCACACAGCCCGGGGGAAGAGGGTTAGGGTTTGAAAAATGGATGGGAATGGGGGTTTCTTTTTGGGTAGGTTTTGTTGAGAGAAAAAAAAGCACAGCATGGACAAACAATAATTGAACATAAAGACATTTTTGGGTACAAAGCTAATCATAAATCTTTTACGTGACATATAGGAAGTGCATGCACTACTGAATGCATTGTTACTGAAAAGTAAGTAGTACTTTCCACAACCATGAATGACAGAATGCGACAGTACAGGGCTACATTAAATTAGGTTTAAAAAATAGCCAAAGTAAAACCTATAGAATGGCTGTAGGGATCAATTTAGAAGCAGAGAGAGATCCAAGAAATGCAGTCACACTCATAAAAGAAAACAATGGATACTGTATCTGTATGTTGTTGTAGTTGTCCTGTTGAATTTGGTAAGTAAGTTGCATGCAGCAAACAATTCCTCTTATTAGCGGCACTCCTCCATTCCAGCTGACACTTCGTCCATCAATGTTGGTGACCAGAAGACACCCTGTCCACTGCCTGCCTGGTGGATGCTGAATTGCGGCTCGCTAATGTGAAGTCTGACTCCATCCTTTTTTCCCCATTGCACAGACTGAAACCCGGCCTGTAATTATTGAACCAAAAACAGGAAGTGATATAATATTACAATACCACTGATAAATAAATATAAGGTATGTACGCTGTGTAGTGCAAAAAGTAACACTTTGATTTTCCTAATAGACAGTACAATATTTTTGAAAGTGCGTACTCTGTCTGAGTCACCTTTTGAAGGATAAATTAGTATGGGCAAATTAATTTAGTGGATCTTTCCCCTCAAGCTAGGTGTACTGTAAACTGTGTTTTAGAACAAAATTAGACCTTCCCAGCAGTGCTCCCACCCAGACCCTTACTAAAGCCAGTCGCAAAAATGTAAAAGACCCCCAATCAGATCTCAAAAAACGAGGCCTAGCAGAAAACTGGTGACAAAACGTACTTTGAAAGTAAAAGTAGGCCCAAATACCCCCTTACCCACCGTGGATTGTATTCAAACCACTTGCAAGCAAGCAAAAGTATCCATAGCCAGCATCGCTCCAAGACTCGAAAAACCCCCCACCCGAACACATGAAAAAGAAATACTGCTAACCCTAACGAGCCCTAAGTTAAGAATAGTGGCAAAGGCTTTCTTTAACTATGCCAAATCCCCCCTTTCCCACCATGGATTTTCTTCAAATGACTTGCAACCAAAATTACACATTCTCACGAGTGCTGTAAGACCCCAGAACTCAGTTGCAAAAATCTAGAACACCCCGAAACACATGCAATCCTGCTGCTAGGGCTAACCCTAACGAACCCTAAGTTACAAAAAGTGCCAAAAGGCTTTTCCTTATGGATTTTGTCCCAACCACTTATATCCAGTATGAGACCTTCCCAGGAATGCCCCAAGACCCGCCAACCCACCCGCCAAAAAGCACAACATCCCCAAACAGCCAAAAAGGAAAATCTCATACTTACAATATTTCTCGGCATTCGGTCCAAACGCGCTGTGCAGCTAGGTCATAACTCCCGTTTTCCACCACAGATTTCCTGAAAAGCAAATGCAATCAAGATTAGACTGTCCCAGCAGTGCTCCCAGACCCCAAAACTCACCCACAAACACCCCGAACCCCCCCAAAGAGCACCTCAAAGGCAAGCAAGTCAGCAAAAACACAAAAATAATTCCGCCTCTGATTTGGTCCAAAGCACTTTTATCCGGTATTAGAGCTTCCCAGCAATGGCCCCAGAGCCGTCAACCCAGGAGAAAACTAGTAGAAGACCCCCAAACAGCCAAAAAGCAAAAGTAAAAAAATGGGGACTTAGTCATTTTCTTTCCAATTTCCCAAATCACTCCGCGCGCGCTCTGCAGCTAGGCCCTAACTCCCCTCTGCCACCATGGATTTGCTTAAAACCTCTTGCAAACTAAAGTATCCATAGCCAGCAGTGCTCCCAGACCCCGAAACCCACCCAAAAACACCAGGAAGCCCCCCAAACAGGCCCCCAAAAACGCTACATTGAGCAAAATGTCAGAAATAGCACAAAAAAAAATCTGCATGGATTTTGTCCCAACCACTTCTATCCGGTATTAGACCTTCCCAGGAATGCCCCAAGACCCGCCAACCCACCCCCCAAAAAGCACAACACCCCCAAACAGCCAAAAAGGAAAATCTCATACACTATTTCTCGGCCTTCGGTCCAAACGCGCTGTGCAGCTAGGTCATAACTCCCGTTTTCCACCACGGATTTCCTGAAAAGCAAATGCAATCAAGATAAGACTGTCCCAGCAGTGCTCAAAGACCCCAAAACTCACCCACAAACACCCGGAACCCCCCCAAAGAACACCTCAAAGGCAAGCAAGACAGCAAAAACACAAAACAATTTCCACCCCCGATTTGGTCCAAACCACTTTTATCCGGTATTAGAGCTTCCCAGCAATGGCCCCAGAGCCGTCAACCCAGGAGAAAACTAGTAGAAGACCCCCAAACAGCCAAAAAGCAAAAGTACAAAAATGGGGACTTAGTCATTTTCTTGCCAATTTCCCAAATCACTCCGCGCACGCTCTGCAGCTAGGTCCTAACTCCCCTCTGCCACCATGGATTTGCTTCAAACCTCTTGCAAACTAAAGTATCCATAGCCAGCAGTGCTCCCAGACCCCGAAACCCACCCACAAACACCAGGAAGCCCCCCAAACAGGCCCCCAAAAACGCTACATTGAGCAAAATGTCAGAAATAGAAAAAAAAATTCTGCATGGATTTTGTCCGAACCACTTCTATCCGGTATTAGACCTTCCGAGGAATGCCCCAAGACCCGCCAAAAAGCACAACACTCCCAAACAGCCAAAAAGGAAAATCTCATACAAACAATATTTCTCGGCCTTCGGTCCAAAAGCGCTGGGCAGCTAGGTCATAACTCCCGTTTTCCACCACGGATTTCTTGAAAAGCAAATGCAATCAAGATTAGGCTGTCCCAGCAGTGCTCCCAGACCCCAAAACTCACGCACAAACACCCGGAACCCCCCCAAAGAGCACCTCAAAGGCAAGCAAGTCAGCAAAAACACAAAAAAATGTCTGCCTCCTATTTGGTCCAAACCTTTTTTATCCGGTATAAGAGCTTCCCAGCAATGGCCCCAGAGCCGTCAACCCAGGAGAAAACTAGTAGAAGACCCCCAAACAGCCAAAAAGCAAAAGTACAAAAATGGGGGCTTAGTCATTTTCTTGCGAATTTCCCAAATCACTCCGCGCACGCTCTGCAGCTAGGCCCTAACTCCCCTCTGCCGCCATGTATTTGCTTAAAACCTCTTGCAAACTAAAGTATCCATAGCCAGCAGTGCTCCCCGACCCCAAAACCCACCCACAAACACCAGGAAGCCCCCGAAACAGGCCCCCGAAAACGCTACATTGAGCAAAATGTCAGAAATAACAAATAAAAATTCTGCATGGATTTTGTCCCAACCACTTCTATCCGGTATTAGACCTTCCCAGGAATGCCCCAAGACCCGCCAACCCACCCGCCAAAAAGCACAACACCCCCAAACAGCCAAAACGGAAAATCTCATACTTACAATATTTCTCGGCCTTCGGTCCAAACGCGCTGTGCAGCTAGGTCATAAGTATAACTCCCGTTTTACACCACGGATTTCCTGAAAAGCAAATGCAATCAAGAGTAGACTGTCCCAGCAGTTCTCCCAGACCCCAAAACTCACCCACAAACACCCGGAACACCCCCAAAGAGCACATGAAAGGCAAGCAAGTCAGCAAAAACACAAAAAAATGTCTGCCTCCTATTTGGTCCAAACCACTTTTATCCGGTATTAGAGCTTCCCAGCAATGGCCCCAGAGCCGTCAACTCACCCGCAAAGAAGTAGAACACCCCCACAAGTGCTGAGTCTTTCTTCATTGGGCGTAATCCAGCCCTCTGCTTTGAGGGAAATAGGAGTCTGGAGGAGGAGGATAGAGGAGCATGTTCTTCTGAACTTGTGAACCTGAGGAATGCAGACTGCGGCACCTTCAAATCAATAAGCAAACAAGTGAAGACAGTTCTGCTGATGGGCTTGTTTTTGTGATTAGGTGATTAAAGTTTGAATTATATTAACTGTGCACAACAAAGAAAGACAGACACACAGGAATAAAAGTGAATAAGGACGAAAAAGAAAGTTATTGATTCATTGTCTCATTTTCAGGGCTCGGTGTCAGGGAATAAGAATAAGGCTTCGTCATCATACTCTGCGAATTCAGGCAGGGTGAGCTCAGTGTCACCTAAAAGAGAAGAAATTCCCTCATCTACATTGCTGTCCACCTCATCTTCATCCGGTGTGCTTTCTCGTACTTTGTAATCTGGTGGTATGAGGTGCTGATTCATCTTGATCATTGTTAACCTCACCACATTTTTGGGCGAGAGGCGGCTCCGTTTGGGAGTTACAATGCCACCAGCAGCACTGAAAACATGTTCAGAAGACACGCTTGCGAGTGGGCAAGACAAGTAGTTTAAAGCCAGGTTGGAGAGCTGTGGCCACAATTCTTTTTTCCCATGCCAATACGCCAATGCGTCAGAATTTACATAGACCTCTGTTGAGTCATTCAGATAGTCCTGCACTATCGACTCAAGGTCCTCCAAGGTTCCTCCACTTTGCTTAGCTGTTGCTGTGACCTTTTGAGAACCAAACCCAAGCAGAGTTAGCCAATCCTCTTCAGCATCCAATGTTACTGTTGTGTCTGGTGCAGATGATCCGGTTGCCGGTGTCTTTAACGGCTGAGAGGTCACTTGTGCCACAGCCACAGGTGCTGAAGTGGATTGTTTTGACTGGGGATGGCCTGCTGATGCTGATGCTGATGTACTGGCCTTTACCTTCAATGAGCTGCCGTTCTCTTTCAAACCTCTTGGCTGACAAGGCTAGCCAACGTTTGTACTTTGTAACATCTTCATCAGCAAAAGGAAAGAATGCTCGGCCTGCCAGCGTCTTTTTGAAGCGTGGATCCAGAATAGTAGCACAAATGTAATGCTGTTCTGAGTGGATCATTTTAAGACGTTCATCACCTTGTAGGCGCTCTAATAATTTCTCCGCCAAAACAAAAGGGTCTTGGTTTTTTTCATCTTTTTGAAACACAGAAGACACCGCCTTCAGTTGGTGCTCCAGCATGTACAACAATGGGATAGCTTTTCCCAAATTACAGTCCTCCTTGCTGACTGCACGCGTGAAGAACTCAAAAGGACGAAGCATGTCTGTCAGGCTTTTAACTAGCTCCCATTGCGCCGCATCCATCCTCAGGTCCTTCTGAGCTGTACCCTGTTTTAAGAAATAGTGATCGAGTACCGTATACTGCTCATACAGACGCTCAAGCATGTAGAAGGTTGAGTTCCAACGTGTCGCCACCTCCTGGATGAGTGCTTTCACTGCTTTCACTGGCATTCAACGTTCATGAAGCAGGCTCCTCAGATGCTTCCGGGACTTAAAAGAATGGCTGAAATGGTTGCACATTTTTCGGCAGGTGTCCACTACCTCGCACGCTGGACTGTCTTTATCACTCAAGAATTTTTTAACAACCAGGTTTATACAGTGCGCCAAACACGGCACTCTGAAATAGTGACCCAGCTCCATGGCCCTAACTACATTGGCGCCATTATCCGTGGAAACATAACCAATCTGGCGTTTTTTGGGGACAGCCAGTGAAGGACCTTTGTGTTAAACTCATCCAAAATGTTTTGTGCTGTGTGACGTTTCTCCAAGCCAAACATGGCTAGTGTTGCATGTTTCCGAGCAGCTTTAAAAACTTGGTCCGGGTCAACACCTGCGTTTAGCTTTGCTTTAACCCCTGAAAAAGAGACCCAGTGTGCAGTGATGCACATGAAATCAGCGCCTGCGCCACTGGTCCACATGTCTGTTGTCAGATGTATAGTGTGAACAGCACTCTTCTGCAAAGCTGCCCCAATCACCTCCAGCACATCTTCATGTAGTGCTGGAACCGCAACTCTGGCAAAATAGAACCGGCTAGGAACCTTCCATTTAGGGCAGAGCGCTGCCACTAATTCTAGAAAACCAACCCCTTCTACAAAAGAAAAAGGGAGAAGGTCCAGAGCTAGCATTTTAGCCAGCTTAGTGTTATACAGACGCGTCAGTGGGTGGTTGCGTTCATATGGCGCTTCTGTAAACAACATGTTTCTAATGTTGCCCTGGACCAAGCATTTACAGGATGATGATGATTTCTTCGACCCAGTTACGCTCGCTGATGAACTTTTTCGCATTGGTGTCTCACTCTCTCCCACACGTCTTCTTCCTCCTCGTCATCATCAGATGAAACATCAACGTTTTCTTGATGTGCAATTTGGGCTTCCTTGATCGCCTGTAGGTGCGCAAACCATTGGACAGTGTGCTGTCTCTTAAGATGACCTCTCTGGCCTCCGGTACCATAGTTGGTACCAAGCTTACCACGACTAACTGCAACCTTACAAATGCTACACATGGCGAAGTTTTCCCTTTTTGGGCAAACACTAAAGAAGTCCCAAGCTGGGGACTTGAATTGTCTGTGGGGGCCGGAGGAGGCGGCGATACTGGTGGTGGTGGTCATGCTGCTAATGCCAGATGAAGTGGAGGATGTGGATTGCCGAACTTTAGTACGTTGTGCACTTTCTCCACCACTAATTGAGGTCGAGGTGGATGGAGGTCCCTTCTGGCGAGGAAGAAATATGGAAGCGGTACGTGTTGGTGTACTAGTTAACTCCAATGATTGTTGTGTTTCCATTGCCTCCTCGTCGACATCATCATCACGCTCAGCAGCTTCTCGGGCTAGGGTCAAAATGTCTGTTTGCTGCATGCCCGCTGGGGCTGCAGTGACCTTTATGATGACTGGGTCGTCGTCGTGAGAGCCTTCATCAGCAGCAGTATCCGCCACTTCTTGTTGAGCCTCATCACACTCCATAACTATGAGTTTTTCGACGACCTTCCTTTTACGCTTAACTACCTTTGTCAGATCATGGTGTGCCTCACTCTCAGACGGCCGTGGTGGTTCCCAATTTTCATCCATATCATCAGAAGGAGGTGGGCTTGAAGAAGATGTAGACACCACCCTTGATCTTTTCCTTGCTAGGGATGTGGAAGACAATTAATGATCATCAGGAGGAGTGGTTTCCTCAAATGATACCTCAGCTTGATTGTCGATTTCCTGATGTGCCCCTACTTCAGGAGGAACAACTATTGTGGGCACTTGTGACCCTCCATGCACCTCTGCTTGCGCATCTCCTTGCGCTGCCTCTCCTTCCACATGTACTTGGGCTTGTACTTGAACATGTGGTTGTTGTTGCGGCTGTGGTTGTTCAACACTCGTCAGATGAGTTACAACAACCTGTGTTGATTGGGGGACATTGCTGCTACTTTCTTGCGATGAGCCAACATCACTGGTCGATGGTGATTAAACAACTAGACTAAGTGCCTCTGCAGCACTCCAGGGCTTGGACTTAAGTTGACATGGTGGTGGTGGTGGCACTGAGCCCAATGGAGCGGTGGTGCTGCTCCCAGCTTGGTCCCCAGCAGACCCCGCTGCTGCTGCTGGCGTACTTTTTTTTTTACTCCCCAAAAATGTGGCAGGCGGCACACCAGTCTCCTTGGTAACTTGCTTCTTCTGCTCCTTACTGGCAACTTTCTTGCTAGAGGAGCTACGGGGAACTTTTTTTGGGGCCATCTTCTTCAGAGCAGGTCAGAACAGCAGGCCGCAGTTGCACGAGTTGCAGAGTTGTCTGTGGCCAGACGTGACGTCGCATGACGTTTTGCTGCACACACACACCGCTGCAGGACTTCTTCCTGGCACTGGTGGTTCTCTTGAGTCTTGTGCACCTAAAAGCAATGGAAGACAGAGGAACATCAGTTCAGTTATACACCCCCAAAAAAATCGAAAAACACAGAAAAATCAGCACAATCCCATGCCATCCATGATGTTTAAATTCAAGACACCCCACAGAAAGACTAGGCACATGCACCACTCACTACCCCTGGTGAAAAGGCCACAACAACAGCCCACAAAAACGAAAATCACAGAAAAATCAGCACAATGCCAAGCCCTCCATGATGTTTAAATTCAAGACACCCCACAGAAAGACTAGGCCTATGCACCACTCACTACCCCTGGGCATAAAGGTTAAAAGCTAGGCAAAATGGTTGCAGACCTATGAACACTGCCTGCATTCAAAATGGCCCCCTCCCTCCCAGCACATGGCCAGGGCCTGTAGCAGCACTCAAAATGGCCCCCACCCACATGGCCTGTCCCCATGAACACCCCAAAAAATCGAAAAACACAGAAAATCAGCACAATCCCATGCCATCCAGGCCCTCCATGACGTTTAAATTCAAGACACCCCACAGAAAGACTAGGCACATGCACCACTCACTACCCCTGGTGAAAAGGCCACAACAACAGCCCAAAAAAACGAAAATCACAGAAAAATCAGCACAATCCCAAGCCCTCCATGATTTTTAAATTCAAGACACCCCACAGAAAGACTAGGCCTATGCACGACTCACTACCCCTGGGCATTAAGGTTGAAAGCTAGGCAAAATGGTTGCACACCTAAGAAAACTGCCTGCATTCAAAATGGCCCCCTCCCTCCCAGCACATGGCCAGGGCCTGTAGCAGCACTCAAAATGGCCCCCACCCACATGGCCTGTCCCCATGAACACCCCAAAAAATCGAAATACACAGAAAAATCAGCACAATCCAATGCCATCCAGGCCCTCCATGATGTTTAAATTCAAGACACCCCACAGAAAGACTAAGCACATGCACCACTCACTACCCCTGGTGAAAAGGCCACAACAACAGCCCAAAAAAACGAAAATCACAGAAAAATCAGCACAATCCCAAGCCCTCCATGATGTTTAAATTCAAGACACCCCACAGAAAGACTAGGCCTATGCACCACTCACTACCCCTGGGCATAAAGGTTGAAAGCTAGGCAAAATGGTTGCACACCTAAGAACACTGCCTGCATTCAAAATGGCCCCCTCCCTCCCAGCACATGGCCAGGGCCTATAGCAGCACTCAAAAGGGCCCCCACCCACATGGCCTGTCCTCATGAACACCCCAAAAAATCGAAAAACACAGAAAAATCAGCACAATCCAATGCCATCCAGGCCCTCCATGATGTTTAAAGTCAAGACACCCCACAGAAAGACTAGGCACATGCACCACTCCCTACCCCTGGTGAAAAGGCCACAACAACAGCCCAAAAAAACGAAAATCACAGAAAAATCAGCACAACCCAAGCCATCCAGGCCCTCCATGATGTTTTTATTAAAGAGGCCCCACAGAAAGACTCAGTCCACCCACCACTGAGTACCCCTGGGCAAAAGGCCCCAACAACAGCCCAAAAATCGAGAATTACAAAATTGTAGTTGCAGCAACTGTAATGCCCCAAACAAACTTACTTATGAAATTTCTAATCCAAAAGTGATCCAAAGAAAGTCAAAAAGGCCTCAAATCCAAATATCCAGCAGCATCCATAAAAAGTAATCCTTCCAGGTGAAGAATCCGAATGAAAGTGACCAGCACATGAAGAAAGCACTGGGAGGAGCCTGCTGGACAGGAACAGGAAGTTGGAGACTGTGGGGCACTTCCTTCCTCCCCCCCCCCAAAAAATGGACTCCTTGCAAAAAAAAGTTCAGGCAAATGTCAACTTGAGGAGTTATTCTGATAAAAATCATCATTTTCAGAAGGTTTAGGCTGCTTGCTGGTGGATTTCTTGTGCAGAATTGCAAATTTTGTATTTTCGCGAGTGCGAGATTGTTGCTACCCGCCGCATGTACGGGTTCGCGATTGCGACACGTGATCACGGCGTACTCGCGTTGACAAACTCTCGCTGTGCAAGGTGGCGAGCGCGATGACGTAATCACGGTCGCCAAACACCCGCGGGATCTCGCAGCAAGATCCAAAATGGCGCAGCACTCGCAAAATATCGAGAAAAACAACTCGGCAAATGCTGAATGACGGTAAGTGAATGCCGCGCGCCGCAAAATTGTATCACCAAGGAAAAAAAAATCCGCTGCGTGCGAATTTGCGGATTTTCGGTAAATTCGCGAGCGTTCGCGGATTGCGAATTTACCGAAAATCAGCAAAATCGGCGAGCGGAACGGATTTTCCGCCCATGCTTAGTCTCTACTTTATCTCAGACTTGCGTGAAGGTGGTGGAGGCTACCCCGAGGTTGTATCTCTTGAACAATTGGGACGCCACTGATCAGTCTAGACCTGAGCAACTGTGGGTCACTTTGGGTTGTATGGTGGCTAAACACAACATCGCCAGATCTTGGAAGAGAGGGGTGGATTTGAAATGTGCTGATTGGGAGTCCGACATGGACTGTGCATGCAGGTTGAGAGAGTGATATATGAAAGTATAAGTTTCCTAGGTAAATGGATGAAAATATGGGCCCCCTGGAACAAGAACAGAGGCTGGATGTGGGCTCCTTTCGCTAACTCTTCTCCATTTGCTGTCGATAATGAATCATTGTAATTATGCATCGTCGGGATTATTTGCAAATATGAATCCTTCACTTAGGCTCCACTCTGATATGCTGTTTGTAATGTCCAAAATTATTTTAGTTGACCACTCTTCAATTTATTTTGTGTATTTCAATGATGGTATGTTTTGTATTTGGTTGATTTGTGTGAAATCATATTGTTTGTCTTTTCAAAACACAGAATAAAAAAAAGAGCACAGGCAGGACAGACAGGAGAATCAAAGACATCTATGCTATGTTTCACCACTCTTCCCCTAATCACATCTCTACCACCAATGATGACCAGGCACATTACACTCAAAGCAGGCTCTTGGAATACCTCGTCCTGACCCCAGATAACCACACAGAGATCTTGAACCAGGTCAAGTCGGGTTTTCCCAATGAACTGCCCCCCACCCCACGAATTTTAGCCAGAGCCTTGGACTCGTTACTCCCATCTCTGCTTAAATTGGTAAATCTTTCTGTTACTACAGTATGCGTTCCATTGGCTTTGAAGCATGCCATGGTTAAAGCTTTGCTAGAAAAGCCTAATCTGGATTATTTGATGCTAGGAAATTACTGTCCCATTTCCCTAGGGATTAGGAAAATACTAGAAAGTCATTAATTACTGCATGAGAGTCAGAACGGATTTTGACCTTTCCATGGCACAGAGACTGCTCTTCTGGCAGTGGTCGAGGAATCCAAAAGATTACTTGTCCAGGGAAGCTCAGCCACTTTCATTTGGCTTGTCCTTAGTTCTGCATTATATACAGTAAACTATTAAATCCTTGTGAAAAGACGTGTGTATGTTGGATTATCAGAAAAAACTCTCTCTTGGTTTCAGTCCTTCCTTAAATATTGGACGTTTCAGATTACTAAAGACAGTTGCACATCTGTTAGTTTCCTTTTAAAATGCAGGAGTACTTCAAATCTCCTCCCTGAGGCTGACTCAGTTTAATGTATATATAAGGCCACTTGCAGATATCGTCCTTCCCTATGGGATCTCAATAGTCACTTATGCTGATGATGTGCAACTACTCTTCTCCTTGACTCAAAAGCAAGATTCCCCTCCTTTATCTCCTTTATCTCTAGGCCCCTGCTTCAAGAAGGTAGCTAGCTGAATGCAAAATTCATGTCTCAAGCTAAACTGGGACAAAACTGGGCTCATGCTGTTGGGAAACAACTTGGATATGAGACTAGATTGCCCCAGCTATCTAGCCCCTCCTCTACAGCCTAAACATGTTACCAAGAGCCTTTATCCAGGGGGGAACCATAGGTGCCGCCCAGGCCCCATAGTGGAGGACCAGGGAATGGGTCCCTGCTAGGGACCCCAAAGTCACATTCAGCCTGCCTTTTCATGGTGAGTGAACCGCCATGAAAGGGCAGGAGGAAAGGGACATTGTAATCCCTACGGCGATGCCTGAGCAGGCACCGCCATCATTGCAGAGAATATGAGTCCGACCGCTGCACTAACAGGATCCTTCCCCCCAACAGCTCTGTTGAACTCTTGTTTTGGGAAGCGCTACTTGAACTGAGTATACGAGCGCTTTCTAACTGTTAATTTGTAGCTCTTCGAAAACCTGTTTCCTGAAGCACTTGGTCATTGAAGTTATTTTCAGAAGCATTAGCAATTCAGTTTTGGGGCTCTGGTTTTCCGTCTCTTGACAATTCGAGCCTGGCTACAATTCTATGAACGTAATATGAATTTACCACATCGAGTTCCTTTTGAGTTCAACGGACAATTAGTACGAAGAGCACATCCTTAGAAATCGTCTGTTTAATACACTGAGACATTCGAAGCTTGAGGTTCCAGCAAGATCCTTCCAAACTGCAGGCAGTTCCACTTGGTAGTGTTTAGGGGTATAATGCATGCGCATGTAGGTTATATCCTTATTCCCAAGGGTTGTTGTTAGCCTATTCGTCATGAGCTGCCGAACCTTCAATTCCACCAGCACTGCAAGTTATTTCTTCAATGTCTTAAGAGAGAAGCACACTCCACACCCAACTCAGGTATTCATAAGTGCGAAAACAGAATTAGAGTAGGAATGCCAAGACTTATGGGAATGTATTAATGTTGTGCTCCTCTTACAGGTATCTGAAAAGCAAATAAGAAGCTAGAAGACACCAGGGTGTGGCAGTCTCTCTTGTTTGTTATCCACTTCCCCTTTCCCTTTCATTCCTGAGCTCCTCTGGGACCAGGGTTGTAGGGGCATTGGGAGTTATTCGTCTGAAGACCCTCTCCAGATCGTTCCCACAGAATACTGAAGTTCAGGTACGGTCCTCTTGACAGATTGAAGTGCCTAAAAATAACGCCTTCTGTCTGGACGAGATGGCTGAGGGTTGGGATGTTAAGGCTTTGACTTCACTCCTAGAAAGTATGCAGAAACAGTTGATTGAGACTCAGGAGGAGGTTAAAAAGTCTAACTTGGAGACAAGTTATTCACGTCAGAGACTTGATGAGATAGCCATTAGTCCTAGTCCTAGTTTTGAAAGATCCAAGTTTCAGGGTTTTGCTCCTTCCTCGTCCTCTACTGAGATGACGACTCAGGTGGTGCATGCAATGTCGCCTACAATTCCTTTGGCCCCCCCCGAACGATTTCAGGGAGATCCTCATAAGGCCCAAATTTTCCTGACACAGTGCTCATTGCATTTTTTGTGCAAACCCATTCTGTTCAAAGAGGATCAGTCTAAAGTGGCTTTCGTATTGTCTTATTTGAGTGGGGATGCCGCGGCCTGGTCGTTGCCCTTGGTATCTTCTAATGACCCGATGCTTTACAAGTTTGACGACTTCCTGGCAGAATTCTTACGAATGTTCGATAGAAGAACTATTTCCCAAACTACAGAAAATGAGCTGTTGGATTTAAAGCAGGGGAACAGGGAGTTGGTGGCGTACTTAGCCCATTTTAACAAGCTTATTGTGGAAACTAATTGGCCAGTGGCCAGGAGAGTGGCTATATTCTATAGAGGGCTTAAGGACGAACTCAAGGATGGTTTAGCCCAGATCCCGAAGAGACCTACTGACTTATCAGAATTAATTGATTTGGTTTTGCACATTGATCAGCGGCAATCAGAAAGAAGATGTGAACGTCGCAAGGAAAGTCGGCCAATTCCGCCTAGATACGACCGTGCACGGTCGGAAGTCAATAAGAGCAATGATGGAGGAGTTGGTGAGGAACCAATGCAGATTGGAACGGTGAGGGCACCCTTAAGCAAGGAAGAGCGTGAGAAGAGGCGAGCTGGCAATCTGTGTCTTTATTGTGGAAAATCAGGCCATTTTGTTCGAGAATGTCCGAAAAGGCCTAAACCCTCTGTTCTGGTAAAAGATCGGCTCCACCAGTAGACGGAGTTGCTCTGGTGGGAGCGGCACAAGAGTCAGCTCCAAATCCACAATCTTTGGCTAACACGTTGCAGCTCCTCATTTAATCTTGTCTAGTAGGATTCGGTTTGGAGAGCGCGTGCATGAACACATTTCCATCATGATTGATTCCGGAGCTACGGAGAACTTCTGCGACATCCAATTTGCTAAACTTTTGGGAATTCGTTTTGAAAGGAAACATAAACCTGAGCCAGTCCGGGCTGTGGGTGGCACTAATTTGTCGTCTGGGCCTATTGTTGCAGACACCAAAGTTATCACTGTGTTTGGCCCTGGGGATCATCAGAGTTTCGTTTGTTTCAACCTAATTGATGCTCCGCAGTTTCAGCTCATTCTGGAATTGCTGTGGCTTACGGAGCACAATCCAAGGATTGATTGGGCTAAGCGTACCATGGAGATGACGTCAGAGTTTTGCCATGAACATTGTTTCCTTCCTCTTTCTGAAGTTCCAAATTCGACTCTGTCTTCTAGTTTGGCGGATCAAGCTCAAATCATTTGTGCCTTGGAAATTCCTGAGATTCCAGAAGAATATCAAGATTTGGCAGAGGTTTTTAATGAACGGGAAGCTCAAAGGTTGCCTCCCTATCGGGACTACGATTGTCGTATCGAATTGGAACCAGGTGCTTCTCTCCCATGCAGCCGCATTTATGCACTCTCTGAGCCTGAGAATCTGCATCTAAAGGAATACATAGAACAAAATCTTGCCAATGGATTAATTCGACCTTCTAAGTCTCCTGTTTCTTCCCCTCTTTTTTATCCCTAAGAAGGATGGGTCCTTAAGAACGTTCATCGACTACCGAGCGCTAAACTTGGTCACAAAGAAGAATCGCTACCCTTTGCCACTCATCTCCGAGCTTTTAGACCAGGTTAAAGAGGCCCATATTTACACTAAATTGGATTTAAGAGGAGCTTATCACCTGGTTCGGATGGCCGAGGGAGAGGAGTGGAAGACGGCGTTTCGCACAAGGATGGGACTATTTGAATACCAGGTGATGCCCTTTGGGCTATGCAAGGCTCCAGCTGCCTTCCAGCATTTCATAAATGTTATCCTTTGTGAGTTCCTGGATCGCTTCGCCGTCGTCTACATTGACGATATTTTGATTTTTTCCAACAATTTGGAAGAACATGTCACTCATGTGCGTACCATTTTGGAAAGACTTTTGGAGCACCAGCTGTATGTAAAATTGGAGAAGTGTGTTTTCCATTCGTCCAAGGTAGAATTTTTGGGTTTCATCTTATCCCCTGAGGGTGTGTCCATGGATGACACAAAACTTCAAGCAATCAAGAATTGACCTGCTCCTCGATCTGTCAAAGAGATTCAGAGCTTCTTAGGATTCGCAAATTTTTACCGACGATTTATTCATATTTTCTCCAGTAAAGTGAGTCCCATGACCAAGCTTTTGCGGAAGAATGAAAAATTTGCTTGGGAGCCTATTACTGAGGAGTCGTTTCAATCGTTGAAAGAAGCCTTCACCACTGCTCCGGTGCTTCAGCATCCAGATCTGAATGAACCCTTTTTTGTTGAGGCCGATGCCTCAAATCTTGCAATAGGTGGAATTTTGTCCCAGAGGCATAAGAATACTGGCCAGCTGCATCCTGTGTCCTACTACTCCCGCAAATTATCTCCAGCAGAAATCAACTATTCGATTGCTGGTAAAGAATTGTTGGCTGTAAAAGATGCTTTTCAGGTCTGGTGACATTATTTGTTAGGAGCCAGACACACCATCACAGTTTTCACTGACCATCGAAATTTGCAATTTTTGAAGTCTGCAAGAACCTTGTCCCCTCGGCAATTAAGGTGGTCTCTTTTCTTTGCCGACTACGATTTTGTTCTGACCTACAAGCCTGGAGCAGCAAACGCTAAGGCTGATGCATTGTCCCGGTTGGAGTTGGGAAGCGAAGCTGAGCATCAAGTGGAGCGTTTTGTCATTCCAGAAGAAAAGATTGTTGCAACTGCAGTGGAGGATGATTTGGGCAACCGAATTTGTAAAGCATTTGCTCAGGAGAAGTTTGAAAATTGGGCTAGAGAAGGTCCTGATCGTTTGATTAAGGAAGGAAAACCCTACCAATCTGGAAAAATATTCGTTCCCAGTGAAGATTTAAGAGAAGAAATCATTCAGCAATGTCATGATCATGTGTTGGCAGGTCATAAGGGTGTTGCCAAAACTTTGGAGCTGATAAAAAGAGATTTCATCTGGCCTGGCATGGAAGCTTGGGTGAGACAGTATGTAGCCACTTGTGAGCAATGTGTCAAAGGAAAGAATGTTAGGAAACTACCTCAGGGTTTGCTTCAGCCTTTGCCGGTGGCCCCTTCGCCTTGGCATACCATATCGATGGATTTCATAGTTGATCTTCCATCCAGTCAGGGTAGTACAGTGATTTGGGTGGTGGTAGATCAGTTTTCCAAAATGAGTCACTTCATTCCTTTAAAGGCTCTTCCCACAGCTCCCCAGCTAGCTGATTTATTTGTCCAGCATGTAGTGAGGCTTCACGGAATCCCAAAAATTGTGATCTCTGATCGGGGACCACAATTTGTTTCCCGTTTTTGGCGATCCTTCTTGAAAGGGATTGGAGTGGACTCGCGTCTGTCCACCAGTTTCCATCCTGAGACGGATGGACAGACGGAGCGTGTAAATCAGGATTTGGAGCAATACCTCCGTCTGTATTTAATGGATCGGGAGTGTGAGTGGCCATCTTTGCTTAGTACGGCGGAGTTTGCCTACAACAATTCTGTCCACTCAGCCACTGGTTTCTCTCCCTTCTTTTTAAACTCTGGTAGGCATCCAAATATGTTGGTGGGTAAGGTTGAGGTAGAGGTTCCTGCAGCTCAGGAGGTTCTTCTAAAATTACAGCAGTCCTATAAATCTGCCTTCTCTAATCTCTCTAAGGCTAAGGAGAGTTACAAGAAGTTTGCCGATCGCAAGAGAATGGAAAGCCCCCAATTTAAATCTGGAGATTTGGTTTGGATATCCACTAAACACATGAGATTACGTGGAAATAGAAAGTTCCAACCGAGATTTGTTGGCCCTTTTCCAGTAGATAAAATGGTCAACCCTGTTAGTTTAAGGGTCATTCTTCCTAGCTCTATGAGAATCCATCTAACCTTTCCTATCTCTTTGGTGAGAAGAAGTCCGTCCAATTTGAGACAGGAAGCCCCCCCCGCTCCAGTTCAAGTTCACTCTTCGGAAGAGTTTGAGGTCAAGAGAATTTTAGATTCTAAGCTGAAAAAAGGGAGATTGTTTTATTTAATTGACTGGAAGGGATTTGGACCAGAGGAGAGATCTGGGGAACCTAGTGGTAATGTTCATGCCCCTAGATTAGTTGCTGAATTTCACAAGTCTTTCCCACAGAAACCTGGAGAGGGGGCTTTGGTGGGGGGTACTGTCAAGGCCGCCCTGGTGTCGCAGCTTGCTTCTTTACCTGGCTCTAGGCTTAAGAGGTTTCCTTGGTTTCCAAGAGATCCTCTTCACTATAGACTTGGTTAGAAGAACAAGGAAGTTCTATCACAACGGTGCCGTCCAAGCTTGAAGGTTGACGTTCTAGTCTTCCTTTTGAGCGGCCATTTCGTGCGTGCTCTGCAATTGCGCTGCGCACTTCAACTGCCTTCTGAGTGGAAACGGTCGTTCCTTAGAGAGTCTCCGTCGAGGCGTCTCAATTCTTGAACCGCTTTCCTTCTGGTTGTTGTTTCCGAAGTCGGAATATTCTTCTTAACATTCCTGCATTCAAAGAAGCTTCTGGACAACCTTTTTGAGCAGTAGTGAGTCTCCTCCGGTTATTCCTGTTTTCTCGCCGGAGTCGAGGTAAGACTTTTCTGAGAGGTTTACAGAGTAACAACTCTCAAGTCCTAGAGAGCTTGGATTTTCTGACTGTCTGCAAGTTCCTGTGACCTTCTGTTGAACTCTTGTTTTGGGAAGTGCTACTGGAACTGAGTATACGAGCGCTTTCAAACTGTTAATTTGTAACTCTTCGAAAACCTGTTTCCTGAAGAGCCTTGGTCATTGAAGTTATTTTCAGAAGCATTAGCAATTCAGTTTTGGGGCCCTGGTTTTCCGTCTCTTGACAATTCGAGCCTGGCTACAATTCTATGAACGTAATATGAATTTGCCACATCGAGTTCCTTTTGAGTTTAACGGACAATTAGTACGAAGAGCACATCCTTAGAAATCGTCTGTTTAATACACTGAGACATTCGAAGCTTGAGGTTCCAGCAAGATCCTTCCAAACTGCAGGCAGTTCCACTTGGTAGTGTTTAGGGGTATAATGCATGCGCATGTAGGTTATATCCTTATTCCCAAGGGTGGTTGTTAGCCTATTCGTCATCAGCTGCCGAACCTTCATTCCACCAGCACTGCAAGTTATTTCTTCAATGTCTTAAGAGAGAAGCACACTCCACACCCAACTCAGGTATTCATAAGTGCGAAAACAGAATTATAGTAGGAATGCCAAGACTTATGGGAATGTAATAATGTTGTGCTCCTCTTACAGGTATCTGAAAAGCAAATACGAAGCTAGAAGACACCAGGGTGTGGCAGTCTCTCTTGTTTGTTATCCACTTCCCCTTTCCCTTTCATTCCTGAGCTCAGAGTCCTCTGGGACCAGGGGTGTAGGGGCATTGGGAGTTATTCGTCTGAAGACCCTCTCCAGATCGTTCCCACAGAATACTGGAGTTCAGGTACGGTCCTCTTGACAGATATGGCCAGCTATGCATTCTAAAAGTACTTCATAAATAGACAGATAGATTCCTGAGGTTTTGTTACTTTTCTATATTATTATGGGAGTAGGGAGCCGAAAGACAGATTTTGAACCTTAGCCAGCTCTCCATGCAGTACGTCTCATTTATCATGCTTTTACTTGTGTGGCATTACATTCCTACCTTTGCAAAGAATACCAAATTATTTTCAAAATAAGACAATGAGTCATTAGTCCTATACAAATTGAGTAATGTTACCATCTCTTTTAGAAGAGGATGAAGCCAACTGGCTGAGCCTGGATGACTAAGAGGGATATTTATAGTAGGAAGGATGTGGAACATTTGCTTGAAAAAAAAATAGTGGCTGTCCCTTCCACCCATGTTAAAGTGTATACAAAACTATAACAGCGCTACCTCCTGGGACGAAGAAGCTGTGTTCAATGTTTACCAGGCAGGTGATTAACCGCATTGTAGAACTTTTTGAATTAATTGCTGGATTTTTACTAATAATTTTAAACAGTTTCTTAACATCTTTGTGTTATTCTGAGACGCATTGGGCACTTTACTGTTATGTTTACGTTGCACGGTGACTGCCCCGTGTAGTGGAACTAATGGCAGGACACTGCCATCTTGGCGGTTAGCGCTCTACGCTTTTCCAGCCAGATCACATAAATCTTCACGCTAACGCGACCGCACAGCGCTACCTCCTGGGACGAAGCTGTGTTCAATGCTCGCCAGGCAGATGATTGACCGCATTGCAGAATTTTTTTTAATTAATTGCTGGATTTTTACTAGTCATTTTAAATTGTTTCTTAACATCTCTGTGTTATTCTTAGACGCACTGGGCACTTTGCTTTTATGTTTACGTTGCACGGTGACTGCTCCGTGTAGTGGAACTAGGGGCAGGACACCGCCATCTTAGCGGTTAGCGCTCTAGGTTTTTCCAGCCAGATCACATAAATCCTCACCCTGGCGCGACTAGGCAGGGCTACCTCCTGGGACGAAGCTGTGTTCAATGCTCGCCAGGCAGGTGATTAACCGCATTGCCAATTTTTTTTTATTAATTGCTGGATTTTTACTAGTCATTTAAAAACATTTTTTTTGTCCTCTTCTCACCAAAAGACATCTGCAGATATAACAAGCCTTCTTACTTTACACCTGGGCGCCTCTCGGCTAACTGCATGTGTCTAGAGCGTCCCAACCTGCCTCGGGTAGTAGAGGCTTGGTGTAATCATAGGACAGGAGGGGGAGACCATCTCTTAAAAAGTTACCAATCACAAGCGCCATCCCAAGCATAGCAAAGGATGCCAGATGTTGTGCGAGGTTTCCTTACCGCCTTCTTGTTCTAGGCGTGCCATGCAGAACGCAGCTTTGAGCCAACACTCTCTGTTCGGGGGATCGAGTCTTTCCACTTTATTCAAATCTCCCTCCGAGCTAGCAGTATAAGGTATAACAGCTGCCCCTTGTGAATCTGTGATAACGCCCGTTAGTAAAATCATTATCCCCAAAAAACACCAGATGGAGATTCGTCTCGATATTAATTTAAAAATTGAACGATAGAGTCATCTATATCCACCAAATCCGCCACACCAGCTCTCTTAATTGGAATCACCAGGCTATCACCAAGGCAGAGTTGGGTCCTGGGGGAATCCCATACGGGAGCAAAATCTGAGAAATAGCCCATACCCCATCTGCATCTCACTTTATACCATATCTTCAGGGCGGCCTTAAGAACCTTGAGACGCACACATTTAAAGAATCTTGGGGCCCCAACCTTGTATAGAAACCCTCCTCCTCCGCTTCCTCCCTCAACCATTGCCATCTCACCCAAGAGCCTACCCCAGGTTGTATCATCTGGTATTGAGAGCAACATCCTGATACTCTTAAATTGAAAGGCCGTTAAATACCAACTGATGTCCGGAAGAGCCAACCCACCTTTTAAATGTTTTCCTCTCAGTTTTTTCCAGGACATCCTAGCGCTTTTATGTCCCCAAATAAAGCTCCCAATTTTCCCCTGGATCTTACTAATACTCTTATTGGGGAAGGTTAAGGGAACTGTGTTAACTAGGTACGTCAGCTTGGGAAGAATACTCATCCTCACCAGATTGACCCTTGCATAGATCGTCAAAGGGAGATTCCTCCATCTGGCGAAGAGGTAGTCAATTTCCTTTATGATTTCCTCCAGATTATTCAAGGTATTTTATTCAGCGCATTTAAAAAAAATTTATACCCAGATACTTAAATTCATTACTAATCGGGCCTCCCCTGTAGTCGATATTCCAACACATGACTTCTGTTTTTGCCGAGTCAGCTAGATACCCTGAAATTGAACCAAACTCCTCCAGCAGATTTTCAAGCAGTTGGATGGATGCCTCTGGATCGCTGGTGTAAATTACAAAATCATCAGCATACAATGCTATTTTACACTGATCATTTTGTGATTTAAAAGGGCAGATTGAATAATGTAGCCTAATAGTTTGCGCCAAGGGCTCGATGTAAATGTTAAATAAGAGAGGGAATAAGGGGCACCCCTGTCTAGTCCCTCTCTGGATGTCAAAACTGGGAGTCAGGGTACCATTCAGCATGATCTTAGCGGAAACTCCCTGGTAACAATTCCTTAATGTCTGGACAAAGACAAGGCCCATGCCCATACCTTCGAGAACCCCCCAGAGATACCTCCAACACACCCGGTCAAAGGCCTTAGCAGCGTCTAAGGCCACTACTGCTAAGAGATCCGCCCTCACCTCGGCCAAGTCGATATTCCCTATCAAAAGTTGAGTTTGCTCCTGGATGTATCTCCCTACCATGAAACCTTTCTGATCGATGTTAATCAGACTCGGTACCAGTTTTGGCAATCTCCCTGCCAGAATGCCCATAAAGATCTTATTATCGGCATTCAGCAGGGAGATCGGGTGGTAGGAATCGGCCTATAATGGGTCTTTACCTAGCTTCAATATTAAAACAATTGAAGCTTCCTTCCATGATCTAGGTACCACTCCTGTAGGGCTATAAATTGAATTAAATAGGGTGTGAAGTACCCGGGACAGTTCATCCAAAAGAAATGTGTATACTTTGTTCCGGCAGCTTTATTGTTTTTTAGACCTCTTTATTTGATCCCTAATTAATTCAATAGATAGGGGAGCATCAAGGGCCTCCCGACTGAATTTAGTTAGAGCAGGTAGAGATTTGTCCCTTAACCAGGAATATATTATATCCTTGGAAGGAGCCAGATTTTCCCTATACAGGTCTGAAAAGAGAGAAAGAAGACATTTTTGCACGTCCAAACCGGCAGCTTTATTGTTTTTAGACCTCTTTATTTGATCCCTGATCTCTTCAATAGATAGGGGAGCATCAAGGGCGTCCCGACTGAATTTAGTTAGAGCAGGTAGAGATTTGTTCCTTAACCAGGAATACGGAAATATAACAGGGGCATGATCGGATAGATGGCTGGGTAAGACAGTTATGTTGCAAAGGTTATCTAAAATTTCCCTATTGGCTAAGACATAGTTTATTCTAGAAGAATGATGATGTTTTTTTTACTATAGAAGGTGAACCCCTGGGCATCTCCCTTTTTAGTCCTCCAGAGGTCTACCAAGTTCACATCAAGTAAAAGATTTTTCATAACCCTGCGTGATCGCGGGGTCCCTCCAACATGGCTCAAATTAGATCTATCTTTAGATGGATCAAGACGGACATTAAAATCACCTCCTATTATTAAAAGAGGGTTCGCCATCATTAATTTATCTTGTAATTTGCTTAGGTATGTAGGGTCATCGACATTTGGACCATAAAAGGAAGCACAAGTCATCTCGACTCCCCCAAAATCCAACTGAGCCACAATCCATCTCCCTGTTTGATCTGTCTGTGCAGATTTAACTACACAGGGAGTCCCTTTCTTCACCACAATTGCAACCCCTTGGCTATTAATTGATTGCTGAGAGAAGCAAAAACAATTTATCCACGGGATTTTTGAAAAAATTATGTGTGATTCAGAAGCGGTCAAAAGGGTCTCCTGTAGAAGACAGACCTGAGCTGGGGAAAGTTCTAGATACTTGAATATCAGCCTTTGCCTACGCGGGCATCTTAAACCATTCAAATTCCAGGAAATCAAATTTTACTGTCCCTTTTAATATTACCTGTCATTAGCTAGTGCACCCTTTCCTTGAATGGTTCGCCATTCCTTAAAATACAGATGAGATGAGGAATATTTTTTTTATTTTTTCACCCTCTGCTACCCACCCTGTGTTTCTTAAAATCTCTGTGTTATTCTGAGACGCACTGGGTACTTAACTTTTATGTTTATGTTGCTCCGTGTAGTAGAACTAGGGGCAGGACACCGCCATCTTGGCAGTTAGCGGTCTAGGCTTTTCCAGCCAGATCACATAAATCCTCGCGCTGACGCGACCACGCAGCGCTACCTCCGGGGGCGAAGCTGTGTTCAATGCACGCCAGGCAGTTGATTAACCCCATTGCAGAATTTTATTTGCTGGATTTTTACTAGTCATTTTAAATTGTTACTTAACATTTCTGTGTTATTCTGAGATGCACTAGGCACTTTACCTTTAAGTTTACGTTGCACAGTGACTGCTCCGTGTAGTGGAACCATGGACACCGCCATCTTGTCGGTTAGCGCTCTAGGCTTTTCCAGCCTGATCACATAAATCCTCATGCTGACGCCACCGCGCAGCAGAAGCACACAGCGGACGCGCGCAGTGGTCGTGCCTAAGGCAAGCCCGTCTGTGCCCGTCTGTGCTCGGAACGGGATCAGGGCTTGTCCGCCTGGCCCTTTGACGTCAGACGTGCAGACTTATTCTAGAGACCAGCTTATGGGCTGGGATCCTGAAGGGGGCAATGCCTTCTGCCCAAGGATCATTCCCAAATTAATCATGGAAGCACAGGCTGAGTGCTGTCCTAAGTGTCACCTTGTTCTACCTCGCATTGCGAAACATTCTATCAACTTGCAGGGTAACAAAACTGGGGACAGGACTAGTCAAGCTGTTCAGGCACCACTTAAATGTCTTCTTCTGAATGTGAGGTCTTTGATCAAGCATAGCATGGAATGTGCCCTGTTTATCGAGGAACATATTATTAAACTAGCCCTTATAACAGAATCCTGGTCTGATGGAGCTTCAGGACCTGACCTTGTTAAAGCCACTCCACCCGGCTTCCTTTGCTATACGCTTGACAGACCGATCAAGAGAGGTGGTGGTCTGGCAGGTATTTAGCATGACTCCTTAGAGCCCTCTTTTGTTCAGGCTTCTAATCATGCATGCGAGGCATTTACAATTCATATTCGAACATCTGACGATGACACATTCACTGCCATGCTCTATCGACCTCCGGGTCCTAGGGCTACGTTTTTATATTCCATTGGAACACTTTCAGAGAAAGGGCTGTGTGCTAAGTTAATTACGGTTATGGGAGATTTTCATTTCCACCTTGAGGATCTCACTGATACTGATAATATAAGACTGCAGCAAATTTTTAGTGGTGGCGACCTCAAGCAGCTTGTTGTAGATCCCACTCATTCTGCAGGGCATACATTAGACGGTATTTTCTCCAATAACCATGATCTTGTATATATGGAAAAATTACCACTTACTTGGACTGACCATGCAGCTTTTTTTTCGAATTTAAACAGGCTAAGTGCCACCAATATAAGCTTTTCTCTAGGGCCGTTACAACTACAAGGGTCTGGAAAAATGTTGATAGCCTAGAACTAGAAAATCTCTTGAAAGCCTCATCACGCTCACCATCCTCTAATGTAGAGGGACCTACGGCCACCTACACGGAATGGATTGATTCCGCCTGCAGGAAATTAGTGCCGGGCAAATGGTGGATTCCCAAGCGGGCATCGCCATCTGCACCTTGGTATTCAGAAAATCTAAAAACACATAAACTTGACTGTAAGAGGCTAGAGCGAACCTGGAGGAGAGGGTACAATAATTCCGATAGAGAGACCTATAAATTAAGTCTTTCAAACTATAAAAAATTGCTATCTGAAACCAAAAAGATCTATTTCGGGAACAAATTATTAACGCTAGATCCTCTAAGTTTTTTTAAAAACGATCTCCACCCTTACTACCTCCTCTAGCCTCAAGAAAGACAGTAACCCTGAACTATGTGAGACTCTGGCCACTTTTTTTCTGCAACATATGGAAAATATTTTTTCCTCCTTTACCCTTATGTCAACTGGCGCTAAGAAGGCCCCAATAACAGGGATCCTAAAGGATAATAGGCCACTAATAATTGGGAAGGCCCTTACCCCATTGTTTTGTTCCATTTTTAATTCTGGTCATTTTCCTGGACCCTGAAAAACAGCATTGATCCTTCCTCTATTAAAAAAAATCCAATCTGGATCCAAAGGACCCAAGTAATTACAGACCTGTCTCGCATCTGCCTTTTCCAGGAAAAATGATTGAGACGGCCATGAATGGCCAACTCAGCACATTTCTTCAAACCAACTCTCTTTTGGACCCTATACAGTTTGGTTTCCGTGCGGAACACAGAACTGAACTGGCATTGATCAAATCCAAGGAGGAGATTAGAGAGGCCTTCGACCATGGAGGTGCCTCAATACTTATTATGCTGGACCTCTCGGCCGCTTTTGATACGGTCCATCATAAAATTTTGATGGTCCGTCTATCTACGGTTGGGTCCTAGGCAAGGCCTGGGATCTTTTGAAATCTTTTCTGACCAGTAGGACAGAAACTGTGGACATTGGTGGAGACTGATCTAGGCCCTATTCTCTCCCTTGTGGAGTGCCGCAATGGTCCTCTCTTAGTCCCACATTATTTAATGTGTATGTGTCACCACTGGCAATCTTGATTAGATCCTTTGGGTTCCAGTTAACCTCCCATGAGGACGACACGCAAATTGTGTTGTCCCTTCAGAATGGGGCAGAGGTAGAGACTGGATCAAAATGGCATGACTGTATGCAGGCGATCGCAGGCTGGATGGCACCAACTGCCTGAAACTCAATGCAGGCAAATCAGAGGCGATCATATTAGGGAACACCCCTAACCTCTGGACACCAGAATGGTGGCCAACTGCAATGGGAATGCTTCCAGTCCCTGTGGAAAAGGATAAGAATCTGGGAGTGATCCTTGATTTGAAACTTTCTTTTGATGACCAAATCAATAGGGTTGTCTCATCATGTTTTTATAGACCGCCTGAAGACAGCAGTCACAGAGCTCATTCTGTCACGTCTGGATTACTGCAACAGTCTCCACATCAACATCCATAAGAGACATTTGGTCAGACTCCAGATCATACAGAACGCGGCAGCCAGGCTGCTAATAGGAACACCCAGGTTTGTCTCGGTGAGTATAGGACTTAGAAATCTTCACTGGTTACCCATCAAGCAACGGGCACAATTTAAGGCTTTTTGTACAGTTTTTAAGGCCCTTAAGGGTGTTGGTCCTGACTTTCTGAAACATGCGATACAATACTATGTTCCTAGAAGAGTTTTGCGCTCCTCGCAAGCTGAACAAGTGATCGTTCTTCGCTTTAACAAGGCCAGTTGGGGTGGTAGGAGCTTTCGTCACTGTGTCACAAAGGCGTGGAACAGCCTGCCTTTCCATCTTAGAATCTCAACTGAGCTCCTCCCCTTCAGGTAAGAATTGAAGACATGGCTATTTACATGAACAGTTCCATCCAATTTATATCCGGGTAGGGTGGCGCCCAGCGCCATAACACCCCAGGGTAACAGAGCGCTTTAGAAGTCTCAGTAATATAACATGACATAACATAAACTTTTTGGCCGATATCACACACCTGATACGCTCTACATAGCCCCCAGGGTAAGAACCCACAGAAAAAAATTGTACTATATCCCAGAGGGACAATCCTGAAGAATCAGGTTCAATCACTGCCTACGTTCAACCTTATCTATCCATGGACAGCTAAAGCTGTACAGGGGATCAACAGTTTCCTCTATTCTATTTGGGTAGTGCAGTAAGGTCGAATGTGGGTACCAATTGTATTATTGTAAATGTATGCAAACACTTCCCAGTCACTACTTTGGAGACTGTACTATTACAAAAACCAATATCCTGTACCTGTTTCTTTGAAACCCAACTAATATATCTTCTGCAATGATAATATCAATTCCATACAATCGTTCACTGCATGCAAAATTGATTATCATTTAGAATCATTCCTAACAGAATATTCTTTTTTCAATTGCAAAGTTACTGATTTACAAGTAATCAAAAATGCTCCACTTTACTTTCCAGACGATCAGATAGACAAGTCCAAAAAAGTTATAGTTTTCTTTTCTAATAATAGGCAAGGTGCTCAAATTAGAAATGCCAAATGTTCCTGATTATTGTGATTCTTTTTGCAATCTGTGACTAGTGTTCACATTAGTTGCATTAAATCGGCTTCCATCACCACCCCCATCTGCACATCAGACCCTCATGAAGGTTTCCAGAGTGATTGTTAAATTAATTGCTGTGAAAGGCATTGTAAGGAAAGTTTCTGTGATTATGGACATTCAAATTACACTAGAGGAAGGAGCTCTGCATAACCCTCTGCATAGTCAACCCAGATGGAATGTGTTTGAATTATTTGCAAATTCCCACTGCAAAGCACACAACACTAGGGCTCAGATGTATCATTATTTGATGAAGTGGAACGCAGCAAGACAACTTGCTGTTCTGAGTAAAATGGAGAGTCAGGAATGTGCCATATCTATCAAGATATGGTGCATTTCTGCTCTCTCCCTGTGCTGGAGCACTGTGTGCTTAATAGCTCCAATGCAGGCACCCTTGCAGCATGGTGCAAGGGTGCCTGCATTGCAGGCAGGATTGTTTATTTGCAGGATAGGACAAAACATTTCTTAGAGGATACAGGATGCAGCACACCTAGAAAATGGAAACAACAAGGAAAATAAAGATATTTCTCCATGTTGCTCCTTTATCTGGTTTAATGTATTCTTTGGTAAATCTGGGAATTCGCCAAAAAGCATGAGTGGTTGTGTAGGAACAATCATGGCCTACTCTTGTAATGCCTTCCCAGCACAGAGTAATGCAGAGCTGTGCAAGGAAGCCTTGCATGGTTTGATAACTTTGACTTAAGAATTGTGTTGCCCTCGCATCACGTTGATTTACACAAGGGCAATGCAATCCTTTGATAAATCTGGATACAGATGTCAATTCTATTTCCTTCCTCTTGTGGGCAAAGCTGTATAAATCTCATTCCCTGATCAACCTACCCCTGGCTTACCTTATGGCCTGGTTGTGGGAACCTGAGGGTTTTAACCCGTTCGGCGCTTATGACGGAACCGTTCCGTCACGCGCCTCGGGTGAGCTGTGCTAGTGACGAACGCTTCCGTCACGGCCCGCTCGCCGCGCAGGTGCGCGGCGATGATTTCGTGCCTGCGCGGAGCGTTCTAATGAGCGGGCGCGTTCGTGACGGAACCGTTCCGTCACTAGCACAGCTCACCCGAGGCGCGTGACGGAGCGGTTCCGTCACAAGCACAGGTGAGCCGCACGCCCAACCCCTAGCACTGCGGCGGAATTGCCGCCGCAGTGAAGGGGTTAAATCAGTTGAGACACGTGGACTGCAAGACTTAATACATAGACAGGTAAACACATGATGGAGCAGAGTTTAAAGTTCAAGACCACCTAGAATTAATGCCCCAGTAACACTTACTAATAGTGTGATGTGTGACTAATATGCACCAACATGAACTCAATGGGAAAATGCTTTGGACATTTATGCATTAATAGGAGACTAATGCATGTTACACTAAGCCGCATTTTGTGTCTTGCTGCTATAATGAAATAAAATGCTGCTGCTTTTGTACATTAATGCTCTTGCTAGGGAAAATAACATTGTGATTAGTACAATTGTGGGAGGTTAACAGTGAGAAGTATATTTCGTGAAATCAATAATGTTTGTGTTCTATTTATTTTAGAAACATACAGGCCTATATTTCTGTTTGAATGTTAAAGAGTTAATTTGGTGAAAGAACGCAATAATACACTGAAATTCGAACACTGGCAGAGAGTGGAGAGAAAGGCAGTAGCTGACCTTCGCTAAAGAATGCTGTGTGTCTGCCAAGAAGCGGAAAATATGGCTTTGGAAAGAAAGAAGATGTCCAAACTTCTTCCGTCAAAAGCGGCAATGCTGAATAATAAAAATGTAGAGAATAGATACATGTTGCAGACTTGAGGAAATGTGTGGATAGTATATTGTGAATGAATAGAAAACAAAGAGTGTATTAGAAAATGTGATTGTGACTATGGTGGTGTGACAGAACACCCCCGAATCAACCAATGAGAGACCAAAGTTTAGTAAAAATGTTTCAACTACTGTGGGTTGGACATGAAGGTTTAGGCTCCTTGCTCGCCCTAACTGACCCCGTCTTTCCCCGGACTTTCGTACAGACCACTCACTGAGACTTAATACTTTCCCACTGCTACAGATCTCCGATTGGCTCGGTCTCACACGTCCTTTCGCTCATACCTCTTTAACTATTGAGGCACCAGGAAGGACTACCCTTTCTTCCTTGACCCCATTCACGGATTACCTGCATCGCTACCGGGACAGAAGTATAACCGGTAATGCGGTGAGTGCGTGCTTTCCCTTCATCATTTAGCATTTTTTGCTTGTTTTTTCCACAGTGCCTTGTGTAACTTGATCCTTACACAGACCCGGTTTACTTCTTTCCCCTTAGATATCTGAGAGAGCGCAAACTGAACAAAATGTATGAGTGCATCATAAGTGCCAGCAGTATGCACAAACCATAATAGAAATACTATAAGTGCTGAAAATATATTCACCTATACTTAGAATTGTGTGTTTAATCTAAAGATTTCATATAGAAGTGGAACTAATGCAGAAATGTGTAGAGAATGTACAACCTTATTAGATGTGATTAATCCTGATCCATGTTATGTAGCTGCTAATGGAAGAACGACATGCTGCAAAGCACAGAACGGAACAGGCCTCATGGCCAGAGCTGAAAGGGTTGGGAAAGGTATTCATTTGCATAAACATGGATTGCACTAAATGTTATAATGATTTTGTTTATTCGCTAGATTTATATTCCATAGATGTGTTTTCTCATTAAATAAGAATAAGATGCTAACATGTTATTTTAGTTTAGCTTCTGCGAGAAATGTTGTAGGCCAGAAGAGATCAAAAGGTTTCTGATTTGCACAGACTGGTACAGGCCGAGCTGCGTTGAAAAATAAGTTGCAAACTTCTGTTAGAAGTTTATGAGAATTGGGATCCTAGATGCGGATGTCTGTCTGCAGGTGCGAGGGGGTTTTGATTAAAAGTTCAATGAATAGAGCTTTGTTCGAGTAGACTGGTACAGACATGGAGGAGGATTCAGGAATGTTTTAGGGGGTATCAGCGGGCCGGAGAAGAGTCTGGGAAGCAAGGTCAACGCGAAGCACGAGGCCCAGAGGAAGATCATCATGGAAAAAGCCAGAATCGACACCACGTGAGGGGCGTCTCTCGAGGGGCGTCTCAAATGATTACTGTGTTTTTGTATTAGGGACAGCACCCCTGGGTGGAGTTAGAGCAGATGCCTGAGGACCCTTCAGAGAGCGGATGGGTAGGCAGAGAGGGGTCATGGTTGGAGATCATAGGTTTTCACCTAGAGACTAAGAGTGGGTGATCTTCTTAGGAAGACATTCACAGCTGACACCTTTGATAGGTTGAGATTCTGTTAAGTAGGGATACCATCCAGAGCAGGGTAGGGACAGCCTAACCTGAACCTTCCCTCCTGCTGTAAATGACGGAGAGATCACAATTCGTGTCAATGCTTGCAGCCCTTTTGATTTTGGAACTAGTCCTAGTAGTGTTCTTTGCTCGCCTGAGGGCTTTTAGAGAGCACATGTATGTAGTGGTACCCGTATACCTTTTGAATCTCATTTTGAGATGTCTGTATTTGCAGTTATCCTTGACTCTGTAATAAACCTCTAAAACTTAGAAGTAGTCTGTGGTTTTTCCGAGTCAAGCCCATTATTGATTGAACTAACCTGGTAAGAGATGCACTTTCTTTCCTCAACGACAGGCAATAAAGATTCAGTCGGCCAGAACGGGGTTTAGATCTAGAGTGATAAGATAGGGATCAAAATCCCGCCCCCGCAGTTGGTAGCTATAGAGGATGGTTGCCTTCTTGAGGAAGGTGATCTAGGCCAGGTTAGATTACCCCAAGGCCCCTAGAGATCGATGATCGGAAGAACCGCCCGCCGAAGAGGGCCCGGATGACGTGAGACAGAAAAGCAGCAGTATCGGTCGAGAGTGAGTATAAAGGGTCATGCGTGTTAGATTGCGGTGCTTTTGTGTTGTATCTATGTTGTAATGTCTGGCGGAGTTGAATGCCTGTAGAGTGACTGTGGAACAGGTTGTGAGCGCGCGCAACCGGTGCAAATCTTAAGTTCAAGGAGAGCTTAAGTGGTTCGGGTGTATCGAACATCCAGAGTAATTGTCAACCAGTGTGAAGGGGGTCATGAGGTACCATTGATCGCCCGCAGGACCGAGATAGGGGGAACGTAGGAGTGAGTGCGTGAGTAACGGACGCTGGTCGGAAGTTACTGTGTGTGTAAGCAATCTATCAGAGAGACGATAGACATTTCGTCAGTTGTGGTGACAATTACAGATAGACTGTGGACGTACAGTCGAGAGAAGTGACTGCTTGGTCGGAAGTAGTCATTTTTCGGTGTATGAATGGGACGCATGCGTGACCGGGAGACGAGCTGAGAAAGGAGGGGAGCTGCTGCGAAGGGGAGACGAGTGACGTCAGAAAGTGCCGCGCTGGGATTGGCCGGCCGGAGTGAGACCGCGCTGTGATAGGCCAGCTAGCAAAGCCGCGCTAGGATTGGTGGATTGTCATCAGGAAGTAAACAGAATAGCGAGGCTGGAAATTGTATGTTTAATCATGAAATGTTTTAAATGGTTGAGAGCGGCGTTTAAGAGAGAGAGGCGGAGATCTTTTGATGGGGAAGAAGCCCCGCCGGAGGGTACGCCGGCTAATTATATGGGGACAAATGTTGGGTTGCACACTATATTGTGGATTTCAGAGTGGAGTAAGATTACAGAAGGAAATGAGGAACTGACGTTTCCAAAGTACGGGACGTTCAGATTAGAGGTGTTACACAGATTAAAAGCAGTTATGACCTCAATGAGACCCATGCCTAGACCGACCCAGTTCGAAGCTCTCAATGCATGGATTAGGGCGGCGCACGATAGGAACCAGCATAGGCGTCAAGAAAGGGTGAAACGATCGGTAAGAGCAGTGCAGGATGCCAAATGGGATGCGGATGCTAAAAGATGGAGAGTGCATAACCTCGAAGTAAACAAACTGTACCCAGTAATAGAGGTGGCAGGAAACAAAAGCCCATTAGAAGAAGATGAGGAGAGCGAGACAGAGGACAGCCTGATAAATAGGTTACTGACAGATAGGCCACCCCCGTACAACAAAGAGACAGGAAATGTTGAGCCCAGCAGAGAAGGGGGGCCTGGCATAGGGGAGTATGGACCGCTTCCCATTACAGATTGGGATCCCACTGCAAGCAAAGAATTGTCCCAACCTAGTCCGGTGCAGCAGGTAGTCGGAAGGTTTGTGGTACAAAGGGCGCCGGAAACGGAGCGTGCCACTTCCTACGCACTGCCAGATGCCCTGCAAGTACCTGTTACTATAGGCCCTATAGTATCGATTTATGACCCGGAGAGAGCTCGAGGGGAGGAACAGGTACGGATAGACAGGGAGAGAGCAGAAATGGCAAGGAGGAATGATACAATCAATTCCCCAAGTCAGTTGCCAAGACCAAGAGATTGGAGCACCCCAGTACATACAGCAGCAGATCCAACAGGAGATCCGGGAGGCCCCAGATGTCCGATGGATCTGAGGGGGATCAGGACGGAAATCCTTCCAGGAGTTAAACGAGTACATGAAGAAATGGGATGAGGCAGTGGAGGCTCACAAGAGCATCATAGCAGCAGAAGCCGGAAGGGAAAGCCTGGATAGCAGGACCCGGACTCACTGCGGGGCTGATGAAAGCAGTCCGGAGTGGGACGGGAAGGGTCAGGACGGCAGCGGAGACACTCGCCATACCAGGAGTGGAGGTAGAGCAGACCTGGAAAACAGGAGCCCTGAGTGTGGGGGGGTGTCCCGCCCAATTCACAGCGAAGGGGATAGGAGAACGCAAGAGTACAGAAACAGTTTTAAGTGCACCCACTATGCGTCTGGCAATAGTGGACAGAACGAGAGTTGCGAGAGGTCTCGCCATAACCCCTGTGATTACGGACAAGAATGCAGTCCTGGGGAGATGGGGAGCAGAGAGGGAACTTACCGAATACTGAGTGACACTAGACAACGAGAGAATAGCGACAGGAGGGAGAACAGCAGGGAATCCTACCATGGAGCGAGGGAGGACAGAGAGAATGGACAAAATGAGATTGGGGGAAACAGGCCCGTGTTTCATCACCTCCCAAGGCAGGATGGTCGAGCATGGGACTTAGAGAGATGGGAACAAGGGAGGACTCTCCTTAACTCCCCTGAGCCTAAGCGTAGGACTCGGAGCTGGGATGGGAGAGAGACCAGTGAACACCCTAACAAAGACATACTGCGAGCCGAGATAAAAGCCAAGAGACTTGATGACGCCAGCTTAAAATCAGATCTGGATGACATGATAGATGGTACCTTACCTCTAGAGAGAATGGACATGTACGAGCAGGATGAAATACTGTTCATGGCAAAGGACATCACTCGAAAGGCGAGAGCAGTACATGAGAAATTAGTCGAACTGGCGGGAAAATATATGGTAGACCTGTCGAGGACCAAAGCATTACAGGGTAACCATAGGCTACATTATTCAGACCGGGCCCTAGATGAGAGAAGAACAATAGGATTGAAAACACACATAAGGGAACTGATCACTGGAATAAGGACGTGGAGGGCGCTGGATAAATGGGAAGAAAGGTGGTCCAAGAAGGGGACCGTTAGGAGAAGCATGCTTGGGATGTCCCCAGAGGGAGGACTGCAGAGAATAGAGGCATACCCTTTGCATGAGGTTGCAAACGGGAACTATGTACATGTGCCATGGAGTAGGGGGGACTTAGCAGCCTTTACCAACTCCTTCCCTAAATTGAGGGAGAATCCAGTAGAATGGTACAAGCAGGTGGAGAGGTTTGTAAAAATATCCAAAGTACTATGGATAGACCTGAACACTCTGTTTGACATTGTGGTACCAGGAGACTTGTGGACAGCATGTAAGGTTAGTGCTGAGTGGCCCACATCAGAACCAGAGAGAGATGCACGGACTAATGGACCGTCCGAGACAGTAATGGCCAAATATGAGAGAGTGATGACTTGGCTGAAAGATAAGGTGCCAATGCAGGACATAGATTGGGTCAAAATAGATCGAACTAGACAAGAACAAAAAGAGACAGTTCATGAATATTATGAGAGATTGCTGAAGGCGTTTAAACAATATAGCGGGTTGGATGTAATGGATCCTAAAGACATAGGGCAGTTTGTGTCTAAATTTGTTTTGGGCTTGAGACCGGATATTAGTTTAATGATTCAGCAACACTTGATTTGTTGGCAAAATAAACCTTTGGATGAAATTCTGAGATATGCTAGGTACTGCTGTGATGAGATAGACTCAAAGGCAAAGAAGCTAAAAGAAAAACTGATGGTGGTGCAGATGCAGTCAGCCGGTAAGGGTGGACAACAGCAACAGGGAACAGGGACCGGGGGCAGGAAACAGAATAACCAGAACAGGGGCAACGAGGAGAACTCCAACTTTAGACCTAGGGTAGACATAGCAGCATTGAAAAAGACGACTCGGTGACACCAGTGTAACGAGGTGGGGCATTGGAAACGCGAGTGTCCCTACAACGTGGAAATCGGAGAACAAAAGGTAGAGGAGGAAGAGGTTCAAAGCACTCCAGGAAGAGGGGTAACGCAATACCAAGGAAAGGTGGTCAAAGGGGGGACCCCAGCTCCACGAGCCCAGTTCCCTCAGCCACCCAGAATAGGGACAACGGGAAAAACCTATAGACAGATGCCTCTTTTTGTAGGAGGAGAGGAGTGTTACTATGTTGATCCCCTAACAGGACAGAGAGTGGAGAGAGAAGACTGTACCCTCGGGGCAGCCTTAAAAGTGGATCAAAGGGGACCCTACGTTGAGGCAGAAGTGGCAGGGTGTCCCACGACATTCCTAGTAGACACAGGAGCCACTCGATCCACGATAAGATCAGCTGCAGTTCCAGGCCTGCCAATGTCAGGAGAGACAATTCAAGTGGTGGGGGTCGCAAACAGGAGAATAACCAGCCCATTGACAGAACCCGTGCAAGTGAAAATAGGGAAATACAGCGATGAGCATCAGTTTGTGGTTTGCGATTCTAGTCCTGTATGTCTATTGGGAAGAGACCTTTTGTGCAAGTTAAATTGTACAATATACTGCACCCCGCAGGGAGTGGAGGTATTGACTAATGAGGATGACGCTGACTTCAAAGTCGCAAACTCGAGAATATGTGTGGAGCTGTATCCCACTTTGACAGTGGATGAGCTCCCATGGGACCTAAGAGAGACCGTGGCACCGGAAGTGTGGGATTTCACTGGGGAAGAGATTGGACTAGTCAAGGGAGTGGACCCAGTGAAAATCATAGTGAAACCGCATGCTGAGTTTCCGAGAACACCCCAATATAAATTGACTCCAGAAACGATTGCAGGTATAAAACCCGTGATAGAGTCCATGATCAAACAGGGAATACTGAAAGAAATCGTGGGTAGTCCGTGTAACTCCCCGATTATGGGTTTGCAAAAACCAAATGGGAAATTCAGAATAGTGCAGGACCTTTGAAAAATTAATAACATAGTTGTCTCATGTTGTCCAGTGGTACCGAATCCATCAGTGATATTGTTTCAGATACCGTTCCAAGCTGAATGGTTCACTGTGATAGACCTTTGCCAGGATTTCTTTTCGATCCCTTTGGACGAGGAGAGCCATTTCCTTTTCGCATTTAAGCTGGAAGGTCGCGTATTAACATGGTGTCGTATCCCACAAGGGTATACAGAGAGCCCATCGATCTTTAATCAGCTGCTGAAGAAATATCTTGAAAGTCTAGTGCTGCCCCAGAAGTCAGTTCTGGTCCAGTACATAGACGACCTACTTGTGGCGTCAGAAACTGAGGAAGCTTGCAGGGAGGACTCCATTGCTTTGCTAAATCACTTAGCTGCAAATGGGCACAAGGTGTCCCCGGGCAAATTGCAGTACTGCCTGACAGAAGTACAGTACTTGGGGCACAGGATTGAAAAAGGGAAACGGAAGGCGTCACCAGACAGAATAGAGGCGATCATGAAGATGAATGCGCCCAAGACACAGAGAGAGGTCAGGATGTTCCTAGGGATGGTGGGTTATTGCCGACAGTGGATAGCGAACTTCTCACTGAAAGCAAAACCCTTGCAAAAACTGACGCACAAGGAGGTGAGTGATCCGGTACCATGGGACAAAGACTGTATGATGGCGTTCCTGCAGCTGAGAGAGGACCTGTGTCGTGCTCCTGCTCTGGGAATGCCAGATTACGATAAAATATTCTTGCTTTACTGTTGTGAAAGAGAGGGTTGTGCGTTGTCTGTCTTGGTCCAGATCCATGGGAATGCCCGTAGACCAGTTGCCTACTTTTCGGCTACCTTAGACCCAGTAGCCGCAGCGTTGCCCGGATGTCTCAAATCCGTTGCTGCAACGGGTGTCAGCATCGAACGTTGTGAAAATATAGTTATGGGGCACCAGTTAGAGGTATATGTGCCACATTCTGTTGAACTGTTGATGACCAGGACCAAAACACAGCATCTGACCAATAGCAGGCTCACGCGCTATGAGCAAGTCATCCTTGCTGCAGAGAACGTGACCCTCAAGAGCTCTGTTTTGAACCCTGCTACCTTGATGCCACTCCCAGGTGACATTGATGATGATGTATGTACAGATCATGATTGCCTTGATGTGACTGAACTATGCACCAAACCGAGACCCGACATCGTGGATGAGCCACTGACTGACCCCGATGAAGTTTTCTTTGTCGATGGCTCATGTGTAAGAGACGAAGTTGGGCAGTTGAGAGCAGCTTACGCTGTTTGTACAATTACTGGAGTTGTGGAAGCCGCATGCCTGGAAGGAGTACACTCTGCTCAGGTAGCTGAAATTATTGCATTGACGCGTGCCTGCCTGGCAAGCAACCAAATTCGAGTCACCATATACACCGACAGCCAATACGGTTACGGGGTAGTTCATGATTACGGGCAATTATGGTCTCAAAGAGGTTACATGACTTCTTCAGGTTCACCCATTCGTAATGGAGAGTTTGTCCGTCTACTGTTAGAAGCTTTGCAATGTCCGGCAGGTATTGCCGTTGTAAAATGTACCGCCCACACCAAGAACATGGACTTCGTGTCACAAGGCAATAGATATGCCGACGAAGTCGCAAGATATTGTGCAGAACAAGGGTACTCTTTCACCGAGGTGGAAGTGGGTGGAATAAATGTCAGGACTGAATTAGCTATGATATTGGAAACTGTGGGACGAGTTAAAATGCATGCAAGAAAATGCACCCGATTGCGAAAAGCAAACATGGGAAACTGCAGGATGTGTGATAGGCGAGGCGCATTTCTGGGTTTCAGCAGATGGAAGGGCAGTGTTACCAAATGAGATTGTGAGCCCAATGGCTAGACAAATCCATGGTCCAGTACACCTAGGGAGAGACGCTATGCTGAGAGTATTCCGACAAACCTGGTATAACCCTAAGTTCAGAGTGGCAGCAGAAGCAGTGTGCCAGCGTTGTGTGACCTGTCAGCAGCTGAACATAGGAAAAAGAACACCAGTTGCATTGAGTCACATAGGGAGGTCTGGAGGTCCATTCAATAGGATGCAAATTGACTTTATTGAAATGCCAAGGTGCAACCGCCTTCGTTATGTCCTGGTGGTTGTTTGCATATTTTCCAGATGGGTCGAGGCATACCCTACACGCAGGTGTGACACCCTCACAGTAGCCAAGTTATTGCTTAGGGAGCTCATTCCGCGCTTCGGGGTACCGGCCTCTTTGGAATCAGATAGGGGAACACATTTCAACAGCGAGCTTGTGAAGATGATTTGTGCGGCCCTGAACATAGACCAGAAATTACATTGTAGTTACCGACCAGAAGCTTCGGGAATTGTAGAGCAGATAAACAGCACCATCAAATCTCGAATTGCCAAGATGTGTTCATCAACGTCTCTGAGTTGGCCTGATGCCTTGCCACTAGTTCTTATGAGCATCCGTAGTACCCCAGACAGAAGAACGGGACTGTCACCGCACGAGGTGTTAATGGGGAGGGCAATGAGACTGCCATCAGTACCAACTGCTGCCCTATTGAATATCACAGATGATATGATCCTGGACTATTGTAAGGGTCTGTCTGATGCCATCCATTCTGTGTCCCTTCAGGTGCAGGCTGCCGAGGTCCCGTCGTGCCAGGACTTGTGTCATGACCTGTGTCCTGGAGATTGGGTGCTTGTGAAGAAGCACGTAAGAAGAAGCTGCCTAGATGTCCGTTGGCGTGGGCCCTACCAGGTCATTCTGATCACGAACACTGCTGTGAAAGTGGGAGGCCTGCCCAACTGGATCCACGCGTCTCATACGCGGAGAGTTCCAGCACCTCTGGAAGAAACAGCTCCTCTCTCGGATGTAAGTCCAGCTGCGGACAGAGAAGCCATAGAGGGGGCCAGCCAAGCTGTAGAGGTGCCAGAAGAAGCTGGAAACGTGTCTAACCAGGCAGAGGACGGTCAGTACAACAGCGAAACGGACGACGCTACAGAAGGAGGAAGTAGCTGGGAGTACGAATCAGACACTGACCAAGCTGAAAGAGAGCGAGAGCAAAGCAGAAGGACGAGGAGTAGAAGGGTAAGGCGTGGAGAAGCCAGTTGGCCGCAAAGAAGGAGTTCAAGTCTGAGGTCAACTCCGGAGAGAACCCTTGCTCCAATATCTGAAGACTCAGACCCGGAAGAAGGTGCTCAGGGCTCTGAAGCACCAGATCTAAGAAGGTCAAGAAGAGTACGTGTGCCTAGCAGAAGATACGCCACTCCTGAGTGGACATATCTGGCGACAGATGTCTTGGGAACAAACGACAGGGAGAATAAGGGCGGTGCTAGTGATTGAGGTTGAACCCGTCATCACAGTAGAAGTACAACTGTTGGTGCCCGGAGTCGAAACAGAAGGGTCACTAACGTTCAAAGTCCCCAACCCTCCCTACCTGAGCAAGTTAAAGCACATGTTCTTCACCGAATTGAAATTCCCCGACTTTGGAACGACGATAACAAGTCATGAAGAACACATTCTTCGTTTGGAGTTATTGAACTATGCTATCCAAGCCACAGGCCCGAGCCTAATTGTAGATGCTTAAAAGACTTTGTAAATAAACGAGAATAAGGAAGATTACCTAGCGCCGAGGAAACTTAGGGACCTTTCCTATAAGTTGACGGAGAAGGGCTAGGGTTGTCTGTGTAAAAGCTCAAAAGACTTTGCCAAAGGAGATTGCCTGCTTCCAATTGTGTGGTTCTAAAGACTGAAGGATCAAGAGAGACTGTAGAGGAACAAAGAGAAAAGAACTTTGTGTTGAAATAGAAGGAAAGAATCATACTGTCTGAAGAAATGGAGGCCGGTAGTCCGAATCGTAGAGCCAAATGTATTATAGGCACACTAATAGTAGGAGTGATACTTCTTATAGCTTTAGTAGTTACTGTATCATATGTAATGGGACATGAGAGTGAGGCAAGGGTACCAGACGAAAAATCTGTAGTGACACCAAAACCCACTGTTGCTGGTAAGAAGGGGGAAACCATGCAGGAGAAAGCGTTATTAGCAGCAGAAGCCCGTAGGTTACACATGGATGAGTCCCAAGGCGACTTTAGGTCAAATGCTTATGCCAAACTTTTGTATGAATACGTGGATGCCATGGAGGTTAAGGACTGTTACGTCTGCATGCAGCTACCTGCATCTGTAGATGAAGGCATTAGATATCATCACCTCCCGCTGACTTATGGCATTACATGTAGCTAATTGCTTAGCATATTTTATGGAAGAGATAGTTTTGAGTATTACTTCTCTAACTATGACTCAGTGTTACCAGAAGTCCCAAATTATAAGCAAATGAATAAATGGGACTACTGGAAGAGTGAAGACAGATTGGCAAAGTTCTTTATTCCGTGGGATACTTTAGATACGTCACATGCCCGCAGAAATAACCTGACATGCAAAGTGTCAGAAGTCGAGAAGAAGTTTATAGGGCAAGTGGATGATCGATACAGAAGGCAAAAGATTTTGAAAAAATCAGGACAGTGGAAAACAGATTCGACCGAGGAAGAGAAGGCACACAAGAGGAAGGGTAGTAGTGGTCCAATAGCTTTGGACCGCACACAGAGAGGGAAGTTATGCCTTCACAGAAGCAAAACGTACTACGAAAATGTATTCGTAGGGGAAGTCAGTTGTGAACATGCTTTTAGATTAGAATATTACACTAAGGATTTCTTGAAAGGAATGCAAGTGATTCCAAATGTATATTTTGTATGTGGAAGAAATGCCTACGTGAGACTACCTGACAACTGGTATGGATCATGTTACCTGGCAATTGTCTTCCCCAAAATATACCATGCCCAAGACTTAGAGATCATAGAGGGCAAGGCCTCAGCGAGAGGGAGAAGAGACCTAGGAGATGCAGAAATAGTTGGAGATGTTTTTGGAGCTGCATTTCCTCTTTTAGGACTGATCCTCAATGATGTCAAAATTAGGAGACTGGCAACAGTCGTAGACAGGTTGTCTGCCAGCACTGCTAGATCCTTAATGCTGGTGGAAGGTGAGATGCAATCGATAAGGGCCATGGTGCTTCAGAACCGTCTTGCATTAGACGTCCTGCTAGCAAAAGAGGGCGGAGTCTGTAAGGTCCAGGAACGTTGCACTTACATTCCAGACAATTCAAAACCTCTTGAGAAAGTTATCATGAACATAACTAACATTCACAAAGAGATCGAAGACCTGACTAAAGTAAATGTTTGGGAAAAAGTGGGCCATTGAATGGGCGAAGTTGGAGGTTGGTTCGCCAACTTAGGAAGGAGCATTGTATGGTATGTGCTGAAACCTATCATCATAATAGTGATCTGTGTGATCATGTTGTGGGGATTGGTGAGGCTATACCAATGGTACAGATCAAATAGGTTGGAGAGATCCAGGAGAGAACAGCTACAGAGATTAGCTGCAATTCAAGACAATCAGTACAGGAGTCTGAGGGCTCTAGAAACGCAGAAACGAGGGGCAATCGCAATTAGTTCAGTTTAAATTTTGGTGATGACCCCGAGAGGTCATCAAAGGGGGGAACTGAGAGAGCGCAAACTGAACAAAATGTATGAGTGCATCATAAGTGCCAGCAGTATGCACAAACCATAATAGAAATACTATAAGTGCTGAAAATATATTCACCTATACTTAGAATTGTGTGTTTAATCTAAAGATTTCATATAGAAGTGGAACTAATGCAGAAATGTGTGGAGAATGTACAACCTTATTAGATGTGATTAATCCTGATCCATGTTATGTAGCTGCTAATGGAAGAACGACATGCTGCAAAGCACAGAACGGAACAGGCCTCATGGCCAGAGCTGAAAGGGTTGGGAAAGGTATTCATTTGCATAAACATGGATTGCACTAAATGTTATAATGATTTTGTTTATTCGTTAGATTTATATTCCATAGATGTGTTCTCTCATTAAATAAGAATAAGATGCTAACATGTTATTTTAGTTTAGCTTCTGCGAGAAATGTTGTAGGCCTGAAGTGATCAAAAGGTTTCTGATTTGCACAGACTGGTACAGGCCGAGCTGCGTTGAGAAATAAGTTGCAAACTTCTGTTAGAAGTTTATGAGAATTGGGATCCTAGATGCGGATGTCTGTCTGCAGGTGCGAGGGGGTTTTGATTAAAAGTTCAATGAATAGAGCTTTGTTCGAGTAGACTGGTACAGACATGGAGGAGGATTCAGGAATCTTTTAGGGGGTATCAGCGGGCCGGAGAAGAGTCTGGGAAGCAAGGTCAACGCGAAGCACGAGGCCCAGAGGAAGATCATCATGGAAAAAGCCAGAATCGACACCACGTGAGGGGCGTCTCTCGAGGGGCGTCTCAAATGATTACTGTGTTTTTGTATTAGGGACAGCACCCCTGGGTGGAGTTAGAGCAGATGCCTGAGGACCCTTCAGAGAGCGGATGGGTAGGCAGAGAGGGGTCATGGTTGGAGATCATAGGTTTTCACCTAGAGACTAAGAGTGGGTGATCTTCTTAGGAAGACATTCACAGCTGACACCTTTGATAGGTTGAGATTCTGTTAAGTAGGGATACCATCCAGAGCAGGGTAGGGACAGCCTAACCTGAACCTTACCTCCTGCTGTAAATGACGGAGAGATCACAATTTGTGTCAATGCTTGCAGCCCTTTTGATTTTGGAACTAGTCCTAGTAGTGTTCTTTGCTCGCCTGAGGGCTTTTAGAGAGCACATGTATGTAGTGGTACCCGTATACCTTTTGAATCTCATTTTGAGATGTCTGTATTTGCAGTTATCCTTGACTCTGTAATAAACCTCTAAAACTTAGAAGTAGTCTGTGGTTTTTCCGAGTCGAGCCCATTATTGATTGAACTAACCTGGTAAGAGATGCACTTTCTTTCCTCAACGACAGGCAATAAAGATTCAGTCGGCCAGAACGGGGTTTAGATCTAGAGTGATAAGATAGGGATCAAAATCCCGCCCCCGCATATCCACCACTGATTGTGCCATGATACAGGTAGATTTTCACGCGCATGAACGCTTATAGTTTCTCTCGGGCAAACTCTAACCACGGACCTTAGTTCCGCTTCTTGGAGACTATCTTTCCTTTATTTAAGCTTTCCATTTCCGACCTGCTATTTTTCCAACTTTAAACTTGCTACGATTCACTATGTCATGAACAGTATTATTTGTATAGGATTCAGTTGAGCATGTCATGTTTACTCGCAGGATGTATATACGCAGTACTTTCGTCTTATGTCACTTATAGACAGGCACTATATTTTCAAAGTCATTTTATAGAAGATACGCTGAGTATGTCGTTATTTTTTTGCTTAAAGGCACGCACTATACTACATGTACTTAATTCAGAGGAGAATGTCATGTACTTTCTACCTTTTTTTTGTCTTATGTCACTTATAAACAGGCACTAAATTTTCAAATTCATTTTATAGAAGATACGCTGAGCATGTCGTTATTATTTTTTCACTTAAAGGCACACCATGTATTGCATGTACATAAACCAGATAAACATGCCATGTTGATTTACAGTATGTAGATACGCCACAATTTCAACCATATCTTCGTATATCACTTTCATTAACTACCCTTAGCATCACATTTGTTCCATAGATGACGCTTGGGCATGCCATCGATTTTTGGTATGATGTGGATTAACCGTTATGTCAACCATTTCTCCTCATGTCACCTGTGCACTCGCACTCAATTGTCACCTATAATTTTCTTTTGTTCCAATTAGATCTGTCCCCTACTAGGCCCCGTTTTGTCACATCCATATAGTTCCCTAGAAAAAGCATTTTTTTCTTTTCCTTTCATTACATCACCATGTTTACACGTTTAGATTTACGGGACGCTTCTCTTTGTGTGCAGTGGAGTCACTTTGCCATGTCCTTTATCCAAGTGATCATAGGTGATTTATCTTCTACACCCATGTGATTTTGCTTTTGTCTTATACGCTTTTGTGACTTCCATTGTTTATTTTATGCTTTGTGTCGTTCCCAGCCCTGAAGAGTCGCAATTGTACCACCTTGTGACGAAACACGTGTCGGCTGGTCTTTTGTTTCTGTATTGATCTGTATTGATAAAGAATCCCTATTAAGATATTTCTGATGTCGACCTTCATAATTTCTGCATGAAGAATTCGTTATAAAGTTGTTTTTTTTTTACACTAAAAACCTTCACTATTTTACGTGTGCACAGGACTTGGTTCTAGGTTTTAGGGTATTTTTCCTTACTGACTGCTCAGCCCTTAGTAAGCTGTTTTTAAGCATAGAAAAAAGTTTGCACGTTCTAAAAGAAGGATTTCCTCACTCTCTGGACACCTCTTAACATTATGTGGTATTGCCAGGGCTGGACTGGGAACAGAAACCAGCCCTGGCATAGTGGCAAGGGGGGTGAAAGGGAAGAAGAGATATTTTTCAATGTCAGACCATATGGGCAGGGGAGCAGTGGTTTTGGGTGGAACTAATGTATGGATTGTTTGAGAATACATTTCATTTGAAGTTTGCTGAAGTTGGGGAGACCCACTCTGCATTTCTCTTTGTTAAATAAGACCTTACCTGCGATTCGGGTTCTGAATAACATGCCAAATAAATTGGCCCATGGTTTTTTAAAGAAATTTAACAAAGGTATCGGAGAGTTGCAGAGGGAACATGCTGGTTATGAAATTCACCTGCAGTACTATTAGCAATTCGGTGCATTCTAAAACAATATCCCATTTCTAAGTAAGCTATGAGCAGCATCGGCAATATATCATCAACGGAAAATGCAACATTCAGAAAACAATGGTCCATACACCAGTGCTAACAAATCAGCAGAAAAGCCCTTGGACTACGGCAACATTTTAACAATGCTACTTAAACTTCAGAAAATTCATTCATGTTTCATGCACATTTTGGAAAAATACTATATGATATCATCTTGTTTCCTGTATTGCAAAGCCTGTGAGGGAGAGAAGAGAAGAGTACAGAAAACCTTGCTAAGGGGTGGATACAGGATCAAAGACATACAGAGCAAAACATCGTCCATTTAACTGTTAAGACAGTTTTCACTAGATTGTGGCCTAACTAAAACACATTAATTAACACACTTACAAGTTATATACAAAATGTAGTTCAACTGCAAACATATGAACTCATTATTTACCGGCCATTGCAATTCATCACAAAAATCATTAATACTCAATATTATTTGCAACCTGAAATTATGGCAATATATTTACAACAGTACTTGAACGTCAGAAAATTCATTCACGTTTCATGCACATTTTGGAAAAAATATTGAATGGTTTTCTCTTGTTTCCTGTTTTAGAAAGTCTATAAGGAGTGCAGAGATGCAGAAAACTCCAATGAGAGGGGGTGGATAGTGGATACAGCAGCGAAGACACAGCGGCAAAACAGCATCCATATAACCATTATGGAAGATTTAATTAAATTGTGTCCTAACTAAAACACAATAATTAACACACTTCTAAGTTATATCTAAAGCTCACTTGGAAACGTATTAATTCAATATTTGCAACTACAATTCACCATAAAAATGATTAATGCTCAATATTGTTTGCAGCATGAAATTATAAAAACGAAAAATAAACTCCTACAGTGGCAGCCCCCCTCTGGTTATTTTTAATCACTAACTCCCATTTAACCACTTTAGTAATCAGGGGAAATTATTCACTCGACATCATTCTGCGCTTCTCTCTAGAACTGTCCTCAGACATCCTTAGCTGGTTATAGGCAAAATCTTTGACATGGTCCATTTCTTGTTCCTTCAGCTTTCTTTTGTATTTTGAACCACTCGTTTCTTGTAATTGTTTGATAACTAACCCTCCACATCATTTTAGAAAAAGAAACAAGACATTTGCCCAAACCTTCATGATTATTAGAGGGGATAGTAGGTCATTCAATGTGCTTTCACCTACACTATCTATCCATTCACCAACTGTAGTGATGGCATGTTCCTTTAATTGGAATGTTATGTATGTAATTGGAATGTTTGGATGCTGGGCAACAGTAACTGGTGAATCTTGTGTATTCTTGATGTACCTTTACTGGAGCTGCATGCATTCCTTCTCCCTCTGGATTAAATACATGTAGCAGAGGTTTCATGAGGTTTAGGAAGTTCCTGAGGTGTTAGTTTATGAAGTTCTTGAGGTGTTAGTTTATCTACTTATTCATCATTCACGTTGTGAATGTTTGAGTGTCACGTTGTGGTTATTTTAGTGTCTTAATTTCATGAGGTGTTTTAATTTCAAGAAGGAGTAGTTTATTTACTGATGTTTCATTCACGAAGTAGTTATATTTGCTGGTTCATCATTCATGTAGTGGTTTTATTCACTAACTTTTCTTTCACGAAGTGGTTAGTTGAGTGTTTGATGTGATTTTGTGATAGGAAGGTGTGGGAGGGTAGTGAAAGAAAGGAATTTAGTTAGGGTAGTGCAAGAAAGAAATTTAGTGATGTGGTATGTTTTAGGTGTAGGTGTTATTCACATGCCTCTACTCTTGAGAGGTGCTCTGCTAAGCATGCAAAAGTGTATAGAGTGCGGATTTGTGGGTCATTTCTCAAGAGTTTGCGCCGGAAAAATAAGAAGTTTTCTAAAAAAAAAAAGTTACCTATGTTCAGGATGAAGATGATTCATCTATTTCTAAGTCTGATGTTAGTCATCTTCAAGTTAATTGTGTTTCGAATTTGGAAAGGGGGGATGGTTGGGGGTGAGCTCACATGTTCTGTTCTCACATGTCTGTTCTCACATGTCTGTTCTGTTCACTTATGAAGATGCGGAATTTACTTGTTCTGTTCTGTTCACTTATGAAGATGCGAAATTTACTAATATTAATTTTAGTGTGTAAATTGTTGGGTTCAGAGTGTTATGAATTCTTTATAGTTTATTAATTATTTTTATGTTCTTTTTGTTCTTTTATTAAGAAGGAGGATGTGTAGTGATGGCATGTTCCTTTAATTGGAATGTTATGTATGTAATTGGAATGTTTGGATGCTGGGCAACAGTAACTGGTGAATCTTGTGTATTCTTGATGTACCTTTACTGGAGCTGCATGCATTCCTTCTCCCTCTGGATTAAATACTTACCTCTGCCTACAACTACATTTGGTTTCCTGTTTCCACGTCCTAACGAGGTCACTACACCAACCTTGCCAAAACTCTTTCTTAACTCACTAACCCTAGAACTTACATTTTAGCCCTGCTTTTTCTGCTGCTGCAGAGGACCACAGACGGAGGGTCTTGGACACTGCATGAGCACTTTTTAGCACACTGAGACTCGCGAGCGCCGGATGCATGCAGGATTTCCCCAGGCACATGCCCGGGAGAAGACCTGGCCAGGAGCTGGCCCTTCTGTGCCCTTCCGAGCCAGGAGGAGGCTGAGATGGGTCTAATCTCTGGGTTTGTCTTTGTTTTCCAGTTGTCTTGCCATTCCATTGCCATCCTCTTTGGTCTCTACCCTTCAGCCATGGTGAAATGAAAACACCCCCCTACAAAGGCTAAGGCATTGGATAAGTCTTCTACTTCCATTGCAAACTTTTTAACTTGTGCAATGTGGGCAACTGATAAAGAAATCAACACTGTTGAAGAGAGACTAATTATTTTCCATTGAGCCTTGACAGAACTTCAAAGTAACTTACCAACAATCACTTCATCCAGAAGTGACGTTGGGACCATTGACACTGCTCCAGGCACTGTGGTCAATGGGTGCGTGCACGGCAACTCTCACTCTATTACCTCGATTCCTACATCCCATTCACCATCTTAACCACCTCCGAAGTGCAAAAAGACACCAGGACTCACTTCTAAAGTATTGGTTGAAAGCACTCAGGGTGGAATTTTAACTGTCCATGAGTCTTTTAAACTGTCTAGTAAAAGGGTTAAAGCTACCCAGTCAGTTTGGATGATTTTAATGCTTTACTTTAGATTCACTATCTGCAAGGCTAACGCAAGTGGAAAAATTGACCTCCAGCTGTTTAGATATACAGAAGTCTAATATTAGCTGTAGATTTAATTTATTTATTTATTTAATGCGATTTTATATTGCGCAAACATTAGCCGAAGGTGTCAGAGCGCTTTACAAAAGAACCAGATGCGTTACATAAGGACTTTGGATTACATGAGTTACATAAGAGATAAAAACCGAAAAAATTGCAAATGTACAAGGTGTAAAGTCACTCAAGTAAGAGATATAAACAGGGAAAAATTGCACATGTACAAGTTGTGAAGTCACTCAAGGAAGAGATACAAACAGATAAACTTTAAAATCATATAGGAATGGTAGTAAGTACAAAGGTCTACTACATATACTAGTGGTTAGAGTTCTATATATACAAATAGTAAATTCACACAGGATTGCATTCTAACAGCGATTAGGCTTGGACAATTATATAATACATATATGCATATATATATATACTAGCAGCCCGCCCCAGCGTTGCCTGGGGCAGAAAGGGGCTGGGGGCAATACACCCGCTCCCGCCCGACCCCCTCCCGCACCGACTCCCTCCCGCCCGACTCACTCCCGCCCCCCTCCCGCCCCGACTCACTCTTGCCCTGACTCACTCGCGCCTCCCTCCCGCGCCCCCCTCCCAGCCCGACTCACTCGCGCTCCAACATTTTCCTTTACTGCTGCCTCCTTCTTGCCTCCCCCTGCATCAAACAGTCTCGCACTGAACTTTCCTTTTCCTTACCTGTGCCGCCGCTCCTCACTGCACAGCCACTCGTCACTGCACCGCCGCTCCTCCTTCGTCGTCATCACGCACGCCGCGTCGCGGTCATCACGCACGTCGCGTCGCGGTCATCACGCACGCTGGTTTGGCAGATCGGAATGGACTGTTCCCATGAGGATCAGGATCAAGACTGATGTGCATATGGCTGGGTCCAAACTGGGGTGGAATGGTGAGCAAAAGAACGATGGATTTAAGCCAGATCTTTATGACTGGGGGTGAATGTTTGCATTGTGCAGTATTCCATTTATCATTTGTTCCTTTGCTAATGTCCCAGATGACGCATAGGCTGAAATGTTACCACCCAGAACTCTCTGTGGAATATAGGTAACTAAAACAAACACCATCACCACGCTCTACACTTACCACGCACTCACCACAGCGACTACTCATTCTCATTCACCGCAATGAAATTTGCTATCACGATACAAACTATGACTGCACATTACTTTGCAACGCATAATATTGCATACACATTTAAGTAGAGATAGAGAAATAAATTAAATCTACTCATCAACACTGCACTTTTCCAAATCCTAAAATCCCTTTACGACCCAAACATTAACCTTCCCTAAAGAAAGCAAACTTCAACTATGCCTCAGCACTACCTAACTCTGAACCCTAAAAGCACATTACTACCTGCAACACACCACCCATTCTTACCCTAAAACCCCTTACTACCCATGTGCACTACCCACAACTGAACCCTAAATCCCTCCTTACTACCCCTATGCACCACCCACCCCTGAACCCTAAATTACTCCATACAATGACACCCGTTAAATGCACTGCAGCACGTATTTGTGGAGTACCAGCCTCTCGTATGCATTGTTTTCAGATAGAAAGGCCTTGGTGGTGCCAGACCTCAAAAGTAGTGCGTAGTGTCAGCTGCAGATCTAGCTGCACTGGCGGTGCACCGCTCAACCCTGTGCGTCAACAGGTAGTGGACACCCGACTTCCGGCCTTAAGCAGGTGGATTTATAGTAGGCGCTAAGGCTGTATTTAAAAGTGCACTTCATTGAATACTCAAAGGCAGCAAGCCCCGACTGATGGCAAAGAGCAGAGTCAAACTGAACGCAGCACACTATTTTTTGATGATAAAACGTGGTCAGCATAAAAGGTTCACACCTTTTAATAACCACTTTCATATGGCCGCGATAGAAAGTTCACATCTCTTAATCATGATGACACCTTCAGATAAAAGGATGCGCATCTTTTAATAATTACAGACATCAAAGCCGGAATACAAGAAGCACATCTTTTAATAAACATAAGTAGCAAAGCCAGGATAGGGGATGCACAAATCGTAATAACAACCGGTGGTGACGCAGTGAAACTAAAGGGTACACCTTCTAATAAATACTATCAGCCAGGCCACGCTTCAGGGAGTCAGCATTTTATTAAAGATAGCAGCCTGCCCCAGCGTTGCCTGGGGCAGAAGGGGGCTGGGGGCAGCAGACTTGAAGCACGCTGCAGCCCCCCCCTGCCTTGTCACCCCTGGACGGCTCCCGCCCGTCCCTCGGTGCGCACCGGCGGCGCTTGACTTACCTCACCAGCCACTTCTCCCCGCGCTGCTCCTCTCCGCTTGTCCGCCATGACGCTCTTCCTGTTGCCTCAATGCCGCTCCTCCCCGCGCTCCCGATGTCACGGCCGGCGCTACTTGCAAGGGACTACTTTTTTTTTTTTTCAAAATTTGTAAACAACGTATATTCTTTATTTTTATGTAGCCTATGTCCTTCTGCTTGCCCTAAGGTTTTCTAAGATGTCTCGGGTGCTCAGATTGGTGATGTAGTTTTCGAGTTTACCTGGCTCAAAGGTGCAAGTTCTCTCTTTATAATAGTAGTATAGATTAAGGCAGACCTCAAAAAGAGAAAAACGATCTAGGGGCAGATTTATGAGGCCCTTGCGCCTCTTTGCGCCGCAATTGCGTCACTTTATTTGACGCAACGGCGGCGCAAACAATGCGCCCTATTTACAACATGACCAATCTAGGAGATGCGTCACGTTGTAAAGCCCTGCACCATAAGGAGGCGTTCCTGCGCAGGGGGGGGGCGTTCCTGCGCAGGAACGCCTCCTAAAAGTGGCTGAGTGAAATCTATAAGATTTCACTCAGTCACTTTCAGGCCAATGCTGCGTCAAAACCCTGAGCCTGTTTGAAGCAGGCGTAGGTCTGGACGCAGCATTGTGAAGATGGGGCGCCCCCGAGCCTTGCTGGAGCTGCGTCGCGCTTGCGACGCAACTCCAGCAATGCGCCACCTTTACGGCACAGATGCATCACGCATCTGTGCCTTTTTTGCCCCATGGTGCGCTGTATTGTAAATGCGGCGCACCATGGGTGGCGGAGATGTGGCGCACTGTGGCGCACATTAACTGGCGCATCCCTAGGGATGCGCCAGTTAACATAAATCTGCCCACTAGGGTCATCAGGAGGGGTGGGGAGGGAAGAAGGAAAGGAACAAAGGTCAAACAAAATGGCGGGTCCTGGTCCTGGGTATAGACAGAGACCATCCCCAAAAATGGCGGGATGCAAAAAAGTCACCAAAGTCAAGAATCCAGAAGAGGAACCGAGAGAGCAGGATTCCACTGAGTACAGTCAGAGGGGGGACGCAGCCACAATAGCAAAGGCGAACGGAAGGATGTAAGATGTGTGCACAGGCTCTGGACCACGGGGGCATCAGTGTTGACGATCTGCAAGAAGAAGGTCCGGGGAAGTCAGCATGGGAGTTAGGGAGTAGTCTTGGCAAAAAGGTCATCAGTGCCTTGCCTCCCCTCAAAATACAACCAACAATCTACCTACAAGCAAATCATACCTTGAAACCCAGGGAATGCTACTACTCTACCTTCCACCATCCCGAGCGATAATTTGACTCAACCACTAGTCATGCACTTCAAAAAGCCTTGGTATCTGCCACAGCTTGTGTGGTGGCAAAAGTTTTAGATTTTCCTCTAGAAGCAACCCTTTATGTTGTGCTACTGGTGAAAGTGTCCAGGATGTTTGAATGTTTATCTACGTCAACTTCCATCCCAAAATGTTTGCTGTATGGTGGACATACATGATCTGGATCAATCCCACTTTACCCATAACGTTTACAGAGCAAACATGAATGACTTGTCGTTTAATCTGGTTTTTGCTAAGAAATTGTATGGCCCTCCCCTCCCATTTAATTGGACATTTAATGGCAGGGTTTATAAAGTTGTCACTGACTATATACTTTCATCTCACAAACCTATCCCACTATCATCCAACGTAATTTCCCACTCAATATCAATGAGTGACCATTATCATCAGAGTGACTATTATTATCAGAGTGTTAATGTTAGCTTTTTGATGAGCCAGGGGAAAACTCAAACAAAGTGTACAGCTGACAATATTGAAATAGCTACACATAATGGAATTTCTTTATGCTGGACCCAGGTTGATTCTGTCAACTTTTTTGAAACACAGGTCATTGATTTAAGAGATGCTTTTGATACTTGTTTCGGTGATTCCTCTGCCGACCCTGATATTAAGGAAAATGTACTTAGTATTTCAAGTGGGATTAAAGAATGACTAATTAAATCTGCACCCATGTCAAGTCATAGCAGCTCAGATTGGTTTGATCACAAATGTTCTAGAGCCCACAAGCAACATAATGTTGCACTCCATAAATCTCCCAGATGTACCTTGAAAGTGAATGCATGTCAATGTGATTACAGTTTAAAAGAGAGGAAAATTGAGCTAAAGAATGCTGCCTAGGAGTCCTTACTTGAAGCCAATAAGATCCAAGAATGCTCAGCCTTTTGGCAAGTGATCAATAGCCCCTTATTGAGGGATGATAGTGCGCCTGGATTATCAGTCTTGATTAATGAAACTGACTGGGGGGCCCACTTTTCAAAGATTTACTCTATCCCTAACATGGAACCTCTGGGGACAGACCATGCATCTGTTGATGAATTACCTCATGATCATGGCAGGCTATATTTTTCCCTGGTTGAGATCAGTAAGCCCCTCATGGATCATAAGGGTTGAAAAGCCCCTGAACCGGATGATATCCCTATTGATCTCTTTAAGGCCAATATACCTGTTAGACGTGGCATCTTTGTCATGATTTCCCCTTTTTGCCTCTACCGCCTGTATTTTTGTAGCTGTGCTGGATATTGTTTCTGCCGGCTTAGATGCTTTGGGCACTTTGCCACTGCTGATCTGTGTCAAAGTGCAAGTGCTCCCTGTGTAAATTGTTATTGCAATTTGTTCTCCCTGAATGGCATATTTGTTTTACTAGTAAGTCCCTAGTAAAGTGCACTGAGTGTGCCAGGGCCTGTAAATCAAATGCTACCAGTGGGCCTGAAGCTCTGATTCAGCCACCCACATGAGTAGCCCTAACAAGGTATCTCAGACCTACCACTGCAGCATCTGAGCACAGTTTTAAACTGTCCTGTCAACCTGGCAAACGCACCCACTTGTTCCAGTGGCCAAGTTTCAAAGGCAACTTGGACTCAAGCAAGCATGCACAGCTATGTGGACTTGTAGTCACTACTGTGTGGATTTAAGACAATTTTTACTTGTTTTTCTCAAGAATATTTTATTCTTGTTTTATGTGTTATTCAAAGAATATTCAAATAAATTCAATTCATACAATACATGTCATATTTCATACGGAAATGTTAATAACAACATTCTCAATGTACATTGACAATCTTTAGATGATGAAAACATTAAAATAAACTGCACCCAATGCATTTCGGTATGACTGTCCCTTCATCAGGGGAAAACCCTGTCGAAAATAAACAAATATCAGCTAATGTACAACAGTGGTTCAAAACTTTTTATCAAAAAGCCCGTGTAATCACAATTCATGATAGTTTGTGATCGCAAACATGCAACCTTCTGTGACACTTTAACCACATGCCACCTATGCTACATGGCTACCCATCAGGGTTAAAAGGACCCTGTGCTCATGTCAACTATATGTATGTATTAAGCCACTACTTACAATCATGGATCACCTTATAGAACTGGCCACTTAGTACCACAAGTAACAGAGACCTAAAAAGACACACACCATAGTAACCACATGCCTCGTAAGACACACACTCCTCAATCCCAAAGCCACCCACTTGCCAGGCCCTAGCCTTTCATTTTCTTATGTGTAAGACACCCATCAGGTAGGCCTAAGGTACACCCATGGGCAGGTAGAACATGTACTGGTGTGTGTGATAATGTCCTGATAGTGAAATACTTACAATTAAGCTTTTCACTATTGAAAGGCTATCTGTATAATAGGATAGCATGGGCGATACTTTGTAACATCTTACAAGTATAACTGCGCATTGGGATGAGATGAAGGATTAAAGTTTAGGCTCCCTGAACTCAGAATATTTTAGTAAAGATGGTTTTTAAATTGTGTGGTGGAAAATGCCACTTTTAGAAAGTAGGCATTTTCTTGTTTAACCATTCTGTGTGCCTCTGCCTGTTTGTGGATTGACTGTCTAGTTTTGAAATGACAGGGGCTGGGGATGTGTATTCACTGTAGACAGTCACTGGGGGGGGAGGGATTTCCTGGATGACTAAGAGCTAAACAAAATGGACCTTGACTGCATTTAGAGTAGTGGGAGGAGATTTTCTTGCACCTGAATAGGGTCTGTCTCCCTTGCATGGTGCTGTCTCCACCCTCTGTGGTCATACTGAACCAATTAATACAAAACTGTTTTGGACTGGTCCCAGAGACCCGTGCACAAAAATGAACAATGACAAATTGGGGTATAAATAACCTTTAAACCCAGAACTTTAGATCACTTCTGGACTCAAGAGGAATCTTTGCCAAGGAGAAGAGCTGGAGAGCTGTGAGGAGGAGTACTGACTCTTTTGCTATGTGCTGTGTCGGGTTGACCTGCATTTGCAGCTTCTGTCAAGGAAAGGACGGTGGCCCAGATGTATGACCCTTTCATTTAGCACCTCGCAATTTGCAACTCATTGCGAGTCGCAAATTGCAAGGAGCTAAATGAAATGTACAACAGTGTTATATCATTGTTTTACCAATGGGGTTGCAAATTGCGATCCTCATTAATATTAATGAGGCTCTCCCAATTTGTGAGCCCATTGGGAATGCCAGCCCCCCATATATGGTGGCCTGCTGGGTTCAGCAGACCACCATGTCTGGGACTGCTTTATCATAATGCAGTTTTTTAGTTTTTTTTAATGCAGCCCATTTTCCTTGAAGGAATACGGGATGCATTAAAAAAAAAAAAAATGAAACGTTTTTGTTTAATGTTTTAAGAATGGGCATTGTTCCCTGGGTCCACTTCCTGCCCTTTAAAAATAATTTTAGAGACAGTCACAAAGTGGAAGGGGTCCCCTGGGGACCCCTTTGAAATTGCGACTGCATTACCACCCTCTTGAAGAGGGTGGTAATTTGCAAGTGTTTTGCGACTGCAATTGCGGTCACAAAACATTAACACATAGCTTTGGGTACGCAATTGGGAAGGGACCGCTCCTTCCTAATTGCGACTCGCAATTCCTTAATAGCGAGTTGCAAATAAATTGCGACTCACTATTTAGGAATTGTACAGTGATTTTGCATGTGCAAACTGGTTCGCAAACCCGTCTGCGCATGCAAAATCACGCCGTACATCTGGCCCATAGACTGGAACTTTGCTGTGAACCTGCTTAAAGAAGAATCTCCAAGGGCCTATGTGTACTGGCCTCCATCAGCAACGGTGCCAAGACACCACGATCTGCACCAAGGCCAGAGGAACCACTTGTGATGTGCACAATGCACCACCCGGCCTGCACCACAGCTCAAACGTCCTTCGACGCCTGCCAATGCCTGCAGTTAGCAGCATTCCCTACACCAGCGCTCCCACCTGCCACCATCACAGGCAATGCCTGCATCCTGTTATTGCGGCGTCGATAAGCGCAGAGGCTGACTCCACGAATTTGGCGGCTTTGCATTATCACCAGAACTGATGCCTTACCTCTGATTCAACTGACTTCCTCTATCTGGATACGACATGTTGCATCCTCGCCATCGGGACACCTCGCCTCCCCTGTGCCAGCCAGGGAGCCGGCCTCAACCTCGGCCCTAATGCTTTACCTCCACGACACCATGCATTGTCATAGTCTTCATTATCCAAAGGTACATTTTGTTTGGGGGTCCGCGTAACTCCCTGCTTAAGGCCGTGCACCTCGCTGTTGCATCATACTTTAGATTTATTGCTGTCACAATGTTGTAATAGCCCCAGGTGGAGCTATTTGTTTTCTACAAGATTTATTATGGAAATATCTGTTTTGAAGTGCTATTTTACTATGTGTATGTTGGAGTTTTGCTGTTTTGGTCTTGTTGAGTTTAGATAAACCAATCAATCAATCATGCATTTATAAAGCGCGCTACATACCCGTGAGGGTCTCAAGGCGCTGGGGGGGGGGGGGGGGGGGAGGGGCTGCTACTGATCGAAGAGCTAGGTCTTGAGAAGTCTTCTCAAGGCCAGCAGGTCCTGGGTCTGTCGTAGGCTGGTAGGCAGATCGTTCCAGGTCTTGGCGGCGAGGCAGGAGAAGGATCTGCCGCCGGCGGTGGTTTTCCGGATATGAGGAACTGTGGCGAGGGAGGCAGAACCGAGGTTGCGGGTGGGGGTGTGGAAGCTGAGTCAGTTGTTGAGGTATGATGGTCCGGTGTTGTGTAGCGCTTTGTGTGCGTGGATGAGGAGTTTGAAGGTGATCCTCTTGTTGACTGGGAGCCAGTGCCGGCCTCTCAAGTGGTGTGCGATATGGCTGCGTCGGGGGACGTCAAGGATCAGTTCTTGAGGTCCTTGGGGTACGCCTTGGGTTTCTTCAGAAGGGCGTTGATCTCGGTGTGCTTCCAGCTTTCCGTGAAGGTTGCTGTCTCGAAAGAGCTGTTGATTGTTTTCCAGAGGTGGGGTGCGATGGTTGTGCTGGCTTTGTTGAAGACGTGGTGAGGGCAGGGGTCGGATGGGGATCCGGAGTGGATGGAGTTCATGGTTTTGATGGTGTCTTCGTCACTGACGTGAGACCAGGTGGTCAGGCGGCATGTGCGGGTGGGGATCGCAGGGGTGGTGAAGTCGGTGGTGGGTGTGGAGGTGTCGGAGTTGAAGCTGTTGTGGATGTCGGCGATCTTGCGGTGGAAGAAAGTGTCCAGGGAGTCGCACAGGTCTTGTGATGGTGGGATGTCGTTGGTGTTGGAGCTGGAGTTGGAGAGTTGTTTCACGATGCTGAAGTGCTCTTTGGTGTTGTGTGTGTTGTTGTCTAAGTGGTCCTTGAAGCCAGTCCTCTTGGCGGTCCTGATGAGTTGGTGGTGTCTGCGGGTGGCACTCTTGTGGGCTGTGTGGCTGTCTGGTGTTCGGTCGTGGAGCCATTTCTTCTCCAGCTTCCGACAGGTGTGCTTGGATCCAGAGGTCTTTGTTGAACCAGGCGGCTTTCACGTTGAAGTGGTTGGTAGTGGAGGTCTTTAGGGGGGCGAGGGTGTTGTCGTAGTCGTTGATCCATTGTTTGAGGTTGGTTGCGGCGGTGTCTGGGTCTGTGGGTGGTCTCAGGGCGAGGGTGGTAGTCAGTTGGTCCTTGGTGACCTTGCCCCAGCAGCGGCGTGGTAGCTGTTGGGTGCGGTGATGTGGGGTGGGTTTCCTGAAGGTGAAGTGGACGCATCTGTGGTCGGTCCAGTGGGGTTTGGTGGTGTGGTTGAAGGAGACGTGGGGGCTGGTGGATAAGATGGGGTCCAGTGTGTGTCCAGCAGCCTGGGTGGGTGTCGTTATGAGTTGTTTGAATCCGAGGTTGGCGATCAGGGTGGTGGAGTTGACGTCGTTGTTGTTCTCGAGGTGGAAGTTCAGGTCCCCGAGGAGGATGCAGTCTGTGGAGGCGAGGGCGTGGGTGCTGACGAGGTCGGCGATGGTGTCGTAGAACTGTGGTCATAGTCCATGTGGTCTGTAGACAAGGGTTCCTCTGAGGGTGGTGTTGGGGTCGGTGTGGATCTGGAAGTGCATGTGCTCGGTGGTGGTGAGCGTGTCGTCGGTGTTAGTTGAGACTCTGCGGGTATCCTTGTGGATGATGGCGATTCCGCTCCAATACCGTTGGTGTGGTCTCTGCAGGAGATCTTTTAGCCGTGTGGGATGGCTATGGCGATGTCTGGTGCTGAGGTAGCGTTCAGCCAGGTCTCAGTCAGGAAAACGATGTCGGTAGCGGTGGAGTCTAGGAGGTCCAAGAGTTCGATGGCGTGCTTGCGAGTGGAGCGGGTGTTGAGGAGGATGCATCGGAGATGGTTGGGTTCGCTGGCTGGTGGTTTGATGGGCTGGATGCTGGTGAATCTGCAGTTCCGGCAGGCAAAGGGCCCTTGGGTGCACCTCTGGGTGGCCCGGTAGCAGGGGTGGTCTCGTCCGGAGTTGAGTGCGTGGAGGGTGCTGGAGTCGTAGTGCAGTCTGGCGTTGCGGGGGGCACAGGGTCCAGGGGTTCTGTTGCTGGGTGAAGTCCAGACGTGGACGGGCGCAGACGGGCTTGCCTTTGGCACGCCTTCAGTGCGCCATTGGCGCGCCCGCTGCGCGCGTCCGCTGCGCTTCCGCGCGGGGCCCTCCATAAGAGGTGAAGTGGGAGGGAGGAGCAGCTGGGAGGCGGGAGTGGGGTGGCCAATGGGCGACTGGCTCGGGGCACAGAAGGCAAAAGGGGGCAGGCCGCAGGGGAGCAGCGGTGGGAAGTGGGGAGCGGGTGGGCCACAGTGGGCAAGGGCGCAGAACGGGCGGCAACAGAAGGGCAACCAACAGTAAACAGGCAACAAATAAGAAATAAAAGAAATAAAAGAAATAAGAGCAGAGACAGGTACCAGGGCACACCAGCGGCGAACCCTTGGCAGCAGCAGCAGGGGCAGACACTGGCAACCCGGGGGACCTGTGCGGCGTGAGGAGTGACCAGAGGTGAGGTCACACTCACTGCCGCGCGGCGCCCTCCATAAGAGGCCAAGTGGGAGGGAGGAGCAGCTGGGAGGCGGGAGCGGGGTGGCCAATGGGCGACTGGCGCGGGGCACAGAAGGCAAAACGGGGCGGGCCGCAGGGGAGCAGCGGCAGGAAGTGGGGAGCAGGGGGGCACAGAGGGCGATGGCGCAGAACGGACGGCAACGGAGGGGCAACCAACAGTAAACAGTCAACAAATAAGAAATAAAAGAAATAACAGCAGAGACAGGTACCAGGGCACACCAGCGGCGAACCCTTGGCAGCAGCAGCAGCAGCAGGGGCAGACACAGGCAGTCACGGGCAACCAGGGGGAGCCGTGTGACGTGAGGAGTGACCAGAGGATAAAGATACTCTATTTTTCTAAACTGGTGTGGTGTCTGTTTGTGGTGTTATAACTTTATTCCTGTGTTTTCGTGGTACAAATACTTTAAATATTTCCTTTGGAATAAGCCTGTCTACTTATGCCAAGCTATCAAGGGGTTGAGCAGGAGTTATCTAAAGTGTGGATCCCACTTACCCTGACTAGAAACAAGGATCCTTACTTGGACAAAGGTACCTACCATTGCCAACTATAGACCCCTATTTCTAACAATGCCATTTTGGAGACCAATTCTGACCAGGGTAAAAGGGGTCTGCTGCTGATCAGGTATTCTAAATACTTGGTAGGATTCTTTGATAGTCCCCATCTGTCAGGAGAGGGACCATTTCAATCTAGCTTGCTACCACCCCATTTCCTTACTTCATTCCCTTATGAAAGTTATAGGTAGAATTCTACTGAGAAGACTAGAAGAATGAGGGGAAAATAATGACATTCTGTCGGGTCTACAGTACGATTTTAGTAGGGGCTGGGGACGATCAAACAGGAACTCAATTTAAACCTGCTAATTAAGAAGTGAATCCAAATGAAAAAGGACCAACTGTATCTGGCATTTGTTGCTCTATCAAGTGCATTTGATTGAGTTCAGCAAGACAAATTGAGGAAAATATTGTCAGAGCTAGGAATATATCCACCAATATCTTCTTTTCTTATAGAGACCTACAAGGGGAGCAGGGCCAGATTAGGCTTTGGTCTCATGGGTGAATGCACCTATGCATTTGGCATAGAGAGAGGGGTCAGGTAGGGAGGGACTGTTGCCACATTTCTGTTTACTCTGTATATTATCAGCTTGGGCACAGTTCTGACAGAGCAATGCACGGACCTCGCTCAGGTTGGCATCGCCGGATCACAGCCCTACTCTATGCCAATGACGCTGTGCTCATGTCTTACACTCCCTTGGGCTTACAGAGGCTACGAATAGAATTCAACCAATTTTATCATGGCATAAGATTTGGACTTGCAAAGACACAGCTTTACATACAAATCATTATTACTGATTGTCTTAAGTAGTTTTTGTCTCTGAAAACCCATTGGCTGAAATTCATAAAACAGTCATGTCTGGAATTAGGTTGTGTTGAATATTTGGAGAACCCAGCTACACTGCACTACATAAGTGGGTGGAAGTTAAAAAAGCAATGCCTATCTCTTTTTGAAAAATGCATGCTATCTGTGGAACTAGCTTAACCCAGTATTACCAAAAGCCAAAGGCTGCTTGTTAAAGATGGTATGAAACCTTATCTCAAATCTGTTTCAAGCCATCAGCATAGGTTTGTACTGCCACAATTTAGCCTTAATATTTTCCATCAATTATTAACATTTCCTAAAACCAATGAAAGGTCTGTCATTTTAACTAAATGTCCATGTGATGATTTATCCGACCAAATCACTTTGCATGTTTTTTTGCACATTTTTTAAGACATCATGGAAATGTTTTATTCTACCCATTTTACGTGACCACAACTTTAAACAATGTCACCCGCCTCATTGTTTTTGCAACAATTAACATCCTTGACAATTTATTCCAAGGTATCTAGGTATTGTTGATCTGTGATTCACCTTTGGAAAAACTGGACTACTAGTATTTACCATATATAATGGGGTGACTCCCCCTTCTCTGTGCAATATTATCAAGCTGTTTATTTAATACAATGTTATTACTTTTATTGTATGGTTTTAATAAATTTGTGTAATATAGTTTTATTCATAATGTTCTAATATCATAATTTCTTGAATGTATTGATTGATTGAATCTCATTTGAAAGATTAGTCATATTAATCACAAAGGAACTAATATCCCTGCTCTTATTGGGTATATGTACAATACCTTTGACTTTAATTACCTTACAAAATCCACCCTCCTTCACGAGGATGATATCTGCATTACCATAGCTCTAATTGCCATCATTTCAGTATTTACTAATTTAAAGGAACCTACCATGTTTATTGCAAGCTTATCTACAACTGTTGATTGAGGTCTAATTTTTACATCATTTATTGCTATGCCTAAAGAAGGTATTTTAGCACCTAATATAGCTAAAATACCCTCTCAAAAGCTTTGCTTTGTTCTCCTCATATTAGTCTTACTATCTATATTACTGACATAATAAACTCTAGGAAAAACTAAAGCTAAGTAACAAAACCCAAACCATTTTCTCGGTAAGTTAAAATAAGCAAATATTCCACAAACATAGAAAATCCATCTGAATATGGGTTCTCCTCCCACTAATAATGCTTCACTTACCTCAAAATTTCTGTCACAAAAACATCCCCCCTACAAATTCTGCTGTTTACCCCTACAATAGACCAGGACTATGCCTCATCAAGCACAATTCACCTCTCCTTTCTTGCTCCATCTTCAATCTAGGATGTAAACCTTACAATTGAAATTCTTCCTCTTCTTTGGACTGTTCATCTACAATCTTCCCTCTTTCAAATTTCTCACAATTTGCACTCCTCTTTCATTATATTCACTAATGAAAATATGCTCTGTTTTACACAATACATATGTTACTCTGATTAGTCAGGTTAGTCTTGTGTAATTATCTTCAAAATCTGTTATACTTAACATGCAGATTATCCAAACTAATTGTTAAGTTTTCCAAAGATGCTTTCAAATCAGTCAGCTAAGGAGAAAGAAATTCATGTTGGTTAAATATGGCAACATTCTCATTACAGGACAGAGCATAAGATATTAAAAGCTGTATCTATCTTGATCCCTACCCAGCAGAGATAGGAATATAGGCACGTTCCTAACAGTTACTATTTTTCATTATGTTAATAAGCTCAAAATCATTTTAGCATGCATATTTTCTCGGAAACCACTAACTAAATTCTTCTTGAGTACTGGTACATTATATGTAAAACCACCCTTTATTGTACTAACTTAAATGGCATTAGAAATATATCCCAGTGGAATTCATCAGCACACCAACAGCCCCACTAAAAGTACTAAGATTGTTAGAATCATCATTAATTCTACTACTTTACAACATGCATTATATGAGGCAAAAACTATTGTGGTGCTCAGAAATCTAAATGCAACCAACATTTTCTTTAAAATAGTAATATATTTGTCTTCTTTTCTTCTTATTACTTAGTTTAAGCAGTAACCAAATAATGTGCATCAGCTGAAACGCTCCCTGGTATCGTTATAGCGCTCTGTACACTGAACTGCTGCTACCTTTGCATTATAGCGCCTCACACGCATAGCGCCACTGTTAATATCTGCCTCATTCAGCGCGACCTCGCTCAGGCTGTTGGGATCATTATTGGCTTGTCTGTGCATTTGATTTTTAGAATACTGCTCACTCGATCGTTTGTAATAGTGTTTAATTTAAACAGCGCATTTGTTCAGATTGTGCTGCTCACTCGTCGTATTTCTGTATTTGCTGCCCCTGTCTGCCTTTCCCTCTGACCCTCCATTTTGTTGTAGTTGATATCCCCTGGCCCGCTCCTCAGCCACACTACCGCCTCCCTGCTGCCCATCCCACGCTCCGCCCCCTCCACTCTCCATATATGCCACATGTCCCAACGCGCAGCGTTCACGCGCAGCGGTCGCGCCTGGACCGCGCCCAGCGCCAGACCCCCTGGCCCTCGCAATGCCCAGCCCTCCCGCATTACCTACGACGCCTCCACCCACCTAGCACTTAACCCCGGCCGCTCCCCCAACTGCGTCCAAGCCGCTCCTGGACTCACCCATGGACCCTTCTCTTGCAACTCCTGCAAGTTCTACGGCACCAAAACCAGCTCCTCATCCACCAACACCAATCAGAGACCTGACACCAATCACCTAAAATGCATCCTGCTCAACACCCGCTCGGTCCACAGACACGCCATCGACCTCTGGAATCTACTCGACACTATCTCACTGGACGTCGCCTTCCTAACAGAAACATGGATGAATGCCTCTTCAGCCCCAGACATCACCATTGCCATCCCGGAAGGATACAAGATCATCCGTAAGGACGGCATCGAGCAAACAGGAGGAGGCATCGCTATCGTCCATAAGAACTCCATCCGCATCTCAACCAGCTCTGACGCCAACCTTGCCAGCGCCGAACACCTCCACTTCCAGATCCATACAGACCCCAAGACCACACTCAGAGGCACCCTCCTCTACCGGCCTCCAGGACCCCGTGCACAATTCAGTGACGACATCACTGACTTTATCACCCCACACGCCCTCCCCTCCGAATACTACATTCTATTGGGAGACCTCAACTTTCACCTGGAATAGAACAACGACAGCAGCACCACCACCCTTCTGGACAATCTTGCCAACCTCGGACTCAAACAACTGGTCACTACCCCCACCCACATTGCTGGTCACACACTTGACCCTATCTTCACTTCCAGCAAACATGTCTCCTTCAGTCACACCACAGCTCTTCACTGGACGGACCACAGCTGGGTTCACTTCACATACAATAAGACCACAATCCACAACCATCCTCAACCCACCATGCGAAGAAACTGGAACAAAATCACCATCGACCAGATCTCCTCATCGCTTCTTCAAAACCCTCCTGTCCACTCCTCAAACCCCGACCAAGCAGCCATTAACCTCACCCAATGGATATCCAACAGCGCGGACATCCTAGCACCGTTGAAAAAACGTCAAAGCAAACCAGGCAGCAAAAACGCCTCCTGGTTCAACGATGATCTTAAGAAATCGAAGAAACACTGTCGCTCCCTCGAGAAGGCCTGGAAAAAAGACCCAAACACCAGCACCAGGGACGCCTTCAAAACCGCCACCCGCATACACCACCAACTAATCCGGTCTGCCAAGAAAGCCGCTTTCAAAGACCGTCTAGATAACAACGCCCACAACAGCAAGGAATTATTCAACATCGTCAAAGAATTTACCAACCCTTCAGCCAACTCCAACGACATCACTCCCTCTCAAGCCCTCTGCGACTCCCTAGCTTCCTTCTTCCACAACAAAATTGCAGACATCCACAACAGCTTCGACAACCAACCCGGAGACCAACCCACCCAACCTTCTGCCGCACCCTCACCCCCCTTGAACATCCTCAATGACTGGAACCCCATCTCCACTGAGGACACCATCCGCCTGATGAACTCCATCCACTCAGGATCCCCAACTGACCCATGCCCTCACCACATCTTCAACAAAGCAGACTCCATCATAGCTCCACACCTTCGAGACGTCATCAACTGCTCCCTCTACTCCGCCACCTTCCCGGAAAGCTGGAAACACGCAGAACTCAGCGCCCTTCTGAAAAAACCCACAGCTGACCCCACCAAACTCAAAAACTACTAGCCCCATCTCGCTTCTTCCATTCCCGGCCAAAGTCATCGAGAAAGCTGTCAACAACCAACTCGCCTCCTTCCTCGAAACCAACAAATCCCTCGACCCCTCACAGTCCGACTTCCGAGCCAAACACAGCACTGAGACCGCACTTATCTCAGCAACAGACGACATTCGAACTCTACTGGACAATGGAGACACAGTCGCCCTCATCTTCCTCGACCTCTCCGCTGCCTTCGACACAGTCTGCCATAGCACCCTTCTACAGCGCCTCAGAAACGTAGGAATCCAAGGAAAAGCACTGGAATGGATCACCTCGTTCCTCACCGGAAGAACCCAGAGAGTCCGCCTCCCACCATTCAAGTCAGAGGCCTCTGAAGTCATCTGCGGCGTGCCACAAGGATCGTCACTCAGCCCCACCCTCTTCAACGTATAAATGAGCCCCCTTGCGGCCATCGCTCGCCAACACAATCTCAACATCATCTCCTACGCGGATGACACTCAACTGATCCTATCACTCACCAAAGACCCTAACACCGCCAAAACCAACTTACACGAAGGAATGAAAGAAGTAGCCGAGTGGATGAAGCACAGCCGTCTGAAACCGAACTCAGACAAAACAGAAGTCCTCATCCTAGGCACCTCCCCCTCCGCCTGGGATGACTCTTGGTGGCCAGAAGCCCTTGGAAAAGCACCCATCCCGACGGACCACGCACGGAACCTGGGCGTCATCTTGGACTCCTCACTCTCGATGACCAGACAAGTCAACGCTGTTTCATCATCTTGCTTCAACATTCTTCGCATGCTCAAAAAAACATTTCGCTGGATCCCCACCGAAACTATAAAAACGGTCACCCACGCACTGGTGACGAGCCGCCTGGACTACGGAAACACAATATACGCCGGTACCACCGCAAAACTCCAGAAAAAACTCCAACGCATCCAGAACGCTTCAGCCAGGCTCATACTAGACATCCCGCGTAAAGAACACATCTCTGGTCACCTGAAAAACCTCCACTGGCTCCCCGTAAATAAGAGGATTACCTTCCGCCTCCTAACCCACGCACACAAAGCACTTTACGAACTTGGACCCGAATGCCTCAACACACGACTGTCCTTCTACACCCCCTCCCGTCAGCTACGATCCTCCAACCAAGCCCTTGCCACTGTACCTCGCATCAACAAAACCACCATGGGAGGTAGATCCTTCTCCTACCTGGCAGCTAAAACCTGGAACTCACTTCCCACTCACCTTCGCCTTACTCAGAACCACCTAGCATTCAGAAAACAACTTAAAACTTGGATATTCGACTAGTAATTCCCCACCCTTCCTCTAGCGCCTTGAGACCCTATGGGTATGTAGCGCGCTATATAAATCTCTTGACTTGACTTGACTTGGTTCAAATTTTAAAAGTTTGTCATAGCCCATAATAAATTTCAATACTGAGTTTCAGATTTCAGGTTTAACTTTTTCAGTTTCTCCAAGTCTCAAAATCCAATTCAGAATCATGTTCTTCTTCTAAGACTGTGGCTAGATAGACCCATTCAAGAGATGTATACTTGTGATTTGCAATTCTCTTTCTTGTCGATTTTTTAGTCACAGGTATTTCACTATCAGTAGTTTCAAAAGCCATTAATCACTCAAACTTTTCAGGTTCACAATGCTTATTTCTTATTTTCTTTTCTCAGAACGAATTTTTCAGCTACATTTTGTTCAGGAGCAGTCTTTTTTAAAGTCTCTTTACTCTCTGTAGAGCTTTTGAAGTTGCTCTTTCAATTGGAGCGTTCACTTATCAAGGTTGCACTTGAGCCCTGTTTTTTACTTGAACTTTGAGCAGTCTTTTCCAGTCAATCAACTGCAAATTTCTTTCTTCCTCTAGGGATTAGAGTAACTTTGATTTTCAACTGCAACTTCACAGGATCAGAAACAGCTTCCTCTTGTTGCCACTCATGCATTTAACTTTTGCACTGTAACAACTCTTCACTCTGATCCCTATTTAGAAAATGAACATTTAGCAGATTCAAGCTCTTTTTCTTCTTCAGAGATTTCACTGCCCGCCCTAAAACTTTAATATTTCATGATTCTCTTCACCTGTTCCAAACTTTTCACCCCCTCTGGATGCAAACTGTGAGCCTGAACAGAAGTTTGGAATCCAACTTTTGTTGCTTGATGTTGTGGCATTGCCACTAGTTCAGACAATGCCTCTGTTACATCTTTCACTCATACTCTTTTTCTATGAGCAGTGTAGAGCCACTGTAGCACTCCATCATACTTTGCTGCTGTGTTGGTTGTCAAGATTACTTGGAACGGCCCCTTCCACTGCTCATGCAAACAGTTCTACCTCACATGTTTTTGGGTGACAATCTAGGCTCCCGGGTTCAAATTAAGATAAGCAATATCTTTGGTTTCGTCTGCTGTAACATTCACCTATTGAGAGACAGATTTCACCATATCAGCAAGGGTTTTGCAGTAAACCACTACAATCTCATCAGTTATTGAAACTGGTGCAGCTGAAGGAGTGTATGCAAATCTCATTGCCCTTCCCATGATCAACTCATGGGGCGATAAACTAGTCTTTTTATCAGTAGTACTTCTTGTACTAATAAAAACAAGTGGAAGTGCATTCTGCCACTTTAACCCAGTTGAAGTACACACTTTTGCTAGTTTATTCTTGAAAGTGCCATTTGCTCTTTCAAACTCAGCTGAAGAGTGAGGTATGTAGCTACAATTAAACTTCTGTTTGATTTGAAACGCTGTACAAATGATCTGCAAAGCCTTATTTTTAAAGTGAGTACCACAATCTGTCTCAACTGAAGTTGGTATGCCATATCGAGGTGTTAATGACCTCAAAGAAAGCTTGCCAACTATCAGGTTATTTGATCCTCTAGTGGAATAGGCTTCCACCGATTTTGAGAACAAACAGACAGTAACCAAAACTGCAGAAACTGGGCATGTCAATAAAGTCTTCTTGAAGACTCGTAAATTGGCCTTCTGTAAATCTCTCAACTCATAGAGAAATCTGAATTGAATTCACAAAGAAACAATTTACATTTTTGGCATTTTTTACTGAATTCACTCTCAATCCCTCATCATTGTGTTCCTCTTGTATCACAGTATCTTTATGTATTGCACAATATCTGGCCACTTGATCTTCATATTGATTGCCAAGTATGACTAAATTATTTCCAGCGTTATGAGCAACACACTTGACAACATAATTTTCTTCTGGCTGCTGTTTTGCTTTCAACAAATGTAAAAACTGTTTTTTATTGGAGTTCCAGAAGATGTCATGAAGCCCGTCTGCAACCACAGTTGACCTTAGTTATGCAAACCTCCAAATTCATATTTAGTTCAGTCATAGATTGTCACTTTCAAATCAATTGACAATGAACAATACCTCTGCTCTTGTGCTGAGGTTACATTTGACATGTAAGATGCTTCAAGGGTCTCTTAGGAAAGGAATATACCACATAGGCAGTAGTTCAATGCTCCATATTGATCTCTTAGACAGGGACCATCAAACAATGTCTGAATCGTTTTGTCCACCATAAGCGTGGAAGGGTATGCTCAGATGTGAGTCCCTTGCTCACTGCACCATCAGGATTCAAGCAAGCCGGGCCGAAGACGGCTGTAATGCCAGAAACCGGTCCCAGGAAGCTTGTTTCCTTTCCAGTAAAAGAATTGGCTTGACAGTTTGGTCTGCCCTGTTCCCATGATGCACTGGGCCGGGGACAGACTAATTTGCAGGTATCCAGGTTCTTAGCTGGGATGGTGCAGTGAGCTAAAAAACGGTGATGGATCAAGCCCTGATCTGTTGACTGGGTAGGAGTGTTCTGCTTAATTCAAATACTCTGTCCATCACCACCCCTTTTTCTGAATCAATGTTTAGAGCGGCAGACCCTGATGCAGAGGTCTAGCCCGGGACCAGGGTTCAATTCCCCGCCTCGGCGGGTCTTGGGCTCAAAATTTCACGGACCTGATAATTCCCGTCTTGGTGCCTATTCCAATCATGGAGTCCCACTCTGCAACTCTGGGCAATAGCTTGCTTAATCTCCACAACGGCCCCCACAACGCTAAGGATGCCTGGCCTCCACCTCGGGGGTGCCCATGAGTGGACGCCTCACAGGGAGAGCCAGGATGTGTTCCACAGCGGTATTCGAACAAGCGCCTTGAAACCCTTGCAGGTGAGTAGTGCGCTATACAAGTATTTTTTTTTTACATTTTACAATTTACAATTTCATTATTCTCCTTGTCTTTCAAAGGTCTATCAGAAATCTGAAGCAATGTCACTTGGTTTAATGTATTGCATCTTCCCAGCAGCAAGAATGACCTGTTCATACTGTGTCAGTCTGCTATTTGTCATCTATTGTGTTCTTGTCAAAAAAATCTCAACTGAATGAAGAACATATACAATTAATGTATGTCCCATCACAATTTGCTCTCTTTGTTCTATAGCAAAACAATCAGCTGCAACCGATTTTAAACATTCTAAAAGACTTACTGCTACGAGATCTAGCACAGTTGAGAATTATGCAATTGGATATATCAAACCACCATGTCCCTGTGTCAAAATTGATGAAGAGCACCCATTTCTTTCATTTCAGTTTCAATTCAATTAATCTTTATTTGGATACGAATGTATCCATAAAAGCACAGGTCATAAAAATCAGTATTAAAATACATGAAATGTTTGAAAAGCAAAAATATAAAACAAGAGCATCATAAAAGACAATATCCAATCAATTGCTTATTGGCCCAAGATAGCAGCATAGCAGTAAAGTTTAAATTTAAAGTGCATTCGGTTTCACATGTTCACTATGAAGTGCCTCAGATTCTCCTGTTTCAAAAAGAATAAACATATATGTTGTGCACATAAAAGTCCACAGTAGTTATGGAGGTGGGTGAATAGATAGACACAGACATCCAAGTGTTTTACTCATCAAGATTCTAAATTTGAAAGCAGTGAAAGGCACAATAAAAATCAGCCATCATTGAGTACTCACTGAGATGCGTGAGAGAACTGCCGCTTTCAAAAATGATCCTGCACGGAAAAGCAAAGCATCCTCCTTCAATTTAAGAATCTCTGTACAGGCTGCTTTGTGGTCAATAATGTCAGTTATCATCAACAAAAGAGCGCCAAAGGAACACCAGTGAAACCCTATATCACAGTGAAAACAAGGTGAAAAATACCTAAGATATAAATGGTCATTTAATTATATAAAGGGAAAAATGGAAAATTAATTATTTTCTAAAAGAACCCTCACTCACCCTAGAGGTGACATGCTTTATCATGGGGTTCAGTCACAGGTGGGGCCGACTATCCCCACCTGTGTGCTACCACGCCTGCAAGTGCAGCAGAGCTGGTATGTGTGAAAATAGTGATCAGTGAAAAAGCTGTGTGTTTAAAAGATCACAACTGTGCCTCAACAAACTTTATTAGGGGCCAGTTGTTCACATTAAAAACTGTGTGGTCGCTGGATTTTTTAAAATTTTTATCCAGGGACCTGAAAAAGTGACTGGTCAACATGTTTCTGCTGTTAAAGCTATGGTCAGCTCCGCTTTCTTCAGGACCAAATTTAAAAGTGAAAACAATCCTACGGGGGTCCAGGCACGCTAAGGCCTGCCCACACCGTTAGGAAATGGAAATGAGGGTAGATAAACAATTTTTACTCTCCTCAGGATAACTCACGGTTTTACCCGTCCATAAGACTCCTGCTATTCGTCAGGCGTGGTATCTGTAGATAAACAGACATTTCAATTCTTATAACATGTACCCTTATGAATTACATGACCATTATCAAACATATTCATTCTATTCATAAATTGTATATCAATTCTCCCCTTAGTTATTCACCAAGGAAATTATGTTAGTGATGTTTACCTTGTCATTAATCACAGGTAATTTTAATTCAATATTTCCTACAGTCATTGATGTAGAATGTGCCTATTTCCAAAATAGTGCAGAACATTCTATTCTGCAAACAGTTCATATTGACAGCATAGCATTATCAGAATATGGGTCTCAGGATCCATCAGTAGTGACCAGGTGGTCAAAAAGAAGTCCTAGCAGTTCTAAGGGAATGTATTGCACTTACATTGTTTTAAGGTGCAAACCGCTTCATGGGCTCAAAGGGATAGGCAAATCTTCACTCACAGTCAAAACCTGTTTAAACCCAAAATTGAACCATTCAGTTGTTATGTAGATTTCAATCATTGAGCAGATATACACGCTCATAAATCAAGGATTGCTACTCTCTCGAGTGGTCAGCTCCATTACATGCATTACTCACTTCAAGCTGCGAGGCTCGCCGTAATTACACCTATTCGGTATTTCCCTGTGGCCCGGAACGCGATGTTACAGCGTTCCTCGTCCGTTGATATTGCTTCTTTGTCAGAGGACATGTGACGTCACGCGTCACGGAACGTCAACATTACACGTGACCGGCAGGGATTACCATTCGAGTGTGTTCAAAATTAAAATTAAAATTAAAATTAAACCAAAAAGCTGATTTTCATACTCATTTGGTTATTGGTAACATTACCCAATTCCATCTAAAACGGGGTTAGTTGCATCCTGCTCGTTTCGCTGGTATAGTGACGCGGACATGATTCTAGTTGAAGTTATCAACCCGCTTCCGGGTTGTTCTTCCTAACAACTAGACCGTCAACCCCTGACCAATCACGGGGTAAGTCCGAAAAAATATTGTGTGCAGTAGGCTCCAAATTATTAAACATCGATTAAGTTATAAGTTCCCCGCAATGGACTCCGAATTCTTATATATGAACAATGAATATACCCCTTGGGTTCATCAAAGACAGGAATTCTTGATGTATGTACAAATCAAGTTTTCGCTTTCTGAAATTGCAAACAATGTGGTAGTATCACCTCAAAACACTACCCCAAGGGATATCATCATTCAATCCCACTCGGTGGAAAGACAATCGATGTATCCATCTTTGCTCCAGTTCAAACAACCTTTGCTCATTGGCCCCTGCTGGATGTTCTATAATGGTCCAATGAAAACTGTCCTGGGAATGTTTATGCTCTAAGAAGTGTGAAGTCATTTTGGTGTTATTCTTCCCACAGCGTATGCTGCTTCTATGCTCACACATACGGAGTTTCACCATTCTTTTCGTCATTCCCACATATTTCAGACCACATGGGCAAGTTATTAAATATACCACGTTGGTAGTGTTGCAATTTGTGTGGGTTCTTTGTTCCCAAACATTATTGGGTTCCAGAGTCAATGTTTTGGAAGGGCTAGTAAGTGGGCAGACACTACAATTACCACAGGGGTAATGGCCCGTCACTGGTGGTAATTCCCACATGTTCAAGACATTTTGGGTGGGTTCCTGTCTCTTTCTAGGGCGGGTGTGAACTAAAGCATCCTTTAGGCTTCTGGCCCTTATGTAGGAGAATAAAGGTTTCTCCCAATTGCAGGAATTAGATGTCAGTATCCTCCAGTGTTTGGAAATGCTACGTGCCACCATGTTCGAGGCTGTATTGAACGTTGTCACACAGGTAAGTGGTACCTCATTGTTCTCAGACTGGGGTTTATCTTCCAAAAGAGCATCTCGATTTTGGTTCCGAGCCCTTTTGTAGCTGGTTGTCAGGAGCTGTGTGGGATATCGCCTGAATTGCATCTTTCCTGTAAGATCCTTGGCCTGTGTTTTGTAATCATGTATATCTGAGCAGTTTCTCCGTATATGAAGAAACTGCCCAAAAGGCAAGTTCTCCCTTAGTGGGCGCGGGTGGAAGCTGGTGTGATGTAACAAATTGTTCTTACTGGTAGGTTTGTAATGTGTTTTAGTTCTTAATTCATTTCCTACCATCGGGATGGTCACATCTAGGAAAACTACAATCGAATCACTGTGCTCATGGGTAAATTTCAGATTCATATCACGCTCGTTGACCCTTCTGAAGAACGAACTCAGTCGCTCTTCATCTCCTCTCCATGTTAACAGCACATCGTCTATGTACCTTTGCCATAGAACGATGTTCTCATGAAAGGGGTTTTCTGGTGACAAAATGTGTATTTTTTCAAAATTGAAAACGTACAAACCCGCTACACTGGGAGCGAAAGTGCTCCCCATCGAAGTTCCGGTAGCTTGTAAGTATAACCGGTCTTCGTACTGGAAAAAATTCCTTTTGAGGGCCAGGGAGGCAAACTCTACCACAAAGGATTTAGATGTACTGTAAACCCAGTTGCTGTTATCAAGTGTGTGGGCAATTACCTCTATGGTCGCATCTTGCGGAATGCAAGTATAAAGGCTTTCTATATCCAATGTAGCTAGAAAGCATTGTCCTTCTGGTAAAGTTATTGATTTTAACATCATCAATAGACTTTTTGTGTCCTTGATGTATGTACTAGTAGATTCCACTGTTGGTCTCAAAAAGAAATCACAGTATTTGGATAAGGGTTCCAACAGGGAACCCAAACCAGAGACAATAGGTCTTCCCGGGGGTGGAAGAATCCCTTTGTGTGTTTTGGGGAGGGTATAAAAATAGGGAATTTTACCCTCAGTTGTTGTTAGGAAATCAGCTTCCTGCTTCGTGATTAGACCTTCAGACTCTGCTGATGTGACTAATTCAATAATTTCTGATTTAAGACTTTCAGTAGGGTCTTCCCTTAGTAAGATGTCATTTGTCTCATTATCCAGCAAGCGTCTGCACTCCAGGTCACGCAGACCAGAGGGCGGGCCCAAGCAACCAGAGAGTTTAATAACTAACCTCATTGATATTGCGCTAACTGAGGATGAAAAAAGTATCTTAGAGAAAGGTCTTGGTTTTGTTCCGACTCCTACCCTAGATATTTTTAAACTACGGTGTGAGCTGACTGAGTTTTTTCATAAATTAAGACTCAAACGTTTCTTTGAGAAACAAACTACTGACGTCAACCAAAGGGAAGAAAGTGATACCAGTTTCAGAATAAAATCCACTTTTCAACCACCACCACACAGTGTCCCACCTGAGATATTGGCATTCGAGCAAGCCGTGGTCAAAGAGATTGAGTCCCTAACACCACCAAATCCCTATAAAAACCTAACTTCGGGAGAATTCAAGGCAATAAGATCGTTGCAGAATAACACCGAAATAGTTATAAAGAGTGCAGACAAGGGCGGAGGTGTGGTCATCCAACATAAAAGAGCTTATGACCTGGAGTGCAGACGCTTGCTGGATAATGAGACGAATTACATCTTACATCTGAGGGTAAAATTCCCTATTTTTATACCCTCCCCAAAACACACAAAGGGATTATTCCACCCCCGGGAAGACCTATTGTCTCTGGTTTGGGTTCCCTGTTGGAACCCTTATCCAAATACTGTGATTTCTTTTTGAGACCAATAGTGGAATCTACTAGTACATACATCAAGGACACAAAAAGTCTATTGATGATGTTAAAATCAATAACTTTACCAGAAGGACAATGCTTTCTAGCTACATTGGATATAGAAAGCCTTTATACTTGCATTCCGCAAGATGCGACCATAGAGGTAATTGCCCACACACTTGATAACAGCAACTGGGTTTACAGTACATCTAAATCCTTTGTGGTAGAGTGTGCCTCCCTGGCCCTCAAAAGGAATTTTTTCCAGTACGAAGACCGGTTATACTTACAAGCTACCGGAACTTCGATAGGGAGCACTTTCGCTCCCAGTGTAGCGGGTTTGTACGTTTTCAATTTTGAAAAAATACACATTTTGTCACCAGAAAACCCCTTTCATGAGAACATCGTTCTATGGCAAAGGTACATAGACGATGTGCTGTTAATCTGGAGAGGAGATGAAGAGCAACTGAGTTTGTTCTTCAGATGGGTCAACGAGCGTGATATGAATCTGAAATTTACCCATGAGCACAGTGATTCGACTGTAGTTTTCCTAGATGTGACCATCCAGATGGTAGGAAATGAATTAAGAACTAAAACACATTACAAACCTACCAGTAAGAACAATTTGTTACATCACACCAGCTTCCACCCGCGCCCACTAAGGGAGAACTTGCCTTTTGGGCAGTTTCTTCGTATACGGAGAAACTGCTCAGATATACATGATTACAAAACACAGGCCAAGGATCTTACAGGAAAGATGCAAGTCAGGGGATATCCCACACAGCTCCTGAAAACCAGCTACAAAAGGGCTCGGAACCAAAATCGAGATGCTCTTTTGGAGGATAAACCCCAGTCTGAGAACAATGAGGTACCACTTACCTGTGTGACAACGTTCAATACAGCCTCGAACATGGTGGCACGTAGCATTTCCAAACACTGGAGGATACTGACATCTAATTCCTGCAATTGGGAGAAACCTTTATTCTCCTACAAAAGGGCCAGAAGCCTAAAGGATGCTTTAGTTCACACCCGCCCTAGAAAGAGACAGGAACCCACCCAAAATATCTTGAACATGTGGGGATTACCACCAGTGACGGGCCATTACCCCTGTGGTAATTGTAGTGTCTGCCCACTTACTAGCCCTTCCAAAACATTGACTCTGGAACCCAATAATGTTTGGGAACAAAGAACCCACACGAATTGCAACACTACCATCGTGGTATATTTAATAACTTGCCCATGTGGTCTGAAATATGTGGGAATGACGAAAAGAATGGTGAAACTCTGTATGTGTGAGCATAGAAGCAGCATACGCTGTGGGAAGAATAACACCAAAATGACTTCACACTTCTTAGAGCATAAACATTCCCAGGACAGTTTTCATTGGACCATTATAGAACATCCAGCAGGGGCCAATGAGCAAAAATTGTTTGAACTGGAGCAAAGATGGATACATCGATTGTCTTCCCACCGAGTGGGATTGAATGATGATATCCCTTGGGGTAGTGTTTTGAGGTGATACTACCACATTGTTTGCAATTTCAGAAAGCGAAAACTTGATTTGTACATACATCAAGAATTCCTGTCTTTGATGAACCCAAGGGGTATATTCATTGTTCATATATAAGAATTCGGAGTCCATTGCGTGGAACTTATAACTTAATCGATGTTTAATAATTTGGAGCCTACTGCACACGATATTTTTTCTGACTTACCCCGTGATTGGTCAGGGGTTGACGGTCTAGTTGTTAGGAAGAACAACCCGGAAGCGGGTTGATAACTTCAACTAGAATCATGTCCGCGTCACTATACCAGCGAAACGAGCAGGATGCAACTAACCCCGTTTTAGATGGAATTGGGTAATGTTACCAATAACCAAATGAGTATGAAAATCAGCTTTTTGGTTTAATTTTAATTTTAATTTTGAACACACTCGAATGGTAATCCCTGCCGGTCACGTGTAATGTTGACGTTCCGTGACGCGTGACGTCACACGTCCTCTGACAAAGAAACAATATCAACGGACGAGGAACGCTGTAACATCGCGTTCCGGGCCACAGGGAAATACTGAATAGGTGTAACTACGGCGAGCCTCGCAGCTTGAAGTGAGTAATGCATGTAATGGAGCTGACCACTCGAGAGAGTAGCAATCCTTGATTTATGAGCGTGTATATCTGCTCAATGATTGAAATCTACATAACAACTGAATGGTTAAATTTTGGGTTTAAACAGGTTTTGACTGTGAGTGAAGATTTGCCTATCCCTTTGAGCCCATGAAGCGGTTTGCACCTTAAAACAATGTAAGTGCAATACATTCCCTTAGAACTGCTAGGACTTCTTTTTGACCACCTGGTCACTACTGATGGATCCTGAGACCCATATTCTGATAATGCTATGCTGTCAATATGAACTGTTTGCAGAATAGAATGTTCTGCACTATTTTGGAAATAGACACATTCTACATCAATGACTGTAGGAAATATTGAATTAAAATTACCTGTGATTAATGACAAGGTAAACATCACTAACATAATTTCCTTGGTGAATAACTAAGGGGAGAATTGATATACAATTTATGAATAGAATGAATATGTTTGATAATGGTCATGTAATTCATAAGGGTACATGTTATAAGAATTGAAATGTCTGTTTATCTACAGATACCCCGCCTGACGAATAGCAGGAGTCTTATGGACGGGTAAAACCGTGAGTTATCCTGAGGAGAGTAAAAATTGTTTATCTACCCTCATTTCCATTTCCTAACGGTGTGGGCAGGCCTTAGCATGCCTGGACCCCCGTAGGATTGTTTTCACTTTTAAATTTGGTCCTGAAGAAAGCTGAGCTGACCATAGCTTTAACAGCAGAAACATGTTGACCAGTCACTTTTTCAGGTCCCTGGATAAAAATTTAAAAAAATCCAGCGACCACACAGTTTTTAATGTGAACAACTGGCCCCTAATAAAGTTTGTTGAGGCACAGTTGTGATCTTTTAAACACACACCTTTTTCACTGATCACCTTGTTTTCACTGTGATATAGGGTTTCACTGGTGTTCCTTTGGCGCTCTTTTGTTGATGATAGCTATTTAAATAAGGGGTGGGAGAGTAGCCGTTATTCCCTTCCTCTCTTGTTGTATATACAATAATGTCAGTTTTCCACAAAAAAAAATCAGAATTTTTTTTGTGCACATTTGATAAAAATTACAGAAAAATAAAAAATGTTGCATTGTTTGTTTGCTATGATTGTCATATGGGCATAGCATTTGGTCAAGCTTAACATTAAACCCCAAGGGAAAACAAAGCATGTATTTCAAAGTGCCTGCCCTTAAGTGGAAAACAAACCGCTTTCCCAGCGATCAATAGTCTTTAAGCGATAACTGGATGGCAGATAAGATGACGACCATCGTACTTCTTCTAAGGACATATACCCTACTACTGAGGATTTCAGGAGCTCATCTTCGTGTCTTGCCCTACTATACTTATTGTATAGCAACTCTTAAAGGGATTTTTTATTTACTCCTCCCATGTCGCTTGGATTTAAAAAAGTGTGCTCAAGGTTCACCCTATTTAGGTTTTCCCTTACAGCAGCAAGCCAAGGTATGTCCCTGCCCTTTTCAAATATAAGGCAGTCAATAAATATATTTCTAGTGAGGATCGCTGCAGGATTTTGCCAAATTTTAAGCCAAAATATAGCTGGCCGAGCCCTGATGTAATCTTCAATGTGTGTCATTTTTTCTACTTATAACAGATATAGTGTGATGAGGAGATCGGAGCCCCTTGTATGCCACTACAGTTTGTGAAGGCCCAAACCTCTGCACCATAAGTTTCAGCAGGGATACATTGTAATTTAAAAATTGTAATAATAGATAGTACCACCTCAATTTTTTTCGGTTGGGGAAGGGACAGCACGATCATTTGTAAAGCGCACTACATACCCGCGAGGGTCTCAAGGCGCTGGGGAAAGACTGATCGAACAACCAGGTCTTGAGTATCCTCCTGAAGTTCAGCAGGTCTTGGGTCTGTCGCAGGCTCAGTGGGAGCGTGTCCCATGTCTTGGCGGCGAGGAGGGAGAAGGATCTCCCCCCTATGGTTGATCTTCGGATGCGCAGGACGGTGGCGAGTGCAAGGTCGGCGGACCGTAACTGGTGGTTGGGGATGTTGAAGGAGAGCCGTCTGTTGAGGTAGGCTGGGCCGGTCTTGTGGAGTGCCTTGTGTGCGTGGGTGAGGAGCTTGAAGGATATCCTCATGTTGACGGGGAGCCACTGCTGGTTTCTCAGGTGGGGGGTGATGTGGCCGTGGCATGGTACGTCGAGGATCAGTCATGCCAAGGCGTTTTGGATGCATTTTAGTCGCTTGATGCGCTTGGTCGGGGCTCCAGCATAGAGGGCGTTTCCGTAGTCGAGTCTGTAGATCTTGCGGAGCATGCAGAGGGTGTTGAAGTAGGAGGAGGAGATGGCGCTGACTTGCTTGGTCATCGAGAGCGTTGAGTTTAGGATGATTCCCAGGTTGCGTGCGTGGTAGGTGGGTGTTGGGGTTGCCCCCAGTGCCATTGGCCACCAGGATTCATCCCAGGCTGAAGGGTTGGAGCCGAGGATGAAGACATCCGTCTTGTCCGAGTTCAGCTTCAGACGGCTGTCTTCATCCAGTCGGCGACGGCCTTCATTCCTTCGTGGAGGTTGGCTTTGGCGGTGATGGGGTCCTTGGTGAGGGAGAGAATCAGCTGAGTGTCATTGGCGTAGGAGATTATGTTGAGGTTGTGCAGTCGGGCTACGTGTGCAAGCGGGGCATGTAAATGTTGAACAGCATCGGGCTGAGGGAGGATCCCTGGAGTACGCCGCAGATGATCTCGGAGGATTTGTAAACGGAATGGGTGGAGGCGGACGCTCTGGGTTCTGCTGGAGAGGAAGGAGGTGGTCCAATCCAGAGCCTTGTCTTGGATCCCTGCGGCGTGGAGGCTTGCGTGTAGTGTCCTGTGGCAGACGGCGCTGCGGTCTCGCCATTGTCCAGCAGGGTCCTGATGTCATCGGTGTCAGCGATGAGGGCACACTCGGTGCTGTGGTTGCTGTGGAACCCTGACTGGGAAGTGTTCAGGATTCTGTTTTCTTCGAGGTATTCGGTTAGCTGTCTGTTGACGGTTTTCTCGATGTCCTTGGCCGGGAAGGGGAGCAGAGAGGTGGGCTGGAAGTTCTTGAGGTCTCATGGGTCTGCCTTAGGTTTTTTTAGTAGGGTGTTGATCTCAGCGTGTTTCCAGATCTCTGGGAAGGTTGCGGTCTTGAGGGAGAGATTGATGACATTGCGCAGGTGGGGTGTGATGGAGCTGCTTGCTCTGTTGAAGACGTGGTGCGGGAATGGGTCTGATGGAGAGCCGGAGTGGATTGTGCGCATGGTCTTGATGGTGTCATCGATGCTCACGCTGGCCCAGGCTAGCAGTGGGTCGTGGTCGATGGTGTGCAGAGGGTCTGGTGTGTTGCTGTCTGTTGGGGTTGTCTGGGTGTTGAAGCTGTCGTGGATGTCTGCTATTTTGCGGTGGAAGAAGGTGGCAAGGGAGTCCCACATGGCTTGCGATGGCGGGATGTCGTTGGTGTTGGAGAGTTACTTCACGATGTTGAAGATCTCCTTGCTATTGTGTGCGTTGTTGTCGAGGCGGTCTTTGAAGGAGGTCCTCTTGGCTGCCCTGTTGAGGTGGTAGTGGTTGCGGATGGCGTCCTTGTGTGCTGCGTGGCTGTCCGGAGTTTGTTCACTTTGCCATTTCTTCTCTAGTTTCCCGGCAGGCTTGCTTGGAGGCTAGGAGTTCTGGGGTGAACCAGCTGGCCCTCTTGCTGGTGTCTCTATGGGAGGGTTTCTTCAGCAGGGCGAGGGTGTTGGCACAGTCCTCGACCCAGCATCTGAGGCTGTGGGCAGCGTCATTAGTGTTGGAGGGTTCGGTGGGTGGGCTGAGAGCGAGGTTTGTGTGTAATTGGTCTTCAGTGATTTTGCTCCAGCAGTGGCAGGAGATCTGTTGGGTGCGGTGGTGTGTGGTGGGCTTCTGGAAGGCAAAGTGGATGCAGCGGTGGTCGGTCCAGAGGAGTTCGGTGGTGTGGCTGACAGAGAAGTGCCGGCTTTGAGGAGTAGACAGGGTCAACGTTGTGGCTGGCAGAGTGGGTGGGCATTGTGATGAGTTGGTTCAGTCTGAGGTTGGCAACGTTATCGATCAGGGTTGTGGAGTTGTTCTTGTTCTCAAGGTGAAAGTTCAGGTCTCCGAGGAGGATGTAGTCGGTGGAGGTAAGGACTTGCGTTGCGTGCTGATCAAGTCGGTGATGGAGTCGCTGAACTGGGGGCGGGCTCCGGGGGGTAGGTAGACGAGGGTGCCTCTGAGGGTGGAGTTAGGGTCTGTGTGAATCTGGAAATGCATGTGTTCGGCGGTGCTGAGCGCATCGTCGCTGCTAGTCGAGACCCTGATGCTGTTCTTGTGGATGATGGCGATTCCTCCTCCGACTCCTTTGGTGCGGTCTCTGTGGGTGATCTTGTAGCCGTCTGGGATGGCTATGGCGGTGTCGGGTGCAGAGGAGTCGATAAACCAGGTCTCTGTCAGAAAGGCGACGTCCGGGGATGTTGTGTTGAGCAGGTCCCAGAGCTCGACGGCATGCTTGCGTGTGGAGCGGGTGTTCAGTAGTATGCATCAGAGGTGGTTGGAGTCTTTCTTGGCGGGTGGTTCATCGGCTCTGAGGCTGGTGTAGCTGTAGTTCTGGCAGGTGAAGGGGCAATGTGTGCGTTTTGAGGAGGCCCTGAAGCAGGTGTGGCTCCGTCTGAAGTTGAGAGCGTGCAGAGTGCTGGCGTCGTAGTGGCGGCAGTCATCGTGGTGGGCGTGGGGGCCAGAGGTTCAGGCGCTGGTCACGGTCCAGGCGCGGACGGGCGCTGACAGGCGCAGATGGGCTTACCTTAGGCGTGCCAGCATAGCGGTGGCACATCGGCCGGCATATATGGGGAGGTGGGAGGGAGAAGCAGCTGGGAGGCAGTAGGTGGGGGCAGCGAATGGGCCACGGGCCGTCAGAGGGGTTTGGCCTTAGGGGGCGCTGCGGCGAGGGTGATGAGGGACAACGAAGGTAACAGAAGGAAAAAGGGGTACAAAATCGAGGGGAAAACGAGTGGCACAGAATCAAAAAGGGCACAGAAAATGAGTGGAACAGAAGGCATAAGGGGCACAGAAATGAGAGAAAAACGAATGGCACGGTGGGCAGAAGGGCACAAAAAATGAGTGGATCAGAGGGCAGAGGGCACACAAAACGAGTGGAACGGAAAGCAAAAGGGGCACAAAAACAAGGGGAAAAAAACGAGTGGTACAGAACGCAGAAGGGCACAAAAACAAGTAGAACAGAAGGCAAAAGGGGCACAAAAACGAGAGTAAAATGAGTGGCACAGAGGGCAGAAGGGCACAAAAGCAAGGGAAAAACGAGTGGCACAGAAGGCAGATGGGCACAAAAAACAAGTGGAACAAAAGGCAAAAGAAGCACAAAAACGAGGGGAACACTAGTGGCACAGATGGCAAAAAGGGCACACAAATACAGGAAAAACGAGTGGCAGAAGGGCACAAAAAACAAGTGGAAAAGAGGGCAGAAGGGTATGAAAAACGAGTGGAACAGAAGGCAAAAGGGGCACAAAAACAAGGGAAAAACGAGTGGCACAGAGGGCAAAAGGTCACAAAAACATGTTGAACAGAGGGCAGAACTGCACAAAAAACGAGTGGAACAGAAGGCAAAAGGGGCACAAAATGAGGGGAAAACGAGTGGCACAGAGGGCAGAAGGGCACAAAAAACAGAGGAACAGAGGGCAGGGCAAAAAAACAAGTGGAACAGAAGGCACAAGGAGCACAAAAACGAGGGAAAATGAGTGACACAGAAGGCAGATGGGCAAAAAAAACAAGTGGAACAGAAGGCAAAAGCGGCACAAAAAACGAGGGAAAAACAAGTGGCAAAGAAGGTAAAAAAGGCACAGAAATACTGGAAAAACGAATGGCACAGAGGCAAAATACAGAATACAGAAATACAGGGGCAGCTAAGAACAGAAGGCAGAACAGGCAGAGAGGCACGGGGCAGCGAGGGGAACAGAAGGGAAAGCCGGGCAGGGACACAGGGGCAGGGTGGGGTACAGAAGGAAAGACTGGGCAGAGAGAGGCGGGGACCCCAAGGGGAACAGAGGGAAGAAAAAAGGGCATGGACGACGTACAGGCAGCGGGGGCAGACAGACAACAGCAGTCACAGACACAACAATATAAATACAGGCAATACATTAAAAGCAAAAAAGCGAAGGATGAACAAACCTACCTATGGCCTACCACTGGCCACCAGGGATGAGGTGCAGGTGATAGCCTGTGGGAGGCGGAGGGCCTCGAACTTCCTCAGCAGCGGCAGCTGGGGCAGGGAGACACAGGCGGTGCTGTGCGGAGGGGGAGCGACCTACCTTACTTTTGCAAACATGCCCCTACTATCAGTCCAAGAACCATTGGCTGCAAATACCAGTCCCAGGTAAGGAAAGGTGCAATGTAAACGTTCACTGCCTATGGAAATTGTGGTAATAGGATGCTTTTTTGGGCCGCATGCCATTAAAAAAGATTTGTAAAAATGTGTGCGAAGATCTAGAGCAGCCATAAAATCAACAAAGCCCTAGACTAAAGTGTGCAGTGCGTTTGGTGTGCGGCCCATTAGGACTGCATCATCCACATATAGTAAGGCGGGGAGGGTGTTACCATTAATGCTGGGAACATCATTGGTAAGCTTGGTTAGGGAATCATGCAAATATTTAATATATAAAATAAATAGGAGTGGGGCCAATACGCACCCCTGACTGACCCTCTGCCAACAAAGATGTCCTGTGAAAACTTTCTGCCTTTGCCAATCTGCACCCGGGCTTTCAGGTCCCTATGTAAATACGCCAAGAAGTGAACTAAAATTTCCTCCAACCCATATTTTAAAAGAATCGACCATAGAAGTGACCTGTTGACAAAATCAAAAGCTGAAGGTCCATGAAGGCAAAATAAATAGGAGATTTCCTTCCTACAGTATATTTACCAATAATCAAGTTAAGATTAAAAATATGTTCATCCTCGGCCCAGGACCTGATCTTGTTAAACAAGATCCTCCCAAGAATTTTTAGGGTATTATCAATTAGGGAGATCGGTCTATTGCAGCTAGGGTTGGAACGATCACCTTTTTTATACTAATACTGGTAGACCATGTGCTGGGAATTGAAGCAACAGTTAAGTTATTAAAAACATTGAGTAAAAGGGGCCTCAAAATTCAGGTTTGTATTTAATAAGATCTATCGGTAACCCGTGAGGACCAGGAGCTTTGTTGCCCAAACTCTGATGAATAGCGTCCTCAACTTCTAACATGGATATCTCGATCCTTGAGGCTCTTTGATAATTATATAAATCCTCATTCCGTGATGTGGCTTGATAGATCTTTGAAAAGTGGGATACCCAGGATTCACTAGTAATGTTAAAGCTTATAGGTGTTAATGTGAGACCCACGGATCTCATGTCCTTGACTGATAACCAGAAACCATTCTCATTATTAAATCTGGTGGCGTAAGCAAGGTTGTCCCATCGTTCTTTCAAAACCTCGTCTTTCCGCTGCTTCGTGATACATTTATATTAATGCCTTAAAGACTTTACAAGTGCCGGATCCCTTGGGCTCATCATAAGTGCCTCGCGAAGATCTCTATTTTCTCTGGAACAAGCGCTGTTGAACCACCATGGTCCCCGATTGGATTCCACTGTCGGTCTAGATATTATTTGTTTGATGCCCCTACAAAGTTAGATAAAGGCTTCATTACCTCAGGGTCATGATCGTGTAGTGACAGACAAGTATTGATAAGTGTTGAGTGTGATTTTATCATTTTGGATAATAGGTCATTGTTATCGATGCCTCGCCAAACCAGTCTTAAATTGTCATTAGAGGGCACTAAGTTACTAGCCCCACATTCTTTTACAAATTCCAGCCTAGGGGCGAATCTTAATGTTGTAACATTGGGATTATGGTCACCCAAGAAAGTTGGTACAATCTCAGCCTTCAACAAGCAGTCTTCAAGTGCAGCAGATATGAACACGTAATCAATAATAGAGGCACAATCTCGCCCTCTATATGTTGGTACAATATAATTATCTTTGTTAGGTACAGCCGCGATTTCCATAGCATTTGTTAAATTATGGTTGGACAAATGGTCCAGCAATTCTACCCCCTATTACATGGCTAGTTTGTTATTGCTTGAGATCCCAGCATTAAAATCACCATCTGGACAGATACCAACTAGTTTGTCGAACATCTTTTGCCTTTGTAAATGAGAGATACAATTAAACAAATTAGTGAAGTTCATGTTTAGGACAGTGTGGAAATCATCATTACAAAAGTTAATGAAACAAATGGAAGCCCCCCGTGTATAAATCAGAGCCTGAAAGTTATCATTGTCTGTTGTTAAGGCCTTACCGCTTCCACCTGCAGAGATTTTGACCCAAATAGAAAGTCCACCTGATGGATGGCCAATCTTGGGGATAGGGACGATTATATTAAAGCATTGAAACCCTTCTTGATGTAATTCCCGTGTTGGCCATGTTTCTTGCAACATAAGTATGTTGTATATTTGGACTGTTTTTATTCAATCCTCAGAGTTGATTTTAGATGCCAAGCCGGCGGGATTCCAGCTCAAGATATTTAAATTTAAATCGGTTTCAAAGGTGGGTGGATGTCTTGACCTGAAAACATAGGTGTGGCTAGTATGGGAATAGTCGTGTCAGATATTACTGAAGGGGCCAGTCAATCCTGGTTATCGAGGCCGACAGAGTGGAAAACCCATTATACATGGTCAGGGAAGGAACATCGTGGGTTATCATCCCCAATGCTGGCTTGTAAAAATAACCCAATGGCAGTGACCAAATGAGGGTAGAGTACACAGTGTTTGGCTCCTCCGAAGTCAATAATAATTTTACCAAACGCAGTTTTCGGAAATTGATAATTATGCAGTCAACTTTAATATTCTTTGGGGAGGTACCAACCCACCCTAGCCTCCATACCATTATGATGTCACATATGTTTGCCACCTGAAACGCTTTATGTTTTCTGAGCCAATCGGCGCATTTATTACGCAGCTGGTCCCAAACCTCTGCCTGATCTTTTCTAAGAGGAGGCACTGCTGCTAACACCAATACATAGGGACAAGCTGCAGGGGGAGGCTAAGGACTTCTCTACTGCCCCCGGTTGTTATCATGCTTGAGCAATTAGGGCCGCCCCCACTTTGTGCATTGTGTAAACTAGCTTCTAAGTTTGCTCGATCTACAGTGCTCACGGGGGCATTACGTGGAGCTGATGACCTACATAGTGATGTAGTAGGTGAACAGCTCGTTTGCCCAGTGGTTTGTCTTGGGCAGCAGTGGGTTTAGATAAAAAACATTACTTGACTTTATAGCAAGCACCACAAGCTTCTGATAAAGGAGTGACTGTTAGAGCTAAAACCTGTGACTGCTGACCAAGATTAGATGCACCAACAAGATTAGATTTTGTCCCATGTTGTGAGACAACCTTAGGAATATTAATTTGTGAGTTTAGCCTATTTGACAGTGTCTCAAGACTATCTAGGCGCTTCAAAAAGGCAGAAAAGTTCTTGTCCACAAGGTCTTTAATGAGTTCACATACGTGTCCACAATAGAATTAATTGAGGCCTCGCCAAATCTGCAGCTGGTAAAAGAAGTCACAGCGGCATACGTTTGTGTGCAAATAGAACAGGTTGTTGCCTTGGTTGGTGTGGGCTCAGCTATTGCGTCAATAATCACAACATTCAGGGGGCTGCAGAACCCAAAATCCATGAGCTCATGGCAGTACAGGGGTGAGTTGCACAGGGGGGTTGTTTTCTCTTGGAGTTTTTCCCCTGTTGATGTTGTGATAGGAAGTGCGAGTCCATCCAGTGAGACATTTCAGGGTGCCACCGGTAACTCCTCGTTGTTACAGTCTCTAGATCTTAAGAGTGGCTGGGTACTGAGGATTTCAGTCTGCGTATTAGCCGCAGGGGGGCTAACATGATCATCTGAGTATTCCCCTGACATAAGGCCAGACTGTGGTACCACCAGTCCCAGTGACAAACGCCTCTCGTTAGCTCTATTTCATTGGTGACTATGTTAACGGCTCTTTCCAGCATGCTATCAAGGCTTGTGGTGGGACGGGAGTTTGAGCTCAGTACTCCTGTGCATTTCCCCATCTTTTATATGTGCATCAATGCTTACAATTATAATAGATGTGGCTCACCTCAATAAACTTGGTGGATCGCACTTGAACAAAGGGTGGCCCAATCCGGCCTCTTCTGGGCTCTGACGGGCGCAGACCGGCCCGCCCGCACATGTCCCGCGCTGCGGGAACCCTGGCTGCTGTTTAAAGGCCTCCGGGCGATCTCCTTGGTGTCAGCGGCGTGCGTACCGCAGGTGGTGCAGGGAAATGTAGTCCCCTGTGCCTTCGCTACAGGTGCTCCAGTGCCCAGCAGCCCGGTGAAAAACAGTGAAGACAGCAGGTACGGCAACGTTCACAAAGGCTCCTGCACTGCGGGAGCCCTGGCCGCTGTTTAAAGGCCTCCTGTCGCTCTCCTTGGCATCAGCGGCTGCACACCGCAGGTGGTGCAGAGAAATGTAGTCCCCCGTGCCTCCGCTACCGGTGATCCAGTGCCTTGCAGCCCGGTAAAAACAGTGAAGACAGCAGGTACGGCAATGTTCACAAAGACTCCGGCGCTGCGGGAGCCCTGGCCACTGTTTAAAGGCCTCTCGGCGCTCTCCTTGGCATCAGCGGTGTGTGTGCCGCAGGTGCTGCAGGGAAATGTAGTCCCCCGTGCCTCTGCTACTGGTGATCCAGCGCCCGGCAGCCCAGTAAAAACCAGTGAAGACAGCAGGTACGACAATGTTCACAAAGACTCCCATGTCAGTATAAGTAAAAAGTCAATTTGTAGTCTGGCATTCCAAGGGCTGATGCACTGCAAATACTCTCTTTCAGGAATTTAAATGCACTTCTGCATTCGTCATCAAATGGTACCAGATCTTGCACATCACTGTGGGTCAACCTTGCTAAAGGTTTTGCAATCAAGGAAAAGTTTGAAATCCACTAATGACATTAGACAACTACTCAATGAAGCATCTGAACTTTCCTCTGGATGGTTGTTTACCTCATTCTCAGAACTACAGAAACACGTTCTGTTGAGTTTTTAATTGCACCTTTCTCAATCGGATGTCTAAGACAAATTACTTCTTTTTATAGTCGATGGTCAGCTAGGTAGTTTAGCAAAGCAAATGTACTGTCTTCTTTTGATTTTGATGCTCTCAGTAGGATTCTGTATATAGTATCAAAACTGAGCTGCAAGGCAGCCTCAAACTTCCTAGACCTTTCAACACGATTTGGCTAAAAACCAAAGGACTTTAAGTGCACTCTTGTGAAATCCTACCCCACATAAGAACTTTATTCAAAAATTGGAATGTAAAAAAAAATCTTGACTCCTCATGAAGAGGAACCAAAAAGAACGCTTGGCATAAGTCAATGACTGTATACCATTCTGCACGGATGGAATCTGGAATAACATTACTGCTGTATTCTGTAACCCTAGGCAACATGAAATCACTATCTTCTTAATCTTACGCCAATCTTGTGAAATTCTCCACTTGCCATCAACCCTGCCAAGTACCCCACATCAGGCATTAGACTAATGCATATTAGTGTGGTGGTCCTGGTCCAAATCACCACATGACAATACATTAGTCATGCATTTGCAGCACCTCGTGAGTCCTGACACCATCAGGGCGGTGTCAGACATGAGCGAGAAGGGAGCGCCACCCTTAGACACACTCAAGCAAGAGTTTCTCTGGCAGAGTGCACTGCACAGACAGCACATCGTTCAGTGCTACCTGATACAGTTGCTGAAGTTCATTCGCTGCAGTGGATTGCGCCAGCCTGGTGGCTCAGCTGCGTGTGCTGCATTCATTATCTGTTCACACCTGTTGGCTGCTGACTGGACTGTTTTGCACAAAGCAAACGGCCGCGGGATGGGTCAGGTGTAGAGAGTTAGGCAGGAGAGAGAGATTCAGGAGGAAGCAATTAGAGGCAGTTTAGCGGGAAGGCACTTGCGTCGGCAGTGACCTGGGGTTCATCGCTCCTTTTCCCGTTGTGGTGTTTGTGGCTTTTTTTTCCATTGTGCCTACTGCGCCAGATATTAACTGGGGGCATATTTATTATTGTGTCCAGTCTTATTACTTATGGCTGGCAATGAGGAGGTGCACGCGGCTATCCACATTTTGTGCGACGCGGGTGGGAGGACTTGTTGCGGCCTAGGGTTCCTTGCGAGGCTTGGGTAGGTTTTGCCCACCGTAAATGGCAAGTGGCTGAGGGAGTGGAGAAGGCTGTAGCGGCGTGCTTGCCGGAGCGTCTGCATCCTGCGCTGTTGCATCCTTCCGGTGCAGTGCTCAGCATGGCTAGGAGGGTTTCTTTAGGATCAGGTGCGGAGAGGGACGTTGTTAGGGCAGCTCCGTTTAGGCTGCATGATGAAGAACAGCTCTCAGGTCTGCCTGGCTCGCGTGTGGGTCGAAGACTGAGGTGTTCTCGTTCCCGGGGAAGAGGGGCTTCCAGGGTCAAGAGCACTGGTTCCCAATCTTGGGGTTTGACTCGGAGGGGACAGGGTTTGAGGATTCAGTCTACTTGAGTTTCAGACATGGGGACGCCCGTTTTCTCAGGCTACAGTGTGTCAACGGCTGCACCAGCTGGAATTTCACAGGCGGGAGTCAGTTTTGGGCTACAAAAAGTGAACATTGCACCTAGTCCATTTTATTCTCACCTCCCCTCCTCGCTGGTGGCTTATTCTAGTGTTGAGGAGAATACTGGCACTTTATTGCGCCAGTCTGCATTGGCAAAGAATGGGTGGTGAGACGTTGGGAACAGTGTCCACTAGTGAAGGGGTGTTCCCTGGCTTGGGATCTGTGGGCTCTCACTCAGTTGTGGTCAGATGCATTGATGTATATCGACCAGAATGTTGGCGCAGATAATGAGCAGATGGTGTATTCCCAAGGTCAGAATCGTACGAGTGTGGCGAGTGCCTCGCATGTGGGGTTGGCTATTTGGGATGCTTTTGAGTTACCTACAAATTATGCGGTTCCTTCACAGCCTCGTGATTCTTTTGGATCACGAATGGGTCCTCAGTCTGGCCAGTGGGTTTGGGTGGAACATTCCACTGGGCCTCTTCAGCAGCATCTGGGAGCTCAGCTTTGTGGTGGTCAGGGGGGGCACAGGGTACAACACCTTCTTCAAGCATGAGCGGTTTGAAGACACAGGTTTTTTAATCTTTCACGGCGGAGTATGGTGGCTCCTCAAGTCAGGCTGTTGAGCACGACTTGGCTTTGCTGAACTGGTCTGACACACATCGAAGTCCAAATGAGGATTTTCCTTCTACTGCTGGTCATCAGAAGTGGATTACGGCATGTCATTGGAGGTCATATGATTGGGGTGTTGGGGATGGGGAAAAGTCGGGATTGATTTGGATATGTATGATGATAATCTGGTTTATGGGGATGACAGTGATGAACTGGAAGAAGGGAAATTGAGAGGCGTTGGCAGTGTTGAATCATTGACGGTTCCGCACCTAAAGAGTGGGGTTAAAAAGGGTTCCTAGGGGGCAACAACTGTGCCTTGTGTGTTACAGCAGTCTAGAGCAGACAGAACATTGAAACACGACTGGCTAAGTGGCTCTCGTCAGCGGGATGACACAAAGGAATTCCAGAAACGCTCTGCTCAATTACCATCAGGTAAGTCACAATGGTGGGACATATGGACTCATTCTGATCTTAGACAGCCCAGTAAGCGTTCTATTGGTGTTGGGGATGGGTTGTTGGTTGCTGACTTGACACCTCAAACTGAAGTGGGAGTACAGAATTCAGTTGTGCCAGCCAAGGTTACTGATAGTGTCACATTAGATGTGGTTCTCACTAGTCAACCCAAACAAGGGTCTGAGTTAATTAATTCTGGGAAGGATGTACAGGAGGAAGATCGGATTATTCATAAAAAGCTGCCTTATATGGGTCTTTCAATGCCTTTGGAGTCCCACCTTTCAGAGAAAACTAAGGCTAGGATTTGGAAGCATGAGTTTCGGAAAGTTTTTAAGTTATTACATTGGGACGTTCAGGTTAAGGAGAGATCCAAGGAAGAAGAGTGGGAGCTTGCCAAATGGCATAGGGGTCCTAAAAATATTGACAACTGGACATCCGCTTTCCTCATATATGCGAGTGTATATTGTGAGCATCATCAGGACAGGGCAGTGGCTTTGTTCAAATATATTGATATAATTTGCAAGGCCCAAATGCACTTTGGTGGCTATGCGTGGCTCAGCTACGATGAGGAGTTCAGGGCCCGGCTCAGTATATTTAATGACAAGCCATGGGGGAGGTGTATTCCGAACTGTGGCTCCAATGAATGTCTTCCACTCACCCGCGGGCAACGGCTCACACTGCAAGCGGGTTACCAATCACCTACCAGCACTTTCAACCTCGTCCCACCCAGGATAGGGCGGGTTGGCATGGGAGGGGACGACCACCAGACCCAGGGGCCTGATGGAATTTTAATAGAAGATTCTGTAGCAGACAATGTTGTCGCTACAAGCATGAATGTTCACAATGTGGGGGAAAGCACCCAGTCACTCAATGCTGCACAGGTCCTAAAGTCGGAGATCAAGGCAGGTTCCAGAGAGGGAGAGGGACGATTTTCCAGTATCCATCAAAGGGCGTCTACCTCAATTAGACTGGAATTTCTAGAACATTGGTTGGGCTGCTATCCAGATGTAGAAGCTGCATCTAGTTTGTACTGGGGCTTCAATGAAGGGTTTAAAATTGGAAACCAAGGGCCACGTCAGTGGAGATGGGCGGAAAATCTTAAATCTGATAAGGAACTTCTTCAGGTGGTGCAACAAAAACTTCATGCCGAATTACAGGCAGGTAGAATAGCTGGCCCCTTCATGCAGGGTCCTTTTGCGAATCTGATTGTCTCACCCCGGGAGTGGTCCCCAAGAAAACTGAAGGGGATTATCGTTTGATCCATCATTTATCCGGGCCGGAGGATCAATCTATCAATGATTTCATTTCTCCAGCAGACACCAGTGTGTCATACGCTTCTGTGGATGACGCACTGAAATTGGTGAGATCGGCGAGAGCTGGAGTGGAGTTGGCCGAGAACAATATTAAATCGGCTTTTCGCATGTTGCCGATCCACCCTTTAGATTTTGAACTACTGGGCATGTTTTTTGATGGAGCCTTTTACTTTGACAAAGTCCTTCCCATGGGATGTTCTGTTTCTTGTGCCCTCTTTGAACTCTTTAGCACTTTTTTACAGTGGTGCTTTCAACAGTGCTGTGGACACGCTCTTGTATGCCCCTATTTGGATGACTTCATGTTCATTGGTGCCAGGCAGTCTAATCAGTGTAGCTTGCCGTTGAAAAGTTTTCAGGATATGGCTCAAGAATTGAGTGTCCCTTTAGCTCCTGAGAAAATGGAGGGTCCCAGCACCAGGCTAACATTTCTTGGGATTGAAATTGAAGTTGGACATGCAGGCCAGGTAGCCCGTAGGCAAGGTGCAAGGAATTAAGTCCTACTTGATATCGGTCCTTGATGTGCCAAAATGAAACTCCAGGAGGTTCAGCACCTGTTAGGTAATTTAAACTTTGCGTACAGAGTCATCAGGGCTGGCAGGACTTTTTGCCGACGGTTGAGGATGTCCATGTCTGGGGCTTTCCTCCCGCATCATAAGGTCAGTATTTCCAAGGCTGTTAGGGAGAATCTCCGTATCTGGTTGCAATTTTTGGAAGATTGCAATGGAGTCTTCCTTTATTTTGTTGAAGACAACATGTTGTGGCAGGTTCAACTTTACTCAGATGCGGCGGGGGCTCATGGGTTTGGCCTGTTTTGGGAGGGGCGGTGGTGTTCAGAACGCTGGCCTTCCCATTGGTTGCAGCAAGGGCGCAGCATTGCCTTTCTAGAACTTTGATTGTGGCTCTTTTTGTTTGGGGGAAGAGTTCAGAGACAGGTCGGTCCTTTTTCACGTTGAAAACATGGCAGTGGTTGAGCTCATCAACAGACAAAGGGCTAAAGATATGAGAGTTCTGCGTCTCTTGCGATCTTTTATGTTAAAGAGCTTACAGTTAAACATTGTTTTTAAGGTTCAGCATATACCTGGTACCAATAACTCAATAGCATATGGCCGAGATACCCGCCACCCCCTCTCAACACAATCCCCAAGAATTGGGAAACCGGAAACAGTTCTTGAACTTTTGGAAGGCGGGAAGGGAGTCACCCTTCCCGGCCGTATTTATTAAAATATGAAACAAAAGAAAACATTAAAATAACAGTTTCATATAATGTACAATTTCCTTTCCACATTACGATGTTGGCTAACCTTAACAGATCTCTAATACAAAGGTTCTCCTAGCCGAACTAACATCCTACAAAACATTTGACTTGAAATTGTACATCCTAACGTTAAGGGCCAACGGCAAGGTCGTAACCGGTGTCAGATCCCTAAACCAGAAATACCCCCCTCACTTGTGAGAGGGGCGACCGCACAGAGGCGTACCTCAAGTGCATCTACCAATTTCCCTTTGTACTTGATGGGGGCCCCAATAAACTCGACGCCATTTAACGGTCGTTCGAGGACTCGTGTGAGGTGTCTAAAAGGTAGCGTAAACCCCCTCCCGCACCCCACACAACTTACCCATCTGCCGTCGCAGATGTCCTGGCCCCGGGAAATTCCCCAGGAGGGGCCGTAGCCCCTCCTATCCAGGAAGGGGCCTTGACCACCTTTCCTTTCCTTCTGGCGGCCTCTCCTTAGACAGGACCGCCTCCCCGTTGAGGGGCCAATTGGCCACCTCCCCCGCGCGCTCCCATCCGTAATGGGTGACGCCCCCTCATAGGGATCTTCCAATTACTGCTCACCGATCATGACCTTACCGCCCGACCAGAATAAATACGACAGTTCTACCTAAGTTACTAAGATTTACAAAGCAAAACAACATTTATTATCAGGCGTAAATACTGATCAATCCTTGTTCAAAATTACTTTATTTGCAAAACATACTGAAAATAACGAATCTTTATTGCATCGTTAAGAAATTTCACGACGATCATCACAACCTGTAAGAAAACAGATAAAACCAAAGATACTATATCAACTGTATTTCCAACGAATTGCTGTCCCCAGGGGCTGGTGGGTGGGTCAAAATTGCTCTTCGTTCCGTCTCGAGCTCACGTGCAGCGGGGAGGTGCAGCTTCAGAGCACAGGAACAAGAGGATGCTTCCTTGGCTTCCGCTCCTTTTATCCGTCTTCAGGGTGGGCGTGAACCCGCCCCGCCTGCCTCCGAGGGCGTGGCCGGCCGCGTTGGTGTCTAGGCCAGCCCACTCTAGGGCGGGAAAAAGGCGCGCCCCGGCTACGCCGCTTCGGGCATACCAGCCGAGACTCGCCTCCCGCCCAAGATGGCTTCCCGGGGGGATCGTGGTACTCCACCATACGTTCAGGGGGACCGATTGGTCGCCCCTTTCCATATGGCCGAGATACCCGCCACCCCCTCTCAACACAATCCCCAAGAATTGGGAAACCGGAAACAGTTCTTGAACTTTTGGAAGGCGGGAAGGGAGTCACCCTTCCCGGCCGTATTTATTAAAATATGAAACAAAAGAAAACATTAAAATAACAGTTTCATATAATGTACAATTTCCTTTCCACATTACGATGTTGGCTAACCTTAACAGATCTCTAATACAAAGGTTCTCCTAGCCGAACTAACATCCTACAAAACATTTGACTTGAAATTGTACATCCTAACGTTAAGGGCCAACGGCAAGGTCGTAACCGGTGTCAGATCCCTAAACCAGAAATACCCCCCTCACTTGTGAGAGGGGCGACCGCACAGAGGCGTACCTCAAGTGCATCTACCAATTTCCCTTTGTACTTGACGGGGGCCCCAATAAACTCGACGCCATTTAACGGTCGTTCGAGGACTCGTGTGAGGTGTCTAAAAGGTAGCGTAAACCCCCTCCCGCACCCCACACAACTTACCCATCTGCCGTCGCAGATGTCCTGGCCCCGGGAAATTCCCCAGGAGGGTCCGTAGCCCTTCTATCCAGGAAGGGGCCTTGACCACCTTTCCTTTCCTTCCGGCAGCCTCTCCTTAGACAGGACCGCCTCCCCGTTGAGGGGCCAATTGGCCACCTCCCCCGCGCGCTCCCATCCGTAATGGGTGACGCCCCCTCATAGGGATCTTCCAATTACTGCTCACCGATCATGACCTTACCGCCACAGGCCGGATAGTTGACCGGCTATCCGGACCCCCCACAACACACTCCTACCTAAAGGTCATGCTGTAAACTCCTTAACCATGCTATGAAGTCTCCTATGAGTAATTCGTTCCCCACCCGGGACAAATGAACCCCGTCCCCCAAATACATACTGTCCCCTTTAATACAACCATGCGAAACAGAATGCAGTGTACTTGAACGAAACAATCTACTCATTTTATTATTAATTTTCCTTACTGAATGATTCAGCGCAGAAACAGAAATAGCCCCCCGCCACACTTTCCGTGGGATCATATGGGACCATGCAATTGTGCACCCTGGAACTCTTCTCGCCAACCAACTTACCGTGGAAAGCATCGCCTCAAGAAGAAGTCGTATACCAGTGGTCACCAAATCATTGCCCCCAAGATGTACTATGACTACAGACGGCGGTGACCTTGTCCGCCCTAACAAAGCCTCGAAAAATGAGCGAAACTGGTCAATACAGAGCCCGCCCTTTCCGTAGAAGGACACACTGTACCCGTATTCCCCAGCCACGTGAATCATGTCACCTGCTTTGAATACGTCCGCGGCACGCCTCACGTATGAGTGGCCCACGACCCACACCTCCTTGTTCACAGCCGGCAATGTCTGACCGCTGGCCCCCCGGTGTCGGGTCGACTGGACAGTCCGCCCCGCCTCGTAGGCTTGCGCAACTGAAAACCAAACAAAAACAAGAAGCGTGAGTACAACATTACAGCTTCACAACATGTGCAACCGCACATACCTCTTATAACAGTTCGAGGACCAACGCCCCACACGTTTTACTTGTTCAACGTTCAGACCCCTGGCTGTAGCTTCTGTAGCAGCCCCTATCCGAAAGGAATGGGTCCCAAAGTCGCCGGGGTTCAAGCCCGCGGCAGAAATCGACATCGCAAGCACCCGCTGAAACTGAAACCTCGTCAGTGGGGTGGCGTCAGCGTGTCTTAACAAGGTCCCCCCCATGCTGCCACCCTCTGTGCTAAATATTCCTCTACGCACCCCACAGGGCACATGGCAGACCCGGGGATCCTCTGGATGATTACGCAGTCCCCGATTGCACCCTGATCGGATTTGGACCTGACAAACGAGACCGTCATTGTCTCTTCCCTGACCTGAATGTGTTCCCGGCACAGTCCCCCCATCGTATCCTGCTTGTTCCTTGCCACTAATTTGCTTACCCGCATAGCCCCATGGAATGCTAATGCAAAGGCGGCTCGGAACAACACTGCTTCGTACTGGGATGAACATGTTACCGGTAGCACGGATAATAACAGGGCCAACCTATCCAGACCTATCGGGTGCCTATCGTCTACTCTGCGACCCTCAAGGCGTTGCCACCCACGTAGCGCTTTTTGCACAACGAAAGACGCTGTCGGGTCCTGGATCCCATGAGCCCTTGCCATGAAGGAAATGGCGGCCCGATGCCTCTGGGCCGTAGCTACTGACTTGCCTGCTTGACGTAAAGAGAGCAGGAATCTCACTACACATTCTTCCAGACCCCAAAGTTCCCTCCCGGCAGTACCCAAAAAGGCCCAATAGGAACGGAACGCCCCTTCATATGCCTTCCTCGTCCTGGGTGCTAAACTCTCTCCCACGAGGTCTTGTAGTTCGTGGCACCGAGAGACCAGAGAGCTTCGGGAAAGGGTGCCGCTACCGGGTCCGCTGTGGGCAGAAAACCCCAGAAGGCCTGCATACGGAAACGAGAGAGCGCATCAGCCGCTTGGTTCATCACCCCCGGCACGTGTCGCGCCCTAAACAGTACATTCAGTTGCATGCACAACAACACAATTTCTTTGAGCAGTCTCAGAATCAATTTGCAACGTGCTGCCTGACTATTGATACACTCAACCACGGTCATGTTATCCGACCAGAACACCACAGAGTGATCCCTAAACCCTTCTGGCCATGTTTTCAAGGCCACCAGAATAGGGAACAGTTCGAGAAAAGCAATGTTACTCGTCAACCCGCACTCATGCCACCATGACGGCCATTTTTGAGCCGACCATTGTGTACCCAATATGGCGCCAAAACCCACACTCCCCGCCGAGTCTGTCCATAGCCCCAGCTCCTCGGAAGACACTGACGGTTTATTCCAGACAATTCGACCATTGAAATCCGCCAGGAATGCAATCCAAATGCGCATGTCCTGGCGAACCTCTGCCGAGAGTCTCGTACGATGATGTCCTTCCCTCAAGCCGACCATGGACTGTGCAATCGAGCGGGAAAAGGGGCGTGCCATCGGCATTACTCTTAGGGCAAAATTCAACTGACCAACCACCTGTTGCAATTGATGCAAGTTCACTTTCGTTGCACGAATACATGTCTCAAGGGATAACCTGAATTTTAACACTTTTTCTTTAGGTAAACGAAAACAACCCTCCACCGAGTCGAGCTCGATCCCCAGAAACTCAATCAAGGTCGAGGGACCCACCGTCTTACCTGGCGCCAATGGCACACCGAATTGATTCATTAGGACACAAAATTCATGTAAGGCCTGTCCACACTCAGAATCCCCGGCTGCCCCCAGAAACAGAAAGTCATCGAGATAGTGCATAACATGTTGAAAACCTGTCTTCCTCGTGAATACCCACTGCAGAAAACAACTGAATTTCTCGAAATAGGCACATGAAATCGAGCATCCCATTGGCATACATTTATCCATGTAATAGCGACCCTGAAACTGAAAACCAAGGAGACGCTGATCGTCTGGGTGTACCGGGAGCAACCGGAACGCTGACTCGATGTCCGATTTGGCCATCAGCGTCCCGGGCCCCAGGCGATTCAACATGGCAACGGCCTCATCGAAAGATGCGTACCGCACCGAACATACTTCCGGGTCTATCGCGTCATTCACGGAAAGACCATGTGGGGCTGACAAATTGTGTATCAGCCGAAACTCACCCGGGTCCTTCTTGGGAACCACCCCTAGAGGAGAACACACGAAATTAGCAACTGGTGGCAAATCGAATGGACCGGCGACACGACCTCGAGTCACCTCTTTCCCAATCTTTACCTGCACCACTGCCGTGTGCTGTAAGACCGACATTTGATTCTTACAGTCCGGTACCCCCTGAAAATCCCCCACTGGGATGCGGAAACCATATGCAAACCCGTTCCGTAACACCCCAGCGGAGGCATGATCTGGGTATTCGCTGAGCCAAGGAATCATCGCCATGGTATCAATCGGGGTCGGTAAAGGCGCCCCTCGGACTATATTAGACCTGTTTGGCGCCTCCCTTACCACCGTTATCACCCGTTTTGGCTCTGCACATGGACTCAGGATGGGATGGCTGCCCGCACCCCCCACACTCATGTCTGAATTTGCATGACCCCTGGGGCCTGGTACATTTGCCCCTGTTAAAATTCCAACAGATCCCCTTTTTACCTGTGTTGCCATTCGGCTTCGTGTGGAACTCGTTACCTGTACCCGTCCGAAAGGGCGTCCCAGAGTTTTGGCGGGAGGATTCCCCCCCGTTACTCCCTACTAATGGCACCTTCAACATCCCTGTACTCTCCATTTTTTGCCAAGACACAGAGTCGTAACAATCCCAAGACAACAACGGGTTGTGTTCTTTAGCTTTTCTAAACAGATTATCATAGCAGAACCACTGATTGCCCCCATATGCCACAGAATACTCCATAATACGTGACTGATAAATGGGTAACTCGGTCAACAACTCAGGTCTGCGCTCCCCCATGATGGAAGTAAAAATTCCCCACGCTCTGCCCCAAGTACCAATGGTCTCGTCCACCTTAAAGGCGGCCATTTTTGCGCGCCAAACACTCGGATGCATGAGCTCCTTTTGACTCTTTACATGCTCGATCTCGTAATGGTCGGTAAGTAATGAAAACATGTTAACATATTTATCCGCCCAAATCAATTCCTTGACTTCTAGTGGGACGTGCTGGGCAATCTTCTCCTTTCGAGAAGGTGCCGAGTCCCCCCCCGCAATCGGCAATGGCCGCTTACCTGAAGTAGACCCCACGCTTGTCGCCGAACTTGGGCCTGCTGTACTTCCAACCGCCGGGACCTGCGGGGGAACAGGAGATGGAGTCTTCGCAGCCTCCCTAGATTCCCGCAGTTGCCTCATCACTGCCCGGGCGTCGTCAGCCGTGGCGCCCTCGCTATCGTTTCCCAACCACGCTGCCAATTGCGCCGCTAACTCGGGGGGCATATCCTCCCTGTTCGCAGGGGTGACTACCACAGGGATTGGATTCCCCTCCTTTGGCGCCGGGGTTGGCTCCTCTCGTGGCGCTTCGGGAACCGGGGTCTCCTCCCCAAGTGCTCCCCTTCTGGGCCTCTTGCTCTTTCCACCGGGAATTGTCCCCTGTAAAGGCCTTTTCGGTCCTCCCTCTCCGTCCTTAGCCTCAACCTTTCTCTTTAGATCGGCTATCTCCTTCATGAGTATGCGGAGCATCTCCTCGGTACCGACCCGCTTTCCGACCTTCTTGGGCATTCTTAGACGATATCTGTAAGACAAAAGAGGGATTACAACGCTCAAAATTGCTCTTCGTTCCGTCTCGAGCTCACGTGCAGCGGGGAGGTGCAGCTTCAGAGCACAGGAACAAGAGGATGCTTCCTTGGCTTCCGCTCCTTTTATCCGTCTTCAGGGTGGGCGTGAACCCGCCCCCGCCTGCCTCCGAGGGCGTGGCCGGCCGCGTTGGTGTCTAGGCCAGCCCACTCTAGGGCGGGAAAAAGGCGCGCCCCGGCTACGCCGCTTCGGGCATACCAGCCGAGACTCGCCTCCCGCCCAAGATGGCTTCCCGGGGGGATCGTGGTACTCCACCATACGTTCGGGGGGACCGATTGGTCGCCCCTTTCCAGACGCTTTGTCTCGCTTTCATTGGCATAAGTTCCACAGTTTGGTGCCAGGGGCTGCCCTCCACAATACTTCAATCCCACAGAACATTTGGTAGTTGGGGGATTGAAGATCGCAGAGTTAGTGGAGAAATCTGTGGCCCCCTCTACTAGGAGAAGCTATCATCAGGCTTGGATAAAGTTAATAAAATATCGCAATGTTTCATTTTCAGTCCAGGAGGGTGGTTATTTCTGACCAGTTGATTCTGGGTTTCGTCTTGCATTTAATTAACAGGGGTCTATCTCACTCCACTATGGCAGGGAAGTTGGCAGGAATTTCATTTTATGGTCAGCTGTGGTGGAGGCACGATCCAGTTGTAGGTTGTTTGGAAAAGAACGGTTTAAAAGGCCTTAGCAGGGAGCGGAAACCTACATCGTCTTTACGTCAGCCAGTGACTTTTGATCTCTTGCAGCAACTTTTGTTTCTGCTGCCTGTTTGTTGCTACGACGATTGGGAAATTTAAATGTTTTGTTTGTGTATGATTTGGCTATTATTTGGAGCATTCAGGGTTTATAAGCTTTTGGGACTGTGTGGCCAACCCAGCATTTACATTAACAAGGTGTTTTTGCAGCAGTCCAAACTTTGGATTTGGCTGAGGGCATCTAAAACAGACCAAATAGGTAGGGTCACTTAGGTATATCTGAACAGGACTGGTGTAGAGGGATGTTGCCCCGTGGTGGAGTGGGAATGTTTTAGCAGCACAGTAGATCCTGTTTCTGGTACCATATTTTGTCATAAGGATGGCTTCAAGTTCTCTAACGCTCACATGCTGGCAGTTTTAAGGAAGGCTCTCCTTAGGATAGGTCAAAATCCGGCTTTGTTTGGTACACATTCCTTTCGTATTGGGGCTGCTACAGAAGCGGCGAGGTAGGGTTGGGCATGGCATGACATGTAGCGCTTTGGGAGGTGGAAATCTTCTTGTTGTGCTGGTTATGTTAGGAAGTAATTGGGTTTTTGTTTTCCGTCTATGCTAATTTTGTTTTTCCACCTAGGTTGCATACAAGGCCAATTGTCATTGAAAATAAACACCTGGATAGTTGGCCATTTGTTCATAAAGTGGGCAGCGCTTTTCGCAGAGCAACAGATCTATGTCAGATCACTCAGACTTTCCAGTGCAGGTCATGAAGTTTTATGAAGGGTAAAAGTGGCATGCGGTGTGAGGATTTGTTTCCTACTTTGGCTGACTTGTTTTTTTCCAGGGGGTCCGTCCGATATGTTAATCATACATTTGGGGGAAAATGATTTGGTGTCATTGTCCGGTTTGTCCCTAATCAAACAAATGAAGCTGGATCTCGCTGTTATAAAAAACAATTGGGCGGGCATTTGTCTCGTTTGGACTGAATTCATTTACAGGCAGCATTGGAAGGGGTCAGGAGTCAAGCGGCAGTTGAAAAAGCCAGGCACAAACTCAACCGCGCTATGAAAGATATTTGTCAAGCAATGGGGATTAAGGTACTGTCTATCGATAACATTACAAAAATGGTGTTCACTTATCACAACTGGGTCAGGCCTATTATTTGCTAGAAATGAGGGATTTACTTGAACATTTATGGAATGAGAATCTATGGTGTATTCACAGTTTTTGATGTTCTACTTTCCAGCACAGTTTTGGGTGGAGCCAGGAAAACTCTAGGGGTTTTCCTGGGTGGCATTTTTGGGGGTGGGTAAGTCTGGAGCGGCCTTACCCACTCCTAGTGGGTGGGGGGAAATGTCTGAATGCGGGGGTGGGGAAGAGAAAAGTAGGGATTTACAATGACATGGGGTGTATTATATGAAGTTTTGATTGAGTTGTTGGAATAAAGTGTGGTTTTTTTTCGTCCAAAAACAGTGTAAGTTATTTCATGATGTCATACTGTTCTAGTTATGCGATTGGGAAAGTGTCAACTGTCCTAATAAAGTGTCCTTTTCTGCTATAATGAACAATAGTGGGGCTGTGTTTATCGCGCGATGGAAACCCAGATGGAGCAGGGCACGAGCCACTCTCCACCTGGGATTGTTTTGCGTAATGCAAACGGCCACGCGAGGGGTCAGGTGTAGATAGTTAGGCAGGAGGGAGGGATTCAGGAGGCGGTAATTAGAGGCAGTTTAGTGGGAAGGCACTTGCGTCAGCAGTGTCCTGAGGCTCGTCGCTGCTTTTCCTGTTGTCCCACCCTATATATAAAAAACAAAAAAAGTTACTTGCCACTCTAGGACGGTTCTGAAGTTTGCCAATTTTTTCCTGTTTAATTATAGTGTTTTTTTGGGGGGAGGGGTAAGTCTGGAGAGGCCTTACCCACTCCTTGGGGGCGGGGGGGAAATGTCTGAACGCGGGGTGGGGAAGAGAAAAATTGGGGTTTACAATGACACGGGGTGTATTATGTGAAGTTTTGATTTAGTTGTTGGAATAAAGTATTTTTTTGTGAAAAAACAGTGCAAGTTATTTCATGATGTCATACTGTTATAGTTATGTGATTGGGAATTTTTCATCTGTCCTAAAAAAGTGGCCTTTTCTGCTATAATGAACAATAGTGAGGCTGTGTTTATTGCACGAACTCCCTCAGCCCGGGCCCGCCACAGAAGTATCACTTGACAACAACCACACAGTGTGTACATTTGCAGACGAGAAGTGAGTGAGTAAAGCAGTAAGCAGCATTTATGTTTATTTGCTGCACTGCTGCCTGTGCTGCCAGTTTGGTGTGTGATGTGCCTCATTCATGTGCAACTAATTAGGGGACCGAGAGGTCACACAGAGCCATCGCTTCAGAGGCAGGGATCATGTTTTCAAAAGATCTGACTGTCGAAGTTACAGTGCTCTGCTGCATAATTGATCGGCTGCTCAGGTCTGTGACTCATCATTGATATGTTGATAGTTTATATTAACAACATTAATAAATATTTAATTTTAGGAGCCTTAGCTTTCAAATAGTGATGCAGGAGATGATTAGCCCAGCTGAGGTACTGCACACAGAGGCGGCGTGTGTTATTCACCTGGTACAAACTGTCTGGTTTTAGAAATGTGGACTCTGAATCTATAGTTTCCTTCTCCATTTCAGTATTTAAATGTGGACAGTGGGCTCATGCAGGCCATGTGTAACAACTTGAGTCATTTATTTTTTAGGTACAGTGTTTTGTTATATTTGAAGTTTTGTTTTAATGTGTGTACCAGCCAATCAAATGCACGTAGGCATTATTACTTGACTCCTCTCGACGATCATGATAATCTCAGGAGCATCGCCAGGGCTAGATGTGAGTGTGGGGCCTGTGGATGGTGCAGAATCCCCTGGCTTGCTAGTTCTGTACATGTCTAAGAAGAGCAGTAATGGTGTGCATTGTAGTGAGGCTGATTGGAAGACTGCTCAGCAGTCAGTGGGCACTTGGTGCAGATGGTCCATGACCTGATGCCATGTGACACTGGCATAAAAAAAACACATTTTTGAAGGCAGGAATGTTTACTTTTCTCACTTTAGTCTTTGAATATTTGAGGCAAGCATTTCTAGCCTTGCTGCACTTGCTGCAAATGAGAGGTTAGAGAAAAGAAACAACCCTGTCTGTGAAGGTGTGAATTGCCTTCACATGTACTGGAGACTGAAGGGGATGGCTCAATGCAGCACTTAAACACAGGGGACACCAGCGAACCATTATCTGCTGTTACAATGACTGTGTTTTGTTTGTCATACAGACAGGTGAAATGATTAAAAGCTATCCTGTACTCTAACTGAAACAGTGAGGATTACGTTTACCTACTGGTAAACCTGCATATCTGGGCTGTGGCATGTTCCACTCAAACCCAGGTGTAGCACTTTGGTACGTTTCTTGAGTTACTTGTGAAAACAGGAGGCAGAACAGGCATTGCTTTTCTGGGGACACAGTATTACTTTAGACAAATTGCCTCACTAAAGCTGAGAGTGAAATGTAGATAGAGTGGAGAATTGTGGAGAATAATACTGTACATCTTGCTCTGTATACACAGGTGGGTGCTCCTACGGATTACGGATTACACCCAGAATCTTTTATTTTGCCCCCCTTCATGTGGGGATTCATGAACACTTCAAATCCACATTTGTTACGTATGTTAAAAAAAAAGGTGAAATCTGGTATTCAGTGGGGGTGACAGGGGCCTTGGAAACAGCAGAAACACACCAAGACTTATTAAATGATAAATGCTCTTTTGAAGACCTGCAAAATATTTTGGATGAGGCTGGGTCTGCGGTATCAATCCCTACCTGGCTGCAGCCCATGAGAGCTAACAAAGTGCTTGTATTCCTTGACACTTAAGCTGCAACCCTGGTAGCTGCACATTACAAAGCAAAGGCCATTAGTGTATCTGCTTTTCACACTTAATAATAAAAATCACAGCTTTTTGGAAGTTGCCTATAGGTGGGCCCACCTATGTTACATTTGTTTAACAGTACAATCAGGTCACAAGAGCACTAGTGCCCTTTTATTTCTGGTGCTTTGCAGCAGGTTTTAAATCTTCTTAAAGTTTCTCGTTGCTCGATTGGGTGTATTTTCTGATATTTCTATATTTCCCTCATCTACATGCTTGATTTTGCATGCAAGAAATTGTCACTCATAGTCCTTGAATGTCATTCATAATTACATTGACGTTATGAAAATGCCCCACATAAGGAAACCTTGGCAGATATGTTCCATTTGTCTTTTTAATCACCATCACAGGAGAGTTAGCACTACTGAAGAATTCATTGGTCAATCCGTTTTTCAATCACTAAAGCCTAGGAAAAACTGCATCTAGTCTGTTTTATTTTAATTGGCTTTGCACTTTTAAACAGGTCAATCTCTTTTCCATACTAGTCTCATATTCCACTGTTGGCAGTATATCTTTAATCTGAAGGAAAGTTATTCTTTGGTGAAGCTGGAAGTACTATACTTTATTCTCTTGTGATTTTATTTTGAAAACTGAGAAATCTTGAGCTTCAATGGTAGCACCATCTGGTGTGAAATAAATCACACAATTTATTTTATATAACAAGTCCCTTCCAAGCAAATACTCAGGACATTAATTACATAAAAGGCCTATTTTCTATTTGACCAGTTCTAACTGGGACATCTCCTGTAACCTGATTATCGATTTGTTTATTACTGATCGCTAAAACTTGAAATTCTGTTTCCGAGAAGAGTAGGTTTGGAACTTCCAGGGAACGAATTGTAGAACAGGTAGCTTCCAGATCAATCAAAAAATAAACAGGATAGCCATGGCCTTCACCATCAATATATAGATCACTTTGATCTTTCTCTAGAATTGCTCCAAGTAAGCAATCATCCTCCGCCTTCAGGCACCGTCATTGTGAACTGCTCCCAGCCAACTCACCAGTCATAATTAATGGATTCTGTTGGCAACCTGCACTATATGGCATTCTATTTTTGATATTTTGCACTCTCACTAGAGCTGAATGCATTGACATTCTGAATGATTTCTGACTCTGCATATTCTGTTCAAGATTTTAAACCAATGCATTTGCATTTGTGGGACATATCACCCTAAATTATTTTAGGATTTTATGACACTCCCATTTCCGATGCCCAATTTTCCCACAGAAATGACAAGCTGTAGTTTTCATAATACTAAAGTTGGGAGAGGGTCTAAGGGGGAACTTAATCTTTAAAGACCAAAGAGACAGGACACACCCCCATTCAATATATAGAAAAAACATACATAACCTGTCACTGGTCTAACCAATAGTAGAGACGAAACAGAAAAACTATGAATCTACCGATGATGTGTGTGTTACAAAAAGGAAATGAATCCCATCAGCCCACCCAATTGGCAGAACATCATCATCTGGGATGTGGCGGACCAGAATGGAAACCCCAAGCTGTCAACTGCAAGGTGCGGTGGCCGGCGTCTCCTCTCAATGCGCCTGTGCGGAGGCCGGACCGCCTATCTATAATGAGCTCAAAGTGTTGTGGCGGACCAGAGTGGGGCCCACCAACTCACAAGCCAAAGTGCGATAACCGGCATATTGTCTCTGTGCGCATGCGCAGAGGCTGGAAAAAACGGTCCATTTAAGTATAAAAGAAAGTCAAACCAAACAGACCCGTTGTTACTGAATACCTCTTGGCTCAAAAAAGTTATAATTTCAAACTGTCATACACTCTCTTTTAACCTTGACACCATGATAGTTTTCCTAATAAAATTTCTCCCTTTTATCACGGTAGCCAATTTTACCTTGCACTTTTGATCCTCATTTTCAAATTTTTTTCACTGCAACTTACATCCCACACCACTACAACTACGATTTGCTGAGTTGGCACGTTCTGGTACTGGTGGTTCTGATGGATTGGTGAACAACACACAATATCTACAAGTGTGTTTCCCGATCCGGACCATTGCCTACAATAATCCCAGATGACGATGATCTGCCAATTGGGTGGGCTGATGGGATTCATTTCCTTTTTGTAACACACACATCGTAGGTACATACATAGTTTTTCTGTTTCGTCTCTACTATTGGTTAGACCAGTGACAGGTTCTGTATGTTTTTTCAAGCTGTAGTTTTCTCCATCATCTTCATCACCTCAATACTCCTCATCATTGTTCACTATTCCTCACCTATATCCTTGCATTTCCATCATTCCATTTTCATATTCCATTGCTGTACCATTCATCGGTTCATTCCAGGCTGAAAAAAAGATTCACATTTGAACTTTTCTGAATGTGAGATCCTTTCTCCAACCATCAGATTCTCCTTAATCATTTTCTGTTTTACATCTAATAAATCACTACTATATTCTGCCAGCTTACAGATCTTTTTGACTACCAACACAATTCCCTCAAATGAATGCAATAATTAACCTCTGGTCCTAAACCAGTCATGAAAGCAGACACAAAACCATTAACACCCTCTTGCTCAAGTCATCAACTCTGCTATGCTTCTTGAAAATCTGTATAAACCTCTCATAAAAAGCATGTACTGGCTCTTTTGGTTCTTGTATGGTTCTCAGAATATTCATCTAATTAATATCTTTTTCAGAAACTCGTTTTTCAAATATTCAATTCCAGCCTTAAATTTGTCAGTGATTGCTGCTGGAGCAGTATTAGGACCCACTCTCAGTGTTTCCGCATGTGGCAATTTAGCTATAGTTTTGCACTCTGTCTACAAGTCACTAGGAACTACGATTTCAAACAATTCAAATCAGCCTACAGCACCTCAGACATGGGTGTCAATTTGTGTATTTCATACACGTTCTCTGGCTCCCCTAGCAATTTTAGAAAATTATAAGTAAAAGCATAAAGATCAGATCTTGTTCATGAGACATGTGCAATGTTCTCTCCATATACCGCTCTCAAAGTAAACTCTAACACTGTTTCTGTCCGAGCTTCTAATTCACTTGCTGTTCCGTTTACCACTGTCCATTTTGTTTGTTTTTTCCTTGCTGTCCATTTCTTCTATCTGTCTTTGAATATCTCAGATCACTCCAATTCCTTGTCTTCTCAATTTAATTTTTAATATGAGCCCTTAAAGTAATCAAGCCAATGTCTATGATTGTGTCATGAGTGAAATTAGTTTTGTAATTTTGTTCAACATTTTTCATGATGCTAATATCAGCTTCTAATTCATCAGCCAGTTCTTCTATCTTTTCATGTGGTTCATTCCCACGTCTGGCTGTTTCGTTAATCAAATATCTCATTTGGCAGCCTTGTCAGTAACTGTCTACACAAATCAATATTTCCCTCTAGCATTTCACCAAATTTTATTTTCAAAATGCAAACATTTATGGCTTTAAGCGGCTCTTCAACTATCACCATTCTTTCAGGTGAGTCAACTTGAACCTGTTTAATAGACTGAACATCTCTGGTAGTACTAGGCATTAACACTGTCTCTATCTCAGTTGGTATACTTGGTGCAACAGCCGAAGGAGCTAGTACAACAGTACCATCTCCTCCTTCTCCCATGTCAGTTCTTGGATCAGAACCAACTTTTGAACTAGAAACACAATCATACTTCCTGAAACAGGTGGCACCACTCCCGCTGCTGTATTGTATGGAGGAGGTCCAGAATGCAAAAGTTCCTTAAATAAATTGTCCTCCTCATCAGAATCATCACTCACTTCTCTCCCTCATTTTTGTGTCCCTGTCATTTGTCTCTTTAACTAAATCAAGAACAGTCTTTACATGTTCAGTTATATCCTCCCTCTAAGATTTTCCTTGTCATTCCAACTTATTTACATGTCTCTATCTAAACGAGTCTTTCACATGTTTTAACATTTTCTTTCTCTCTTCCTCTGTTGCCATGATATCCCCTTTCTTGAACACCTTAAACTGTGCTGGTCTAGGGATTGACTTAATGTCATACATGGTCTATCTCTCTCAAGAAATCTAACTTTCACATGTTAAGTATGCCCTCTAAAGGAAATTTCAAATCTCTGTTAGCAGCAGTATAATCATGCCATTCAGATATCCAGGAACACATATAGTACACAATGTTCATCATCATCTCGTATTAAGGCATCCCATTGGAAGGTTATTTCTGGCCCTTCATAGGTACAATAGTAACTTTAGTTTTTTTTAACATGTTCCACATTATTTCTGCATAAGACTGATTCAAAACCACAACAAACAAGTGAGAGAACAACAACCAATTCCAGCGCAGCTCGGTCAGATTCAACCTATCACAGCATGGTTCTGTCAGTAACCAACCAACCAGAGCACAGCTTTTGTGGTGACATCTCACCAATCACACCGTAACTCACTGGCTGACCAACCAATCACAGCATGATTTGTTCATGAACATTCAATCAATTTCAGAAACTTAAAAAAAACTTTAAATATGTACTGCTCATGTGCTCACAACCTAAATTGGAAAGAGTCAACAGGTTATAGTAATACATTTCAATTTTCGCGATAAACTACAGGAAAGAAATAAACAATAATTGCTTCCACAGTACTATCTTAAAACCACAATTTACACTATTAGATCCCTTCCAGTGCGAATCCTCCCTGGTCAATGCACTTACCCCTGTGCACTTAGGAGTGAAGATGCACCTACTTGATTAAAAACACAACCTAGAAAATGAAACTTGTTAATTCATTAAACCCTATCCATGTGCAAGTGGAACCTCATGCTAAACATCACTTTATGGAGACATGTGAACTACAGTATCTCGAGATCTTGTATTTCAACAAATTCAATATCCAAACAATCCAAGAACCAATAAATATCACAACTATTAATAGCACATCAATAAAACAGTGATTATGCCACCGATTGGGCCAACAGTAATAAACAGGTAACCAAACAAATCGAACAACAATGTATTATGTAAACTGACACCACACATACATACAACATTCATCAATCAATCTGCCCTATTCATACTTACAATCCATATCACTCACGAATGCACTACAAGTCAACTTCAGCAGGAAAAACTCCAGAACTGGAGCTCTCATGGTTCTGGAAATATTTTCTCTTGGTTGGAACAAGAATTAAGGCAAATATTTTTGGGGACCCTTTTCAAAGAAGAGGTGCTCTTATGCAACCATCCTGGGCTACCGTATATGGTTGAAGCAGATCCCTAGTACCTCAATATTCAGAACTGTACTGCAATAATTGTGACACTACAACATTTCAAAATCTCACCAATTACCTCAGGACGTTCCGCTTCCAGTCTGATCTAACGTAAGAGAACACCCCCAACACTATCAGTTAGTAAATAACAAAATAAGTCATGAAGATCACTCCATACCTGAGCTCTAGAACTAGAGAATAGTTGAAGAGCTTTACTATAAATAACATTTCTAAATTAAACAGAAGAAAATAAATTAAATACATGCCCAAGTGGCAACATTATACGCAATAGTCCAAAGTCAATTAAATCATTATTATTAGTCTCAAATGAGCAGCAAAAATCAATACAAGTCGTTGAGCATCCCTAGTAGCATGGAAAGTCTGCATTGAAAAATCAGTCTCACTCCCAAAAGCTTAACAAATTAGCCAATAGCACTGATTGACATGGCAAGATCGATAATCAGAAGCTTTAGCGTCTCACTAATAATGCTAATACTGTCTCATTCTAAGTAAGCTTTGAGAAGCCTCAGCAACATATCATCGTAAGAAGTTCAACTGAAAAAGCAACATTCAGCAAACAATGGTCCAGACACCAGTGCTAACCCATAAGCAGAATTACAGCAGAAAAGTCCTTGGACTATGGCAACATTTTAACAACACCACTGGAACATCAGAAAATTCGTTAGTAGGGGATCTCTGTGTATAGTCATAATCTAGTGAATAGTCCCGCCCATGTGCGTGGACCCCGGCAATCAAAAATAATCTCTTAACCCCTTCGATGCTGATGACGAGCTCAGCTCGTCATCAGCCACGGGTGACGTGTGCGGATGACGAGCTGAGCTCGTCATGTAACGCGGTTATTCGAAAACAGCCGCACAGCGCAAAAATAACCGCAGCAGCGATGCGGTTAAGTTGTCAAATCATGCAGACCCTGCAAGACACTTAAGAGAGAATTTAAAGACAAATAATATATCCACAGGCTACACTGTCCAGTACTTCAACTAGAAATTCCACCAAACAACACCACACACAACCCAGCCTGCAGTTTCTACCATAGAGAAACTTGCCTCCACCAGTAAAAGACTCTGGAATGATAGAGAGGAAGGCATGGACAGACAAGCCCCATAGGCTGCCATTATGTGGCTTAAATAGGATACTGTGCCTTTAAGAGAACTTTCCAGAACTTTCTCCCAGTATCCCAGAATGCATAGCAGGTCCCTCTTACTTCCAGTTCTTTTTTCCGGCTCCTGCTAACAGGACCCTGGCATTGAGCTCTCCCTTGTTTCAAGGGTTTATTGGATTTTTGTCACTTTTTTGTATAAAAGTGTGTGAGTTTAGCTTTCTTGGTGCTTTTCTTCTCCCCTGTGTGTTGGTTCAGGCGTTTTTAGGGCTCTAAAATGCCTGGTCTTTTTGACAAGTGCCCAGCATGTGGAAGGAAGAAGGCCAAGAGTGATCCACACGACATCTGCATCGTCTGTCTCCCTGAAGAACATGTCCCTGAAGACTGTGACATCTGCCAGCAGTTCCCAGCAAGGACCCTGAGGGACAGGCTGAAGATTAGGCTTCAAGGCCTTGAAGAGAGACGTCTGCAGGCTGCAGGTGGGTCTGGGCAGGCTGAGAAGGTTCCCTCTGCCTCTGCTGAGGCCTCTGGGGGGCTCCCCAGAGGCAGGAAGGCCAGCAAACGGTCCCGGTCTCAGTCGCCGTCGATTGCATCGACGACGACGTCGAGAGGGATGACGACGGTGTGTTCCCCGTCTCCCCGGGGCTCCGGGTCGAGACGGCGTGACGACTCGACGTCGAAGGGCCTGGATAGGCCGCCGTCGAAACCACCGTCGACGGCATCGTCGTCGTCATCGTCGACGTCAGAGTCGACCTATCGATGTCGAAGACGGAGCAACAAGCATCGGCGCTCGCCGTCGAGGCGACACCGCCGATCGCCGTCGAGACAACGGTCGACGTCGAGGGGCTCCTCGACGTCGAGGACCTCAAGAAGGAGGAATCGACGCTCATCATCGAGAACAGAACGTTCGACATCGCGGAGGCGGCGTACGGCGTCATGAAAGAAGAGGTCGATGTCGCGGAGGCGGCGTTCAACGTCGTGGAAGAAGAGATCGACATCGCGAAGGCGGTGTTCGATGCCGGAGTCGCGGAGGCGATGTTCGACGCCGGAAAAGCGACGCTCAGCGTCGAGAAAGAAGAGATCGGCATCTAGGAGTCGATCCACCTCTCCTAAACGGCGCAAGAGGAGTTCTGGCCCCAAAAGTCAGACTGGATCTAGTGGAGGACGCAAGAGGAAGCGATCGCCTGCTGAAGGGGCTTCGCCGAAGGGGTCACCGGGCTCGGTGTAGTCGGTGGTATACACACCATCTCGGCCTAGGTCGCCACCTCCGCCTGTACCTAAGGAGGACCCTCCCACCAACCGTCCACTTCCGCCAGGCAGACCACTGCCACCGCTTACATCGCATGGGCCTGCCCCTCGGTCGGTGATACCTCCGGTCCCTCCGCCGAGGTCCACGTCATTACCTCCTCTGCCGACACCTCCTAAGGGGACACCGAAACCTAGACCCCAGGAGGAACCGAGGAAGACTCCCCCACGGAAACGTGTGGAGCGGCCACGGGCTGGCAGATCACGCTCTCGCTCTAGGAGGAAGGAGCGATCGTGCCACCGATCGTCCACGCGGTCGAGACACCGCCATAGGAGGCACAGATCTCGCTCTTACACGAGGTCCTCAGGGACCAGGGACTACTCTCTGACCTTGTCGGGATCACCGGACACGAGGGTGTCTCCGATTGATGACCTGGTGGCGTTCCATGATGTTCTTTTGAGAGGCGCTGCAAAGTTGGGCATATCTTTGACGGTGCCTACACCTAAGACATCAGTCATTTTCGAGACATTGCATCAGAAACACCTGTCTCGTCCACTGCTGCCTCTGGTGCCGGGCCTGGAGGAACCGGCCATGGCCCTTTTCCTCACCCCTGCGGTGACGAAGGCGGCTCCATCGAGATTGCTGAAAAAATACCCGGCTCCCGATTCGGACCCGGCCTTTCTAAGGGCGGAACCTCCTCCGGATTCTGTGATTGTGACGGTGGCCCGCAAACAACATGCCACCACCCCGTCATCCACGGTTCCCCCGGATAAGGAGTCTAGATGGATGGATTCAGCAGGGAGGAAAGTATGTGGAACATCGGCGACCTCTATGAAGGCTGCGAGTGCCACGGCCTTGTTGGGACGCTACGACCGCACCCTCTGGGACTCCCTCCAGCAGTTCGCGGAACACTTGCCTCGCGAGAAGCGGGAGGACTTCCAGGAAGTGCTGAATGAAGGGATGCTGGTGGCGAATCAGATTATCAGTGCTGCAGCAGACTCATCCCTATTAGCGGCACATGGGTTTTGCCATGGAGTTAACCAGCGACGTCACGCCTGGCTCCACCTTACGTCACTGAAACCGGACGCACAGCAGAGGGTAGCCAACCTTCCATTCTCGGGCGAGACCCTCTTTGGGAAACATGCGGATGACGAGATGGCCCGCATGAAGGCGGAGGCCGAAACGCTCGCGGCTGTGGGTCTGGAGAAGCCTAAAGACACGAAGAAATCGTACCGCCCATTCCAACGGCAGTATGGTGGGCAAGGCAGAGGACGTGGCCAAGCTTCGGGACAGTCGCAACAACAACAACAGTTCCGTAAGCCGTTCCAGAAACGCCAGAAGGGCAGAGGAGGCCAGCAGTCGGTTCCAGCGACCAAGGGCCCGGCCGGGTCTAGGCCCTAGGAACCTACTTACCCACTCCGGTAGGGGGAAGCATTCAATTTTTTCTGGCAGAGTGGAGAAAAATTACTCCGCACAAGTGGGTGCTGAATATTGTTTGCAATGGATACAGTCTTCGGTTCACCAGCCCGCCTCCAGCGATTCCACCAGTCAGCTCGCAGTTTCAGCTGCGCGAGCTTCAGGTGGAAGCGGATATCCTGTTAAGGAAAAGGGCGATAGAAGACGTACCTCTGTCTCAGAGAGGAAGAGGTCTGTACTCCCGGTTCTTCCTGGTTCGCAAGAAGGACAAGAACGAGTTCAGGCCCATTCTGGACTTGCGACAGGCAAACAAATGGATTCGCAGGGAAAAGTTTTGCATGCTGTCGTTGCATCAGATTTATTCTAAGTTGCAACAGGGAGACTGGCTATGTGCTATAGACCTACAGGATGCGTACTTCCATGTCCCAATTGCACACAAACACAGGAAGTTCCTGCGGTTCCAAGTCGGCGCCAATCATTATCAATACGCAGTACTCCCATTCGGACTAAAGTCTGCGCCGAGAACATTCTCGAAGTGCATGGCGGTGGTAGCAGCACAACTACGGAAGAACAAGGTGTTTGTCTACCCGTACCTGGACGATTGGTTGATCAAGGCATCCTCCTTCTCGGAAGCGCGAGCACACTTCCAGAAGACGTGCGTTCTCTTGAACAAGCTGGGGTTGCACATCAACATGACCAAGTCTGTCCCGACTCTGGTCCAATGCATACAGTACTTGGGAGCCTCCATCAATACGCTGTCAGCCAGCGTGTCTCCTTCGGAAGAGCGACGATTATCTCTCCTTCGGAAGGCTCAGGCTCTTATGACAACTCCATCTACAGCAGTGAGGACGGTGTCTTCTCTACTGGGATCGATGGCCTCTTGTATCTTCCTGGCACCACACGCACGGCTGCACATGAGACCGCTGCAGGAGTGCTTGGAATCAGAGGGATCAGAGGAAAGGATCTTGGGACGACAAGATACGACTGTCTCTGCATGCTCTTCAGTCTCTGAAGTGGTGGTGTTCAGCGGAGAATCTCCTCAGAGGGGTTTCCTTTCACAAGGACCTTCCCTCGCAGACTGTTGTGACGGATGCTTCTCTCCTGGGGTGGGGAGCGCACTCCGGGAACCTACAGATTTAAGGAACGTGGTCACCGATGGAGGCCACGTATCACATCAATTTCCTCGAACTCAGAGCTGTTCACTTGGCACTGAAGGCCTTTCTTCCGTCCTTCCAGACCAACTCTCTGCTTGTACAGATGGACAATACCACCACGATGTATTACCTCAACAAGCAGGGGGGCTCGAGATCACGCACTCTGTCGCAGGAGGCGCAAGCGATCTGGCACTGGCTCCTAGTCAGAGGACTGACGATAACGGCTACCCATCTGCCAGGTGTGCAGAATGTTCAGGCAGACCCGCTGAGCAGACTGGTTCAGGAAAACCACGAATGGGTCATAAACGACGAAGTACTAGGAGAAGTCTTCGCAAGGTGGGGAACTCCAGACGTAGATTTGTTCGCCACCGCCGAAAACAGCAAATGCAGAGACATCGCCTCCAGGTACTACCAGCGGGGACGCTGGGGAATGCGTTATGGATCAACTGGTCAAACAGCTTTCTGTACGCTTTTCCTCCCATTCCCCTGATTCCGGCGGTGCTCATCGAGCTGACCCGGTCCAGGGCTCGGATGATACTCATTGCCCCGGAATGGCCCAGACAGTGGTGGTTCACGGACCTGCTTCACCGGTCTCTCCTTCCTCACATTCGGCCGGACCTTCTCACGAAGTTCGGGGGACGGATGTTACACCCCAACCTCTCGTCTTTGAGTTTGGCGGCATGGCTCCTGAGATAGTGCAATATGGCCATCTGAATCTGCCTGAGGATTGCATGGACATACTGAAGGAGTCTAAGAGACCTTCCACTAGGACTTCCTATGCTTACAAGTGGAAGAGGTTCTGTATCTGGTGCCAGTCTAAGAACCATGACCCGACGACGTGTAAGGAAGATGTCATCCTTCCTTACCTTCTACATTTGGCGCAGTCTTGACTTAATGTTCATTCCATTAAGGTTCATCCCGCTGCATTGACTGCCTACAGGAAATGCCCTTCACAGACTTCCTTTTTCCAGATCCCTGTGATCAAAGATTTTCTGGAAGGATTGAAGAAAGTATTCCCTCCTGTCAGGCTTCCTTCGCCTTCATGGGAACTGAATGTGGTGCTGTCCAGGTTGATGAAGGAGCCTTTTCAACCTATTCATAAGGCTTCGTTGCAGCACCTGTCCTGGAAGGCGGCATTCCTCATGGCCATTACATCGGCCCGCAGTGTGAGTGAAATTCAGGCGTTGTGTTGCCAAGAACCTTATACTGTATTTCATGCTGCTAAGGCTGTTATGCGTACTCACCCTAAATTTCTTCCCAAGGTTATTTCTGATTTTCATGTCAACCAGACCATAACTTTGCCTACGTTTTTTCAGAATCCTTCATCTCCAGCGGAAAGGTCTCTCCATTCCCTGGATGTTAGGAGGGTGTTGAAATTTTATCTGGATAAAACCAAAGATATTCGTAGGTCTGACCAGTTGTTTATTAATTATGGATCAGTCAGGACGGGTCTTGCTACCTCTAAGCAGTCCATTTCTAGGTGGATTGTGTCCTGCATACAATTGTGTTACCAAAAAGCTAATAAGACCTTAGGAGGTAAGCCTAAGGCTCATTCCACCAGGGGCAAAGCTGCCACGACAGCCTTGCTCCGTAATGTGCCGATAGCTGAAATCTGCAAGGCAGCCACTTGGAAGTCGGTTCATACCTTTGCTAAGCATTACTGTCTGGACACTGATGCCAGGGCAGATGCTCAGGTTGGACAGGCTTCGCTGCGGAATTTGTTCGCACAATAGTGGTGTTAATTTCTTTCTCCACCGCCGCTTTGGTGTGGGGATGGGCTTGCCATTCTATTCACTAGATTATGACTATACACAGAGATCCCCTACTACAGAAGGAGTAGTTTCTGTCCTGTAACTCCAGTTCTGTAGTAGGGGTATCTGTGTTATAGTAATAAGCGCTCGCCCTCCTCCCCGGTGGAGATATTTCTTCATGTAAGGAATGCTACAGGTCTGGCGTGCTACGCCTTAAAAAAGAACTGAAAGTAAGAGGGACCTGCTATGCATTCTGGGATACTGGGAGAAAGTTCTGGAAAGTTCTCTTAAAGGCACAGTATCCTATTTAAGCCACATAATGGCAGCCTATGGGGCTTGTCTATCCATGCCTTCCTTTCTATCATTCCAGAGTCTTTTACTGGTGTAGGCAAGTTTCTCTATGGTAGAAACTGCAGGCTGGGTTGTGTGTGGTGTTGTTTGGTGGAATTTCTAGTTGAAGTACTGGACAGTGTAGCCTGTGGATATAGGCTGCATTATTTGTCTTTAAATTCTCTCTTAAGTGTCTTGCAGGGTCTGCATGATTTGACAACTTAAGAGATTATTTTTGATTGCCGGGGTCCACGCACATGGGCGGGACTATTCACTAGATTATGACTATAACAGAGATACCCCTACTACAGAACTGGAGTTACAGGACAGAAACTACTCCTTCATATTGACAGTTGCGGCCTGTGCTGGTAAGAGCGGTAGCGTTGGGGCAGGGTGGGGGGAACGACGACGACGAAGAGGGAAAATTAATTATTTATTTAATTTTCCCTCTTGGTCATCTGTTGAGTTCCCCCACAAACCTGACCCCACTGCTCTTACCTGCACGGGCCGCAGCTGCACTTTGCATGCACATTTTGGAAAATTACTGAATGATGTCATCTTGTTTCCTATTTTGCAAAGCCTGTGAGGAGAGAAGAAATGTGGAAACCCCAGATGGGAGCAGTGGATGTATGAGTGAAGACACAGAAAAGAAAAATGCAACCATTGAACTATTATGGCAGTTTTGTGACTACAATTCAACGTACAAATCAATAATACATTAAACATTATTTGCAGCATGACATTATAAACCCAAAAATACATCTTACAATAGTCTCACATGCTTTGCAATGGTGGCACTCGTAAGGAGGTGAAATGATACATCGAAACAGCCCATAGCATGAGGACATATCATTGACTGAAGGGAGCTGGCAAAAAAGCCAATGGCTGGAGCCTATTACCCGTACTTTGGGAACAACAGGTCTAACAAACACCTGCACTATCAAGCCACACTGAAATGTACAAGTGTATGGAGACAAAGACAATGGGAAATGGAGATGCAGGTTATGTGACAGAGGCAAGAAATATGAGAAGGGGGCACAAACACTGAAACAAAGAGGCATGGACATTAAAAGAGTACAAGCATACTGGTACAGAGAGCCGTGATCACTGGGACAGGGACAGTAAGGGGGGAACAGATACTGGGTCAAAGAGGTCTTCGCACTACCAGGAATATCAAAACTGTAATGTGGTCACAGAGGCCACTGGCCTTAGAGCAAGAAGACACAGGCACTGAAGGGAATAGACGATTCACTGACTAATATGTACTGGAGGACCTAACCGTCAGTAAGTCAAGGTACTGGTAGGCATCGCTTACTTCTCATTTTTAATACGTGTGCTTTCAGTGACGCTAGACAGGTCTGCCATGTTTTTTATTCTGTTCATGTTCTACATTATGCAGCGCTGGGCTGGCCTGTCGGGCACATTGTCACTCTGGGACTACCAAATGTGGAAGCATGAAATGGTCAGTGTGTAGTTCCATACGTTTTGTCGATCCCTCTGGCAGTGACGGGATTAAAAAAAATTGCTCACTACTGCATATATTTCTACTTCAGTGATTTGACAGTGATGAAGTAAAATTGTTACTTCCCAGAAATACAAGGAGTAGTTTCTGGGAGCAAAAGGTTGCTGGAGACCTAACACCAAGAAATGTGGTAATATGGAAGCTATTGTTGTTACTGAAAGTAAAATCTTGGAAATCACTACATTTTAAGGTCATATCAAGGGGTTATGGTACTGTCACTTAAATGCATCACTTCAGTGTGCACAACGTTTGTCTATGTTACCTTCAAAGTTGAGCATACTCAGGAACCTTCATCCTTCACGAAGGAGGGCAAAGTTTCCTTACTTTACCTAACCTTAAAAAGGCGATGAAGTAGTACTTTAATTTTGCACAGTTGTATGTCCTTTCTGAGGTAGTCAAGACTTCAGGCTATAGGTAATGGTCTTCCCTGTAACCCCTGCTAACACTAACAGCTGCCTGTGGCCAAGAGTGGCAGCACATAAATGATGCAATATCCGGACAAGTCCATTTCCTGCCTCCGGAAGCCCACACAGTGCTTAGTTTGAGGTGGTGGGTGCTGGTGAGGGCCACCGGCATCATTTTTCGGGACTGGCGCATATTTCTTCACATCAGACATTTTCCGATAGCAAGATAGAGAAAAAAACCCAAAGCAGAAAGACGAAGGAAGAGAAAGGCGGCAAAACTCTCACAAAGATAGAAAGCAGTTACCTTGCAAGAGTGACTTTAAGTGGCAGAGAGTGTCTGGTAGTGGATTAAAGAAAATGTGGTAGAGTTAAGCCTGCTCACGCAAGGTATTCATCTCACTGACATTTATTTGCATCAACCACAGGCTACTAAGAAGAGCTTTAAGCCCTAGCAGTTATTCATTTACAGATGAAGCACTGGTTCACCACAGGGGTTGGAACTTCCTCTGCTCAAGGAATTTACATGTGCTCATGAAGACTGTCAATGTGAGGCAGTGGTACTGATTGACAGCAGGACACTTTTCCTCTGCCTGTTTGAGGGCTTCATTTTATAACAAAGATGGTGAAGTTTAAAAAATGCAAAAAGTTGCAAAACATTAAAGTCCGGTACCGGGCACATCTCTAAAATCAATCCCCGAATTTGCAACCCCAAACTGAGTTCCCCCGTCATTTTCTCTTACCCACTGCATTTCAAAGTCAGAAATGATTAATAGGACATATATAGCAGCTCTGTGACTTTAGAGCATGCTCCTAATGAAAGTCATTCCCAAGAAATACACTACTATTTTTTCACTGGTTTTGTGTGCAAGGGATTTCAGCATCATGAGACCCTTGACTCGGGTGGATGCTGAATGTCTTCAAATAAATGTGTGTGGAGAAGTTTCATGACGGCTTTAGCCCCATGATATAGTGTTATTAACTCGTTTTGCTCTTCCTGTCAAGATCTACACCAGCCTACCAAGGGCTTTTGTTAAAAAAAAAACGCAATAAGTCAGACACTGATGGTTTAAAGGATATATATTTGGGCTGGAACCAATTGAGTTTATAGACGCTGAGCTTTGCAAACACACTCACTCACTGTCTGTGTTTCCTGGCCAGTGTTAGCCTTTCAGTGTTCATTTATCATGAAAAATCTTTCCAGAAAGCTGACCTGTCAGCAAGAGGTAAGAAAGTCCTGTGACAATGCACACCAAGGGGTGTTCTGCTCAGCCATGCTAAGGATATGTCACACACATCTGAACTGCCTGCATAGTGGATAGGTTTAGGTTACACTGAGCTAATCCAGCCTTCATAACAAACAAAACAGAAATATTTTACGAACTGATGGGTGGGAGATGGACAGAAACTTGAATTCCTGGAAGAAATTGAGGCGAGCAGCTTCTCCAAGGCCTCTGTGGTGGTGATTTATTACATAGTTTGTTTTTTTATTAAAGCACCGCTGACATAGGCCACACACCAGTGCAATGCTCGTGCAGACCTACTCCATGTAATACAACAAGCATTTGCAAGGCAATAGGTCTCGCATTTACGAGAGTTTGAGCTATTGGCATTGTAAATGACAATGCCTTTTTTTATGCGTTGTTTTTAAAGCAGATAAATAAAAGGCCTTGTCATTTACAATGCCAATAGCTTAAACTCTTGCAAATGGGAAACCTATTCCATTGCAAATGCTTTTGCTGGCGAGGTATAAATATTTCAAAGCATTAGGAGAGAGCGTGTCCTGCCTGCAACAAAGCTATTTGAGAAAATAGTGCACGGAGGCTGAAATTAAATACTGCTGAGTAAAACACACATTAACAGAGTGTCACCATGGGAGGTTACAAATGAGACAAGGTGGTACTCAGGAGGGACTACTAAGCCATTTGACCAATGAACAGTCACAGTTTACATTGGACAAAGACACAAGCCAATTAAAAATATCGGCAGAGAGTGGGTGGAGCTTCAAGTCCCTACCTGAATACAGCAAGCCTCGCAGAGTAGCGCTTGCACTGCTCAGGCTCAGCATAAAAAGGATTTGTGTTGAATCAGGAACAGACGTTAATCACTGTAAAAGACAAGGGCCCATTCACAAAGTCTTTTTCACTATGAATAGAGAGACTTCTGGAGGCATTTAGAATTTTTTAAAAGGGGGACATGCACTAAAACCCTGGGGATATGTTCTGTCTGCCCCATCGCCCACAAAATCAAGACCACTCACTTTCTTTATAGCATAAAAGGCCACTTTATTCAGGATATATGAATTTCCCATCAGATCACCGTTCATTGATATTATAACATGTAATTTGGCAATTGCACACGGAACCATTTGTTTTATTATAAATCTGAATTGATACCGAAACCATCAAATATATATTTTTCTTGTATTCAAACTTAAAATAACTTCCCCAACATTTTCTTTCCATCTTTCCCCTCAATTGTTCTCTAGAAGTCCCCCTAGCTAACTAATAACTGGAGAAGCCCGCTCTAGACTTTTCCTCCCCGAGGGTTTTATGCCACAAGAAATCTGTTATGGGAATCATGTCCTGAAGTGGCGAATATATATATATATATATATAAATAAACATATATATATATATATATATATATACCCTTACAACTATACACATATATATATATATATATATATATTATCTTTTTTTTTTTCTGGGTGGGTTGGTGGGATTTCGCTAAAAGAGCAAAATCCCCGACTCTAACCTGCCTGCGCCTAATCTCCTCACAACCTACGCGCTGAAAGCCTGCCATGACGCTCTCTCCCTATCTCGCGCCTGGACTGTTCTATTGTGCACAAAAAACGCAGGGGGAGACGTCTCGTGCCGCTCCCCCTGCGGGGCCATCGCCCACAAAATCAAGACCACTCGCTTTCTTTATAGCATAAAAGGCCACTTTATTCAGGATATGAATTTCCCATCAGATAACCGTTCATTGATATTATAACATGTAATTTGGTAATTGAACACAAAACCATTTGTTTTATTATAAATCTGAATTGATACCGAAACCATCAAATATATATTTTTCTTGTATTCAAACTTAAAATAACTTCCCCAACATTTTCTTTCCATCTTTCCCCTCAATTGTTCTCTAGAAGTCCTCCTAGCTAACTAATAACTGGAGAAGCCCGCTCTAGACTTTTCCTCCCCGAGGATTTTATGCAAACCCAGGAAAACCAAGGAGTTTTCCTGGCCCCCACCTAGTTACCTAAACTAAATCACTTCACAATTTAGAGTTGCACCACAGATTGACTTGTAATTCCTGAGCCAGCATATCCCTAATCTCAACCAAATAGTAAGCCATGCCCAAATGTGACAGATGTACTCCGTCATCTCTAAAGAGATGACCTTCACTGCTTGTGATATTCGCATGTACAATAACCCCGATCTGCATGACTTTGCAAAATACCCTCATTGCTTTGTTCAACTTTCATCGAGCCTTTTCAACCGCAGCGTGACATCTGGCCTGTGACCATGATTGTCTATAAATGAATTCAGTCCTTTACAACGCATAGTGCTTTGGGGCGCTGGATAGTGACTAGTTTAATTTACTATTCCAACTCCAGTCCGCGTGGATAGTAGGGAAGGTGTTGGATAGTCAATTTAACCTATTCCCTATCCTAGAGCGCCCCCCAGTGCAATGCGTTGTAATGGTTTGCGTTGAAAAGTTGCGTCGTAATGGTAGTGCGTTGTAAAAGTTTTGTTGTAAAGGTTGTTTACCATATTAAGCGAGTGGTCGACCAATTTGTTTTTAAGGACCGCTAAGTCCAGTTGCATCTGTTTGATGAGCGTGAGGCCCGATAATTTCACCAAATCGTTCTCTCCTAAATGGATAAGAAGATAGTCCGGGCAACCTCTTACGTGGAACATCTGTGTTAAAGTTGGGAACAATTCACTCCATTTCATACCTCCTTTTCCCTTCCACACTAATTCATGCTGAGCGCTAGGAATACCAAGGGATCGTCCGTAAATCTGTTTTTCTGCAAACAGGGCTGCCCATTTTACAAATGAATGGCCTACCATCCACGTCTGCCTTTTAAATATCGAATTCACTCCCCGAACAGTACCTGAAAGAAAATAGAAATCAGTCTGGTGCAATCAAGCGTGCAACCATCCCAACACATTTATTTTCGCACATATCGTTTGTAACAGCTAGACTTCCATCTGCCAATACGCTTCAGGACATCTAAACCCAGTCCCAACCTAGCTGCCTCCGTTGCTGCCCCTATACGAAATGAATGTGTGGCAAAACATTGCGGGTTCTCTCCTAAGAACGTTAATGAATTAATGAAAATGTGCCCTTGCTGAAAAGTATGCAAAGAAGAAAATTGAACCCATTCTTGTACAGGGCAGCAATTTGAAATTCCACTGCTATTCAGAAAGACCGGGTACCCCGGCCCAACTGGTCAGTTTTGGACTTCCTAACCCATATGCCTATCTTGTGTTCCATGACTGAAATCTCTGTGTTGCATAAACCTCTGTCTCTCCCCGCACCCAGCACTTCAGAAACCCTGAACGCACCAAAGAACATCCAAATCATGGCCAATCTAAAACGCCCAACTTCCCAAAGATCATAACAAAACAAATCCAACTGCTCCAATAACCGTTGTAATAGTTCAAAAGTAATGGGAGCTCGCAGCTGCAGAAATGTAACTGTCCTCCTCTCGAGTCCCCTCAACATTTTCTTAACCAAACTATTATCAACTGGGTCGAAACCCCACAACAGTTGACCATAAAAAGATAAACCTAACATCTTTCCTGCAATGGTCGTGTGAGATAACCCTTTATCTATCAACGTAAGAACAAAATCACAAATATTACCACTCTCTTTTCCAACTTGTCCTGACCCGCCTACCACCTGTGTATAGTGTAAGAATTCCTGCCATGCTTGTACATAACTTCTTGAAGTCGAAGGGGCAATTGACTGGTCGACTAGGTGTACGATCCTCATTCCCCTAGGGCCCAAATGTTGTGTGGCACATTTGTTTTGGTGAAATCCGCCCCTGGCGCCAGCGCGCGGAACTTCTGCCAATGAGAGCGAGAAAGAGCATCAGCAATGGAATTGTTAACCCCAGAGACATGCTTAGCTTTGAAGATCATGTTGAAATGCAAACTCAAGAGCATGAACATCCTCAACAATTGTAACACTCTCACATCTTTGGCCTTCTGATTGTTCACCAAATTTACTACGGCTGTGTTATCTACGTGAAACAACACAGATCTGTTTTGGAATTCGTGACCCCAAACCAACAAAGCCACAATTAAGGGAAACAGTTCTAAAAAGGAAATGATTCTGCCTTGATTTTTCCAATGCTCCGGCCAACTCTCGGCGCACCACCTTTCTTCCCAGAAAATTCCAAAACCACTCGATCCAGCAGCATCAGAATAAATTTGGACTTGCCAAACAAAATTCTCGTCCAAGAATTGCAAAGGTATGCCGTTAAAACTGTCCAAAAAACCCAGCCACACCCTCAAATCCTCTTTGATACCTTTAGTCAAGCAAACTCTGTGGTGTGGGAGAGAGGCGCCCGATAAAGACATGCCTAAATGCCTACAAAAAGTCCTCCCTGCTCTCACCACCCGGCACGCAAAGTTCAAGTAGCCTAACAAGCGCTGCACTTGTCTTAATTCCATCTTGTGTGCATCCAGAACCAAAAGCAAAAAGGCTTTGATCTCAATAATCTTGCTCTCTGGAAGGCGCGCCGTCATCCGTATGGTATCTAACTCAATGCCTAGGAAAGTCATAATCGTACTAGGTCCTTCAGTCTTGTCGGGCGCCAAAGGAACCCGTAAAGAATCAGCAAGCGTTTGGAAGTGTGTGAGTGCTGTTGTACAGTGTCCTGTCTTAGCCTTCCCTATGAAAAGGAAATCATCTAAATAATGACAACTGACACCTTCCGTACATATCTGTGAAAAGGTCCACTGAATGAATGTGCTAAACATCTCAAACAGCGCACATGAGGCCGCACTTCCCATTGTTAAGACTTTGTCTACATAGTAATGTCCCTGAAAAAACATACCCAACAGTTCGAAATCAGAAGGGCGAATGGGTAGCAAACGGAAGGCAGATTGGATATCGCATTTAGCCATTTCCACTCCCTCGCCCATCCGTGTTACTAAATCCATCGCTTCATCCACTGTCATGTACGACACTGAGGTATCCAAAGCTGATATGAAATCATTGATGGAACCCTCTTTGGGCCAGGAGAGATGTTGTATCATCCTATATTCGCCGGTAGCCTTTTTGGGAATGACGCCAAGAGGGGACACTATCAAATTCGGTAAAGGACAATGCTAAAAGGGGCCGGCTATCCTGCCTACCTTGATCTCTGCGTCTAATTTTTTACGGACCACTTCCGGCAATGCCTTAGCCGAATGCAAGTTATCAGCCCACCTATGTTGACGGGGGCCCTGATATCCCAGCTTAAAGCCCTCTCGAAACCCCCAAAACAAACGAGCTGCTGCATCAGTGTCGGGATATTTGTCTAACCAAGGTGTCAGACTGGCTAATCCAACTGGTGTAGGCGCCTTTTGGAAAAGTAGGGAAAGAGGCGCCTCTTCCTCTAAATGCCCAGCCACCCTGTTCGTGAAATCTTTGTTGATCGCTAAATTTGTGGCTGCCAAAACCACCCGCTGAGGAACCACATTGCGTGAGCGGATGACGCCCCCCGCACTGGGAACAATTGTGCTTAAATTGGCACATTGGTCTAGTACACATTGCCCTGTTGTAGTTCCAACAGGCTCCCGTACCAGAGGTGAAACTCCTTCCCCATGCACCCGCTCCAGCATGAGCGGGACGCCACAGAAAGGGCCGGTAAGGCACTGGCAAACCACTTGCCGTGTGCGTTGTAGCCGATGGGTGAGACGTGGACATCCACTGGAGCCAAAGTTCAGAATCCACGTCCCCCCACGGCTTCTCAGCACAGATACTGATACGGGCTCGAAATTCCTCATCATAGTTCAACCATGAGTATCCCCCAAAGTGCAGCTGCGCCTTCCTGACGATATCCATGTCCTTATAAAGTGCAACAGACCTCTCCGGATATTTTTCGCAATAAATACGTGCATATGTCAGGAAGGCTGAGGTCCGATTCTCAATTGTACAAGGCACCCTGGGACGCCGCACTAACTCCCATTCCTCCTCCTTTGAACCCTCTTTGGCTTGCACGTCACAGTGGAGTAATTTGAGGATGTCAACAAACTCATGGTTCCATATACGTTGCTTGGTCTTATCTGTTAAGTGTGACCCCAAGGGCATCGCAAGGCCCATGTAAGTAAGCCTTTGTCTAACATTAATGGATACTATTTGATCCGACACCGCGTCCTGTGTACGCCCTCCCTCCAGAGTGACTAACCCCTGAGGTGACTCTCCTGCACCTAGTGCGCTAAGCGGTGTCAATACCCCAGACGATATCAAATTGTCTAACAACACACTCTTCCTACCTTCCCTCTCCCCTACTATTTTCACCACAGGTAAAGTTTGCACATTCACCCCTCTATCCTGTCCATCGTCCCACACTGCCCACCAATGAGGCTTACTGTATGGTAGCTGTACCGCTCGTTGCTGCAACTCCGTTGGAGACATCCGCTCTTGATAATCTCTTGGTTGGTGTCAGCTCCACAGCAGAAGAGTCCGCACTTGACCTCTGAAACAATAAATAAGAGTTTGTTGTTGCCCCCCCTGCCCTTTTTTGCATTTTACCAACCGTACCCAAGACGCTTTGTTTGATATGCACAATTTTCTTGCCCTTTATCGCTTCCCAGCCTGTCCTTTTTTAACCTGTCTAAACTCACACCTCACCTCTGGCCCCCCACTAGTACCCCCCCCAACCCCGCCATCAAAGGTCGACCAAGCCAGGTCAGAACTCCGCTCTAGAGATCTGTCTGGCCATGGAAAATCCGCTCTGGATTCGATAGGATATACATTACCAAGCCCCTCCATATACGGTGATACAGTAGAGGTAGCCGCGTGAACAGATGGCATATTCTGGAAACCAACCATCTGCGCATCAGCAATGTCGCGAGCACCTCGCGAAAAAGTGAGGTCTTCTGCGGAAGTATGTCTCTCTGAGTGGTTGTCAGCGGATCTTGGGTGCTCAACCCAAACCCATTGACCGTTGCCGCTCTTGGTTAGTGTGCTCCTCATGTTTGGTGTGGCATACGGTGAAGGGCGAGCACGCAGGAATAAGTATTCGGCATCCCATCTCCTGACTTCCTGACCTGAACTAAATGTGTAACTTCCTTCCTCAAATTCGCCGTCATCATCTCTTTCCTCCTCGCCGTCAGAATCGTCGTCAAACTCCAAATCACTTGCCTCCTGTGGCTCCTGATGTACACCAACCTGCTGGAGAGCACGGGCCCCCCCCGCTTAGACGAGGGTGGACATTGTGCGCCAAACTCTGCTGTTTGCACTAACCCGCTACTGGTCTGAGGTAATTGGCTGAGTGTCGTGAGGTTGGGGTAACCTGAAGGGTCTGCGCCTCAAACTCTTCTTCATCGTCACTGTCACTGGAATAAGCCACTAAAGAGCCCGTCCACCCCCTCACGATACATTTCTGACTCACATTGGTTTGCCCATTGTCCATGCAAGAATCATCAAAAACGGGCAAAACGCGCATTGATGGGGTAACAAAGGTAATCCCGAGCCACCCGACCTGTCTTGGGTAACTGCCAGCTTCTTGACGACCTTTTCTTTTCCTTTTCTCTTGATGGCAGCCTGCGTAGTACCCTTAGTGGCCCCCATATTTGTGACCGCAACCTGCGCATTCTCCTTAGAAATTTTTTGTCTGTTTTCAATTTCACTCACCGCTTGTGGACGTGTGAGAGAGGTAGCCCTGCGTATCACCGCAAATTTTTCTGTCACGCTAGGTCTTGATGGATTGTCAACACCTGTGATCAATGAGCGAGCTCTCCTGCCTCCTTTTTTGACAGAAGCCGGCTGAAAAGCCTCAATGGCATACTTCACCCCCTTTTCCGCTTTTCTCTGTGGAGGACGCTTAGGTGGAAGCATCTCCTGACGCGCAGACTGCGTCAGCATGTCCTCTCTCCCTTCCTGCTGAATAACTCTCAAAGCTGCCACCAGCTGCTCACTCATCTCCATGCTGAAAAAACGAACTCATTACTAAAACTAACCTCTGCCTCAGAACAAAAACTCGTAAATAACACTTTCTGACACTCGATTTCGCTAAAAGAGCAAAATCCCCGACTCTAACCTGCCTGCGCCTAATCTCCTCACAACCTACGTGCTGAAAACCTACCCTGACGCTCCCTCTCTATCTCGCGCCTGGACTGTTCCATTGTGCATGAAAACCGCAGGGGGAGACGTCTTGCGGCGCTCCCTGCGGGGCCATTTAGAGTGAATACATTATCACAGGGCCGAAGGCAGATGGAACATCCCAGATGGAATTTCCTGCATCCACCAAGGAATCTGTGCATGTGGTGTTACTTTGTTACATCTTTTGTCCTCCAGATAGTCTTAGTACAGTTTTACTTTAAAATTGTATTTCAGAAAGTGGATGCAATTTGCTACCTTGACGTTGTATAAAACACTGACGCAGAACAAACTAGACACTTCAACATCCAATTTTGTTCTTCCCGCTGGAGCCCTTATCATTCGCTTTGAAAGTTCATCCGATTTTTAAGTTAGCGACAGTTATGCTGAAAACAATCATCAATTGTACTTATCCGGAAACATAGCCACATTTTTGGAATCATGAGCAAAATGTAATGCTTTTTTTTAGCTTGTTGGCAGAACCAGGCAGTAAAACAAGTGTTTGGACAAGGCAATTTGGAATTGAAACACTGCAGTGTGCTCTTTCTTTTAGCTGTTCTTTTCCAACATTTTTGGAACTAAAATATTTGTACCTCAATATTCTGTAGCACAATGACCATCAAACGTTTTGGTAAACCCAATAACCATCTCCTAACCCAAGCAGTCCACACTCCACTTCCACCTCCCACCATAATTCACAGCACTACGCATATTGCTTGTTGCCAAACAGGAGCCTGTAAACTGCCATTAAATCTGTTGTATTGTGCACACAGCAATATAATTCACTAACAAAAAGTAACTCCTTTATAAGGCTTTCATCAAAAGCTTTCATTTGCCAACAGGTTATTACAAATGTTGAGGCATATTTACAAGGATTTAACGCAACCGTAGCATCAATTGTTTGATGCTACAGCTGCTTTTTAAAGCTCCATATTTACAAGATGTTGCAAAGTCAAGTTAGCAGTATTTTGTAAACATTAGCGGCAATTTTCCATTGTGCCCTTCACTTAGCGTGACTTACAGAAAAAGAGAAACAAGGTAGGCTTTCCCATGAAAAAAAGCCTGCAAATCACACAACACAATATTTACAAGGATTTCCTTGTACGTTGCTAAAAACGAAAAACTGCTGCTAAGTTACATTAGCAGCAGTTTCTTACCGCTTGAAATTAACTGGTCTTAAAAATGAAGCTAACACACTTGTATGATAGGGGCCTCATTTTTTAGGTTTTGGCCCATGGCAGCGCTGCAAGGAATTTTGCTGCTCTGCCCTGCATCACAAGAAAAGTGCAAGAATGCACCGTAACCATAAGATATGGTGCATTCCTGCCCTTTTTGCCAGCGCTACTGCATGATGGGTAGCCACACGCCAATGCAGGCACCTTTTCTCTATGCGTACATTGCGGGCTGGTTGATTTTGTGCAAGAAAAAAACAATCTATCAGGTGTTTATATAGTATTGCTACTCACCCACGATGGTTTGACGGGGCTGCTGAACCATCTGGGTGTGGAGGTTTCAGTTCAAAGAGCCAGGTCTTGAGGTAAATGGTGTGGATTGCCTGAGGTCAATGGGCAGGGTGTTCCAGGTCTTGGCGGTGAGGTAGGAAAAAGATCTTCCTGCCGTTCTGGTCTTATGGATCCGTGAAATGGAGGCCAGGGCAAGTTGGGCAGAGGGGAGTTGTCTGGCGGCTGTATGCAAAGCGTTGGTTCAGATATTCTGGTCCTGCGTCATGGAGAGCCTTGTAGGTGTGTCTGTGGAGCTTGAGGGTTATTCTCTTGTTGATTGGGAGCCAGTGGAGTTGTCGGAGGTGTTGTGTCATGTGGCTGTGGAGGGAGATGTTGAGGGCCAGTCTGGCTGCAGCGTTTTGGATGTTCTGTAGTTTCCTGAGATGTTTCTGGGTGACACTGGCATAGAGTGGGTTGCCGTAGTTGAGTCTGGTGGTGATGAGTGCATGAGTGGTCATCTTTCTTCATTCTATGGGGATCCATCTGAATGTGTTTTGAAGCAAGCAGAGCATGTGGAAGCAGGATGAGGATAATGCATTCATTTGGCAGTTTATTTTGAGTGTGGAGTCCAGTATGATGCCAAGGTTGTGTTCGTGGCCTGTAGGGGTGGGAGCGGTTCCAAGAGTGGCAGGCCAACAGGAGTCATCGCAGGCTGCGAGAGTGCATCCCAGGATGAGTACTTTGGTCTTGTCCACGTTGAGCTTGAGGCAGCTGTCTTTCATCCAGGTAGCGGCGGCCTTCATTCTGTTGTGAAAGTTGATTCTGGCAACTGTAGGTTTGATGGTGAGGAAGATGATCAGCTTGGTGTTGTCTGCATAGGAGAAGATGTTGAGTCTGTGGCTCCTAACAATGGTTGTGAGGGGGGCCATGTAGATGTTGAAGGGAGTTGGGCTCAGAGAGGAGCCCTGTGGCACTCCGCGGCTGATCTCTGTAGGTTCTGAGAGGAACGGGAGTAGTCTGACTCACTGTGTTGGCCAGTCAGGAAGGAGTGTATCCAGTCCAGTGACTTGTCGTGGATGCCGGCATCATGGAGTCTCATTATTAGGGTGCAGTGAGAGAAGTTATCGAAGGCGACTGAGAGGTCCAGTAGGATGAGGGCTGTGGTTTTGCCCTGGTTGAGGAGGGAGCGGATGTTGCGGGTGGTGGCGAAGAGTGCAACCCCTGTGCTGTGGTTGCTTCAGAAGCAGTGGGAAGTGTCCAGGATGTTGTTCTGTTGGATGGGCTCAGAGAGTTGGGTGCTGATGGCCTTCTCGATGACCTTGGCAGGGAAGGGAAGGGTCTGAAGTTCTTGAGGTCTGTCGGGTCGGTAGACAGTTTCTTCAGCAAGGAGTTGATCTCGGCATGTTTCTTGTTGTCAGGTAAGGTGGTTGTTTTGATGGAGCAGTTGACGCAATGGCGATTCTTGGGGGTGATGGAGCCGCCTGCACTATGGAAGATGTGGTACAGACATGGATCCGATGTGGCTCCTGATTGGACGCTCTTCTTAGTCTTGAGTGTATCATCTGTGGTGAGCGAAGTCCAGTTGAACATGATATGCTGGGGTGCAGCGTGGTTGCCTGCTGTGGTGGCAGGTGTAGTGGCAGGGTCTTAGGTGCCAAAGCTGTCATTGATCTGCCTGATATTGTGGAGGAAGAAGATGCTGAGTTTTTTGCAGATGTCTTGGGAGGGTGGGATGTGTGTGGACTCGCTGTTGGGCCTGGCGAACCTCTTGATGATGGTGAAGAGTTCTTTGCTGTTGTGTGCGTTGGTGTTGATTCTATCTTGGACGACTGTTTTCTTTGTGGTTTTGAGGAGAAGAGGGTGTGTGTTGCGGCAGATTTGAAGGTTGCCTGGGTTTCCAGGGTTTTGTTGTTCATCCATCTGTTCTTGAGTCGTCTGCAGGTGTGTCTGGACTCATGGCGGGCGGGAGTGAACCAGCTGGCTTTCTTGGAGTGTTGCTTGCCTAGTGTTTTCTTGAGGGGTGAAATAGTGTTGTTGCAGTTGGAGATCCATCGGTGAAGGTTGCGCACTGCAGTATTGGTGTCTGTTGGTGTTGGCAGAGTGGTCATGCTGAGAAAGTCGAGGAGACGTTCTTCAGTGACCTTGTTCCAGCTCCGATGGGGGGCGATAATGTCAGTGGTGCACGGTGGGCATGGTGAAGTGGGACGTACGCAGTGGTGGTCAGTCCAGAGGAGTTTGTGGTGTTGCTGTAGGTGAAGTTCCTGCTGGTGGAGAAAACTAGGTCGAGTGTGTGTCCAGCTGTGCAGGAAGGTGCAGTGACAAGCTGCTAGAGTCCGATGTTGGTGAGGTTCTCCAGTAGGGATGCGATGTTCTGGTCACTGGGGTTGTCCAGGTGGATATTTAGGTCTCTGAGTAGGATGTAATCGGTGGATGCAAGAGCCTGAGGTGCGATGAGGTCTATGATGGCATTGGTGAAGTGTGCGCGGGGGCCGGGGGCCTGTAGACAAGGAAGGGCACACCTTCCTGCACAAAATCCAATTTCTTTGCTCTATGTATGCTGCAGAAGCACACATGGAAAAAGGAAAAATGAGGAGAAATGAAAACATTTCTCCTCATTGCGCCTCACTAATGCCACCTCAGGCAGGCATATTTGACTCCCTTTGCAAAATGATGTCCATCACTTGCTCATATACTGCAACTCCTTCACCGTTACATCTCTGCAAGCAACCATTTCCAGTTTGAAAAGTAATAACTACTTGGAATACACATGCTGACCTCGTCACACTCACCCCAAAAAATAATATCTCCCTTTACTTTGTACCTACCCTACACATGCAACCAGTCATAATGGACTCTTAGGAATGGAATGGAATGGAATGGAATGGAATGAGTATTTATAAAGCGCGGTAGTTATCCGGAGGCGTCCTAGCACTGAGAACAGACGCGTGGAAGGTGCAGGGAGCAAGTGCTAGATTTTGAAAAGCTCGGTTTTTAAGCCTTTCCTGAAGGACAATAGATTGGGTTCCCTGCGTAGTTGTAAAGGCAGGGCGTTCCAGAGTTTTGCCACATTGTATCCAAAGGAATGTCCTCCACACCTTGCCCTCTTGATTCGGTGCACTGTAAGTAGGTGTGAGAGAGTGGATCTGAGTTGTCTGTTGGGTAGGTAGGGGTGACTAGTGAGTGATTAATGGGAGCACCGGTTTTCCAAAAAGCTCTGTGCGCAATGCAGAGGGATTTAAATGCAATTCGGTCTCTGACAGGGAGCCAGTGCAGGCTCCTGAGTTCTTCCTTAACTGAAGTATGACGGGGTATAAGAAGAAGGGTGTGGGCAGCGCAGTTTTGGATCACCTGTAGTTTGTTGAGGGTGGATTGTGGGGCTCCCAAATAAAGGGCGTTGCCAAAATCCAGACGAGATAGAATTAAGCCCTGGATCATAATTTTCCTAGCATTGAATGGAAGTAGAGGGGAGATTTTTTGTATCAGTCTAAGTAGACCGAAGCAGGTGGCGGAGAGTTTTGCTGCCTGTTGCTTAAAGTTAAGGGAACTGTCTAGCCAGACGCCCAAGCTTTTGATGGAATCTTTGGGGGCCATGGGTGGACTGAGACATGGTGAAGGACTGGGTTATTTAAGACCCAGCGGTGCCAGGGAACAACACCTGAAACCTTCGTGGGTAACCTGCTCCGGCGTACGAATCACAGAGACACGGGACACTTCCTTCGGCGTCAAAGATTTCGAGCTTTATTTACTGCAGGGAACACAGAAGTCACGGCAAGTACAACATGTGCTACTTGTGGAGACTGCTTCAAATTGGTTCTGTGGATCGCTCCTTTTATACATAATTTACCTATAGGGTTACATAGGACACAAAAGTGTATGACCCGGTTCCCACAATTATCCCCCAGAGGGGTCACTTTAGTCACTTTGATACACACAAGGTCCGGAACATAAGTGCGGAAACATTTGGCGGTTCCCAACTGTAAAAACCCATCTTCCCACCATTAGTGCATTCCAATCAGCAGTAAAACAGATCGAAGAAGGAACAAGGACAGGTGTGGAGGAAGATGGAGACAGTGGGAGATCGGAAAGGGTGTAAAAGGGGAGGTATCGGGAAACACGAGATACAGGCATCTAAGGGACGTGCCTAATGAGATGCACGGCTGAGACAATAAGCCGGCCGCTCGAGATGAGCCTCGAGCGGCGCCATCTGCCTTACAGTATCATCCCCCTCATCATAAAGACATTTACAAAGTACATGTGTCTTCCGCTAATATCTTGGGAGTCCCAGGGTCGCGAAGCGGACAACGTCCGTTCGCTGGCTACTTGAGGGCAAGAGACAAAATGGATGCCATATCTAAGATGGAACCCGTGGGTACAGATAGAAATACCCACGTAACAAACAAACGGTTTAGGTTAGCACAGCGAAACTGCGTACACCCACTAAACTCGTCATTTGCGGTTCATAGATACCAGACTCGACTATATTCGTGCGAGTCGAAAACACCACTTACAATTGTCACGGAACCTCAGACGCTCCTTTTGCCCTCATGTAGGCAAGCACTAGTCGGAATCATACTCGATATTCATCAGACCATCTAGATGTTGCTGTAACATAGCTCTGTCCAATCGAGCTTCTTTGGTAACAGGCGGCTGTCTTATACACGTCGTAGCACAGAGGCCACATAAGGCAGGACCACACTGCACGCAAAGGCAGCAAGTGAACAGGAACGCCACAACAACTCCGATAATCATCAGAATCTTCCAACCCCAAGTCGACATCAGATCCCAAAACCACCCAAGTAGCGTCCAACCCCCTACGTCCACGTGTATGGACTCAGAGATTTTATGCAACTTTGAGATGGCTTGATAGACAGTCGGAGCGTTATCAGGAATGAAAATACAGCAGCTCGAATGGATCACCTTGCATACCCCACCTCGATCTGCTAGGATCACGTCTAAAACCATACGGTTTTGTAACGTCATAAGTCTATCCGCCTGAAGTTCTGTGGTGATATTACCAAGGGCACTGGCAGTAATATTAGCTGTCGATTCCACCACTCGAGTCAACTGTCTCAGGTTCCTACTATTAACCATAGGCCCCCAAAACGGGAGGAAACCCTTGAAAAAGTCTCCTGCCTCTTGACCGGCAGTGTCTTCTTCGCTAATTACGCCTCTCACAACTCTGGTCTTGTGATAATCTGCATCTACAGTAAACGTCGGAGGCAACAAATTTGCGATAAAACATGAGCCCACAAAGTCAAAGGGCAACCATGCATACGCACGATCATGGCAGATAAAGTATGTACCCTTGGCAGCCAGAAACACAGGGGACGAGACCATCGGCAATATGTAATTTTCAGTGCAGGCACTCTCTCCAAGTCGGGCTTTCGATCTTCGGCCACGACCTATGAGACAAAAATTACCAATGTGGGGTACGACCCATATCGGAGGCGAGCTTTTAAGCTGTTTTTCACTAGTGAACACACTATACTCGCCTCTACTTAAGACCCTATAGGCTTGTACCTCTTCTTCGGGAATAAGCGAGGGATCATAGATATCGCTATCTAAATCCTCTATTGCTATAGACAAAGGCTTTTGATACGAGCCAGGGCCAGAGTAGGGAGAACGAGGTTCTCGAATAGGGTGGAAACCTAGTGCGCTTCGGAACATTGTTTGGAATGCTCGAGCAGAACCCTGGGAACTATACGGCAAAACCAAATATGGAATTCCCTTATCTGTGGTATGTGGCATTAACCCACACACCCAACAATTGGTAGTGTTAACCACTAACTGGTGCTGATGAAGGAGCTGAATAAAGGAATTGTTGCGGAATTCTGCACGTCTAGCCTGCTCGTGTTCGGGTAAGATATGGAAGGAATGAGGAGACGCAGTAGAGGTGAATTTAGAGTCAGAAGTAGGAATAGGTGTAGGTATGGCAGAAAGTAAGAAGTACGACATCATATAGTACACCCCACCCGCCAAAAATGCAGAAATAATCAGAAACAATACAAATATCTGAAACATAAAACATTTCGTACGACTAAGTCGCTGCAGCTCAAATCTTTGTGCCTGTGCTCTTTCCACATCCATCAGCTTTGAAAACGCCATCCCCTATGACCGTCCGCAACGTTTCTTGACGCAACTTCGTTCTGTGTAGCAGTAGTCAATTCCCAGGAGTTCCCAGGAACCGACGGTCTTTAACCTAGCGTCAAGACCTACTAACCAGAAAGAAGTACGCGCGCGGCCCTACGGCCTTTATTTATAATCAATGTCTCTCAGCTGTGGAAGCAAAAATACGTAGGAAAAAAAACTTTCAATATGTACAAGGATAATTACAATAATACAGGTGTTCAGACTGATCGTGGAAAACGGGATAATGCAATTGTCAAAGGACAAAACAGGATCTTTTATTAGTCTTTAGTGCGGGATCGCAAAAAGTATCGGGTTTTCCCAGGACGTGTCTGCTCGTCAAACAAAGGATCCGTTGAAGAGACAGCGTCCTGCTGATCAGTCGAATGTTCTGGTCTTGAGTCTTTTGATGACAAATGTTCAACAGGGTCTTCCTGCTGCACTGAGGATTCTCCAACAGGCTGCGCGTCGCTGAAAGGAACAAACGCCGACAACCCTTCGGTTTCAGTTGATGCAATGCCTCTCCTCACCCACGAGTCTGCCGGCAACGGAATAGGGACTTTCTTCGTATGGGTGGCGTGCACCCAGTTTTTCCGCCCCTCAAGACGAACAGCAGTTCTCGTGGCAAGGAGGACCTGGTAGGGTCCGGTGAACCTGGGCTCCAAGTTCTTCTTCCGAGAGAAATTCCTGGTAACCACCCAGTCTCCAGGCTGGAGCTGGTGTCTTGGACCCTCGGTCTGCGTCGGCAGTGCTTCGTAAACCTGTTGGTGAATTAACCTCAGTTTAGCAGTCAAGTCATGTAAGTAATCGATCAACATTGGATACTCAAGATCACAGAACACACCCGGCCTAGGGACCCCCCAAACATTTGCAGGACGACCGAACACTATTTCATAGGGACTAAGCCCTACTCGGGAGTGTACAGTCGCCCTAGTTGACAGTAATGCTAAGGGTAAAGCGTCAGGCCACGAGAGACCAGTCGTAGCCTGAATCTTTGCTAGCTTTAGTTTAAGGGTGCCGTTATACCCCTCAACCAAACCAGCTGACTGGGGATGATTGGCTGAGGGGTATAACGTTCTGATTAATTCCAAGGCCCTTACACACACTCTTCATCACACTCCCCACAAACTCACTTCCGTTATCCGACCACACGACTCTAGGCATTCCGTACCGAGGAAAGTATTCCTTCAGTAGGACCTTCGCAGTAGACAAAGCAGTATTGTCTTTGAGAGGATAGGCCTCGATCCATCGGGAGAATGCGCAAACCACAACTAAAACGTATTTCAGGTTATTGCATCGCTCCATATGGATGAAGTCCAATTGAATCACCTCAAAGGGACATGAAGGGGGAGCAAAACTGCCAGGAGGAGTTGGGGTTCCCTTACCAGGATTGTACAACATGCACACCATACAATTCTTAACCAAGCGTTCAGCACATTTCGTGATACCATCATTCTTCCACACAGGAGATAACAACTTGCAAATACCTTTCACGCTAATATGTGCTAACCCATGTGCCATTGTCACAACAGCCAGCACATACGCGTCTGGTAACATCCATCTTTTCTGCTCTGACAAATCAATCCAACAACCATTCGCATCCAACTTTCCCATACTTTCTTTCCACTTCGTCTTTTCAGTCTCGGTGGCCTCATTCTGAATTTCTTTCACACTCTCAATAGTGTCTTCACACATGCTCGACTCTGCAGGCCACCTAACCGAACTCGTCACATACATTCTAGTACTAAGGTTCCGGGCAGTCTCCTTAGCAATCTCATCCGCAAACGCATTACCACGACCAACATCATCCGTCACCTTACGATGCGCACTGCATTTAACAATCGCTACCTGCTTAGGCAACGTAAGTGCATCCAAAAGATCATTCACAAGCTGGCCATGCTGAATCTTCGTACCATGCGATGTCAGAAAACCTCTCTCTCTCCACAATCGTCCGAAGCTATGGGCGACGCCAAAAGCATATTGGCTGTCGGTAAACACATTCACACGTTTCCCTTTTGCTAACACACACGCTCTAGTGAGAGCGATCAGCTCTGCAGCTTGGGCAGAATTCTGATTTAACCTTGCAGTCTCAACAACAGTATTCAATGTTACAACAGCATAAGCAGTAGTCACATCGCCATTCGGCAACTTAAAACATGAACCATCCACATACAGCGTTCCATCTGGGTCTTCCAATGGGGTGTTTTTAAGGTCCACTCGACCTTTTGTTTCCTCTTCTGTCCTCAAATAGCAGTCATGGGCTGCTATTTCATCTGACTCTGTACTAATGGGTAACAAAGTTGCCGGGTTCAGAACATTGCAACGTTTTATCTGAATATGACTTGCCAAAAGCGTCAACTCGTATCCGGACAACCTCGCACTTGTCAGGTGCTGAGTTTTCGTACGATTTAAAAGAGTATCGACTGCATGCGGAACCATCACCGTAAGCATATTATCCATGACCAATCCTGCTGATTGTCGGATGGACACTGCAGCTGCCGCTGTTGCTCTCAAACAACTCGGCAATGCTCTAGCTACCGGGTCCAAGGTCGAGGAAAAATATGCACATGGACGTTGCTTACCGCCAAAAGGTTGCGTTAAGACACTCAAAGCACAACCTTCCCTCTCGTGAACATATAACGTGAATGGTTTACTGTAGTCAGGAGTACCTAACACAGGAGCCGAACACAGTGAGTCACGCAGTTCAGAAAAACTCTTCTGACATTCTTCCGTCCATGGTAAAGGAGTAGAAACATCCTTGCACGTAAGAGCCACCAATGGTTTCGCTAGCAATGAAAAGTTTGGAATCCATTGCCTGCAGTATGACGTGATTCCTAGAAAGGCACGCACATCTCTTTGTGTTGTTGGCACAGTCATTCGCGCAATTGCTGCAATTCTTTCTGGGGTCAACCGCCTTCCCTCCTTTGACAATAAGTGACCTAGATAGGTTACTTCTTGACAACAATATTGGAGTTTAGAAGGCGACACCTTGTGATTCAACTCGCAGAGATGTTGCAGCAACGACACCGTAGCAATTTTGCAAATGTCCTGAGTATCTGCAGCTACCAATAAGTCGTCGACATATTGGATTAAGGCCGCACCAGCCGGCAACGTAAACGCATCCAGTTGACCCTTCAAGGCTTGACTGTAAATCGATGGACTCTCACAGTAGCCTTGAGGAGCGCGTTTAAACCGGAAGCTGCGCCCACCAAGAGAGAAACCGAAAAGGTCTCTGCTCTCCTCTGCGATCGGGATGCTGAAGAACGCATTCTTCAGATCGATCACCGAAAACCAAGACGCAGATGCTGGAATCAGAGTCAGTAGCGCCGTGATGTCAGGCACAACAGGGAACTGAGGAATCACAATTTTATTAACCTCCCGTAAATCGATAACAAAACGATAAACAGGTGGTTTCGAAGGATCAGTGCGTTTTAGAATAGGCAGTACAGGGCTGTTGCACACGTTTCCCCGAGTCTCTTCAATAACGTCTTTGTTGATCAAATCATAGATGATCGCTAACAGTGCTCGTTCACCATCAAGAGAGATACGATACTGGGGAATACGTGGCAATCGCACATTGGATTTCAACTGAACAACATAAGGGGAGATGTCAAGCAGGCCCACATCATTGGGACCTGTCGCCCACAAAGATGCAGGAAGGGAACTCAATTCCGGTGGAAGCTTATCAAGGGACAAGTACATGGGAGAGACAACCTTCTCTCCCAACGTAAGCTTTACACCCGCAGGAGAACAATATAAAGTTGCATACAAACGTTTTAGCAAATCCAGACCCAGGAGATTTTCACCACAACCAGTAGTCAAAATCAACGGAGCTTCAAGCTCACGCGGCCCAATTGTAAGGGGCAAAGGGCGTGAAACTGGATTGCTAACGGGGGCGCCAGAGAATCCAACGGAAACATTTGTTAAGCCAGACAAAGGTGCGCCAGGGAGTTTCGAATGCATAATGGAACTTTTCGCTGCACCAGTGTCCAACAGAAAAGGCTCAACGACGCCCGATGTAGCAACTGCGACGTAAGGCCCTCTCTGATCAACCGGAACTGATACCACTCCCTCTCCTTGTCTATGGCTGTCCTAGTAATTACTGTCGTAAGTTCCCTGATCGACATAATAATCATCTACATTGTACTGCGCAGATCGTCCTTGCGATGATCCACGCTGATCAAAACAGTTGTTAGAATTCGATTGGTTATCTGAACGATCATTTTGCACACCGCGACCCCTACCGCGTGATGTCTGTTGAGAACCACCACGACCTCCTCTAGATGAATTACCACTATTACGGTCGTTCAAAACAGGACAATTGAATTTTATATGACCCTCCTGTCTACAATAGGCACACTGATTGTACCCTAAAGAGGATCTTTGGGAAGAGGAGTCATTTCTAGATTGTGGTCGATTAGATTGCGACTGCGATCTATTTGGTTGCGAAGCATTCTGATTTGAAAGTGGAGGATATGCTTGCTGTAACAATACTTTAGTTTTAAGCTCTTTCGTCTTTTTATCAGCGCGGTCATTCTCTTCTTTCTCTCTATTCTCATAATATTGTGCCGTGGCCAATATCTGAGCTGAGGTTGAAACGGCCCATGCACTTTCTTAATTCTTCAATTTATTGCTCAAATCGGGCAATAAGTTAGAGACAAATTTATCCACAAACAACCGTTGGCCACCCTCAGTACCCATATCCTGACCACTATGGTCAATAAATGCCTCCTCGAATCTCGTAAAGAAGTCGGAGACACTCTCGTCCTTCTTCTGTTTACAAGCCGACAATTTGTCCCAATTTACCCTCATAGCTGGCATAAGAGTTTTCATTAGCGTAATTATTCTCTGTAGGAGAGCAGCAATCAACTGCTCGGGTTTAGCACCACCAGTTTGTAACCCATCAGCCGCTATAAGGGCAGCCCAATCACCGCCTAGTTCGTTTGGATGGTTCTCCTGACGAATCTTAGCCCATACCGGTTGCGGTACGACATTGCCGAACAGCATATCAATATCAGCAAGGTTCATTATCGTAGCATCTACGAGCTGCGATAATTCCTTGTAATACCCTGTAGGATTTTTGCGAGGGTCAGGCAAAGATTGCTTCACCTGCAACACTTCTGATCTTTTCCATGGGAGATGTATCCACACTCTCTGGAAATGCGGCAGAATCGGCGGTGCTCGGGTGGCATCACCTGGCATCCATACTGGCGGAACTTCACGCATAGGAAACTGACCAGACGCATCGAACTGCCTCTCAACATCCTCAACAAACAGGGCTTGAGGTACAGGAGTGGGTCGAAAAGATAGCAACCGCTCAACAGCACGTCGAACGTTAGTATCCACTATCAGTCCATTCGAGAACTGAAGCTGTAGATCAGACAAAGCGGACAGCACCTCGTCAGGTGCATCGGCAGATATCTGATCACGAAGGACCTTACACATTTCTTCGAACACGTATCTTTGGGTTGGTATATTAAATTGACAGAACGTATCGAGTACAATACGTGGTGGATTTCTAAGAGGATGTGTCATCCAACCCATCGCCATATTATATAGCGAAGCGCGTTCCCTATTACCGGGAAGCTGACTACGTCTCTGAGGACCATCTGAACCAGCGGACCCAAGAACAGGTCCGAGAGAATGAAAGAAGTTAGCCGCAACAGGAGAAGTACGGCTACGAACAGAGGGAGAAGTATACGACACAGGACTAACAAGGGAAGAGGTAGAAACAGAGGCAACAACAGGAGTTAACAAAACAGGAGCAGTAGCGGGAGTAGGAGTATGTGGAAGTGGAGGAGCAGTAGGGATAGCAACAGACAAAGGAGCAGGAACAGTCGGAAGGACGGGTGCAGGTTGAGGAACAGGCTGAGGAATAGGTGGTGGAACAGGTACAGGGGGAGCCACTGGAGCAGCGGTACCCTGTACATACGGAGGTGGCGATTTCAGAAGATAAGACATTAAAGGATCCTCAACTGGTTCTTCCTTCTTATCCGACTCTGTAGGCAACGCAGGATAGCATTTATCAATGGACATACGCTGTAGCCTATCGAACACTTCCTTTTCCTTATCCTCCTTATCACGCTGAAACTGCTCTGCTTTCTTTACAATGGTAGCAACACCATCTCTCTGATTTCGTTTAGTCTGTCTGATTTGTTTCTGTCGGGCTTCTTTACGCCACAACCGAAAGGCATCAAACATGGTCGGCCTTGACTTTTTTGCAAATAATTTAGCCTCTAGATTATCTAAGATTGGAGTCTCGAAGCTACCATGAGGTGGCCAACTAAGGACACCATCCTTCTTAGTATACCGAATCCAGTAATCATTAAAAGTAATCGGGCCCAATCCGTGTTTACTGTACAATTCATAAGTGGGAGTTCCAACCGGAGGTATCGGACACGAGTCCTCCAGTCGGGAATCCGTGCCACAACGTCTGAAACAACTAAACAAAGTACTACGACCAGGCATCTTGCACACTAGCCGAGTTTCCCAAACTTCAAGGGCTACGGGATTTACCAAGTCCCAGCAAAGAGCGAAAACCCTCGGTTTTTGGCGTCTGCAGTCGTCAAATATCACAACAAAGTACCAAGAACCACAAATGCAATGGAACCATGCAACAACTAAGAACCACAACCAAGAACACTGGGAGCGACCCACAAATACTTAACTCAAAGATCGATGGCGTCACCAGGAAGGCCCGTCAATCGTCTCGCTATACCAAGGTCTACGCCAGGCGCCAAAACAGGTCTACAGTCAGGGCAGCAGTCCGTCGCAGCCGTCAGGAGGCGGGAATCCTCGCGGGAAAAGTCTTCGGGCCACTTATTTCGACAACAGGATCGATGAAGCGGAGTGCACCTTCCCTCGGAGATTTCACACGAAGTTCCTCACGATCGTCGGGCTTGGACCGGTACCACTGATGCAGCCCCACGTTGGGCGCCAACTGAAGGACTGGGTTATTTAAGACCCAGCGGTGCCAGGGAACAACACCTGAAACCTTCGTGGGTAACCTGCTCCGGCGTACGAATCACAGAGACACGGGACACTTCCTTCGGCGTCAAAGATTTTGAGCTTTATTTACTGCAGGGAACACAGAAGTCACGGCAAGTACAACATGTGCTACTTGTGGAGACTGCTTCAAATTGGTTCTGTGGATCGCTCCTTTTATACATAATTTACCTATAGGGTTACATAGGACACAAAAGTTTATGACCCGGTTCCCACAATTATCCCCCAGAGGGGTCACTTTAGTCACTTTGATACACACAAGGTCCGGAACATAAGTGCGGAAACATTTGGCGGTTCCCAACTGTAAAAACCCATCTTCCCACCATTAGTGCATTCCAATCAGCAGTAAAACAGATCGAAGAAGGAACAAGGACAGGTGTGGAGGAAGATGGAGACAGTGGGAGATCGGAAAGGGTGTAAAAGGGGAGGTATCGGGAAACACGAGATACAGGCATCTAAGGGACGTGCCTAATGAGATGCACGGCTGAGACAATAAGCCGGCCGCTCGAGATGAGCCTCGAGCGGCGCCATCTGCCTTACAGTATCATCCCCCTCATCATAAAGACATTTACAAAGAACATGTGTCTTCCGCAAATATCTTGGGAGTCCCAGGGTCGCGAAGCGGACAACGTCCGTTCGCTGGCTACTTGAGGGCAAGAGACAAAATGGATGCCATATCTAAGATGGAACCCGTGGGTACAGATAGAAATACCCACGTAACAAACAAACGGTTTAGGTTAGCACAGCGAAACTGCGTACACCAACTAAACTCGTCATTTGCTGTTCATAGATACCAGACTCGACTATATTCGTGCGAGTCGAAAACACCACTTACAATTGTCACGGAACCTCAATGGGGGCCAGAGATTTTTGATGTTGGTGTGGGGGCGGTGGCCCACCAACATTAGCTCCGTTTTGTCTCCGTTTAATTTGAGACAGGACGAGGTCATCCAGGAGGCAACTGCCTCCAGGTCGTCCCTAAGGTTGGAAGAAGGGGAGTTGGCCTGGCTTAGAGCCACCACTAGCTGAGTGTCGTCGGCGTAGGTAATTATTGTTAACCCAAAGGGTCGGACCACTTCAGCTAGGGGGCTCATGTACACGCTAAAACGTGTGGGGCTCAGGGAGGAGCCCTGTGGCACCCCACAGTTTAGGGGTTTCCTGATGGATGAAGCTTCACCTTCGAAAACTTGGAAATATCGTTCCTTTAAAAAGGAAGTAAACCAGGAGATTGACGTTGTTGAGACACCTATATTGTTGAGTCGTTGTAGCAGTATGCTGTGGTTGACCGTGTCGAAGGCGGCACTTAGGTCAAGTAGGATAATGGCTGCGGTGCCTCCTTGGTCGGTGATCTTCCGGGCCTCTTCTAACACATTGACAAGGGCGGTTTCTGTTCCGTGCATGGGTCGGAATCCTGTCTGGGTGGAGTCTAGCAGCTGTTGCGTTTCTAGAAATTCTGTAAGCGATTTGTTAACATGTTTTTCTAACATTTTGCTGAGCCAGGGCAACAGGGATATGGGTCGATAGTTCCCTGGGATGTTGGGGTCAAGGTTTGGTTTTTTGAGGAGGGCCTTAACCATGGCCAGCTTCCAAGGGGGTGGGGCAATTCCTGTGGCAAGAGAGGCATTCAGTATCTCTAGCATCGTGGGGAGGATGGATTTTGCAATTGTCTGCAAGGATCGTGGAGGAGCTGGATCATTAGGGGACCCGGATTTTACAAGGTGCATTATTGATTCCAGAGAGGATAGGTCTAGTGGGGTATGAAGGCGAAAGTCCCCGGCTTTGAGGGGGGTCCCTGAGATTCGGGGGTGGGAGTGGGAGGGGTGTTAGGGAGTGAGATTGAAGTTTGTGGAAAAGTGGAGTAAATATTTTGAATTTTGTTGTCAAAAAATTCTGCCAGGTCGTCGCATCTAGCCTGTGGGTTGGGAACAATTGGTGTTTTTTCTAGTGGTTTAAGGAGATATTTAGCAATTCTGTAGATTTCTCTAGGTTTGGATGCGGCAGCGATGATCTTATTTTCGTAGAAAAGGGCTTGTGCTGTTCTAATTTCTTGCTTGTAAGTTCTTTTTTTTAAATTTCAAAATATTTTTTATTGAGAATACATTTTTCCATATACAAAAACAAAACAGTCGTCTTACTTTGTGCTGTTCTTACAATGTTGCGGCCTGGTGGGGGCCTAGAGAGAAAGAAGAAAGGAAAAGAGAAGAGAAAGAAGGGGGGGGTGGGGGGTCACTGCTCCAGATAGGCGTAGAGTGCTTCCCACATGTGGTCTTTGGCAGTGTGATTCACCGTCATTTGCTTGGCAGTGATGTTGTCTGCCCCCCGGAGGAAGGTTACCCAGTTGAACCAGCGTTTGAAGGTGGCTTTGCTGGTGTCCTTCCAGTTACCCAAGATCGTTTTCACCGCAGCCCTCAGGAGGACATCGACCAGGTCTCGCACTTCTTTGCACTGAAGTTCTGTTGCTAGGAAGGCAGTGGCTATCCCCGCTAATCCTCTTTGTGTCTTGCTTCCCGTGACTGTGTCTATGACGTTATAGACCTTGTTCCAGAAGGTTTTGACTCTGGGGCATTCGTATATCATGTGGAATAGATCTCCTGTTGCCTCCTGGCAATTCCAGCATGTGTTGCTCTCGCTAGCTCCCACTTTCCCTAGTTTCGCTGGTGTCCAGTGCAGCCTGTGGAGTAACCAGTATTTGGTTTGTGCTATCTGTGGCGTGATTTTGTTTTTGGACGCTGACGTCCATAGTCTGGCCCTCTCTTCCTCATTTAGCGGTCTTTGTATGGTCTCCTCCCAAAAGGCCAGTGTCTTATTGTTTAGAGTTGTGGTGCGTGGTGTGATTAACTTGTAAATTTGCGCTGTTTGGTGGCCTGTCTTGTTTAAGTTTTGTGCGTACTGTATGATGGTGGGTTTAAGTTTCGAGAGGCTCGCTTTGGTGATTGCTGCTTTGATTTTTAGGAATTCATAGAACTCCTTGTCTGGTAGGGAGGTTGTCTGCTGTAGTGCCTTGTAGGTGAGTGGGTTGTTCCCTGCTTCTAGTTGTGACGGCGTTGTGATGCCTCTGCTATACCATTCCTTGCTGTCTAGCGTTTTGCCCTTGTATGTGACTTTGGTATTGTGCCACAGTGACTCCCATTTGGTGCCTTTGATACTTACTGCCATTTCCTTGTCTACTCTCAGCAGCGCTGTCTTTGTGTTGCGGATAATTGCGTTTTTGGCCTCTGGGTGTTTGTGCGCCGTGAGTACCATAATTGGGTCTGCTGCTCCTAGAATATCCCTTTCCAGATCCAGCCATACCGGCATGTACTCTGGTATGGGGGCTATCCAGTGTATTCCCTGTTTGGCAAGGCATGCCGTTTGGAAGACCTTGTAGTTTGTGAGGTTCAGTCCGCCCTGTTCTTTTTTGAGCCTGAGTTTCGCTAAGCTGATTCTTGGTTTTTTACCTCCCCAGAGGAACATGTTGATGGTTTTGTCTATGTGTTTGTGGAAATCGGTTGTGAGTGTGAGAGGCAGCATGGATAGCAGGTAGTTTAGAATGGGGGTGACCATCATCTTTATTGTCTCAATTCTTCCCCACCAGCTTATGAATTTGGGGCCCCACGTGTCTAGCTTGGACTTAATTTTTTTTAACATCGCCTCCTCATTGTGGTCTAGCATTGATCTTAGGTCCCTTCCGAAGAGGAGGCCTAGATATTTCAGGGGTTTCGTTTGCCATGCCAGGCCGGACGTGCCCAGGACAGCTTTGGTGGTGTGGCAGTTCATAGGTTTGCATTCAGATTTCTCCCTATTGAGTTTATAGCCTGAGACATGTGCGTATTCCTCTATTGTTTGCACGAGTGCCTCAATTGACTCTTGTGGGTTGTTTGTGGTGATCAGAATGTCATCCGCATATGCAGCTAGCTTGAATGCTTGACCTTCTATCTGCACCCCCGTGATCCGGGGGTTTGACCTAATCATGTGGAGGAGTGGTTCTAGGGCCAGCAGGAATAACCCCGGTGAGAGGGGGCAGCCCTGCCTTGTCCCTCTGCCTAGTGTGAGTGTATCTGATGTAGCTGCGTTTACCACCACTCGAGCCCGGGGGTTTTTGTACAGGGACATAACCATGCCTCTGTACTTCTCGCCAAGTCCGAACTTGAGCATGCATTGGTTTAGGAAGGGCCATGAGACTCTATCGAAGGCTTTTTCTGCATCCAATGCGATCATGACAGCCTTTTCCGCTCTGTTGGCCGTGCAGTTTATTAAGTGGCATAGCAGTCTGGTGTTATCTTGCGAGAGTCTATTTTTCAGGTAGCCCACTTGAGTTTTGTGTATGAGAGAGGGGAGATATGCATTTAGTCTCGCTGCCATGATTTTAGCGTAGATTTTGCAGTCCACGTTAATTAAGGAAATTGGCCTGTAGTTGTGTGGGAACTGGGGGTCTTTCCCTTCTTTGGGGATAACAATAACGTTTGCCTCTGCCATTGAGTCTGCCATATTGCCTTTTTCCGCACACGCTTGGAATACTCTGACTAGCGTGTCTTTGAGTAGCGGTTGGAATTGTTTATAGAAGGTGGCTGTGAAGCCGTCCGGTCCTGGGGCCTTGTTCGGTTTTAGTGAGTCTATGGCCATCCCTACTTCCGCTTTGGTTATGTTTTGATCTAGGGCTTCTCTTTGTTCGTCGCTTAGTCTGGGTAGATCAAGCTTTTCTAGCAGGCTTGCCCCGCCGTCTGCCTCCAGCGATGTGTCCGCAGTGTATAGGTCTTTGTAGAACTTCCTGAATGTTTTGAGGATTTGTTTATTCGCTGTATGTGTCTTGTTATCTGCGTCTGTGATTGCCGCGACTGAGTGCTGCCTTTGCTTGGCTTTCAGGTACCCTGCTAAGGCTTTCCCTGCTTTATTTGCCGAGCATAAGTTTATGGATTTATATTTGTTGATCCATGTGGAGGCTCTCTCACTTAGGATTCTGTTTAGCTCGTATTTTTTCTTTGTGAGTGTTGTGAGTGTATTCCTGTCCTTTAAGTTGGCCGTGTGGTTCCTTTCTAACTCCTTAATCTGCTCCTCCAGCTCTTTAATCTTTTTGTTCCTGCCCCTGTTCATACGTGCTTTAATACTCAGGAGTTTCCCTCTTATTGTTGCTTTGAGCGCGTCCCATAGTGTTGCTGCCTCTGTGTCTGCTGTGTCGTTATACTGGAGATATTCTTTGATCGCTACCTCTATTTCGGTAATGTTGGCGGGGTTCTCGAGTATGTCACTGTTGAGGCGCCACCTCCTGCTTGGTGTTTCGTTATGTTTGCCACTTAAGGAGAGGGATATGTGTGCATGGTCCGAGACTGTTATGGGTCCTATTTCAGTTGTGTCTGTCAGGTGTGTGTGTGTGCTGGACATGAGTATGTAATCTATCCTGCTGTATGAGTTGTGGGGGTTCGAGTAGAAAGTGTATTCTCTGGCGCTAGGGTTTTGTAGCCTCCATGGGTCCGCTAGTGCGAGTTTGGTGCATAGGTTTTTGAGTGTGTTCTGTTCTTGTGAGGTGTGGCTGGGTCTGTGCGGATGTCTATCTATGGCATTGTCCATCGCCTGGTTCATGTCTCCTGCGGTGATTAGTAGTTCGCCCAGTGGGATCCTGCTTAGCTCACTCTCTATCTCCTCCCAGAATTTTTTGACCACCGCGTTTGGCCCATAGATGTTTGCTATGTGTATTGTTTCGTCGCCTCTTTTGATGGATGTAAGCAGCCTTCTACCTTTTGTGTCTGCAACATTGTTGTGAACCTGGAACTTCCCTTTCTTACTGATTATGGTGATGACTCCTCCCTTTTTGTTGACTGCAGGTGAGCATAACACCTCGCTTATTCAGTTGGCCTTAAGCCTGTTGGCGTCTTCTAAGGACACTCTAGTTTCTTGGAGGACGTATATATCTGCCTTCAGTCTGTTTAGGTAGTCTAGTGTTTTCCGTCGCTTGACGGGGTGGTTGAGGCCTTTGACGTTAAGTGACACGATTTTAATGTCCGAGGCTATCTGTGCTAGGCCCTCAGTGTCAAGTGTAGTCATGGTGTGATAGTTCTATCGCTGTGCCTTAGGGTGGGATCTGTGTTGCTTCTCTTTGTTCTATGCTTGTTTGCTAACCGCCACCAGTCATTGGTGCCCCCCTGGGATGTGGATTGGGATGAGGGGTATGTGTGGATATAGGAAAGAAGAGAAAAGAAAATGAGTGGTTCCACCAGGCTAAGATTGTCCGTGCTACATGGCCTCCCCCCCCGGCCCTCTCCCCCCCTCCGCCCCCCCGCCCCCCTCCCCCCTGTCAACGTACTGTAAACGTGCGACAGCAACGGTTCCCGCCCTCTGCCCCCCCGGGTACATTAAAGCAAAGAATATGATTGTTCTAGGCCCCTTCATGTGTTGTTGTCTTATGGCCGGCACTCTATAGGCCTTGTCGATCTCAAAGGTTCTTTCAAAGTTTAGACCAGTTAGTTTGGGTATCAGTGCCTCAAGCAGTGCTGCGCAGGAGCCTGCCTCCTCTTCCTCCTCCTCCGGTACTCCCAGGATCCTGATGTTGCCTTTACGGTTCTTGTCTTCCTGTTCAGCAAGCAGTCTTTGCATATCACTGGAGATTTTTGACATATATCGTACATCCTTGTCCATGGTGTCAGATTTGTCTTCTATGTCGCTGATTCTTCTTTCAGCTTCCCCTACTCTGCTTGTTATCTTGTTCTGATCCGCCCGTATGGCTGTGAGCTCTAACTGCACATTGTCCATGGATTTCCTGGTCGCTTTGGGGAGGTCGTTGGATTCAGTTATTTTTTTTAAGAGCAGGTCCATTGCTGTCTCTGTGTTTTGCAAGCCTTTCAGTTTCACAGGTGAGTCCAGATCTTTCCTGATTTTTTTTGTGTCGCTGTTTGACATTCTATCGAAACCTCTTCTTTCTTGATATATTGACAGCCTATCTTTCTTTTGCTGGTCTGCCTGTTGTGTCTCTTGTGATAGGCTGTTACTTGTGTCGATCGTGACTTTGTCCTCCTTTGTGGCTCCGAAGGCAAACCTGCTTGGTCACCTTATGGTCCTTGTCCTGGTTTTCCCGGACGCCAGGGCTCTGTGCTTGGTCGTCTAGTGTCCCCTCTGTATGTCGCTGCTGGCAGTCGCTTTTGTGTATTGGTGCCGGTGGGGGTGCGTGTCCTTCGCAGGACTGCCTGTTTGCCTGCCGGCGGGTTTTGTTGGGTTTGCCCGCACTTGACTGTGCCTTGCCTTGTCTCTGTGCAGCCCGTGTGGGGGGTCTTTTTGGTGCCCTCCTGGTTCTTCTCTCGTCTTCCTTCAGACCTGAGTGGCTTGTGCCACTACTTTGTTTACTGGCGGTGTTGTGCTCGTGTTCCCCGCTCTTCTGATGCTATTCGTGGGATAGGGTAGTTGTTCTCCCCTTTAAGATGGCCGCCACAGCTGTCTGCTCCCCCCCGGCAGGTCTACGCTTCCTCTTTGTTCTTTTAGGGGTAGTGCTGCCAGCTGGCCGCTTCCTACTTCGTCTTCCCCTCTCTACGTCGCTCTGTAGTGCCTGTTCGGTATTTGTCGCCGGGTATGGTGGGGTCACCCTCTGAGTTGGCCGCCCTGTTCGCCTGTTATGTTGTAGAGTTGTTGTTTCTCCCCTCTAAGATGGTCGCCACCGATATTCCCCTTATTCGGCAGGACGGCGCTTGCTCTTTAGGCCCCCAGCTACTTGCTTCTTTACCGCTTCTCCCTATGTCCCTATGTCCTATATGCGCCGGAGTTGGTTGGGGCCGGGCGGGGCCCACGTGTTGTGGTCGATTGACTTGGCAGTATGCTGGCTGTTGTTGTGCCCCCACTAAGATGGCCGCCGTATGTTCTACCTTGCTCCGGAGATTCCCGTTTCGCCTCCTGCCTCAGCTGCGCTTTTTTTTTTTTTGCCTGCGGGGGTGAAGCGGACTTACTTCTGTTCGCCGCCGTGTCCACAGTCGGCTGCCGTGGAGCTCACCGCACACGCTTCCCACAGCTGCTCAGCGCCAGCGACGGAGTGTGCAAGATGGCCGCTGCGGGTCTGTTATGAGTTCCGTTTCTTCTCCGTTGTGCTCCGGCTCCTTACTTGCACTTGGCTTGCCTTCCGCATAACCCTGCTTGTCTTGGCTTCGCTATTGCTCGGCGTTTCCTCCTTGTGCCGGGCTCGTTCAGTGACAGTTACGGAGTGATCAGTGAGCTTCTGGCTTCGTCCAGCTTACTGCTCCGCCCCCCTTCTGCTCGCTGCCTTGAGGGAATCGGCTTGTTATCTGCCTCATACAAGTGTTCCGCTCCTCCACGCTTCCTCTCCTGCTGCTCCTTATGTTCCTACACCTATTACAACCACAAAGTGGTAGTTGTAGGTCTTTTCGCCGTTCCTTATCGCAGTTCTTTCCCCGGGGGTCTTGGGTATACCAGGGAGCGGTCTTAGAGGCGCGCTTTGGGTTTGGTGGTGGTGATGGGGAGAACATGATCTAAGGAGCTAGATATCCATTTATTGAAGTTGTCATTAGTGGAACAAGGGTCTGTGTTCTGCAGAGGTTTGAGGGCATCAAGTGAGGATGCCCACTCTACTTGAGGGAGCTTGGACCAGTTACGTTCCTTCCTGGAGGTGGGAATAGTCGTTCGAGGAGGTGTAGGACAGTTCCAAATAACCAGGATTAGGAAGTGATCTGTCCAGGGCAAGGGCAGGGGTTTTCCTGCTGACAGGCCGGGGCAATTGGTAAAAATGGGGTCGAGGAGATGACCCTTTAAGTGGGTGGGCTTTAGTACTAATTGCTGAAGCTGCAGTGCGGCCAGGTTGCCAGTTATTTCTACTGAGTCAGGGTTAGAGGTTTTATCTAGGTGGATGTTTAGGTCACCCAGCAGGGTGTAGTTTGCAGAGTTACATACTAGGCCAGCAATAGATGGGGATAGGGAGTTAATGAACTGCTCCGTGGAGCCTGGGGGTCGGTAAATAAGTGTTCAGTACAAAGTGTTTGTAGGTGAGAATTCTACAAAGAATGAGAGGCTCTCGCAGTTTGGGATGGAGTAGGGAGTAGAGCGGCAGCTGTAACAGTCTTTGTAGATGATTGCCAGCCTGCCCCCTTTCCCTGTTGTGCTGTCTGTTCGCACGATTTGATACCCTATTGGTAGTGCTTGGACTATTTCTGGGTCTGAATCCGCGTGTAGCCAGGTTTCCATGAGAAACAGGGCATCCGGATTAAGTTCTTCCAGCAAGAGAGAGATCTCAGTAGTGTGTTGGGGGAGAGATCTGCAGTTTAGGAGTAAGATACTCCACGAGGTGGTTTCTATATCGAGGGCTGGGGAAAGCTGGAGCCCGCAATGGGAACACCTAAGGTTTGTCTGTGTTGGGTTACATTTCGTGGGACAGGTGGGGACTCTAAGATTTAGTAGGGCCTCGGAGCTGTATTTAAAGGTAGTGGTTGCCCGAGGAGCAGGGGGGGTGGCCCCTAGCCCCGGGCGGCCGCGGACGGACGCAGACGGGTTTGCCTTTGGCGCGTCTTTGGCACGCCGGCGGCGTGCCCGCTGCGCGGGACAGTTGGCATCTGAGTAATATAGAAGGCAGGCTCTAGGTCAGGTGACCGTCGGAGCTCCGCCTTTCAATCACACCGGGAGTTTGTCAGGAAGCAAGGATTAGAGCTTCACCCTCCACAACAATCAGGCAATTAGACCTGCGGTGGAACGGGGTGAGTAAGTGCGATCAGCTTTTCAATTACAGTTAAGTGAGGTTAAAAACATACTAGATGCGGTACTTTTAAAAACAGGTTTTCTTCAAAGCAGGTGTAATTTAAATAGCGCAGCGCGCCTAGAACAGTCGGCGTGGCTATCACTGGGTTTTTGAAAGTAACACTCTGTAGCACCTAAAGCGCGCGTCTGGGGCGAAGACAGCAGGCACCCGGGTGATATAGAAGGCAGGCTCTAGGTCACGTGACCGTCGGAGCTCCGCCTTAAAGAACACCTTGCTGATAATTACCAAATCACAGGTGCCAGGAGGGTCAGATTGGGGCAAAAAATAGACCCGAGACTAATTCAAAAGCGGGCCCCACTTGTCAATCAGATAGCTAAAAAGTGACCAACATTTGCAAAATTGCCCAGTTTGAACACTGTATAATTGTTTTGCAAGGAATGAGAGACTGTATGCATTGTGTTTGCTACATACAATGCACGTGGTAATATCAGGGAAATCAACAGTAAAAACAGGCCTATACCACAAAACAGGCCCACAAACTACTAAAAAAAATCCCACACATTGACCTGCTGGACCAGCCCATTGTGCACTGCTTGAATGCCCTACAGGCCAGCCCGACCCTTGATGCCAGCTATTACCATGTTGTTATAATAAATGCACCTTCGAAATTTCAGCTCTGACTATATCTGGAGTCACTCTTAGCATTCCTCTGCTTTCACAGTTGGTTGAACATGTGGAATGTGGTATTCTAGTGTATTGCCAGTGCTATTGTCAGCTGGTTGTTTGCTTATTTGTGGAACACCTGCAATAAATGCAAGCATTTTTAGAACTTTATGCCAAGGTAAAATTCACAAATATCCTATGAACCCCAGCAAAAACGGAATGAGAAGGATGTTACATCTTAAATGTATTTCACAACAAGGTGAAGAAAACAGGCACAGTAAGGCATGCGTAAATTGCTCTCCAGCATTGACATTCAAGCTATTATCTACCACCACAAAACCCAGCTCAAGATGTTGGGATACCGAGGCCATTCTCCACCAAATCCTCTTATTTCTCCCATACGTCAGCGCCTCTCTGGCTTATGGCATCATAGTGTCCACAAATTAACCTGTTGCTGAGTACCATTGCACGATGTAACTCCCCTGTGTTCCACTACTTATGGGAAAGGAGACCTAGTTCACAGTTGTAGGCTAAGTATCCAGTAATCTGACCACTAGTCAACAGTTCTATGTCACAACGGACCATCAGAACCTGTATGTCATTCAGTGTATTTTCTATTTCAAGAAGTATTCAATCGTTCAACTGTTGTACAGCTATCCATGTACACGCGAGCCTATTGGGAAACTGGCAGTATTGGTTGGCATTTACCATTAAGTCCATAAAACCATTGTTTTCCCCAAATGAGTAAGGCAGAACGTGCCAGGCAAGCATTATTACCAGCTCATGAAGCAGACATTACTTAAGGATGGGCATTGTTTTTATGACCATGAATGACTCAGGTGCAGATGTCATGATCATTCTCCTGATGCCCCCTTGTCTTGGGGTGCTAGAGGTTTAGGTAGGCAACTGTTATTTTCCCTGCATGATGACAGCATCTGGGTTACTTATCTAGGAGACTGCCAGCATCCTGTGAGTGTTTTCTAGCCTTTGACTCACTGCCGTGTATGTTGCTCCTTTCTTCTCTGGGGCACAACCTCAAATGATTCTGTAAAAGCGAAGAGCCAGAACGATGCCACACTGTCCACAGGCAGCAATTTCCTAGCACAAATTGTCTAGGTGACATGATCCAGCCATTTATCCAGTGCAAAATAAGTCCAGTGGTGGGCATGCCCAGTGACGGCCCATGCAGCATTGTTTTCTGTCGGGCAGGAGAAAAGGTACCAAGGCATTGGGGTACTGAATAGTTAACAGATGTCAAGTGAATCAATACCTATTGGGTTCATCAGTGGTCTGATTGGACCTCGAACTTCCCTTTTTAGGTTTTGCCTCGCCAAAAAGATGCGCTCTGCGCATCTTTTTCGGCGCAGGCAAAAACCTGATGAGAACTGTAGTGTGCTTTAGCTCGGCCCTCGTCATTGATTGGCTGGCTCCGTAAACGGAGCCTTGCCATTGGACGAGGGGCCTGTCCGTCAATGCCGGACCAGACACGGGGGCGTTCCCGACATTCTTTGGCTTTTGCCGACGTCACGCGACGCCGGGAACGCCCCCGTGTCTGGTCCGGCATTGCCGGCACTTCTGCGTCTCTCCTGCCCCGTGACTGGCCGGCCGGCCAATCCTAGCGCGGCCGGCCGGAAGTGCCCGCCCCCCGCAGCCCGGGGGAAGAAGGAGAGGAAGACGGCAAGCACTATGGCGGCGCCCGCGGGGAGACCGGAGAAGTGCCTCTCCAACCTGCCGCTCTGTCTGGGCTGCCCAGCCTGTCGCTGCTCGCCTCCCAGACCGATCGTCACGGTGCTCTGCTAGAGGTGCCTCGAGATCCTTCCAGGTTCCGCTGCCTTGACGCTCTGCCGATTTGGAATGCCTTGTCCCGTTACCTCCGTTTCCCTTCTTTGTGCGATGCTGCCCAGATGTGTTTGTCTGCTCTGAGCCTGGGATCGGCTCCCATGGACCTGCCTGGTTTTTTCGCTGTCCTCAGCTTGTGTGTTTGGAATGCTGTTTTTGTTGGCTTTCTGAGGCAGTCGTGTACAGCTGATGTTTGCAATCGCACATGCGTCTTTATTTGTTTTTTTTGTTGAGAAATACACTGGTTACTTTGATTGCCTTGGCTTGGAAATAAACGTCCTCCACTGACAGCATCATGTTTTTTTTAAACACACAACATTTTTAGGTATTGTTGAGGGCCACTGTCTGGGCGGCACCCCACGTCCTCACCCTCGCGTCGGCAGTTCCGCCCACAAGCCCTCGTCCGCCCCCCTACCGAACTCCCTTGCCCCCTGTCCTGCCAATCTACCCTCGCGCTCCCGACCACGCATCCACTATCCTCCCCTGCGCCCCCCCAACACTTAACAAGCAGGCACCCTTTCCCGGGCGCCACTCCCTGCACACCTGTCCCGAGGCCCACTTCTCCCAACCTTCACACCTACTCTCATGCACTCGGTCTCGCCCCTCTGCTGTTATTATTGTTACCCGAGCACCAATAGCAATCCTGCCCCATTCCGACGTGCGCCACTCCAAATGCCGACCTTTTCCTAAAAGTAATGACACCAATCTTGTCAATTCCAATCCATCCATGAAACCTGGGCACCCCCATTATCAGGGTGACGCAACACTTAATTAACCAACCCGCACCCCCTGAGCAACCCTCATTTGTATCCATGCGGTGGAATCCAGGACGCTATACCTGTTCTTTGTATAGGCAGTAGAGGCCTTCTTACATCGTGTTCTGTTGCTGGCTTTTCCCTGCCTTTCCTTCTCATTGACATTGCGCGTGCTTCCCGCTCAGAAGGCCTTTCGTAACCAAAACCCCACGAGCCCGCCAGCTGGGGTGGCCTGTGCGCGGACGAGGTAGGTAGCAGAGTATCTCCCTTTCGGCTAATTAAGCTGGAATATGCATCAAAGCAGCCTATTAGCATGGCACGCTCAAAGATGTATCAAGGCCTTTAGAGTAGTATGTCGGGGAGGGCATGTGATGAGCCCCCCGCCGTCACCACCGCCCCCCAATCCCTCGGTGCCATTAGCCTTTATTTTTAATTTATTTATTTCTTTATTTTTTGATGTGACAATGTTTTTCTCGCTGCCTTGTAACCCTCAACCTTTATGTAACTCATGTAATCCCTAGTCCTTATGTTTGCAACTAGTTCTTATGTAAAGCGCTCTGACACCTTCGGGTAAAGTTTGCGCTATAGAAAATCGCATCAAATAAGTAAATTATGGCCAGGCAGTTCTGTCTGTTGTCTCGTTCATTAACCTCCGCAAGCACAGGAGGGGTGGGGCAGCTCCCTGGTGTCGACCCACCATGCTCTCGTCCCAGCCGCACCCTCCTCCTCCCCTCCTTCTGTTGTCCTGCCCCTCCCCCAAAGCATTCACTGCATCAGGCAATTTCCGAATGGCGCCAACTGGTCATCCCTCGCCCGCTCTGATATCCTTATCTCTATCCATTCATTCTCCTGGACAGCCCCCTACCCCCAGCCTGGTTCCTCCCTCCTTTACCCTGCAATCCGACCCGACGCTGCCTCTTCCTTGGTCCCTACTTAGTGCCTTTGGCGGGCTTTTTACTATCTTTTACAGTGGCCTTGAAGGGGCGTTCTCGCGCATCCAATACTCACTCAGCACTTTTACCCGAGCAAGTTATCTCTATCTATCCATCGACATTATAACGCTATGCATGAAACATACTACAGGACCCAGTGAGGTGTCTTATCTACCCGGTGTTCCTGCACCTTTGCCTACCTTAAACGGCACATAATGAGTGATAATAGTCAAGAGGTGAAATCGCCCTCTTATTCAAATTCCGTTACCAACCAGTGTAAAGCAGCAACCGAGGCATATGTCCACATCTCACGCATATGCATCCCAATCCCCTTAAACAGCCTTTTTTGCATTTTCGTATTTTTGTCTAGGAGTAGACCCCACCCCACCGTGACTTGCTACCACCTCTGCGTGCTCCTGACCCCCCACCCCCCCCTCCACCCCTGTATTCCTTCACTTTCCTTGCACCCCCGCAGTCCGGGACACCCTCACCCCACCGGCGCCCACCCTGCCCCATCCCCCCACGTCCTTCAGACATCTGAGCCCCCAGCTCCAAGCATAGCCCCCCGTCTTGTCACGCCACATCCTCTGCTCCTGAGCCCCAGCCCCGTCTCCGCAACCCTCAACGAGCCTCTAACCATTCGCCAGCGCCCCCCCTTTTCCGACCACCCGTTGTTAATGTCAGCAACAGAAAACTTGTAAATTGGACTGCAGTCTAGATTAGAAGTGGATGCTACAAACTGCCCGAATACAATATACTAACTGAGAATGTGTGGCATGCTAGTGAAAATCAAATAATAAAGAAAACATAACACAGCGTGCTAACCGAAATGCACTATTCTGTAGTTTTGTCAAAAAACAAGTGTTGCGAGTAGCCAACTCAAAGGTATGCTTTCTTTGAAAGCTAAAGGAACTAAGGAAAAATGCCCTCAGTTTTGTAAAGCGCCGACTTTCATCTTGCAATCACGTAGTAAATAAAGTCAGTTACTAACGGCAGCCCGCTTTGAACACCATCCGACATGTGAAGGGTATAGAGTGAATGGTCCTAGGTAGTTTACTAATTCGGAAGCAGTTTCGTTCAACTTGCAGAAAGTCGCATTGTATTTCACCAGCACATCCAGGTTACACATAGGGTGCACACGCCCTCCGTACATGCCTTTCTTACACTGCTAACTCTGAAGTGATCCTTTGGACTTCACACAATCTGATCTGTCATGTGCACTTTCGTTGTACTATATATAAAGTATTCTGGTACCCAATCTTTTCCTTAACTGAGAACGTAATTTGTGCACTCCTCTACCCATCTCCTGCCATCCTGTCTCCCTCCGTTCCCAGCATGCCCACCCCGAAATCCAAACGTACTCCTCCGCATTACTCTTGCCACTGTCATAACCGCCGCCAATACACCCTTCCTGAAAACCATTCTTCGGACTTTAATTTGTTGTTCATTGCGCTCTCACTGCCGGGAGGAGGAGTGGGATCTTGGGTGGTAAATAAAAAAATATATTGCACCAATTTATCCAGAAGCATTGTTTGGAGGGTACGTGTAAAAATACTGTAAAACGTAAGATTAAAGTCGGATGCAGTTTCCGATAGTAATGACTCATTGTAGCAAGCCGACTAGCAATCGTGATGGGCGTGTGAGGCTATTGAAAAGGAGCGCTGCATTTACTTCCGCCTTAGTAACGCGTTGGACGGTGACGTCTTCTTAAAGCCCCAGCCATGTACTGGTGTCCATCCCCGTTGTATTGAAAAACGTGTTGCTATAGCTCGTCAAGTTTACTGTGTATGAAGTGGCATGTTTTCGATGTGTTATGTCTTAAATCACTTTTAAATGCTCGAACTCCGTCCAGATCGTGGGTTCTGGTAGCAAGGTGAATGTAATGCATTTTGGTCCAGTAGCCCCAGCACCATTTTGGTCACTTTGTATCACATCTTAATGCCAAACAATACCAGGCGCACACACGGAGCATGCGTAATAACACATTATAATCTTACACATGATGTGTCATTTTGACAAAATTACTCATTTTAAGTACCTTATACTTGGGGGGGCTTTGTGTGTGTGGGGGGCTTTGTGTGGCTGTGTGTGTGGGGGGCTTTGTGTGGCTGTGTGTGTGGGGGGCTCTGTGTGGCTGTGTGTGTGGGGGGCTCTGTGTGGCTGTGTGTGTGGGGGGCTCTGTGTGGCTGTGTGTGTGGGGGGCTCTGTGTGGGTGTGGGTGTGTGTGGGGGGGGGCTCTGTGTGTGTTTGGGGGGCTCTCTGTGTGTGTTTGGGGGGGCTCTCTGTGGATGTTTGTGTGTGTCATTTGCGAGATAAAGCTAGTGGCATTGTAAATGACAATGCCATTTATTTATGTAAAAAAAAACATAAATAAAAATAATGTCAAGAGCAATGCCAATAGCTCTAACTTTAACAAAGGCAAAACCATTGCATTGTAAATGCTTGTTTAAGAATGTCATACACTGACACTTCATAATAGCCGACCTCTTGTTTCAAACAGAGTGCAGACAGCGTGAGTAACTGGCACCTAAACGCATGCAGGTTTTGTGATCAGTGTTTATGGTTGTGCTTGCTCCTGTATCACTTTAAATTTCAGTCACTCGTCTCATGTATTATGCTCTATATGTCTTTTAGGGGGGGCCTATATTGTGCATTTGCACATTTGCGTAAGTCATTTAAGTTGTTATTAATTTGCCTTTGATAGCTAATGCATGTGTTTGATCTTATTGCTCAACAATGTGTATGACACACATTATATCTATCTTGAGTTTTTACAGTAGGCTTCTAGTCCATATACTCCTATATTTATTTGAATGGATGTGCTTAGGAGAACGGCTAATAACATTAGATTGTCACATGGGTGTGCCAGGGAATTCTCACGTTATTTCTCTCATATCATAAAAATGATTACAAGGTTTATTTTTCTAAATAACACGTTGGATATATCTGTTCACAGCACTCTAAGAGAGACATCAGGTCTTCAAAATTCCAGAAAACAGAAAAGTGCACCTCTAATTTGAGCCATTGTAAGACCTCTGGGACATTTTGTCTCTTAACATATTTTCGAATAGAAAAAATCACTTAGCCTTGTTTTGCAGATGAGCCTACGACCTAAAAAACATATGAAATACAGGTACAAATGTGTGTTAATTCTACTGAAAAACTGACCCTCATTGTGACATTATTTTTGATGCTTAAGTATTAGACATTTAGGGATTCTAAAATATATACCACATACACCAGGTTGCTAACTTTCATAATATTACATTGTTTTGCTTATGCTATCATTATGGTTTTAATGATGTCTGCAATTATTTTGTTTCTTTTATTCTGCCTTAAATTTGCCTTACATTAAAGACTTTAAAAATAACAGAGTGGTTTATTGTATGGACACATGTAACTTAAAGTCGCCAGAAGTCACAGGAACAATAAAAAGATTTGGCTGACACTCACTGGCATTGCTGGGTGCCCAATAGGAGCTAAGTGTATGCATCTTGAAGCACATTCACAGCTGCCACAAATTTGGTAAACTGGTCTCCATCAGAACCCTGCTAAAGTGGAATTGTTGGTGCAGCCTATTGCAGCAAGTAATTATAACATACTGTTCCAAATGTGCCAATCGGTAAGTTAGTTACCAACTGGTGGGCTTTCATCTGATGACAGCGAAAGGGTAGTGGCAATGGTATTACTGAGCGTGATATGTAGCTGGGAACAAAAAAGGTTAGTACCTGTAGTGATGGGCCATTTTTTTGGCTGCTGGTTGTGCTTTACTATGTTAAATACATGCATCACTGAATCATGCAGCAGTTTCCACAGTGAAACAAGGAGCGTGTTCAAATATTTCACCTGTTCCACATTTTCGTGCTGAGACTGGTTGACCAGTGCTACAAGTTGGAAGTGCAATGTGCATGTCAGGTGCGGACAATGTCGTTACTGGAGCATAAGCACAAAGTGCCTAAAACCCTTCTAAAACAGTGGCGTAAAGTGGTAAATCTGTTGTCATCAATAAAGTGTTTGGCATAAAAAAGCACAAGCTGGATGTATTCTTGAAATCTGTGCTGATATGGCCACCTAGCAGTGCCTTAAGGGCTGGTGTGACAGGTCAGTGTGTGGGCCAGTTTTCTGACTGTGTGTGGGCCTTTTAATGGTCTGGTAGGCTGGTTCGTACTGTTGGTTGTTCTGATATTACCGCAAGCATTGCCTGCAGCAACCACACATGCATGCAATCACCCTTATCTCTTATAAAAGATTTATACAGCATGTCGTTAAGAGCTTAAAACTGAACTGATTTGTAGATGTGGGCCACTTTTTTGGATATCTGATTCACTAACAGGGGCCAGACTTGTGCCAGTTCAGCAAGAGGTATCATGTGTTACCCCTGACATCCCCCTTCTACTACTGTCAATTTAATTTGAGCATCCCACTCATAAAGGCAGAAAGAAGCTCCTCTGATGGGAGGTCAATATGACTATCAGACTCCTGTTTACCTCCTGGGGTATCCACTTACATGTCTCACTCAGAGAACTTCATCAGCAAATAAGTGGATGCTGAGGGGTTAAGGGATGGACCAGTCATGTGGAGGGAATGATCACCCATGTCTTGGTAACCCTTGACCAAGCAGAGACATCCTTTTTAATTCTTATGAATGGGGGGAGGAAGTGCTGACATCCCTCTGACAAGTCAGACAGTGAAACTAAATGAATACATCCTGAGCTAAGAAAAGGAGTGAGAACAAGAAGAATAAAGCAGCAAAAGGAGGGGGAGTAAGTTAAACAGAAGAACAATCAGAATCAGGACAGTGAGAGCAGTACATGAAGGGAGGAACAGATTTATGGATCTGCGGGAAAAGTGCAAGGCCCACAAAATGCAGACAGACAGATCAGCAGTACAAGGGAAACAAAAACCAACGTGGCAGAGAGCATTCTCTTGGCAGCTTTAACAGTAAGGGTTGGATGCCTCCTCAATACCCTTTCTACATTGGTTGACACCGGTCAGTCTTCTGCTTTGACAGCCTGTCTGAGTTTTTGACAATCTGGATCCACAAGTATCATCTCTCGGTGCATTTTGATTGTTGTTACTTCTCCTGACCCTTCACATGTAACATGGAGGGTGAAATCGGCGTTAGAGATCAAACCATCTTATTGGCATGTTGAGCTTGCTGTTTTAATTCATAAATGTGCTAGGTTAGGTTTTACTCAGCATATTTTGGCCATGCATGCACACGAAGAATCTGTTCTACAGAGGATATACATATGATATACTGGCACATGGTTAGGTTAAGTTGGATATCTTAGTTTAGGGCTGCCCAAGAGGAGCCTGAAGTGCCAATTTAATGCAAACACCAACAATGGAGAGTTTGTCTTGGTCATCTGAGGCCATATCTACAGTGATCATTTTAACGTTGTCTGTAAATGGGAAGGCACACTAAGTATGTTCAGAATATACCAGTCAATTGTCATCAAGTATCCATACATGAGGACACTGGACAGTGCATTTGCCGGTGCAGAGGGAAGCAAACTTGTCACACGAAGCAGTACGTGGCGGTTTTGAGGAGGCATTGGGCATTAAAGACCAAATGTGAGCATAATGGGGGTATTCCTCTGCATGTGGTGGCTGCCCTAAAGAAATAGTACTGTGCACAGGCAATATGAAAGAAACATTCCTGGTGCCAAACTATACAATGTGCCAGGGGGCAATGGGGATTTGTGCCGAGTTATTGTGCCCCTAAGGGAACTTTGGTATTACAGAAGCAACCACAGATGCATGTTGCTAAAGGAGGGCTAGAGCCATGCAAATGAGGAAACACTTTGCCTTTGCAATTTTGCTGTATGATAGAGGTAGTTTCAGTGGCAAGAAACCTGTCTGGAGGCACAGTGACTGTGCATCACATATATGGTTAAGTTTCGTTACTGGCCCACCCTGAAGGTGCCATTTGGCCAAGGTTGTGAGTGGCTGCAAAGACACCCCAGCCATTCACCTTAGAGGTAGGTACAGTCACATTGTGCACTTGCCTCCTCTATACCTCTTGAAATGGAGGCTTCAAACAGCCAATCCATCTTACACTAATGCGGAGTTCTCAGTAGAAGTGCAGGTTCATGCCTGCACTGGGAATAGCACATTTGTACTAGTGTGCACTGTGCCAGTCTGAAGCCAGTTAAAGGTGTTATGCAGTGCAGACCAGGGCAGTGCGCCCTATGTGTAATACGGCCTCTCGTGTCTTACCACCCTTTGAGACCATCCTCCGAATAACGCCCACTTCCATCGCCAAATATTTGAAACATATTGACATGCTGTCGCCCTCCACACTACACTTGTATAAGCCCACCCCCGGCACCCTATCCATATTTTTAAAAACAAGAGCGGGGCGCTAACATGCCGATAGCAACTTTCAGTGAGTCTCACCAGCTCAGCTTGAAGTTTCCCGTCAGCTGCACATTTGTGCAGACTGGGCAGCTGATAGGTAAAATGCCAGTTTGCAGCATGAGAGTGCTACCATCATCCCCCCACCTACCTTGGACCTGTAGAGATTTGAGAGAGGTGAAGAGGATGAACCACCTTCAGCTAATCCACGACTTTGCTCGGTTTCTAGAAACCCTGGAGATGCAGGAGAAAACTGGCAATGCTATTGCTTCATAACTATGCCTATGCTAGTTAGTACTGCCACATTTTTCAAAGCACAAAAAAAATTGCAAAAAGGGTAACTTCATTCCTTTCTTGGGCAATCAGAAGCATTTGTGCCACTTGGTGCTATCCATATAACCCACAGCCAGTTTGATTACATAATGTATACAGTAAAGTGGTGGAATAAGGAGTAAAAATGTATGTACTCGACCTTGATCGCCTTTTTAAAAAAACATTGCAAATCTGTGATATTTGCAAAGATTGTGCAGAAGTTTAAAAATAGCTGAAAAAATCGATTAAAATTGATTTCCCCCCAAAATAACTAGGGGCATATTACCAAACAATAGCGATAATTATCGCTATTGCTTGGTTAGCGATAAAAAATAATCGCCGAGCTGCGACGATTTTTATCGCAAATAAACCTTGGTATTACCAAGGTTTATCGCAAATGCGATAAAAATCGGCAATAATGCATGAATATCACCGAAAAATCAGCGATATTCAGGCATTACCGAGCTAATGCTTTTAGCCATGTTATCCACCTCCCATTGGATAACATGGCTAAGAACTGCTTCTGGGCAGGTGTTAGCTTTTGGAAATATTCAAGCTTAGCGCGAATATCTCCAAAAGTTGGTAATAGGAGATAGTGATGTTAGCAACTGTTTCCAGTCGCTAACATCTTGGCACGCCCACTTTGCATGTCATTAGTGATAAATTTTTCTGACATGCAAAGCGGGGTCCAAGATGGTCGCTATCTCCTACTAGCTGTCGCTAACTGGTGTAAGCGACAGCTAGGTAATAGGAAGATAATTTTATCTCCGCTTTGTTGGCTTTTAAAGCCAAAAAAGCGGAGATAAATCCCTTGATAATATGCCCCCTAGTTTTAACCCAGACTTAACAACAACATTTCCTTACAAAACGGTTTTTGCATGAAAATTCTAAAACAAAATCCTAGCAATTACATTCTGTGAGCATGGCTATTTAGGTCCATCTTTTGCGCTTTTTTATCAGCCTTCCTTAGCGACTTCTATTATACAAATGCAAATACAATACTTGATTTTTCTGATCCCTCTTTGTTGACCTTACTGCATCCTTGAGAATTGTGTGTATGTACAAATGAAACATGAAAGACACTAGGCCGCAATGCACAATGGGATAAACCTGTCCTCTTACCAGGTGCCCATAAAAGACAAGGGCCCCAATTGGGAACAATTCCAGTATGGAATTCCATTATGAACAGTAATAATAGAGCCAGTGTTCTTGCACCCAGATTTACTGGAACAATGAACTTGATTAAAGTCACTGTGGAAAAAAGCTGTATTGTAGCCCAGACCCCTTCCAACCTCACACAAGGCCAGCATTCTCCACTCCTTCCTTAACAATTTTCACCCCCTCCCTAAACCTGCAAAACAAAAGTCCCTGCACACTTTTACCACAGCCCCTGCACACTTTTACCACCTGAAGTAAACAGGTGGTATAGTGTGTAAGAAACCCACAGAAAAGGGAATACCATGGGGAATTCCGCATGGCAAATCAAGATCCACACAATTTACCTCATTCTATGAGGTTTCACCCATAATTGCAGGATGCTGGTGGGTGATTACGGCACCATACTGCTATTAACTGGTGTGAAGTTTGCACCCAGTCAGTACCATGCAACTTGTAATCAGGACCATAAGGGGCTAATTAATGTGCCTGAAAGTAGATCAAAAAGAAAACACAATTCCCATTACCTTTGAATAGAAATATCTATGCAGTAGTTGAACTAATACACTTGTAAATATAAATTGCAATATTCATTAATATTTATTTAATAAAGATTAAAAAATGAAAGATACACATCTTTCAGCATAAAACAAGAAGACAATTCATTAAAAGTACATAAAAAAGCATTCAGATCAATGAAAAAAAAATGACAGTTAATAAGTGTTGTAGTTAATCCACACACAAAAGACTATCTGACCTCTAAACTGACCAGACTGCAAGCTGTGAGGGCAACGGCATATTGCCCTCCCGCATTGCCAAGAGGGGAACGTCAGGACCCGCCACGCCATGAGGGGAACGGCTGTAGTTCACGACACTGAACTACATCACCCAGCTGCCCCGGGGGTGGCGCACATCCCTGACGACACCAACGCGCCCGAAGGCGCTTTAAAAAGCCAGAGCGCCTAGAGCTTCTGGGGACCTCTAAACTGACCAGACTGCAAGCTGTGAGGGCATCGGCATATCGCCCTCCCACATTGCCAAGAGGGGAACGTCAGGACCCACCACCCCTTGAGGGGAACGGCTGTAGTTCACGACACCGAACTACATCACCCAGCTGCCCCGGGGTTGGCGCACATCCCTGACGACACCAACGCGCCTGGAGGCGCTTTAAGAAGCCAGAGTGCCTCGAGCTCCTGGGGACCTCTAAACTGACCAGACTGCAAGCCGTGAGGGCAACGGCATATCGCCCTCCCGCATTGCCACGAGGGGAACGCCAGGACCTGCCACGCCGTGAGGGGAACGGCTGTAGTTCACAACACCGAACTACATCACCCAGCTGCCCCGGGGGTGGCGCACATCCCTGACGACACCAACGTGCCCGAAGGCGCTTTAAGAAGCCGGAACGCCTCTCACCCCGCGAGTCGCGCTCAGGAGCATCGCGGGAGAAGCTAGGGACAAGGGCGGGTCGTCTGTGGCCGTCTGGGGCTGCCGAGGCTGGGCTGGGCCACAGATCCTGGCCCCTGAAGTTAAGGACCCTTTACACTTATCAAGTGAGATTCATGAACCCATGTCTGTGTATTATTAATTGTACCGTAAAGAAATAAGGAAATCAGTCCAAGTTTACTTGATTATTTTAAAATATTCATAATAGCTTTAGCACTGTAGCACTTTATTTAACCATAGATTGGGGTGCTTGATTTAGTTATTTCTAGACAGAAAGTTATAAAAACTCTGCTAGTGCGAGCTACTGCTACGTTGGGCAACTATCTTGTTAAAGCTGTCAATAAAATCAACAATGAAATTGACAAAGCCGAACGGCGAATTTCATTAGGTCTAGGCAGTCTCCCAAATGTATCTCCTACACCCTCTACATCTTCGGCTGTATTAGCCTTGGATGATAGCAACGAACTCAGTAATCCTGATGTTATGCCGGTTCAATTTGTAACAACGCTGATTGTACATGGCACACCCCTAATACTCCGGTACAGTGCTCCCCGGCACCTAGGACAAGAGGGGCATGTAGGAAAGCACAAATTAAACGCGGAGGGAATTACAATGAAAAAGGAGGGAAAACACCACCAATAAGTACTGTAGGCGGTGAGGAGTCAATGGACAACAATGGCACAGTTAAAATGAATACTGAGCAGTTTGAGCTACTAGTCAAAATCATGGGTGCCAAAATAGAAAAGTCCATCAAACCCCTCAGAGCCGAATTAGATCTGATCTCTGCAGAAGTTTTAAGATTAGGAGATCTTTTAACTGCCCATACTAATTTAGTAGAAAGATCTAGGGCTGATGAGGAGGGTTCTAGGGCTAGTAAAATTGTATTACAGCCGCCTATCCTGGTTGAGGCTGGGGGGATAAATGTAACAGATGCGGTTGCGCTCGACCCCCAGCCGATAGTCTGCAGGAAAAAACAGGTAATATTACCCAGACACCTTAGGACAGACTGTACCCAAGAAAAGTCACACTATTAACCTTCCCCCCGACTGTGCACCCTATGTGGTAGTCTTAACTAACGTCCCCCCATCCGATAATCATTTGATCCAAAACCGACAGGAATCCCATACCTCCCTCAAAAATAAAACGGTATCATGGCTTCATAAACATTGTGGGTTCCCAACCTTTTATTCTGATCAAATATTAACTTCTAGAAGGGTAAATTGGATTGGAAATTCCAGAAAGAATTGCAGGGGGGATTGTGTTATAGTTAATTTTAAACACCCTCAACAAGTGGCAACTGTCTTGCTAAGAGCAGCTTCTTTATCTTATCACGAGAATAGCATATGTGTACGCCCACGAAGTTTTTTCTACAGTCATCTTATCAAAGAACCTTTAGATAATAATAGACGAACCCCGATCACACTCATCCTTTGTTCTGACCCACATCCAGTCTTTGAGGTACCAATGCTAAACCGTTATCAAGCCCTAAGCTCCTTAGATGCTAATGATGTGACATAAACAAGATTGCCGGCCTACCCCATGCGTGACTCCAATTAGCAAGGCGACCGAAATAGGAGAAATATCTATAGTTCCCGGGCAACCACAGACGGCCTATCTAAATCCGATCGCTGGCAGGGGAGTCTCAACGAACGGTATTTTTAATGTAGGAGATGGTCAAAATGAAATTAGCATGTCTAATACTATCGGAACAAGGGGTACCAATGGTGCAACTATTATTAGCTGGAACATCGCTGGATGGAAATCTAAGGGCAATGTTTTGGGTTGGACAAACCTGATCAATTCTTGTGACATTCTTGTTTTCAGGAAACGTGGTGTACGGATGATGTACATTTTGAGAGGTTTGTTTCATATAATTTACCTGCAGTGGGCTCTACCTCTAGTAGAGCTAAAGGTGGCCTTTTGACTTTGGTTTCTATTAATCGATCAATTGTGGTAAAAATGTATTTGACTGTGGGAGTACATGTACAGATCCTTAGGCTATATGAGAATCCAGGCCGCAATATTCTTCTGGTAAACTATTATAATAATATCTTTGATAACACTAGGACGCTAGTTGTAAAAGATCTGGCTTCCGCCATTGCTGACTTAAATGCAGAAATTAACGTTTGTTTTGATTTCATTTGGCTGGGCGATTTTAATATCCGGTTATGTGAAATGTCTGACCAAAAAGTCTGTGGGGTTAAAAACAACGCTGGTTGAGATACTTTGCATTTCCGACACAATAGTTACAGGGAAATATTAAATAAATTTATAGGCGATCATGATCTGGAAATCTTGGATTTTACAAAAGATGATAATGGCCAGACCGTCACTGCCTTTAAGAGCAGGTTTACCAGTTCAATTATTGATCATGTAATCGCCTCTTCTAATATTACCCCCTATTGCGCTGCCCCAAGAGTTGAAGTCCCTTCCCTGAGTGACCACAACTGTATTATTTTAGAAACCACTCTTTGGGAAGGCAGGCCTGCAAAAACGGGGGTAACCGTAACTAATGTGGAACTACACAGATCAAATGGCACAAGAATAAGATGGATAGGGGAGAAATCTAATGAATTTTTAAGCTCTATCGTCAATGAGTGTCTGACTGAAATTACCCTTATCCTAGAAAATAGTACTGATTTTGAACGGGTTTTATCTGTTTTTACTGATATTAACAAATGTATTGACACTAGGTTCACCAGACGGGACAGAGTACAGCATAGAAATGGTCCGGGTTGGTTTGACCACACATGTACTACTTAGTTAAAATATGCACTCGCAAAAAACCCTAGGGACACTAACTTAATTATTAAGTCACGATTAGAGTATCGCTTTGAAACGGAGGAAGGGTGAGTTGCAGCAGCAAGCATGGAAATCTCTCAACATGGCCGCTGAGTTACGTAACTGTGCATTATTTTGGGCCACGGTCAACTCTCCCTTTCTCAAGGAGGAAAATACCCTGGAGCTAACCTCTAATGTCTCTAGTGACGGATGGGTTTTACATGTTTCTACAATTTTTAATTCTGATATCTGTACAGATACTAACCCTAGCAAGTGGGCTGTGATTCCATTGGATATCACTGTCAACGAGGTTGAGCAAGGTATATGCCCTAGCAAAGGGGGGAAAGCCTAAGGACCTGATGGGGTCCCTATCGATCTCTATAAAGCCGCACCAGAGATGTGGAGCCCTCTCCTGGCTGCTGTATTTAATGCTGCAGTATGTACCGAGGCCCCCAAGACTTGGGGGGAGTCTATTTTAATCCCGATACCTAAGAAGGGCAGCAGGTCAGACGTAAATAAATATCGCCCGATCTCCCTTCTAGACTCCTCAATCAAGATCATGAGAAGAGTTATGTTGGTTAGACTAGAAGAGTGGGTAGAGCAAGAGGGCATCCTGGCTGAAAGCCAATTTGGCTTAAGGAAGGGCAGGGGTACGCTTGACCAGTGCATAAACTTAGACTTATTGATAGGGAAGTACACCCAAGCTAAACAAGGCTCATTATATCTCTGCTTTGCAGATCTAAGCAGCGCCTTCAATTTGGTTGACCACTCCATACTATGGCCAACCCTGCTACAGCTTGAAGCGCCAAGGGGAATTACCTTCTTTCTTGCCAGGCTATATGAAAAGCTACAAACATGTGTGCATTATGGCACCAAAGGTGAATGTACTCCCAAGTTTAGTGTTAAAAGAGGGATCAGGCAGGGCTGTGTTTTGGCCCCTCTACTTTTTATCTTATTTAATAATGAAATTAACGCCATTTTAAAAACTGTAAATGCTGATGCACCCCAGGTCAATGGTGCAACTGTGCCGGTGTTGTTATATGCGGACGACACCGTGCTACTCTCAAGAACTCCCCTTGGGTTAAAACGTTTGATCAATAGATTCTCTATTTTTATAAAGGATAGGAAACTGATCATCAACAAGGGAAAAACGCACACCATGACATGTGGGATAAAAAGTAAATCTTCTAATGCCTTTTTTATTGATAATGACAAAGTGCAACATGTAGATACATTTTGTTATCTTGGTATAACCTTCTCAAAAGATATAAAGTGGACTAATGAATTTACTAATATCCGTAATAAAATGGCCAAAAATGCCTATGGGGTTTTTTAATTTGCTGTGAAAGTTGGGGACAGAGGTACAAGGGATATGCTTCAGATCTACCAGGCCAGATGTGTTTCAACTGCACTGTGTGGGGCGGGTATCTGGGGGCATAGTTGTGATTATAGCCTGCAGACAGAGGAAAATTCCTTTCTGAAAAAGCTTTTGTGCCTACCTCCTACCGCCCATACTGAGCTGATCCATAGGGAATTGGATATCAATTTTTTAATCGATTTGTTATCTCTAAGGCCTATGATGGTTTGGCGCTCCATCTGGCTACAGGATGAAAATGTTTTTAATAGATCTGTAATAGAGGATTGCCTTTCATTGGACAACCATTTAAAAATTCCCTGGTTAAAATATATTGCTGATTGTTTTTTAGAAATTTTTAATATAAACATATTGGCCGACCCAAGTGCCGCATCTTTGATAAAGCAGTCTTGAAATCCAATTTTTTGGCGTTTAGAGTGAGGAAGCGGACATCAGCTAATGGTTCTATGTCCTCTATCATGTTCTATAACAATTATATTATTACTGAAGGTTTTTCTTCTTATCTAGTTGTGGTAACTAGGCCTTCACATAAGTTAGTGCTAGCCAGACTGAGGCTTGGTTTAGCACATCATCTTGTAGCTCTTCCGAACATTAAGAAACATCCGATAGGGCCTTGCTTGTGTGATGGCGAATCAAAACAGAGCACTTTGCACTTTTTATTATTCTGTAAATTGTACAAGAATTTTCGTAATGCTTATTTGAAACCTATGTTTGTCAAATATACCGTACGTACAGTTAATCAGGCAATGAGATTAATTTTAAATTTCTAATCTGTAGATATTTATTTTTTTACTGCTACGTTTTTAAATCAATCAATTAATGCCCGGAAAAGTATGTTGTTTTAAGAACTGTATCTGTATTTTCCTTTGTATTTGTCAAATTCTGTAATATATGCTGCCAGATGTGTTATCCTGTGCTTTTATGGTCATTTTATATGTGCCAAATAAAGCTTTATGAATTTGAATTGACTAGCTGACTAATAATCCTAGTTAATAAAGTCACTGGCCAGATTAGAAATATTAGGAACCAGGACAATGTTAAGTGAAGGGATGTTTAAGAGAGGCAGAACATGGCAAGCCTGTTTATGAAACCTATGTGTTGTATTTTTTATGTATATGTTTTAAAGATGTTTAGGGTACCATGAGAAATTTGGTTTTCAATTTGGAATGTCTCCATCATTTAAAGAGAGAGTGAAGAGTAAAGAAACAAATGATGGCTAGTAGTGTCTTATTCTATAAATTGATTGTGATTATTTATTTGTTCTGTATAGGCGTAACAGAAAAACCGACACGAATAGAAGATTAAGAGACAATAATCTGTATAAAGTCTTGATAAAGATGGGAGAATAATTCATATACCATCGAAACGCGTCGACGCTGAGGGTCACACAATTCAAGGAACTACCTTGTACAATCAAATGTTGAAATTTCTGTAATATTGATTGTCGGGTTGATTACATTCACAGTTCCAGGATGTGTAATAGTATTTGAGAAGGGGTTAGATCAAACTTCCATATTGTCTCTTTTTATGCAGGTCATAAGAAGAATTAGGATTATTAGTCAGATAGTCTTTTGTGTGTGGATTAACTACAACACTTATTAACTGATCTGAATGCTTTTTTATGTATTTTTAATGAATTGTCTTCTTGTTTTATGCTGAAAGATGTGTATCTTTCATTTTTAATCTTTCTTGAATAAATATTAATGAATATTGCAATTTGTATTTACAAGTGTATTAGTTCAACTACTGCATAGATATTTCTATTCAAAGGTTATGGGAATTGTGTTTTCTTTTTGGTTGAATACCCTATTTCCCCTGACTTTTTCAATGGGTTCCTCTCTTTTTCTATAGAATAGACCTGAAGATAGATCAACAGGGACAAAAGGCCAGGGTATCTCAGGGGTACTTCACCACACTTTTTCTTCAACAAATGGCGGAGAATGCAATATTCTATCAAAATGCACTAGAGAGAGACCATGTTATTATATTATATTGTTATTCCTATAGCACTCTCCTATCCCTTGAGAGGCCCAAAGCACATACCTTGTAGAAACAATGCTTTGTTTTATTTTCTTAATGCTTTGAGTGCCTTCATAACATCAGGCACTGTTTAGTCACAAACTGAAAAAAACATGTATTCTGTTATGTGCTCTAGCAATGATTCTAATTAATGCCCCAGTCCTTCAAAGTCTGTCTGCTTTCCTGATCCCGGGTAGTTGCTACCTTAATCTAAGGGAATTGTAGGTGCTGCATACCCTGTTGTACTTATTATTTGGCTTTTAATTTCCACGTAGGTTGTTTTGGGGTTTATTGGAGGTACTCTAAGACATCCAGACTTCCTCCCTAAGTTTGCACCACCAAAGGGTAGCCCCCGTTATCTCTGTGCACATTATTCTCCCTGCAGTCGATGTGGTTCAAACTGTATATGTGCAGACCACCCCATAGATGGCAGGTTTTGGCTTGAGCAGCAGCATCCACCCTCACAATTCTGTCCTGCACCCACGTGCAAGCACAGTTACAAGCATGTGTATGACACCGCTGCAGCAGTTTCAGCCACATATTGAAACACTTCAATTAAAGGCCAGAATGCCCTCACACACTTCAGTCCTTCAATTAGAATTGAATGTTTATTAAACCTATATTTCACTCATTTTCTCTTCAAATTCAAGCAATGGCACAGCAGTAAAAATTATTAAGTGCATAAATCTGGTCCTGAGGCATGGCATCAAAAAATATCCCCAATTCGGTGCAGACTCTACTCCATCTATGGCACTCCACGGAGTAGCATGCCACACCTCTGCAAATGCGTTTTGGTGCTTCCTTAACCGCTTCCGTGCTCATGACGAGCTTAGCTCATCATGAGGCACGGTGGCCGTGTGCTCATGATGAGCTGAGCTCATCATGAAACTTGCAGCGCTCACACACGCGGCTAATTCTCCCGCAGTGCTGAGCATTCTAAAAAATGGGCGTGGTCAGCTCGTCATGAGCACAGCACCACCGTGCAGCTTGATGAGCCGAGCTCGCCACGAGCACCGCAGCGCTGCGCGTGCCCTCCACCCACCCAGCGCCGCAGGGAAATTAGCCCCGTGGCGAAGGTGTTAAGAGTATGAAGCACTATATAAATACAATAGTACAGCACTGTGAGGGCAGAATGATGTTAATACAGAGCTAGGCAAGTCTCTGTTGACATAACCTATTCTTTTTTCGTCTAAATGTACAGACTTTACTTAGACCTACATTGATTGGAATTTTGAGTTGTGCATCAGTTACAGCATTTCACAATTTTCTCCAGGCAGATTTCACCAGAAGAAGCTTGCGAAAATCTATCAGGATAAAAAGCTTAGACATAAATGTAAAACATGCAATAATCAATGAGGTGGAGAACTCAGGAGTAGTTACTTATATTATCCATTCAATGTCCCGCATCAGGGAAACAGCAATTAATGTGTGCACTTAGTAAGCACCTGAATTCTACATAACTTAGAACCATGGCCTTAGTCTCCAATCTATATTGTGCTTCTATCATAATATCCACATAGGTACATAGCTTACAATATATTATTTTCAGATTATGGTCACCAATACCCCTAGTTTGCCCATTTTAATACCTGTTTTAATTTCAAGGTCTCCAATATCCCAGATAATGTTTGTCCAGTCTAGACTATACCATCTTTATCTGCGTTTGTTACACCTGCTTTTACCTTCACCCTTAATACCTGTTTTAATCTGGCTTTTACACTAGGGATGTAAGATATGGGCTGCCAAAATTCCTTTAAAGAAGTCAGACTTACACAACTAGTGGAGAAGCTAACTATAGGCTCATCTTTCTTTTGCTAGCAGTTATTAAAGTTGGCAAGAGGTTCTGGCTCACTGGCTTTCTAAACATCTTGAAAAGGATGAGTTACTAGCTAAATGAGATTAAAACCTTATTTAGATACTGAGACAGTCCCTGTGGCTGTATTGGATGGCATCAGACAAGAACAATGATGGTGTTTCCATTTACCTCAACCTGCTGTTGAAGTTGCTTTCCTACTTCTACCGACAAAAGAGGATTTTGTAAGAGAAACCTTATTTTTATTATGTGCCACTTGAGAGCAGGTGTTGTTAATGCTATCTTCATTTCTCGGTTGAACTACGCCAATGCTTGCTATATTGGCCATCCTAGTTCAGCTATTTCCAAGCTTCAATGAGTTGTCATGAATTTCCGGAAATGTGATAACTTTTTTGAACCTCAACATAAACTCACTGGTTTCTAGTTTCTAGCTGCATCTATAATAAGGTGCTCTGCTTTTCCCACAGATCCTATCATGAAACAGGCCCCATAAAGCTTATGTGTTTGCTTCCATGTCTCAGTGATCCCTTCATTTTGGATCTTCCCTTCTGCTATCAGTCTCCCGATTTAGAAAAGTTTGGTAGGGTCCGGGGAATTTAAAGGGCATATTCTCTCTCTTTTGTTGCTTCCACCATTTGCAATGCACTTCGTTTTATTGTGCAAAAAATAGAGAAATGCTCCTAAAATTCATTTATTTAATTATCTTCATATTTTTTCGGATGTTGTTAGTGAGTTCCTAAAGTACACAAAAAGTGATGGATGGAAGTTTTGATTTAATCTCAGCCACTGGTAATTATCTGGGGCCGCATCCCAGTTCATTGGTATTTTGCTTACCATGCTGCAACCTCAGCTTGGACCCAGCCATATGTATATCAGTCTTGACCTTGCTCCAGTGGGAACAATCCAACCCGAACTGCCGAGCCAGGTGCTCCCTGAACCGAAACACAAGCAATCCAGGATCGTTTTACCCTTGTTATGGGCTCATCATCCAGCTACTGCTTGGTTCCAGTGACACAGCATGCATGGGACTCACGTCTGGGCATGACCGTCCTACTTAGGGCAACATAGTAAAGTATCCATGTTGTAAATGTCTTCAGTGCAAAGATGCCCTAGGGCATTTGTTGTACATTAAAAGTAACAACTGAACTCATATCTCGTATGCACAGATTTTAAACATATTTAGTGGGTTACCGAAGGTAATATATCTCAAAAGAAATTGAGCAGAAAGGAAGGGTTATGGCTCTTGTCCTTTGAGGATGGAGCATTGTCAGCTGAGAGATAGCACAGTTGTCTGATGCCTAAACTATGAGTAGACTGGGATATAGTTCAGGTATGTGAAGCCTAAACATAACATTGATGTCAAAACAGAGGTTAACTTTTGGCACCTAAAGCAAACCCTTTTATGATCAGTTTCTTATATTGTATTTTTCCAGACAGAGTGTAGAATTTACTTTAACAAATGCTTTGTGTGGTTTTTGTCTTTGATGATGTTGATGATGTCTATGTGGATCCAGAACACCTGCACTTCCCTTATGTAAGTATTCCATTGCTATGTCCTACCACTTCGAACATGTGCAGTTTTAGCAGCTAAAAGCTTGTGATACCTTATTCTGTTGTCAAACTATGTCTAGGCCTGTCATAGGCGCACCACTCTGATATTCTGTTATTGTGTTTAATAGGTTACCTATGTAAATGCATTGCACAATGAAAGCACAACTTTGCACACTATTTGTTGCTCTGTTACAATGACAAACTGGTTACCATGTTGTCTGCTTGGTGTCTCTCATGTGCCCTATTCGATGTTGTCCCTTTCTCTACCCAGGCCAGGTCAATTGCTATAGTTAGTACAGACATTTAGGACCAGCCATTAAAAATAATATAGTAATTATTTTCAAAGGTGTTTTGAAGAAATTCATAAAAAATGCAACATGTTATAATGCAGACTGCCCTTTCAGGAATTAAAAATAGCATTTATATTTTAGTGGATGTGACACTTTATGTGCTGGGGGCTTCTGAACAGAATTAAAAGTGTGATTGTCAGTATAACATATGCTACTAACACACACTATTTCTGTTTCTGTTAGAGTTACTTTTTTGCAGATCATTGCCCATCTGCCACACATTTTATGTGTTCTGGAGCTTGAAGGAATACTTGTATCTTTTGCATGCCAGAAAATCCTTTGTTGCAATGTTATTTTAAGGCAACTTTTTTGCCTGTTCTTTAGAACTGGTGGCTTCATGCATGTATGTAGCACAGTCATTTCATATGAGAACTGTTCAATGTGGGGTTCTAACAACAATTATTATTTTTATTTAATTGTGCAAAATCCTGGCACAGTAATTAAAATGTGGTAATATTGCCAACTAATTGACATTCACTAATTCAATCTCAGGAGAATGGAGGCTGGATTAGGAAACAGACTTGTGGCTTGCCCGCCACATATCCCGTAATCAGGTGCTTTAAACAAGAAAGCTCAATAGTTCAAGACAAGCACAAGTGAGCGTAAACAAGCATATGTTGCAACATCCTAAAAGGCAGACTAAAAAACAGCGCTTTGGTCAACAGTCAGTAGGACCAAGTAAGGCTTGGGTCTATTTGCTACCTGGCCTAGACCACTCTAATTTAATAAACAACAACAGGATGGCCAGATAGATTCGTACATTAAATTGTCACCACATGTAGCTAATAATCCTAAGTGGGCAAACTTTTCATTTAGTACTTTTTAACTTATTTCATAGTTTTTTCAGAAAACGTTTAAATATATCCAGACAAAAAACATACACAAATAGTGACATTTACAGATAACATTGTGGTACAAATAAACTTTTTACAAACAATATAAATGAAAAACATTCATATAAACACCATATATAAACAAAGGGAATGAAGGGATGCCTCTAATCATTCAATTCATGGGGCACCAGTCCTAATAACATGAAAACAAACAAGCAACCGTTTACTCTTTTCTACAGGTCTGCTTGTTTGACTATGCTGGAACTTCTTAATTACAAGGGTCTATTAACAGGGGAACTTTGTCCTAAATTACAGTCCTGTAACACCCTTCCTAAATCCTGTTCCAGCACCCTGTGAATGTCACTATTTGTGTATGTTTTTTGTCTGGATATATTTAAACGTTTTCTGAAAAAACTATGAAATAAGTAAAAAAGTACTAAATGAAAAGTTTGCCCACTTAGGATTATTGGCTACGTGTGGTGAGAATTTAATGTACTAATCTATCTGGCCATCCTGTTGTTGTTGGTCAACAGTCAAGCAGGGGTGTCTTTCTGAAAATGGAATTAAAAACGTATATTTAATGAGCTCATTGTCATTTCATAAAAGGTACTGTTGACGAATTGCCAAACCGCGTCCTCGCCTTGAACTAACTTTCCGAAAACTGGGTTTATCTTGTACTTTAATCTGTGGAAACTGTTTTGTCAACATTGTCAAACCCACTAAAACATGTTTGTTGTAATAGTATTGGGTTAGGCCAATACATTCAAACGGCACAGTTTATAACTCTGTTTTCATGTATTTGATCTAAGAAAAGTTACACCCCATTGTTCAAAGTGTTAGCTTTGGTTGGCTAGTTAGCCCCTCCCATATTTCTGGTCTAGTTGCGCCCCCAAAGGATGCTGAGTTACGTTACCTCACATTTATAACTCTTTTTTTTTCATCTTTCTGAATCAAAGTAGGGTTGTGGGTGCAATTCCATTAGAAGGTTACATATAATTTTTTGGCTTCTAATCCTCTGATTTCATAAAGCCAAATAACTCATACCATGAAAGACAGAAACATTGCTTGGGGTCTATAAATGCAGCACCTCGTATTAAAAAACTTATGAACTATAGTACAAAGTACATTTTCCTTCCAGATGCTTCAGCCAGAAGCACGGATCAAAATCAAACACGTACCAATGATCTGTACAAGGACATGCCCTTTTAGGATTCAATTGTGTGGGTTTAATGGACTGATGATGTCAAATCCTTCCGAAATAAAATTAATTTCCAGGAAGTGCGAACGTTTAGTCTCAAATAATATGCTGGGATCAAGGAAAGTGAGAATGGAAAAATGTGTGAATTGCTGAGTGGGAAAAACACTAAATAATTTTGCGTTGTTTACAGTGATGCAAATGAACTGGAACCTTTATATCTGGACGCCCTCGTGAGATTAAACACTTCATTTAGTCTCTTATGAGAACAATAAACAGGAAGGTCATTATGTTTTGTTTTTCTCATTACATGTTTCTGTAGATAATTACTATGCCCAAAAAAATCCATTACACATACCTCTTTCTGATATTGTAAGCGGTCAAGTGGCAGGCGTCAGAGTGTTCCAGGAGGCCTTCTTTTCCAGATGTCAAGAAAGGCCTGTAATTCACGGACGTGACCTTCACATCCTCTCTCCTTAAGGTCAAGATCATCTTTTTATAAAATAATTATAAGAGAGCGACTTGAGGAGGCCCTTGACAAAGAACGAAGGATTCTGTAATTGTAGATATGGACTGAAAGTTAGAGCAGTGTTTAGCAAAATAATTATGAGTCAGTCTCCCTTTCTGCAACTAATTGTTTTTTTAGACCACAAGGTTTGCGTCCTCGGTGTTATATTGTTGACGGTCTAGTAGTTGGGGTGGGAGGAGCTAGGTGGGCTGAGGGGAAGAGGTGGGGTCAGGAACAGGAAAGGGCAGTTAGTGTAGGGACGGGGACCGAGCACCAGTGTAATAAAGAGCTCGTGCAGTAGTAAGTCATTGTCCCGTGCATTTGTGGGTTGGGACACGACAGCTGGCGACGAGGGTGGGATCAGAAAGGAACCCACCCAAGAACGCCCCGTCCCGCAGCGTGGAGTGAGCTCCGCTGCAACGAAGCCCCGTGGCGCCAGTGACGAGCCCCCAGGAGTGGCCAGATCTCCCCTCGCAAGGTGAAGAGGGTCGAGGAAAGAAACGACGATCCAGCGGACGAGCGCTGACGTGCCCTGGAAAAAGCGCTAAGTTGAAGCGCCTGAAAGAGGCAGAAGAAAAGCGCGCCTGAAAGCGGCAGAGGAAAAGCGCCAAAACGCCGACCGCTGAGAGCGCGGAGGAGCCTGCAGCGCGCTATTCCCGGCGGGAGCCGGAGACGCCCTGACATTGCCCAGGTGAGCCTGCACTGCCGCGACGGCGGGAAAAGGCGAAGAAAAGCCCCACACACGCGCGACCCGCCCGAAGCCAGCGCTTCATCAGCCAGAGGCAGCCGAGTCCAATCAGGCAGCAGGCAATGCGCGAGACCAGCGCTGAACAAGCAGTCCTCACCTGAACGCGCTGTGAGAGCGGAGGTCGGCCCAGCTCCGCTGTGAGCTCTCTAATACTGAATGTGTGTGCCAAGAGAGGGAGAGAAACCTCGTGTTGGGCCAGAGGAGGCGGCCATTACAAGGTCAGGCAGCTTTGGGGACAAGCCCTGTGAAAACTGAGGGCGGCCATCTTTGAGCCAGGCAGACTCTTCAAACAAGCCCTGGCAGCCCCAAAAGACACCGACAAGCGCCAACAAATAGTGAACAGTGCTCGTGGAGCACAGCAGCAAGCAGCAACAAACAAGCATTGGCAAGGAACAGCAGCAAGGCGCAACAAACAAACATTGGCATCTACAAAGTTTACCGAAAACGCCAGAAGTGAAGGGAGCGGACGCCCGCCCTACAACCAGAGTCAAGCGTCAGGATTGAATCCACCTCTTCAGGATGTCCAACAATCGCGCGACAGACGCACAGGATGCTCCCGCGGGAAAGGAAATCAAGGGCACGCATCTGCGAGCGCCAGAGCCCCTAACAGTCACGACAGGGAGCAGCATGGGCCTCAAGTGGCAGGAATGGTTGGAGGACTTCGAGGACTATGTCAAGGGCTCCAGGATCGAGTCAGACGAGGACAAAATAATAACCCTTCGCAATCTAGGAGGGCGCGAGATCAGCAAGATAGTGCGAGAGATCCCAACCGCTGATGGCGGCACCTATATTAAGGTTAAGGACATATTGAACAACCGCTTCCTGCACAAACGAAACGTTGATTATGAGAGACACAAGTTTCACCAGCAGCACCAGGACAAGGATGAGCCACTAACGTCTTTCATACACCGGCTAAGGCGTCAGTCCCAATACTGCGACTTCACAAACTTCTCCCCAGATGCGGCCATCAAGTCTCAAATTATCTCGGGATGCCATTCAGAGTCGCTGAGACGAAGACTACTAAGGAAACCACAAGCGTTGGCAGAAATCGAGGAGAACTCACGAATATATGATCAAGCTGAAGAAAACGCAGCGGAAATCGAAATTAAACCCAGCACTAGCCGAGAACATGCCAACCGCGTCTCTGACCGACGACACGGCCGACAGGCTTACCGAGGCAACCCACGTGACCGATCACGCCGATCCAAATTCTCACCCAGACGCCGGACAGATTACCGGCCCAGAGACTCAGAGAGGAGAGACCGACGACCCGAACGCACAAGACGGTGCTACAGGTGCGGGTATGATTACCCCCACATTGACTCGTGCCCTGCCATGGGCCAACGCTGTCGAAAATGCGGACGATCCAATCACTTTGAGATCATGTGTAGCGAGTATCACCGAGAACAACGTAGCGGTACTGATCGACGCACCAGCCAGCCAAGATCTTCAAGGACAGAAACCAAGCGGCACCACGCCAGAGCCGTTCAGGATGAACCTGCTCACTCCCCAGCGTCGTCTCACTCCAGTCGTGAGTCCAGACGGTCCAGATGGGATCGCCGGTCCCCCTCGAGAGAATCCAGATCCTCCTCCTCCAGGCGATCGGGCTACACCACCGAGTATGTCAACATCGCTGACAACGACCAACTCAAACGCTACCCCCGGCTCGACATCATGGTGGGCAATCATGCAGCGAAGTTCGTCATGGACAGCGGTGCCTCTCTCAATTACATCTCTGTTGCTGAACACGAGCGCATGGTTCCCAAGCCTCACCTGCGCTTTGCACCCGTTCGAGTATACACATGGATGGCGAGGAAACCACTCCCGTGCCTGGGGAAGTTCGACACCACCCTCACACACGGCGACATCACCATTCCCGCCGTCATCCACGTCATCAAGGGACCCGATGCCGACTGCCTGCTAAGTCTTCCGACTGCGGAGCGCCTGCGCCTTGTTCACATTCTTTTCAACATAAACGACAGCTCCAACTACGTTGTGAAGTACCCAGCCCTCTTCAAGGGCCTGGGCAAACTAAAAGGCCGACAAGTACACCTGCATATCAACGAGCGAGTCAAGCCCATTGCTCAGCATCCACGGCGAGTGCCGTTTCACCTGCAATCCGCGGTGGCTCAAGAGCTGCAAGACCTTCTGGATGCCGACATCATAGAACGCACCGAAGGACCCACTCCCTGGGTGTCCCCGGTAGTTGTCGTGCCAAAAAAAGGGACCCCCGAGAAAGTCCGTCTATGTGTAGACATGCGCCTCCCAAACACAGCAATCGAAAGGGAGAGACACCCCGGCCCACACCTGAGCGATATGATTACAGCCCTCAATGGAGCCACGGTCTTTTCCAAGCTAGACCTCAACAAGGGCTATCACCAGCTCGAGCTAGATGACAACTCTCGCTCCATCACCACGTTCGCCACACACCTCGGCCTCTTCCGATACAAACGCCTCAGTTTTGGTGTGTCCTCAGCAGCTGAAATTTTCCAAGAGACAATTCGACTTCTCATCCACCACATTCCAAATTCACTCAACTACAGCGATGACATTCTGGTGTATGGCGCCAACCTCCGAGAACACGACATCGCCCTTGACCGCGTCTGCAGGGCTCTGCTAGACGCAAACCTGACCCTCAATAAAGATAAGTGCGAGTTTCATCAATCGACACTGAAGTTCTTTGGACACATTTTCTCATCCAGCGGCATGAAACCAGATCCCGACAAGGTGGCGGTGCTCAACAACACCAAGAGTCCTGAAGATGTAAACGATCTACGCTCCTTCCTGGGGATGGCAAGCTATTGTGCTCGCTACATCCGCGACTACGCCACAATAAGTCATCCTCTGAGGCTCCTCACGAAATCCAACCAGCCATTTGAGTGGACCTCAGACTGCGAGCGTGCCTTCAGAGACATCAAACGGGCGGTTGAGTCGTCTGACTGTTTGTCCTACTTCAACCCCAAACGCAAAACAGAGATCACCATAGACGCCAGTCCCGTAGGCCTGGGTGCGATCCTGGCTCAATATGACGACGAATCTGACCAACGGAGGATAATCGCCTACGCCAGCCGCAGCCTCACGGACCCGGAAAGGAAGTACTCTCAGCCTGAGAAGGAGAGCCTGGCGGTCGTATGGGCGTGTGAGCACTTCCACATCTTCATCTATGGGAAGCACTTCACGCTCATTACTGACCATCAGGCACTCGTGACAATATACGGTAACCCGAAGAGCAAGATGCCCCCCCAGGATTGAGCGGTGGGGCCTCCGGCTGCAGGAATACACCTTTACAATCATTCACAAACCGGGGAAGGGTGACAACCCTGCTGATTACATGTCTCGCCACCCCCGAGACTCTCCAGCACCGACTTCATCCATAGCAGAAGAATACATCCACTTCGTCTCAAACCATGCTCGCCCCCCAGCCATTCCGATGGACACCATCCGCGAAGCAACCAACAAAGACGCCGTTCTGCAGATCGTGATGAAGCGAATACTGTCCAACAGGTGGAGACATCATCCGCAAGATGACGAAGAAAACCCCGATGTCAGAAATGAACTCCAAGCGTTCCGACACGTTGCTGATGAACTTTCAATCACTGAAGATGGCCTTCTCCTAAGAGACCACCGGATAGTCATCCCGGCCACCCTCAGACAAGGCGTAGTTGATCTAGCTCACGAAGGTCATCGTGGGGTCGTCTCCACCAAGAGAGCGCTCCGAGAGCGCGTCTGGTTTCCTGCGCTAGACCAGATAGTCGAAGCCACTCTGAAGGACTGTCATCCCTGTCAGCTAACTGGTCCCAGCACGCCGCCGGCACCGCTCCAAATGACCCCACTACCTGACGGTGTATGGCAAGAAGTTGCAATGGATTTCTACGGGCCCCTGCAGTCAGGGAAATATGTGATCGCCATTGTAGATGAATATTCACGGTTTCCAGTGGCTCAATTCATCCCGTCCACCAATGCCGCCTGTACCCTTAAAGTGCTGGAGGAAGTCTTCGCAACCTGGGGTGTTCCCAGAATCATCAAAACGGACAATGGGCCCCCATTCAACGGGCACGAATTCAGTGACTTCGCGAAACAGATGGACTTCCAACACCGCAGGGTCACCCCGCTCTGGCCACAAGCCAATGGACCTGTCGAACGTTTCATGTCCACCATCAAGAAAACCTTCCAACGGGCCACTGCCGAAAAAAGGGACCTGCAAGCAGCACTGAATGAAGTCCTCTGTGCCTACCGAACCACCCCCCACTCCACGACGGGTGTCTGCCCTGCCACTCTCATGCTCGGGAGGACACCAAGAACTCGGATCCCAACCTGGGAAGGTGCACTGAAGAAGCCCCTCTCAGACCATCAGATCGAAGACATGGTTGCAACAGATCGATATCACAAGGAGAAGATGAAGGAACATGCTGATCTCAAACGGAGAGCCCGATCCAATTCCCTCAAGGAGGGCGACAGAGTCCTTGTCAAACAAGAACAGCGCCAGAAAACTGACTGCCGTTTCAGAAACGAACCTCTTACAGTAGTGCAGCAGAAGGGCACAATGGTGACTGCGGAGTCAGAGAACAGGCGGGTCACTCGGAACGCATCCCACTTTAAGAAATGCCCTCCTGAGAAGCGTGACTGCACGCCCCCTGCCTCCGTGCCGGAGAATGCTGAGCACCCCGAGGCAAGCACACCTGACTCGGCACCCCGCCTGGAACCAGACCCCGTGGTCGAGACCGCTGTGACCACCTCGGGTCGCCCACGACGCCAGGTACAGCCTCCAAAGAGACTGATTGTTGAAATGGACTAATTTCACTTTGCTGTTTTGTTAAGAAGGGGGGAGATGTTATATTGTTGACGGTCTAGTAGTTGGGGTGGGAGGAGCTAGGTGGGCTGAGGGGAAGAGGTGGGGTCAGGAACAGGAAAGGGCAGTTAGTGTAGGGACGGGGACCGAGCACCAGTGTAATAAAGAGCTCGTGCAGTAGTAAGTCATTGTCCCGTGCATTTGTGGGTTGGGACACGACACTCGGTAAGCACCTTTCTTCTGTGCTCAGGAGCAGTGCGATGAATGCATCAGATACCCAACACACACACACACAAATGTAGACATTCATTTTTATTTTTACAAGTACACAGAGCCACACAGATCACACAGGAAACCATACATTTTCAAAAACACAAACGTATACACAAAGTAGGCACTCAGGAATGCACGTCCTACGTAGTATGTTGTATTTGAACATTCTGAGTGGCACATGGCTTAACAAGCTTAACCAGCCTTTGCAGACATGTGGCAAGCAGCCACCCAACCCGGTGCATGACTAAGAGATCAAAAGTAACAACACGTTCTCTACCTTGCACTGAGAATCTGGCCTAAGAACAAATTTGACGTCATGTAACTCCGGCGTGGGATTCTGGCCACCAAAATGGAACCGTGACAGGACCACCGTCGAAGCAATGCATATCTCAACATAAAACACAGTGCTGCAACGTAACACGCATATAACGCACTGCACAAAGGCTACACAGCTGAAAGGTAGCATGATCAAGCAGTACATAATAGATACGCAATAAAGGGCACATCATACCACATATGACACCAGCAGCCCATTGCATGTGGCATATGTTGACTGGATTGAGCATCCCCTTGCATGACAACATCTAGGTGCACCATGACACATTCTAAATGAGAAGGCCTTGGATAACATGTAAAATGCATAGCAAATGCTTTTGCTTTACAAAAAAACACATTCCAACATGGATAGAGTGTGTGTACGTTCACACAAAGTTGCCATCTTGGAATGATGTTTCTTTTAAAAAGCATTTCAAGCCCGGCACTGTGCTTGCATGTGAATTCACTGATAACAACTAATATAATAAGATGAAAAAAACGTATGTATTGCAAGGAACCCATCGAAAGAATGTTAGAGTCATAAGTCCAACTATTGTAATAACAACCACTTTAGTCCTAGTCACTGGAGCTTTTGAGGAAGCCAAGGAAACCCCAAACAAAGTAGATTCTAGAAATGTAAATCTTCTCTTTCCAAAGATGAGTCTCTTCAAACCCTGTGTGCTCCCAAATAGATGCAGTAATATATTCATTCCAGTACGGCGGAAAAATGACTGGAGGTTGTGTGCTAATGCCGCAACACACATGGAAAACTAAGGTGCAAGTACCGTACACCCTGAGTCCACATTATCAAGGGTGCACTTGCACATAGGACAATTAAAAATAAATAAACAAGTGTTCACTTGTCAGACACCACCTTAATTCCAAGCAGAAGGTAATAGAAAGCAAAATAGAAGAAGTATTTACTAATGCTATAGGTTTTACCTTGCTTTCTCCCCAAAACCCAGCCACTATCCCCAGAGCCGGACTGGCTACCGGGCGTTTTGGCATGCTGCTGAGCTGGGGGCTGATGTCACTGCGGTGGGGGCTAGTTTCGTTGATGGAGACTTTGTATGCTTCGAAATAAACAAAGCAAAACGAATTTCGTTCAGCACACGCAGGTCCCCATCAACGAAATCAGCCCCCAGTAGCCAGTCCGGCCCTGACTATATCTGTCCTAGTTTTTGTAGAGAGATTTGACTATGCAACTACACGTTCCACTCACTTGCACCAGTTCCTCTAGTCTCACAACTTGCTTCAACGATAGTATTCTAAATTATTTACATTTGTGCCTTGACCGTCTCCTAATAATACAACACAATCTGTGGACTATATACCAGGAATTTCCACGCTTAAGCCAGGACCAGCATATGTTGGGGTAGCCGCTGTCATGCCATGCACAGCAACAGCATGCCAACAATTTTAGCCATAATGCAGGGTCAGAATTTTAGCATATGTGGATGCCAGGGATGCCACAACATGACAAAAATGAGCACCATTGTGAGCTGAATGGCCACTATATGAGAAGATTTACCACCATACTGCAAGAATCCTCACTGTGAATCGATGGCCACACTATTCTAGGGAATACCGTCAATGTGTTAGGGTAAATGGTTTACTGTGGGTTGATGACAGTTTTACATAGATGCAAATAATATGTCAGGGATGACCATCATTCTGTCATGAGCCTCATCATCACCATGGGGTAGACACCTTAAAACATTGGAAGGCTACAATATTGCATGAATTATCAGCACTATGCAACGGCCAGCATTTTACCAGGATTGGGCCACGTGCCATGACTACCCTACAAGTTGCCAGGAGTTGCAAACATTGAGAGAGAGCCACTATCTTTCCATGAACGGCTGAAATATATTATGAGTTACTAACATTATGAAGGGAGAAGATATATAGCAGGTGTGGACACCAATGATGTTTACTATATGTCAATAATTGCCATTCGCAATAGATGCACTCTTTATGGTATGAATTACTAAGAATCTGTAAGAATTATTATTGTGCAATGGATGCCCACAATATTCTAGGATTTGTCGCCATCGTAAATGGTAGACCATGGGTGGTACCACTGTTCCATGGAGCGGGATAATATGTTAGGAACGAATACTATTCATTCAGGGCCATCATCATCAGGGCAAGCCACCATCATATCATGGATGTCCGCAATTTGCAATGAATTACCACAATGAGCAATATGCCATGGATACCTACAATTTGCAGAGAGTACCACTATTAAGTTAGGGCCAGAAATCTATAGAGTGTGAATGGGCTTGTCATGGTTGCACACAAGGTGGCAAGAATTACCACCCACAATTGTACAGCTGTCAACATCTTACCAGGAGTGGGCATCATCCTATAGTTTCCCACAAGTTGCCTTGAATTATCACCACCATGCTATGGCATTAATTTTGCCAAGGGTGGACAGTAGGCATCTCCCAAGGATCTCCACAACTTGCCAAGAATTACAACCAGTCAACATTTTTGCCGCGTTGGACAGTGGGCACAATACCCAAGCATGCACATCTTCTCACAGATACAGATACACAATCAAGCACATAGGCACAATCATGCCAATGGGGCAAGCAGAACTGCCTGGGCTAAGGGGAACAGAAACAAGTTCATGTGGTGTGGACTATCAGCAGTGGGGCCGCATGTAACAGGGTTTTAGTTGTGGGGGGTTTTAGTTCTGCCCTTGGGAGAAGTTCTGATAGAGCTTCCCCTCAGCAGAGAAGATGTATTTTCTTAGTCTGACCTACATACAATTCATTAAAATTGTGCATATTCATTATCTCTCGTCTTTGCTTCAGTGACAGGACTGGGTGGGTCAATAGTAGTTGTACATTTTTTTTGTTGTTGTCCATATTTGTTTTAAATTTAGACGACCTGGGAGGTCTCAACTGATATTTGTTTTTGTAAGTCTTAACAAGATAGGCTCTGGTTCCAATGATGTCTGGGTAGCTTTTTCATTGCCATGCTTGTTACAAAGACTCGGGGTCCAATTTGCAAAAGGGGCACACTGTACAATTATCATAAGTTATATTTACATGTGTGTAGGAGAGTGAGTTTTCTCTTGCAGTAAACCCCCCACACTTTTGCCTTACTTGTGATGCACTTTGACTTGATGTGCCCTGGATCCCTACCAATCAGGTGCCCAAGGCATGTGTTCTTTCGTACAATGGGTACAAAGGGCACTGTGACCAGAGATGGCCTCTAAGCACTGCAGCCCATATTGTGCCACCCCTAGAGGCCCTGTTCCTCAATACCCTAACACTGGCATTGCAGTCTGCATGTTTTGGTGTAGAGAAAAGTGAAGAGTTGACATGCAACCCACTGTCTAGGGAAGTCACCCTTCCAGCAGGGTGCACTAGCCCTCTGGTGTGGGTACAGTGGCATGAGCCCTGTACCCCTACAGTGTCTAAGTCCATTCTTGGACATTGTAAGTGTAGTAAAGCCATAAAGAGTATATGGTCTGGGAGTTGGTCACTGAGAACTCCACAGTTCCATAATGGCTTTAAGAAAACCTGGGAAGTTTGGTAGCAAACTTCCCAGTCAAATAAACCGATACTGATGCCAAAGTGGGATTTAATGTAAAATGCACTCAGAAGGGCATCTAAGAGATGCCCCCTGAAAAGTGACCAACCCTGGTGTGGTTCCTAAATGGCTGCCTGCCATTTGCCACCACCAGACAGATTTCTGAACCCTTGGGTAGAGAGTCTCCACTCTCTGGGTCCAGAAATGAAGCCCATCCTGGGCAGAGGTGTCCTGCCTCCCACCCCATGATGGGCTGGGATCTGCCACCTTTGTAAGCTGTCCCTGCCTTTTGTTGCCCCAGCAGCTGACTCCCACCGGTTCTGCCCCCCACTTTGGGATGGAGAATCGTCAGGAAAACCAAGTTAGGAGGAGAGATGTATCCACATTTGCCAACCCCACCCCTCAGGTGGGGGCGGCTAGGTGAAGCACACATCTCAGTCCCCGCCATCTTGAAGACGAGGGGACCCGGACAATTAGAGTGAGGCTCATGCCCCCCTCCCACTGGAGGGTGGCATAATAGTGGGTGAACTCATTCCAAGGAAGGGAACTATTGGTCCAGACGTGCACACCCCTGTAATGCCCCTAAATCTAGTACTTAGGAGGACCCTGAACCTTGTCTCCCTAGATTCCTGAAACCTACTATGAACAAGGATGGAAGAAGTCGTACAGCAGACATGACTGTGGTAAAGAACTGACTTGCCCCAGCCCTACCGGGCCGTTTGCAGTTTCTGGAGATTATGCGCTAAAAGTTGACTTGTCCTGCCTCCAGTGACCTCCAAAACCCCTGGGAGGACTAACTGCCTTCAACAAAGACTGGCTGTCCTACGGACAGCAGCTCTGTTCAAAGAAACTCCAAAGACAGGCTCTGAGCCTGCTGAGGACGAAGCAACACAACTCCTGGAATCACCACTGCACCCGTAGCTTGCGGCCAGAGTCCAAGTGGCCCACAGGTCCCAGCGACGCCCCCCAGCACACCAGAGTCCGAGGCCACTGTGGGTTGATCCCTCAAGGACTCCTCGACATTCATTGCAGCCTTTGCAGGAGACTCTCTCCCAACCACGAGTGGCCCGGTAAGGTGAAATCCTACCTCAAAAGGCACCCCTGCATCTGGCTGCCCTGTGCCCAGGAGAAGAAGACTTGAAGTGCACCTTCATCCCGGGCCCCCCAATGTACCTGTCCAGCTGTTGTTTCCTTACCTTAACCCTGGGAGCTTGGCTCCCATAACCAAGTGGCCTGCCCATGAGCAGCCCCCAACCGAAGTGCCCCCTAGCCCCATTGACTAACATTGGATCTCTGCACTCTGCTCCCGGCCACCCTAGTGCCGCTGGGCATGCGATTTGAGTGCCTAACTGGACCTTGACCCCAAAAACCATACTGGCAGGTTGTTTACTTACCTGTAAACCATTAACACTTTTTTCCACCATTGATACCAATGTTATGATTTTTGTCTAAAAAATTTCTTTGTTGTTGTTGTATGAAAGAAAAGTAACTATTATGCAAATTTGAAAAAAGCCTTACTTCCCGTGTATTGTAGGAACCATGATGTGCTATCTAGGCATACAACCCCAAGTAGTCAATGTAATCCAGAAGTACCGTAAAAATTATTAAATGTAATTTAAACTGTTTTAAAAACATATACAAACCTGTAACTATTACAAATCCATTCACAATTGCATTAGCTTGTAAAGTTTTACAATTGCAAATACATTTTTCCTACCTGTACCAAGTCCTGCTTGGTTCTAGAAATAAAACATAAGTATACCATGTTTATACTTACCCAATTGGTCTGTATTCTGTCTCTGAGTGTGTGAAATCAGTCCTGGATTGAGTGAATTCAATAAACGCTTAACAGACCCTCCTGTTGAGCCTAACTGCTCGCCCACACAACCACAAAGAGAGCTGTTAGTAGTTATCTAATTTAGCTTCTACTATACCTCTGGGGACTACCTGGACTCTGTGCACACTATACCTTACTTTGTGTTTTTAACTTCTGCCTCATATTTGAATTCACAAAACTAGCCAAAACAATAAGAGAGAACTTCACATTGTCTTCATAAGAAAAATGCTATTTAAAAAAAAAGACACTTATGATAATGGAAGTGCAGTAGGAGTAGGTTACACCATGCATAACTTTCAACTATATTCAATTTACAACAGCAAAAGATGATAAGTTTCAATGAGCTGTAAACCTACTTGTTTAATGTTAATCACCAGCCTTTAGAATAATGAATTTATTTCAACAATTCCCTTGGCAATTCCCCCCCCAAAAAAACACAGCCATTTACAGGATTAAACATCTTAAAGCAAGATACCAGAAAAAGAAAAGAAAAGAAGGAGAAGGGAAAAAAGCAGCAGTACAACTGTCTGAAAAGAGATCGACCCACCAGTCATGCAGTACACAGATCAGCTGTTAGCAAAGAGTGTCGCATCAAAGCTTACGAGAAACCAATCTTGTGGAGTATGTATTTTATTTTTTTGCAGAGCCATGCCAATGCTCGTTTCGCACTAGCTGGCTCATATAACACTGACTATGTCCGTCAAAGGGCGAATAAAGTGCACTTCTAGCTTTCATTAAATTTCCTTTATGAGTGTTGTTTTCCAAACAGTCCTGCTTGCCTTGCGAATATTTGTTTTGATTATGGCTGGAACATAAAGTCTGACTTTGACTTCATAGTTTTGAATTATTTTCATACTCAAAATTTGAGTGTGAAAAGATGTAACAAATTAAACATTTGAGTCTAAAACTTAAGGGATGAATTTAATTTTAATAAATACCATACATTTAAGAACTTGTAATTTCACATATTAAATGGACCGAACAATATGTACAGGTTAAAAATATTTAACAGTAAAATGAAAAGTAAGTGTAATTTACAAGCATAGCAACAGCTCTTCCAACCAGCATTCAAACAATATGACCCCGTCAGTGATTCCATTCCCATCACACACACAATTTAGCAAGATATAATGCCACATTTGTCTGAGGACTCGCCAGGGAAAATCAAAGTGAATGTAACGGCGCATTGGTTTGCCTACCAACAGCATACACCACGACAAAGAGAAAGACAGTCACAGATCAATGATTAAGAGGTGCAAATTTCCTCAAACCGTGATGTCTTCAGACACTTGTGATGATCTTACATTCCTCTCAAATAGTTCATGGTATTGCTCAGAAGTTAGATGACAGGTGTTGTCATTCAGTAAAGCATCTCTTTGCTCAAACTGTTTTCTGCATGTGTTTTTGATAATAGACTGCCCTTATAAATATCCTACGGTCTACCTAAGCATATAGCAAAGGGCAATGGATCAGCCAACTTCAGCCAATAGCTCTCATGCATTATGAGCGATGTTATCTTGCCTGATCACATGTGCGTATCTGCCTAAACCTGATGATGTGCACATCTGCCTAAAAAGAAGTGCATTTTAGTGGCAAGGTTGGTGGGCCACTACTTAAATTTGTAAGTATAATTTCTTTACCATACATTACCCAACATTCTTTTTTTTAGTAATGCACGCATATTTAAAATATGTTTTCAGGTGACGGTGAGTCAAAGACAGTAGTGCCTTTTCTGTGCACCAATAAGAATCATATTTTCCTATGCTGCACGTTTGAACCAAAAAGTGTGTAACAACATTTACAACGCGGCCGGAACCACGCAATACCATTAACACACATCCATTACAACACATGCTTCTTTACCACACATGGCTTTACCAGGCACATCTTTACAACGCAGATACATTACCACACAGGCCTTTACAACAAAAATGAAAATATTTTGCAGGTAATTATAAAGCCTTTATATATTTAACATTTTACTATTTTATAAAGCCTTTATATATTTAACATTTTACTATTGCCTAACTATTTTTAATGACATGACAAGATGGCGCCTATGTTACTTATTTGTGTAACATTTGTTTTCATGGTGGTCTGTCTTTTGAGTTTACCTTATCCTATGTAAATACACCGCTATCATGCAGAGTGTTATGTGAGCAAGGACGCTGTGCTGGCTGAACTGCATCATGGTGTTGAAGTTGAAGTAAACCATTTTCATCACAAAGCTAACCCGAGCGAACAACCTTTTTGCCTCATTCTATAGCACATCTAATTCCTGGTGTGCAATGCCAGCTTGACGCTCCACCCCTCATGGGTCAAAGGTCCCAGCAGAAATGAGCTTATGCGTTTGGGTATGAATATATATATATATATATGTATATATATATATATATATATATATATATATATATATATATATATGAAGAAAGGCTCCTCCCCAGCCTGCTCTGCGCTCGCAGCCACTGCCTCCACGCCAGCAAGGAAGAGGGACGGACCAGCAATTCAGCAAGATGGTAATTTTTTATTGCAGATATATATATATAAAGAGTCGGTTTATTACTAAGTACAATAAACAAAACTTGGAATGTAAAAGAGGCATTAAAATGATTTTGGGGTACTCTTAGAACAGACAAAGACATTGCAGGTTGCCTCGAAGAATATCCCCAAGTGACATACCCTAAAGCAACATCTCTAAAAGATTCACTCTGTAGAGCAGTTATTGCCCCAGTGAGAAAAACCAATAAAATACAAGGTTTCTTCACATGTACAAAATGTAAAGCCTGCAAACATAGCTCTAATGTCAAAGAAGTTACCATTCCCCCACTTGTCAGCCACTTAAAATCTTACAACACTACTCATGCCATACTGAATATGTAGTGTATGCCCTGAGGAGTCCGTGTAATAAGTATTACATCGGGAGTACCATACACAAAGCAAAGAAAAGAGTTTTGGAACACCTCAGGGCAATCAAGAATAATGACAAGCAATACCCCATTGCCAGACACTTTGCCACGCATCACAAGAGTGACAACACACTGTTGTCCTTTTGTGTGCTCGACAATATCCCTCCAAGAGTTAGAGGGGGTGACAGAGGGCAAGAGCTGTGCAGGTTGGAATCAAAAATGATAATAAAATATGATACGCTTCAACCAGAGGGTCACAATTGTGATGAAGGACTTGCCACACATTTAGGTTAAGTTGACCAATTGGTATAATACGGACTGTACATTTTAAGCTGATCTGTCTGTTTGCTTTTAATCTGCTTGCTGCTAGTATGTTCACTTTTAAATTCTAGATTAGTGTTTTGTAAATAGTATTCTATCCTTACAGAATTCCTCACTCACTATTTTTATTTTCTAATTCGCAGAACCACTGGCTTTTTTATTATCAAGGAGAGTTTAATACAAGACTGTTGTTGTCCGCACGTCCAATCAAATGAATTAAGCATGGGCGGAAAATCCGTTACGCTCGCGGATTTTGCGGATTTTCGGGAAATCCGCAATCCGCGAGATTTGCGAATTTCCCGCAAAATCCGCAAATCCGCGAGCAGCGGATTTTGCTCGCACTGCTCGCACTGTTCGCGTGAGTTCGCGCCCCGCGAATAAGTGCAAAATTGCAGAAATACGATCTTAGCAAAACTGAAAGTAACTACTTACCAGGTTCAAAAGTTCAGGCACATCATTAGTAGCCATTTCCTGTAGTGCTTCCTGAGGGGCCCCTCCAGAGTTCAGTTGCCAGTTGAAACTATTATGTGACCCTGCTCTGAACCTCAGAATAGTTACACATATGCCACAAAGGTCCTGAATTACAGCTAAGGGAGACAAGCAGGAGCCAGGCTGGAAGTTAAAATCCATTAATCAGCCCCTAATTCATTATTGTCAGTTGGGGCAGGGCAGGTGTTGTAACTAATTTTGCAACAATGAAAGCACTTAGCAAGTGCAAAAGATCACTAATCAGGGCGCACTAAGGAAGCAGGTGCCAGCTAAAAAAATATTCTGTGACACATTAATCAGCCCCAAATTAATTCAGGTCACTTGAGGCAGGGAAGGTGTGCTTTGCTTTGCCGAAAATAATGTACACTGGACAACCAGAGGGTGTGGTGATGAAACAGAGGGTGGCATGGGTGGGCCAGAGGGTGGCATGAGTAGTCAGAGAGTGGCAGTGGTGACAGAGAGTGGCAGTGATGAAGAAGAGTGTCCCAAACAGGCTGGACACGTAGAAACAACAAGTTCGCAAAACTTGCGACCCGACAGGTAAGTTCGCAAATTGCGAAATTGTAAAAACCCTCGCGAACTGGCAGAAACACGGGCGAACACAAAAAAAAAATCCGCAAATTCGCGGGAATTCGCGGATTTTGCGGATTGCGAATCCGCAAATCCACAAAATTCGCGGATTGCCAATCCGCAAAATCCGCTCATGCTTAAAATGAATAATGGATAAAAATCATTCAAACCCATGCATGATTGAACCCACTTGGGTTGGACTTCTTGCCTTACATTATACTATTTGACTGGCTCACTTGAGCATAAATGCCTTTTGAATGATTTATTTGAGAACTTTAATGAATTATAGTCTAGTCCTATTACACATATATATTGCAGTGAAAGGGGCAAACGCTTTATTCTGATGGCGAGATCATGCAGAAAATATGTGGTTTACAGCTATTTGTTTTGCCCACAGGGGCATGATTATGTTTGTTTCCTTATGGGAACAGCAAAGTTTTCTATCATAAACATAACGTTTAAAAACCACATAAAATGGCGAGATCATGCAGCAAATATGTGGTTTTAAGTTATCCGTTTAGCCCACAGGGGCTTGACCATGTTGTTTCTGTATGGGAACAATAAAGTTTTTGTTTTAACATCACATTTAAAAACCACACAAAATGCACGAATTAGCATTAATATGTTTATTTAAAATGATTCTGAAATGTTCATTTATTATTTGTTCAAAAGTTACAAAGTTGAAAAAACAGTCTGTCTTTCTAGCTCCACTGATCATGAATTGCCGTGAAGTCTGTTGTTCATTTTCACTAAAGAGGTGTGTCACTCAAAATGTATTTACACTGTTATTTGCAAACACTCGTTCTCGTGACAAAGGAGTAGGTACTCCGAAACGCATCGAGTGGCATGGCCAGAATGAAATTCAAATAAATCACACTTGGATAAGGAGAAGTGGCTTGGCTTTGTTGTTTTCAAGGATCTTTTCCAACGATTTATCTGGATATTTGGGGCTCGCGACCCCGTCACAGCCCACCGCTGTAAGTGGCTTGGGTTTCTTCGCGAAATTGTAGCTGGGTAAATATATATATATATATCTATATCTATATTGTTCAACACTTCCCTTTAGAAAGAAAGTAGGTCGCACTCCGGTCTCCATTTTCAAAACTTTAGCTTGTTTCTTTCATAACACTCCCAAGATTGAAAACAACACGACACGTTTCGATCTCCCCTGAGATCGTGTTCACGGTAACGCCCCCACCCCTCCTATACATATTTAAAGTGCATTAATGCTCGCATCATTTCCTGTATTGACATTGCAGGTCATTATGGGATTCGTAGTGACAGTTTTAAACAGCAATTGCTATACATTGCATTAAAGTGAACTAAAACCTATGCAAAATTTAAATTAAATTAAACTCATTTCAGCCATACGTTGCACTTATTTTCTTGATGTCGCATTTTTTAACTCACAAGTATGCTGCTCATTTTTCCTTGTTGTATATCATACATTTCAATTGGGTTACCTTAAGAATTCTTATATTCTTATTTACAAAGCAGTACATTTAATATCGGGTTAAACTAATAGTGCATCCAGTGGCCATTATTAATCAACTTAAATTTCAGTTTTCTACCTTTTCAAACATTTTTTAACTTCTTTTTTGGAAATTTTATATAAAACAGTTCAGGTCGGTTACCCATTTTTGTTAGCCTATCATACTCTTTGGCCGAACTGAACAACTTTTCTTTTTTCCAAAACCAAAACAGTCTTTCAATGTGCAAATAAAACAAAATGAAAAAATTATCACAAATGTTTTCATTTTGTTCTATTTGCATTTGCCACACATGCGCATTATGGTACACAACGCTTGCACGGTGGTGGGTCCTGCATGACGTCATAAACGTGCTGGGGCGCGCTTGGTGCGCGAATCCCGCACATTTTTTTAATGTTCTATAATGAAATGTATGTGTCTTTAATATACATATTAGGGCAAGAGATTATCTAAGATATTCATAAAAATACTACATTTGTTCTTATAATAAACTTATATTATTTTTAAATATATTTTAGCGAAGTCGGGTCGGGTATGTGCTTCATGAGCGCAGAGTGCGCGGATCCCATGTGACCTAAAAAAAAAAGATTTCATTGGTTCATAACATTTCCCAATGTAACTATTGAAGGACCCCACCCATTTTAATCATTCTTGTTGGAGCATCTTTAGAGAGACTTCTCTTTTCCTACAAGAACCCTTTTTGCTTGTTTTTTTCAAACAATATCAAACAAAGTGGCATCTGGCAGCAGCAGCAGGAGGAAGTATCTTCTGATGACGAATTCTTGCAGGAGGCACCACGTCCACAGAGACCACTATCTGTTGTGTGGAAATTCTTCACCTTTCCACCTGGAGAGAAGAAAATAAATGCGAGAAAGGTGACGTGCAACATTTTTGATCGAGTCCTGTCAAGAGGCAGTGAAAAAAAATACTCTTGTGGCACTGCTTCTATGTACAAGCATCTCCGGACCACACATCCTCTCAAACTTGCTTGGGAGGAAATGAGTCAAGCTGCTTTGAACCCCCCACCTGCTGTGGCAAGTACGTCTGGAGGGTCCACAGGAACACCTGCAATGGACATTAGGCCAGAATTCGCCTTTCTCGAGCAACACTGCGTGAAGTGTAAGAAACATATATGCTTCGGTGAGCAGTTGGTGGATGCAGTTTGTGCTGCTCAATGCAACCATTGTTGTTAATTTTTTTGGGGGAATGATAAGTAAGTCCATAGGTTTCCTGTTTTAGTCGTTCTATTGTTGGTTCATTTTATGAAAAAACACCAAAAAAATACAAAATTGTTAAAAAAAATACAAAAGAAAAAAAAAGTTCTTATCAGAACTACCTTATCTGGTTAAAGAAAGAACTATAATTGCAAGGTAATGTGTGAAAGTTTGGCTGAATATATGTATACAGCATGAAAGAATGCATTTGTAGTGTATGGTGAATTTATAGGTGAAGATTTATGAGGAAGTACTGCAGCATGACACTGCAAGTACTTTAGCTGCACTGCAGCACTTCTGAAGTACAGGGATGTGACATACGTACATGAATATGTTGCAACTCTGTGCTTCCCTCTGCACTGCTGCACAAACTGCAGCCATGCAGTGATAAAGGCACCCTTGCACCTTGGTGCAAGGATGTATGTGTTGTGCGGAGATTGTTTTTGTGCAGGAAGGGACACCTTCTGCACAAAAACATTCAGTAAAGGCATTTTCCTCTTTCGATGTATGCTGTGGAATGCACCATGCATTGAAAGAGGAAAAAATTAGGAGAAATGAAAACAATTCTCCTCGTTGCGCCTTGCTACACCAACTCTAGGATGGCGCAGCATTCACACACATCTCCAGATTTACGATTTCTCATAAATCCTTAGATGTGTCTTGTCCTATGGGTGTTGCGTGGGAACACCCACAGCAACACCTATGGAATGCCACTTCAACGCAAAGTTCTGTGTATGAAGGGGTCGTATTTACAAGGAGAGGAAAAACCATGCAGGGTGACTTTTCCTCTCCTTGTAATTATGAAGGAGGGCCTGGCGCCATCACTATGTTACAAAACGCGACGTACTGGTGGCGCAGGGTGCTTGTAAATGTGCCCCATAAGTGTTTAAGTATTGGCAGACTGATACAATAAAAACATAGTGCTGGATGGGTGATTGAAGAATTGAAGAATTGCATAAGACTGACATGAGGTATCCTTAGCTGCATGGGTACTACTTCAGTATTTATTGGAGTGGACCAATAGTATGTATCTGTTTAGAGATTTGTAGGGATTATGCACAGAATCTTTTATGTGTACTTGTGTTGGTGCCTAGGTCATTTTATAAGAATACCACTAGTAACTGAAATGCTGACAGTGCTGCAAACAGAATGAACACTTAATTTACATGTGCTTACTTATTGGTGGAGTGATAGGAAAAGTAGATAGTGGTAGATAAGTGATTAAAGAAGTGCATGGGGCAGACTGGGCGATTCCTACACTGCATGAGTACTAACAGGGTATTTAGAAGAGTGTATCAATAGTATGTAGCTAGTTATAGGTTTGCTTGAATAGTGCACAAAATGTTATAGCTGTACTTGTGTTAGTAGCTAGGCTATTCCATAAGTTCATAACTAGTAACTAGAATCAATACAGTATTACAAACAGAGTGTATAGTGAATTTATAAGTGCTTAGGTATTGGTGGAGTAATAGGATAATTAGATAGTGCTGGATGGGTGATTGGAGAAATGCATGGGACAGACAGGAGGATTCCTACACTGCATAGGTACCAACTGGGTATGTAGGGGAGCGTATTAATAATTTGTAGCTGATTAGAGGTGTGCATGCATAGTGTACAAAATATTGTACCTGCACTTGTGTTAGTGACTAGGCCATTCCTCAAGTATACGACTAATAACTGGAGTAATTTCAGTTTTGCAAAGAAAGTGAGTGCTGAATTTATAAGTGCTTAGGTATTGGTGGAGTTATAGGATACGTGGATAGTGCTGAATGGGTGAATGGAGAAGTGCATGGGAGAGACAGAAGGATTCCTAGACTGCATAGGTACTAACTGGGTATTTAGAAGATCGTATCAATAGTATGTTGCTGGTCAGAGGTCTGCATGCATAGTGCACAGAATATTTTAGCTGTACTAGTATTGGTGTGTCTATGGTTTCGAGAATGGTAGTCTGTATTTTAGGGTATGAGGAGGTGCATCAGATGATCATGTGGATGATGTCGTCAGTGATGTCATCAGTGATGTCACTGACCATATCATGAGTGCCGTAATATGTGACGTCATCAGCAGTGAATTGCGGGGGCGTGAGTTATAGTTAGCACAACAAACTATAATGGCCGAATTTCTCTTGTTTTGTACGAGTAAAATGTCGAACTAACTATAACATCCATGAAACCTGTGGTTTTTTTTGTGAATTTCTGAGGTTTTTTAAATGCTAATTTCAAACTATAATGTCCCTGAAACTTGTGGTTTTTTTCAGTGAATTTTATATATATGTATTTAATCTCCTCTCACTCTTACAAGGAAGGAATCAGCACTCAGGTTGTAGTTTGGAAGTATTTAATCTGCAAAGGACGTGATCCACACGTTTCGGCTCGTCCAAATCTTGATAACGATACAAGACGTCATTGTAGCATCCTTATTTAAATGTACAAATGCCTAAAGTTGAGAACATCAACAAAGGACTACATATTACTTTAATCCAAAAAGCTGGCGGCCATATTGTCCTGGTCACGATGTGAAAATTCAGGAATTGATACAATAAAGAAAAGAAAACAAGTGTTAATATGCACACAATGTCCTTTTAGCATATCTTGCCCCTTGACCGCCATACCTGTATGTTTGTCAACGTGACTTATTCATAATAGACATGCTTAGGATTGCAAACATCAACATAAACAATGGACAACACATTACTTTAAAGTGAAAGGCTATCGACCACATTAATTTGGGCACGTTGCGTATTATATTGGTTCATACACGAAAGAAAAGAAAAAAAAGGGGTGGTAATATACACACACTATCCCTAAATAAAGTTCTAGCGATTATAGTTCCATTCCATTGACAGCTCATTTGAGATTAAGGGTGGGTGTAGTGGGCGTAGTGGGGCTTCACGAAGCTATGCGAAGTGGGCAAAAAACTACGCCCACCCACGCACTTCGTGTAGCCCCACTACGCACCACCCGCCTCCCTCCCGCCCTCACTAAATGCCTAAATTAGCTTAAAAATGAATTATATAAAACCACTTACCTTGTCCGCTGCATCCCCGCAGCTGCCTCTCGTCATCGCGCCGCCGGCGCCGGCGTTTTGGATACTAATGCGCATGCGCGGCCGCCCGCGAATGCGCATTTCTCACGAGAAATGCGCATGCGCGGGTGGGCGCGCATGCGCATTAGTATCCAAGACGGCCGCGCCGGCGACGCGATGACGAGAGGGAGCTCCGGGGACGCAGCAGACAAGGTAAGTGGTTTTATAATTCATTTTTAAGCTAATTTAAGCATTTAGTGAGGGCAGGAGGGAGGCAGGTGGCGGGCAACTTTGCTACGCCCAAGGAGTGGGCGTAGTGTTGCCTGCTTCGCCTACTTTGCAAAGGGCGAAGTAGGCAACACTAGTAAAGTTGCCCGCCAGGGGTTATTTGAGATGTCATGAGTGATATCATGAGTGATGTAACTGACCATGTCATGCATGTTGTAATGTCTGAGGTCATTAGCAGTACATTGCGGGGGCGTAAGTTATAGTTAGCTCAGTTAACTATAACTACTCAATTTCACTGGTTGTGTATAAGTGAAATCTGAGTCTAACTATACCATCCCTGTAATCTTAGTTTTTTTCAGTAAATTTCTAGTTTTTTTTAACATTAAGTAAGATGCATATCACAATGGATGGTGGGGGGTTAGAAGCAGGGCCTGGCGTTGTGCTTCCCCCACCTAAGTTTGCTGCTCCTGCCTTCCCTCCTCCTAGCTATCGATTGTTCAAGTCCATGTCCCTGCTCCCTATTACAGCCCTGTGTGGCCGTTGTTCTGCCACTGGCCTACCTGCCTTCTCCTTAGCTTGCTGCCCCATCCACCTCCTCCCTATCCTCTGTTGTCTGAATACATGAACTAGCGTCCTCCCTCCTGCCATGCATGGTCTGATGTGCTGCTACTGCCCTCCATTTAGCATGATGTACCAGTTCACTCCTCCTGCCCTCCGTTGCCCAGTTCTATGCCCCATCATTGACCTCCTGCTTAGCCTCTGTGCTTAGCTTGCTGCCCCTTTTCTCCTTACCCCTGCCCACCGATGTCTGTGTGCATGCCCCTGCTCCATCCTTTTTGCCCACCATGTTCCATGGACCTGTCATTCCTATCTACTCTGAGTGTTCTGTTGATCTGCCTCTCCCCTCCCACCTGCCTAGCATTGTCAGATGACTGTAACCTGTCCCTGCCACCTCCACCCTGCCTGTCCACATTCTATGCCCCTATCCCCTTCCTCCTTTCCCCCATGGTCCATTTTACTGCCACACCCTTCTGCCTTCCCTGGTCTGTTGTGCTGCAACTGCTCCTCCTGCCTGCCCCATGTGGTCTGTTGTGAGGCCCCTTCCCCTGAACTCTCTTATCTGTGCCAAGGTCTTGACCCTCCCTTCTATCCTCCATGGTCCTTTGTGCATGCCCCTTCACCCTCCTCTTGCCCATCATAGCCATTGTGCTGCCACTAACCCTCTCACTGGCCATGCATGGTCTTCTGTGCTGCTACGGCGCCTTCCACCTTCCCTGTGTGCTCAGCTAGCTGCCCCTGACCCCGTCCCACCTTCCCTCCATGGTCTGTGTGTATGCCATTATAGTCTCACTGTTGGCCTCCATGGTGTGTCTTGCTTCTAGTGCCCATCCTGCCGGCCTCCATCGTCATCTTGCTTCTCCTGCCCTGCCCCCTCGCTCCCAGCCCTCTGTTTCCATGTGCAGACCCCTATTCCCTCCCTCCTGGATTGTCTGTTCCATTGTAATGCCCCTGATCCATCCCTCCTGCCCTTTATGGTCTGTTACACTGCAGCTTTCTCTCCTGTCTGTCCATTATGGTTAGCCAGCTACCATTGCCTCTTTACCCTCTGTTCTCTGTTGTCAATGGTCCAGTCCCCTCCCTATTGCTTTCTATGGATTGTTGTGCTGCACTCCAGTCCCGCATACCCTGTGTGGTGCATTATGCTGCAGCTAACCCTGATGCCTGTCCTGTAGGGTCAGTTTGGTGCGCATCTCCATGTCCCTCCTGTCCTCTGTTATCCGAGTCCATGTCCCTACCCCAATTCCTCATGCCTTCCATGATCCAATGTACCCTACTTACTAACATTTTGAACTTGGTAAGAGGGAGATTTTGAAAACAAACTGGGGTATTGATTTTCCCCTTTGTCTTACATTTAAAAAGAGGAGATTGTAGACAGGAGACAGATAAAATAGAGCCCATTTGGGCTTCAAAACATTGGACGTTTCCTGGCTGAATCGGGTCTGTTGGCATGTATGGTTGTACTACCACTGCCTCTTCCTTCTACCCACAATGGGCTATTATATTGCCACAGCCTCTCTTGCCAGTCCTGTATTGTTGGTTTGTTGCCACTTCCCACCTTTCCTCTGCCCTCCATACTCTTTGGTGCTGCCACTGCCCATCCTGCCTGCCCAGTGTGGTCAAATTGTTGCCTCTGCACCCTCCTACCTGCCTTAAATTTTCAGAGTCCGTGCCCCTCGCCTCCGCCTCTCAACAGTATTTTAATGAACAACTAGATTGCTAACATTCTATATTTATTACAAAAGTGTGGAACGCCTGAAGTCATCTTGATGTAATCAAAACTGTAATACCTAGAGCATTTCCTTTAGAAATTACATATATGAGAGGTGTGAGAAAGTGCCATTTTTCTTGCCTTGGTATGCCCCCACTTTTTTCTGAACTGCTGATGTGCTTTGACTGAGTGTGCCCTGGGTTCCTGCCAACCAGGTACCCGGGGCCTGTGTTCCTTCCCTAAAACTATGCTGAAACAAAAAAAAACAATTGGCCTCTCTGGCCACCTGTCAGCCCCTAGTAAATGGTACCCTAGGTACCCAGGGCATGGTGACCAGAGAAGACCCCTGAGGGCTGCAGCACTAATTGTGCCACCCTCAGGGGCCCTGTACCATGTCACCCACACGCTGCCTTTGCAGGCTGAGTGCCTAAGTACAGAACTAAACCAAGAGTCGACATGGCACACATCCCTGTGGGCCATGCCCACAGAACCCACTGCCTTGGCATACTTCAGTCACCCCTCTAGCTGGGTGCACTATGCCAGAGGTGTGGGCACAGGTGCATGAGCCCTGTGCCCCTACAGTACCCAGGGCCATTCCTGGGCACTGTAAGTGCAGTGATGCGATTAAGAGTATATGGTGCTGGGAGGTTGTCATTACGAACTCCAAAGCACCATAATGGCTACACTAAAGACTGACAAGTTTGGTACCAAACTTCTCAGCACATTAAACCCTCACTGATGCCAGTGTAGGATTTAATGTAAAATGCACCAGAGGGCATCTTAGAGATGCCCTCTGAAATCCTAACCTACAATCCACGTCTGGTCGGAGTGGCTGCAGAGACTGCCACACAGCAGACATGTTGCTGGGTCCCTAGGTAGAGAGCCCCCCGCTCTCTTGGGCCTGGAACAATGCACATCCTGGGCCAGGTGCTAGGTCTCCGCCCCCAGGATGGGCAGGGTGAAGCTTCAAAGACATTCCGACTCTGTGAGCTTCTCCAGACCATTTGCTGTACCCAGCAACTGGCCCCCACCAGTTCTAACCCCCACTCTGGTGGGAAGACTGGCAGGAAAAACTACATCAGGAAGGGGGGTGCCAGCCTGTGTCAACCCCACTCCTCAGGTGGGAGAGGCGAGGTGAAGCACGACCCCAGGCTCCGGTAATTTTGTAGATGTGGAGCCCTGCCCAATCCCAGCTAGGCTCCTGCCCCCTCCCACAGGAGAGGAGCAGACTAGGGGGTGTACTCACCCCAGGACAGGGACCCATTGGTCCCTGTCCTTGCCCTACCTGTAATGCCCCTAAATTCAGTATTTAGGGGCTCCCTGAACCTTCCATCCTCAGATCCTGATACGAAAATATGAAAGAAGTTCAAGAAGAAGAAGACCCACCATGCAGCTGCTAACAACAGGACGATAACAACTGACTTGGCCCCAGCCCTACCGGCCTGTCGATCCTGGAACCTGCTCCTGCTTAATCCCGGCGACTCCTGTGGACAGCAACTTGGGACACCCGGAGGACCTGCCTGCCTTGACCCTCTTGAAAACTGGGACTCCCATCAGCAGAGGCTCTGCTGCAACAACCCACCTGGTGCCAACCAGGAAGCTCCGGAACATGCCCACTCTGCACCCGCAGAGCCCAGGCCGGGCCCAACCGAACCAAGACCACGAGGACATCGCCCCGGTGACTGGGGCCTGAAGTCCAGTGCCCAAAGACCCTCCTCGACAAACCAGTCGACGCCTGCAGACTCAGAACTAGGGACCACCCCGACTGCGACCAGCCGAGGGTAAGCTTTTCCGACACCCAAAGACACCCCTGCACCCGGTGTCCTACAGCCCCCTGTGCCTCCCTTTGGGGTACCTACCTGTGCTCCAAGATCCCAACTTACCTCTCGAAGTGCTGGTCGCCCCTGGAGAGTCTCCGTCCCCGAGCCTGCAGCCTTTGTTTCTTTTTGACATTTCCCTTTGGATAACATTGAGCGCCCGACGGCTCAAAAGCACCCAGCTGCCCAAGTGCCGCTGGCCGTACCACCTTCGTCCATCCTACTTTCCCCCTTGCCCTGAGCAAGTGATCAGGAGCCCAGCTCCCACATCCGCATGGCCTGCTAGCCAGCAGCCACCAACCGAAGGCCCCCTTCCCCTCATTGGAAGTCATTGGGCCTACCTACCTCTGCACCCTGCTGCCTCTGTGCCGATGGGATTGAACTAACTGTACTTACCTGACCCTGGGGGACCCCTGAGTCTATGCCCAGAACCTTAACTTCACCAACCAAGTACTCACCTGGAAACCAGTAACTCACTTACCTGCCATTGGATAACATTGACCAATTTTGACTCGAAAATGTTTTAAGTGTGAAGTTTTGAAAACTGAAAATATTCAAATAAAATCAGCCAAAGTCCGAATTCCGAAGTACTAACCTGTGATCAGGGGAAAAGCCAGTACTGTACCTTTCAGCCCAGTACTGAACCGCAAAAGTAATCCCAACCGGGTTTACTAGTAATCTGTATTTTCTCCATAGGAACCCATTGTCTGCTTTTCTATGACATTTCTTCAAAGTGTGTACTTTTGAAAACTTGAGATACTCTTTAAAAATCCTACGAAATACTGAAACGCAATAACCAACCTGTTCTAAGTTAAGACCCCAGTGCTGGCCCTAGGAGACCAGTGCTGGATTACAAAAGTAACACAATCGTATTTTACCTGCATTCTATGAATTTTCTCCAATTGAATAATATTGTCGGATTTTCATTGAAAAGTTTCTAAGTGTGAACTTTTGAAACAGCTTTGTATTCATGAAAATTTACTACAGTAACAAAAACGTTTTTGCTAATCTGGTTTCAGTTTAGACCCCAGGACTGAATCTATGATCTAGTCCTGGAACTACCAAAGTAATCTGCATAGTAATCAACTGTACTTAAATGTAGAAAACCCATTGAGCTCAATGCTACAGTGTGTTTTAGGATTCTGTTGCTTACTACCAATACTGTATTCACTCTGTGCACAAACTTTATTGCTCCTTTGCAAAGTAATTACATGAGAGTACTCATAACGAGAAAAGTATATTTTTATAACTGTTGGTTCTAAAAATAAAACAACTATATCTGTGGATATAAAAACAATTGGCCTGGAGTTCAGTCCTTGAGTGTGTGAAACCTTTTGCTGATTGAGTGTGGACAACAAATTCTTTACACTGTCCTCTGGTACTGCCTTACTGCTCGACCAAGCTACCACTTTGGAGAGTAAGGTCAGTTCTGACTGTAGCCTCTGTTATACCTCTGGGGTTGGTGGACTCTATACACACTGTACTTCATTCTAGTCCAGTAATATATAGAGCCACTTTCTCACAAGAGGGTTTTAATTGCAGCAAAATTATGGTTAATGCTCTATAAAACTAAAATGAGGACATATTTTCTGAGTTTTCAAATAGCGACAAAGCACTTTTAAATTATTTGTTATCTTTATCTTTTTTTATCCAGTTGACCACTTGATTAAATATTGCACTTAGGGGAGAGGATGTGGTGTTACTTCCAGAGCTGGAGACTTTGCAACTGGGGAACCAGGTTGGAGTTTCTGCTTCAGCTCGACATTCTGTGATTCTGGTCAAATCTCTTAATCACCCCATGTCTAAAACCAAAATGAATTTGTTCTTGTGTGATGTAACCAATGCTCATGTAAAGCACTCCAATACCTGACAAGTCTGCACTATATAAAGCAGCAAACACAAAAAAATAAAAAGGGGCAGATTTATGATGCCCTTGCGCCGCTTTGCGCCGCAATTGCATCACTTTATTTGACGCAATGGCGGCGCAAACAATGTGCCCTATTTAAAACGTGACACATCTAAAAGATGCGTCACATTGTAAAGCCCTGCGCCATAAGGAGGCGTTCCTGCACAGGGGGGGGTGTTCCTGCGCAGGAACGCCTCCTGAAAGTGGCTGAGTGAAATCTATGAGATTTCACTCAGTCACTTTCAGGCCAATGCTGCGTCAAAACCCTGCGCCTGCTTGAAGCAGGCGTAGGTCTTGACGCAGCATTGTGAAGATGGGGCACCCCCGAGCCTTGCTGGAGCTGCGTCGCGCTTGCGACGCAACTCCAGCAATGCGCCACCTTTCCGGCACAGATGCGTCACGCATCTGTGCCATTTTTGCACCGTGGTGCGCCGCATTATAAATGCAGCGCGCCATGGGTGGCGGAGCTGTTGCGCACTGTGGCGCACATTAACAGGCGCATCCCTGGGGATGCGCCAGTTAACATAAATCTGCCCCAAAGTGTTTTGCACACTTCTGTTATTGGGCTACATCTGGGTGATATTTGTGCTACATTTGGGCTCTTTTGTCTCTGGTGGCCATCTTGGGAGATTTATTTGTTATGAAGTTTCCTAATTTCCTTATTTACTGCAGTCTCCTCAGTAGGAAATGCTTTCAGTTTTTTTGTTTTATTCCATCAAGAAGGTATTTAGATATATCAATCATTTGATCTAAATTCTAAAAGTTAGCACTCTAGTTGCTCATTAGATCACTGTAGTAAAGCTACTGCTCACCACGGAAGTCTGCTTCTGGTATTAAAAGTGCATGTTTCAGTCTGCATTTCAGAATTTTTTTATGAAACAGAAGAGGATTTGAGAACTCACTCAAAATGTTCCCCAATTTTTCTTTCTGCAGCACTAATCATACTTTCTATGGCAAAATGAACCCCCTCATTTTGTTCCTTTGCAAATGAAATGTTTTAAGTGTTACCACTTTGTTCCAATCAAGATCGCTTCAGGTGTGCCATACTTTTGTCATAAGTAAGACAGTAAGCGCTCTAGTTGTTCTTAAGAACACTCTGGGACATTCTGTCATTGAGCTATACGTGGGCTACATCTGGATGATATTTATGCTACATTTGGGCTCTTTTGTCTCTGGTGGCCATCTTGGGAGACTTATTTGTTATGAAGTTTCCTAATTTCCTCATTTACTGCAGTCTCCCCAGTTGGAAATACTTTCAGTTTTTTACTTTGGTTCCATCAAGAAGGCATTCAGATGTTTCACACATTTGCCATAAATTCTGAATGTTAGCACTCTAGTTGTTCATTAGATCACTGTAGTAAAGCTACTGGTCCCCAGGGAAGTCTGCTGCTGGTATCCTAGGTGCATGTTTCAGTCTGCATGTCAGATTTGTTTTTTGAAATGGAAGAGGATTTGAGAACTCAAAAGGTGCCCTAATTTTTCTTTCTGCAGCACTAATCATACTTTCTATGGCAAAATGAACCCCCTCATTTTGTTCCTTTGCAAATTAAATGTTTTAAATGTTACCACTTTGTTCCAATCAAGGTGGCTTCAGGTGTGCCATACTTTTGTCAAAAGTAAGACCGTTAGCGCTCTAGTTGTTCTTTAGAACACTTTGGGACATTCTGTCATTAGGGTTTTACTTGGGCTACATGTGGGTGACATTTGTGCTACATTTGGGCTCTTTTGTCTCTGGTGGACATCTTGGGAGACTTATTTGTTATGAAGTTTCCTAATTTACTCATTTACTACAGTCTCCTCAGTAGGAAATACTTTAAGTTTTTTACTTTGATCCCTTCAAGAAGGCATTCAGATGTGTCACACATTTGCCACAAATTCTGAATGTTAGCACTCTAGTTGTTCATTAGATCGCTGTAGTAAAGCTACTGAACACGAGAGAAGTCTGCTGCTGGTATTTGAGGTGCATGTTTCAGTCTGCATATCAGACTTTTTTTATGAAATAGAAGAGGATTTGTGAAGTCAAAATGTGCCCTAATTTTTCTTTCTGCAGCACTAATCATACTTTCTATGGCAAAATGAACTCCCTCATTTTGTTCATTTGCGAATTAAATGTTTTAAGTGTTACCACTTTGTTCCAATCAAGGTGGCTTCAGGTGTGCCATACTTTTGTCATAAGTAAGACCGTTAGCGCTCTAGTTGTTCTTTAGAACACTCTGGGACATTCTGTCATTGGGCTATACTTGGGCTACATGTGGGTGATATTTGTGCTACATTTGGGATCTTTTGTCTCTGGTGGACATCTTGGGAGACTTATTTGTTATGAAGTTTCAATATTTCCTCATTTACTACAGTCTCCTCAGTAGGAAATACTTTCATTTATTTACTTTGATCCCTTCAAGAAGGCATTCAGATGTGTCACACATTTGCTACAAATTCTGAATGTTAGCCCTCTAGTTGTTCATTTGATCACTGTTGTAAAGCTACTGCTCACCAGGGAAGTCTGCTGCTGGTATCCTAGGTGCATGTTTCGGTCTGCATGCTAGAATTTTTTAATGAAATAGAAGAGGATTTGAGAAGTCAAAATGTGCCCTAATTTTTCTTTCTGCAGCACTAATCATACTTTCTATGGCAAAATGAACCCCCTCATTCTGTTCCTTTGCAAATTAAATGTTTTAATTGTTACCACTTTGTTCCAATCAAGATCGCTTCCGGTGTGCCATACTTTGGTCATAGGTAAGACAGTAAGTGCTCAAGTTGTTCTTAATAACACTCTGGGACATTCTGTCATTGAGCTATGCGTGGGCTACATCTGAAGGATATTTATGCTACATTTGGGCTCTTTTGTCTCTGGTGGCCATCTTGGGAGACTTATTTGTTCTGAAGTTTCCAAATTTCCTTATTTACTGCAGTCTCCCCAGTTGGAAATACTTTCAGTTTTTTACTTTGGTTTCATCAAGAAGGCATTCAGATGTTTCACACATTTGCCATAAATTCTGAATGTTAGCACTCTAGTTGTTCATTAGATCACTGTAGTAAAGCTACTGGTCCCCAGGGAAGTCTGCTGCTCGTATCCTAGGTGCATGTTTCAGTCTGCATGTCAGAATTTTTTAATGAAATAGAAGAGGATTTGCGAAGTCAAAATGTGCCCTAATTTTTCTTTCTGCAACACTAATCATACTTTCTATGGCAAAATTAACCCCCTCATTTTGTTCCTTTGCAAATTAAATGTTTTAAGTGTTACCACTTTGTTCCAATCAAGGTGGCTTCAGGTGTGCCATACTTTTGTCGTAAGTAAGACCGTTAGCGCTCTAGTTGTTCTTTAGAACACTCTGGGACATTCTGTCATTGGGCTATACTTGGGCTACATGTGGGTGACATTTGTGCTACATTTGGGCTCTTTTGTCTCTGGTGGACATCTTGGGAGACATATTTATTATGAAGTTTCCTAATTTCCTCATTTACTACAGTCTCCTCAATAGGAAATACTTTAAGTTTTTTACTTTGATCCCTTCAAGAAGGCATTCAGATGTGTCACACATTTGCCACAAATTCTGAATGTTAGCACTCTAGTTGTTCATTTGATCACTGTAGTAAAGCTAACAAACACCAGAGAAGTCTGCTGCTGGTATTTGAGGTGCATGTTTCAGTCTGGTTATCAGACTTTTTTTATGAAATAGAAGAGGATTTGTGAAGTCAAAATGTGCCCTAATTTTTCTTTCTGCAGCACTAATCATACTTTCTACGGCAAAATGAACCCCCTCATTTTGTTCATTTGCAAATTGAATATTTTAAGTGTTACCACTTTGTTCCAATCAAGGTGACTTCAGGTGTGCCATACTTTTGTCATAAGTAAGACCGTTAGCGCTCTAGTTGTTCTTTAGAACACTCTGGGACATTCTGTCATTGGGCTATACTTGGGCTACATGTGGTTGACATTTGTGCTACATTTGGGCTCTTTTGTCTCGGGTGGACATCTTGAGAGACTTATTTGTTATGAAGTTTCCTAATTTCCTCATTTACTACAGTCTCCTAAGTAGGAAATACCTTACGTTTTTTACTTTGATCCCTTCAAGAAGGCATTCAGATGTGTCACACATTTGCCACAAATTCTGAATGTTAGCACTCTAGTTGTTCATTAGATCACTGTAGTAAAGCTACTGAACACCAGAGAAGTCTGCTGCTGGTATTTGATGTGCATGTTTCAGTCTGCATATCAGACTTTTTTTATGAAATAGAAGAGGTTTTGTGAAGTCAAAATGTGCCCTAATTTTTCTTTCTGCAGCACTAATCATACTTTCAATGGCAAAATGAACCCCCTTATTTTGTTCATTTGCAAATTAAATGTTTTAAGTGTTACTACTTTGTTCCAATCAAGGTGGCTTCAGGTGTGCCATACTTTTGTCATAAGTAAGACCGTTAGCACTCTAGTTGTTCTTTAGAACACTCTGGGACATTCTGTCATTGGGCTATACCTGGGCTACATGTGGGTGATATTTGTGCTACATTTGGGATCTTTTGTCTCTGGTGGACATCTTGGGAGACTTATTTGTTATGAAGTTTCATAATTTCCTCATTTACTACAGTCTCCTCAGTAGGAAATACTTTCATTTATTTACTTTGATCCCTTCAAGAAGGCATTCAGATGTGTCACACATTTGCTACAAATTCTGAATGTTAGCCCTCTAGTTGTTCATTTGATCACTGTTGTAAAGCTACTGCTCACCAGGGAAGTCTGCTGCTGGTATCCTAGGTGCATGTTTCGGTCTGCGTGTCAGAATTTTTTAATGAAATAGAAGAGGATTTGAGAAGTCAAAATGTGCCCTAATTTTTCTTTCTGCAACACTAATCATACTTTCTATGCAAAATGAACCCCCTCATTTTGTTCCTTTGCAAATTAAATGTTTTAAGTTTTACCACTTTGTTCCAATCAAGATCGCTTCCGGTGTGCCATACTTTGGTCATAAGTAAGACAGTAAACGCTCAAGTTGTTCTTAATAACACTCTGGGACATTCTGTCATTGAGCTATACGTGGGCTACATCTGGATGATATTTACGCTACATTTGGGCTCATTTGTCTCTGTTGGCCATCTTGGGAGACTTATTTGTTCTGAAGTTTCCAAATTTCCTTATTTACTGCAGTCTCCCCAGTTGGAAATACTTTCAGTTTTTTACTTTGGTTTCATCAAGAAGGCATTCAGATGTTTCACACATTTGCCATAAACTCTGAATGTTAGCACTCTAGTTGTTCATTAGATCACTGTAGTAAAGCTACTGGTCCCCAGGGAAGTCTGCTGCTGGTATCCTAGGTGCATGTTTCAGTCTGCATGTCAGAATTTTTTAATGAAATAGAAGAGGATTTGAGAAGTCAAAATGTGCCCTAATTTTTCTTTCTGCATTCTGCAACACTAATCATACTTTCTATGGCAGAATTAACCCCCTCATTTTGTTCCTTTGCAAATTAAATGTTTTAAGTGTTACTACTTTGTTCCAATCAAGGTGGCTTCAGGTGTGCCATACTTTTGTCATAAGTAAGACCGTTAGAGCTCTAGTTGTTCTTTAGAACACTCTGGGACATTCTGTCATTGGGCTATACTTGGGCTACATGTGGGTGACATTTGTGCTACATCTGGGCTCTTTTGTCTCTGGTGGACATCTTTGGAGACATATTTATTATGAAGTTTCCTAATTTCCTCATTTACTACAGTCTCCTCAATAGGAAATACTTTAAGTTTTTTACTTTGATCCCTTCAAGAAGGTATTCAGATGTGTCACACATTTGCCACAAATTCTGAATGTTAGCACTCTAGTTGTTCATTTGATCACTGTAGTAAAGCTAACGAACACCAGAGAAGTCTGCTGCTGGTATTTGAGGTGCATGTTTCAGTCTCGTTATCAGACTTTTTTTATGAAATAGAAGAGGATTTGTGAAGTCAAAATGTGCCCTAATTTTTCTTTCTGCAGCACTAATCATACTTTCTACGGCAAAATGAACTCCCTCATTTTGTTCATTTGCAAATTGAATGTTTTAAGTGTTACCATTTTGTGACAATCAAGATCGCTTCCGGTGTGCCATACTTTGGTCATAAGTAAGACAGTAAGCGCTCAAGTTGTTCTTAATAACACTCTGGGACATTCTGTCATTGAGCTATACGTGGGCTACATCTGGATGATATTTATGCTACATTTGGGCTCTTTTGTCTCTGGTGGCCATCTTGGGAGACTTATTTGTTATGAAGTTTCCTAATTTTGTCATTTACTGCAGTCTCCCCAGTTGGAAATACTTTCAGTTTTTTACTTTGGTTTCATCAAGAAGGCATTCAGATGTTTCACACATTTGCCATAAATTCTGAATGTTAGCACTCTAGGTGTTCATTAGAACACTGTAGTAAAGCTACTGGACACCAGGGAAGTCTGCTGCTGGTATCCTAGGTGCATGTTTCAGTGTGCATGTCAGAATTTTTTAATGAAATAGAAGAGGATTTGAGATGTCAAAATGTGCCCTAATTTTTCTTTCTGCAGCACTAATCATACTTTCTACGGCAAAATGAACCCCCTCATTTTGTTAATTTGCAAATTGAATGTTTTAAGTGTTACCACTTTGTTCCAAGCAAGGTGGCTTCAGGTGTGCCATACTTTTGTCATAAGTAAGACCGTTAGCGCTCTAGTTGTTCTTTAGAACACTCTGGGACATTCTGTCATTGGGCTATACTTGGGCTACATGTGGGTGACATTTGTGCTACATTTGGGCTCTTTTGTCTCTGGTGGACATCTTGGGAGACTTATTTGTTATGAAGTTTCCTAATTTCCTCATTTACTACAGTCTCCTCAGTAGGAAATACTTTAAGTTTTTTACTTTGATCCCTTCAAGAAGGCATTCAGATGTGTCACACATTTGCCTCAAATTCTGAATGTTAGCACTCGAGTTGTTCATTAGATCACTGTAGTAAAGCTACAGAACACCAGAGAAGTCTGCTGCTTGTATTTGAGGTGCATGTTTCAGTCTGCATATCAGACTTTTTTTATGAAATAGAAGAGGATTTGTGAAGTCAAAATGTGCCCTAATTTTTCTTTCTGCAGCACTAATCATACTTTCTATGGCAAAATGAACCCCCTCATTTTGTTCATTTGCAAATTAAATGTTTTAAGTGTTACCACTTTGTTCCAATCAAGGTGGCTTCAGGTGTGCCATACTTTTGTCATAAGTAAGACCGTTAGCACTCTAGTTGTTCTTTAGAACACTCTGGGACATTCTGTCATTGGGCTATACTTGGGCTACATGTGGGTGATATTTGTGCTACATTTGGGATCTTTTGTCTCTGGTGGACATCTTGGGAGACTTATTTGTTATGAAGTTTCATAATTTCCTCATTTACTGCAGTCTCCTCAGTAGGAAATACTTTCATTTATTTACTTTGATCCCTTCAAGAAGGCATTCAGATGTGTCACACATTTGCTACAAATTCTGAATGTTAGCCCTCTAGTTGTTCATTTGATCACTGTTGTAAAGCTACTGCTCACCAGGGAAGTCTGCTGCTGGTATCCTAGGTGCATGTTTCGGTCTGCATGTCAGAATTTTTTAATGAAATAGAAGAGGATTTGAGAAGTCAAAATGTGCCCTAATTTTTCTGTCTGCAACACTAATCATACTTTCTATGGCAAAATGAATCCCCTCATTTTGTTCCTTTGCAAATTAAATGTTTTAAGTGTTACCATTTTGTGACAATCAAGATCACTTCCGGTGTGCCATACTTTGGTCATAAGTAAGACAGTAAGCGCTCAAGTTGTTCTTAATAACACTCTGGGACATTCTGTCATTGAGCTATACGTGGGCTACATCTGGATGATATTTATGCTACATTTGGGCTCTTTTGTCTCTGGTGGCCATCTTGGGAGACTTATTTGTTATGAAGTTTCCTAATTTTGTCATTTACTGCAGTCTCCCCAGTTGGAAATACTTTCAGTTTTTTACTTTGGTTTCATCAAGAAGGCATTCAGATGTTTCACACATTTGCCATAAATTCTGAATGTTAGCACTCTAGGTGTTCATTAGAACACTGTAGTAAAGCTACTGGACACCAGGGAAGTCTGCTGCTGGTATCCTAGGTGCATGTTTCAGTCTGCATGTCAGAATTTTTTAATGAAATAGAAGAGGATTTGAGAAGTCAAAATGTGCCCTAATTTTTCTTTCTGCAACACTAATCATACTTTCCATGGCAAAATTAACCCCCTCATTTTGTTCCTTTGCAAATTAAATGTTTTGAGTGTTACCACTTTGTTCCAATCAAGGTGGCTTCAGGTGTGCCATACTTTTGTCATAAGTAAGACCGTTAGCGCTCTAGTTGTTCTTTAGAACACTCTGGGACATTCTGTCATTGGGCTATACTTGGGCTACATGTGGGTGACATTTGTGCTACATTTGGGCTCTTTTGTCTCTGGTGGACATCTTGGGAGACTTATTTATTCTGAAGTTTCCTAATTTCCTCATTTACTACAGTCTCCTCAGTAGGAAATACTTTAAGTTTTTTACTTTGATCCCTTCAAGAAGGCATTCAGATGTGTCACACATTTGCCACAAATTCTGAATGTTAGCACTCTAGTTGTTCATTAGATCACTGTAGTAAAGCTACTGAACACCAGAGAAGTCTGCTGCTGGTATTTGAGGTGCATGTTTCAGTCTGCATATCAGACTTTTTTTTATGAAATAGAAGAGGATTTGTGAAGTCAAAATGTGCCCTAATTTTTCTTTCTGCAGCACTAATCATACTTTCTATGGCAAAATTAACCCCCTCATTTTGTTCATTTGCAAATTAAATGTTTTAAGTGTTACCACTTTGTTCCAATCAAGGTGGCTTCAGGTGTGCCATACTTTTGTCATAAGTCAGACCGTTAGAGCTCTAGTTGTTCTTTAGAACACTCTGGGACATTCTGTCATTGGGCTATACTTGGGCTACATGTGGGTGACATTTGTGCTACATTTGGGCTCTTTTGTCTCTGGTGGACATCTTGGGAGACTTATTTGTTATGAAGTTTCCTAATTTCCTCATTTACTACAGTCTCCTCAGTAGGAAATACTTTACGTTTTTTACTTTGATCCCTTCAAGAAGGCATTCAGATGTGTCACACATTTGCTACAAATTCTGAATGTTAGCACTCTAGTTGTTCATTTGATCACTGTAGTAAAGCTAACGAACACCAGAGAAGTCTGCTACTGGTATTTGAGGTGCATGTTTCAGTCTGGTTATCAGGCTTTTTTTATGAAATAGAAGAGGATTTGTGAAGTCAAAATGTGCCCTAATTTTTCTTTCTGCAGCACTAATCATACTTTCTACGGCAAAATAAACCCCCTCATTTTGTTCATTTGCAAATTGAATGTTTTAAGTGTTACCACTTTGTTCCAATCAAGGTGGCTTCAGGTGTGCCATACTTTTGTCATAAGAAAGACCGTTAGCGCTCTAGTTGTTCTACAGAACACTCTGGGACATTCTGTCATTGGGCTATACTTGGGCTACATGTGGGTGACATTTGTGCTACATTTGGGCTCTTTTGTCTCTGGTGGACATCTTGGGAGACTTATTTGTTATGAAGTTTCCTAATTTCCTCATTTACTACAGTCTCCTCAGTAGGAAATACTTTAAGTTTTTAACTTTGATCCCTTCAAGAAGGCATTCAGATGTGTCACACATTTGCCACAAATTCTGAATGTTAGCACTCTAGTTGTTCATTAGATCACTGTAGTAAAGCTACTGAACACCAGAGAAGTCTGCTGCTTGTATTTGAGGTGCATGCTTCAGTCTGCATATCAGACTTTTTTTATGAAATAGAAGAGGATTTGTGAAGTCAAAATGTGCCCTAATTTTTCTTTCTGCAGCACTAATCATACTTTCTATGGCAAAATGAACCCCCTCATTTTGTTCATTTGCAAATTAATTGTTTTAAGTGTTACCACTTTGTTCCAATCAAGGTGGCTTCAGGTGTGCCATACTTGTGTCATAAGTAAGACCGTTAGCACTCTAGTTGTTCTTTAGAACACTCTGGGTAATTCTGTCATTGGGCAATACTTGGGCTACATGTGGGGGATATTTGTGCTACATTTGGGATCTTTTGTCTCTGGTGGACATCTTGGGAGACTTATTTGTTATGAAGTTTCATAATTTCCTCATTTACTGCAGTCTCCTCAGTAGGAAATACTTTCATTTATTTACTTTGATCCCTTCAAGAAGGCATTCAGATGTGTCCCACATTTGCTACAAATTCTGAATGTTAGCCCTCTAGTTGTTCATTTGATCACTGTTGTAAAGCTACTGCTCACCAGGGAAGTCTGCTGCTGGTATCCTAGGTGCATGTTTCGGTCTGCATGTCAGAATTTTTTAATGAAATAGAAGAGGATTTGAGAAGTCAAAATGTGCCCTAATTTTTCTTTCTGCAACACTAATCATACTTTCTATGGCAAAATGAATCCCCTCATTTTGTTCCTTTGCAAATTAAATCTTTTAAGTGTTACCACTTTGTGACAATCAAGATCGCTTCCGGTGTGCCATACTTTGGTCATAAGTAAGACAGTAAGCGCTCAAGTTGTTCTTAATAACACTCTGGGACATTCTGTCATTGAGCTATACGTGGGCTACATCTGGATGATATTTATGCTACATTTGGGCTCTTTTGTCTCTGGTGGCCATCTTGGGAGACTTATTTGTTATGAAGTTTCCTTATTTTGTCATTTACTGCAGTCTCCCCAGTTGGAAATACTTTCAGTTTTTTACTTTGGTTTCATCAAGAAGGCATTCAGATGTTTCACACATTTGCCATAAATTCTGAATGTTAGCACTCTAGGTGTTCATTAGAACACTGTAGTAAAGCTACTGGACACCAGGGAAGTCTGCTGCTGGTATCCTAGGTGCATGTTTCAGTCTGCATGTCAGAATTTTTTAATGAAATAGAAGAGGATTTGAGAAGTCAAAATGTGCCCTAATTTTTCTTTCTGCAACACTAATCATACTTTCTATGGCAAAATTAACGCCCTCATTTTGTTCCTTTGCAAATTAAATGTTTTAAGTGTTACCACTTTGTTCCAATCAAGGTGGCTTCAGGTGTGCCATACTTTTGTCATAAGTAAGACCGTTAGCGCTTTAGTTGTTCTTTAGAACACTCTGGGACATTCTGTCATTGGGCTATACTTGGGCTACATGTGGGTGACATTTGTGCTACATTTGGGCTCTTTTGTCTCTGGTGGACATCTTGGGAGACTTATTTGTTATGAAGTTTCCTAATTTCCTCATTTACTACAGTCTCCTCAGTAGGAAATACTTTAAGTTTTTTACTTTGATCCCTTCAAGAAGGCATTCAGATGTGTCACACATTTGCCACAAATTCTGAATGTTAGCACTCTAGTTGTTCATTAGATCACTGTAGTAAAGCTACTGAACACCAGAGAAGTCTGCTGCTTGTATTTGAGGTGCATGCTTCAGTCTGCATATCAGACTTTTTTTATGAAATAGGAGAGGATTTGTCAAGTCAAAATGTGCCCTAATTTTTCTTTCTGCAGCACTAATCATACTTTCTATGGCAAAATGAACCCCCTCATTTTGTTCATTTGCAAATTAAATGTTTTAAGTGTTACCACTTTGTTCCAATCAAGGTGGCTTCAGGTGTGCCATACTTTTGTCATAAGTAAGACCGTTAGCGCTCTAGTTGTTCTTTAGAACACTCTGGGACATTCTGTCATTGGGCTATACTTGGGCTACATGTGGGTGATATTTGTGCTACATTTGGGATCTTTTGTCTCTGGTGGACATCTTGGGAGACTTATTTGTTATGAAGTTTCCTAATTTACTCATTTACTACAGTCTCCTCAGTAGGAAATACTTTAAGTTTTTTACTTTGATCCCTTCAAGAAGGCATTCAGATGTGTCACACATTTGCCACAAATTCTGAATGTTAGCACTCTAGTTGTTCATTAGATCGCTGTAGTAAAGCTACTGAACACGAGAGAAGTCTGCTGCTGGTATTTGAGGTGCATGTTTCAGTCTGCATATCAGACTTTTTTTATGAAATAGAAGAGGATTTGTGAAGTCAAAATGTGCCCTAATTTTTCTTTCTGCAGCACTAATCATACTTTCTATGGCAAAATGAACTCCCTCATTTTGTTCATTTGCGAATTAAATGTTTTAAGTGTTACCACTTTGTTCCAATCAAGGTGGCTTCAGGTGTGCCATACTTTTGTCATAAGTAAGACCGTTAGCGCTCTAGTTGTTCTTTAGAACACTCTGGGACATTCTGTCATTGGGCTATACTTGGGCTACATGTGGGTGATATTTGTGCTACATTTGGGATCTTTTGTCTCTGGTGGACATCTTGGGAGACTTATTTGTTATGAAGTTTCAATATTTCCTCATTTACTACAGTCTCCTCAGTAGGAAATACTTTCATTTATTTACTTTGATCCCTTCAAGAAGGCATTCAGATGTGTCACACATTTGCTACAAATTCTGAATGTTAGCCCTCTAGTTGTTCATTTGATCACTGTTGTAAAGCTACTGCTCACCAGGGAAGTCTGCTGCTGGTATCCTAGGTGCATGTTTCGGTCTGCATGCTAGAATTTTTTAATGAAATAGAAGAGGATTTGAGAAGTCAAAATGTGCCCTAATTTTTCTTTCTGCAGCACTAATCATACTTTCTATGGCAAAATGAACCCCCTCATTCTGTTCCTTTGCAAATTAAATGTTTTAATTGTTACCACTTTGTTCCAATCAAGATCGCTTCCGGTGTGCCATACTTTGGTCATAGGTAAGACAGTAAGTGCTCAAGTTGTTCTTAATAACACTCTGGGACATTCTGTCATTGAGCTATGCGTGGGCTACATCTGAAGGATATTTATGCTACATTTGGGCTCTTTTGTCTCTGGTGGCCATCTTGGGAGACTTATTTGTTCTGAAGTTTCCAAATTTCCTTATTTACTGCAGTCTCCCCAGTTGGAAATACTTTCAGTTTTTTACTTTGGTTTCATCAAGAAGGCATTCAGATGTTTCACACATTTGCCATAAATTCTGAATGTTAGCACTCTAGTTGTTCATTAGATCACTGTAGTAAAGCTACTGGTCCCCAGGGAAGTCTGCTGCTCGTATCCTAGGTGCATGTTTCAGTCTGCATGTCAGAATTTTTTAATGAAATAGAAGAGGATTTGCGAAGTCAAAATGTGCCCTAATTTTTCTTTCTGCAACACTAATCATACTTTCTATGGCAAAATTAACCCCCTCATTTTGTTCCTTTGCAAATTAAATGTTTTAAGTGTTACCACTTTGTTCCAATCAAGGTGGCTTCAGGTGTGCCATACTTTTGTCGTAAGTAAGACCGTTAGCGCTCTAGTTGTTCTTTAGAACACTCTGGGACATTCTGTCATTGGGCTATACTTGGGCTACATGTGGGTGACATTTGTGCTACATTTGGGCTCTTTTGTCTCTGGTGGACATCTTGGGAGACATATTTATTATGAAGTTTCCTAATTTCCTCATTTACTACAGTCTCCTCAATAGGAAATACTTTAAGTTTTTTACTTTGATCCCTTCAAGAAGGCATTCAGATGTGTCACACATTTGCCACAAATTCTGAATGTTAGCACTCTAGTTGTTCATTTGATCACTGTAGTAAAGCTAACAAACACCAGAGAAGTCTGCTGCTGGTATTTGAGGTGCATGTTTCAGTCTGGTTATCAGACTTTTTTTATGAAATAGAAGAGGATTTGTGAAGTCAAAATGTGCCCTAATTTTTCTTTCTGCAGCACTAATCATACTTTCTACGGCAAAATGAACCCCCTCATTTTGTTCATTTGCAAATTGAATATTTTAAGTGTTACCACTTTGTTCCAATCAAGGTGACTTCAGGTGTGCCATACTTTTGTCATAAGTAAGACCGTTAGCGCTCTAGTTGTTCTTTAGAACACTCTGGGACATTCTGTCATTGGGCTATACTTGGGCTACATGTGGTTGACATTTGTGCTACATTTGGGCTCTTTTGTCTCGGGTGGACATCTTGAGAGACTTATTTGTTATGAAGTTTCCTAATTTCCTCATTTACTACAGTCTCCTAAGTAGGAAATACCTTACGTTTTTTACTTTGATCCCTTCAAGAAGGCATTCAGATGTGTCACACATTTGCCACAAATTCTGAATGTTAGCACTCTAGTTGTTCATTAGATCACTGTAGTAAAGCTACTGAACACCAGAGAAGTCTGCTGCTGGTATTTGATGTGCATGTTTCAGTCTGCATATCAGACTTTTTTTATGAAATAGAAGAGGTTTTGTGAAGTCAAAATGTGCCCTAATTTTTCTTTCTGCAGCACTAATCATACTTTCAATGGCAAAATGAACCCCCTTATTTTGTTCATTTGCAAATTAAATGTTTTAAGTGTTACTACTTTGTTCCAATCAAGGTGGCTTCAGGTGTGCCATACTTTTGTCATAAGTAAGACCGTTAGCACTCTAGTTGTTCTTTAGAACACTCTGGGACATTCTGTCATTGGGCTATACCTGGGCTACATGTGGGTGATATTTGTGCTACATTTGGGATCTTTTGTCTCTGGTGGACATCTTGGGAGACTTATTTGTTATGAAGTTTCATAATTTCCTCATTTACTACAGTCTCCTCAGTAGGAAATACTTTCATTTATTTACTTTGATCCCTTCAAGAAGGCATTCAGATGTGTCACACATTTGCTACAAATTCTGAATGTTAGCCCTCTAGTTGTTCATTTGATCACTGTTGTAAAGCTACTGCTCACCAGGGAAGTCTGCTGCTGGTATCCTAGGTGCATGTTTCGGTCTGCGTGTCAGAATTTTTTAATGAAATAGAAGAGGATTTGAGAAGTCAAAATGTGCCCTAATTTTTCTTTCTGCAACACTAATCATACTTTCTATGCAAAATGAACCCCCTCATTTTGTTCCTTTGCAAATTAAATGTTTTAAGTTTTACCACTTTGTTCCAATCAAGATCGCTTCCGGTGTGCCATACTTTGGTCATAAGTAAGACAGTAAACGCTCAAGTTGTTCTTAATAACACTCTGGGACATTCTGTCATTGAGCTATACGTGGGCTACATCTGGATGATATTTACGCTACATTTGGGCTCATTTGTCTCTGTTGGCCATCTTGGGAGACTTATTTGTTCTGAAGTTTCCAAATTTCCTTATTTACTGCAGTCTCCCCAGTTGGAAATACTTTCAGTTTTTTACTTTGGTTTCATCAAGAAGGCATTCAGATGTTTCACACATTTGCCATAAACTCTGAATGTTAGCACTCTAGTTGTTCATTAGATCACTGTAGTAAAGCTACTGGTCCCCAGGGAAGTCTGCTGCTGGTATCCTAGGTGCATGTTTCAGTCTGCATGTCAGAATTTTTTAATGAAATAGAAGAGGATTTGAGAAGTCAAAATGTGCCCTAATTTTTCTTTCTGCATTCTGCAACACTAATCATACTTTCTATGGCAGAATTAACCCCCTCATTTTGTTCCTTTGCAAATTAAATGTTTTAAGTGTTACTACTTTGTTCCAATCAAGGTGGCTTCAGGTGTGCCATACTTTTGTCATAAGTAAGACCGTTAGAGCTCTAGTTGTTCTTTAGAACACTCTGGGACATTCTGTCATTGGGCTATACTTGGGCTACATGTGGGTGACATTTGTGCTACATCTGGGCTCTTTTGTCTCTGGTGGACATCTTTGGAGACATATTTATTATGAAGTTTCCTAATTTCCTCATTTACTACAGTCTCCTCAATAGGAAATACTTTAAGTTTTTTACTTTGATCCCTTCAAGAAGGTATTCAGATGTGTCACACATTTGCCACAAATTCTGAATGTTAGCACTCTAGTTGTTCATTTGATCACTGTAGTAAAGCTAACGAACACCAGAGAAGTCTGCTGCTGGTATTTGAGGTGCATGTTTCAGTCTCGTTATCAGACTTTTTTTATGAAATAGAAGAGGATTTGTGAAGTCAAAATGTGCCCTAATTTTTCTTTCTGCAGCACTAATCATACTTTCTACGGCAAAATGAACCCCCTCATTTTGTTCATTTGCAAATTGAATGTTTTAAGTGTTACCATTTTGTGACAATCAAGATCGCTTCCGGTGTGCCATACTTTGGTCATAAGTAAGACAGTAAGCGCTCAAGTTGTTCTTAATAACACTCTGGGACATTCTGTCATTGAGCTATACGTGGGCTACATCTGGATGATATTTATGCTACATTTGGGCTCTTTTGTCTCTGGTGGCCATCTTGGGAGACTTATTTGTTATGAAGTTTCCTAATTTTGTCATTTACTGCAGTCTCCCCAGTTGGAAATACTTTCAGTTTTTTACTTTGGTTTCATCAAGAAGGCATTCAGATGTTTCACACATTTGCCATAAATTCTGAATGTTAGCACTCTAGGTGTTCATTAGAACACTGTAGTAAAGCTACTGGACACCAGGGAAGTCTGCTGCTGGTATCCTAGGTGCATGTTTCAGTGTGCATGTCAGAATTTTTTAATGAAATAGAAGAGGATTTGAGATGTCAAAATGTGCCCTAATTTTTCTTTCTGCAGCACTAATCATACTTTCTACGGCAAAATGAACCCCCTCATTTTGTTAATTTGCAAATTGAATGTTTTAAGTGTTACCACTTTGTTCCAAGCAAGGTGGCTTCAGGTGTGCCATACTTTTGTCATAAGTAAGACCGTTAGCGCTCTAGTTGTTCTTTAGAACACTCTGGGACATTCTGTCATTGGGCTATACTTGGGCTACATGTGGGTGACATTTGTGCTACATTTGGGCTCTTTTGTCTCTGGTGGACATCTTGGGAGACTTATTTGTTATGAAGTTTCCTAATTTCCTCATTTACTACAGTCTCCTCAGTAGGAAATACTTTAAGTTTTTTACTTTGATCCCTTCAAGAAGGCATTCAGATGTGTCACACATTTGCCTCAAATTCTGAATGTTAGCACTCGAGTTGTTCATTAGATCACTGTAGTAAAGCTACAGAACACCAGAGAAGTCTGCTGCTTGTATTTGAGGTGCATGTTTCAGTCTGCATATCAGACTTTTTTTATGAAATAGAAGAGGATTTGTGAAGTCAAAATGTGCCCTAATTTTTCTTTCTGCAGCACTAATCATACTTTCTATGGCAAAATGAACCCCCTCATTTTGTTCATTTGCAAATTAAATGTTTTAAGTGTTACCACTTTGTTCCAATCAAGGTGGCTTCAGGTGTGCCATACTTTTGTCATAAGTAAGACCGTTAGCACTCTAGTTGTTCTTTAGAACACTCTGGGACATTCTGTCATTGGGCTATACTTGGGCTACATGTGGGTGATATTTGTGCTACATTTGGGATCTTTTGTCTCTGGTGGACATCTTGGGAGACTTATTTGTTATGAAGTTTCATAATTTCCTCATTTACTGCAGTCTCCTCAGTAGGAAATACTTTCATTTATTTACTTTGATCCCTTCAAGAAGGCATTCAGATGTGTCACACATTTGCTACAAATTCTGAATGTTAGCCCTCTAGTTGTTCATTTGATCACTGTTGTAAAGCTACTGCTCACCAGGGAAGTCTGCTGCTGGTATCCTAGGTGCATGTTTCGGTCTGCATGTCAGAATTTTTTAATGAAATAGAAGAGGATTTGAGAAGTCAAAATGTGCCCTAATTTTTCTGTCTGCAACACTAATCATACTTTCTATGGCAAAATGAATCCCCTCATTTTGTTCCTTTGCAAATTAAATGTTTTAAGTGTTACCATTTTGTGACAATCAAGATCACTTCCGGTGTGCCATACTTTGGTCATAAGTAAGACAGTAAGCGCTCAAGTTGTTCTTAATAACACTCTGGGACATTCTGTCATTGAGCTATACGTGGGCTACATCTGGATGATATTTATGCTACATTTGGGCTCTTTTGTCTCTGGTGGCCATCTTGGGAGACTTATTTGTTATGAAGTTTCCTAATTTTGTCATTTACTGCAGTCTCCCCAGTTGGAAATACTTTCAGTTTTTTACTTTGGTTTCATCAAGAAGGCATTCAGATGTTTCACACATTTGCCATAAATTCTGAATGTTAGCACTCTAGGTGTTCATTAGAACACTGTAGTAAAGCTACTGGACACCAGGGAAGTCTGCTGCTGGTATCCTAGGTGCATGTTTCAGTCTGCATGTCAGAATTTTTTAATGAAATAGAAGAGGATTTGAGAAGTCAAAATGTGCCCTAATTTTTCTTTCTGCAACACTAATCATACTTTCCATGGCAAAATTAACCCCCTCATTTTGTTCCTTTGCAAATTAAATGTTTTGAGTGTTACCACTTTGTTCCAATCAAGGTGGCTTCAGGTGTGCCATACTTTTGTCATAAGTAAGACCGTTAGCGCTCTAGTTGTTCTTTAGAACACTCTGGGACATTCTGTCATTGGGCTATACTTGGGCTACATGTGGGTGACATTTGTGCTACATTTGGGCTCTTTTGTCTCTGGTGGACATCTTGGGAGACTTATTTATTCTGAAGTTTCCTAATTTCCTCATTTACTACAGTCTCCTCAGTAGGAAATACTTTAAGTTTTTTACTTTGATCCCTTCAAGAAGGCATTCAGATGTGTCACACATTTGCCACAAATTCTGAATGTTAGCACTCTAGTTGTTCATTAGATCACTGTAGTAAAGCTACTGAACACCAGAGAAGTCTGCTGCTGGTATTTGAGGTGCATGTTTCAGTCTGCATATCAGACTTTTTTTTATGAAATAGAAGAGGATTTGTGAAGTCAAAATGTGCCCTAATTTTTCTTTCTGCAGCACTAATCATACTTTCTATGGCAAAATTAACCCCCTCATTTTGTTCATTTGCAAATTAAATGTTTTAAGTGTTACCACTTTGTTCCAATCAAGGTGGCTTCAGGTGTGCCATACTTTTGTCATAAGTCAGACCGTTAGAGCTCTAGTTGTTCTTTAGAACACTCTGGGACATTCTGTCATTGGGCTATACTTGGGCTACATGTGGGTGACATTTGTGCTACATTTGGGCTCTTTTGTCTCTGGTGGACATCTTGGGAGACTTATTTGTTATGAAGTTTCCTAATTTCCTCATTTACTACAGTCTCCTCAGTAGGAAATACTTTACGTTTTTTACTTTGATCCCTTCAAGAAGGCATTCAGATGTGTCACACATTTGCTACAAATTCTGAATGTTAGCACTCTAGTTGTTCATTTGATCACTGTAGTAAAGCTAACGAACACCAGAGAAGTCTGCTACTGGTATTTGAGGTGCATGTTTCAGTCTGGTTATCAGGCTTTTTTTATGAAATAGAAGAGGATTTGTGAAGTCAAAATGTGCCCTAATTTTTCTTTCTGCAGCACTAATCATACTTTCTACGGCAAAATAAACCCCCTCATTTTGTTCATTTGCAAATTGAATGTTTTAAGTGTTACCACTTTGTTCCAATCAAGGTGGCTTCAGGTGTGCCATACTTTTGTCATAAGAAAGACCGTTAGCGCTCTAGTTGTTCTACAGAACACTCTGGGACATTCTGTCATTGGGCTATACTTGGGCTACATGTGGGTGACATTTGTGCTACATTTGGGCTCTTTTGTCTCTGGTGGACATCTTGGGAGACTTATTTGTTATGAAGTTTCCTAATTTCCTCATTTACTACAGTCTCCTCAGTAGGAAATACTTTAAGTTTTTTACTTTGATCCCTTCAAGAAGGCATTCAGATGTGTCACACATTTGCCACAAATTCTGAATGTTAGCACTCTAGTTGTTCATTAGATCACTGTAGTAAAGCTACTGAACACCAGAGAAGTCTGCTGCTTGTATTTGAGGTGCATGCTTCAGTCTGCATATCAGACTTTTTTTATGAAATAGAAGAGGATTTGTGAAGTCAAAATGTGCCCTAATTTTTCTTTCTGCAGCACTAATCATACTTTCTATGGCAAAATGAACCCCCTCATTTTGTTCATTTGCAAATTAATTGTTTTAAGTGTTACCACTTTGTTCCAATCAAGGTGGCTTCAGGTGTGCCATACTTGTGTCATAAGTAAGACCGTTAGCACTCTAGTTGTTCTTTAGAACACTCTGGGTAATTCTGTCATTGGGCAATACTTGGGCTACATGTGGGGGATATTTGTGCTACATTTGGGATCTTTTGTCTCTGGTGGACATCTTGGGAGACTTATTTGTTATGAAGTTTCATAATTTCCTCATTTACTGCAGTCTCCTCAGTAGGAAATACTTTCATTTATTTACTTTGATCCCTTCAAGAAGGCATTCAGATGTGTCCCACATTTGCTACAAATTCTGAATGTTAGCCCTCTAGTTGTTCATTTGATCACTGTTGTAAAGCTACTGCTCACCAGGGAAGTCTGCTGCTGGTATCCTAGGTGCATGTTTCGGTCTGCATGTCAGAATTTTTTAATGAAATAGAAGAGGATTTGAGAAGTCAAAATGTGCCCTAATTTTTCTTTCTGCAACACTAATCATACTTTCTATGGCAAAATGAATCCCCTCATTTTGTTCCTTTGCAAATTAAATCTTTTAAGTGTTACCACTTTGTGACAATCAAGATCGCTTCCGGTGTGCCATACTTTGGTCATAAGTAAGACAGTAAGCGCTCAAGTTGTTCTTAATAACACTCTGGGACATTCTGTCATTGAGCTATACGTGGGCTACATCTGGATGATATTTATGCTACATTTGGGCTCTTTTGTCTCTGGTGGCCATCTTGGGAGACTTATTTGTTATGAAGTTTCCTTATTTTGTCATTTACTGCAGTCTCCCCAGTTGGAAATACTTTCAGTTTTTTACTTTGGTTTCATCAAGAAGGCATTCAGATGTTTCACACATTTGCCATAAATTCTGAATGTTAGCACTCTAGGTGTTCATTAGAACACTGTAGTAAAGCTACTGGACACCAGGGAAGTCTGCTGCTGGTATCCTAGGTGCATGTTTCAGTCTGCATGTCAGAATTTTTTAATGAAATAGAAGAGGATTTGAGAAGTCAAAATGTGCCCTAATTTTTCTTTCTGCAACACTAATCATACTTTCTATGGCAAAATTAACGCCCTCATTTTGTTCCTTTGCAAATTAAATGTTTTAAGTGTTACCACTTTGTTCCAATCAAGGTGGCTTCAGGTGTGCCATACTTTTGTCATAAGTAAGACCGTTAGCGCTTTAGTTGTTCTTTAGAACACTCTGGGACATTCTGTCATTGGGCTATACTTGGGCTACATGTGGGTGACATTTGTGCTACATTTGGGCTCTTTTGTCTCTGGTGGACATCTTGGGAGACTTATTTGTTATGAAGTTTCCTAATTTCCTCATTTACTACAGTCTCCTCAGTAGGAAATACTTTAAGTTTTTTACTTTGATCCCTTCAAGAAGGCATTCAGATGTGTCACACATTTGCCACAAATTCTGAATGTTAGCACTCTAGTTGTTCATTAGATCACTGTAGTAAAGCTACTGAACACCAGAGAAGTCTGCTGCTTGTATTTGAGGTGCATGCTTCAGTCTGCATATCAGACTTTTTTTATGAAATAGGAGAGGATTTGTCAAGTCAAAATGTGCCCTAATTTTTCTTTCTGCAGCACTAATCATACTTTCTATGGCAAAATGAACCCCCTCATTTTGTTCATTTGCAAATTAAATGTTTTAAGTGTTACCACTTTGTTCCAATCAAGGTGGCTTCAGGTGTGCCATACTTGTGTCATAAGTAAGACCGTTAGCACTCTAGTTGTTCTTTAGAACACTCTGGGACATTCTGTCATTGGGCTATACTTGGGCTACATGTGGGTGATATTTCTGCTACATTTGGGATCTTTTGTCTCTGGTGGACATCTTGGGAGACTTATTTGTTATGAAGTTTCATAATTTCCTCATTTACTGCAGTCTCCTCAGTAGGAAATACTTTCATTTATTTACTTTGATCCCTTCAAGAAGGCATTCAGATGTGTCCCACATTTGCTACAAATTCTGAATGTTAGCCCTCTAGTTGTTCATTTGATCACTGTTGTAAAGCTACTGCTCACCAGGGAAGTCTGCTGCTGGTATCCTAGGTGCATGTTTCGGTCTGCATGTCAGAATTTTTTAATGAAATAGAAGAGGATTTGAGAAGTCAAAATGTGCCCTAATTTTTCTTTCTGCAACACTAATCATACTTTCTATGGAAAAATGAATCCCCTCATTTTGTTCCTTTGCAAATTAAATGTTTTAAGTGTTACCACTTTGTGACAATCAAGATCGCTTCCGGTGTGCCATACTTTGGTCATAAGTAAGACAGTAAGCGCTCAAGTTGTTCTTAATAACACTCTGGGACATTCTGTCATTGAGCTATACGTGGGCTACATCTAAATGATATTTATGCTACATTTGGGCTCTTTTGTCTCTGGTGGCCATCTTGGGAGACTTATTTGTTATGAAGTTTCCTAATTTTGTCATTTACTGCAGTCTCCCCAGTTGGAAATACTTTCAGTTTTTTATTTTGGTTTCATCAAGAAGGCATTCAGATGTTTCACACATTTGCCATAAATTCTGAATGTTAGCACTCTAGGTGTTCATTAGAACACTGTAGTAAAGCTACTGAACACCAGAGAAGTCTGCTGCTGGTATCCTAGGTGCATGTTTCAGTCTGCATATCAGACTTTTTTTTATGAAATAGAAGAGGATTTGTGAAGTCAAAATGTGCCCTAATTTTTCTTTCTGCAGCACTAATCATACTTTCTATGGCAAAATAAACCCCCTCATTTTGTTCATTTGCAAATTAAATGTTTTAAGTGTTACCACTTTGTTCCAATCAAGGTGGCTTCAGGTGTGCCATACTTTTGTCATAAGTCAGACCGTTAGCACTCTAGTTGTTCTTTAGAACACTCTGGGACATTCTGTCATTGGGCTATACTTGGGCTACATGTGGGTGACATTTGTGCTACATATGGGCTCTTCTGTCTCTGGTGGACATCTTGGGAGACTTATTTGTTATGAAGTTTCCTAATTTCCTCATTTACTACAGTCTCCTCAGTAGGAAATACTTTACGTTTTTTACTTTGATCCCTTCAAGAAGGCATTCAGATGTGTCACACATTTGCTACAAATTCTGAATGTTAGCACTCTAGTTGTTCATTAGATCACTGTAGTAAAGCTACTGAACACCAGAGAAGTCTGCTGCTGGTATTTGAGGTGCATGTTTCAGTCTGCATATCAGACTTTTTTTATGAAATAGATGAGGATTTGTGAAGTCAAATTGTGCCCTAATTTTTCTTTCTGCAGCACTAATCATACTTTCTATGGCAAAATGAACCCCCTCATTTTGTTCATTTGCAAATTAAATGTTTTAAGTGTTACCACTTTGTTCCAATCAAGGTGGCTTCAGGTGTGCCATACTTTTGTCATAAGTAAGACCGTTAGCGCTCTAGTTGTTCTTTAGAACACTCTGGGACATTCTGTCATTGGGCTATACTTGGGCTACATGTGGGTGACATTTGTGCTACATTTGGGCTCTTTTGTCTCTGGTGGACATCTTGGGAGACTTATTTATTATGAAGTTTCCTAATTTCCTCATTTACTACAGTCTCCTCAGTAGGAAATACTTTAAGTTTTTTACTTTGATCCCTTCAAGAAGGCATTCAGATGTGTCACACATTTGCCACAAATTCTGAATGTTAACACTCTAGTTGTTCATTAGATCACTGTAGTAAAGCTACTGAACACCAGAGAAGTCTGCTGCTGGTATTTGAGGTGCATGTTTCAGTCTGCATATCAGACTTTTTTTTATGAAATAGAAGAGGATTTGTGAAGTCAAAATGTGCCCTAATTTTTCTTTCTGCAGCACTAATCATACTTTCTATGGCAAAATAAACCCCCTCATTTTGTTCATTTGCAAATTAAATGTTTTAAGTGTTACCACTTTGTTCCAATCAAGGTGGCTTCAGGTGTGCCATACTTTTGTCATAAGTCAGACCGTTAGCACTCTAGTTGTTCTTTAGAACACTCTGGGACATTCTGTCATTGGGCTATACTTGGGCTACATGTGGGTGACATTTGTGCTACATTTGGGCTCTTCTGTCTCTGTTGGACATCTTGGGAGACTTATTTGTTATGAAGTTTCCTAATTTCCTCATTTACTACAGTCTCCTCAGTAGGAAATACTTTACGTTTTTTACTTTGATCCCTTCAAGAAGGCATTCAGATGTGTCACACATTTGCTACAAATTCTGAATGTTAGCACTCTAGTTGTTCATTAGATCACTGTAGTAAAGCTACTGAACACCAGAGAAGTCTGCTGCTGGTATTTGAGGTGCATGTTTCAGTCTGCATATCAGACTTTTTTTATGAAATAGATGAGGATTTGTGAAGTCAAAATGTGCCCTAATTTTTCTTTCCGCAGCACTAATCATACTTTCTATGGCAAAATGAACCCCCTCATTTTGTTCATTTGCAAATTAAATGTTTTAAGTGTTACCACTTTGTTCCAATCAAGGTGGCTTCAGGTGTGCCATACTTGTGTCATAAGTAAGACCGTTAGCACTCTAGTTGTTCTTTAGAACACTCTGGGTAATTCTGTCATTGGGCAATACTTGGGCTACATGTGGGGGATATTTGTGCTACATTTGGGATCTTTTGTCTCTGGTGGACATCTTGGGAGACTTATTTGTTATGAAGTTTAATAATTTCCTCATTTACTGCAGTCTCCTCAGTAGGAAATACTTTCATTTATTTACTTTGATCCCTTCAAGAAGGCATTCAGATATGTCCCACATTTGCTACAAATTCTGAATGTTAGCCCTCTAGTTGTTCATTTGATCACTGTTGTAAAGCTACTGCTCACCAGGGAAGTCTGCTGCTGGTATCCTAGGTGCATGTTTCGGTCTGCATGTCAGAATTTTTTAATGAAATAGAAGAGAATTTGAGAAGTCAAAATGTGCCCTAATTTTTCTTTCTGCAACACTAATCATACTTTCTATGGCAAAATGAATCCCCTCCTTTTGTTCCTTTGCAAATTAAATGTTTTAAGTGTTACCACTTTGTGACAATCAAGATCGCTTCCGGTGTGCCATACTTTGGTCATAAGTAAGACAGTAAGCGCTCAAGTTGTTCTTAATAACACTCTGGGACATTCTGTCATTGAGCTATACGTGGGCTACATCTGGATGATATTTATGCTACATTTGGGCTCTTTTGTCTCTGGTGGCCATCTTGGGAGACTTATTTGTTATGAAGTTTCCTTATTTTGTCATTTACTGCAGTCTCCCCAGTTGGAAATACTTTCAGTTTTTTACTTTGGTTTCATCAAGAATCCATTCAGATGTTTCACACATTTGCCATAAATTCTGAATGTTAGCACTCTAGGTGTTCATTAGAACACTGTAGTAAAGCTACTGGACACCAGGGAAGTCTGCTGCTGGTATCCTAGGTGCATGTTTCAGTCTGCATGTCAGAATTTTTTAATGAAATAGAAGAGGATTTGAGAAGTCAAAATGTGCCCTAATTTGTCTTTCTGCAACACTAATCATACTTTCTATGGCAAAATTAACCCCCTCATTTTGTTCCTTTGCAAATTAAATGTTTTAAGTGTTACCACTTTGTTCCAATCAAGGTGGCTTCAGGTGTGCCATACTTTTGTCATAAGTAAGACCGTTAGCGCTCTAGTTGTTCTTTAGAACACTCTGGGACATTCTGTCATTGGGCTATACTTGGGCTACATGTGGGTGACATTTGTGCTACATTTGGGCTCTTTTGTCTCTGGTGGACATCTTGGGAGACTTATTTGTTATGAAGTTTCCTAATTTCCTCATTTACTACAGTCTCCTCAGTAGGAAATACTTTAAGTTTTTTACTTTGATCCCTCCAAGAAGGCATTCAGATGTGTCACACATTTGCCACAAATTCTGAATGTTAGCACTCTAGTTGTTCATTAGATCACTGTAGTAAAGCTACTGAACACCAGAGAAGTCTGCTGCTTGTATTTGAGGTGCATGCTTCAGTCTGCATATCAGACTTTTTTTATGAAATAGAAGAGGATTTGTGAAGTCAAAATGTGCCCTAATTTTTCTTTCCGCAGCACTAATCATACTTTCTATGGCAAAATGAACCCCCTCATTTTGTTCATTTGCAAATTAAATGTTTTAAGTGTTACCACTTTGTTCCAATCAAGGTGGCTTCAGGTGTGCCATACTTGTGTCATAAGTAAGACCGTTAGCACTCTAGTTGTTCTTTAGAACACTCTGGGACATTCTGTCATTGGGCTATACTTGGGCTACATGTGGGTGATATTTCTGCTACATTTGGGATCTTTTGTCTCTGGTGGACATCTTGGGAGACTTATTTGTTATGAAGTTTCATAATTTCCTCATTTACTGCAGTCTCCTCAGTAGGAAATACTTTCATTTATTTACTTTGATCCCTTCAAGAAGGCATTCAGATGTGTCCCACATTTGCTACAAATTCTGAATGTTAGCCCTCTAGTTGTTCATTTGATCACTGTTGTAAAGCTACTGCTCACCAGGGAAGTCTGCTGCTGGTATCCTAGGTGCATGTTTCGGTCTGCATGTCAGAATTTTTTAATGAAATAGAAGAGGATTTGAGAAGTCAAAATGTGCCCTAATTTTTCTTTCTGCAACACTAATCATACTTTCTACGGCAAAATGAATCCCCTCATTTTGTTCCTTTGCAAATTAAATGTTTTAAGTGTTACCACTTTGTTCCAATCAAGATCGCTTCCGGTGTGCCATACTTTGATCATACGTAAGAAAGTAAGCGCTCAAGTTGTTCTTAATAACACTCTGGGACATTCTGTCATTGAGCTATACGTGGGCTACATCTGGATGATATTTATGCTACATTTGGGATCTTTTGTCTCTGGTGGCCATCGTGGGAGACTTATTTGTTATGAAGTTTCCTAATTTTGTCATTTACAGCAGTCTCCCCAGTTGGAAATACTTTCAGTTTTTTACTTTGGTTTCATCAAGAAGGCATTCAGATGTTTCACACATTTGCCATAAATTCTGAATGTTAGCACTCTAGTTATTCATTAGATCACTGTAGTAAAGCTACTGGTCACCAGGGAAGTCTGCTGCTGGTATCCTAGGTGCATGTTTCAGTCTGCATGTCAGAATGTTTTAATGAAATAGAAGAGGATTTGAGAAGTCAAAATGTGCCCTAATTTTTCTTTCTGCAACACTAATCATACTTTCTATGGCAAAATTAACCCCCTCATTTTGTTCCTTTGCAAATTAAATGTTTTAAGTGTTACCACTTTGTTCCATTCAAGGTGGCTTCAGGTGTGCCATACTTTTGTCATAAGTAAGACCGTTAGCGCTCTAGTTGTTCTTTAGAACACTCTGGGACATTCTGTCTTTGGGCTATACTTGGGCTACATGTGGGTGACATTTGTGCTACATTTGGGCTCTTTTGCCTCTGGTGGACATCTTGGGAGACTTATTTGTTATGAAGTTTCCTAATTTCCTCATTTACTACAGTCTCCTCAGTAGGAAATACTTTAAGTTTTTTACTTAGATCCCTTCAAGAAGGCATTCAGATGTGTCACACATTTGACACAAATTCTGAATGTTAGCACTCTAGTTGTTCATTAGATCACTGTAGTAAAGCTACTGAACACCAGAGAAGTCTGCTTCTGGTATTTTAGGTGCATGTTTCAGTCTGCATATCAGACTTTTTCTATGAAATATAGGAGGATTTGTGAAGTCAAAATGTGCCCTAATTTTTCTGTCTGCAGCACTAATCATACTTTCTATGGCAAAATGAACCCCCTCATTCTGTTCATTTGCAAATTAAATGTTTTAAGTGTTACCACTTTGTTCCAATGAAGGTGGCTTCAGGTGTGCCATACTTTTGTCATAAGTAAGACCGTTAGCGCTCTAGTTGTTCTTTAGAACACTCTGGGACATTCTGTCATTGGGCTATACTTGGGCTACATGTGGGTGATATTTGTGCTACATTTGGGCTCTTTTGTCTCTGGTGGACATCTTGGGAGACTTATTTGTTATGAAGTTTCATAATTTCCTCATTTACTGCAGTCTCCTCAGTAGGAAATACTTTCATTTATTTACTTTGATCCCTTCAAGAAGGCATTCAGATGTGTCACACATTTGCTACAAATTCTGAATGTTAGCCCTCTAGTTGTTCATTTGATCACTGTTGTAAAGCTACTGCTCACCAGGGAAGTCTGCTGCTGGTATCCTAGGTGCATGTTTGGGTCTGCATGTCAGAATTTTTTAATGAAATAGAAGAGGATTTGAGAAGTCAAAATTTGCCCTAATTTTTCTTTCTGCAACACTAATCATACTTTCTATGGCAAAATGAATCCCCTCATTTTGTTCCTTTGCAAATTAAATGTTTTAAGTGTTACCATTTTGTGACAATCAAGATCGCTTCCGGTGTGCCATACTTTGGTCATAAGTAAGACAGTAAGCGCTCAAGTTGTTCTTAATAACACTCTGGGACATTCTGTCATTGAGCTATACGTGGGCTACATCTGGATGATATTTATGCTACATTTGGGCTCTTTTGTCTCTGGTGGCCATCTTCGGAGACTTATTTGTTATGAAGTTTCCTAATTTTGTCATTTACTGCAGTCTCCCCAGTTGGAAATACTTTCAGTTTTTTACTTTGGTTTCATCAAGAAGGCATTCAGATGTTTCACACATTTGCCATAAATTCTGAATGTTAGCACTCTAGGTGTTCATTAGAACACTGTAGTAAAGCTACTGGACACCAGGGAAGTCTGCTGCTGGTATCCTAGGTGCATGTTTCAGTCTGCATGTCAGAATTTTTTAATGAAATAGAAGAGGATTTGAGAAGTCAAAATGTGCCCTAATTTTTCTTTCTGCAACACTAATCATACTTTCCATGGCAAAATTAACCCCCTCATTTTGTTCCTTTGCAAATTAAATGTTTTGAGTGTTACCACTTTGTTCCAATCAAGGTGGCTTCAGGTGTGCCATACGTTTGTCATAAGTAAGACCGTTAGCGCTCTAGTTGTTCTTTAGAACACTCTGGGACATTCTGTCATTGGGCTATACTTGGGCTACATGTGGGTGACATTTGTGCTACATTTGGGCTCTTTTGTCTCTGGTGGACATCTTGGGAGACTTATTTATTCTGAAGTTTCCTAATTTCCTCATTTACTACAGTCTCCTCAGTAGGAAATACTTTAAGTTTTTTACTTTGATCCCTTCAAGAAGGCATTCAGATGTGTCACACATTTGCCACAAATTCTGAATGTTAGCACTGTAGTTGTTCATTAGATCACTGTAGTAAAGCTACTGAACACCAGAGAAGTCTGCTGCTGGTATTTGAGGTGCATGTTTCAGTCTGCATATCAGACTTTTTTTTATGAAATAGAAGAGGATTTGTGAAGTCAAAATGTGCCCTAATTTTTCTTTCTGCAGCACTAATCATACTTTCTATGGCAAAATTAACCCCCTCATTTTGTTCATTTGCAAATTAAATGTTTTAAGTGTTACCACTTTGTTCCAATCAAGGTGGCTTCAGGTGTGCCATACTTTTGTCATAAGTCAGACCGTTAGAGCTCTAGTTGTTCTTTAGAACACTCTGGGACATTCTGTCATTGGGCTATACTTGGGCTACATGTGGGTGACATTTGTGCTACATTTGGGCTCTTTTGTCTCTGGTGGACATCTTGGGAGACTTATTTGTTATGAAGTTTCCTAATTTCCTCATTTACTACAGTCTCCTCAGTAGGAAATACTTTACGTTTTTTACTTTGATCCCTTCAAGAAGGCATTCAGATGTGTCACACATTTGCTACAAATTCTGAATGTTAGCACTCTAGTTGTTCATTAGATCACTGTAGTAAAGCTACTGAACACCAGAGAAGTCTGCTGCTGGTATTTGAGGTGCATGTTTCAGTCTGCATATCAGACTTTTTTTATGAAATAGAAGAGGATTTGTGAAGTCAAAATGTGCCCTAATTTTTCTTTCTGCAGCACTAATCATACTTTCTATGGCAAAATGAACCCCCTCATTTTGTTCATTTGCAAATTAAATGTTTTACGTGTTACCACTTTGTTCCAATCAAGGTGGCTTCAGGTGTGCCATACTTTTGTCATAAGTAAGACCGTTAGCACTCTAGTTGTTCTTTAGAACACTCTGGGACATTCTGTCATTGGGCTATACTTGGGCTACATGTGGGTGATATTTGTGCTACATTTGGGATCTCTTGTCTCTGGTGGACATCTTGGGAGACTTATTTGTTATGGAGTTTCATAATTTTCTCATTTACTACAGTCTCCTCAGTTAGAAATACTTTCATTTATTTACTTTGATCCCTTCAAGAAGGCGTTCAGATGTGTCACACATTTGCTACAAATTCTGAATGTTAGCCCTCTAGTTGTTCATTTGATCACTGTTGTAAAGCTACTGCTCACCAGGGAAGTCTGCTGCTGGTATCCTAGGTGCATGTTTCGGTCTGCATGTCAGAATTTTTTAATGAAATAGAAGAGGATTTGAGAAGTCAAAATGTGCCCTAATTTTTCTTTCTGCAACACTAATCATACTTTCTATGGCAAAATGAATCCCCTCATTTTGTTCCTTTGCAAATTAAATGTTTTAAGTGTTACCATTTTGTGACAATCAAGATCGCTTCCGGTGTGCCATACTTTGGTCATAAGTAAGACAGTAAGCGCTCAAGTTGTTCTTAATAACACTCTGGGACATTCTGTCATTGAGCTATACGTGGGCTACATCTGGATGATATTTATGCTACATTTGGGCTCTTTTGTCTCTGGTGGCCATCTTGGGAGACTTATTTGTTATGAAGTTTCCTAATTTTGTCATTTACTGCAGTCTCCCCAGTTGGAAATACTTTCAGTTTTTTACTTTGGTTTCATCAAGAAGGCATTCAGATGTTTCACACATTTGCCATAAATTCTGAATGTTAGCACTCTAGGTGTTCATTAGAACACTGTAGTAAAGCTACTGGACACCAGGGAAGTCTGCTGCTGGTATCCTAGGTGCATGTTTCAGTCTGCATGTCAGAATTTTTTAATGAAATAGAAGAGGATTTGAGAAGTCAAAATGAGCCCTAATTTTTCTTTCTGCAACACTAATCATACTTTCTATGGCAAAATGAACCCCCTCATTTTGTTCATTTGCAAATTAAATGTTTTAAGTGTTACCACTTTGTTCCAATCAAGGTGGCTTCAGGTGTGCCATACTTTTGTCATAAGTCAGACCGTTAGAGCTCTAGTTGTTCTTTAGAACACTCTGGGACATTCTGTCATTGGGCTATACTTGGGCTACATGTGGGTGACATTTGTGCTACATTTGGGCTCTTTTGTCTTAGGTGGACATCTTGGGAGACTTATTTGTTATGAAGTTTCCTAATTTCCTCATTTACTACAGTCTCCTCAGTAGGAAATACTTTAAGTTTTTTACTTTGATCCCTTCAAGAAGGCATTCAGATGTGTCACACATTTGCTACAAATTCTGAATGTTAGCACTCTAGTTGTTCATTAGATCACTGTAGTAAAGCTACTGAACACCAGAGAAGTCTGCTGCTGGTATTTGAGGTGCATGTTTCAGTCTGCATATCAGACTTTTTTTATGAAATAGAAGAGGATTTGTGAAGTCAAAATGTGCCCTAATTTTTCTTTCTGCAGCACTGATCATACTTTCTATGGCAAAATGAACCCCCTCATTTTGTTCATTTGCAAATTAAATGTTTTAAGTGTTACCACTTTGTTCCAATCAAGGTGGCTGCAGGTGTGCCATACTTTTGTCATAAGTAAGACCGTTAGCACTCTAGTTGTTCTTTAGAACACTCTGGGACATTCTGTCATTGGGCTATACTTGGGCTACATGTGGGTGATATTTGTGCTACATTTGGGATCTTTTGTCTCTGGTGGACATCTTGGGAGACTTATTAGTTATGGAGTTTCATAATTTCCTCATTTACTACAGTCTCCTCAGTAGGAAATACTTTCATTTATTTACTTTGATCCCTTCAAGAAGGCATTCAGATGTGTCACACATTTGCTACAAATTCTGAATGTTAGCCCTCTAGTTGTTCATTTGATCACTGTTGTAAAGCTACTGCTCACCAGGGAAGTCTGCTGCTGGTATCCTAGGTGCATGTTTCGGTCTGCATGTTAGATTTTTTAATGAAATAGAAGAGGATTTGAGAAGTAAAAATGTGCCCTAATTTTTCTTTCTGCAGCACTAATCATACATTCTATGGCAAAATGAACCCCCTCATTCTGTTCTTTTGCAAATTAAATGTTTTAAGTGTTACCACTTTGTTCCAATCAAGATCGCTTCCGGTGTGCCATACTTTGGTCATAAGTAAGACAGTAAGTGCTCAAGTTGTTCTTAATAACACTCTGGGACATTCTGTCATTGAGCTATGCGTGGGCTACATCTGGAGGATATTTATGCTACATTTGGGCTCTTTTGTCTCTGGTGGCCATCTTGGGAGACTTATTTGTTATGAAGTTTCCAAATTTCCTCATTTACTGCAGTCTCCCCAGTTGGAAATACTTTCAGTTTTTTACTTTGGTTTCATCAAGAAGGCATTCAGATGTTTCACACATTTGCCATAAATTCTGAATTTTAGCACTCTGGGTGTTCATTAGAACACTGTAGTAAAGCTACTGGACACCAGGGAAGTCTGCTGCTGGTATCCTAGGTGCATATTTCAGTCTGCATGTCAGAATTTTTTAATGAAATAGAAGAGGATTTGAGAAGTCAAAATGTGCCCTAATTTTTCTTTCTGCAACACTAATCATACTTTCTATGGCAAAATTAACCCCCTCATTTTGTTCCTTTGCAAATTAAATGTTTTAAGTGTTACCACTTTGTTCCAATCAAGGTGGCTTCAGGTGTGCCATACTTTTGTCATAAGTAAGACCGTTAGCGCTCTAGTTGTTCTTTAGAACACTCTGGGACATTCTGTCATTGGGCTATACTTGGGCTACATGTGGGTGACATTTGTGCTACATTTGGGCTCTTTTGTCTCTGGTGGACATCTTGGGAGACTTATTTATTATGAAGTTTCCTAATTTCCTCATTTACTACAGTCTCCTCAGTAGGAAATACTTTAAGTTTTTTACTTTGATCCCTTCAAGAAGGCATTCAGATGTGTCACACATTTGCATCAAATTCTGAATGTTAACACTCTAGTTGTTCATTAGATCACTGTAGTAAAGCTACTGAACACCAGAGAAGTCTGCTGCTGGTATTTGAGGTGCATGTTTCAGTCTGCATATCAGACTTTTTTTATGAAATAGAAGAGGATTTGTGAAGTCAAAATGTGCCCTAATTTTTCTTTCTGCAGCACTAATCATACTTTCTACGGCAAAATGAACCCCCTCATTTTGTTCATTTGCAAATTGAATGTTTTAAGTGTTACCACTTTGTTCCAATAAAGGTGGCTTCAGGTGTGCCATACTTTTGTCATAAGAAAGACCGTTAGCACTCTAGTTGTTCTTTAGAACACTCTGGGACATTCTGTCATTGTCTATACTTGGGCTACATGTGGGTGACATTTGTGCTACATTTGGGCTCTTCTGTCTCTGGTGGACATCTTGGGAGACTTATTTGTTATGAAGTTTCCTAATTTCCTCATTTACTACAGTCTCCTCAGTAGGAAATACTTTACGTTTTTTACTTTGATCCCTTCAAGAAGGCATTCAGATGTGTCACACATTTGCTACAAATTCTGAATGTTAGCACTCTAGTTGTTCATTAGATCACTGTAGTAAAGCTACTGAACACCAGAGAAGTCTGCTGCTGGTATTTGAGGTGCATGTTTCAGTCTGCATATCAGACTTTTTTTATGAAATAGATGAGGATTTGTGAAGTCAAAATGTGCCCTAATTTTTCTTTCTGCAGCACTAATCATACTTTCTATGGCAAAATGAACCCCCTCATTTTGTTCATTTGCAAATTAAATGTTTTAAGTGTTACCACTTTGTTCCAATCAAGGTGGCTTCAGGTGTGCCATACTTTTGTCATAAGTAAGACCGTTAGCACTCTAGTTGTTCTTTAGAACACTCTGGGACATTCTGTCATTGGGCTATACTTGGGCTACATGTGGGTGATATTTGTGCTACATTTGGGATCTTTTGTCTCTGGTGGACATCTTGGGAGACTTATTAGTTATGGAGTTTCATAATTTCCTCATTTACTACAGTCTCCTCAGTAGGAAATACTTTCATTTATTTACTTTGATCCCTTCATAAAGGCATTCAGATGTGTCACACATTTGCTACAAATTCTGAATGTTAGCCCTCTAGTTGTACATTTGATCACTGTTGTAAAGCTACTGCTCACCAGGGAAGTCTGCTGCTGGTATCCTAGGTGCATGTTTCGGTCTGCATGTCAGAAATTTTTAATGAAATAGAAGAGGATTTGAGAAGTCAATATGTGCCCTAATTTTTCTATTTGCAACACTAATCATACTTTCTATGGCAAAATGAACCCCCTCATTTTGTTCCTTTGCAAATTAAATGTTTTAAGTGTTACCACTTTGTTCCAATCAAGATCGCTTCCGGTGTGCCATACTTTGATCATACGTAAGAAAGTAAGCGCTCAAGTTGTTCTTAATAACACTCTGGGACATTCTGTCATTGAGCTATACGTGGGCTACATCTGGATGATATTTATGCTACATTTGGGCTCTTTTGTCTCTGGTGGCCATCTTGGGAGACTTATTTGTTATGAAGTTTCCTAATTTTGTCATTTACAGCAGTCTCCCCAGTTGGAAATACTTTCAGTTTTTTACTTTGGTTTCATCAAGAAGGCATTCAGATGTTTCACACATGTGCCATCAATTCTGAATGTTAGCACTCTAGTTGTTCATTAGATCACTGTAGTAAAGCTACTGGTCACCAGGGAAGTCTGCTGCTGGTATCCTAGGTGCATGTTTCAGTCTGCATGTCAGAATTTTTTAATGAAATAGAAGAGGATTTGAGAAGTCAAAATGTGCCCTAATTTTTCTTTCTGCAACACTAATCATACTTTCTATGGCAAAATTAACCCCCTCATTTTGTTCCTTTGCAAATTAAATGTTTTAAGTGTTACCACTTTGTTCCATTCAAGGTGGCTTCAGGTGTGCCATACTTTTGTCATAAGTAAGACCGTTAGCGCTCTAGTTGTTCTTTAGAACACTCTGGGACATTCTGTCTTTGGGCTATACTTGGGCTACATGTGGGTGACATTTGTGCTACATTTGGGCTCTTTTGCCTCTGGTGGACATCTTGGGAGACTTATTTGTTATGAAGTTTCCTAATTTCCTCATTTACTACAGTCTCCTCAGTAGGAAATACTTTAAGTTTTTTACTTAGATCCCTTCAAAAGGCATTAAGATGTGTCACACATTTGCCACAAATTCTGAATGTTAGCACTCTAGTTGTTCATTAGATCACTGTAGTAAAGCTACTGAACACCAGAGAAGTCTGCTGCTGGTATTTTAGGTGCATGTTTCAGTCTGCATATCAGACTTTTTCTATGAAATATAGGAGGATTTGTGAAGTCAAAATGTGCCCTAATTTTTCTGTCTGCAGCACTAATCATACTTTCTATGGCAAAATGAACCCCCTCATTTTGTTCATTTGCAAATTAAATGTTTTAAGTGTTACCACTTTGTTCCAATCAAGGTGGCTTCAGGTGTGCCATACTTTTGTCATAAGTCAGACCGTTAGAGCTCTAGTTGTTCTTTAGAACACTCTGGGACATTCTGTCATTGGGCTATACTTGGGCTACATGTGGGTGACATTTGTGCTACATTTGGGCTCTTTTGTCTCTGGTGGACATCTTGGGAGACTTATTTGTTATGAAGTTTCCTAATTTCCTCATTTACTACAGTCTCCTCAGTAGGAAATACTTTACGTTTTTTACTTTGATCCCTTCAAGAAGGCATTCAGATGTGTCACACATTTGCTACAAATTCTGAATGTTAGCACTCTAGTTGTTCATTAGATCACTGTAGTAAAGCTACTGAACACCAGAGAAGTCTGCTGCTGGTATTTGAGGTGCATGTTTCAGTCTGCATATCAGACTTTTTTTATGAAATAGAAGAGGATTTGTGAAGTCAAAATGTGCCCTAATTTTTCTTTCTGCAGCACTAATCATACTTTCTATGGCAAAATGAACCCCCTCATTTTGTTCATTTGTAAATTAAATGTTTTAAGTGTTACCACTTTGTTCCAATCAAGGTGGCTTCAGGTGTGCCATACTTTTGTCATAAGTAAGACCGTTAGCACTCTAGTTGTTCTTTAGAACACTCTGGGACATTCTGTCATTGGGCTATACTTGGGCTACATGTGGATGATATTTGTGCTACATTTGGGATCTTTTGTCTCTGGTGGACATCTTGGGAGAATTATTTGTTATGGAGTTTCATAATTTTCTCATTTACTACAGTCTCCTCAGTTAGAAATACTTTCATTTATTTACTTTGATCCCTTCAAGAAGGCATTCAGATTGTCTCACATTTGCTACAAATTCTGAATGTTAGCCCTCTAGTTGTTCATTTGATCACTGTTGTAAAGCTACTGCTCACCAGGGAAGTCTGCTGCTGGTATCCTAGGTGCATGTTTCGGTCTGCATGTCAGAATTTTTTAATGAAATAGAAGAGGATTTGAGAAGTCAAAATGTGCCCTAATTTTTCTTTCTGCAACACTAATCATACTTTCCATGGCAAAATGAATCCCCTCATTTTGTTCCTTTGCAAATTAAATGTTTTAAGTGTTACCATTTTGTGACAATCAAGATCGCTTCCGGTGTGCCATACTTTGGTCATAAGTAAGACAGTAAGCGCTCAAGTTGTTCTTAATAACACTCTGGGACATTCTGTCATTGAGCTATACGTGGGCTACATCTGGATGATATTTATGCTACATTTGGGCTCTTTTGTCTCTGGTGGCCATCTTGGGAGACTTATTTGTTATGAAGTTTCCTAATTTTGTCATTTACTGCAGTCTCCCCAGTTGGAAATACTTTCAGTTTTTTACTTTGGTTTCATCAAGAAGGCATTCAGATGTTTCACACATTTGCCATAAATTCTGAATGTTAGCACTCTAGGTGTTCATTAGAACACTGTAGTAAAGCTACTGGACACCAGGGAAGTCTGCTGCTGGTATCCTAGGTGCATGTTTCAGTCTGCATGTCAGAATTTTTTAATGAAATAGAAGAGGATTTGAGAAGTCAAAATGTGCCCTAATTTTTCTTTCTGCAACACTAATCATACTTTCTATGGCAAAATGAACCCCCTCATTTTGTTCATTTGCAAATTAAATGTTTTAAGTGTTACCACTTTGTTCCAATTAAGGTGGCTTCAGGTGTGCCATACTTTTGTCATAAGTAAGACCGTTAGCACTCTAGTTGTTCTTTAGAACACTCTGGGACATTCTGTCATTGGGCTATACTTGGGCTACATGTGGGTGATATTTGTGCTACATTTGGGATCTTTTGTCTCTGGTGGACATCTTGGGAGACTTATTAGTTATGGGGTTTCATAATTTCCTCATTTACTACAGTCTCCTCAGTAGGAAATACTTTCATTTATTTACTTTGATCCCTTCAAGAAGGCATTCAGATGTGTCACACATTTGCTACAAATTCTGAATGTTAGCCCTCTAGTTGTTCATTTGATCACTGTTGTAAAGCTACTGCTCACCAGGGAAGTCTGCTGCTGGTATTTGAGGTGCATGTTTCAGTCTGCATATCAGACTTTTTTTATGAAATAGAAGAGGATTTGTGAAGTCAAAATGTGCCCTAATTTTTCTTTCTGCAGCACTGATCATACTTTCTATGGCAAAATGAACCCCCTCATTTTGTTCATTTGCAAATTAAATGTTTTAAGTGTTACCACTTTGTTCCAATCAAGGTGGCTGCAGGTGTGCCATACTTTTGTCATAAGTAAGACCGTTAGCACTCTAGTTGTTCTTTAGAACACTCTGGGACATTCTGTCATTGGGCTATACTTGGGCTACATGTGGGTGATATTTGTGCTACATTTGGGATCTTTTGTCTCTGGTGGACATCTTGGGAGACTTATTAGTTATGGAGTTTCATAATTTCCTCATTTACTACAGTCTCCTCAGTAGGAAATACTTTCATTTATTTACTTTGATCCCTTCAAGAAGGCATTCAGATGTGTCACACATTTGCTACAAATTCTGAATGTTAGCCCTCTAGTTGTTCATTTGATCACTGTTGTAAAGCTACTGCTCACCAGGGAAGTCTGCTGCTGGTATCCTAGGTGCATGTTTCGGTCTGCATGTTAGATTTTTTAATGAAATAGAAGAGGATTTGAGAAGTAAAAATGTGCCCTAATTTTTCTTTCTGCAGCACTAATCATACATTCTATGGCAAAATGAACCCCCTCATTCTGTTCTTTTGCAAATTAAATGTTTTAAGTGTTACCACTTTGTTCCAATCAAGATCGCTTCCGGTGTGCCATACTTTGGTCATAAGTAAGACAGTAAGTGCTCAAGTTGTTCTTAATAACACTCTGGGACATTCTGTCATTGAGCTATGCGTGGGCTACATCTGGAGGATATTTATGCTACATTTGGGCTCTTTTGTCTCTGGTGGCCATCTTGGGAGACTTATTTGTTATGAAGTTTCCAAATTTCCTCATTTACTGCAGTCTCCCCAGTTGGAAATACTTTCAGTTTTTTACTTTGGTTTCATCAAGAAGGCATTCAGATGTTTCACACATTTGCCATAAATTCTGAATTTTAGCACTCTGGGTGTTCATTAGAACACTGTAGTAAAGCTACTGGACACCAGGGAAGTCTGCTGCTGGTATCCTAGGTGCATGTTTCAGTCTGCATGTCAGAATTTTTTAATGAAATAGAAGAGGATTTGAGAAGTCAAAATGTGCCCTAATTTTTCTTTCTGCAACACTAATCATACTTTCTATGGCAAAATTAACCCCCTCATTTTGTTCCTTTGCAAATTAAATGTTTTAAGTGTTACCACTTTGTTCCAATCAAGGTGGCTTCAGGTGTGCCATACTTTTGTCATAAGTAAGACCGTTAGCGCTCTAGTTGTTCTTTAGAACACTCTGGGACATTCTGTCATTGGGCTATACTTGGGCTACATGTGGGTGACATTTGTGCTACATTTGGGCTCTTTTGTCTCTGGTGGACATCTTGGGAGACTTATTTATTATGAAGTTTCCTAATTTCCTCATTTACTACAGTCTCCTCAGTAGGAAATACTTTAAGTTTTTTACTTTGATCCCTTCAAGAAGGCATTCAGATGTGTCACACATTTGCATCAAATTCTGAATGTTAACACTCTAGTTGTTCATTAGATCACTGTAGTAAAGCTACTGAACACCAGAGAAGTCTGCTGCTGGTATTTGAGGTGCATGTTTCAGTCTGCATATCAGACTTTTTTTATGAAATAGAAGAGGATTTGTGAAGTCAAAATGTGCCCTAATTTTTCTTTCTGCAGCACTAATCATACTTTCTACGGCAAAATGAACCCCCTCATTTTGTTCATTTGCAAATTGAATGTTTTAAGTGTTACCACTTTGTTCCAATAAAGGTGGCTTCAGGTGTGCCATACTTTTGTCATAAGAAAGACCGTTAGCACTCTAGTTGTTCTTTAGAACACTCTGGGACATTCTGTCATTGTCTATACTTGGGCTACATGTGGGTGACATTTGTGCTACATTTGGGCTCTTCTGTCTCTGGTGGACATCTTGGGAGACTTATTTGTTATGAAGTTTCCTAATTTCCTCATTTACTACAGTCTCCTCAGTAGGAAATACTTTACGTTTTTTACTTTGATCCCTTCAAGAAGGCATTCAGATGTGTCACACATTTGCTACAAATTCTGAATGTTAGCACTCTAGTTGTTCATTAGATCACTGTAGTAAAGCTACTGAACACCAGAGAAGTCTGCTGCTGGTATTTGAGGTGCATGTTTCAGTCTGCATATCAGACTTTTTTTATGAAATAGATGAGGATTTGTGAAGTCAAAATGTGCCCTAATTTTTCTTTCTGCAGCACTAATCATACTTTCTATGGCAAAATGAACCCCCTCATTTTGTTCATTTGCAAATTAAATGTTTTAAGTGTTACCACTTTGTTCCAATCAAGGTGGCTTCAGGTGTGCCATACTTTTGTCATAAGTAAGACCGTTAGCACTCTAGTTGTTCTTTAGAACACTCTGGGACATTCTGTCATTGGGCTATACTTGGGCTACATGTGGGTGATATTTGTGCTACATTTGGGATCTTTTGTCTCTGGTGGACATCTTGGGAGACTTATTAGTTATGGAGTTTCATAATTTCCTCATTTACTACAGTCTCCTCAGTAGGAAATACTTTCATTTATTTACTTTGATCCCTTCATAAAGGCATTCAGATGTGTCACACATTTGCTACAAATTCTGAATGTTAGCCCTCTAGTTGTACATTTGATCACTGTTGTAAAGCTACTGCTCACCAGGGAAGTCTGCTGCTGGTATCCTAGGTGCATGTTTCGGTCTGCATGTCAGAAATTTTTAATGAAATAGAAGAGGATTTGAGAAGTCAATATGTGCCCTAATTTTTCTATTTGCAACACTAATCATACTTTCTATGGCAAAATGAACCCCCTCATTTTGTTCCTTTGCAAATTAAATGTTTTAAGTGTTACCACTTTGTTCCAATCAAGATCGCTTCCGGTGTGCCATACTTTGATCATACGTAAGAAAGTAAGCGCTCAAGTTGTTCTTAATAACACTCTGGGACATTCTGTCATTGAGCTATACGTGGGCTACATCTGGATGATATTTATGCTACATTTGGGCTCTTTTGTCTCTGGTGGCCATCTTGGGAGACTTATTTGTTATGAAGTTTCCTAATTTTGTCATTTACAGCAGTCTCCCCAGTTGGAAATACTTTCAGTTTTTTACTTTGGTTTCATCAAGAAGGCATTCAGATGTTTCACACATGTGCCATCAATTCTGAATGTTAGCACTCTAGTTGTTCATTAGATCACTGTAGTAAAGCTACTGGTCACCAGGGAAGTCTGCTGCTGGTATCCTAGGTGCATGTTTCAGTCTGCATGTCAGAATTTTTTAATGAAATAGAAGAGGATTTGAGAAGTCAAAATGTGCCCTAATTTTTCTTTCTGCAACACTAATCATACTTTCTATGGCAAAATTAACCCCCTCATTTTGTTCCTTTGCAAATTAAATGTTTTAAGTGTTACCACTTTGTTCCATTCAAGGTGGCTTCAGGTGTGCCATACTTTTGTCATAAGTAAGACCGTTAGCGCTCTAGTTGTTCTTTAGAACACTCTGGGACATTCTGTCTTTGGGCTATACTTGGGCTACATGTGGGTGACATTTGTGCTACATTTGGGCTCTTTTGCCTCTGGTGGACATCTTGGGAGACTTATTTGTTATGAAGTTTCCTAATTTCCTCATTTACTACAGTCTCCTCAGTAGGAAATACTTTAAGTTTTTTACTTAGATCCCTTCAAAAGGCATTAAGATGTGTCACACATTTGCCACAAATTCTGAATGTTAGCACTCTAGTTGTTCATTAGATCACTGTAGTAAAGCTACTGAACACCAGAGAAGTCTGCTGCTGGTATTTTAGGTGCATGTTTCAGTCTGCATATCAGACTTTTTCTATGAAATATAGGAGGATTTGTGAAGTCAAAATGTGCCCTAATTTTTCTGTCTGCAGCACTAATCATACTTTCTATGGCAAAATGAACCCCCTCATTTTGTTCATTTGCAAATTAAATGTTTTAAGTGTTACCACTTTGTTCCAATCAAGGTGGCTTCAGGTGTGCCATACTTTTGTCATAAGTCAGACCGTTAGAGCTCTAGTTGTTCTTTAGAACACTCTGGGACATTCTGTCATTGGGCTATACTTGGGCTACATGTGGGTGACATTTGTGCTACATTTGGGCTCTTTTGTCTCTGGTGGACATCTTGGGAGACTTATTTGTTATGAAGTTTCCTAATTTCCTCATTTACTACAGTCTCCTCAGTAGGAAATACTTTACGTTTTTTACTTTGATCCCTTCAAGAAGGCATTCAGATGTGTCACACATTTGCTACAAATTCTGAATGTTAGCACTCTAGTTGTTCATTAGATCACTGTAGTAAAGCTACTGAACACCAGAGAAGTCTGCTGCTGGTATTTGAGGTGCATGTTTCAGTCTGCATATCAGACTTTTTTTATGAAATAGAAGAGGATTTGTGAAGTCAAAATGTGCCCTAATTTTTCTTTCTGCAGCACTAATCATACTTTCTATGGCAAAATGAACCCCCTCATTTTGTTCATTTGTAAATTAAATGTTTTAAGTGTTACCACTTTGTTCCAATCAAGGTGGCTTCAGGTGTGCCATACTTTTGTCATAAGTAAGACCGTTAGCACTCTAGTTGTTCTTTAGAACACTCTGGGACATTCTGTCATTGGGCTATACTTGGGCTACATGTGGATGATATTTGTGCTACATTTGGGATCTTTTGTCTCTGGTGGACATCTTGGGAGAATTATTTGTTATGGAGTTTCATAATTTTCTCATTTACTACAGTCTCCTCAGTTAGAAATACTTTCATTTATTTACTTTGATCCCTTCAAGAAGGCATTCAGATTGTCTCACATTTGCTACAAATTCTGAATGTTAGCCCTCTAGTTGTTCATTTGATCACTGTTGTAAAGCTACTGCTCACCAGGGAAGTCTGCTGCTGGTATCCTAGGTGCATGTTTCGGTCTGCATGTCAGAATTTTTTAATGAAATAGAAGAGGATTTGAGAAGTCAAAATGTGCCCTAATTTTTCTTTCTGCAACACTAATCATACTTTCCATGGCAAAATGAATCCCCTCATTTTGTTCCTTTGCAAATTAAATGTTTTAAGTGTTACCATTTTGTGACAATCAAGATCGCTTCCGGTGTGCCATACTTTGGTCATAAGTAAGACAGTAAGCGCTCAAGTTGTTCTTAATAACACTCTGGGACATTCTGTCATTGAGCTATACGTGGGCTACATCTGGATGATATTTATGCTACATTTGGGCTCTTTTGTCTCTGGTGGCCATCTTGGGAGACTTATTTGTTATGAAGTTTCCTAATTTTGTCATTTACTGCAGTCTCCCCAGTTGGAAATACTTTCAGTTTTTTACTTTGGTTTCATCAAGAAGGCATTCAGATGTTTCACACATTTGCCATAAATTCTGAATGTTAGCACTCTAGGTGTTCATTAGAACACTGTAGTAAAGCTACTGGACACCAGGGAAGTCTGCTGCTGGTATCCTAGGTGCATGTTTCAGTCTGCATGTCAGAATTTTTTAATGAAATAGAAGAGGATTTGAGAAGTCAAAATGTGCCCTAATTTTTCTTTCTGCAACACTAATCATACTTTCTATGGCAAAATGAACCCCCTCATTTTGTTCATTTGCAAATTAAATGTTTTAAGTGTTACCACTTTGTTCCAATTAAGGTGGCTTCAGGTGTGCCATACTTTTGTCATAAGTAAGACCGTTAGCACTCTAGTTGTTCTTTAGAACACTCTGGGACATTCTGTCATTGGGCTATACTTGGGCTACATGTGGGTGATATTTGTGCTACATTTGGGATCTTTTGTCTCTGGTGGACATCTTGGGAGACTTATTAGTTATGGGGTTTCATAATTTCCTCATTTACTACAGTCTCCTCAGTAGGAAATACTTTCATTTATTTACTTTGATCCCTTCAAGAAGGCATTCAGATGTGTCACACATTTGCTACAAATTCTGAATGTTAGCCCTCTAGTTGTTCATTTGATCACTGTTGTAAAGCTACTGCTCACCAGGGAAGTCTGCTGCTGGTATCCTAGGTGCATGTTTCGGTCTGCATGTTAGATTTTTTAATGAAATAGAAGAGGATTTGAGAAGTCAAAATGTGCCCTAATTTTTCTTTCTGCAGCACTAATCATACTTTCTATGGCAAAATGAACCCCCTCATTCTGTTCCTTTGCAAATTAAATGTTTTAAGTGTTACCACTTTGTTCCAATCAAGATCGCTTCCGGTGTGCCATACTTTGGTCATAAGTAAGACAGTAAGTGCTCAAGTTGTTCTTAATAACACTCTGGGACATTCTGTCATTGAGCTATGCGTGGGCTACATCTGGAGGATATTTATGCTACATTTGGGCTCTTTTGTCTCTGGTGGCCATCATGGGAGACTTATTTGTTATGAAGTTTCCAAATTTCCTCATTTACTGCAGTCTCCCCAGTTGGAAATACTTTCAGTTTTTTACTTTGGTTTCATCAAGAAGGCATTCAGATGTTTCACACATTTGCCATAAATTCTGAATGTTAGCACTCTAGGTGTTCATTAGAACACTGTAGTAAAGCTACTGGACACCAGGGAAGTCTGCTGCTGGTATCCTAGGTGCATGTTTCAGTCTGCATGTCAGAATTTTTTAATGAAATAGAAGAGGATTTGAGAAGTCAAAATGTGCCCTAATTTTTCTTTCTGCAACACTAATCATACTTTCTATGGCAAAATTAACCCCCTCATTTTGTTCCTTTGCAAATTAAATGTTTTAAGTGTTACCACTTTGTTCCAATCAAGGTGGCTTCAGGTGTGCCATACGTTTGTCATAAGTAAGACCGTTAGCGCTCTAGTTGTTCTTTAGAACACTCTGGGACATTCTGTCATTGGGCTATACTTGGGCTACATGTGGGTGACATTTGTGCTACATTTGGGCTCTTCTGTCTCTGTTGGACATCTTGGGAGACTTATTTGTTATGAAGTTTCCTAATTTCCTCATTTACTACAGTCTCCTCAGTAGGAAATACTTTAAGTTTTTTACTTTGATCCCTTCAAGAAGGCATTCAGAGTTGTCACACATTTGCATCAAATTCTGAATGTTAACACTCTAGTTGTTCATTAGATCACTGTAGTAAAGCTACTGAACACCAGAGAAGTCTGCTGCTGGTATTTGAGGTGCATGTTTCAGTCTGCATATCAGACTTTTTTTATGAAATAGAAGAGGATTTGTGAAGTCAAAATGTGCCCTAATTTTTCTTTCTGCAGCACTAATCATACTTTCTATGGCAAAATAAACCCCCTCATTTTGTTCATTTGCAAATTAAATGTTTTAAGTGTTACCACTTTGTTCCAATCAAGGTGGCTTCAGGTGTGCCATACTTTTGTCATAAGTCAGACCGTTAGCACTCTAGTTGTTCTTTAGAACACTCTGGGACATTCTGTCATTGGGCTATACTTGGGCTACATGTGGGTGACATTTGTGCTACATTTGGGCTCTTCTGTCTCTGTTGGACATCTTGGGAGACTTATTTGTTATGAAGTTTCCTAATTTCCTCATTTACTACAGTCTCCTCAGTAGGAAATACTTTAAGTTTTTTACTTTGATCCCTTCAAGAAGGCATTCAGATGTGTCACACATTTGCTACAAATTCTGAATGTTAGCACTCTAGTTGTTCATTAGATCACTGTAGTAAAGCTACTGAACACCAGAGAAGTCTGCTGCTGGTATTTGAGGTGCATGTTTCAGTCTGCATATCAGACTTTTTTTATGAAATAGATGAGGATTTGTGAAGTCAAAATGTGCCCTAATTTTTCTTTCCGCAGCACTAATCATACTTTCTATGGCAAAATGAACCCCCTCATTTTGTTCATTTGCAAATTAAATGTTTTAAGTGTTACCACTTTGTTCCAATCAAGGTGGCTTCAGGTGTGCCATACTTGTGTCATAAGTAAGACCGTTAGCACTCTAGTTGTTCTTTAGAACACTCTGGGTAATTCTGTCATTGGGCAATACTTGGGCTACATGTGGGGGATATTTGTGCTACATTTGGGATCTTTTGTCTCTGGTGGACATCTTGGGAGACTTATTTGTTATGAAGTTTAATAATTTCCTCATTTACTGCAGTCTCCTCAGTAGGAAATACTTTCATTTATTTACTTTGATCCCTTCAAGAAGGCATTCAGATATGTCCCACATTTGCTACAAATTCTGAATGTTAGCCCTCTAGTTGTTCATTTGATCACTGTTGTAAAGCTACTGCTCACCAGGGAAGTCTGCTGCTGGTATCCTAGGTGCATGTTTCGGTCTGCATGTCAGAATTTTTTAATGAAATAGAAGAGAATTTGAGAAGTCAAAATGTGCCCTAATTTTTCTTTCTGCAACACTAATCATGCTTTCTATGGCAAAATGAATCCCCTCCTTTTGTTCCTTTGCAAATTAAATGTTTTAAGTGTTACCACTTTGTGACAATCAAGATCGCTTCCGGTGTGCCATACTTTGGTCATAAGTAAGACAGTAAGCGCTCAAGTTGTTCTTAATAACACTCTGGGACATTCTGTCATTGAGCTATACGTGGGCTACATCTGGATGATATTTATGCTACATTTGGGCTCTTTTGTCTCTGGTGGCCATCTTGGGAGACTTATTTGTTATGAAGTTTCCTTATTTTGTCATTTACTGCAGTCTCCCCAGTTGGAAATACTTTCAGTTTTTTACTTTGGTTTCATCAAGAATCCATTCAGATGTTTCACACATTTGCCATAAATTCTGAATGTTAGCACTCTAGGTGTTCATTAGAACACTGTAGTAAAGCTACTGGACACCAGGGAAGTCTGCTGCTGGTATCCTAGGTGCATGTTTCAGTCTGCATGTCAGAATTTTTTAATGAAATAGAAGAGGATTTGAGAAGTCAAAATGTGCCCTAATTTGTCTTTCTGCAACACTAATCATACTTTCTATGGCAAAATTAACCCCCTCATTTTGTTCCTTTGCAAATTAAATGTTTTAAGTGTTACCACTTTGTTCCAATCAAGGTGGCTTCAGGTGTGCCATACTTTTGTCATAAGTAAGACCGTTAGCGCTCTAGTTGTTCTTTAGAACACTCTGGGACATTCTGTCATTGGGCTATACTTGGGCTACATGTGGGTGACATTTGTGCTACATTTGGGCTCTTTTGTCTCTGGTGGACATCTTGGGAGACTTATTTGTTATGAAGTTTCCTAATTTCCTCATTTACTACAGTCTCCTCAGTAGGAAATACTTTAAGTTTTTTACTTTGATCCCTTCAAGAAGGCATTCAGATGTGTCACACATTTGCCACAAATTCTGAATGTTAGCACTCTAGTTGTTCATTAGATCACTGTAGTAAAACTACTGAACACCAGAGAAGTCTGCTGCTTGTATTTGAGGTGCATGCTTCAGTCTGCATATCAGACTTTTTTTATGAAATAGAAGAGGATTTGTGAAGTCAAAATGTGCCCTAATTTTTCTTTCCGCAGCACTAATCATACTTTCTATGGCAAAATGAACCCCCTCATTTTGTTCATTTGCAAATTAAATGTTTTAAGTGTTACCACTTTGTTCCAATCAAGGTGGCTTCAGGTGTGCCATACTTGTGTCATAAGTAAGACCGTTAGCACTCTAGTTGTTCTTTAGAACACTCTGGGACATTCTGTCATTGGGCTATACTTGGGCTACATGTGGGTGATATTTCTGCTACATTTGGGATCTTTTGTCTCTGGTGGACATCTTGGGAGACTTATTTGTTATGAAGTTTCATAATTTCCTCATTTACTGCAGTCTCCTCAGTAGGAAATACTTTCATTTATTTACTTTGATCCCTTCAAGAAGGCATTCAGATGTGTCCCACATTTGCTACAAATTCTGAATGTTAGCCCTCTAGTTGTTCATTTGATCACTGTTGTAAAGCTACTGCTCACCAGGGAAGTCTGCTGCTGGTATCCTAGGTGCATGTTTCGGTCTGCATGTCAGAATTTTTTAATGAAATAGAAGAGGATTTGAGAAGTCAAAATGTGCCCTAATTTTTCTTTCTGCAACACTAATCATACTTTCTACGGCAAAATGAATCCCCTCATTTTGTTCCTTTGCAAATTAAATGTTTTAAGTGTTACCACTTTGTTCCAATCAAGATCGCTTCCGGTGTGCCATACTTTGATCATACGTAAGAAAGTAAGCGCTCAAGTTGTTCTTAATAACACTCTGGGACATTCTGTCATTGAGCTATACGTGGGCTACATCTGGATGATATTTATGCTACATTTGGGATCTTTTGTCTCTGGTGGCCATCGTGGGAGACTTATTTGTTATGAAGTTTCCTAATTTTGTCATTTACAGCAGTCTCCCCAGTTGGAAATACTTTCAGTTTTTTACTTTGGTTTCATCAAGAAGGCATTCAGATGTTTCACACATTTGCCATAAATTCTGAATGTTAGCACTCTAGTTATTCATTAGATCACTGTAGTAAAGCTACTGGTCACCAGGGAAGTCTGCTGCTGGTATCCTAGGTGCATGTTTCAGTCTGCATGTCAGAATGTTTTAATGAAATAGAAGAGGATTTGAGAAGTCAAAATGTGCCCTAATTTTTCTTTCTGCAACACTAATCATACTTTCTATGGCAAAATTAACCCCCTCATTTTGTTCCTTTGCAAATTAAATGTTTTAAGTGTTACCACTTTGTTCCATTCAAGGTGGCTTCAGGTGTGCCATACTTTTGTCATAAGTAAGACCGTTAGCGCTCTAGTTGTTCTTTAGAACACTCTGGGACATTCTGTCTTTGGGCTATACTTGGGCTACATGTGGGTGACATTTGTGCTACATTTGGGCTCTTTTGCCTCTGGTGGACATCTTGGGAGACTTATTTGTTATGAAGTTTCCTAATTTCCTCATTTACTACAGTCTCCTCAGTAGGAAATACTTTAAGTTTTTTACTAAGATCCCTTCAAGAAGGCATTCAGATGTGTCACACATTTGACACAAATTCTGAATGTTAGCACTCTAGTTGTTCATTAGATCACTGTAGTAAAGCTACTGAACACCAGAGAAGTCTGCTTCTGGTATTTTAGGTGCATGTTTCAGTCTGCATATCAGACTTTTTCTATGAAATATAGGAGGATTTGTGAAGTCAAAATGTGCCCTAATTTTTCTGTCTGCAGCACTAATCATACTTTCTATGGCAAAATGAACCCCCTCATTCTGTTCATTTGCAAATTAAATGTTTTAAGTGTTACCACTTTGTTCCAATGAAGGTGGCTTCAGGTGTGCCATACTTTTGTCATAAGTAAGACCGTTAGCGCTCTAGTTGTTCTTTAGAACACTCTGGGACATTCTGTCATTGGGCTATACTTGGGCTACATGTGGGTGATATTTGTGCTACATTTGGGCTCTTTTGTCTCTGGTGGACATCTTGGGAGACTTATTTGTTATGAAGTTTCATAATTTCCTCATTTACTGCAGTCTCCTCAGTAGGAAATACTGTCATTTATTTACTTTGATCCCTTCAAGAAGGCATTCAGATGTGTCACACATTTGCTACAAATTCTGAATGTTAGCCCTCTAGTTGTTCATTTGATCACTGTTGTAAAGCTACTGCTCACCAGGGAAGTCTGCTGCTGGTATCCTAGGTGCATGTTTGGGTCTGCATGTCAGAATTTTTTAATGAAATAGAAGAGGATTTGAGAAGTCAAAATTTGCCCTAATTTTTCTTTCTGCAACACTAATCATACTTTCTATGGCAAAATGAATCCCCTCATTTTGTTCCTTTGCAAATTAAATGTTTTAAGTGTTACCATTTTGTGACAATCAAGATCGCTTCCGGTGTGCCATACTTTGGTCATAAGTAAGACAGTAAGCGCTCAAGTTGTTCTTAATAACACTCTGGGACATTCTGTCATTGAGCTATACGTGGGCTACATCTGGATGATATTTATGCTACATTTGGGCTCTTTTGTCTCTGGTGGCCATCTTCGGAGACTTATTTGTTATGAAGTTTCCTAATTTTGTCATTTACTGCAGTCTCCCCAGTTGGAAATACTTTCAGTTTTTTACTTTGGTTTCATCAAGAAGGCATTCAGATGTTTCACACATTTGCCATAAATTCTGAATGTTAGCACTCTAGGTGTTCATTAGAACACTGTAGTAAAGCTACTGGACACCAGGGAAGTCTGCTGCTGGTATCCTAGGTGCATGTTTCAGTCTGCATGTCAGAATTTTTTAATGAAATAGAAGAGGATTTGAGAAGTCAAAATGTGCCCTAATTTTTCTTTCTGCAACACTAATCATACTTTCCATGGCAAAATTAACCCCCTCATTTTGTTCCTTTGCAAATTAAATGTTTTGAGTGTTACCACTTTGTTCCAATCAAGGTGGCTTCAGGTGTGCCATACGTTTGTCATAAGTAAGACCGTTAGCGCTCTAGTTGTTCTTTAGAACACTCTGGGACATTCTGTCATTGGGCTATACTTGGGCTACATGTGGGTGACATTTGTGCTACATTTGGGCTCTTTTGTCTCTGGTGGACATCTTGGGAGACTTATTTATTCTGAAGTTTCCTAATTTCCTCATTTACTACAGTCTCCTCAGTAGGAAATACTTTAAGTTTTTTACTTTGATCCCTTCAAGAAGGCATTCAGATGTGTCACACATTTGCCACAAATTCTGAATGTTAGCACTGTAGTTGTTCATTAGATCACTGTAGTAAAGCTACTGAACACCAGAGAAGTCTGCTGCTGGTATTTGAGGTGCATGTTTCATTCTGCATATCAGACTTTTTTTTATGAAATAGAAGAGGATTTGTGAAGTCAAAATGTGCCCTAATTTTTCTTTCTGCAGCACTAATCATACTTTCTATGGCAAAATTAACCCCCTCATTTTGTTCATTTGCAAATTAAATGTTTTAAGTGTTACCACTTTGTTCCAATCAAGGTGGCTTCAGGTGTGCCATACTTTTGTCATAAGTCAGACCGTTAGAGCTCTAGTTGTTCTTTAGAACACTCTGGGACATTCTGTCATTGGGCTATACTTGGGCTACATGTGGGTGACATTTGTGCTACATTTGGGCTCTTTTGTCTCTGGTGGACATCTTGGGAGACTTATTTGTTATGAAGTTTCCTAATTTCCTCATTTACTACAGTCTCCTCAGTAGGAAATACTTTACGTTTTTTACTTTGATCCCTTCAAGAAGGCATTCAGATGTGTCACACATTTGCTACAAATTCTGAATGTTAGCACTCTAGTTGTTCATTAGATCACTGTAGTAAAGCTACTGAACACCAGAGAAGTCTGCTGCTGGTATTTGAGGTGCATGTTTCAGTCTGCATATCAGACTTTTTTTATGAAATAGAAGAGGATTTGTGAAGTCAAAATGTGCCCTAATTTTTCTTTCTGCAGCACTAATCATACTTTCTATGGCAAAATGAACCCCCTCATTTTGTTCATTTGCAAATTAAATGTTTTACGTGTTACCACTTTGTTCCAATCAAGGTGGCTTCAGGTGTGCCATACTTTTGTCATAAGTAAGACCGTTAGCACTCTAGTTGTTCTTTAGAACACTCTGGGACATTCTGTCATTGGGCTATACTTGGGCTACATGTGGGTGATATTTGTGCTACATTTGGGATCTTTTGTCTCTGGTGGACATCTTGGGAGACTTATTTGTTATGGAGTTTCATAATTTTCTCATTTACTACAGTCTCCTCAGTTAGAAATACTTTCATTTATTTACTTTGATCCCTTCAAGAAGGCGTTCAGATGTGTCACACATTTGCTACAAATTCTGAATGTTAGCCCTCTAGTTGTTCATTTGATCACTGTTGTAAAGCTACTGCTCACCAGGGAAGTCTGCTGCTGGTATCCTAGGTGCATGTTTCGGTCTGCATGTCAGAATTTTTTAATGAAATAGAAGAGGATTTGAGAAGTCAAAATGTGCCCTAATTTTTCTTTCTGCAACACTAATCATACTTTCTATGGCAAAATGAATCCCCTCATTTTGTTCCTTTGCAAATTAAATGTTTTAAGTGTTACCATTTTGTGACAATCAAGATCGCTTCCGGTGTGCCATACTTTGGTCATAAGTAAGACAGTAAGCGCTCAAGTTGTTCTTAATAACACTCTGGGACATTCTGTCATTGAGCTATACGTGGGCTACATCTGGATGATATTTATGCTACATTTGGGCTCTTTTGTCTCTGGTGGCCATCTTGGGAGACTTATTTGTTATGAAGTTTCCTAATTTTGTCATTTACTGCAGTCTCCCCAGTTGGAAATACTTTCAGTTTTTTACTTTGGTTTCATCAAGAAGGCATTCAGATGTTTCACACATTTGCCATAAATTCTGAATGTTAGCACTCTAGGTGTTCATTAGAACACTGTAGTAAAGCTACTGGACACCAGGGAAGTCTGCTGCTGGTATCCTAGGTGCATGCTTCAGTCTGCATGTCAGAATTTTTTAATGAAATAGAAGAGGATTTGAGAAGTCAAAATGTGCCCTAATTTTTCTTTCTGCAACACTAATCATACTTTCTATGGCAAAATGAACCCCCTCATTTTGTTCATTTGCAAATTAAATGTTTTAAGTGTTACCACTTTGTTCCAATCAAGGTGGCTTCAGGTGTGCCATACTTTTGTCATAAGTCAGACCGTTAGAGCTCTAGTTGTTCTTTAGAACACTCTGGGACATTCTGTCATTGGGCTATACTTGGGCTACATGTGGGTGACATTTGTGCTACATTTGGGCTCTTTTGTCTTAGGTGGACATCTTGGGAGACTTATTTGTTATGAAGTTTCCTAATTTCCTCATTTACTACAGTCTCCTCAGTAGGAAATACTTTAAGTTTTTTACTTTGATCCCTTCAAGAAGGCATTCAGATGTGTCACACATTTGCTACAAATTCTGAATGTTAGCACTCTAGTTGTTCATTAGATCACTGTAGTAAAGCTACTGAACACCAGAGAAGTCTGCTGCTGGTATTTGAGGTGCATGTTTCAGTCTGCATATCAGACTTTTTTTATGAAATAGAAGAGGATTTGTGAAGTCAAAATGTGCCCTAATTTTTCTTTCTGCAGCACTGATCATACTTTCTATGGCAAAATGAACCCCCTCATTTTGTTCATTTGCAAATTAAATGTTTTAAGTGTTACCACTTTGTTCCAATCAAGGTGGCTGCAGGTGTGCCATACTTTTGTCATAAGTAAGACCGTTAGCACTCTAGTTGTTCTTTAGAACACTCTGGGACATTCTGTCATTGGGCTATACTTGGGCTACATGTGGGTGATATTTGTGCTACATTTGGGATCTTTTGTCTCTGGTGGACATCTTGGGAGACTTATTAGTTATGGAGTTTCATAATTTCCTCATTTACTACAGTCTCCTCAGTAGGAAATACTTTCATTTATTTACTTTGATCCCTTCAAGAAGGCATTCAGATGTGTCACACATTTGCTACAAATTCTGAATGTTAGCCCTCTAGTTGTTCATTTGATCACTGTTGTAAAGCTACTGCTCACCAGGGAAGTCTGCTGCTGGTATCCTAGGTGCATGTTTCGGTCTGCATGTTAGATTTTTTAATGAAATAGAAGAGGATTTGAGAAGTAAAAATGTGCCCTAATTTTTCTTTCTGCAGCACTAATCATACATTCTATGGCAAAATGAACCCCCTCATTCTGTTCCTTTGCAAATTAAATGTTTTAAGTGTTACCACTTTGTTCCAATCAAGATCGCTTCCGGTGTGCCATACTTTGGTCATAAGTAAGACAGTAAGTGCTCAAGTTGTTCTTAATAACACTCTGGGACATTCTGTCATTGAGCTATGCGTGGGCTACATCTGGAGGATATTTATGCTACATTTGGGCTCTTTTGTCTCTGGTGGCCATCTTGGGAGACTTATTTGTTATGAAGTTTCCAAATTTCCTCATTTACTGCAGTCTCCCCAGTTGGAAATACTTTCAGTTTTTTACTTTGGTTTCATCAAGAAGGCATTCAGATGTTTCACACATTTGCCATAAATTCTGAATTTTAGCACTCTGGGTGTTCATTAGAACACTGTAGTAAAGCTACTGGACACCAGGGAAGTCTGCTGCTGGTATCCTAGGTGCATGTTTCAGTCTGCATGTCAGAATTTTTTAATGAAATAGAAGAGGATTTGAGAAGTCAAAATGTGCCCTAATTTTTCTTTCTGCAACACTAATCATACTTTCTATGGCAAAATTAACCCCCTCATTTTGTTCCTTTGCAAATTAAATGTTTTAAGTGTTACCACTTTGTTCCAATCAAGGTGGCTTCAGGTGTGCCATACTTTTGTCATAAGTAAGACCGTTAGCGCTCTAGTTGTTCTTTAGAACACTCTGGGACATTCTGTCATTGGGCTATACTTGGGCTACATGTGGGTGACATTTGTGCTACATTTGGGCTCTTTTGTCTCTGGTGGACATCTTGGGAGACTTATTTATTATGAAGTTTCCTAATTTCCTCATTTACTACAGTCTCCTCAGTAGGAAATACTTTAAGTTTTTTACTTTGATCCCTTCAAGAAGGCATTCAGATGTGTCACACATTTGCTACAAATTCTGAATGTTAGCACTCTAGTTGTTCATTAGATCACTGTAGTAAAGCTACTGAACACCAGAGAAGTCTGCTGCTGGTATTTGAGGTGCATGTTTCAGTCTGCATATCAGACTTTTTTTATGAAATAGATGAGGATTTGTGAAGTCAAAATGTGCCCTAATTTTTCTTTCTGCAGCACTAATCATACTTTCTATGGCAAAATGAACCCCCTCATTTTGTTCATTTGCAAATTAAATGTTTTAAGTGTTACCACTTTGTTCCAATCAAGGTGGCTTCAGGTGTGCCATACTTTTGTCATAAGTAAGACCGTTAGCGCTCTAGTTGTTCTTTAGAACACTCTGGGACATTCTGTCATTGGGCTATACTTGGGCTACATGTGGGTGACATTTGTGCTACATTTGGGCTCTTTTGTCTCTGGTGGACATCTTGGGAGACTTATTTATTATGAAGTTTCCTAATTTCCTCATTTACTACAGTCTCCTCAGTAGGAAATACTTTACGTTTTTTACTTTGATCCCTTCAAGAAGGCATTCAGATGTGTCACACATTTGCTACAAATTCTGAATGTTAGCACTCTAGTTGTTCATTAGATCACTGTAGTAAAGCTACTGAACACCAGAGAAGTCTGCTGCTGGTATTTGAGGTGCATGTTTCAGTCTGCATATCAGACTTTTTTTATGAAATAGATGAGGATTTGTGAAGTCAAAATGTGCCCTAATTTTTCTTTCTGCAGCACTAATCATACTTTCTATGGCAAAATGAACCCCCTCATTTTGTTCATTTGCAAATTAAATGTTTTAAGTGTTACCACTTTGTTCCAATCAAGGTGGCTTCAGGTGTGCCATACTTTTGTCATAAGTAAGACCGTTAGCACTCTAGTTGTTCTTTAGAACACTCTGGGACATTCTGTCATTGGGCTATACTTGGGCTACATGTGGGTGATATTTGTGCTACATTTGGGATCTTTTGTCTCTGGTGGACATCTTGGGAGACTTATTAGTTATGGAGTTTCATAATTTCCTCATTTACTACAGTCTCCTCAGTAGGAAATACTTTCATTTATTTACTTTGATCCCTTCATAAAGGCATTCAGACGTGTCACACATTTGCTACAAATTCTGAATGTTAGCCCTCTAGTTGTACATTTGATCACTGTTGTAAAGCTACTGCTCACCAGGGAAGTCTGCTGCTGGTATCCTAGGTGCATGTTTCGGTCTGCATGTCAGAAATTTTTAATGAAATAGAAGAGGATTTGAGAAGTCAATATGTGCCCTAATTTTTCTATTTGCAACACTAATCATACTTTCTATGGCAAAATGAACCCCCTCATTTTGTTCCTTTGCAAATTAAATGTTTTAAGTGTTACCACTTTGTTCCAATCAAGATCGCTTCCGGTGTGCCATACTTTGATCATACGTAAGAAAGTAAGCGCTCAAGTTGTTCTTAATAACACTCTGGGACATTCTGTCATTGAGCTATACGTGGGCTACATCTGGATGATATTTATGCTACATTTGGGCTCTTTTGTCTCTGGTGGCCATCTTGGGAGACTTATTTGTTATGAAGTTTCCTAATTTTGTCATTTACAGCAGTCTCCCCAGTTGGAAATACTTTCAGTTTTTTACTTTGGTTTCATCAAGAAGGCATTCAGATGTTTCACACATGTGCCATCAATTCTGAATGTTAGCACTCTAGTTGTTCATTAGATCACTGTAGTAAAGCTACTGGTCACCAGGGAAGTCTGCTGCTGGTATCCTAGGTGCATGTTTCAGTCTGCATGTCAGAATTTTTTAATGAAATAGAAGAGGATTTGAGAAGTCAAAATGTGCCCTAATTTTTCTTTCTGCAACACTAATCATACTTTCTATGGCAAAATTAACCCCCTCATTTTGTTCCTTTGCAAATTAAATGTTTTAAGTGTTACCACTTTGTTCCATTCAAGGTGGCTTCAGGTGTGCCATACTTTTGTCATAAGTAAGACCGTTAGCGCTCTAGTTGTTCTTTAGAACACTCTGGGACATTCTGTCTTTGGGCTATACTTGGGCTACATGTGGGTGACATTTGTGCTACATTTGGGCTCTTTTGCCTCTGGTGGACATCTTGGGAGACTTATTTGTTATGAAGTTTCCTAATTTCCTCATTTACTACAGTCTCCTCAGTAGGAAATACTTTAAGTTTTTTACTTAGATCCCTTCAAAAGGCATTAAGATGTGTCACACATTTGCCACAAATTCTGAATGTTAGCACTCTAGTTGTTCATTAGATCACTGTAGTAAAGCTACTGAACACCAGAGAAGTCTGCTGCTGGTATTTTAGGTGCATGTTTCAGTCTGCATATCAGACTTTTTCTATGAAATATAGGAGGATTTGTGAAGTCAAAATGTGCCCTAATTTTTCTGTCTGCAGCACTAATCATACTTTCTATGGCAAAATGAACCCCCTCATTTTGTTCATTTGCAAATTAAATGTTTTAAGTGTTACCACTTTGTTCCAATCAAGGTGGCTTCAGGTGTGCCATACTTTTGTCATAAGTCAGACCGTTAGAGCTCTAGTTGTTCTTTAGAACACTCTGGGACATTCTGTCATTGGGCTATACTTGGGCTACATGTGGGTGACATTTGTGCTACATTTGGGCTCTTTTGTCTCTGGTGGACATCTTGGGAGACTTATTTGTTATGAAGTTTCCTAATTTCCTCATTTACTACAGTCTCCTCAGTAGGAAATACTTTACGTTTTTTACTTTGATCCCTTCAAGAAGGCATTCAGATGTGTCACACATTTGCTACAAATTCTGAATGTTAGCACTCTAGTTGTTCATTAGATCACTGTAGTAAAGCTACTGAACACCAGAGAAGTCTGCTGCTGGTATTTGAGGTGCATGTTTCAGTCTGCATATCAGACTTTTTTTATGAAATAGAAGAGGATTTGTGAAGTCAAAATGTGCCCTAATTTTTCTTTCTGCAGCACTAATCATACTTTCTATGGCAAAATGAACCCCCTCATTTTGTTCATTTGTAAATTAAATGTTTTAAGTGTTACCACTTTGTTCCAATCAAGGTGGCTTCAGGTGTGCCATACTTTTGTCATAAGTAAGACCGTTAGCACTCTAGTTGTTCTTTAGAACACTCTGGGACATTCTGTCATTGGGCTATACTTGGGCTACATGTGGGTGATATTTGTGCTACATTTGGGATCTTTTGTCTCTGGTGGACATCTTGGGAGAATTATTTGTTATGGAGTTTCATAATTTTCTCATTTACTACAGTCTCCTCAGTTAGAAATACTTTCATTTATTTACTTTGATCCCTTCAAGAAGGCATTCAGATTGTCTCACATTTGCTACAAATTCTGAATGTTAGCCCTCTAGTTGTTCATTTGATCACTGTTGTAAAGCTACTGCTCACCAGGGAAGTCTGCTGCTGGTATCCTAGGTGCATGTTTCGGTCTGCATGTCAGAATTTTTTAATGAAATAGAAGAGGATTTGAGAAGTCAAAATGTGCCCTAATTTTTCTTTCTGCAACACTAATCATACTTTCTATGGCAAAATGAATCCCCTCATTTTGTTCCTTTGCAAATTAAATGTTTTAAGTGTTACCATTTTGTGACAATCAAGATCGCTTCCGGTGTGCCATACTTTGGTCATAAGTAAGACAGTAAGCGCTCAAGTTGTTCTTAATAACACTCTGGGACATTCTGTCATTGAGCTATACGTGGGCTACATCTGGATGATATTTATGCTACATTTGGGCTCTTTTGTCTCTGGTGGCCATCTTGGGAGACTTATTTGTTATGAAGTTTCCTAATTTTGTCATTTACTGCAGTCTCCCCAGTTGGAAATACTTTCAGTTTTTTACTTTGGTTTCATCAAGAAGGCATTCAGATGTTTCACACATTTGCCATAAATTCTGAATGTTAGCACTCTAGGTGTTCATTAGAACACTGTAGTAAAGCTACTGGACACCAGGGAAGTCTGCTGCTGGTATCCTAGGTGCATGTTTCAGTCTGCATGTCAGAATTTTTTAATGAAATAGAAGAGGATTTGAGAAGTCAAAATGTGCCCTAATTTTTCTTTCTGCAACACTAATCATACTTTCTATGGCAAAATGAACCCCCTCATTTTGTTCATTTGCAAATTAAATGTTTTAAGTGTTACCACTTTGTTCCAATTAAGGTGGCTTCAGGTGTGCCATACTTTTGTCATAAGTAAGACCGTTAGCACTCTAGTTGTTCTTTAGAACACTCTGGGACATTCTGTCATTGGGCTATACTTGGGCTACATGTGGGTGATATTTGTGCTACATTTGGGATCTTTTGTCTCTGGTGGACATCTTGGGAGACTTATTAGTTATGGGGTTTCATAATTTCCTCATTTACTACAGTCTCCTCAGTAGGAAATACTTTCATTTATTTACTTTGATCCCTTCAAGAAGGCATTCAGATGTGTCACACATTTGCTACAAATTCTGAATGTTAGCCCTCTAGTTGTTCATTTGATCACTGTTGTAAAGCTACTGCTCACCAGGGAAGTCTGCTGCTGGTATCCTAGGTGCATGTTTCGGTCTGCATGTTAGATTTTTTAATGAAATAGAAGAGGATTTGAGAAGTCAAAATGTGCCCTAATTTTTCTTTCTGCAGCACTAATCATACTTTCTATGGCAAAATGAACCCCCTCATTCTGTTCCTTTGCAAATTAAATGTTTTAAGTGTTACCACTTTGTTCCAATCAAGATCGCTTCCGGTGTGCCATACTTTGGTCATAAGTAAGACAGTAAGTGCTCAAGTTGTTCTTAATAACACTCTGGGACATTCTGTCATTGAGCTATGCGTGGGCTACATCTGGAGGATATTTATGCTACATTTGGGCTCTTTTGTCTCTGGTGGCCATCTTGGGAGACTTATTTGTTATGAAGTTTCCAAATTTCCTCATTTACTGCAGTCTCCCCAGTTGGAAATACTTTCAGTTTTTTACTTTGGTTTCATCAAGAAGGCATTCAGATGTTTCACACATTTGCCATAAATTCTGAATGTTAGCACTCTAGGTGTTCATTAGAACACTGTAGTAAAGCTACTGGACACCAGGGAAGTCTGCTGCTGGTATCCTAGGTGCATGTTTCAGTCTGCATGTCAGAATTTTTTAATGAAATAGAAGAGGATTTGAGAAGTCAAAATGTGCCCTAATTTTTCTTTCTGCAACACTAATCATACTTTCTATGGCAAAATTAACCCCCTCATTTTGTTCCTTTGCAAATTAAATGTTTTAAGTGTTACCACTTTGTTCCAATCAAGGTGGCTTCAGGTGTGCCATACGTTTGTCATAAGTAAGACCGTTAGCGCTCTAGTTGTTCTTTAGAACACTCTGGGACATTCTGTCATTGGGCTATACTTGGGCTACATGTGGGTGACATTTGTGCTACATTTGGGCTCTTTTGTCTCTGGTGGACATCTTGGGAGACTTATTTATTATGAAGTTTCCTAATTTCCTCATTTACTACAGTCTCCTCAGTAGGAAATACTTTAAGTTTTTTACTTTGATCCCTTCAAGAAGGCATTCAGAGTTGTCACACATTTGCATCAAATTCTGAATGTTAACACTCTAGTTGTTCATTAGATCACTGTAGTAAAGCTACTGAACACCAGAGAAGTCTGCTGCTGGTATTTGAGGTGCATGTTTCAGTCTGCATATCAGACTTTTTTTATGAAATAGAAGAGGATTTGTGAAGTCAAAATGTGCCCTAATTTTTCTTTCTGCAGCACTAATCATACTTTCTACGGCAAAATGAACCCCCTCATTTTGTTCATTTGCAAATTGAATGTTTTAAGTGTTACCACTTTGTTCCAATCAAGGTGGCTTCAGGTGTGCCATACTTTTGTCATAAGTAAGACCGTTAGCACTCTAGTTGTTCTTTAGAACACTCTGGGACATTCTGTCATTGGGCTATACTTGGGCTACATGTGGGTGATATTTGTGCTACATTTGGGATCTTTTGTCTCTGGTGGACATCTTGGGAGACTTATTAGTTATGGAGTTTCATAATTTCCTCATTTACTACAGTCTCCTCAGTAGGAAATACTTTCATTTATTTACTTTGATCCCTTCATAAAGGCATTCAGATGTGTCACACATTTGCTACAAATTCTGAATGTTAGCCCTCTAGTTGTTCATTTGATCACTGTTGTAAAGCTACTGCTCACCAGGGAAGTCTGCTGCTGGTATCCTAGGTGCATGTTTCGGTCTGCATGTCAGAAATTTTTAATGAAATAGAAGAGGATTTGAGAAGTCAATATGTGCCCTAATTTTTCTATTTGCAACACTAATCATACTTTCTATGGCAAAATGAACCCCCTCATTTTGTTCCTTTGCAAATTAAATGTTTTAAGTGTTACCACTTTGTTCCAATCAAGATCGCTTCCGGTGTGCCATACTTTGATCATGCGTAAGAAAGTAAGCGCTCAAGTTGTTCTTAATAACACTCTGGGACATTCTGTCATTGAGCTATACGTGGGCTACATCTGGATGATATTTATGCTACATTTGGGCTCTTTTGTCTCTGGTGGCCATCTTGGGAGACTTATTTGTTATGAAGTTTCCTAATTTTGTCATTTACAGCAGTCTCCCCAGTTGGAAATACTTTCAGTTTTTTACTTTGGTTTCATCAAGAAGGCATTCAGATGTTTCACACATTTGCCATCAATTCTGAATGTTAGCACTCTAGTTGTTCATTAGATCACTGTAGTAAAGCTACTGGTCACCAGGGAAGTCTGCTGCTGGTATCCTAGGTGCATGTTTCAGTCTGCATGTCAGAATTTTTTAATGAAATAGAAGAGGATTTGAGAAGTCAAAATGTGCCCTAATTTTTCTTTCTGCAACACTAATCATACTTTCTATGGCAAAATTAACCCCCTCATTTTGTTCCTTTGCAAATTAAATGTTTTAAGTGTTACCACTTTGTTCCATTCAAGGTGGCTTCAGGTGTGCCATACTTTTGTCATAAGTAAGACCGTTAGCGCTCTAGTTGTTCTTTAGAACACTCTGTTACATTCTGTCTTTGGGCTATACTTGGGCTACATGTGGGTGACATTTGTGCTACATTTGGGCTCTTTTGCCTCTGGTGGACATCTTGGGAGACTTATTTGTTATGAAGTTTCCTAATTTCCTCATTTACTACAGTCTCCTCAGTAGGAAATACTTTAAGTTTTTTACTTAGATCCCTTCAAGAAGGCATTCAGATGTGTCACACATTTGCCACAAATTCTGAATGTTAGCACTCTAGTTGTTCATTAGATCACTGTAGTAAAGCTACTGAACACCAGAGAAGTCTGCTGCTGGTATTTTAGGTGCATGTTTCAGTCTGCATATCAGACTTTTTCTATGAAATATAGGAGGATTTGTGAAGTCAAAATGTGCCCTAATTTTTCTGTCTGCAGCACTAATCATACTTTCTATGGCAAAATGAACCCCCTCATTTTGTTCTTTTGCAAATTAAATGTTTTAAGTGTTACCACTTTGTTCCAATCAAGGTGGCTTCAGGTGTGCCATACTTTTGTCATAAGTCAGACCGTTAGAGCTCTAGTTGTTCTTTAGAACACTCTGGGACATTCTGTCATTGGGCTATACTTGGGCTACATGTGGGTGACATTTGTGCTACATTTGGGCTCTTTTGTCTCTGGTGGACATCTTGGGAGACTTATTTGTTATGAAGTTTCCTAATTTCCTCATTTACTACAGTCTCCTCAGTAGGAAATACTTTACGTTTTTTACTTTGATCCCTTCAAGAAGGCATTCAGATGTGTCACACATTTGCTACAAATTCTGAATGTTAGCACTCTAGTTGTTCATTAGATCACTGTAGTAAAGCTACTGAACACCAGAGAAGTCTGCTGCTGGTATTTGAGGTGCATGTTTCAGTCTGCATATCAGACTTTTTTTATGAAATAGAAGAGGATTTGTGAAGTCAAAATGTGCCCTAATTTTTCTTTCTGCAGCACTAATCATACTTTCTATGGCAAAATGAACCCCCTCATTTTGTTCATTTGCAAATTAAATGTTTTAAGTGTTACCACTTTGTTCCAATCAAGGTGGCTTCAGGTGTGCCATACTTTTGTCATAAGTAAGACCGTTAGCACTCTAGTTGTTCTTTAGAACACTCTGGGACATTCTGTCATTGGGCTATACTTGGGCTACATGTGGGTGATATTTGTGCTACATTTGGGATCTTTTGTCTCTGGTGGACATCTTGGGAGAATTATTTGTTATGGAGTTTCATAATTTTCTCATTTACTACAGTCTCCTCAGTTAGAAATACTTTCATTTATTTACTTTGATCCCTTCAAGAAGGCATTCAGATTTGTCACACATTTGCTACAAATTCTGAATGTTAGCCCTCTAGTTGTTCATTTGATCACTGTTGTAAAGCTACTGCTCACCAGGGAAGTCTGCTGCTGGTATCCTAGGTGCATGTTTCGGTCTGCATGTCAGAATTTTTTAATGAAATAGAAGAGGATTTGAGAAGTCAAAATGTGCCCTAATTTTTCTTTCTGCAACACTAATCATACTTTCTATGGCAAAATGAATCCCCTCATTTTGTTCCTTTGCAAATTAAATGTTTTAAGTGTTACCATTTTGTGGCAATCAAGATCGCTTCCGGTGTGCCATACTTTGGTCATAAGTAAGACAGTAAGCGCTCAAGTTGTTCTTAATAACACTCTGGGACATTCTGTCATTGAGCTATACGTGGGCTACATCTGGATGATATTTATGCTACATTTGGGCTCTTTTGTCTCTGGTGGCCATCTTGGGAGACTTATTTGTTATGAAGTTTCCTAATTTTGTCATTTACTGCAGTCTCCCCAGTTGGAAATACTTTCAGTTTTTTACTTTGGTTTCATCAAGAAGGCATTCAGATGTTTCACACATTTGCCATAAATTCTGAATGTTAGCACTCTAGGTGTTCATTAGAACACTGTAGTAAAGCTACTGGACACCAGGGAAGTCTGCTGCTGGTATCCTAGGTGCATGTTTCAGTCTGCATGTCAGAATTTTTTAATGAAATAGAAGAGGATTTGAGAAGTCAAAATGTGCCCTAATTTTTCTTTCTGCAACACTAATCATACTTTCTATGGCAAAATGAACCCCCTCATTTTGTTCATTTGCAAATTAAATGTTTTAAGTGTTACCACTTTGTTCCAATCAAGGTGGCTTCAGGTGTGCCATACTTTTGTCATAAGTAAGACCGTTAGCACTCTAGTTGTTCTTTAGAACACTCTGGGACATTCTGTCATTGGGCTATACTTGGGCTACATGTGGGTGATATTTGTGCTACATTTGGGATCTTTTGTCTCTGGTGGACATCTTGGGAGACTTATTAGTTATGGGGTTTCATAATTTCCTCATTTACTACAGTCTCCTCAGTAGGAAATACTTTCATTTATTTACTTTGATCCCTTCAAGAAGGCATTCAGATGTGTCACACATTTGCTACAAATTCTGAATGTTAGCCCTCTAGTTGTTCATTTGATCACTGTTGTAAAGCTACTGCTCACCAGGGAAGTCTGCTGCTGGTATCCTAGGTGCATGTTTCGGTCTGCATGTTAGATTTTTTAATGAAATAGAAGAGGATTTGAGAAGTCAAAATGGGCCCTAATTTTTCTTTCTGCAGCACTAATCATACTTTCTATGGCAAAATGAACCCCCTCATTCTGTTCCTTTGCAAATTAAATGTTTTAAGTGTTACCACTTTGTTCCAATCAAGATCGCTTCCGGTGTGCCATACTTTGGTCATAAGTAAGACAGTAAGTGCTCAAGTTGTTCTTAATAACACTCTGGGACATTCTGTCATTGAGCTATGCGTGGGCTACATCTGGAGGATATTTATGCTACATTTGGGCTCTTTTGTCTCTGGTGGCCATCTTGGGAGACTTATTTGTTATGAAGTTTCCAAATTTCCTCATTTACTGCAGTCTCCCCAGTTGGAAATACTTTCAGTTTTTTACTTTGGTTTCATCAAGAAGGCATTCAGATGTTTCACACATTTGCCATAAATTCTGAATGTTAGCACTCTAGGTGTTCATTAGAACACTGTAGTAAAGCTACTGGACACCAGGGAAGTCTGCTGCTGGTATCCTAGGTGCATGTTTCGGTCTGCATGTCAGAATTTTTTAATGAAATAGAAGAGGATTTGAGAAGTCAAAATGTGCCCTAATTTTTCTTTCTGCAACACTAATCATACTTTCTATGGCAAAATTAACCCCCTCATTTTGTTCCTTTGCAAATTAAATGTTTTAAGTGTTACCACTTTGTTCCAATCAAGGTGGCTTCAGGTGTGCCATACGTTTGTCATAAGTAAGACCGTTAGCGCTCTAGTTGTTCTTTAGAACACTCTGGGACATTCTGTCATTGGGCTATACTTGGGCTACATGTGGGTGACATTTGTGCTACATTTGGGCTCTTTTGTCTCTGGTGGACATCTTGGGAGACTTATTTATTATGAAGTTTCCTAATTTCCTCATTTACTACAGTCTCCTCAGTAGGAAATACTTTAAGTTTTTTACTTTGATCCCTTCAAGAAGGCATTCAGAGTTGTCACACATTTGCATCAAATTCTGAATGTTAACACTCTAGTTGTTCATTAGATCACTGTAGTAAAGCTACTGAACACCAGAGAAGTCTGCTGCTGGTATTTGAGGTGCATGTTTCAGTCTGCATATCAGACTTTTTTAATGAAATAGAAGAGGATTTGTGAAGTCAAAATGTGCCCTAATTTTTCTTTCTGCAGCACTAATCATACTTTCTACGGCAAAATGAACCCCCTCATTTTGTTCATTTGCAAATTGAATGTTTTAAGTGTTACCACTTTGTTCCAATCAAGGTGGCTTCAGGTGTGCCATACTTTTGTCATAAGAAAGACCGTTAGCGCTCTAGTTGTTCTTTAGAACACTCTGGGACATTCTGTCATTGGGCTATACTTGGGCTACATGTGGGTGACATTTGTGCTACATTTGGGCTCTTTTGTCTCTGGTGGACATCTTGGGAGACTTATTTGTTATGAAGTTTCCTAATTTCCTCATTTACTACAGTCTCCTCAGTAGGAAATACTTTAAGTTTTTTACTTTGATCCCTTCAAGAAGGCATTCAGATGTGTCACACATTTGCCACAAATTCTGAATGTTAGCACTCTAGTTGTTCATTAGATCACTGTAGTAAAGCTACTGAACACCAAAGAAGTCTGCTGCTTGTATTTGAGGTGCATGCTTCAGTCTGCATATCAGACTTTTTTTATGAAATAGAAGAGGATTTGTGAAGTCAAAATGTGCCCTAATTTTTCTTTCTGCAGCACTAATCATACTTTCTATGGCAAAATGAACCCCCTCATTTTGTTCATTTGTAAATTAAATGTTTTAAGTGTTACCACTTTGTTCCAATCAAGGTGGCTTCAGGTGTGCCATACTTGTGTCATAAGTAAGACCGTTAGCACTCTAGTTGTTCTTTAGAACACTCTGGGACATTCTGTCATTGGGCTATACTTGGGCTACATGTGGGTGATATTTCTGCTACATTTGGGATCTTTTGTCTCTGGTGGACATCTTGGGAGACTTATTTGTTATGAAGTTTCATAATTTCCTCATTTACTGCAGTCTCCTCAGTAGGAAATACTTTCATTTATTTACCTTGATCCCTTCAAGAAGGCATTCAGATGTGTCCCACATGTGCTACAAATTCTGAATGTTAGCCCTCTAGTTGTTCATTTGATCACTGTTGTAAAGCTACTGCTCACCAGGGAAGTCTGCTGCTGGTATCCTAGGTGCATGTTTCGGTCTGCATGTCAGAATTTTTTAATGAAATAGAAGAGGATTTGAGAAGTCAAAATGTGCCCTAATTTTTCTTTCTGCAACACTAATCATACTTTCTATGGCAAAATGAATCCCCTCATTTTGTTCCTTTGCAAATTAAATGTTTTAAGTGTTACCACTTTGTGACAATCAAGATCGCTTCCGGTGTGCCATACTTTGGTCATAAGTAAGACAGTAAGCGCTCAAGTTGTTCTTAATAACACTCTGGGACATTCTGTCATTGAGCTATACGTGGGCTACATCTAAATGATATTTATGCTACATTTGGGCTCTTTTGTCTCTGGTGGCCATCTTGGGAGACTTATTTGTTATGAAGTTTCCTAATTTTGTCATTTACTGCAGTCTCCCCAGTTGGAAATACTTTCAGTTTTTTATTTTGGTTTCATCAAGAAGGCATTCAGATGTTTCCACATTTGCCATAAATTCTGAATGTTAGCACTCTAGGTGTTCATTAGAACACTGTAGTAAAGCTACTGGACACCAGGGAAGTCTGCTGCTGGTATCCTAGGTGCATGTTTCAGTCTGCATGTCAGAATTTTTTAATGAAATAGAAGAGGATTTGAGAAGTCAAAATGTGCCCTAATTTTTCTTTCTGCAACACTAATCATACTTTCTATGGCAAAATTAACCCCCTCATTTTGTTCCTTTGCAAATTAAATGTTTTAAGTGTTACCACTTTGTTCCAATCAAGGTGGCTTCAGGTGTGCCATACGTTTGTCATAAGTAAGACCGTTAGCGCTCTAGTTGTTCTTTAGAACACTCTGGGACATTCTGGAAAGGGGCGACCACTCGGTCCCCCCGAACGTATGGCGGAGTACCTCGATCCCCCCGGGAAGCCATTTTGGGCGGGAGGCGCGTCTCGGCTGGTATGCCCGAAGCGGCGTAGCCGGGGCGCGCTTTTTCCCGCCCTAGAGTGGGCTGGCCTAGACACGGACGCGGCTGGCCACGCCCTCGGGGCAGGCAGGGGCGGGTTTACGCCCGCCCTGAAGACGGATAAAAAGGGACGCAAGACCAGAAGGCATCCTCTTGTTCCTGTGCTCTGAAACTGCACCTCCTCGCTGCACGTGAGCTCGAGACGGAACGAAGAGCCAATTTTGAGCGTTGTAATCTTTCTTTTGTCTTACAGATATTCTGTCGGAGAAATGCCCAAGAAAGGCGGGAAGAGAATGACGACTGAACAGATGGTTCGGGTCCTCATGAAGGAGATGTCTGAGCTGAAGAAGCGGGTGGCGGAGAGAGACGGGGAAGGGGGGCCGGCACGTCCGTCGGCGGGAGCAGCTCCAGGAGGGAGAGCCAAGAGGCCAAGGAGGGGACCAGCCGGGGGAGACGTCCCGGTTCCCTGTACCCCGCTCGAAGCGCCAACCCCAGTACCGGCGGAGGGGAATCCGATTCCCGTGGTGGTCACCCCGGTGTCCAATGAAGATATGCCGCCCGAGCTGGCAGCACAACTTGCAGCGTGGTTGGGCGACAGTAGTGAGGGCGCCACGGCTGCCGAGGCGCAGGCGCTAATGAAGCAATTGCGCGAGAGACGGGATGCAGCCAAGGTGTCCGCGCCGGCTGCAGTAGTTGGCAAGCCAGAAGGGACGATTGCGACCGCAGAAGCAGCGTCCGGTGCAGGTAAGCGGCCATTGCCGATTGCGAGGGATGAGTCAGCACCATCTCGTAGAGAAAGGTTGGGTCAACATGTTCCTTTGGCAATTAAGGAAAAGATTTGGGCGGGTGAATATGTGAACATCTTCTCGTTGCTTGTTGATCATTATGAGGTGGAGCATGTTAAGGGTCAGAAGGATCTCATGCATCCGAGTGTTTGGCGCGCAAAAATGGCCGCCTTTAAAGTGAATGAGAATATTGGCAATTGGGGCAAAGCATGGGGAATTTTTACGTCAATCTTAGGGGAACGTAGGCCCGAGTTGCTTTCCGAGTTGCCGACCTATCAGTCGCGAATCATGGGGTACTCGACATCACACCAGGGTAACCATTGGTTCTGCTACGATAACCTTTTTAGAAAGGCTAACGAGCATAATAAAAGCTTAACCTGGGATTGTTATGATTCTTTGACATGGGATAAAATGAAGGAGACAGGTATGTTGAAGATGCCATTGGTGGGAAGTAATGTTGGCGAATCCTCCCGCCAATATGTGGGGACGCCCTTTCGTTCAGGTACGGGTACCGACGATTACTCGAGACCTGCCGGCAATACAGGAAAAAGGGGGTTCTGCTTTAATTTCAACAGAGGTAAATGTACTAGGCCACAGGGATCGTGTAAATTTAAACATGAATGTAGTGGGTGCGGGTCGTCCCATCCTGAGTCCTCATGCAGAGCCAAAACGGGTGATAATGGGGGGAGGGGAGGCGCCAAACAGGTCTAACGTAGTCCGAGGGGCGCCTTTACCTACCCCAATTGATACCTTGGCGATGATTCCCTGGCTCAGTGAATACCCGGATCGTACTTCTGCTGGGGTGCTGCTGAACGGATTTTCGTATGGTTTCCGCATCCCGGTAGGGGACTTTCAGGGTGTGGAGAAGTGTAAAAATCAACTTTCCGTCCTGCAGCATACGACAGTGGTACAGGATAAGATCCGGAAAGAGGTTACTCGAGGTCGGGTCGCCGGCCCATTTAGTGTACCCCCGGTGCAGAATTTTGTTTGTTCTCCTTTAGGGGTGGTCCCCAAGAAGGACCCAGGTGAGTTCAGACTGATTCATAATTTGTCAGCTCCACGTGGTCTTTCCGTAAACGATGCAATAGATCCAGAAATATGTTCGGTGCGGTACGCATCCTTCGATGAGGCCGTAGCCATTTTGAATCGCCTGGGGCCCGGGGCGCTGATGGCAAAGTCAGATATCGAGTCAGCGTTCCGATTGCTCCCGGTACACCCAGACGACCAGCGTCTCCTGGGTTTCATGTTTCAGGGTTATTATTACATGGATAGGTGTATGCCGATGGGGTGCTCTATATCTTGTGCCTATTTCGAGAAATTCAGTAGTTTTCTGCAATGGGTCTTCACAAAGAGGACGGGTTTCCAACATGTAATGCATTACCTTGATGATTTTCTGTTCCTTGGGGCAGCCGGGGATCTCGAATGTGGCCGGGCCTTGGCCGAATTTTGTGTGTTAATGAACCAGTTTGGTGTGCCATTGGCACCGGGTAAAACGGTGGGTCCTGCGACTTGCCTCGAGTTTCTGGGGATTGAGTTAGACTCCAGTGAGGGTTGTTTTCGTTTGCCAGCTGACAAAGTGTGGAAGTTCAGGGCAGCCCTGCAAGTGTGTGTAAATCGATCTAAAGTTACGCTGCATCAATTACAGCAGTTGGTGGGACAGTTGAATTTTGCCCTGAGAGTGATACCAATGGCCCGCCCCTTTTCCCGTTCAATTGCCCAAGCTATGGTCGGCCTAAAGGAGGGCCATCATCGCACGAGACTATCGGCTGAGGTCCGCCAGGACATGCGTATTTGGTTAGCATTTCTGGCGAACTTTAATGGTCGAGTCGTCTGGAACAAACCAGCCGTGTCCTCTGAAGAACTGGGGCTATGGACAGATTCAGCAGGTAGCATAGGTTTTGGTGCCATCTTCGGCAAAAAATGGTCGGCACAGAGGTGGCCGACATGGTGGCATGACAATGGTCTGACAAGTAATATTGCTTTCTTGGAACTTTTCCCCATTTTGGTGGCCCTGAGAACATGGCCAGAAGGGTTCAAAGATCACTCCGTGATATTTTGGTCTGACAATATGACCGTGGTTGAGTGCATCAATAGTCAGGCAGCACGATGTAAACTGATTTTAAGACTCCTCAAAGAAATTGTCTTACTATGTATGCAACTGAATGTGCTATTCAGAGCAAAACATGTCCCAGGGGTAATGAATCAGGTGGCTGATGCACTGTCTCGTTTTCATATGCAGGCTTTCTCGGGTTACCTTCCCTCAGCGGACCCGGAGCCGGCACCCTTTCCCGAAGCTCTCTGGTCTCTCGGTGCCCCGAACTTCGTCACCTCGTGGGAGAAAGTTTAGCACCAAGGACGAGGAAGGCATATGAAGGGGCGTTTCGGTCCTATTTAGCCTTTTTGGGGACTGATAGAGAGAGGCTTTGGGGCCACGAGGAATGGGTGGTGAATTTCCTGATGTCCTTACATAGGGCTGGGAAATCGGTGGCTACGGCCCAGAGGCACCGCGCTGCCATTTCCTTTGTTGCCAGGGCTCATAGTATCCAGGACCCGACAGCGTCTTTCGTTGTACAGAAAGCGCTGCGTGGGTGGCAACGCCTTGAGGGTCGCAGAGTAGATGAGAGGCGCCCGATAGGTTTGGATAGGTTGGCCCAGTTGTTGGCCACACTCCCTGCCACATGTTCATCTCAGTTTGAGACGGTTTTGTTCCGAGCCGCTTTTACGCTAGCATTTCACGGGGCGATGCGGGTAAGCGAACTGGTAGCAAGGAACAAACGGGAAGTGGCGGGGGGTTTGTGCCAGGAACACGTTCAGATCAGAGGAGAGACAATGACTGTCTCCTTTGTCAGGTCCAAGACCGATCAAGATGGGATGGGTGACTGTATAATCATACGCAGGATTCCCGGGTCCTCCATGTGTCCGGTAAAGTGTTTAGAAGATTACCTAGCACGAAGGGTGGCATCATGGGGGGGGACCTTGTTGAGACACGCGGACGCCACCCCACTGACGAAATTTCAGTTTCAGCGGGTGCTTGCGATGTCAATTGCCGCTGCGGGCTTGAACCCGGGCGAGTTTGGGACCCATTCCTTTCGGATAGGGGCTGCTACAGAAGCTACAGCCAGGGGTCTTAATGTTGAACAAGTGAAACGAGTGGGGCGTTGGTCCTCCAATTGTTATAAGAGGTATGTGCGGTTGCACATGTTGTGAAGCTGTAATAATGTACTCACGCCTCTTGTTTTTGTTTGGTTTTCAGTTGCGCAAGCCTACGAGGCGGGGCGGACTATGCAGTCGACCCAACACCGGGCCAGCGGTCAGACATCACCGGCTGTGAAAAAGGAGTTGTGGGTCGTGGGCCACTCATACGTGAGGCGTGCCGCGGACGTATTCAAAGCAGGTGACATGATTCACGTAGCTGGGGAATACGGGTACAGGGTGTCCTTCTACGGAAGAGGCGGTCTCTGTATTGACCAGTTTCAAACATTTTTCGAGGGTTTGTTAGGGCGGACGAGGTCACCGCCGTCTATAGTCATAGTACATTTAGGGGGCAATGATTTGGTCACCACCGGTAGACGACTTCTCCTGGAGGCAATGCTTTCCACTGTAAGTTGGTTGGCGAGGAGAGTTCCGGGGTGCACAATTGCGTGGTCCCATATGATCCCACGAAAGGTGTGGCGGGGGGCTATTTCTATTCCTGCTTTGAATCATTCTGTTAGAAAGCTTAATAACAAAGTGAGTAGGTTGTTCCGTTCCAGGACATTGCATTCTATTTCGCATGGCTGTATTAATGATGACAGTATGTATTTGGGGGATGGTGTGCATTTGTCCCGGGTGGGGAATGAGTTACTCATAGCAGACTTCTTAGCATGGTTAAAAACGATAAGACATGACCTTTAGGTAGGAGCTTTGTGGGGGGTCCGGATAGCCGGTCAACTATCCGGCCTGTGGCGGTAAGGTCATGATCGGTGAGCACTAATTGGAAGATCCCTATGAGTGGGCGTCACCCAACACGGATGGGAGCGCTCGGGAGAGGTGGCCTTTGGCCCCTCAACGGGGAGGCGGTCCCTTCTAAGGATGGGTCGCCGAAAGAAAAGGAAAGGCGGTCAAGGCCCCTTCCTGTGTAGGAGGGGTTACAGCCCCCTCCTGGGGAATTTCCCGGGGCCAGTGACGTCTGCGACGGCAGATGTGGTAAGTTGTGTGGGGTTTGGGGGGAGGTCTACGCTACCTTCTAGATACCTCACACGAGTCCTCGAACGACCTTTAAGTGGCGTCGAGTTTATTGGTGCCCCCGTCAAGTCAAGGGAAATTGGTAGTTGCACTCGAGGTACGCCTCAGTGCTGTCGCCCCTCCCAAGTGGGGGGGTATTTCTGGTTAGGGATCTTGACACCGGTTACGACCTTGCCGTTGGCCCTTAAACGTTAGGATGTACAATTTCAAAATTTCAAGAAAATGTTTTGTAGGTTGTTAGTTCGGCTAGGAGAACCTCTGTATTAGAGAATCTGTTAAGGTTAGCCATACATCGCAATGTGGTAATGAAATTGTACATTAATATGAAACTGTTTAATGTTTTAATTTTTTGTTTTAATAAATACGGCCGGGGAGGGTCACTCCCTCCCTCATCCAAAAACTTCAAGAACTGTTTCCGGTTTCCCTCCTTTGGGGATTGTGTTGAGAGGGGGTGGCGGGTATCTCAGCCATATGGAAAGGGGCGACCACTCGGTCCCCCCGAACGTATGGCAGAGTACCTCGATCCCCCCGGGAAGCCATTTTGGGCGGGAGGCGCGTCTCGGCTGGTATGCCCGAAGCGGCGTAGCCGGGGCGCGCTTTTTCCCGCCCTAGAGTGGGCTGGCCTAGACACGGACGCGGCTGGCCACGCCCTCGGGGCAGGCAGGGGCGGGTTTACGCCCGCCCTGAAGACGGATAAAAAGGGACGCAAGACCAGAAGGCATCCTCTTGTTCCTGTGCTCTGAAGCTGCACCTCCTCGCTGCACGTGAGCTCGAGACGGAACGAAGAGCCAATTTTGACCCACCCACCAGCCCCTGAAGACAGCTAGTTGTTTGTAATAAAAATTAATCGATAATTCTATTTCGTTTACAGGTTGTGGTATTATCGTGTTGATATTGAATGTGTAATAAAGTTGGTCTATTTTATGTCTGTTTTGTGATTAAAGAAATTCGGATTTAGTGTCCATTTATAAGCATGCCTTTTTCGGTCATAGTGGCCAATGTATTTTTAGTTTAGTTAGCATTGTCGTATTTATTTTGGTCGGGCGGTAAGGTCATGATCGGTGAGCACTAATTGGAAGATCCCTATGAGTGGGCGTCACCCAACACGGATGGGAGCGCTCGGGAGAGGTGGCCTTTGGCCCCTCAACGGGGAGGCGGTCCCTTCTAAGGATGGGTCGCCGAAAGAAAAGGAAAGGCGGTCAAGGCCCCTTCCTGTGTAGGAGGGGTTACAGCCCCCTCCTGGGGAATTTCCCGGGGCCAGTGACGTCTGCGACGGCAGATGTGGTAAGTTGTGTGGGGTTTGGGGGGAGGTCTACGCTACCTTCTAGATACCTCACACGAGTCCTCGAACGACCTTTAAGTGGCGTCGAGTTTATTGGTGCCCCCGTCAAGTCAAGGTAAATTGGTAGTTGCACTCGAGGTACGCCTCAGTGCTGTCGCCCCTCCCAAGTGGGGGGGGTATTTCTGGTTAGGGATCTTGACACCGGTTACGACCTTGCCGTTGGCCCTTAAACGTTAGGATGTACAATTTCAAAATTTCAAGAAAATGTTTTGTAGGTTGTTAGTTCGGCTAGGAGAACCTCTGTATTAGAGAATCTGTTAAGGTTAGCCATACATCGCAATGTGGTAATGAAATTGTACATTAATATGAAACTGTTTAATGTTTTAATTTTTTGTTTTAATAAATACGGCCGGGGAGGGTCACTCCCTCCCTCATCCAAAAACTTCAAGAACTGTTTCCGGTTTCTCTCCTTTGGGGATTGTGTTGAGAGGGGGTGGCGGGTATCTCAGCCATATGTCATTGGGCTATACTTGGGCTACATGTGGGTGACATTTGTGCTACATTTGGGCTCTTTTGTCTCTGGTGGACATCTTGGGAGACTTATTTATTATGAAGTTTCCTAATTTCCTCATTTACTACAGTCTCCTCAGTAGGAAATACTTTAAGTTTTTTACTTTGATCCCTTCAAGAAGGCATTCAGAGTTGTCACACATTTGCATCAAATTCTGAATGTTAACACTCTAGTTGTTCATTAGATCACTGTAGTAAAGCTACTGAACACCAGAGAAGTCTGCTGCTGGTATTTGAGGTGCATGTTTCAGTCTGCATATCAGACTTTTTTTATGAAATAGAAGAGGATTTGTGAAGTCAAAATGTGCCCTAATTTTTCTTTCTGCAGCACTAATCATACTTTCTACGGCAAAATGAACCCCCTCATTTTGTTCATTTGCAAATTGAATGTTTTAAGTGTTACCACTTTGTTCCAATCAAGGTGGCTTCAGGTGTGCCATACTTTTGTCATAAGAAAGACCGTTAGCGCTCTAGTTGTTCTTTAGAACACTCTGGGACATTCTGTCATTGGGCTATACTTGGGCTACATGTGGGTGACATTTGTGCTACATTTGGGCTCTTTTGTCTCTGGTGGACATCTTGGGAGACTTATTTGTTATGAAGTTTCCTAATTTCCTCATTTACTACAGTCTCCTCAGTAGGAAATACTTTAAGTTTTTTACTTTGATCCCTTCAAGAAGGCATTCAGATGTGTCACACATTTGCCACAAATTCTGAATGTTAGCACTCTAGTTGTTCATTAGATCACTGTAGTAAAGCTACTGAACACCAAAGAAGTCTGCTGCTTGTATTTGAGGTGCATGCTTCAGTCTGCATATCAGACTTTTTTTATGAAATAGAAGAGGATTTGTGAAGTCAAAATGTGCCCTAATTTTTCTTTCTGCAGCACTAATCATACTTTCTATGGCAAAATGAACCCCCTCATTTTGTTCATTTGTAAATTAAATGTTTTAAGTGTTACCACTTTGTTCCAATCAAGGTGGCTTCAGGTGTGCCATACTTGTGTCATAAGTAAGACCGTTAGCACTCTAGTTGTTCTTTAGAACACTCTGGGACATTCTGTCATTGGGCTATACTTGGGCTACATGTGGGTGATATTTCTGCTACATTTGGGATCTTTTGTCTCTGGTGGACATCTTGGGAGACTTATTTGTTATGAAGTTTCATAATTTCCTCATTTACTGCAGTCTCCTCAGTAGGAAATACTTTCATTTATTTACCTTGATCCCTTCAAGAAGGCATTCAGATGTGTCCCACATTTGCTACAAATTCTGAATGTTAGCCCTCTAGTTGTTCATTTGATCACTGTTGTAAAGCTACTGCTCACCAGGGAAGTCTGCTGCTGGTATCCTAGGTGCATGTTTCGGTCTGCATGTCAGAATTTTTTAATGAAATAGAAGAGGATTTGAGAAGTCAAAATGTGCCCTAATTTTTCTTTCTGCAACACTAATCATACTTTCTATGGCAAAATGAATCCCCTCATTTTGTTCCTTTGCAAATTAAATGTTTTAAGTGTTACCACTTTGTGACAATCAAGATCGCTTCCGGTGTGCCATACTTTGGTCATAAGTAAGACAGTAAGCGCTCAAGTTGTTCTTAATAACACTCTGGGACATTCTGTCATTGAGCTATACGTGGGCTACATCTAAATGATATTTATGCTACATTTGGGCTCTTTTGTCTCTGGTGGCCATCTTGGGAGACTTATTTGTTATGAAGTTTCCTAATTTTGTCATTTACTGCAGTCTCCCCAGTTGGAAATACTTTCAGTTTTTTATTTTGGTTTCATCAAGAAGGCATTCAGATGTTTCCACATTTGCCATAAATTCTGAATGTTTGCACTCTAGGTGTTCATTAGAACACTGTAGTAAAGCTACTGGACACCAGGGAAGTCTGCTGCTGGTATCCTAGGTGCATGTTTCAGTCTGCATGTCAGAATTTTTTAATGAAATAGAAGAGGATTTGAGAAGTCAAAATGTGCCCTAATTTTTCTTTCTGCAACACTAATCATACTTTCTATGGCAAAATTAACCCCCTCATTTTGTTCCTTTGCAAATTAAATGTTTTAAGTGTTACCACTTTGTTCCAATCAAGGTGGCTTCAGGTGTGCCATACTTTTTTCATAAGTAAGACCGTTAGCGCTCTAGTTGTTCTTTAGAACACTCTGGGACATTCTGTCATTGGGCTATACTTGGGCTACATGTGGGTGACATTTGTGCTACATTTGGGCTCTTTTGTCTCTGGTGGACATCTTGGGAGACTTATTTATTATGAAGTTTCCTAATTTCCTCATTTACTACAGTCTCCTCAGTAGGAAATACTTTAAGTTTTTTACTTTGATCCCTTCAAGAAGGCATTCAGATGTGTCACACATTTGCCACAAATTCTGAATGTTAACACTCTAGTTGTTCATTAGATCACTGTAGTAAAGCTACTGAACACCAGAGAAGTCTGCTGCTGGTGTTTGAGGTGCATGTTTCAGTCTGCATATCAGACTTTTTTTTATGAAATAGAAGAGGATTTGTGAAGTCAAAATGTGCCCTAATTTTTCTTTCTGCAGCACTAATCATACTTTCTATGGCAAAATAAACCCCCTCATTTTGTTCATTTGCAAATTAAATGTTTTAAGTGTTACCACTTTGTTCCAATCAAGGTGGCTTCAGGTGTGCCATACTTTTGTCATAAGTCAGACCGTTAGCACTCTAGTTGTTCTTTAGAACACTCTGGGACATTCTGTCATTGGGCTATACTTGGGCTACATGTGGGTGACATTTGTGCTACATTTGGGCTCTTCTGTCTCTGGTGGACATCTTGGGAGACTTATTTGTTATGAAGCTTCCTAATTTCCTCATTTACTACAGTCTCCTCAGTAGGAAATACTTTACGTTTTTTACTTTGATCCCTTCAAGAAGGCATTCAGATGTGTCACACATTTGCTACAAATTCTGAATGTTAGCACTCTAGTTGTTCATTAGATCACTGTAGTAAAGCTACTGAACACCAGAGAAGTCTGCTGCTGGTATTTGAGGTGCATGTTTCAGTCTGCATATCAGACTTTTTTTATGAAATAGATGAGGATTTGTGAAGTCAAAATGTGCCCTAATTTTTCTTTCTGCAGCACTAATCATACGTTCTATGGCAAAATGAACCCCCTCATTTTGTTCATTTGCAAATTAAATGTTTTAAGTGTTACCACTTTGTTCCAATCAAGGTGGCTTCAGGTGTGCCATACTTGTGTCATAAGTAAGACCGTTAGCACTCTAGTTGTTCTTTAGAACACTCTGGGACATTCTGTCATTGGGCTATACTTGGGCTACATGTGGGTGATATTTCTGCTACATTTGGGATCTTTTGTCTCTGGTGGACATCTTGGGAGACTTATTTGTTATGAAGTTTCATAATTTCCTCATTTACTGCAGTCTCCTCAGTAGGAAATACTTTCATTTATTTACCTTGATCCCTTCAAGAAGGCATTCAGATGTGTCCCACATTTGCTACAAATTCTGAATGTTAGCCCTCTAGTTGTTCATTTGATCACTGTTGTAAAGCTACTGCTCACCAGGGAAGTCTGCTGCTGGTATCCTAGGTGCATGTTTCGGTCTGCATGTCAGAATTTTTTAATGAAATAGAAGAGGATTTGAGAAGTCAAAATGTGCCCTAATTTTTCTTTCTGCAACACTAATCATACTTTCTATGGCAAAATGAATCCCCTCATTTTGTTCCTTTGCAAATTAAATGTTTTAAGTGTTACCACTTTGTGACAATCAAGATCGCTTCCGGTGTGCCATACTTTGGTCATAAGTAAGACAGTAAGCGCTCAAGTTGTTCTTAATAACACTCTGGGACATTCTGTCATTGAGCTATACGTGGGCTACATCTAAATGATATTTATGCTACATTTGGGCTCTTTTGTCTCTGGTGGCCATCTTGGGAGACTTATTTGTTATGAAGTTTCCTAATTTTGTCATTTACTGCAGTCTCCCCAGTTGGAAATACTTTCAGTTTTTTATTTTGGTTTCATCAAGAAGGCATTCAGATGTTTCCACATTTGCCATAAATTCTGAATGTTAGCACTCTAGGTGTTCATTAGAACACTGTAGTAAAGCTACTGGACACCAGGGAAGTCTGCTGCTGGTATCCTAGGTGCATGTTTCAGTCTGCATGTCAGAATTTTTTAATGAAATAGAAGAGGATTTGAGAAGTCAAAATGTGCCCTAATTTTTCTTTCTGCAACACTAATCATACTTTCTATGGCAAAATTAACCTCCTCATTTTGTTCCTTTGCAAATTAAATGTTTTAAGTGTTACCACTTTGTTCCAATCAAGGTGGCTTCAGGTGTGCCATACGTTTGTCATAAGTAAGACCGTTAGCGCTCTAGTTGTTCTTTAGAACACTCTGGGACATTCTGTCATTGGGCTATACTTGGGCTACATGTGGGTGACATTTGTGCTACATTTGGGCTCTTTTGTCTCTGGTGGACATCTTGGGAGACTTATTTATTATGAAGTTTCCTAATTTCCTCATTTACTACAGTCTCCTCAGTAGGAAATACTTTAAGTTTTTTACTTTGATCCCTTCAAGAAGGCATTCAGAGTTGTCACACATTTGCATCAAATTCTGAATGTTAACACTCTAGTTGTTCATTAGATCACTGTAGTAAAGCTACTGAACACCAGAGAAGTCTGCTGCTGGTATTTGAGGTGCATGTTTCAGTCTGCATATCAGACTTTTTTTATGAAATAGAAGAGGATTTGTGAAGTCAAAATGTGCCCTAATTTTTCTTTCTGCAGCACTAATCATACTTTCTACGGCAAAATGAACCCCCTCATTTTGTTCATTTGCAAATTGAATGTTTTAAGTGTTACCACTTTGTTCCAATCAAGGTGGCTTCAGGTGTGCCATACTTTTGTCATAAGAAAGACCGTTAGCGCTCTAGTTGTTCTTTAGAACACTCTGGGACATTCTGTCATTGGGCTATACTTGGGCTACATGTGGGTGACATTTGTGCTACATTTGGGCTCTTTTGTCTCTGGTGGACATCTTGGGAGATTTATTTGTTATGAAGTTTCCTAATTTCCTCATTTACTACAGTCTCCTCAGTAGGAAATACTTTAAGTTTTTTACTTTGATCCCTTCAAGAAGGCATTCAGATGTGTCACACATTTGCCACAAATTCTGAATGTTAGCACTCTAGTTGTTCATTAGATCACTGTAGTAAAGCTACTGAACACCAAAGAAGTCTGCTGCTTGTATTTGAGGTGCATGCTTCAGTCTGCATATCAGACTTTTTTTATGAAATAGAAGAGGATTTGTGAAGTCAAAATGTGCCCTAATTTTTCTTTCTGCAGCACTAATCATACTTTCTATGGCAAAATGAACCCCCTCATTTTGTTCATTTGTAAATTAAATGTTTTAAGTGTTACCACTTTGTTCCAATCAAGGTGGCTTCAGGTGTGCCATACTTGTGTCATAAGTAAGACCGTTAGCACTCTAGTTGTTCTTTAGAACACTCTGGGACATTCTGTCATTGGGCTATACTTGGGCTACATGTGGGTGATATTTCTGCTACATTTGGGATCTTTTGTCTCTGGTGGACATCTTGGGAGACTTATTTGTTATGAAGTTTCATAATTTCCTCATTTACTGCAGTCTCCTCAGTAGGAAATACTTTCATTTATTTACCTTGATCCCTTCAAGAAGGCATTCAGATGTGTCCCACATTTGCTACAAATTCTGAATGTTAGCCCTCTAGTTGTTCATTTGATCACTGTTGTAAAGCTACTGCTCACCAGGGAAGTCTGCTGCTGGTATCCTAGGTGCATGTTTCGGTCTGCATGTCAGAATTTTTTAATGAAATAGAAGAGGATTTGAGAAGTCAAAATGTGCCCTAATTTTTCTTTCTGCAACACTAATCATACTTTCTATGGCAAAATGAATCCCCTCATTTTGTTCCTTTGCAAATTAAATGTTTTAAGTGTTACCACTTTGTGACAATCAAGATCGCTTCCGGTGTGCCATACTTTGGTCATAAGTAAGACAGTAAGCGCTCAAGTTGTTCTTAATAACACTCTGGGACATTCTGTCATTGAGCTATACGTGGGCTACATCTAAATGATATTTATGCTACATTTGGGCTCTTTTGTCTCTGGTGGCCATCTTGGGAGACTTATTTGTTATGAAGTTTCCTAATTTTGTCATTTACTGCAGTCTCCCCAGTTGGAAATACTTTCAGTTTTTTATTTTGGTTTCATCAAGAAGGCATTCAGATGTTTCCACATTTGCCATAAATTCTGAATGTTAGCACTCTAGGTGTTCATTAGAACACTGTAGTAAAGCTACTGGACACCAGGGAAGTCTGCTGCTGGTATCCTAGGTGCATGTTTCAGTCTGCATGTCAGAATTTTTTAATGAAATAGAAGAGGATTTGAGAAGTCAAAATGTGCCCTAATTTTTCTTTCTGCAACACTAATCATACTTTCTATGGCAAAATTAACCTCCTCATTTTGTTCCTTTGCAAATTAAATGTTTTAAGTGTTACCACTTTGTTCCAATCAAGGTGGCTTCAGGTGTGCCATACGTTTGTCATAAGTAAGACCGTTAGCGCTCTAGTTGTTCTTTAGAACACTCTGGGACATTCTGTCATTGGGCTATACTTGGGCTACATGTGGGTGACATTTGTGCTACATTTGGGCTCTTTTGTCTCTGGTGGACATCTTGGGAGACTTATTTATTATGAAGTTTCCTAATTTCCTCATTTACTACAGTCTCCTCAGTAGGAAATACTTTAAGTTTTTTACTTTGATCCCTTCAAGAAGGCATTCAGAGTTGTCACACATTTGCATCAAATTCTGAATGTTAACACTCTAGTTGTTCATTAGATCACTGTAGTAAAGCTACTGAACACCAGAGAAGTCTGCTGCTGGTATTTGAGGTGCATGTTTCAGTCTGCATATCAGACTTTTTTTATGAAATAGAAGAGGATTTGTGAAGTCAAAATGTGCCCTAATTTTTCTTTCTGCAGCACTAATCATACTTTCTACGGCAAAATGAACCCCCTCATTTTGTTCATTTGCAAATTGAATGTTTTAAGTGTTACCACTTTGTTCCAATCAAGGTGGCTTCAGGTGTGCCATACTTTTGTCATAAGAAAGACCGTTAGCGCTCTAGTTGTTCTTTAGAACACTCTGGGACATTCTGTCATTGGGCTATACTTGGGCTACATGTGGGTGACATTTGTGCTACATTTGGGCTCTTTTGTCTCTGGTGGACATCTTGGGAGATTTATTTGTTATGAAGTTTCCTAATTTCCTCATTTACTACAGTCTCCTCAGTAGGAAATACTTTAAGTTTTTTACTTTGATCCCTTCAAGAAGGCATTCAGATGTGTCACACATTTGCCACAAATTCTGAATGTTAGCACTCTAGTTGTTCATTAGATCACTGTAGTAAAGCTACTGAACACCAAAGAAGTCTGCTGCTTGTATTTGAGGTGCATGCTTCAGTCTGCATATCAGACTTTTTTTATGAAATAGAAGAGGATTTGTGAAGTCAAAATGTGCCCTAATTTTTCTTTCTGCAGCACTAATCATACTTTCTATGGCAAAATGAACCCCCTCATTTTGTTCATTTGTAAATTAAATGTTTTAAGTGTTACCACTTTGTTCCAATCAAGGTGGCTTCAGGTGTGCCATACTTGTGTCATAAGTAAGACCGTTAGCACTCTAGTTGTTCTTTAGAACACTCTGGGACATTCTGTCATTGGGCTATACTTGGGCTACATGTGGGTGATATTTCTGCTACATTTGGGATCTTTTGTCTCTGGTGGACATCTTGGGAGACTTATTTGTTATGAAGTTTCATAATTTCCTCATTTACTGCAGTCTCCTCAGTAGGAAATACTTTCATTTATTTACCTTGATCCCTTCAAGAAGGCATTCAGATGTGTCCCACATTTGCTACAAATTCTGAATGTTAGCCCTCTAGTTGTTCATTTGATCACTGTTGTAAAGCTACTGCTCACCAGGGAAGTCTGCTGCTGGTATCCTAGGTGCATGTTTCGGTCTGCATGTCAGAATTTTTTAATGAAATAGAAGAGGATTTGAGAAGTCAAAATGTGCCCTAATTTTTCTTTCTGCAACACTAATCATACTTTCTATGGCAAAATGAATCCCCTCATTTTGTTCCTTTGCAAATTAAATGTTTTAAGTGTTACCACTTTGTGACAATCAAGATCGCTTCCGGTGTGCCATACTTTGGTCATAAGTAAGACAGTAAGCGCTCAAGTTGTTCTTAATAACACTCTGGGACATTCTGTCATTGAGCTATACGTGGGCTACATCTAAATGATATTTATGCTACATTTGGGCTCTTTTGTCTCTGGTGGCCATCTTGGGAGACTTATTTGTTATGAAGTTTCCTAATTTTGTCATTTACTGCAGTCTCCCCAGTTGGAAATACTTTCAGTTTTTTATTTTGGTTTCATCAAGAAGGCATTCAGATGTTTCCACATTTGCCATAAATTCTGAATGTTTGCACTCTAGGTGTTCATTAGAACACTGTAGTAAAGCTACTGGACACCAGGGAAGTCTGCTGCTGGTATCCTAGGTGCATGTTTCAGTCTGCATGTCAGAATTTTTTAATGAAATAGAAGAGGATTTGAGAAGTCAAAATGTGCCCTAATTTTTCTTTCTGCAACACTAATCATACTTTCTATGGCAAAATTAACCCCCTCATTTTGTTCCTTTGCAAATTAAATGTTTTAAGTGTTACCACTTTGTTCCAATCAAGGTGGCTTCAGGTGTGCCATACTTTTGTCATAAGTAAGACCGTTAGCGCTCTAGTTGTTCTTTAGAACACTCTGGGACATTCTGTCATTGGGCTATACTTGGGCTACATGTGGGTGACATTTGTGCTACATTTGGGCTCTTTTGTCTCTGGTGGACATCTTGGGAGACTTATTTATTATGAAGTTTCCTAATTTCCTCATTTACTACAGTCTCCTCAGTAGGAAATACTTTAAGTTTTTTACTTTGATCCCTTCAAGAAGGCATTCAGATGTGTCACACATTTGCCACAAATTCTGAATGTTAACACTCTAGTTGTTCATTAGATCACTGTAGTAAAGCTACTGAACACCAGAGAAGTCTGCTGCTGGTGTTTGAGGTGCATGTTTCAGTCTGCATATCAGACTTTTTTTTATGAAATAGAAGAGGATTTGTGAAGTCAAAATGTGCCCTAATTTTTCTTTCTGCAGCACTAATCATACTTTCTATGGCAAAATAAACCCCCTCATTTTGTTCATTTGCAAATTAAATGTTTTAAGTGTTACCACTTTGTTCCAATCAAGGTGGCTTCAGGTGTGCCATACTTTTGTCATAAGTCAGACCGTTAGCACTCTAGTTGTTCTTTAGAACACTCTGGGACATTCTGTCATTGGGCTATACTTGGGCTACATGTGGGTGACATTTGTGCTACATTTGGGCTCTTCTGTCTCTGGTGGACATCTTGGGAGACTTATTTGTTATGAAGCTTCCTAATTTCCTCATTTACTACAGTCTCCTCAGTAGGAAATACTTTACGTTTTTTACTTTGATCCCTTCAAGAAGGCATTCAGATGTGTCACACATTTGCTACAAATTCTGAATGTTAGCACTCTAGTTGTTCATTAGATCACTGTAGTAAAGCTACTGAACACCAGAGAAGTCTGCTGCTGGTATTTGAGGTGCATGTTTCAGTCTGCATATCAGACTTTTTTTATGAAATAGATGAGGATTTGTGAAGTCAAAATGTGCCCTAATTTTTCTTTCTGCAGCACTAATCATACGTTCTATGGCAAAATGAACCCCCTCATTTTGTTCATTTGCAAATTAAATGTTTTAAGTGTTACCACTTTGTTCCAATCAAGGTGGCTTCAGGTGTGCCATACTTTTGTCATAAGTAAGACCGTTAGCACTCTAGTTGTTCTTTAGAACACTCTGGGACATTCTGTCATTGGGCTATACTTGGGCTACATGTGGGTGATCTTTGTGCTACATTTGGGATCTTTTGTCTCTGGTGGACATCTTGGGAGACTTATTAGTTATGGAGTTTCATAATTTCCTCATTTACTACCGTCTCCTCAGTAGGAAATACTTTCATTTATTTACTTTGATCCCTTCAAGAAGGCATTCAGATGTGTCACACATTTGCTACAAATTCTGAATGTTAGCCCTCTAGTTGTACATTTGATCACTGTTGTAAAGCTACTGCTCACCAGGGAAGACTGCTGCTGGTATCCTAGGTGCATGTTTCGGTCTGCATGTCAGAATTTTTTAATGAAATAGAAGAGGATTTGAGAAGTCAATATGTGCCCTAATTTTTCTATCTGCAACACTAATCATACTTTCTATGGCAAAATGAACCCCCTCATTTTGTTCCTTTGCAAATTAAATGTTTTAAGTGTTACCACTTTGTTCCAATCAAGATCGCTTCCGGTGTGCCATACTTTGATCATACGTAAGAAAGTAAGCGCTCAAGTTGTTCTTAATAACACTCTGGGACATTCTGTCATTGAGCTATACGTGGGCTACATCTGGATGATATTTATGCTACATTTGGGCTCTTTTGTCTCTGGTGGCCATCTTGGGAGACTTATTTGTTATGAAGTTTCCTAATTTTGTCATTTACAGCAGTCTCCCCAGTTGGAAATACTTTCAGTTTTTTACTTTGGTTTCATCAAGAAGGCATTCAGATGTTTCACACATTTGCCATAAACTCTGAATGTTAGCACTCTAGTTGTTCATTAGATCACTGTAGTAAAGCTACTGGTCACCAGGGAAGTCTGCTGCTGGTATCCTAGGTGCATGTTTCAGTCTGCATGTCAGAATTTTTTAATGAAATAGAAGAGGATTTGAGAAGTCAAAATGTGCCCTAATTTTTCTTTCTGCAACACTAATCATACTTTCTATGGCAAAATTAACCCCCTCATTTTGTTCCTTTGCAAATTAAATGTTTTAAGTGTTACCACTTTGTTCCATTCAAGGTGGCTTCAGGTGTGCCATACTTTTGTCATAAGTAAGACCGTTAGCGCTCTAGTTGTTCTTTAGAACACTCTGGGACATTCTGTCTTTGGGCTATACTTGGGCTACATGTGGGTGACATTTGTGCTACATTTGGGCTCTTTTGCCTCTGGTGGACATCTTGGGAGACTTATTTGTTATGAAGTTTCCTAATTTCCTCATTTACTACAGTCTCCTCAGTAGGAAATACTTTAAGTTTTTTACTTAGATCCCTTCAAGAAGGCATTCAGATGTGTCACACATTTGCCACAAATTCTGAATGTTAGCACTCTAGTTGTTCATTAGATCACTGTAGTAAAGCTACTGAACACCAGAGAAGTCTGCTGCTGGTATTTTAGGTGCATGTTTCAGTCTGCATATCAGACTTTTTCTATGAAATATAGGAGGATTTGTGAAGTCAAAATGTGCCCTAATTTTTCTGTCTGCAGCACTAATCATACTTTCTATGGCAAAATGAACCCCCTCATTCTGTTCATTTGCAAATTAAATGTTTTAAGTGTTACCACTTTGTTCCAATCAAGGTGGCTTCAGGTGTGCCATACTTTTGTCATAAGTAAGACCGTTAGCACTCTAGTTGTTCTTTAGAACACTCTGGGACATTCTGTCATTGGGCTATACTTGGGCTACATGTGGGTGATATTTGTGCTACATTTGGGCTCTTTTGTCTCTGGTGGACATCTTGGGAGACTTATTTGTTATGAAGTTTCATAATTTCCTCATTTACTACAGTCTCCTCAGTAGGAAATACTTTCATTTATTTACTTTGATCCCTTCAAGAAGGCATTCAGATGTGTCACACATTTGCTACAAATTCTGAATGTTAGCCCTCTAGTTGTTCATTTGATCACTGTTGTAAAGCTACTGCTCACCAGGGAAGTCTGCTGCTGGTATCCTAGGTGCATGTTTCGGTCTGCATGTCAGAATTATTTAATGAAATAGAAGAGGATTTGAGAAGTCAAAATGTGCCCTAATTTTTCTTTCTGCAGCACTAATCATACTTTCTATGGCAAAATGAACCCCCTCATTTTGTTCCTTTGCAAATTAAATGTTTTAAGTGTTACCACTTTGTTCCAATCAAGATCGCTTCAGGTGTGCCATACATTTGTCATAAGTAAGACAGTAAGCGCTCTAGTTGTTCTTAATAACACTCTGGGACATTCTGTCATTGAGCTATACGTGGGCTACATGTGGGTGATATTTATGCTACATTTGGGCTCTTTTGTCTCTGGTGGCCATCTTGGGAGATTTATTTGTTATGAAGTTTCCTAATTTCCTCATTTACTGCAGTCTCCCCAGTTGGAAATACTTTCAGTATTTTACTTTGATTCCTTCAAGATGGCATTCAGATGTGTCACACATTTGCCACAAATTCTGAATGTTAGCACTCTAGTTGCTTATTAGATCACTGTAGTAAAGCTACTGCTCACCAGGGAAGTTCGCTGCTGGTATTGAAAGTGCGATATTTTTTTTCTGTAGCACTAATCATACTTTCTATGGCAAAATGAACCCCCTCATTGTGGTCCTTTTCAAATTAAATGTTTTAAGAGTTACCATTTTATTCTAATCAAGATGGCTTCAGGTGTGCAATACGTTTGTGATTACGTTTAAAACCTGTTGCATTATCCATAAGGCACTCCAGAACCTGGGCCATTCCTATCTTTTGGAGAAATTTCTACCCTATGAACCCTCATGATCTCTCCGTTCCAGCGGTAAACATCTTCTGGAAGTACCTTGTATAAGAAAGGCTAGATTAGGAGGGAAAGCTCTTTCCTATCTTGGCCTGCGCCTTTGGAATAAGCTCCCCCTCTCTCTCAGACAGTGTTCAGAACATCTGATATTCAGGAAACTGCTTAAAACCTTATTGTTTGGTATCTGTTAAACTTGCCAGAAACCCCTGCCTCTCCTCACAGTCTGCTTAAGCGCAGAGATACCCCTTCAGGGGTCGATTCTAGCGCTATACAAACAAATATATAAATAAATAAGTAGGACTGTTAGCACTCTAGTTGTTCTTTAGAACACTCTGGGAAGCTGCAGCAGAACACAAATGATTTAACTGACTTTCTGCCCTTGTTGGAAGTACATGTTTTACTGAGAATGTCAGACTTCATTCTCACATGACTGAGAAAGACAATGGGAATTTACAGAAAATATGCTCTCAGTTTAGCTTATAGATCACCTTCCAAACCTCTGTGGAAAAAGCATGAGAAAATAGTTTTCTCTCAAACATGATTCGTGATATCCTAGCAGAAGGCTTTTCACATGGTAAAATCACCTCAGAACACACCACAATTCCTAAAATGAGTATGGTACCTTCAACAAATAATTTATAATGGAACTGAAGTCTTAAAACCTACTATTAACAACAATGCTTTTTATTGAGGTGCTATCATGTAAATTGGTCCCAAGATGGCTGCCAACACTTCTTGGATGATGTGCTGACTGCCAATAAGATCTCATGATGAGATGTGTGGTTAGGCTACGCCCAGATATATATATTTATTTTCCATTAATATAAAAAAAACTACTGAACGGATTTACACCATTCAACAAAAAGGGCTCTTTTGGAACCAAGGGCTACCTTTTTGCCAAATTTGGTGTAATTCCGTTCAGCAGTTCGGGCTGTAGGCGTGTCTAAAGTTTCCTATGGAAAATTACATGGAGAAAACACGTTTTGGAACTCCTTTTTTCTCGGCCCCTGCTTGCCGAATCACCCCGAAACTTTCAAGATAGGAGTGGATCAAAGCAGGCCATACGTTTTTTAAATTTCGCGAAGATTCATCAATCGGCTCCAAAGTTATTAGATATAGAATGTTGAGATTTTCCTATGGTAACTAGTTCCTTACTATAACTACCTACTACCAACTGGCGACCGCCAGTAGGTAATATATATGTATGTATGTATGTATGTATATATATATTCACTGAAAAAGCCATAAGTTATAGACCATATATAGTTAGGGATTAGCATTTAAAAAACCTTATTTTACTCGCACAAAACCATTGAAATTCCATATATAGTTAGTTGCACTAACTATATATCGCGGACCCGCAATCCACTGCTAATGATGTCACATATTACATCATTCATGACATGGTCAGTGACATCACTGATGACATCACTGATGACATCTCAAATGACATCACTGATGACATCACTGATGACATCTCAAATGACATCACTGATGACATCACTGACATCTCATTTGACATTACTGATTACATCACTGATGATATCATTTATGTGATAATACATCTTCAGACTCTAATATAACCTTAGATACACTCAGTGTAAACAGGCACTCACAGACTGTCACACATCCATGGAGTTACTCACACACCTAGTCAGTCATGCAAAGAATCAATCACACCTCCATTTCCTCAACTATACAGTTATACACACCTTACTTATTCAAACATATACTAACACATATTTACTCTCTTATACAATCCTTGATACAAGTTCACAATGATTCATACAGCCACTCCCACATTCACTGGCTCTTATGTTCAGTTATTTATATATGTCAACTCTCACATGGAGTGTGTTTTACATATGTACTTACTTTGACATGTAGAACTGAGATATCCATTCACTCACGAATATACTCATGCACACAGTCAACTGTCCATACAGCTGTTTCTACATGCACTTTTGAACCCATACACCTAGGGAATCAACTGCTCACACATCTATGCACAGAGTTATACACCTCCCAGCCACCCACACACATACTCAGTCTCCCCTACAAATACTTGGGCAACCATTCAATAACCCATATAGTTACTGATATAGCTACTGATTTAAACATGCAGCAGTTTACAGAAGAACATAAATAATGATTGCCAAATTAAGACACTTTAATCACTAACCCATGCACTCAGTGAGACACATTTAATCATTCTCTCATACAGTCAGTCATGCACCTACTAAATCCTTCATCCAGACACTTATACATCCACTCATTCTTCAATATGTAAGACATATTTTAACTTTACAGAAACATACAGTCACTGGGTGTTGTCATCAGTGATGTCATCAGTGATGTCATTTGAGATGTCATCAGTGATGTCACTGACCATGTCATGAATGATGTAATATGTGACATCATTAGCAGTGGATTGCGGGTCCGCGATATATAGTTAGTGCAACTAACTATATATGGAATTTCAATGGTTTTGTGCGAGTAAAATAAGGTTTTTTAAATGCTAATCCCTAACTATATATGGTCTATAACCTATGGTTTTTTCAGTGAATTTTCAAGGTTTTGTAAATACAAATTCCTAACTATATATGGTCTATAACCTATGGTTTTTTCTGTGAATTTCATTGGTTTTTTAAAAGCTAACATCTGTAGCTGTAAAATGTATTCTTCTTTAAAACCCAAAATATATTTTAGATGTTTATTGATAATTTTTTTTTTAATATTTTTTTTCTTCGCTTCCGGTAAGCGAACCGGGAAGCTTTCCGTTAGCTCATCTTGATGCCGCGATCTAGTACGCGAACCGGTAAACGTTTCGTTAGCGGAACTGTGACGCGTCGCGGAAGCGCGACGTATCACGTTGTCGCGTAATGCGTCTTATCTCCCGGAAGTGCTCCGGACCGCGAACCGGAAACGATCCGGGACGCGGCGCGCACCGCGTAACGTAAGCGGAACAGGTCATGTGACTTGTTTATCAAACTTTTCATTGGTTCATTTCACTTTTGGTTTCCAAATGATGTATGACTAGGTCATGTGACCTAAAAATAACACTTTTCATTGGTTCAGAACTTTTGCTTTTCCCAAATCATGTAAACCCCTCCTTCTTTCCTCACTCTGACTTTCATCTTGGTGAGAGAAAGACCATTTTCCAATATTATTGCAATGGCTTCTATCCTTGCTTCAGCTGGTGGACCCCCACCACCACCTCAACCTCCTCATGACAAGAGAGGACCACCATCACAATTCATTTCCAACAGAGAGGAGGAAGAGGAGGACCTAGAAGAAGAGGACACAGATGAACCTCAATTTATTCAGGAGTTGCCCCGTGTTTCCCGAAGGAAAACAAGTTTTATATGGCAGTTTTTCTCAATCCCTCGAGGGGAGAAGAAGGTTAATGCCAAGTATGCCACCTGCCTAATCTGCAAATGCAGATTATCTCGAGGCACTGACAAAAAGTATAGTATGGGCAACTATAATATGCTTCGCCATATGGCCAGGTGGCATCCATTAAATTACAGCCGGGCAGAGTTAAGGGACCTTCAAGATAATCCCCCGACAACTCCTGTGGCCAGATCAACATCAAGTATATCTTTGACTGGAAGAGAGGCACAGGAAACTGTGCCAAACATACAGCCAAACTTCAAGCACATGAAGTTAACGTGCATATATTGTGGTGCTCTGCTCTCATGTGGGAACATGAGCGTGAACTTAATCAACTTGGTGTTTGAAAACCATAAGTGCCCTAACCCACCCAAGCAGTAATTTTTTTTTGCTCCTGTTGAGGCCTTTTCAATGCCTGTTTTTTTGTTGTTTCCCCTCCATGAAAAACACAAAAAAACATAAAACTGTTCTAAAAATACAAAAAAAACAAAAAATGTTCAGAAAAAAAAATAAAATAAATAAAACAACAAAAACATAAAAAAAAAGTTCTTTTCAGAACTACCTCCCCTTTCAAATAAAATTGCTAGAATGTTTAGCACTCTGGCAAGCTCTATTTCTTTTGGTTCGCTTTCCAGTTCGCTGCCCGGTTCGCGAACTTAAAGCGAACCAAAAAAATATTTTTTTTAAAAAAAGAAGAGTTAGTATAAGGGAAGTAAACAGAGAGTAATGTTAAAAGAAAGACAGCTATAGGGAGTAAACCAGAGATACTGTTTAATAGATCTATTTATTAATTCAGGATGACGATAAGGTGTGATCTCTCCTGAGGTTTGTTTAAGGTGAGACCTACTCAGGGTTACAGATCAATTTTACACTTGTTGAAGAATACAGAGCAGATAAAGCATGTGAAGGCCTACCAATGAAGTAAGCCATGTCCTCTTATTACATCATTCATGACATGGTCAGTGACATCATCAGCAGTGCATTGCGGGTAAAAAGAGTAGAAAACATTTACCTTATAATTCTTGTTACCTTTTTAAAATATTTTTTCATACTTTCAATCTGTAAAAGAGAGAACAAACATTTCCAAAAATATTACAACATGTATTTAAAAATTAGAAAAGAAAAGGGAAAAGGTTCAAGAAGAAACAGTTTTTCAACAACTTTGACATTTACAGAAGCCTCTGCTTCTCTACGTCCCCTACACAATCCTAAAGATATATATTTTAAACGAACAGTATCTTCATGCTGATGAACTGAGGCCTATTTTGGAACATGGTGCTTCTTTTGCACTGCTGATGTCTCACAATAGTGATGCAATAGCAGCGCAAAAAAAGATGTAAAGCCATCATAAAATTGTGTCTAACATTTTAAATGATTGTTTCAGGATGCAAATAAGATGTGTGCTTTCAAGAGCTTTCTTTGAGGTGAGGCCTATTCCTTTTTTTAAAAAAAACAGTTCCCAGATGTAGAGCACTGTAAGCATTAACTTTGACACTTACAGAAGACTCAGTTTCTCCATATCTACCTCACATTTCTAAATGTATATCATAAGTACAAAAAGCAGAACATTAATTATACATGTTAAATGGTTTATTTTTGCTGTTCTCAGAATGTATCAAATTTCACTTAAATCAGTGACTTGAAGGTATTCATCATGTAACAGCGGGCAAAAAAAAACACAATCAAAATGATTGTGTTTAAAAAACCCATTCAACCTAAGAAATCTGAATTCAAAACTCCTTAAAATTAACTTACTTTCAATAACGTCGAAGGATGTCCTATGAACAGCGTCCACTCTGTTGTGCTATAAATATTGTCAGCCCGCCACTTTCTGAAAGAAAACCTCCATCGTTTTGAAAAATATGTTACATACAAGAAAAGACTTCTCACATTCTACCACATGTTTCCACTAGGCCAAATCATGTTGCAGCGATTCACAAGTCTTGTAATTCTTCCAATCAAATCCCGTCATTTTCTATTTTCGCAACTTTCAAAAAGAAAACATTTAAGATTATTTTCACAATCCTGGACTACTAATATCTTACCCTTCTTTGTCACTCATGTTCTCCTTTTCCTATGACACTGATACTGCTTACTATGAAGCAGACTTACTTGCATCAGGTTTATATAGTTGGATTTTAAAAATTGACATTATAATTAAAAGTTTTGGACCAATAATCTAGACAGCATTGCAGACTTACATTCCCTCTACATGATGAACCTTTTGCAATTCCTCACAGGAAATCCCGAGATTCTTTCTTTAAAATTTTGGTTTTAAAAACACCAGGTAAGAATTTTTAAGGTCAAACGGCAATTTTTTTTTGAAAGTTACAACGGAATCATTGCAGAATGACCAGCCGTTTCGAGACTTTAAATAAGCTGTATAATGTCCTGATGTTGTTGAAGGACCATCGTGATAGATAATTGCTACAGTTACAAAAGTCCTTCCTGATATTGAAAGCTGAGAAGCCACAAAATTTTTTATTAAAGTTGACAATTTTGATCCATCAGGCCTACATCGTTGGATCATTAAAATGACATACTGTCCATATCTACGTATAAATAATGTTGACATCATTTCAGATTTACATTGGCTACACTCCATGTTGTGATCCTCTGCATTTACTAGCTTATTAAAGGAGACTGATTTACTGTCTGGCAAAGTTAAATATATAAATCTTTCTGAGTCTACACTAGTAGTACTTGATACCCTACAATTCTCGCAGTCATGCTGCCATTGATAAGAAAGCCCAAACAGGTGATCTACATCTGCACCCTCATCTTGCAATACATCAAGCATATACATTAAAAACTCCTGACAATCTTGCTGATTATTTTCAGAGAAGTCTGTTTGACCTGAACATTCATCTAACAGATAACGAACTTCAGACACACTTTCTACTTTTGTTCGATCAGTGCTACATTTCTCGAAAACAGAATTCAACAAACAGCATAAAATTTGTTCTGAATTCAACAGAATCTGTTCTTTTAAACTCTCTAGTGAAAAGAGAACATTAACCACTACATTTGCATAGCAGTTGACACCAGAACTGTTTTCAAATTGAAAACCGACAACATCTTCAACAGAATCCACTTTCTTTCTGCTAACAATTTTCGGTTCATTGACTTTTAGTCTTTTTGCTACAACCTCCCTACTATTACTGATATTTCTACGTTTCCGGCCTACCACACGTTTCTCAAACAAAGGATATTGAGGCAAATGTGGCGCATACTCTCTTCTTAACCTATTGTATTCCTTAACACAATCTAGATCCGCACAAATGTTTGTGACATCACAGTCAATCAAGTACAATCCTGATAAAGTTCTAACTCGTGACAATGCCACATATGCCATACCCTCCTTGAACACAGAACTGCCAATATTCACCAATGCACTGTCTACACTTAAACCTTGCGATTTATGGATTGTCACCGCATATGCCAAGCAAACAGGAAACTGTTTACGGCGAACATATAAGTCTTTAACAAGTAAAAACCTAGCAGAACAACGACCAATTAGTTGTACTTCCTCAATGCCATCAAATTTAATTTTTAAAAATTCTATTCCATCTCTATTTCTGTATTTCTCAAAATCAACAACATTACCCATTGATCCATTTACCAGACCTCTTTCAACATGTAAATTCCTTCTCAAAATGATTCGGCAATTTAAACACACATTCAAAGTCTTTTCAAAACCCGCTGTTTTAGATATAGTCTTCTCTAAGGAATCCAATTTTGATTTCAAATTCTCTGACAAAATAATTGTTGATCCCATATGCTCTATTTTGTCAATAGCTTCAAGTTTCACAATCTCTTGCTTTTCTAAATTCAAAATTTTGTTGTTGAAGAAGGCACATTCTGCAAGAGTTGGCATCAAACATATTCCGGATTTCTTCTCAGTAATTTTCTGAAAAATATTCTCAGGCACAATCTCTTGTTCGGGATATAAATTTGAAAGTAATCGTGCATTTAAAGCTTCTTTTCCATGCTCGGTCACTTTTCCAATTCTAATATCTTGTAGAATTTTCTTGTAATCTTCATCCTTCGCCTGACGCATATTTTCATGCAGTTCAGCATAATTGAAGTTTAACCATATATTGACGTTGCCAATGCTCCCTAGGCACTTCCTGGTATCTTCATGCGTGAGTATTTTGAACACAGGTTGACCTTTTACTGGTGTCAGCTGCAGAAGATCTCCGAAAACAATGATGTGTTTGCCACCAAATAACACATCATATTCAGTTTTAAGTACTTCTTGCATTCTCAAATGCACAAAGGCAAGCATGACATTGGAAACCATGCTTACTTCGTCAATGATAAGTAGTTTCATTTTCCTCAAGACTCTTGAAACTTCACAGCAAGCATCCCCAGATAACTTGTGGTATTGTAATTTGTTGTCATGCTCCACTGGCAGCATCAGTAGACTATGCAAAGTAATACCTTTAATGTTATGTGCTGCCAGTCCAGTAGGAGCGGTGACAACACAAGACAGCAATGACTCAGTCCTTTCCTGCAAATAACAAGAAATTGCTTTAATGAGGAAACTTTTTCCAGTTCCCGCTTCTCCACTCACGTACAGTCGGACAGGCTTCAACGATGTACATGAGCACTCTTTCTTCTCATGACTTAATCCATGCTCAATTTGCTTGGTAACTTCATCATATATTTTCCTCTGCTCAACGTTGAGTTGTTTTTCCAAGTCTTCTAAGTTAACTGAATCCTCCTGAGCATGTGCCATGGCTCTTTCCACTTCATTCATAGCAGTGGCAGCTTCATTTTCGATAATAGGTCCTCCAAGTGGATCTTGACTCAATGAAACAGAACTCTGACTGTCCTGAGAACTGTCTCTGGCAATCTCGGCTGCAATTGTTGCTTCCTGCTCAATTTCCAAAGTTAGCATTTCTTGATATTTGGGAAAAGCAGGACATTCTATGGTCTCCTTAGCAGCAGTGAAAGAGTCTTCGTAACAGAGGAAATCTCCAAGCAGTTCCTCTTCTGCACGCCAAGGCTTGAAAAGTTGCAAAAGTGCTAAATAGAAGAACTCCTTTTTTTCTGGAGATTCGCCACTCAATTTTCGATGGTTTACTAATTGGCATTTTCTTTGCTTGACCAGGCATCCCTCACTTCCAATTACAGCATACACTCCTTTCTCAATATCTTCTTTGATGTTCCTCTTGAATATATAATTTTGTAGAACCTCATATAGACAAACATTCTCAAGGTGACTGATTCGATTTGGATAATATGTATCCAACATGTTGGTCTTCAAAATGTCGGTACTGTTTGGTTCCTTTTCTGCCAAATACTCAATTTCCCGGACAGGTTTTAGAACTCGATTTCGCCTTGCAGCAAGACCAAGACTCGCCCAAACGATACTCCTGGATTTGGCATAGAGACTTGCTGAAGACAATCGATCAGAACATTCGTAAGCTCCGATTTCTCGATGCGACAACATCTTCAGACTGAAACTGTACAACTTCTTGCTGAGGCTCTTTTCATGGGAAATGTCCTCCCACATATCCTTCAGTTCTGTCTTTTCTTTTTTGGTGATGTAAGATGTCACATACCGAGCCACAGCCATACAGTTGTCAGCCACAAACTGTATATCCATGTTAGCATTCCACATGGACAAAATCACTGGGTTGTAGTCGTTGATGTACTTGGACTCTTCGTTCCTTTTCAAATTGTAAGTATTTTTGGGTGATTTCCTCGTCACATTATGTCGCAGAGAAGACATCAAACTATTCACTCTTCCTTTAGAAATCACCGGTCGTGGAAAGTTGAAACGACATTTGGTGTAGAACTTGTCCTTGTTTCTGAATTTATGACGACAGTACTTTCCACAATGATGGCTTTGGAAATGTAGAACTTGTTCTCTTAGGCTTTTCTTCTCCGTTGCGTTTGGAACAGCACACGTAGAATACTGTTCTATGAAATTCATCACTAAGTCATCCGGATCTGTTCCAAATTTAGGTGCATCCTTGATCCACAACAACATATGTATATGAGGAGCACCTCTTGCTTGGTACTCCTTTCACCAGAAGAAATCCAACACCTCTCCAAGAGGTGGATTCTTCTTATTCATGATGAAAGACATCATAGCTTCAAATCTATGATTGAGGTACCTGCATACATTCACTGGATCCAAAGAACACAGTTCTCCAGGTGTCTTGAATTCAATGTTTTCAATATTTCCATTTGCCTCTCGTAGAAATTCAAGTAAGTCTTCCCAGCCATACTCGGCACAGCTCAGAGTGAGAAACCATGTCGGAGTTCCTAAGTTCCTCAGCATACATTTTAAATCACCATGACGACGGTACCAGTACTCATTAGTACCACGCTGACACGCCATGAGATTAATTAAGTGAGAATCCAAAATACTGTCTTGGACATTGACTTTATGCATAAAATCACTTGCCGAGATGTTTCGCATCTGTATACCACTTTTTAAGATGTGGCTCACTGCATATGGCAGTCCAGACAGATCGCTTTCAAACAGGAGATGAAACAAATAGGGAATGCATTGACGAAACCTAGGATCTTCTGCATACAATCGTAAAGTCCAGTATTCAGACGCAGGAATTTGATGAGGTCGCTCATCATATCTTCCTCCTCGACCTGTGGGAAATAGCTGTGGGAAACACCGAGCTTCCAAACTTTCCTCCCAAACACTAATGGGACTCCCTTTGGCTTGTTTCATTTGAAACAACTCAATAGCATTCCCCATGACTTCCTTGGAATGCAAAGGATGAACACTATAATGTTCATATATTTCTTCACTTTTAGAGGCCTCTACTTTCTCAATTTGGCCAGCACACAAATCGCTATCCTCTTCATCACTTACTTCCTCTTCTGCAACATATACATTCTTATAGTACTTATTATTTTTCTTCAAATACAATGTTGCCTTTTTGACTTTCCTAACATCCACTAAATCTTGCCATATTTTCTTATTCTTTGTCGGAACCCCATTAACCAAGATAACCAGAGGTTCCTCTTCCACTTTTTCTACTCCAATTGTGTTAATGTTTTTGTTCAAATCTAGAGGCAAATAAACAACTCTTCCCTTTAATCCTCTCTGTAAATCTGCTGGAGGCAACTTCCCTGTCTTTGGCTCCATTCTTACAATAGCCTGAAAGGGATGGATACTTTGAATCAAAATAGATTCATAAGTATTTAAATCCTTCAATTCAGAAGGAATCTCAACCAATTCCAGATTATTATGAACTGCCCTAGCAGGCATCTGGTTTTGGTTTAATTTATTACAACAATAAGTACACACACGTTGATCCGATCCCAAATCTAAATAATTTTCTACCATCAAGTATGTGGCAAAATCCTTCCATTCACTATTATTTTCCCTTTCACTTTTTGCACATAAATCCACTAACTTAGTCTGATTCTTATAATAAGTGCGTCGACAACATACACAAGTGAAATTAGGCCTCTCACTTGATTTCATCTGAAACGTGGCAATTTCCTTCTGAAAATTATCTGTACTGGAAACCTGTACATTATCTTCAACATTACCCTCTACTTCTGGGTCAATTTGAACATTCTCATCTTTACTACCAAAGTAACAAAACTCACTTTCTTCACAAATATTCTTCACATCTATTTCAGAACCATGCAAAAGAGCAGCACATAATTGTTTAAGCATAATTGCTGGACTCTTAGCATAATACAACATTCTCACTAATTTTCTCACTTTATTATGATGCACTGCTAGCATCCTGAAATGATGAAAAACACTCTGGCATACTCTCCTGGAAAGACAAGCCAGTGAATGACCACGTAAACCTGTTATTTGTCTCACTCTGCAAGGATCTAAATATTGCAACAACTTCATTTTCTGCTTCAAACTTTTCTTATTAAATGTCCGTATAAAATCACAAAGCAAATTGATGGAAACCTGTCGCACACTGCAAATAGAACTACACTTCCAAATGTACACAGGACCCTTAGGACGTCTTCCTAAAACCTCATCACTTAGCGCCTCTTCTGTCTCTGTTTTCACAAGTTTTTCTTTTTCAACTGGACAACCATCCTTCACTTCATAAGCTCGACCACTGGTGTCAACTGCAAACACCAAATCATTATCCTGAAAATAACTCTCCTCATTAAAAAATGCCTCACAACTTGAACTATGCATCCATTCTCCGGAAAAAACTTCACAAAAGTTACTACGATTTACTACTCTCTTCCATCTACTTTTTGTTTTGAAATCAGAAATTACCTTGCTTAGTTTCCTAATTCTATTGATTACCAAAATAAACAACTTTCGCTTAATTTCAAAAGCATGATCAATAATTTTCTCTACATTTTTCTTCTTCTTATAAAATGCCGCTTTCTGTTGGCCTTTTCTTAATATTTTTTAATAAATTAACTATTATCCTATTACGGAACATTCGTTTTCGAATGTCCCTAAACTGTTGTTTCCTTCTACTATCATGCACAGAGTTATCTCTTCCTCTACCAGTAACATTTTTGTTGGGTCTTTCCTTTCCATTTAAATTGCTTTTCTTTTTCTGAACTGAAACATTTTTAGAGTAAATACTTTTTTTACTAAAAATATTTCTTAAGAATGATTTTGTGCTCTTACCCGGAGCTTTCTTGGTGTTTTGAAAAGTATTTGGGGAAGAGGACTGCTGCAATAAAAGATCATCCTGCTGTCTTTGACGTTTTCTAGCCTTTCTAATTCGATTTTTCGTTGGCATTTTTCAAATTAAGAAAAGATCTGCAGTTGAATCTGTGGAAAAATATAGTAAAAAATGTTATTAACCACTATTACCAAACAGTAAATGAATAACAGTCATCAAAAACTTAATGCCCTACTTATTATTTAACATAGCAAATCTTTTGCATCAGCACTGCATCACAAAAATGACACACAGTGGTACAAAACAGGCATACAACAATCATAAATCTCTCCCTAATATTTTAAATGAACAATTCAGGATGACGATAAGGTGTGGCCTATCTAAAGGTTTGTTTAGGCCCAGATCTTTGAACTGGGGTGAATGTGTGTCATTGATCCACATTCGGTCCATCACCTGTTTTGTTTGTTTGAGGTGAGGCCAACACATGGTTGCAGATAAGATTTTCACTGAAGAAAACAAAGGAGATAATACATGTGAAGGCCTACCAATGAAGTAAGTCATTATTTGAAATCAATTACATTTCTGGATATGTCCTGCTAGAGCTTCATAGGTTGTTTTGGGTTATATTTATAAGGCATTTGAGTGTCTTTATTTTTTCCTTTTTAAATGGAAAGCGTACCTCATGGGGCAAGTGTCTTGTAAATACGCTCCCACCTGCGCTTGGCAAATTTAGATTTTGATTATGGGAGTTACATAGCCATGTTAATAATGTCCAAAAAATGGTGCTAGGGCATTCCAGAAAACGCTTTCATGTGTCTCAAGACATTTTCAGTCATTTCCTCTTGAATGCAGATATACAATTGATTTATATGCTGTGTTTAAAAACGATTTTTTGAAATCAATTACATTTCTGGATATGTACTGCTAGAGTTTGGGTCATATTCATAAGGCATATGAGTGTCTATGATGTTATTTTTCCTTTTTAAATGGAAAGCGTTCTTCATGGTGCAAGTTTTTTGTAAATACGCTCCCTCTTGCGGTTGGCAAATTTAGATTTTGATTATGGGAGTTACATAGCCATGTTAATAATGTCAAAAAAATGGTGTTAGGGCATTCTAAAAAAACGCTTTCATGTGTCTCAAGGACATTTTCAGTCATTTCCTCTTGAATGCAGGTATACAATTGATTTATATGCTGTGTTTAAAAACGATTTTTTTGAAATCAATTACATATCTGGATATGTACTGCTAGAGTTTCATAGCTTGTTTTGGGTCATATTTATAAGGCATTTGAGTGTCTTTGATGTTATTTTTTCCTTTTCAAATGGAAAGCATTCCTCATGGGGCAAGTGTCTTGTAAATACGCTCCCACCTGCGCTTGGCAAATTTAGATTTTGATTATGGGAGTTACATAGCCATGTTAATAATGTCCAAAAAATGGTGCTAGGGCATTCCAGAAAACGCGTTCATGTCTCTCAAGGACATTTTCAGTCATTTCCTCTTGAATGCACGTATACAATTGATTTATATGCTGTGTTTAAAAACGTTTTTTAGAAATCAATTACATTTCTGGATATGTACTGCTAGAGCTTCATAGGTTGTTTTGGGTCATATTTATAAGGCATTTGAGTGTCTTTGATGTTATTTTTTCCTTTTTAAATGGAAAGCGTTCCTCATGGGGCAAGTGTCTTGTAAATACGGTCCCATCTGTGCTTGGCAAATTTAGAGTTTGATTATGGGAGTTACATAGCCATGTTAATAATGTCCAAAAAATGGTGCTAGGGCATTCCAGAAAACGCTTTCATGTCTCTCAAGGAGATTTTCAGTCATTTCCTCTTGAATGCAGGTATACAATTGATTTATATGTTGTGTTTAAAAACGATTTTTTGAAATCAATTACATTTCTGGATATGTACTGCTAGAGCTTCATAGGTTGTTTTGGGTCATATTTATAAGGCATATGAGTGTCTATGATGTTATTTTTCCTTTTTAAATGGAAAGCGTTCTTCATGGTGCAAGTGTCTTTTAAATACGGTCCTATCTGTGCTTGGCAAATTTAGATTTTGATTATGGGAGTTACATAGCCATGTTAATAATGTCCAAAAAATGGTGCTAGGGCATTCCAGAAAACGAAAATGTCCTTGAGACACATGAAAGCGTTTTCTTCAGTGAAAATCTTATCTGCAACCATGTGTTGGCCTCACCTCAAACAAACAAAACAGGTGATGGACCGAATGTGGATCAATGACACACATTCACCCCAGTCCAAAGATCTGGGCTTAAACAAACCTTTAGATAGGCCACACCTTATCGTCATCCTGAATTAATCATTTAAAATTTTAGGGAGAGATTTATGATTGTTTTATGCCTGTTTTGTACCACTGTGTGTCATTTTTGTGATGCAGTGCTGGTGCAAAAGATTTGCTATGTTAAATAATAAGTAGGGCATTAAGTTTTTGATGACTGTTATTCATTTACTGTTTGGTAATAGTGGTTTATAACATTTTTTATTATATTTTTCCACCGATTCAACTGCAGATCTTTTCCAAATTTGAAAAATGCCAACGAAAAATTGAATTAGAAAGGCTAGAAAACGTCAAAGACAGCAGGATGATCTTTTATTGCAGCAGTCCTCTTCCCCAAATACTTTTCAAAACACCAAGAAAGCTCCGGGTAAGAGCACAAAATCATTCTTAAGAAATATTTTTAGTAAAAAAAGTATTTATTCTAAAAATGTTTCAGTTCAGAAAAAGAAAAGCAATTTAAATGGAAAGGAAAGACCCATCAAAAATGTTACTGGTAGAGGAAGAGATAATTCTGTGCATGATAGTAGAAGGAAACAACAGTTTAGGGACATTCAAAAACGAATGTTCCGTAATAGGATAATAGTTAATTTATTAAAAAATATTAAGAAAGGCCAACAGAAAGCGGCATTTTATAAGAAGAAGAAAAATGTAGAGAAAATTATTGATCATGCTTTTGAAATTAAGCGAAAGTTGTTTATTTTGGTAATTAATAGAATTAGGAAACTAAGCAAGGTAATTTCTGATTTCAAAACAAAAAGTAGATGGAAGAGAGTAGTAAATCGTAGTAACTTTTGTGAAGTTTTTTCCGGAGAATGGATGCATAGTTCAAGTTGTGAGGCATTTTTTAATGAGGAGAGTTATTTTCAGGATAATGATTTGGTGTTTGCAGTTGACACCAGTGGTCGAGCTTATGAAGTGAAGGATGGTTGTCCAGTTGAAAAAGAAAAACTTGTGACAACAGAGACAGAAGAGGCGCTAAGTGATGAGGTTTTAGGAAGACGTCCTAAGGGTCCTGTGTACATTTGGAAGTGTAGTTCTATTTGCAGTGTGCGACAGGTTTCCATCAATTTGCTTTGTGATTTTATACGGACATTTAATAAGAAAAGTTTGAAGCAGAAAATGAAGTTGTTGCAAGATTTAAATCCTTGCAGAGTGAGACAAATAACAGGTTTACGTGGTCATTCACTGGCTTGTCTTTCCAGGAGAGTATGCCAGAGTGTTTTTCATCATTTCAGGATGCTAGCAGTGCATCATAATAAAGTGAGAAAATTAGTGAGAATGTTGTATTATGCTAAGAGTCCAGCAATTATGCTTAAACAATTATGTGCTGCTCTTTTGCATGGTTCTGAAATAGATGTGAAGAATATTTGTGAAGAAATTGAGTTTTGTTACTTTGGAAGTAAAGATGAGAATGTTCAAATTGACCCAGAAGTAGAGGGTAATGTTGAAGATAATGTACAGGTTTCCAGTACAGATAATTTTCAGAAGGAAATTGCCACGTTTCAGATGAAATCAAGTGAGAGGCCTAATTTCACTTGTGTATGTTGTCGACGCACTTATTATAAGAATCAGACTAAGTTAGTGGATTTATATGCAAAAAGTGAAAGGGAAAATAATAGTGAATGGAAGGATTTTGCCACATACTTGATGGTAGAAAATTATTTAGATTTGGGATCGGATCAACGTGTGTGTACTTATTGTTGTAATAAATTAAACCAAAACCAGATGCCTGCTAGGGCAGTTCATAATAATCTGGAATTGGTTGAGATTCCTTCTGAATTGAAGGATTTAAATACTTATGAATCTATTTTGAGTCAAAGTATCCATCCCTTTCAGGCTATTGTAAGAATGGAGCCAACGACAGGGAAGTTGCCTCCAGCAGATTTACAGAGAGGATTAAAGGGAAGAGTTGTTTATTTGCCTCTAAATTTGAACAAAAACATTAACTCAATTGGAGTAGAAAAAGTGGAAAAGGAACCTCTGGTTATCTTGGTTAATGGGGTTCCGACAAAGAATAAGAAAATATGGCAAGATTTAGTGGATGTTAGGAAAGTCAAAAAGGCAACATTGTATTTGAAGAAAAATAATAAGTACTATAAGAATGTATATGTTGCAGAAGAGGAAGTAAGTGATGAAGAGGATAGCGATTTGTGTGCTGGCCAAATTGAGAAAGTAGAGGCCTCTAAAAGTGAAGAAATATATGAACATTATAGTGTTCATCCTTTGCATTCCAAGGAAGTCATGGGGAATGCTATTGAGTTGTTTCAAATGAAACAAGCCAAAGGGAGTCCCATTAGTGTTTGGGAGGAAAGTTTGGAAGCTCGGTGTTTCCCACAGCTATTTCCCACAGGTCGAGGAGGAAGATATGATGAGCGACCTCATCAAATTCCTGCGTCTGAATACCGGACTTTACGATTGTATGCAGAAGATCCTAGGTTTCATCAATGCATTCCATATTTGTTTCATCTCCTGTTTGAAAGCGATCTGTCTGGACTGTCATATGCAGTGAACCACATCTTAAAAAGTGGTATACAGATGCGAAACATCTCGGCAAGTGATTTTATGCATAAAGTCAATGTCCAAGACAGTATTTTGGATTCTCACTTAATTAATCTCATGGCGTGTCAGCGTGGTACTAATGAGTACTGGTACCGTCGTCATGGTGATTTAAAATATATGCTGAGGAACTTAGGAACTCCGACATGGTTCCTCACTCTGAGCTGTGCCGAGTATGGCTGGGAAGACTTACTTGAATTTCTACGAGAGGCAAATGGAAATATTGAAAACATTGGATTCAAGACACCTGGAGAACTGTGTTCTTTGGATCCAGTGAATGTATGCAGGTACTTCAATCATAGATTTGAAGCTATGATGTCTTTCATCACAAATAAGAAGAATCCACCTCTTGGAGAGGTGTTGGATTTCTTCTGGAGAAAGGAGTACCAAGCAAGAGGTGCTCCTCATATACATATGTTGTTGTGGTTCAAGGATGCACCTAAATTTGGAACAGATCCGGATGACTTAGTGATGAATTTCACAGAACAGTATTCTACGTGTGCTGTTCCAAACGCAACGGAGAAGAAAAGCCTAAGAGAACAAGTTCTACGTTTCCAAAGCCATCGTTGTGGAAAGTACTGTCGTCGTAAATTCAGAAACAAGGACAAGTTCTACACCAAATGTCGTTTCAACTTTCCACGACCGGTGATTTCTAAAGGAAGAGTGAACAGTTTGATGTCTTCTCTGCGACATAATGTGACCAGGAAATCACCCAAAAATACTTACAATTTGAAAAGGAACGAAGAGTCCAAGTACATCAACGACTACAACCCAGTGATTTTGTCCATGTGGAATGCTAACATGGATATACAGTTTGTGGCTGACAACTGTATGGCTGTGGCTCGGTATGTGACATCTTACATCACCAAAAAAGAAAAGACAGAACTGAAGGATGTGTGGGAGGACATTTCCCATGAAAAGAGCCTCAGCAAGAAGTTGTACAGTTTCAGTCTGAAGATGTTGTCGCATCGAGAAATCGGAGCTTACGAATGTTCTGATCGATTGTCTTCAGCAAGTCTCTATGCCAAATCCAGGAGTATCGTTTGGGCGAGTCTTGGTCTTGCTGCAACGCGAAATCGAGTTCTAAAACCTGTCCGGGAAATTGAGTATTTGGCAGAAAAGGAACCAAACAGTACCGACATTTTGAAGACCAACATGTTGGATACATATTATCCAAATCGAAGCAGTCACCTTGAGAATGTTTGTCTATATGAGGTTCTACAAAATTATATATTCAAGAGGAACATCAAAGAAGATATTGAGAAAGGAGTGTATGCTGTAATTGGAAGTGAGGGATGCCTGGTCAAGCAAAGAAAATGCCAATTAGTAAACCATCGAAAATTGAGTGGCGAATCTCCAGAAAAAAAGGAGTTCTTCTATTTAGCACTTTTGCAACTTTTCAAGCCTTGGCGTGCAGAAGAGGAACTGCTTGGAGATTTCCTCTGTTACGAAGACACTTTCACTGCTGCTAAGGAGACCATAGAATGTCCTGCTTTTCCCAAATATCAAGAAATGCTAACTTTGGAAATTGAGCAGGAAGCAACGATTGCAGCCGAGATTGCCAGAGACAGTTCTCAGGACAGTCAGAGTTCTGTTTCATTGAGTCAAGATCCACTTGGAGGACCTATTATCGAAAATGAAGCTGCCACTGCTATGAATGAAGTGGAAAGAGCCATGGCACATGCTCAGGAGGATTCAGTTAACTTAGAAGACTTGGAAAAACAACTCAACGTTGAGCAGAGGAAAATATATGATGAAGTTACCAAGCAAATTGAGCATGGATTAAGTCATGAGAAGAAAGAGTGCTCATGTACATCGTTGAAGCCTGTCCGACTGTACGTGAGTGGAGAAGCGGGAACTGGAAAAAGTTTCCTCATTATAGCAATTTCTTGTTATTTGCAGGAAAGGACTGAGTCATCATTGTCTTGTGTTGTCACCGCTCCTACTGGACTGGCAGCACATAACATTAAAGGTATTACTTTGCATCGTCTACTGATGCTGCCAGTGGAGCATGACAACAAATTACAATACCACAAGTTATCTGGGGATGCTTGCTGTGAAGTTTCAAGAGTCTTGAGGAAAATGAAACTACTTATCATTGACGAAGTAAGCATGGTTTCCAATGTCATGCTTGCCTTTGTGCATTTGAGAATGCAAGAAGTACTTAAAACTGAATATGATGTGTTATTTGGTGGCAAACACATCATTGTTTTCGGAGATCTTCTGCAGCTGACACCAGTAAAAGGTCAACCTGTGTTCAAAATACTCACGCATGAAGATACCAGGAAGTGCCTAGGGAGCATTGGCAACGTCAATATATGGTTAAACTTCAATTATGCTGAACTGCATGAAAATATGCGTCAGGCGAAGGATGAAGATTACAAGAAAATTCTACAAGATATTAGAATTGGAAAAGTGACCGAGCAAGGAAAAGAAGCTTTAAATGCACGATTACTTTCAAATTTATATCCCGAACAAGAGATTGTGCCTGAGAATATTTTTCAGAAAATTACTGAGAAGAAATCCGGAATATGTTTGATGCCAACTCTTGCAGAATGTGCCTTCTTCAACAACAAAATGTTGAATTTAGAAAAGCAAGAGATTGTGAAACTTGAAGCTATTGACAAAATAGAGCATATGGGATCAACAATTATTTTGTCAGAGAATTTGAAATCAAAATTGGATTCATTAGAGAAGACTATATCTAAAACAGCGGGTTTTGAAAAGATTTTGAATGTGTGTTTAAATTGCCGAATCATTTTGAGAAGGAATTTACATGTTGAAAGAGGTCTGGTAAATGGATCAATGGGTAATGTTGTTGATTTTGAGAAATACAGAAATAGAGATGGAATAGAATTTTTAAAAATTAAATTTGATGGCATTGAGGAAGTACAGCTAATTGGTCGTTGTTCTGCTAGGTTTTTGCTTGTTAAAGACTTATATGTTCGCCGTAAACAGTTTCCTGTTTGCTTGGCATATGCGGTGACAATCCATAAATCGCAAGGTTTAAGTGTAGACAGTGCATTGGTGAATATTGGCAGTTCTGTGTTCAAGGAGGGTATGGCATATGTGGCATTGTCACGAGTTAGAACTTTATCAGGATTGTACTTGATTGACTGTGATGTCACAAACATTTGTGCGGATCTAGATTGTGTTAAGGAATACAATAGGTTAAGAAGAGAGTATGCGCCACATTTGCCTCAATATCCTTTGTTTGAGAAACGTGTGGTAGGCCGGAAACGTAGAAATATCAGTAATAGTAGGGAGGTTGTTGCAAAAAGACTAAAAGTCAATGAACCGAAAATTGTTAGCAGAAAGAAAGTGGATTCTGTTGAACATGTTGTCGGTTTTCAATTTGAAAACAGTTCTGGTGTCAACTGCTATGCAAATGTAGTGGTTAATGTTCTCTTTTCACTAGAGAGTTTAAAAGAACAGATTCTGTTGAATTCAGAACAAATTTTATGCTGTTTGTTGAATTCTGTTTTCGAGAAATGTACCACTGATCGAACAAAAGTAGAAAGTGTGTCTGAAGTTCGTTATCTGTTAGATGAATGTTCAGGTCAAACAGACTTCTCTGAAAATAATCAGCAAGATTGTCAGGAGTTTTTAATGTATATGCTTGATGTATTGCAAGATGAGGGTGTAGATGTAGATCACCTGTTTGGGCTTTCTTATCAATGGCAGCATGACTGCGAGAATTGTAGGGTATCAAGTACTACTAGTGTAGACTCAGAAAGATTTATATATTTAACTTTGCCAGACAGTAAATCAGTCTCCTTTAATAAGCTAGTAAATGCAGCGGATCACAACATGGAGTGTAGCCAATGTAAATCTGAAATGATGTCAACATTATTTATACGTAGATATGGACAGTATGTCATTTTAATGATCCAACGATGTAGGCCTGATGGATCAAAATTGTCAACTTTAATAAAAAATGTTGTGGCTTCTCAGCTTTCAATATCAGGAAGGACTTTTGTAACTGCAGCAATTATCTATCACGATGGTCCTTCAACAACATCAGGACATTATACAGCTTATTTAAAGTCTCGAAACGGCTGGTCATTCTGCAATGATTCCGTTGTAACTTTCAAAAAAAAATTGCCGTTTGACCTTAAAAATTCTTACCTGGTGTTTTTAAAACCAAAATTTTAAAGAAAGAATCTTGGGATTTCCTGTGAAGAATTGCAAAAGGTTCATCAAGTAGAGGGAATGTAAGTCTGCAATGCTGTCTAGATTATTGGTCCAAAACTTTTAATTATAATGTCAATTTTTAAAATCCAACTATATAAACCTGATGCAAGTAAGTCTGCTTCATAGTAAGCAGTATCAGTGTCATAGGAAAAGGAGAACATGAGTGACAAAGAAGGGTAAGATATTAGTAGTCCAGGATTGTGAAAATAATCTTAAATGTTTTCTTTTTGAAAGTTGCGAAAATAGAAAATGACGGGATTTGATTGGAAGAATTACAAGACTTGTGAATCGCTGCAACATGATTTGGCCTAGTGGAAACATGTGGTAGAATGTGAGAAGTCTTTTCTTGTATGTAACATATTTTTCAAAACGATGGAGGTTTTCTTTCAGAAAGTGGCGTGCTGACAATATTTATAGCACAACAGAGTGGACGCTGTTCATAGGACATCCTTCGACGTTATTGAAACTAAGTTAATTTTAAGGAGTTTTGAATTCAGATTTCTTAGGTTGAATGGGTTTTTTAAACACAATCATTTTGATTGTGTTTTTTTTTCCCCGCTGTTACATGATGAATACCTTCAAGTCACTGATTTAAGTGAAATTTGATACATTCTAAGAACAGCAAAAATAAACCATTTAACATGTATAATTAATGTTCTGCTTTTTGTACTTATGATATACATTTAGAAATGTGAGGTAGATATGGAGAAACTAAGTCTTCTGTAAGTGTCAATTTTAATGCTTACAGTGCTGTACTTCTGGGTACTGTTTTTTTTAAAAAAAGGAATAGGCCTCACCTCAAAGAAAGCTCTTGAAAGCACACATCTTATTTGCATCCTGAAACAATCATTTAAAATGTTAGACATAATTTTATGATGGCTTTACATCTTTTTTGCGCTGCTATTGCATCACTATTGTGAGACATCAGCAGTGCAAAAGAAGCACCATGTTCCAAAATAGGCCTCAGTTCATCAGCATGAAGATACTGTTTGTTTAAAATATATATCTTTAGGATTGTGTAGGGGACGTAGAGAAGCAGAGGCTTCTGTAAATGTCAAAGTTGTTGAAAAACTGTTTCTTCTTGAACCTTTTCCCTTTTCTTTTCTAATTTTTAAATACATGTTGTAATATTTTTGCAAATGTTTATTCTCTCTTTTACAGATTGAAAGTATGAAAAAATATTTTAAAAAGGTAACAAGAATTATAAGGTAAATGCTTTCTACTCTTTTTACCCGCAATGCACTGCTGATGATGTCACTGACCATGTCATGAATGATGTAATAAGAGGACATGACTTACTTCATTGGTAGGCCTTCACATGCTTTATCTGCTCTGTATTCTTCAACAAGTGTAAAATTGATCTGTAACCTTGAGTAGGTCTCACCTTAAACAAACCTCAGGAGAGATCACACCTTATCGTCATCCTGAATTAATAAATAGATCTATTAAACAGTATCTCTGGTTTACTCCCTATAGCTGTCTTTTTTTTTAACATTACTCTCTGTTTACTTCCCTTATACTAACTCTTCTTTTTTTTTTTTAAATATTTTTTTGGTTCGCTTCAAGTTCGCGAACCGGGCAGCGAACTGGAAAGCGAACCAAAAGAAATAGAGCTTGCCAGAGTGCTAAACATTCTAGCAATTTTATTTGAAAGGGGAGGTAGTTCTGAAAATAACTTTTTTTTAATGTTTTTGTTGTTTTATTTATTTTTTTATTTTTTCTGAACATTTTTTGTTTTTTTTGTATTTTTAGAACAGTTTTATGTTTTTTTTGTGTTTTTCATGGAGGGGAAACAACAAAAAAACAGGCATTGAAAAGGGCTCAACAGGAGCAAAAAAAAAATTACTGCTTGGGTGGGTTAGGGCACTTATGGTTTTCAAACACCAAGTTGATTAAGTTCACGCTCATGTTCCCACATGAGAGCAGAGCACCACAATATATGCACGTTAACTTCATGTGCTTGAAGTTTGGCTGTATGTTTGGCACAGTTTCCTGTGCCTCTCTTCCAGTCAAAGATATACTTGATGTTGATCTGGCCACAGGAGTTGTCGGGGGATTATCTTGAAGGTCCCTTAACTCTGCCCGGCTGTAATTTAATGGATGCCACCTGGCCATATGGCGATGCATAGTATAGTTGCCCATACTATACTTTTTGTCAGTTCCTCGAGATAATCTGCATTTGCAGATTAGGCAGGTGGCATACTTGGCATTAACCTTCTTCTCCCCTCGAGGGATTGAGAAAAACTGCCATATAAAACTTGTTTTCCTTCGGGAAACACGGGGCAACTCCTGAATAAATTGAGGTTCATCTGTGTCCTCTTCTTCTAGGTCCTCCTCTTCCTCCTCTCTGTTGGAAATGAATTGTGATGGTGGTCCTCTCTTGTCATGAGGAGGTTGTGGTGGTGGTGGGGGTCCACCAGCTGAAGCAAGGATAGAAGCCATTGCAATAATATTGGAAAATGGTCTTTCTCTCACCAAGATGAAAGTCAGAGTGAGGAAAGAAGGAGGGGTTTACATGATTTGGGAAAAGCAAAAGTTCTGAACCAATGAAAAGTGTTATTTTTAGGTCACATGACCTAGTCATACATCATTTGGAAACCAAAAGTGAAATGAACCAATGAAAAGTTTGATAAACAAGTCACATGACCTGTTCCGCTTACGTTACGCGGTGCGCGCCGCGTCCCGGATCGTTTCCGGTTCGCGGTCCGGAGCACTTCCGGGAGCGTTAACGCGGCGCGTCATAAGACGCATTATGCGACAACGTGATACGTCGCGCTTCCGCGACGCGTCACAGTTCCGCTAACGAAACGTTTACCGGTTCGCGTACTAGATCGCGGCATCAAGATGAGCTAACGGAAAGCTTCCCGGTTCGCTTACCGGAAGCGAAGAAAAAAAATATTAAAAAAAAAATTATCAATAAACATCTAAAATATATTTTGGGTTTTAAAGAAGAATACATTTTACAGCTACAGATGTTAGCTTTTAAAAAACCAATGAAATTCACAGAAAAAACCATAGGTTATAGACCATATATAGTTAGGAATTTGCATTTACAAAACCTTGAAAATTCACTGAAAAAACCATAGGTTATAGACCATATATAGTTAGGGATTAGCATTTACAAAACCTTATTTTACTCGCATAAAACCATTGAAATTCCATATATAGTTAGTTGCGCTAACTATATATCGCGCACCCGCAATCCACTGCTGATGATGTCACATATTACATCATTCATGACATGGTCAGTGACATCACTGATTACATCACTGATGACATCTCAAATGACATCACTGATGACATATCAAATGACATCACTGATGACATCACTGATGACATCTCAAATGACATCACTGGTGACATCACTGATGATATCATTCATGTGATAATACGATGAACCTCTTCCGACTCTAATATAACCTTAGATACAATCAGTGTAAACAGACAGTCACAGACTGTCACTCATCCATGGAGTTACTCACACACCTAGTCAGTCATGCAAAGAATCAATCACACCTCCATTTCCTCAACTATACAGTTATACACACCTTACTTATTCAAACATATACTAACACATATTTACTCTCTTATACAATCCCTGATACAAGTTCACAATGATCCATACAGCCACTCACACATTCACTGGCTCTTTTTCACAGTTATTTATATATGTCAACTCTCACATGTACTGTGTTTTACATATGTACTTACTTTGACATGTAGCACTGAGATATCCATTCACTCACCAATACACTCATGCACACAGTCAACCGCCCATACAGCTGTTTCCACATGCACTTTTGAAACCATACATCTAGTGAATCAACTGCTCACACATCTATGCACAGAGTCATACACCTCCCAGCCACCCACACACACACTCAGTCTCCCATACAAATACTTGGGCAACCAATCAATAACCCATATAGTTACTCATATAGCTACTTATCAACACATGCAACAGTTTACAGAACAACAGACATAATGATGCACAAATTAAGACAGTTTAGTCACTAACCCATGCACTCAGTGAGACACATTTAATCACTCACTCATACAGTCAGTCATGCACCTACTAAATCCTTCATCCAGACACTTATACATCCACTCATTCTTCAATATGTAAGACATATTTTAACTTTACAGAAACATACAGTCACTGGATAATGTCATCAGTGATGTCATCAGTGATGCCACTGACCATGTCATGAATGATGTAATATGTGACATCATCAGCAGTGGATTGCGGGTGTGCGATATATAGTTAGCGCATCTAACTATATATGGAATTTCAATGGTTTTATGCGAGTAAAATAAGGTTTTGTAAATGCTAATCCCTAACTATATATGGTCTATAACCTATGGTTTTTTCAGTGAATTTTCAAGGTTTTGTAAATGCAAATTCCTAACTATATATGGTCTTTAACCTATGTTTTTTTCTGTGAATATATATATATATATATATATATATATATATATATATATATATATATATATATATATATATATATATATATATATATATATATATATATATATATATATATATGCTTGTGTACTATACATTGGAAGACTAGGATAGCCCGAAAAGGCATTAACTTCCAGTACACCTTGGGAATCTCTGTAACTGAAAATGCTGAGGACAGCCTCATGAGATATGGTGAGGGTGTGTCCTTGATGAAATTACGTTTCATATCGATGCAACCCTATAATTGATGGGACCGGGGACTTAATTGGTGACTTTATGATTTAGGGCGGGTAAGGGCATTTGAGTGGTAAGAGTATTTTTAGGGTTTAGGGCAGGTAATTGTGGAAAGCATATTTTTAGGGTTTAAGGTGGGTAGGGGTATTTGGGTAGCAAGGATATTTGTATGGTTTTAGGGTGGGTAGGAGTGTTTGGGTGGCAAGGGTATCTTTAGAGTTTATGGTGGGAAGGGGTATTTGGGTATCAAGGATATTTTTAGGGTTGAGGGTGGGGAGGGAAATTTGGGCAGCAAGGGTACATTTTGGAGTTTCAGATGGGTAAGGTTATTTGTGTGGCAAGGGTATTTTGAGGGTTTATGGTGGGTGGGCGTATTTGGGTGGCTAGGGTATTTTTAAGGTTCACAGGTGTAAGTATTTAGGAGTTGGGGGTCGCTAAAGTTATTTATAATAGTATATAGGATCTGCAACATTTCCTGTCATAAAATGTATTCTAGAACACTGAATAGCTATCAAGAATAGAGACTTCAGTTACAGTACAGCCAAGTGTTTCCATGACAGCCACGGAGGTGATTGGACACAAGTCACGTTTGTGGGCTTCGATACGGGCCCTAAACCCTAAAAAGGTGGCAATTGGTTGTCGTCCTTACAGAGGCAAGAATCATGTTTGATTCTACAGGCTGGCACAAACTTCCCACAAGGTATGAACAATGATGAGGAATTATACTCACATTTGTAAATTATTATGAAGATCTCCCTGAATCTATGTAAATAGATGGTTTTTAAACACATTTGTGACACATATGGGTGTATCATTCTGGCTCATTCAATAATGATAGCAGATTTGAGCAGCTGAATTTGACAATGTCCAAAGAAAATAACAAGTGGCCAGAATATATTAGCATCTTGTACACTGTATTTTTTGTTTATTCCAGAGCCCACTTGTGATGACTGTTTCTGTCTGTTCCAATTGCAGGATCAATGTGACAAGCACAACCTTATTACAATTGTAACCATCATAATGTGTAACCGCAACGAAGATGGGAGATGTTCCAGGCAACAGTCATTGATCCCTAGTCACTATAGCCGGCAGTGACATGCTATTATGTCATGTACAGAAAAGTAAGAGCATTAACCATAGCTACTAGAGCAAGGTATCCTATGGAATAAATGCCTTTGCTAATATAGACACCTGCAACAGTATTTTAATATGATGGAACTCAATTATTGATGGTGGCGCTATACCTTTATTTGACAAGCACACAATTGATTTGTTCACTTTTTGACCAAGCACTATAATATCCACCTAAAGTTCAAAGCCAACATAGAGGGCTCATAAGGATTTGGCAAATGCCACCACAACCCTTGGAACATGTAGGTTACATTGTTACCATCATGAATTCTAGCAAATTAAACCAATTGTATATTGATGCTTTTCTGAAACCATATGCATGTGTAATTTTGTTATGTCTCACGTAACTCTGTCAGATGAATCTGTTATAATTTAAACAGAGGTGACATTCCTTTTGTTGTTAACAATGAAACTACAAATTGTCATCGACCCATTTACTGTTATGTGTTTCTTTTATGTTTATCAAAGTCGAGTCATGTGTGATTCCAATTTGGTCTTTAAAACAACTCGATCCAATTCAATGGTTATGTGACCAAGACCTTGCGTGTGGGTAAAATGCGTTATCCCTGCTGACTGAATAAAGGCCTTTCAAACTGCTTATCAGTGTGTCTCACACTTTTTCGGTCCGAGAAAAAAAAAACTGAAAAAGAAAAAAATAGTTATATGTATATATATATATATATATATATAGATATATAAATATATATCTATATATATGTATATATATATTTACTAGCAGCCCGTCCCGACGTTGTCCTGGTATGAATTTCTGCCGGCCAGTAGTATATTGTTTTGTAGGATTTCGTTTTGATAGCATTTCTTATCTGTGAGAGGCCTGTAAAACGCTCCGATTCACAGTGCACTGCTGATGCACTTAAGAGTGCGCGGTCAGTGGTGTGTGAACTCGAGTTTCCCTACTTTATTTTTCCTTGCAATATTATGTAGCGCAAACTCGACAACATGGCATGAGCACAATTTACATTACAGAAGAACACATTCATGTGTGATAGGCACGGGGAGACAAAGCGATTTGCCTGTTATCACAGGATGTTGAGCTGATGCCGAGATTCGAACGTAGCTCACCAGCTCTAAAGTTCGCAATTCTAGAACTTGTGGCGGGAGGTGTGTCTAAAAGTGTATGTCGGTGCTGCCCATCAATGCGAGAGACCTGTGCATTTTTCAAGTGGGTGGTGAAAAAATATGAGTATGTTGCTGGAGATGTGGGCCGCCATGCCACCAATGTACTTACCGGGGGAGGGTAAACACCCATTATTCCGCAACTTTCTTTCTGCATACCATCACTCTGCATACTTTCATTACGAAAGTACCATGACTCTGCAATGCCATTATAATGCATGGCATTACATTTTATTTGCTTTTACCACGCATACATTTACAACGAAATTCGATGTAAATGCATGAATGGTAAAATCATGTTTTTTTTTAATTTTTGGATAAAGTAAGTATGGGTATAGGGGTATATGTTTTGTGGTACTGCGGTATATGTTTTGGGGTGTTTGGGTATTTTAAGGGTTCAGATATAGTTTTGGGTTATGCGGTACAGGGGTAGTTTTAGGGTTTAGGGATAGGTATGGGTTTTCGGGTACAGGGGTATTTTTAGGGTTCAGGGCTAGGTTTGGGTTTTGGGGTACAGGGGTATTTTTAGTGTTCAGGGGTAGGTTTGGGGGTACAGGGGTATTTTAAGGGTTCAGGGGTAGGTTTGGGTTTTGAGGTACAGGGGTATTTATAGGGTTCAGGGCTAGGTTTGGATTTTTGGGTACAGGGGTATTTTTAGGGTTTAGGGATAGGTTTGGGTTTTGGAGTACAGGGTATATTTATAGGGTTAAGTTGTGTTAGTGTTTAAGGGTGTTGGAGTATTTTAAGGAGTAAGGGTGGGTTATGATTATGGGGTGCAGGGGTATTTAAAGGGAGCAGGGTGGGATTCGTGTTTAGGGTGTAAAGGGTAATACAATAAAAGAATAAATAAAATAATATAAATAATGCAATTTAAAAGAATAAATGTTTTAATTAATTTAAAAAAAATGTGTTTTAATAATGTACTTTTACAATGTATATGACTTTACCACACATGCATTTGCGTTATAATGGCACGCGTGATAAAGTCATATGCGTTGTAAAAGTTTTAGAAATTATGTCTTTGCGGAGTAATAGTCCCCCGCTATAAAAATTGCGCAGTGATGGTATGCGGGATGTTGGTTTGCGGAATATCATAATATATTCCCTGGGAAGGGATAGTCCCTTTCTTGCTATTTCTGTGGAGGCGGGCCTTGTGTCCGGATGTGCGTGGCACAAGGCCTGTGCGCAACGGAAGTGGAAAATCTCCAGTGTGCGCTTCAGGTGTCACCGGAAGTTAAGGCAAGATTAAATTTCCTGCACAATGGCCCCTGTTTGCGCTCCTTCCGGCCCTTGGGAATAGCGCCATGCCTGACCTCCATACAGTAAAGCAGGTGCACGTCACTGGGAGCGCGGGGCAAGCACATCCAGAGCTGGAATGTAAAGAACCTGGGAAGAAAAAACAATGAAATATTGGGCACAACGCTCGCTTTTTTTTCCGTAATCCCGCGCCCCGCACACCCTACGCCCCCTGCACACACCCACAGCACACAATATAAGACATGGCATGAAGGGCAGAACGTACCACACACCCCCAGCGTTTGTCATGCCCCCAGCACACGCCCACAGCACAACGCAGACACGCCCACAAGGGACTACTTTGCTGGCACGGTTCTTTTAACTTTTAAATGTATATGGTGGGCGTCTGCATAGCCTATGTCCTTCTGCTGCAACTGCCCTTTCCAACGCTGTATTGGATGTTGTGATTGGTGTTGTGGTTCCTTAGATTATACGCCTCAAAGGTTTGGGCTCTCTCTTTATTATAATAGAATAGATATAGATAGATATATATAGATTCGGCAACCGAATCACGTGGTATCATGCCGTTGGGTGCGGCGGAACCCGTATTTTCTGAGGTTCGGTCCGTGAAATATGAGTTATATGGAAATTTATCCTGTCCACACTCATGAGGCGACCATAAAAAAAAAAAATAAACATTAACACCCATTCACTGGATGTCATTAGTGATGTCATGAGTGATGTCACTGACCATGTCATGAGTGATGTAATATGTGACATCATCAGCAGTGCATTGTGGGCGTGCGAGTTATAGTTAGCTGAACTAACTATAACGGGGGAATTTCTATGGTTTTGTATGAGAGAAATGTCCAGCTAACTATAACATGTGTGAAACCAATGTTTTTTTCAGTGAATTTGCAAGGTTTTTTAAATGCTAATTCCTAACTATAACGTGTGTGAAACCTATGGTTTTTTTAGTGAATTTGTATGGTTTTTTAAATGCTAATACCTCACTATAACATTTTTAAAACCTATGGTTTTTTCCTTGAATTTCAAATGTTTTGTAAAAGATAATTTTTAATTGTACTAATTATTAAAATTCCTTCTTTTTATTCTAATTTTTGTATTTTATAATAAATATTTATATATTATATTCCCTTATTTATATTTCACATTTTATAGTAAAATAATTATAAAACTAAGTACAAAAATAATTTTTCCAATTTTTTTTTATTTGTAAGCTTTTTTTTTTTTTCTTGATCACAAGGTTCGCGCACCATAAGCACACCATGAGAGCTCCGTAAGCACACTTTAAAGAACAGTATATTACTTTTTAAAGTAATTACAAATCTCGCGAGGGTACGTCACACTTACACGCCCCGTGCGCGCACCGTAAAACCTACGTGCGCTCACCCCGAAAGTTTTTTGAAGTACAAAAACATAATATCCACGTATTTAATGTAAATTTTAAAGGTAGACAATATCTGGTATAATGAAGAAAATGGGTTTTTTAGACTTTTAAGAACAATATATTACTTTTTAAAGCAATTACGAATCTCTCGAGGGTGCGTCCTACATAAGCGATCCGTAAATGCATCGTAAGCGCTACGTAAGCGCACCGTAAGATTACGTCAAACCATGTGACCTTAAAACAAGAGATTCTATTGGTTTATAATACTTCCTACTCCAATTGTTAAAAGACCCCTCCCATGTTAATCATTCTTCTTTGGCTTTCACAGTAAAACCATCTTTTTTCTTCAGCTCCTGGACTTTAGAGAAACAATTGAAAATGGCTCAACGACCAGAATCAGATGATTCTTCATCTGATGAATTTTTGAAGAGGATCCACAGCCTTCCAAGAAAAAGGAATCCATTGTGTGGAAATTTTTTACCCTCCCTGAAGGTTTAAAAAAAGTGAACGCCCCACTTGTGACATGTAAGATATGTCAAACTGTACTATCTAGGGGAAATGCCAACAAGAAGCATTCATTTGGCACTTTCAGCAAGGAACGCCATGTGAAGAACATACACCCCATAAATTGGGCGAGAGCTGTGATGCGACGATCAATTTGAAAGGGAGCAGGAGATAGAAAAGGTGAGTAAAATGCTGAGAGAAAGAAGTAAAGCAGGGTAAAGGTAGTAAAAGTAACAGAAATAGAGTGATGGTGAGAGAAAGGGTATGAACATAAGAAAAGGGAGGAAAAAGAAAGTGAGGGATGGGGAGTGAAGGAGAGAGAAGTGCAGTGAAGGGATGGAGGGAGTTACAAAACTGGATTGAAAAAAGGGGACTCAGGATTTCAATAAGGGAAGGAGATTAAGTAAGGGAGAGTAACAGAAAAAGTATGTAAAAGAGAACAGATGTCAGATACACACAGAAGGAAGTATAGTGGGAGAAAGGGAGTAACTATAAGTAAACTTACAATATAACCACAATCACTTGGCTACTACCTCAGAAATTACAATTACAAATAGAAACATTTCTCAAATAATTTTTGATTTCTAAATATAAATTTAAATGTATTCTTCTGAATTTTCATAATGTAAAATCACTTCTAACATCAAATCATCAGGAATTTCTTCTTCGTAAGTCTGCAAACATGATTCTTCAAACTCTATCATCTCCAAACATTCCAGAAATTCACTGTTCGAAGACTCATCAAAAAAGTCACTTGTTCAATCTCCTCCACTAAGTTCTTCTTCATTAGTGTTGTCATAAAACGGAACATTCAAATCTTCTAAGACAGTAGATGAAACTTCAAACACCATTTCCACTGTCTCCTCATTGCGATCCATATTTTTAACACATTTGTTGCTGTCATTTGCAAACAAAAATAAACACTTTAATTTATCATTTTTAGTAATAGATAAAATAAAACTAGCTTTAACAAGTATTCTGTCACAATATTCCCTAAAACACACTAACTCACATTATCATTATTTCAGGGTTTAGGGCAGGGCTAAATGCTAGTGAAAGAGGTCCTATGGCATTTATACAGCACACCCAGCATTTCTTTTTACATAGCAAGGAGACTACTTGGGAATTAAGAAGCCTGGCAGACATACTGCATAGGACTTTCTAAGACTACATCTCCTAAAGCCAGACTGACTTCTTGACTACATGTATTCTCATATTTTTAAAAAACACATCAACCATGCAAATTATTCTGTCAGAATTTTCCTGAAATGATTATTAAATGCTAATAAAAGAGTTTCTATGGCACTTATAGTGAAGTGAGGGCAGAGATATGAAGGTGAGGAAAGGAGAGTGAGAAAATAAAGCATATTAACAAAAAAGAAAAAGGAGTAAGTGAAACAGAAGGATTTTTTGAAAAAGAGAGGAAGGAAAAAGAACAGTGGTGGAGAGAAAGGGAGACTGTGAGAGAGAGAGAAAGAGAGGCAGAGTGAGAAACTTCCACATTAGAAAACATTTTTCTTTTTAACTGAAATTGTACAACATAGTTGCCCATACGATTTAAGTACTGACCTTTTAAAATGCTGCTGAAGATTTACTACAGTGTGAATCACACACCAGATGCTATGAAGCCAAATTTTCACAAATGTACCTCAGACACTGCAATCACAAAATGGCCGTCATTCCCTCTCATTTTACACATATATCCCCGTACATAACCTATCAAATTTCTTCCCACGCAAAAACTAAACCAAACTAACATTTTAATTGGTTGTACATTTCAATACTTTCAAACTAACATAATGTTCAATCTACGCCAAATGAACTCTCTGCCTGTTACACTGGTAACTCTCCACAGAACACCTGTGTGAACTCAACTTTTCTAAACCAATAGTATGCTGTTCTTTTTAGAGACAACCAACATCTAAACACTCAAGCTTGTTATTTAACTGTATTTTTTTTAAATCTTTTTTGGCCGCCGTCCACGCACCGTGCGCGCACCACGCGATTTAAAACAAAAAAACAAATTTTTGCCTTTGGGGGTCCTTCTGGGACCCCCTGAGAAGGGCTAGGGGGTCAGGGAGTCCCTACCCTGCCCCCGTTTCAAGTTCTACACTTTTGTTTTCAGCTAGCTTCTGCCTCGGAGACAAGATGGCGGCCAGCACTTTCTGATTTCGACTGACTGGAATGTTGACAGACGTCCAACAGCCAATCAAAATTCCGCTCACGCACGCTAGCGTGCGCGCACCAGTGCTCGCACGGTGCGCGCATGGTGTCCCACCTATAGATATATATATTTTTCAAATTCGCTTTTCTCAGAAACTACTGCAGCGATTTACACCATTTAAACAAAAGGCTCTACTGCGTACCAGTCTCTACCATTTTGCCAAGTTTGGTGTAATTCCGTTCAGCGGTTCCGGCTGTAGCCTTGTCTAGATGTCCTATGGAAAATTGCATGGGGGAAACACATTTTGGGACCCCCTTTTTTCTCAGCCCCCGCTTCACGAATCTCCCCGAAACTTACAGGGAAGGAGCAGAGAGTAACGGGCCATCTTCTTTGAGACATTCACACAGATTCATTAACCAGCACCAAAGTTATTCCCAATAGAATGTTGCGGATTTCCTATGGAAACTAGGTCCTAACTATAACTACCTACTGGCGACCGCCAGTAGGTAATATATATATATATGTAGAGTGAGCTATGAAGGAATCGGTGTTCAGTGTCGGAAACACATAAAAAGTTTGCACTACACACTCCATTTTTAATCCAAGTTGAATTATTTGGCTACACGTTTCAACCACTCAGGGTCTTCGTCGCAGTCTGATACAAATTCAGTGTCTATATCTTGTCTTTCTTTCCTAGGTTTCCTCAGGAGGGACCTCTACCATTAACCACAGTGTAGGATATACAGTAGTTTGGCCCACCTTTACTTACTTTGATGGTATTTGTTTTTATACTTGTTTTAAACATGCACATCACTTGAAATTTTGTTTTTTTTATTTTCAGTCCTGATGAAGCGCTATTGAACCTTGTGGCAGGTTGGGTGTGAAACATGTCGACTTGCTATACCGTGGCACAATGTGCAGAGACTTGCTATTTCCTGGCACACTGTGCAGGTTTTGGAAATATTTTACCCACGGGGGTTGATTTAACCTTATCTTTCTATTAACAACCTCTGGACATTTTTTAACCTATTTTGCACTCTTCTCACCCTCACTATAAGAACCACATGCACCATCCGGCATTTTTTGAAAACATCCCCGATAAAGTAACCCTTCGGGGGACCCTTAGGGGATTGCAGCGCCGGCCCTACGAAGAGCAAATGCCCGATGATGAAGCATGACACCCTTCATGAGGCAAGACTTGTTCTTTCCCTTATGAGTGGGTCTGCCTTAACCTAGGTGTCTTTCTCTTTTTTCTTTTCCAACTTTCTTTCTTTTTTAGGGCATATGGGTAACTTTTGTACTCAGCCTTTGGAACAGTGTCCTTTTTTGGTTTTACAAATTCAGTGTGCCCAATCACCCGCAAAAGGGAAAGTAAAAACAATAAACATTGAAAACATATTGTCCAACATGGCGGTCACAGTCTTGAATTGTCAAATTGTTTGCAAATAACTCATTACTAAACATCAAACATTATTTTCAGCATTATTTTAAGATATATACAGTGAATAATGTAAATAAGGAAAACAGGTTACAGGATAACAATCAAATTTAGAAAAATCCAATATTTTGCTTTCTGGCATCTCATATGCATATGATGTTTGAAAATTCCTCCCCTTATCCACATCAAATTATAATACATCATAAATGCCCCCTGAGATTATACTCAATTCAGAGGTTGCCTCGTTCTATATCGTGTATGTTAGTATGTGATTTTTGCCAGGATAACATGCATTCATGCATGAGAAGAAGTCTTGACATTAGTTTCCATAGTTTGAATGAGTACCCAGAGACCTTACTGCCCATTGGCTTTAGAAGCAGGGCTCTCTGCTGTATCTCAACAAATTTAAGGTTATTAACGATAACACAATAACAATCTAAAATATATATAATATCAATATCATATCACGCATACTACCAACAGCCCAGTGGCCTTCACATATCCCATTTCATTGTATGTCCTCTTTTATCTGGCTAAAGAGAGCTTCACTAATTGGGCACTGTCCCGCAAACTGTAACCTCAAAAACATAAATCAATATCTTGGCTGACTGACCTTTAATGAATCAATATTTAATTTCTAATAAATAAAAAAGAAATGAAAACAAACCATAACTCACCACACAAACTGAAAAATTAGTGACATCTCTGGGAAGGACATTATGCATGTAATTTCTCACATACTAAACAAGGAGGTTCCTTATTTGACAATTTAGATTTTGGTAACCAAGGAAAAGACAAAGGTGGGTTTTTGTGGTCGTTTAGAAATGATATCCAAAAATACCTGTTGATAGAGGAATATGTCCTCTGAAATCCAACTATCTAGTAGACACCTCTCAATGTGTTTAAGAGACCAATTTGCCATCCCCAATGTCCAATTAACCTAAATGAAAGAAAACAGAAAATATGATAAAGGAACCAGAGGAAACCATAAAAAGAGGGCAGAAAGAAACAGATAAAAATGAAGAAATTGCAGTAAATGTCACAAAATTATCACATCTGCCGATGTGTACATTTAGTTATTCCATCCTTGTTGAGGCCTCCTGTGCTCTGATATTGAGCAGAACAATATATTCCTATTCCAAAACTCTGAGTGTTCTGTCTCTGTCACCAACTCATGCCTTCTTCTAAATCTTGTGAATTCCAAATTACAACAAGAGATCAGCATCCTGATTACATCTTTTTGCCCAATGCCAAGCTATAGGGTAATTCACATTCAAGTTCTTTATGCTCCAAAACTCTCTTTTTGACAGCACAGACTGTACTCCCTACATATATGAGCCCACATGGGCACTTAAAGACAGAAATGACATAGTCGCTTCCGCAGGTGATGAATTTATTTAAGCCCCGTGCTTTGCCCGTGGGAAGCAAGTACATTTTTTGGTTTCTGCTTCCTTTGCAGGCTTTACACCTACCACATTTACAGAAGCCCTTATGTTCTTGTAGCCAACTCCCTTTGTTACTTTGTGGGTCCCTGTAACTATGTACCATACTGTCTTGCAAAGATTTTGATTTTTGATACGTGATAGAGCGGGGTGCAGGTACCTCCTTTCCCATAACTGGGTGTGGCTTGATTAAATGCCAATGTCTTGCATGCATATTTCTCACGTCAGATAAATCTTTGTTAAAAGTTGTGATGAATCTGAATGTATTTGTGTCTTTTTTATTGTTCATCTTTTTAATAAGTAAACTCTCTAGTGCCATGCTCTCTGCCTTCCCACTGGCTGCTCTAAATGCCTTGAGGGGATACTCTCTGTACCTGAATCTGTCTGTCATTGCCTTTCTCCTTTCTGGTAGGGCTGTGTGTTGCTGCAGTTACGCTTGGCCCGGAGGAATTCTCCAAAGGGGATGCTCAACTTTAGTTTGTGGGGATGGCGGCTGTTGGCATGGAGGATACTATTCCGTGCCATGACCTTCCGATACAAGTGGGTGTGCAAAATCCCATCAACTACCATGACAGATATGTCCAGGAAGTCTACCTTTGTGTCATTCACCCGGTATGTAAAAGCTAGGTTGAGGGTATTGTGGGAAAGGTGTGTTGGAAAATCATGCAGTTCTTGCTTAGAACCCTCCCAAATAATGAACAGATCATCAATATAATGAGTGCTTATAATTATATGTTTGGTCGATCACTCATTAGCCGCCACCCACACACATTGCTCCTCCCACCACCCCATAAAGACTTTAGGGCATCTAGCACCATTGCATGCCATACTGCCAACAATACGTGGGAAGGGCATTTTGGTCAAATTTACACAGCCCCACTGGCCCTAGAGCATTCCAAATAGAGACCCGCCTTGTATCGTGCTTTCACATGACTCTGACAGAAGTCAAGGATGCCATCAATCACAGCACTGGCAGCAAGGACCTGCCCCAGATGGTGTCCCTATTGATTTGATAAAGAGTAAGGTCCCCTTTTAGGTTCCCCTTCTTACAAATGTTTTCAATGGGCTTGCACATTCAACACTACTTAGCACATGGAGCTCGTCGATCATAGTGGCTATCTTCAAAAAAGGGAATTGCTCACTCCCTTCTTGCTATAGGCCGATATCTTTAATTGTTACCACAGCTAATATCCAGGGCGGAATAATTCACCACAGGATTATGGGATGGGTGAGAGACAAGTCAGTGCTACACTCCTCCCAATATGGGTTCAGTCAGAGATTAGGAGCAATTGAACAATGCCTGAACCTGAATTTGGTTCTAGGGAACTACACAGTGGCCAAACACTACTCTCTTTATGTAGCATTCATGGACCTATCATCAGCCTTTGATTGCGTGAACAGGGTCAAACTATGACACATCCTTATTGCTGTGGGGCCTACATGTGGCATTGGAGCATTTTCTTGCCTATCTGCATGAGGGTATGAGGGCAAGGGTTCTCATCAATCAGAAGGGGGTGCTGTTGAGTAATGTAAGCATTCATTGTGGGGTGAGACAGGGATGTGTGTTGGCCCCGCTCCTGTTCATCCTATATATCAATGATCTTCACCCCTCCCTTGTACGTGCTTCACCTGATGTACCTATTATAAAGGGTAAACTCATACCAGCTTTACTGTAAGCAGATGACGCAGTGCTCAAGGCACGTACTCCCAGGGCACTGCGTCAGGTAGTAGATGCTTTTGTTGACTTTGTGGCCTCCTTAGATTTACTGCCCATCTTTACTAAGTCCCACGTTCTGTCATGTGGACCTAAGTGCACCCATCTCTTGACCAGTATCAATTATATTCCTTACCTAGGTGTTTATTTTCATGCCCATGGGTCCTGCTTCCTAGTGACCGGAGCAGATCTGCTTTTAGATTTCTATTACTCTTAACTAATGAAGAAGCTATTTTGGACATTGGGTCTTCTTTTTTTTTTTTTAAATCCGCCGTAAGAGTTCATGCGTCTATGCTGTTTTATCTATTGCTGCTGCTATTCTGCATTGTTTTATTACGTAATGTATGCATTTTGTATCTGACATGATCTCAGAACGGTTTTACTGTCTGTCTTCTACAGGGAAAATGCTTTCAAGGAAGCTATAATGCCTCCAAATAAAGTTTACTGAACTGATTTGACTCCAATAACGCGTAGACGCTGATGTCGTTTGTTTTGTTAAGCTTGTGATGTTGTGCATAAGTGATTTACCACTTTTATTCCTTGTCGGCACAGTAGCTGTCAAGTCCATTTGTATTGCCAATTGCATGATTTCTTTGCACATTTAATTTGGAAGGACTGCAAATTAACAAGTCTGTTCTTTTATCACATTACTCACATTGGTCATTAAAATCACAGCGTCATATATGGGTGAGCTGGACAGTGTGTGATCTTTCTGGTCTGGAAAACGCATAGCTCGAGTTTCACGAGTGTTTGATGTGACTGTCAGGTCGTAGCTGCCAGTTATTTAATTAGAAGTCAAATACTTACTTTGTTAAAAATGGCTCTTGAAGCTAGAGGCCTCTCCTTTGGCTCTCCGTCTTCCCCTGCAGCGGGTCAATCGTTACAGGCCGGAGTTGTGTGACAACACGGACGAATCGACCTTTAGTTGAAAAATCTATGCCCACTAATCAGAGGATTACATGGTATACAAGGCGATGCACTTTTCTATACCACTGGAGCAGCCTGGAATGTGTTTAAACAAATGAAAATCATGAGCATGCCTTTATTGGGTGTCGTGCAAAGGCCAGGCCAGCCCCTCAGGAAGCTTTGCTGCATCCAGACATAGGCGGCTTGAGTATTGCCTCAATCTACTGTGTGTGGCTTTGTCGTTCTCGTTGGGCTTCTTTCCGCACAAGTTCATCTTCTTAGAACCTGTGAATGGGTACCACATTACACATTCTGTGCATATACCTTTGGCTTCAATAGCCTTTGTAGTCTACCAGGAGTCCATACTGACCACATTGGGGCGTGTCTTCTGCTGGGACTGGCAAGGTGTAAAGGTGATTGAAACGATAGCTACGTTGCATCCAATTTTTCTATGAAAATCACTGCTGTGACTAGAGAGCCCCTTTCTATGCTTGATGTGTGACAAGATGTTTCAGGATTTTGTGTACAAGTAGGTCAGAGCTCCCTAGCATCGCGTCCTTTTCTCGTCTCATCCTTTTAGGGCCTACAAACCTAATCTTGATGTTAACAGCAGGGCTCGAGTCCCCTCACTTATTTTGCGGGGGGGGGCGCGGTCCCCCCTGCCAAACAGCTGGACTTCACTCTTTGGCCTCTATGGGACGAGGAGCTCGGCACCTTTCGTGACGTCACGTCCTGTCATGACGTCACTTCCGGTGACAGCGGCCCCCATTTCTTTTTTTACGACTTGTGCCCTGGTTAACAGGGAAGCCCCAAGCTCCCATACACTGTTTTATTTTCTTGCACAAAGGACATAGAGTCATGAGGATTTCTCTCTGATGGCTTTTAGGCAGTAGTCTGTTGACTGTGCTTGTGACAGCTCCACCTTGCCATGGTGTGCATGTGCCTGTGTTTGCACTCTCTTTCAGTGAACACTTTTATATAGGCGGGCAGGTATACCTAAGATCAGCTTCAAACTAAGGGGCAAAGTCAGCAAAGGAGCCGCTTAATGTTGTCTTAATAGCGGATGATGCAGTTACAGTTTTTACACTGGCTAATATTCCACATGCGGCCTAGAAGTACAGGGCTCACAACATCACAGGCAGTGAGTCCCAAGGCGGAAAATAGAGCGTGCAGAATGTACTACAGTGTGACGCTACACTTAACCAGTGTTAGATTTTAACTCATTTGGGGGCATATTATCTACAGTCTGTGATAAATAACGCAATGCGCGATTAACGCGATTTTAATTATCGCCGGCTATCACTGGATTACATTGCTGTGTTAGTGGCGTATTAGCAATGCTTAGTTACCGGCGATGTGAAATTCTGCGATAGACTGCGATAATGAACATTAGCTCGTGAAATCCTGCGATAATTTCACAGCGCTAATGTCAGGCTTGGTAATAGGGGAGTGTGGACTTAACCTTACAATCCACCTCCCATAGGCATTAATGGGTAAGTCAGGTTTCAATCAGGCGATAGAATATTGCGATGATGGGGGCTTAGCGCGACTTTTGTCATCGTGGGACAGCTTTTCTAATAGAGCGAAGTTGTTTTCGCGACCTTTTCCGTGTGCTTTTTGTAAGGAATGCCCACCTTGCATGTCATTAGCGATAATTATAGCTGACATGCAAGGTGATAGGAAAACCGGCAGATAACACTGGAAAGTTGGCGCTAACGCATGTTAGCTCTGGCTTGCTAATAGGGCAATAATAATATCGCCTCTTTATCGGCAAAAAGGTCCGCTAAAGCGGCGATAAGGCCCTTGCTAATATGCCCCTTGGTGTTTTCCTGCGTTCAATCATCTATATTATACAAGAGTGTATTTTTTAACACAATGTTCGTTTAAAGTTATTCTGCAGCAAAAATAATGAGTATGCAATAGCCTACATTTGATTTAATGATTGATCGAGTGATTGATATTGACATCCATCTGTCCATTGCAGCTGTTAAAGCCTCTGGGTACTTCGCTCTAACAAAGTCATTTATTGTCTGAAAGACGCCTCTAAAATCACCTACGTTAGTTCAATTAATCTACTATTATATATGACTTTTCAGACCACAGTGGATAGGAAATCTGTTTCTTGCTGTAATTCTTTTGTGGTAAGACCCCAATATGGCAGAAAAGATGATAGTTCATTGGCAACAAGTTGGTGTTCTAGTAGAATATCATTCATAGATGATCTACATTTTACACATATAAAAACAAAATTGTAATTTATCTAGTAGACAGTTGTCTGAAGTAAGCTATTACTTAGGGCAAAAATTTATTGATCTAAAAATAAATTACATTTGTAATTTACTCCGCTAACCTGCTCAAGGTTGAAACATAGCTGTACTTCTAAAGAACTCTAAGATTCTAGCAGAATTTCCTAAACTAGGAAATACCATAATCGCAAGACTTCTGTGACAAAATCTAAATGGAATTGATCTAAAAAAATAAAAAGATAGAAAATTACCTTTAGGTGAACACAGACAACACAAGCATGTGCATCCTGTACCACACTGACTCCTGTACGTACCCTGTACTAAACTAGGGAAAACCTCATGGAGGAGGAAAATGAGGGTGGACTTGTAGACATACATTTTAAGTAAAGAAAAATTGAGAAAAATATAAAGCATCAAGTAATCATGCAAATCAGGTGGAAATGCCCATGAAAAGAGAGTGGCTGACCCACCCCCCCCCCCCCGCACCCTGTGGGCGACAGACAAAGGGCACAGCAGCAGCAGTGTGCAAGAGTGAGCCAGGAACAATGCCAGCAAGTGACCAGTGGTGTTTGGGTTAGAAGGGCCCAATCGAGAAAGAGGGAGCGTGGCCACAAGCATAACTAAAAGGTGACCGGGACAAACCATTCCACAACTCTGTGGGAGGAAGAATTGACCCATCCACCAACACCAGAGAATGCTGGGCGTCGCAGCTGCAGGGGAAGAGGGAGTGGGGCGGAGCATCACGAGGTTCAACCTTAATTATCTTCACAGAAGGACAGAAAAGGTCATTGGGATGCCTTACCACTGGGACTCTTGAGACAATTGCAGTTGCCCAAACAAGATCCTTGGGATGCCTTATGGCAGGTACTCTTGAGACAAGTGCAATTGCCCCAACAGTTCCTTGGGATGCCTTACAGCTGGGACTCTTGAGACAAGTGCCCGGACAGGGTCCTTGGGATGCTACGGCAGGGATAATAGAGGGCAGCAAAAGGGTAAGAAATGGTCAGCTGGGCATATACAGAATTTGCAGCCCATGCATGGTCATGGGCCAACAAACTTCAGCTATTCAGTAGCAAGATGAAGTCTCGAACCCACAACCCGCTGTACCAAGTAAGTCACAGCATATGCAGAGTGAATTGTGACAATCTTGAAGAGACATCATGTCGGGAAGGTTAATGCATTGCAGGATTAGGCAACGTTATGGTATTAATACATACTATAAGTATATGATTTACACTGTATAACCTGTTATATAAAATGCCTCACATTGTAGTTCAAGCTAGAAATTAGCATGTTGTTGACCAATGCCATCATAACAGGTGTGTACTAACTTATTATGTGAATAAACTGCAGCAGTTCTATTACCACAGAATATCTTGGTGTACATAATTGATGTGGGAGAAGGAACCACAGGAGGGCCCACGTGTTGATCGCACATCGGGAGGGTTACCACTATTGCATTCAAGAGTCTAATTTGAAATAAGTATCAACTGGCTTAAAGCTTATCATAAATCGGGCACACAATTATTAATACATTCAGTTACAAATGTACCAAGGTTAATAAAAGTTGTGGAGAAATCTTATTTGTGCATTTTTTTTTTAAATTGATAAACCCGGAATAAATATGTGCAGTTATATGTGCTAACTGACATGGAATAATGCAGGACATAGGAAAACCTTTCCAAGTGTATTAAGATCGCCAATTAGAGTGGAACATATATCCCAATACTGATTTTCCAAATGAAACGTGACTTTCATAACAGCATTATTAAAGCTATAGGCTTGTTCATGTTTCCATATTAAATTGTGCAAAGTTATACCTCCAAGCCTAACAGTTACTAAGTCTGGCCTAATGTCTCTATTTGTCATTTATTAGTATAGATGTTGTGCACAAAAAGACCATTGTAGCACAGGGGGTAACCCTGAAACATGTCATGTCATAAAATTATAGGCAGTTTTTGTGTGACTCTTGGAATCTCATCATTTAATTCCTAGATTTTTTTGGAGTGGTACACCCAACAAAGGACATGGAAAATCTTAATCGGGTGTATTAAGATACACAATTAGAATGGGGCAAATCACAATATTGATTCCCTGTAAGCAACATGATTCTAAATACCTGCAGGGTTAAGCTACAGGATTATTTATGTGGCAATAGTAATTCATGCCATATGTACCTCCAAACCTATATGTAATTAGATCAGCGCCTTGAGTGCCTCACACGTGATTAGCCGCACTTTACAAACCCTGATTGATTGAGCTGGCATGATACCAATATTTGTCATATGTCAGTAAAGAAGTTGTCTCAGCTCAAAAAATACCAGGGGGGAATGGGGAGTAAACCTGACATACGTAATGTCATAAAATTATAGGCAGTTTAGACATAACTTGTAATCATGAGATCTCATCATTTAGTCCCTGGATGTGTGTTTTGAGGCGGTCCACAAAGCATTGTTTCCTACTGAGAAGTGATTGTACTACACATCCCTTCTTTTGTTATGTGTATTATTTACAACCATATAAATACGCTGCCATCTTTTGTCATGATTACGTTTCTTAAATTGCCTATCCTTTAACACAATAACCTTTGACGTACATTGGCGTGTGTGACAATGTTGGAGTAGTTTCTTTGAAACTACTTTGCTTACAGATTCTACTTCACAAGAACATTATCACAACTCCTTGAACACCATGTGCAAGGCCTTGACACACATTGTGCAAATGTCATTCTATTTTTCATTCATGAGGCGACATCGCTATCTATAGATTACAACAATGCTGGCTTGCACAGGACTTGCAAGGATGCCTTTCATTATGAATAAAAAAGCATTTCTAGGTTTCATTAGCGGAGCGCTTTGCTGTCATTGTTGAGCTCTCTAAACGCTGAAGCTTTGGCACAGCAGCTTGCTGATATCTCTGCAAGGGTGTCCAGCTCGTGATCACAAAGCAGACCAACAATCTTTTCCTTGCGGTAACCGGGGTTGGATGATCCAGTACGGGGATTCTTGTTAGAACATGCACACACACACACACACACACACACACACCCTAGATACTCAGGTTGGGGACTGCATAGTAGGAGTATGCCAGATTTCTATACTGTGTTATATGTCTGTTTATTTGCATTTTCTTAGCATGATGGTGAAACCTTTTATTCTGTTCACTGTCCTGGTACTTCTAATAACTTTCATCTGCTTCTGTCTGTTGATCATTGCAGCAAATATATTCTATACAAGAATCACAAATGTCCTACTGTGTATTCCTTGTTTATTTCTCTGAGAGCACAAGAGCATGAGTAATTGTGCAAAAGGGTTCTAGATCTGTTTCCACGATACCCGGGATATCAGGATTGTCATGTTCAGTAGTTGCCAGAAGCATCTGTTACCCACCTAGGTTTAGGGATAGTTATGGTGGCACTATGAGCTAGTTGGTCTAAAGGGCAACATTTCCTGAGTGGGTGCATAGATTCAGTCTGGCACCCTCCCAATGATGATGCTGTCCACAAAAGCAAAGTTCCTATCTTAGCGTGGAAACTGCACAACACTGTGGTACAAGAACTTTCTACATTACAACCCAATATCCTCCTCGCTATGTTTGCGTTCTAAAAAGTGGGTTGTCATCTTTGTAGTGTCCTTCCTGCATCTTATGTCACTTCTATGCTCGCTTATCCTAATATGAATTTTGCTTGACTCCATTCCCATGTATTTTAATCCACAAGGACACTTGATCATGTATTCCATGTTCTCTGTGCTGCAATAAGTGTGGGATTCCAGGACACATGGAAGGGGGCTGCCAATGTCGGTTTCCTAATGGGTCATAGTACATTTGCAAACAGTACACCTGCCACATGGGCAGTGGCCTCTAATGGGGGGAGACCCCATAGTGTTGTAGCTTGAGAAGAAACCTGTTTCTTATGTTAAGTGTGTACTAGCTGGTCCCTAATACTAGTACTCTTTCAAAAGAAAATAAGGGAGAGGCCCAGTTGTTACCGATACTATGTAGGATTCTCCTTTTTTTTAAATTATCCTCTTCACTCTTTTAGAGAGAGTGAAAACAGATGTTTTAACACATGTGAGCCTATCCATTGTTGATTTTGGGATGGTTTCAAGAAAGGAATCCCCATCGGTATTTTGAGCATGTTTCTTTGCTGTCTTTATTATTTTAGTAGGGGTTATTCTGGTCTTTAGTTTGTTGGTGAGGTTCTTTACATGTTAATCATATGTTGTCAACTCTGAGAAATTGTCTGGATGGGAGATTTTCTCTGAGGGACGTTGGGTAGAAGCTGTTGAAATGTAATAAAAAGTTCTGATCTGTTGGCTTCTTGAAGACCTTGATAATGGACTGGTCATTTCTTAATTCTGTATTTAGATCCGGAAAAGTGATGTTCCTATGTCTAATCGTATGAGGAAATAACACATAGGGATCATTAGTACAGATCCATGCTGAGAACTGTAGGGCTGAATCCTCATCTCCCTTCAAGATTATGATGAAATCATCATATAACTGTGCAAATCACAATGTGATCAGAAAAGGAATTGGCCAAATGTTAGATGTAATGAATTTCAAACTAATGAACTTCCAGGCAAGCCAAACCTGGCTAAAGGTACTGCCCATTGATGTTTTTTTGTATCTGGTGATATATTGTTTCATTGTACCCGAAAAAGGGTGCACACTAGCAGTGGTGGAGGCCAGTCTTAGACAAACTGAGGTAGATTGTATCACCCCCATTGAATTTGTAATGGAATGTGCACGTATTACTATTACGGAAAACTCTTTTGAGTCAAATGAAACAATATTTCACACATTGGCAAAATATAACATTATACGCATGTGGTATGTGACGGTGCCCAAGTGAACATCTGGCACAGATGTAGTAACTTTCATTAGCAGCTTTATTCGATTTAGGTTGCAAATCATAAAAGCATAAGAGTCATAAAAACATACATTACAATAACACAAAATATCTACAAGTTAAAATATGAGCCCAACCTTTGGGTGTGATTTCCTTTTTGATAACGTTCATTTTACAGGATTAGCATTAAAAACAATACCATTACAACTAGTTGTCCCTTAATTAGGGCAATTAATAACAGACAAAATGAATCTATTGAAAAACATTCCATATGTAAGTCAAAGATAGCTATTATGCAGTGTTTCAAATCGGTTGGAAGTGGAGATATTTCAGCCACTCAATGCGCAGACACTTCTGCCCATCGGATGGTTACACTTTGCATTTGGTCTTAATGGGCAGAGGTATGACGTACCGGGGTAAAAGTCATGTAGATCCCAGATGGATATAGGGCCATCTCCTTTTTGGGGCTGCCAAGTTTGAAGATATGGGACAACGTGATTGTTCCTGAATTTTACTAGTACCAGGTCGCTGACAATATCTTTTGGGAGGGATCCTAGCCAGCCCACCCTTCTAACTCTCATTATTTTTCCATCCAAGCTAGGGGACAGGGGTCTATTTTTTGTTAGCCAGAATGTAACCTTGTTTTTTAGGTCCTGATGTCTTTCGACTTTTCCGCTTGTGAGTGCTGGCACTCCCGAGAGAACGCACACAAACGGAGCGGCCTCCGGTGGTAGGTGTAGGGGTTTAAATATTCTTGGCATGTTGCCATGGTTAGCAACTGTCCCCTTATGGAATGTAGGTTCTTTGCTCAACCCTACTCTGGCGGCAGTGCACTGTGCTAATATAGAGTTAGTGGATACTCTAAGAATGTTTGGAGCTGACGTGGGTGAGGCTACTGGTTGGATTTGGACATTATTACTTTGTGCAGTTGGTTTAGGCACTTCTATGGCAGCGAGAGACTGAGGTTGGTTAGATCTTGCAATGTTTTTTATGAGTATCAAATTGGCCTTGATCGTTTCCTCTATTCCCATAAGCCTATCCCCTAGACTGTTCATTCTTTCTATCACCGGGAATATTATAGATTTGACCAGGTGTTCAATCTGGGCCAATAGGGTTGCATGGGTAGAAGCTGCAGAAGAGTTTCATTTCTAAGCAACCTCTGGGGCTGGGGGGGAGGTGATGACGGCCAATGGGGGGCTTGAGCACAATTTTAGTTGTTTTGCTTGACTTCCCTGGTGTTTAACCCCATTTCGCTTTCTTTTAACGGAGGGGACCTGAGGGATCACTATGTTTTGGGTGATAACTTTTGCAGGTAGTAAGAGGGGGGTACCTAACAGACTATCGTTTAGGTGGAGTGGAGTACTAGTCTGGGGACTTGTGCTTGCTGTAGGACAGTTAAGGGCGCTAGTTTGCTCAATTCTCGGTTCCAGTGGAGCATACATAGTTTTACATAAACTGTTTAATTCCTCCTGCATTGATAGGTTTTGTACTATGCCGGCTGCCTCTGAGGGAGATCGCTTGTTGGGTGTACTATCTATGGACGGAGATCATTCAGGTCTCCCTGTTTCATGGGGAATGGGCAATATAGTCCTATTTAAGTAGTGGTCGAGTGTCCCGTTGAACGAACCCCTATGGGGGATGGCATTTTTGGTAACCCCCTTACGAATCATAGTGTGACTGATTTATATGTAGTGAACGCCAAAACAGCAGCAAGATCTAGTAATTCCGAGGTTCACAAGATAATATCCATTGGGGAGGTCCGTAAGTGAGCATAAATATAACATCCAGGTCTCTTTACCTCCTCTTGTTGAGATGCCAAGGGTGGTGGCCCATCCCTTCCTCCTCGGGCCTCCTCGGGCCACAGAGGGCCCACCCTTTGCCGAGGCTTAGCCCGGCACCGCCCGCGCGCATCCCATGGGGCGGGAGGCTCTCCGTGGTCTTATGGAGGCAGCTGGCACAGCGGGAGCGTCACAGGAGTGCCGGGGCTGCTGGGGGATGTAGTTCCCATTGAACGCGGTGGCCGTTTCCCTCACGGCGGGACAGTGGTGCAATGGTGCTGGCCGTTTCCCTAACGGCGTCGGAACCCCTGGCAAGGTGTCAGAAGTGCTCCCCTAGTAACTTCATTTCTGTGTGACTAAATTGGTCAAATCTGCGAGTGCAGATATGGAAATGTGCATCTTGAATATCATCATCAGAATATCGATGGGACACCATATTGAGGACAAAATATAAAAAATAAAATAATGACAGGTAATTAAGGGACTGATTTAATTATTAGCAGAAGGCATTCCCACAGCCTTCTTCAGAGATGTCTGCTGCCCCTGCAGACATCTCTAAAATTCCAGGAATTGGCGTTATGTCGGTTCCTGGGAATGCACTGTAAGTTTGACGGACTGCTCAGTCAACATGACAGAGCCATATCTCAAACTCCGAAGTTTTTATTTTTTTAAAGAAAATCCAGTGGAACGATTAGGAAAGGGGGCTTAAAGCAACCACAATGTTTAGATACTACAAAGACTTGTTTCATTATGAAAACATCACAAAGACTGGTAAGTCAGATATAACCAATAAAATACATCACACAATAATGGGGGTAAAAAATGTCTGTTATAAACATCTTGTCACCAGAGAATTAGGTTTTTGAGATTGATCCCAACAAAAAGCAATTTATGGCAAAAGTGACCAAATGTGCAGGTTGAAAATGCTGTCTAGCACAGATCTAGAGGCATATTGTTCAATATAATGTTCAGTAATGGTCATGATCTATTTTTAGATAACAAACTCGTACCAATCTAAAGTCGAGTTTCACTAAGCATTCTTTGATAGTACACATGATCTGCAGGATTAGAGACCCTTGATCTGGATGAGGAAAGGGGTTGGGCCACATATAAGTATGAATGCATGATGCACTAAATGTATTTATTTGGGACCATGTCGTTTTATCACTGACGCCAGTAATGTGGGTCTGGAGTCTGTACATCCACTGTTGTTCTTTTTCTAACATTAGGTTAGTGAGATTTGTTTGTCTACTGTCAGCTGAGATCTTTTCAAAGACACATTCTATGTCATGTTTATTATGGCCCTTCTCTCTGTAATGATTTGCCATGTGTGCTGTGTTACACTTGCATCTTATATGACTGCGATGCTTGCTAATACTAATGCAGCCCTAATGGTTAGTGATGCCTGCATATTTAAGGCTGCAAAGACAAGTGATCATGTGGATCAAATAGTGTGAGTCACAGTTGGTGAGTCTCACTAGCATCCAATGTGTTAGTAATCCCAGTTTGATACATCTTGCGGCCTTTATTATTGGTGATATTCTACATTTTTCACAAGAAATATGTCCACTGACTGGTGGAAATCCCCAAAGTAAGTAATAATTGGATCTGTGTTGAACATCTTAGGGAATGTGTGCTATATTGTTTGTCCTTTATTTGAAAGAGAACAGAGAATTTTCTAAAGTAAGATTTCAAGTATTCAAAATGAACCAATTTATATATTTTTTACATGATTGGATAGGGTATTGTAGGTGGTCACGCAAGACAACATTTCCTTAGCTGGGTAGGTCTGAAGTATGGCCTTGAGGTTGTTGTCTCATCTTTTTCTATTTTCTTTTTCTTTTCTAATTCTTAAAATGTGTAACATGCTTTTTATATTCACCTATGTTATTTTTTTAATTATTGGTTGTTAAATATTTAAAGTGACCTAGGCCCTGATTTTGAGTTTGGAGGGCAGTGGACAGCATAATGTTCTTGTCTTTTTGTCTATCTCCACCAAGAAAAAAAACTTGTAGTGAGGGATAGGAAATAATAATAATGACACCACACCCGGGGAGGAAACTGCAAAAGGTGGGAGGCATTTGCTTTTTAGCATTTCAAAAACAAACTCACATTGTAGGCGTTTGTTTTGTGAAAAATAAAAATAATTGTTAAACTTTGATGGATGGCTGTTAAAACAGATGACAGTTCATTAAACTTTTGGTACCCTGAATGGAACTGCTGTCACAGTGGTTCCCTTTATGGTATAGAGAAGATCACAGGGCCAGCAATCATCTATAAATTTGAAGGAGGATTGTCCATCTGGAAGGCAGAGGTAATGTCTTCCACCACCCTGAATAACGGAGTCAATTTCAATTTCAGTTGCTTAATTCTTATTTTGTGCAATGATGCAGCAGTTTTTCTGGGCTAGGTGCAGCACTCTACATTAAAACAGAATTGATTAGACAGATAAACAGATAAAATGTTTATATTACCATATTGATAAATGTGGCGCTGGTGTCGACTAGTGCATGGTAGTGTTTTAAAGGAATATAATGAGAAACTTCTCTGGCACCATTATCTTGTAAACATTGTGGCAGTCACACTTCGGTTTTCAACTGAATAGAATATGATCTCACAATAAAAAGCACACTGATTCTATGTCTTAATTTTTTATGAAAAACCCAATGGAATTTAGCCTTGTGTCTGGCAAACAATTTCAGCGTTCATCCTTAGGTAGATGCTAGAGACCCGGGTTACTACCACTAGTAGATCAAACGGGAACATTGTACAATATGCACTGATTCATAAAAGCAGGGCTCGCCTTATTTTGTATGCATAGCTTGCACCACACAACTGCAGAATTTTCACCAGTTAAACATTTTGTTCCTAAGTCATTAGAAGTGATGGTTGTTTGGTGCGTCCCTGCAAATGAGCTGTACTCCCACTAAGTTATACATTTGTGAGTTTTCACAAACATTTACGAGGTCATTCGCGCATTTATTGGACAAATACACGTGTACCTAAATGATCCAGGTGGGCCACAAAAGTACATTACGATCCTCAAATATCAGAGGAAAACGAGAAAAGGCCAGATATTGTGCAGGGAAAAGTTCTAAAGGAGAAGATTTTTTTTTTTTTAATAAATCTTTAGTTAGATAGCATCAATTTCCATATACTAAACAGGTATGTCTGTATTAGACTTTTAGATTAATACAGTGTATTCAATCAAGCAAGATCTGAACATTGCTTTCGATACACATGTAGGCCTAAAAAGTTTGCGAATCACTGTAAATTTCCACAATGAGGACGAGAAGAGCTCCAATGTGCAGACAAGTATATGTTCCTTTCAACTGGGTCCTAAGATTAGAAATGTGGCCTGCCTTTTAAAACATTTGGTTAAACATATGGCATTATATGAAGATGAGTCTGCCTGGCATATGTTGGCATATGTTGCTCCTAGACACCTTTTAGGCAGTGATATTTATCACTATAAATTCCATCTCCTAGCACGTTATGTTACCAGTCTGAAAGTAGCGGCACATACTTTGAAAGCTGGGAATACTATCCATCCAATACCTCCTTTTTTTACAACTTTGATTGAAATGGCGTTGCAGGAGAAATGTTTAATTTTCTAAAATGAGGTTCACATCAGGTTGGATGGATTAACAAGCAGTCTGCATTCCCGCCTATTACCTAATTGTGTGTCAATCATTTTGAGTAGTACACTATGTGCCATGAGTAAAAACAATGCTTTTTCAAGCACATATCTCATGTTATGTGAGATATAGATAGATATATGTGGTAACAAAGTAACATTTGCTAGAATGTTTTAATTGGTTTGATCTATAAAGCTCACGTATACAGGAGGTAACTAACGAAGGTCTGGGTCAAAAATGTTTCCTAAATTAAACATCCCTGAAGAAATTGGTCTTTTTCCGAATAATTATTTTCAGCAGTCATAGGAATACCTTTCATGCGTTTATTGACTCTAATGTCAAATATCTGAAAAGAAATGTGCCAATATGATAGTTTGTCTTACTTTTGGATAGTGTGGAGGCCTTCAAAAAATCATGAAAGAAAGGAACAGAGTAATTAAATAGGAGGTTATAGAGTGGAGATGCCCAAAGAAATGTGCAAACCATCCCTGTAAATGCAGATCGAATGCTGCATTAGGCTCACCCAAGAAAACAAATACAACAAAAGTTGGATCAAGCATTTTAATTGTTTAAATTGCCCAATTGTTTTAGAAATTATAAGAACAAACCACTGGCAAGCATACTCAAGGCATAATTAGGGGGATGAGAAATTGTGTCATATTTTCCGGATTTTTTCTTAAATGACATCATATTATATGTTGAGCATGAAGTATGGTTTGCCAGTATCTTGCATTACTTTTTGACACGAAAACATACTTTGTGACTAAAAAAGTGAGACATTAGCTGCAGGTTTGGTTGAGCAAAAAACTTCCCCCTGGAAGATTTTTTCTGCAGAACCAGTCTCCCACTGGCGAAAAGTATGCAAATTCACATGAAGTGAAATTTGGAAATATTTAGAGAATTTCATATAACTCTACGTTTTTTCATTTTGTGGGAATATTTCAATTTTACCCACGTCTACTCTTAAAAGCAGGCTAACTAAACAGATTTCCAGAATATTAGGACATTAAGGGGCACATGCATCAAGGGTTTTTGCATTCGCAAACAGTGTGAATCGCAAAATTCGGTCGTTTGCGAATGCAAATCCTATTTTTGGGATGCATTAAGGTTTTTGCTTTTTTGCATTTAAGAAATCGCAATTTTGCAATTTCTTAAATCCAATGCCTGATTTCTTTTAAATTGCGAAATCGCAAATAGGAAGTAGTAAATTACCATGAAGTTAACCTTCATGGTAATTTGCAAAAACTTTCAAAAATGAAAGTGAGTGCATTTTTGAAAGTTTCATTTTACACACACACACATGCCCTTGGGGCATGTGTGTGTAAAAAAAGTACTTAAAGGTACATTTCAAGGGGGGGAAAGGGGGGAGTCCTTTGTACCCCCCTCTGCACCCTTGAAATTGCATTCTCATTTTGCGATTTCTTAATTGCGAATCGCAAAATGAGAATGCCTTCACATTCATTCCTATGGGCCTCTAGGCCCATAGGAATCAATGGAAAGGGATTCCTTAATTGCGATTCGCAAATTGTGAATCGCAATTAAGGAAAATTAACAAATCGCAAAAAAAATTGCGATTTCTTAATGCATAGCCGTTTGCGAATTCTTAATTGCGATTCCTTAATTTTCGCAATTAAGAATTCGCAAACAGGAACATGGATGCATGTGGCTGTAAGTTCTTTTCTATTATTGTTCATGAATCTCTCTCAGACCACAGCTCATATAAGACTCCGGTAAATTAGGTGAGGGATAGGACCTGAAGGAGAAACAGAGGATGGATGGGATCAGACATTCAACATTGCTGGCAAATGTATTGCTAACAGTGATACTGACATTGAGGTCGCAAAATGTGCCTAGTTTTTGTGAGTTTCTATGTTATGCTTTCGCATTGTAAGCATAAGCCTGTGCTTCTGGTGAGAGTCAATCCCTAATTTTATTGCCTAACTACGCGGTCACAAATGCTACAAGTCATTAAGATATGGGCTGTCTCTGTAGTCATATATATTTTAACAAAATTGTTTTAAACAAAAAAAAGTTAAAATGATACCTATGAAATTAAGAAGTCAGGACCAAAGAGTCACTATAATGGTTAAAATAGTAGCTGATAACTGAGTACAAAGAGCTTAAGTAGTACACAAATCAAAGTACCCATTTGTAACAATATCAAAATGTAAATGTAAATTGTGCAGAGATGAGTTAGCTTGAGCTGTGTCAATTGACCAGTGGCAAATTGCTAGGGGTCTGATTTGGAGTCTGACGGGGCAGGTACTCCATCACGGATATCCCATCTGCCTAATTACAAGTGCATTATATCCCTATGAACTTATGAGAAGGGGGACTTGATATCTGTCATGTTTGTGATGCAGTATCCTTCCACAAAATTCTAAATAAGGGCAGATATGTACAGCACAAAAGGCTAAAGCGCAGAGCATAACTAGAATAATGGAGTACATGGTAGGTTTCTTATTGGATAATGAGGCAGTTTGCTTTGCAAATACAAAAAAAGCATGTGCATATGTATGCAAGCCTAGCGAATTGGACTACTGTCTAGCTCAGTTAGGTATTTCCGCACATGAGCCTGTTGCAAATAGGATTTTAATACATTGTTTAAGGCCAGTGAAAGCTATGTAATTCATTGAAGTAAGTTGTGCTGTCTATAAGGCAGCTCAAAAATAACAAAAAATTTGACACAGAATATTTGGGTCATGCAGCAGATGAATTAGCATGTCTGATAAACAGGTAATCCAAATATTTAAATAGGGCAAGTTAACTAATCTATAAATGCACAAAGAAGTACAGTGGTTACGTTTGAAATGAGCAATACAATTCTTATAAAATAGTTGTTAGTCTTGTATTTCTTTCTGCATGGCTCATTCATGAATCCAATGTCTGTGACAAATGCCTCACAGTACTCGTCATCTTTATGAGTACATGCACGGCAGCCCTCAACATTTTGAACAGGTGGAGCACAGGCCTGAAGATTGTGCAGTGCCTGGTACATGTGCATTAAAACATCTTCGAAGAGGTTGGCACTTGTTTGCCTAGTTAGAGCATAGGGCCTGTTAACTAGTCTGGCGGTCCATGGACCACCATTCTTGCGGTGGCGGTGTTCCATCTGACAGATTATGACTCTCTGAGTCGATCCAGTGGTGAACAGCTGGCTGCAGCAGAGAACTGCTGTTCCCTGGCAGTGGCACGCGGAGGGGCAATGCAATATGCTGAGCAAGACTGGTGCAGTCCCTCCCTTCATATTACAAGTTCTCCTCGCCGCAAGCCTTTTCATGGCGGTGAGCCGACCCCAAAAAGTCTGGTGGTGGAGGAACAAATAGGGCCCTATGAGACCACTATTCCTCCTGCAATGGGGATGCAACAATATGTGACCCACTGTCTGCTTACACCCCCGATCCAGCACGGCAAGGACTTCACAGTACATGCCACGCGGGAACATTTTTGTCGTTACCACGCCTTGGGGAAGGCAAAAGGACTGTAAACCGGTGCCAACAGTGAGCCAGCAAAAATCATAATAAGCCCCTTAGTTGTGCTGTAGTAAAGCTGCATCAAATTCCAATGATCTATTGGTTGATGTCTACTTCTCAATACAAAAGCACAACAGAATCAACACAAATAAAAGGTCTCCAATTGACAGCACCAGGACTGTCAGGAAGCTGACTTTGAATATCACCTAAGCAAGAATTTTGGTAAAACTCTCATAGTCACTCACTCATCCACCTATACATTCATCTCAGCGACTGAGCACCCACTCTCTGTAACCTATATGTCACTCGTTCATGTTCTGTGAGAGACCAAAGCTTGTAAAACTCTGCCATGCTGGATTTGTCTTGATGCAATTTCTTTGCTGCTGCCATACAGTCCCGGTTCTATAATGAAGTAACTCAAATTAATTATAACTCTCACCTTTATGATGCCCTGCTTATACCCTTTCATATTATATCACTTATACTATGTGACATCATACCTTTCATAACAACACTTATGACATCTCAAATTAGATAATTTGTGAGAACACTGCACATGGCAGAGTGCCAAGATATAGTTAATGTAGAGTGGATAGTGAGTTGACAACACTGTGTTCAGAGGTGCTTGAGTTAAAGTAATATGAAGGTGGTGCGTACAATTTTAACTTAAGGTATAATTATAACTTTAGAATTTCTAATGTTTGTGTAGTGTAAGATAGGTTTGTATAGAGAGAATAAATAAAGTTTCCTAACTATAACTAAGTTTTAACATTTGTTTTTTTTCATTGAATTTTAATTGTTGTTACATGGAGTGTTATAGAGTACAATGGAGGACAGTGTCATACAGTGTTGTGTCATTGAGTGGAGTAGAGTGGAATGGAGTACAGTGGAGTGGCGTAGAGTTGAGTAGCGTAGAGTCGAGTGACGTAGGGTGACATAGAGTGCAGTCGCATACAGTGGAATATCATGGAGTGGAAAAGAGTGGAGTGGCATCGAGAAGAGTGGTGTGTAGTTTGATGGCATAAAGCAGAGTCGCATAGAGTGGAATAGTGTAGAGTGGAGTGGTGTAGAGAGCAGCCTCAGGTCCATGCAGGTAACAGAGGTTGGGCGGTGGGGCCGCTTGGGGATATTTAGAAGGATGATACTGAGGGAAAACTCATTATTTATTTAATTTTCCCTCTGCATCGTCCCTCAAAATACCCCCCCCCCCTCGCCCCACCACCACACCGCTGCTACCTGCACAGACCGCGGCTGGTAGAGAGAAGTGGCGGAAAGTGGAGTAGCATAGAAAGGAATTCTGTACAGGGAATGGCATAGAGTGGCATAAAGTCAGGTGGTGTAGACTGGATTAGCACAGAGTGGAGTTTGGTAGAGTGGAGTGGCCTAAAGTGGAGTGCTATAGAGTACAGTAGCAGGAAGTGGAGTGGTGTAGAGTGGAGTGTCATACAGTTTAGTGGCATAGAGCGGAGTGGCCTAGAGTGGTGGGGGGCAGAGTGTATTAGCTTTGAGTGGAGTGGTGTGCAGTGCAGTGTCATAGAGTTGAGTGGCGTAGAGTGGAGTGGAGTAGAGTGAAGTTTCATAGAGTGGAATGGTGTAGAGTGAAGTAGCTTAGAGTGGAGTAGCTTAGACTGGAGTGGCACATAATGGAGTGACGTAGAGTGGATAGGCATAGAGTGGAATAGTGTAAAGTTTAGGGGTGTACAGTGGCATAGAGAGAAGTGGCATAGACTGAAATAGCATAGAGTGGTGAGGTATTGAGTGAATTGGCAAACAGTAGGGTGGCGTAGATTTGAGTGGCATGGAATGGACTAGCAGAGTAAAACAACATAGAATGGAGTGGCGTGGAGTTGACTGGTGTACATTGCAGTGGAGAGAGTTGCATTCAGAGGAATAGTGTAGTGTGGAGTGGCGTAGAGTGGACTACAGTCGCGTAGCATAGAGTGGAATATCTTAGCGTGGAGTGGCGCACAGTGGTGTGGCACGTAGTAGAATAGTGTGGAGTGGAAGAGTGTAGTGTGGGATAGAGTGAAGGGGCATAGAGTGGAATAGTATAGAGTGGAGTTGCTTAGAGTGGATTTTGGTGGAGTGGAGCGGCTTAAAGTTTAGTTGTATAGAATAATCTGATGTAAAGTGGAGTGGCATAGAGTACAATAGCATGGAGTTGAGTAGTTTAGAGTGGAGTGGCATAGAGTGGGGTGTCTAACAAGTAGAGTGACATAGAGTAGGGTTGGTGGAGTGGCATACAGTAGAATTTTGTAGAGTGAAGTGGTATAGAGTGGAATAGCATTGACTGAGTGGCACAGAGGGAAGTGGCTTTGAGTGGAGTGACGTAGAGTGGAATAGCGTAGAGTGGAATAGCATTGAAGGGAATAGGTGTAGAGTGGAGTGCCAAAGAGTTGAGTGGCGTAGAGTGGAGTGTTGTACAGTATAGTGGCATACAGTAGAATAGCAGCCGCAGTTGGTAGTGGGATGACCTGCAGGGCGGGGACATGGGAAGGGGAGGGGCAGGGTGGGGGATAGTAATGTATGGATTGCGAAGTTTTACAGGTAAGTAAACATTTAAGTAAATAAAACGAATGTTGTTGCGTACGCTGCATCACCAAATGCAATGCAGTGCGCACAACGAAATTTGTTTTATTTATTTAAATGTTTACTTACCTGTTAAACTCCATAATCCATACATTACTACCCCCCACCCTGCCCCTCCCCCTCACCACGCCACCGCCCTGCAGGTCATCCCACTACCGACCGCGGCTGTAGAATAGGGCAGAGTATAGTGGCAAAGAGTGAAGTGGCATTGAGTTGAATAGCGCAGAGTGGAGGGGCATTGAGTGGCGTACAATGAAGTGCCATACAGTGGTGTGGCCTAGAGTAGAATAGCACAGAACTGAGTGAAACAGAATAGAGTGGTGCAGAGTGGAATATCATACAGTGGAGTGGAATTGTGTTGTGTGGAACAGCATGGAAAGACGCAGCATAGAATGGAGTGGCAGAGAGTTGAGTAATGTACACTGGAGTGGCATAGAGTCACATAGAATGGCTAGTACATAGCAGATGGCGGAACCTTCATAGAAATGCACCTGATACATAAATTGCCACTACTGTAATTTACCCCTTATTTAAACACTTAAATGGGGATTATGTGCACACCGATAAGACACCCGCCATCACAATATCAGTTCTAGCCAGAACTTTTGAACATTTAATGAAAAAAAGCACAGGTGCACCATAAATTGAAAATGTGCTAATACAATACAATTCACGCAAGAGCACAGATAGTGCTATACGGACTGAGGGGACACCACGTCTGGGCTTTCATTTCCGGTTTTTCTTTCTTTACGAAACTTGGTGAAGAAGTAAGGAGAGATTTCCTTAAACATCACTAGACAACACTGGAAGGTTTCATAGGATATTTTCAGGTGCACACCTCAGGATTGGTGCATCTCATTCTTATTTATTTGTTCTTGGATCGATACAAATTTTCACAACTTTGATTGGTAGTTGGATTTAGTTCTATTACTAGCCCGGCTGGTTATCCTTTTTGCAAGATATAAATCAGCCAAAAGACTTCGGTTGCTCATATATTTTAAGAGTGTTGTTACGTCAAGTCTTGCTCCTGAACATAAGACAAGCTTTAAACATTCTTTGTCTTGAGACTGCGAAACGGACCGCAACCCTCTGGCTTTTACAAGACTATAAGACTATAAGACTACATACACCGTCAAGGAGTTGACACACTTTTCTTGCCCTGAAGAAGTCCCATCGGGGACGAAACGCGTCGGCTGTTCGTTTTTCTACTATTGACAAATAAATCATTCAAACAAATCAGACCTCTGGACATCACTATCTGTGCTCTTGCGTTAATTGTATTGTATTAGCACATTTTCAATTTATGGTGCACCTGTGCTTCTTCACATAGAAAGGCGTTGAGTGGAATAGCGTAGCATGGATGGGAGGGGAATATTGTTGAGTGGAGTGGCATAGAGAGAAGGTGGCATAGAATGGAGTGGCATAGAGTGGAGTGGTATAGAGTGCCTTACAGTCAATTGGCATAGAGCGGAAGGGGTGTCGAGTGTAATAGCACAGAGTGGGGTGGCTTAGAGTGGTGCACAGTTGAGTAGCATGTAGTGGAATAGTGTAGAGTGAAGTGGCACAGAGTGGAATCATGTACAGTAGAATGGTGTAGAGTGGAGTTGGGTAGAGTGGAATGACATAGAGTTGAGTGGAATAGGGTAATCTGGCATGAAGTGGAGTGGCATAGAGTACAATATCATAGAGTGGAATGGTGTAAAGTGGAGTGGCGGAATGTGGAGTGACAAAAAAGTGGAGTGACATAGAGTGGGTTGAGGTGGAGTGGCATATAGTGGAGTCCCGTAGAGTGAAGTAGAGTGTAGAGTGGAATAGCATATATGCTGGAGTGCACAGAACGAAGTGGCATAGTGTAGAGTGGCATGGAGTGGAATAGTATAGAGTGGATTGGTGTAGAGTGGAGTGGTGTAGAATGGAGTGCCATAGAGTTGAGTGGCGTAGAGTGGAGTGGCATACAGTGGAGTGGCATACAGTAGAAGAGCATAGAGTGCAGTGGCACAGAGTGCAGAAGCCTAGAGTGGAATAGCATAGAGTGGAGTGACATGGAGTGGCGTACAATCAAGTGATTCAGAGTGGAGTGACGTACAATCAATCAATCAATCAGGGGTTTATAGAGCATTCTACTCACCCATGAGGGTCTCAAGGCGCTGGGGGTGGGCAGCTCAAGATCAGTTGAAGAGCTAAGTCTTGAGGTCCTTCTTGAACATGTGCAGGGTATGGGAATGTCTGATGTTTTCAGGGAGCTCGTTCCAGGTCTAGGCTGCGATATGGGAGAAGGCTCTCCCACCTGTTCTGTTTCTGCGGATGCAGCGGAACTCTGCCAGGGTAAGGTCGACGGAACGGAGGTTCCTCTTGGGTCGTGGAAGGATAATCTCTTGTTAAGGTATTAGGGTCCGATGTTCTTGAGAGATTTTTAGGCAGGGTGAGGAGTTTGAAGGTGACCCTCTTCTCAACGGGGAGCCAGTGGAGGTCTTGTAGGTGTTGGGTCATGTGTTCGTGATAGGGAGTCCAGAGGATGAGCCTGGCAGGTAGTTCTGGATGGTTTGGAGTTTGTGTAGAAGGGTTCTGTTGATACTGGCGTTTAGGGCGTTGCCATAGCCCAGTCTGCTGAATATGAGTGTGTGTTTGACGGTTCTTCTGTAGTTCGGGGATCCATTTGAAAATCTTGCGGAGGATGCGCAGCTGAAGCTGGTGGATGCGACGGCATTGAACTAGCGGTTCATGGAGAGGGAGGAGTTGAGTATTATGCTGAGTTTTCGTGCATGGTCTTTGGGGGGGCGGGCTCCCGAGGACAGCGGGCCACCTGGTGTTGTCCCAGGCAAAGGGGAAGGGTGCGAGGATGAGGACCGCAGTCTTTTCAGAGTTGAGCTTCAAACAGCTGTCTTTCATCCAGGCTGCCACATTCTTCATTCCTTCCTGGAAAGAGGGTTTGGTGTCTTTGGGCTTCTTTGTAAGAGAGAGGATGAGCTGGGTGTCGTCGGCGTAGGATACAATGCTGAGCCCATGCTGTCTGACAATGGGGGCAAGGGTGGCCATGTAGATGTTGAAGAGTATGGAGCTGAGCAATGATCCTTGGGGTACTCTGCAGTTGACATTGGTGGGTTTGGAGAGGAAGGGAGGGAGTCTGATCCTCTGGGTTCGTCCGGAGAGACAGGATTGGATCCAGTCAAGAGTGGTTCCTTGTATCCCCGCGTTGTGAAGTCTTGTTGTGAGTTTGCGATGTGAGATGGTGTCAAAGGCTGCGGAGAGGTCCGGAAGGATGAGGGACGCAGTGTGCCCCTGGTCGAGTAGCATGCCGTCAGTGGCAGCGAGGAGGTCGGTCTTTGTGCTGTGGTTGCTGTGTAATCCAGACTGGGAGGTGTCCAGGATGGAGTTCTCTTCGATGAGGTCTGTGAATTGGGTGTTTACAAGTCTCTCTATGATTTTGGCCATGAAGGGGAGGAAAGGCATAGTGTAGAATAGCATAAAGTGGAATGGCACAGAGTGGAATATCATTGAGTGGAGTGGCATAGACTGGAGTGGCATACAGTGGGGTGGCAAAGAGTGGAATGGCATAGAGTGGAATAGCATAGAAAGAAACAGCATCGAGTGTAGTGGCATAGAGTGGAATAGCATGGAGTGAAGTGGTGTAGAGCAGAGTATGTATGTATTGCGATTTATATAGCGCACGTATCACCCGAAGGCATCAAGGCGCTTGCCTTGTGGACCTGTCCTGGCTTTTCCCTGTGCGATAACCCCTACTGGGCATCCCCAAGGTGAAATCCAGGCATCCCGCAGCGGGTGGGCCGCCGTAGTGGAGATTAAGCAACTAATGCCCAGAGTTGCAGCGTGGGACCCCATGATTAGAATCGGCACCGAGGCGAGAATTATGGAGTCTGTGGACATTTTGGGCTCAGGACCCTGCCGCGTCGGGAATTGAACCCTGGTCCCGGGCCAGACCTCTGCATCAGGGTCTGCCGCTCTAATCAGTGAGCCACACTCCTCCAGAGTGGAATGGCACTGAGTGAATTGGCATATAGTGGAACAGTATAGACTGGAGTGATGTAGCATGGATTAGAGTGACGTAAAATGACATAGAATGGCATACTGAAGAATAGCACAGAATGAAGTGGCGTAGAGTGGAGGGACACAGAGTGCCATACATTCGAGTGGAGTGGCGTGGAGTATAATAGCATAGAGTGGAGTGGAATAGAGTGGCATACAGTTAAGTGGCATTGAGTGGAATGGCATAGAGTGAAATAGTGTAGGGTGTGGGGCGTATGGTGAAGTGGCTTTGAGTGAAGTGGTGCCGCCAAAAACATCATAGAGTGGAGTGTCAAGTATTTAAGTGGTATACCCTGGAGTGGATAGAGTGGTTGAGTGGAATAGTGTAGCGTGGAGCTGCCTAGAGTGGAGTACAGCTGGGTGGCGTATAGTGGAATATTGTAGAGTGGAGTGGCATAGTTTGGAATGGCACATAGTTGAATAGTTCAGTGCAGTGGTTCAGAGTGGAGAGGCATGGAGTGTAGTGGCATACAGTAGAGTGGCGTAGGGTGGAATGGCACAACGTAGAATAGCAGAGAGTGGAGCAGCATCGAGTCAGGGACATGGAGTTGAGTAGTATAGATTGGAGTGGCATAGAGAGGAGTGCCATAGAGTTGAATAGTGTACAGTGTAGTGGGTCAGAGTGGAGTGGCACACAGAACAGTGGTGTACACTGGAGTGACATTGAGTTGAATAGCTTAGAGTGGAGTGGCATAGAGTGAAATAGTGTAGAGTGGAAGGCGTAGAGTGGAGTAGCATAGAGTAGAATAGTGCAGAGTCGAATGATGTAGCGTGGTATATAGTTGAGTGGTGTTAAAGTTAAACTTAAGGGTTTTGTAGAGCGCTCATAGACCCAACGGTTTCTTGGCGCTAAGGACGGACGTGCGGGGGGACAAAGAGGCAGACTACTCAGCAAAGGCTTGCATTAAGAGCCAGGTCTTCAGTTTCCTGCGGAAATCCATATAAGACAGCACATTGGAAGAGCATAGAATGGAGTGGCATAGAGTGAAGTGGAGTGGGGTACAGTTATGTGTGTAGAGTGTAGAGGTGTTGACTCCAATAGCGTAGAGTGAAGTGGAGTGGAGTGACGTAGAGTGCAGTGGCACACAGTGGAGTGGTATACAATGGACTGGCATAGAGTGAAGTGGCATACAGTGGTATAGCTTAGATTGGCAAGATGCAGAGAGAACTGGTGTATAGGGGAGTGGCCTTGAATGAAGATGCGTAGAGTGGAGAGGCATAGAGTGGAGTGGGGTAAAGTGGAGTGTGGTACTTTGAACAGATGTAGCAAAAAGTGGGGAAACGAATGGAGATGTAATGTGGCAGGAATATAGATTAGAGGGTTAAATGGTTATTTTTGGTAGTAGATATAAATAATTTAAGTAGAATTAAAGTTATGAGTGTTAAAATACAGTGTTATATATTGTGCCAAGATATACCTCTTTAGATTTGTGGTATACCGCGGTAAATAGTGATGACAGGGCACTATATGAATGGCTAATGTTTGTCTTTCCAAAACTTTAAAGGCAACCATGTGGTTTTCAGCACACATTGGCTATGTCCAGGGTTAGGGCCTTAGATGTAGGTAAGTTATTGTTTTTATTATTGTTCCCTACCTATTACCCAATTTGTAAAAGTGGTAATAGGTAGTGAAATATATTTATATGTTTCTATTTCTTTTTAAAACACCTTGCGGGGAACTGCACTATTACTTAAAAAGTACCATGATAGTTAGATGAAAAACACTTGTTTTGAGAAGTAAAACAAAAAATACGCTGTAATACACTATTATTGTAATTTAGTGTATTTTTTATTTTATTTTTAATGCAATTTCCCCAAAAAACGTTTGCAGTGCGGTAATCTGTAGTTATTACCACGGTACTCCGTATACTTTTTTATAAAGAATTTAATATGTAAAATATCAAAAATGTACTGTAGTACAGCATATTTGTAAAATGCTATGTGCTTTTAAGTGTTTTATTCTATATTGATATGTATATACCTGAAAGCAGGAAACCGACTCCAATTTCTTGGTGCAGTGTTTTTCTTTATTCAATTCTTGCGTGATGCCGCCATGACGTGTTTCAGCCTATGCAGGAATTGATCTTACATACATATTTTATTTTATGGATCACTGTACTTCCTAAGTGTTACCATGGTACTCTGTAAAATTGTTCTGAAATATATAGAAACTTATCAATTGTTTCCCGACTTTACCACTTTTATAAAGTGGTAAAAGGTAGGGAAAAATATAAAACCTAATACTTGCCTTTATCTAAGACCCTAACCCAGAACGCAGACAAAGTGTACTTAAAACAACATAGCTGACTTTAAATTTTGTAAGGGCAGTCATTAGCCAATCAAAGTGGGAAAGTGTGGCTCACCGGTTAGAGGCGGCAGACCCAGAAGCAGAGGTCGGCCCAGGGTTCAATTCCCGACGCGGCAGGGTAAGGAGCCAATGTCAGCGGGCTCGATAAATCTCGCCTCGGTGCCTCTCTAACCATGGGTCCCACGCTGCAACTCTGGGTAATCTCCCCAACGGCCCCCTCGCTGCCGGGGATGCCTGGCTTCACCTTGGGGCTGCCCAATAGGGACCATCTCACAGGGAAAGTCAGGACAGGTTCCCCAGCGGTACACAGCGCCAAGAAACCCTGGGGTGAACGTGCGCTCTACAAATTCATACTAACATAACATAACATAACAAAAAATACCTTGTCGTTAGCATGTACCACAGTACTTTAACAAAATGTCACAATAACTACAGTGACCACCGGTGTCACTAACTTAAAATGCCTCATCCTCCATTCCCCAGCTCGACCATTGTTTTCTCCACCCTTACCTTTTTTTTCCCTCTCTTTTTTAGCCCTGCCCACCACCCAGTAGATCTTCAAGCTCCCCTGCTGTATGCTCACCCTCTCCCTGCTGCTTTCCCCCCAGCATCTTGCTCCACCTCCCCTCTTGCGGCGGTCTTGAAAAGAAAAAGATGTTTTTAGGTCTCGGGCCTAGCGTACACTGCATATGCAGTGTCGCGCAGCGCGAGCCTATTCCGGGCATCTTGCAAATGGACCTAGGAATTCCACACAGCTCGTGCGTGTTATTTCCTAGGTCCATTCCCATTGGCATTCGCGTGCGTGTCCTTTTGAAACAGAACATGCAATAGGCCATGGGCGGTCGCGTAGCTCCGCCCATGGCCTATTGGTGTCTGTTACGCACACCAGAGGCCATATGTTTTGAAATATTGCGGCTTGACAGCTGCGATAATTCAAAACATTTGCTCGCAGTGTTGCGCGCGCGCACCACTCACAGGCTTTTTTTTTTTGTTGTAGTTCGTGAGCGCCCTACTGCTGATCACAGTCCTGAGCACTTCTCTCACCCCTGCCCTGTAGTACCCGCACATTTACATTTTCTTGCCCTCTTCTTGCTTGGCTGTTGCTCTTGGCCGCTCGCTCAGACATGGCTGTGGTCCTCATCCAACTTTCGGTTGGGAAGAGCCACCAGTGGCAGAGCAGGGGCTGCTGGAGAGGCCTCAGAGGATTCATTTCTCATCTCTGGGGGCTCCATCACTGGCCCTTTCATAGCGGGGGCATCCTCCGCCAGCCTGGACCGCTCTTGGGGCCAGGGTTGGCTTCCATCATCAACAGGCCGAGCGCAGGCCCTGCAGGCAGACGTCTGCCGGCGGGGACCGGGGGGAGGCTAACCCAAAGCAGGCCAGAGAAACCCGAGGCAGTCCAAGGGAAGCGGGGGCCGTCAGAGGCAGGACGGTCTGGTCCAAGCCCCGGGGTCGGCTTACAGCTCCGGAGCACCCTGTGCTCATTAGAGGTGCAGAGGCTACCGGGAGCAGGCAGAGTTCAGACCCCGGCCTAGCATGAGCTGTCCGGCTGTCCGTGTGCCTGCAGTGTCCGGCTGTCTGTGTGCCTGTAGTGTCCGTCTGTCTATCTGTGTGTGTGCCTGCAGTGTCCGGCTGTCTGTGTGCCTGTAGTGTCCGTCTGTCTGTGTGCCTGCAGTGTCCGGCTGTCTGTGTGCCTGTAGTGTCCGTCTTTCTGTGTGCCTGTAGTGTCCGTCTGTCTGTGTGTGTGCCAGCAGTGTCTGGCTGTCTGTGTGCCTGTAGTGTCCATCTGCCTGTCTGTGTGTGTGCCTGTAGTGTCTGTCTGTCTGTGTGCCTGTAGTGTCCGTCTGTCTGTGTGCCTGTAGTGTCCCGCTGTCTGTGTGCCTGCAGTGTCCCGCTGTCTGTGTGCCTGCAGTGTCCGTCTGTCTGATTGCAATGTCCGTCTGTCTGTGTGCCTGCGGTGATCGGCTGTCTGCCTGCCTAAAGTGTCTGAGGTCCGTCTGTCTGTGTGTGTGCCTGCAGTGTCCGTCTGTCTGTTTGCGTGCACTGTCAGCCTGTCTGCGTATCTGCAGTGTCTCAGGTCCGTTTGTCTGTGTGCTTGCAGTGTCCGTCTATCTGTGTGCCTGCAGCCTCCGTCTGTCTGTGTGCCTGCGGTGTCTGAGGTCCGTCTTTCTGTGTGCGTGCTGCAATGTCAGCCTGTCTGTTAGTTCCCCCCAGCAAAAAAGTGAGCACCTACTGTCAAGGCAACCACTGTGTCATGGAGCAGCCCTCTCCTATCTGTCCCTTCCTTCAACAAATCTTGCACCGGATGAAACGCCAAAGATGCGCCATTCCGTGCCAGCGGGAATAAGAGGACTTTGCAAACAGCAAGAAAAACTGGAGCACATTAAAACTTGGCTGCGCAGCCCTGTAAGAGGGAGGGCATGTCTGAACTTGTGCAAAGTAGTATAACCAGCCATGTAAGGGCAGATCTGTGCTTGCACAGATTCCCCATCTCTAGACCTCACACACGTCACACAGCATCACAGGCACTGGTCACGCTCGAACCCACGCCATCTTAAACCTTTGCACCTAGGGTCTCCGTGCAAAACGGAGCACTCCACAGCACGGGGATGAAGTGCAGTGTAAATGCCACAGTGCAGTACATGGTGTAGGCAAATTCTACTACAGTACCTGCTTCAGTGCACACTTGCACTGAGAGCTACTGCTACCCCCTCTTGTCACGTTCATTTGATTTTCAAAAGCACCCCTATTTCTGTCTTTTTAGGTCTCAGGCCTAGCGTACACTGCGCATGCAGTGACAGCTGAGAGTGAGAGTGACAGCAGAGTGTGAGTGACAGCAGAGTGAGAGTGACAACAGAGTGAGAGTGACAGCAGAGTGAGAGTGACAGCAGAGTGAGAGACAGCAGAGTGAGAGTGACAGCAGATTGAGAGTGACATCAGAGTGAGAGTGACAGTATGAGTGAGAGTGACAGCAGAGTGAGAGACAGCAGAGTGAGAGTGACATCAGAGTGAGAGTGACAGCATGAGTGACAGCATGAGTGAGAGTGACAGAAAGAGTGAGAGTGACAGCAAGCGTGAGAGTGACAGCAGAGTGAGAGTGACAACAGAGTGAGAGTGACAGCAGAGTGAGAGTGACAGCAGAGTGAGAGACAGCAGAGTGAGAGTGACAGCATGAGTGAGAGTGACAGCAGAGTGAGTGACAGCAGGATGAGTGACAGCAGAATGAGTAACAGCAGCATGAGTGACAGCAGAGTGAGTTACTACAGAGTGAGTGACAGCAGAGTGAGTGACAGCAGAGTGAGTGACAGCAGAGTGAGTGTGAGAGCAGATTGAGAGTGACAGCAGAGTGAGTGACAGCAGAGTGAGTGACAGCAGAGTGAGTGACAGCATGAGTGAGAGTGACAACATGAGTGAGAGTGACAGCAGAGTGAGAGTGACAGCAGAGTGAAAGTGACTGCAGAGTGAGAGTGACAGCAGAGTGAGAGACAGCAGAGTGAGAGTGACAGCAGAGTGAGAGTGACAGCAGAGTGAGAGTGACAGCAGTGTGAGAGAGACTCAGCAGTGTGTGTTCCAGAGAGAGCAGGGTATGCTTGTGCGCTTACATGGTGCACTGACACACAGGAGCTAAAACAAAGAATAGCTGAACACGTGTCTTGGGAGCTTCATGGAGGCACCCAGCCCTCTGTGAGGGGAGCAGCAAGCAAGGAGGGGACGCCCCAACCAATCTAGCACAACTACTCACAACCTACTGTACGATTACAACACAGGCCAAAGAGCAGAGCTAGGTCTTTTATCGCATTACGTAGGGTGAGCAGTGTGTGAGTGTGTAGGATGAGCAGTGTGTGAGTGTGCAAGGTGAGCAGTGTGTGAGTGTGCAGGGTGAGAAGTGTGTGAGCATGCAGGGTGAGCAGTTTGTGACTATGCAGGGTTAACATTGTGTGAGTGTGTAGGGTGAGCAGTGCATGAGTGTGCAGGGTGAACATTGTGTGAGTGTGTAGGGTGAGCAGTGTGTGAGTCTGTAGGGTGAGCAGTGTGTGAGTGTGCAGGGCGAGCAGTGCGAGGGTGTGTAGGGTGAGCAGAGTGTGTGTGTGTGTGTGTAGGGTTAGCTGTGTGTGAGTGTGCAGGGTGAGCATTGTGTGAGTGTGCAGGGTGAACAGTGTGTGAGTGTGTAGGGTGAGCAGTGTGTGAGTGTGCAGGGTGAGCAGTGTGTGAGCGTGCAGGGTGAGCAGTGTGTGAGTGTGCAGGGTGAACATTGTGTGAGTGTGTAGGGTGAGCAGTGTGTGAGTGTGTAGGGGCAGTGTGTTAATGTGCAGGGTACGAAAACTTGAACTAAGCCCACCACACACACACACATAAGACCACACACATAAGACCACACACACACACCACACACACAACACCATACACACACACACACACCACCACACACACACACACAGACACACACACACCAATACACTGCTGTGTTCGTCTATCTGTGTGCCTGCAGTCTCCGTCTGTCTGTGTGCCTGCAGTGTCCGAGGTCCGTCTTTGTGTGTGCGTGCTGCAATGTCAGAGAGGCGCGGAGGCTACCGGGAGCAGGCAGAGTTCAGACATCGGCCTAGCATGGGCTGTCCCGCTGTCCGTGTGCCTGCAGTGTCCGGCTGTCTGTGTGCCTATACTGTCCGTCTGTCTGTATGTGTGCCTGCAGTGTCCGGTTGTCTGTGTGCCTGTAGTGTCCATCTGTCTGTGTGCCAGCAGTGTCTGGCTGTCTGTGTGCCTGTAGTGTCTTATGCGCTTACATGGTGCACTGACACACAGGAGCTAAAACAAAGAACAGCTGAACACATTTCTTGGGAGTTTCATGGAGGCACCAGGCCCTCTGTGAGGGGAGCAGCAAGGAGGGGACGTCCCAACCAATCAAGCGCAAATACTCACAACCTACTGTACGATTACAACACAGGCAAAAGAGCAGAGCTAGGTCTTTTCGCATTATGTAGGGTGAGCAGTGTGTGAGTGTGAAGGGTGAGTAGTGTGTGAGTGTGCAAGGTGATCAGTGTGTGAGCATGCAGGGTGAGCAGTTTATGAGTATGCAGGGTTAACAGTGTGTGAGCATGCAGGGTAAACATTGTGTGAGTGTGCAGGGTGAACATTGTGTGAGTGTGTAGGGTGAGCTGTGTGTGAGTGTGTAGGGTGAGCAGTGTGTGAGTGTGCAGGGTGAGCAGTGTGAGAGTGTGTAGGGTGAGCAGTGTGTGTGTGTAGGGTGAGCAGTGTGTGAGTGTGCAGGGTGAGCATTGTGTGAGTGTGCAGGGTGAACAGTGTGTGAGTGTGTAGGGTGAGCAGTGTGTGAGTGTGCAGGGTGAGCAGTGTGTGAGTGTGCAGGGTGAGCAGTGTGTGAGTGTGCAGGGTGAACTCTGTGTGAGTGTGTAGGGTGAGCAGTGTGTGAGTGTGTAGGGGCAGTGTGTGAGTGTACAGGGTACGAAAACTCGAACTAAGCCCACCACACACACACACAGAACACCACACACATAACACCACACACATAAGACCACACACACACCACACACACAACACCACACACACAAAACCACACACACCACACACACAAACCAACACACACAACACCACACATTCACCACCACACACTCACCACCACACACTCATCACCATACACGCAACCACTCACACAACCACACCGTCAGTGCACACTTTCACCGGGCACAAACACCACCAGCCGTCAGTGCACACTTTCACCGGGCATAAACACTGCCAGCCGTCAGTTCAGGCTTCCACCAGGCACACACCACCAGACGTCAGTGCACGCTTTCACCAAACACACACACCACCAGACATCAGTGCACACTTTCACCAGCCACACACAACACCAGCAGTCAGTGCACGCTTTCACCAGGCACACACACCACCAGCCGTCAGTGCACTCTTCCACCAGGCACACACACCTCCAGCCGGCAGTGCACGTTTCCACAAGGCACACACACCACCAGCCATCCATGCACAATTTCTACAGGCACACACAACACAAGCCATCAGTGCACACATCGATTGTTAACGCATCGTCAATTAACTATTGTAGCAATCGCAGTATGGTGCACTTTACTTTTAAACATATTAATCTAAAGCGCAGCATGCCACCATTGCTACAATTCCAATCCAACCCACATAATTCCACTACACACCACATGCATACAGTCCATAACACATGGCTAAAAGACATTGCCATTCACAATGCCAATAGCTCTAATTCAAATAAATCCGAGACCTATTGCATTTCCAAAGCTTGTTTTTAATTTTTTTGTATGGCCCAGAAGTTGCCATTAGCTGCCAACCCGTTTTTTCAAAATGTGCTACTGCAATAAGATAATCAATCAACTATATTAAAGTGAAACAAAGATGTTCAAGAAATAACCAGTTTATAATATGAAAGAGACCTTATCATTGTGATTGTAGTGTGGCTCACTGGTTAGAGGCGGCAGACCCGAGAGCAGAGGACGGCCCGGGACCAGGGTTCGATTCCCGGCGCGGCAGGTTTCTGGACCAGGGTCAGCGGACTCGACAATTCTCTCGCCTCGGTGCCCACTCTGATCAGCGATCACACTAGGCAACTCTGGGCATTAGTTTGCCTCATCTTCACTAACGGCCCCACCAGACCGCCGGGGATGCCTGGTCTCACCCTGGAGATACCCATTAAGGGACCATCTCTCAGGGAAGCCAGGAAGGGTTTCGCAGCGGTCGAAGCGCCTTGGGACCCTACGGGTAAGTAGTGCGCTATATAAATGCCTATACATATCATGTTTTTAGAAAAAGTTTGCTGTATAATTTGCATGTCAAATCTTTAAAGGTCTCTGCTGGCTCGTAGAGCCAAGACAGACCTCAGACTCTGCTCTTCCTATAAATGTGCGGGCTTGCCCACCTTTAAATACGAGGTCCCAATTGTTAAGCAGTAAAACAGCATGTACATCCATGAAATGTAGACCAGTAAAATGAAATATAATGGTGTATTATAGAAGCTAACTTATATGATATGATTGAAACATCACTTCTTATAAAATAGCAGAATGAGAATAATTTCCACATCACTTCCTATAAAGTAGCGCAATGAGAATTATTTCCACTCAGAGCCTTAACATATTCTCATTAAATTTACAGAAATGTACCAAATGTTTTAAATGCTCTTGGATTGCCATAAATGCTGTTCACATTACCTCAAATAATGGTTTATCAAAATTAATCTAGTAAAATGTTATCTTTAGAAATGTACAATTTATATGGGAAAATATGCGACCTTATTACAAAGTACATCCTCCTTACTCCTACTGATATTACAGAGTACTGAATCAAATTATCAGAGCCAGCAACCTTCTATCTGTGAGCTATAATTTGAACATCTGAAAAAAGAACTCTCCTATCATTCGTACCACTTAAAAACATATATCATGTAATTGTATTTCTGAACACTCTTGCCAATAAGCATTAATATTATATAACATTCATAGATTGCTAGTTAGATGTTAACAAAGCAAAAGCATGACCAAAAACAACATCATCAGTGTGCAAATCGATCAATAATAGTTACATATCTAAGATATATTTCTAAATAAATGGGCTACATATACAGATTTAAAGAAAAAAACATACGTACATATTGCGATAAATGAGTAAAACGCACGTATAACAAGCATTTGCAAATGCTTTTGGGTTAGCCTTTTCCAGACCTTCTTGCCAAAACCCGGGTATCTTCAAAAAGGTATCCGTCATGGGTTTCTGAGAGAAGGTTGGGTTGGCATATAAATTACCACCCACAAAAAACCAAAAAGCTGAAAAGGGATGAAAATTCCGAATTGCAGCATTTGCACCGTGGAATGAACTGCCGGTACCGCAGATGAGACTGTATGCCGTGTTACCATGTTATATAAGCTCTACTGTTGAGGGTTCCTGGACAGGCGCCCCTGTAAACAGTGGTGGGGTCCCATTAGTCACTCCATGACCAAGAGCCAAGGCAGGGTGGTCCTCTCTCTGTGTCACCACAAGACGTTAGTGATGATGGTGACGCTAAATTTGCTCCTTACCTTCCCTACGAAATTCAAGGCAGATGGTCTTTTATTGCCTGCTAAAAAGTGTGGAGGGGAGTAAAACAATTCAGGATTATACTTTCAATTTAGACATGCTTTAAAGGACCACAGACTCCGAATTCAATTTTTTTGTATTTATTATAAGGCCAAAAATAATTGAATATAAACATACCTCAATATCATAGTATATAAGTACATAAAAATCAATACAGAGCCGAGTCTACATATATTTTCCCTGTTTTCATTGTGACAGGAGGGCTTTAATCAGCACTCCAGACTATTTAGTAGGGTTGGGTGTAGTTTGTGAAGTAGCACTACGCGAAGCTACGCAAAGTGCACTTTGCAAACTACGCGTAGCACTACACGAACTGCGTAGTACCCTGTTCGCAATGTGCAAGATGTCTTTTTCAATGATTGCACAGTGCGAACAAGCATCCGGCACTTTGCAATCATTGAAAATGGTATCTTGCACAGTGCGAGCTGTAGTTTTCTGACGATCGAGTAGATTTTTACTCGAGCTGCAGATTTCTCAATGCAGACTGGTAGTTTCTCATCGCGAGCCTACTCGACCACTCGCAATGAGAAAGTTGACCTCCCCGCGTTGATAATCTCGCCGGGAGGTTTATTTTCCACGCCTGCAATCGGCAACTTGATGTTGTTGATCGCGAACAAGGAAAAAGTCTCGCCGGGATGTCATTTTTCATGCTTGCAGTCGCCAACTTGACGTTGAGGACCCCAAGCAAGCAAAAAATGACTGCTGCACTACGCTACGCTATGTTAGGCGTGTTTGCAATGTGCTACGTGCAGTACGCGTAGTATGTAGTATGCAAACTTCGCAAACTACGGAGGGTAGCGTACTGCTTTGCCCAGAGTTTATTAGCTCATGCTGGCTCTTCATTGCTTCTAGTTTATGCTGTTATAATCCCATTGGTTGACAAATGTATTCATGTTTTTGAGTGTTCTGAGTCTGACACCATATTGATGGACATAGTGATATGCTGTTTGCATACTGAAGGTGTTTATGCCTAAGAGCGCGCCATATGTGAACTTTGGCTGCTGCAATATGTGTCTTACTATGCAGTTTGATGGGACAGAGTGGCATAGTTCTTCTTGAGATTTGTGTTCCTTTTTTCATTACCTTATCTACACTACATAATGTTTATTGGTTTTAATAGTTGAATTAGGAATAACTCTGAATCTTCTCCACAAATTCCCACGTATTAGTGGTATGAGTAATGTAATTTAATCATTTTTCACTTAACTTATTCTAGTGGCTCAACACTTCTGTTTGGACCAGCAAGTGAACCTATTGTCCACTAGTATTCCTTCACCTGGTGGAGATGTGGTAAATATGACCACTTTTTGTTCTTGCCATATAAGCTATACGTATACAGTATGCATTTGAATTTGACTACCTCTTGTTTTATGTGTGAATTTGGCAAAAGCATTGCGTGTCAATGAAATGTCAATCTCTCATTACATTATGGCCTTACATTATGGCCTTAGAATTTCATTTGTTGTTTTTAACCTCATAAGTGCTGCGCCTAGTCCAACGGCCGACAGCACCACTACCTCGGGAGTGCTGCCGTCGGCCGTTGGACGTTCGAACCTCACCTGCGCAATGGAACGTTCAGAACTGGAGCTGGACGTTCCATAGCTGCTAAGGTTTTAATTATGAGATCAGGGCTCATTAAGAAACAACTTAAAAAACTATTTAGGGCCCTGTCCACTCCTCTGTAGAGATGGAGATACCATCACGTATAGCAGCAGGACAATAGTGTAGAAGACTAGCTTGAGCAATTACATTACTTTAACTTATTACATACAAGCTGGGTAGGTTTCCCCTTTTTGAATAGGAACATGCTAGTGATGCCAAACTGAACCTGTTGGTAGCATCTCTCAAAAGGCTCCCGGTGGTTGCTTTAGTGAGGTACTTCATGTTTTTTAAGATTTTATTTTGTTCCTCAACACCGCATTTTCCTTTAGACGATATGCACGCCAACCCCTTCATTATTATTGCAGCTAAGTAGAGTGGCATGGCCCCATACATTCTGAAATTACCTGAGGAGCCCTTTAATAGAGATGAATTTCATACGGGGTGTTTGAAAATGGGACCATATGGGTTTTGATATAAATTAGCACCACAATGAAGTAAGTAGTCTCTGTCATGATTTGGGAAATCATCATGTATAAGCAGGTCATAGGGACATATAGTCTCAATTAGGGGTGGGTGTTAATTGCATAATGGCATTACACAAATCTTTGAGAAAACATAAAAAATCTCCGCAAACACGCGGAAATATCGCAAAGTCGCGGATGTGCTTGTCCCACCTGTTTGCGGTATTTTTTGCGTAATCGCATTGGAAATGTGCCGCCAACTTGCCCATGCGGTCGCTTACGGGCACGGCCATCTTGTTTTCACTTGTCCCGCCCATTCCCGATGCTGATTTCCTGTTCCGGGTCGTGCAATGCATGCTCGCTCCCATTCACAATAAGTATTTCCTGTTTGGGAACGCTATTACGTGTTCGCGGCGCTTTCTGCATGCTCAGAGGGAAAATATCGAACAACTTGCCCACGCGGTCGCAATGGGGCGGCCATCTTGTTTTTCACTCTATTGCTATGGTTCTGGGGCCTGCTTTTCAATCCTCTCTCTATCTTTTCAATCCTTTGGTTGTGGAAACTTTTTTAAAATCTTTTTTATTTATTATCTCTTAGACAGTTTTCCGGATTCTATATTTTTGTTTTTGTCTACTTTTTGTGTGTTTATAACTACTTTTTCACTCTTTTGCTATTTCCTGCTTTTTTCATTTCTTATACTTACTTTTTTTATTTTTACCTTTTCTTTCCCGCCCGCCTACCCCAGAACCATGTCAAAGCGCCACAGGGCTCGATGTAGCCAGAGCCACGACGCCTTCCTTGAAGAAGGCGGCGCCCACAATGGGTGCAAGCACGGGCCTTATTTGGGGAGGTGGAGTTGGCCGCACTAATTTTCTTTGTGCTGCGCCACCTCCCCTTAACCCTGGAAGCAAGTGGCAGGCCTGGGTCCGGGTACCCGCTCCGGGAGCTTCGGCAGCGGTGGTGAAAGGTGCGCCGGGCAGTGTTTTGCTGTTCTGGTGTCCGGCGCACACAAAACCAGCTGACGCACCTGTGGTCCGATATCGTGGACTGGGAGCAGGACCGACTGGACCTGCTAGGAGTGGAGGTCCCGGATCTTAGTGAGTAACTATTTAATTATTACTACTTTGTGTCTGTTCTTCTGCTCTGTGTTGTATATTGCGAATATCTTTTTTTTTCAACCGCTAGAATGCTGCTGCTTACATTACAGGTAAAGGACATTTAAAAGTCTTCTGTGATTGTTATGACACAGGTACTCTGCGCTACTAATCTTACTTGTTTGCAGCTTTGCGTTTGCGCTCGCTTAGCGTGAATATGTAAGAGTTTATTTTAGAGAACTTAAGTTAGGTAATGCTAGAGTGACTCTAGTCCTTCCTTTGTCCTGTCACTAAGAGACAGGGGTGGATTGATACATAGGTTTAGTTACTTATTAGTATGAGTTTGTAATTTTTTAGTGGTATGCGTGACGGCCTCTCTGTTACGTCACGTGCTGCTAGAACCTTTTGTAGTTTGTTCAGTGAGTGGTAATAGGCTTAGCATTAGCAGAACATCAGCATCAACCAACCAACAATTTGGTGTATGCAAAAATGTAGTCATGTGTTCTCCATTTATGCATTTTTGAGGCCTAAAAGAAGTGGAAATGCATGCTTAATGTACAATTGGCACACCTGGAATAGGTGTGCTAGGTCAGGTGGTACGTATTACTTAGGCTTAGTTAGTAGTTCAGAAAAGCTTTATTCGATTTTTAAAAACAAAATCATAAAACATACATTATAAAGTGCCATAAACATTGAAAGGATTATACAAATTTTAAGATTCACCAAGGTAAAAACAATTTTTGTTGTGCTGGGCTAATTATCTGCTCAGATAAAATAAAAAAACATAATGTTTCAATTTAAAACAGTCTAAAATAGAATTAATTATCATGGTTATTTCATTGACGCTCGAAACCTAAGAACAAGTTTTAAAAAGCTAGATACTGCATAGATTACAGGATCACTTTCTAGCTGTTGCAATCTAATAAATGCTAATTTACAAGTGTGAATACCCCACTCCTTTAAAATAGGTTTCAGGAAAGCCCTCCCTGGTATCCGATAGAATTTACAAAAGAACACACAGTGAATGTTTGATTGATTGGAGGTATCGTCACATGGACATATTAAGTTTTCCATTGTAACATTCGGGCATAGCAGCTTGGATTAGACGTAAGGTATTGTTGGAGCCCTTCACAAGTGGTGATTTGCTGATATCTGATGACTGTGGACTTGGTTTTTTCCAAGTCCCACCTCTTATTACTTAGGTGGTTCAAGACCATCTTTTTTATTGATTTTCTGGACACAAATTCCATACTCAGTGGACTTGTGTAAAATTCCAAGTGCCCGATCTCAATCATCATATTCTTCACGTAGGTTAACCATTTAATGTTACCTACTCCGTCAAGTTTAAGACAATCAGTGATTAAATCTCTGTTTACTGAAGTCTAAGGGGTAACCCAAACTTTGTGCCATAATAGTATGGGCGCGGTTTTTATCATATCTGAAATGTAAGGTAGACCCAATTCAATGTGTGCAGCGTAAGTAGGTGTTGATTTGGGTACGGCCAGTAGGTGGGGAATGTACTGATTCTCGCAATATTGAATCGATTGTGCGTTTTCCGTCCCCCATAGACCTGAACCATATACAGCTGTTGAAACGCATTTTGCATTGTAGATGTGAATCAGCTCTCTCACTAGTCTGCCCCCTATTTTTGCCTCAAAGTTGTTCAGAGCGCCATTGGTCCTAGAAAAGGCTAACTGTCTAGCGGTCACTGCGGAGTGCCAACTACCTTTCCTATCAAAATGTATGCCTAGGTAAGAGAATCTTTCTGTAGAATCGATTCTCCTGCCATCAAGGAAGATGGGGCAAGGTGTCCCCTTAGTCCCAGGGCCACATGACATGGTATATGTTTTTGAGATGTTGACTTTTAATCCTCTGTCTCTCATATAATTAGCAAATTTCAGGACAGCCCTCTGTAGGCCAACCCTGGTACGAAACATGATAGCGGCGTCATCAGCGTATAAGAGAATTGGCACTGATGTTCCCATTATGGTTGGATGATTGTGCTGTGACTCCCTGAGATGTTGACCGATGGAATTAATGTATAAGGTGAAGAGAAGGGGTGCTAAAATTCATCCCTGTCTCACACCCCTCTTAATAGGGAACTTTTCTGAGCACTCACCTTGTCTACCATAACGTACCCTGTCGCCTTCTCCCCTGTAGAGTTCTTTAATGAACAGGAGAATTTGACTATCCAAGCCCATGTCTCTTAGTGTTACCCATAATAACTCATGGTCAACACAATCAAAGGCGGTACTCAGGTCAACAAAGGTGACGAAAAGGTTTCCCTTCTTGGCCTGAGTATATTTTGATATTACTAAAGCGAGATTTAATCCCTGCTCTATTGTTCCTTTCCCCGTTCTGAATCCGTATTGTAAATTTGATATAATGTCATTCTCCTCTGCCCATGATTGTATCCTACTTAAAACTATCTGACCTGCTAACTTCATTAATGCGTCGAGCAGCGAAATTGGCCGGTAGCAAGTGGGATCATTTCTATTACCTTTTTTAAAAATTGGGACCACTATGGCTTCCGACCAGGGCGGTATGAGCCCCTGTTGGTTTACTGTATTTAAGACGTTTGTTAGCAATGGAGCCCATAATTCAGTTTCGTTTTTATGAACGTCTATTAAGACTCCATCGGGGCCGGGAGCTTTACCTGAGGGACTTTCACTGATGGCCTTTGTGACTTCTTCAAGTTAAAAATAATCTCTAACGGGAATACACTAGATGGAATGGTGTCAAGATAACTGTCCGACATCTCCGTCACAAAATTCACGTGGTCAGGGGGATTCACTTTGTCATAAAGATGCGTAAAGTGATTCACCCAGGATTCCCCGTCAACGGCTTGGTCTATGACGTCTGCCTCTCTATGATGTAAATACGGGGCGTTTACAGCTTTCCACAATGTGGTGTTAACCCTTCTTTTGGAAGCGTCGCACAAGGCAGACCAAGCCTCTTTCCTCAGTAGAATTTTCCTGATTTTAATGGCCGCTTGATAATACTTTCTGGCTTGCCGGATCTCCACTGGGGTTTTAGGTGATGCGTGCAGTGCCCTTTTCAAGATTATGTGTGCTTTAGTGCAGCTTTTGTCAAACCAGCCATGCGATTTATTTGAGACTGATCGGTAATCCCTAGTTAATACCTTCTTCATCTCAGTTTGAATTTTTATGAATGAGCTCACTACTTTTGATTGCTCCTCTTTATAAGATAGACAAATAAAGAGGTCTTCGTGGCAAACCAGTGCTAAATTTTTAAAGAAGCCCACTGGCTCCACCTTGTCCCATTTAATAGAATATCCGTTTCTGGTTGCTAATTTTAATTCCGGTTTATATAAAGATGTGTCATCTAAGATCTGTTTATGCCCTCTGATTTTAAGTTAAAAGAAACTGGATAGTGGTCACTAAAAGCGAACGCAAGGGTTTCCCATGAGGATACCAATCCCGCGTGGAGGGTTGATAGAAATGTAAAATCAATCGTTGAATTACATCCCCTCCCGTTGAAAGTCGTCTGGAACGGGATGGTTGGGGTGCCTAATTCATTTATAAAGGACAAATTAAAATAAAATATCATGTTATTCAGGATATTATGGAGTTTGGAATGATTGAAATGGGTGGGGGTGTCCTCCCTGTGTTCGGCAAGGCCGCACATGCCAGTCGAACCATGCGGACAAATAGTGCAGTTAAAATCACCCACCCAGATCAAAACCATCTCCCCTCGTCGCTGATCCTGTAGAGTAGTTAAGCTACTCTTTAGTTTATTAATTACATTTTCCATATTGTTTTTAGGCACGTTATTATAAAAAATGTACTACTTAGTTAGTATTCTGGAATCAGAATGGAACACTGGATTAGTGTTGATAAATAATAACTAGTCAATCCCCGAATCCCCCGATACTACTTGTACACCAGATGAGATAGGTCAATTGGTTTGCAATTGTTGTTAACAGAAATGTATTTTTGACTGTCATTTAAAAATATTTTATTTGTTTAACACCAATCATCAATGTTTCTCTCTTTCTTATATTTTTCATGATCAGCACCCAGGGGCAAGAAGAGTCTGAGTCGGCGCGAATACTTGAACACCAGGGACAGGAGGACCAGGATGAGGGCTCTTCTGCTGGCCCCAGTAAGTCTTCCTGTTTTTAATATTATTCATTCTTATTCCCTAACTTTTACTGCACCATATTTTTTCCGAACTATTGTTTCCGTTTCTTAATGCTATTGTTTACCAACAATTACCCTTCGATCTAGACGATTTGTTTCTAAATTCTTGTTATTCCTGCCTCTAACTGCCTCTGCTATGAAGACTCTCTGTACTACTACTATTAGTCTGTCTGTAGCTAAGCTTGCCCAGTTTGCCACTCTTTATTTAAAAGGTTTTGAATATAACTCAGATTCAACAAAACACAAAGTGTCAGAGGGTCAAAACTAACATAAACAAGAACGCCAGATGAACGACTACAGAGGACTCCAAAACCATGTAGTATATAAATTATAAAGTATAAAGACAGGGGTCACCCTACCACTGAACCCAACAGGTGATCATATAAGGATGCCCATCAGTCACCACACGGAACCGCCCTTCATCATTTGGGTTCCTTTTCAAAAGGAACCCAAATGATGAAGGGCGGTTCCGTGTGGTGACTGATGGGCATCCTTATATGATCACCTGTCGGGGTCCGGTTTGAGGGCGACGTAGGCATACTGAGGGTGCTAAGCGTCGAGGGCGGTGTGCCGAATACGCTTCCACCACCCTCCTGAGACCCATGGTGTTTATTCCCAACACCTACTAAGTGCAGAAACGATAAGTAGAAGCCTCCTAAACCAGGAGTAATTAGGAATATTTTATTCATTCCTAATTTTTTGCACTTTTTTCACCTATAAAAAATGTTTTCACTCTCACGCCCCTAGGTAAGGGTGGGCCTTAGCGTGCCCATACCGCCAGGGTTTTTACCACACACAGTCCTGATGAATTGCCGGGTAAATTAACACCGTTTCGATGGCAAGAAACATGTCGACTAACTTTTAGGAACCCCCCACTCAATTAAAGTGGACTGTTTCCTCACATATTTTAATTCCTAAGTCTTTAGTGATCATTTAATAAAGTCATTATCTCTGATACACTACTGACTTAATACTCCCAACACTCACTAGTCCTAATTGCACTCAACACGCCCTAAACTCACTATCCCGCTCTGCACTAATCCTGGCGTTGCAGCACACCAAAGAGACACTAGGTCTCTTTGGTGGAGCTCTTTGGTGGAGCCCAATGATGAAGCATGTCATCACCAGGTGGTGAGTGAGGGCTTTCTTCAACATCCCAGTGTGGTTGTGTTTGTGCTCCCCAGAACGGCTTAGCCTGTCCTATAGACACTCTTTTCTTGATTTTTGACTTTGTAAGACACAAACAGATAGATGCTGCACCCCTCACTGAGTGACCTGTCCTTCTAGTACTGTCAGTCTCTAATAGTCTATGCTTTCTTTAACTGGACTCAAAGGGGTGTGTGAATTGAATTAATGAAAACATGTCCATTATTAATTATGCCTCCCCCAAACTTCTCTTACCTTTGCTTGATGTTTAACTTAGGCACAGCGATGGCTGCATGGTGCTGATGGTTTCCTTTCCTAACATGCCATGGTTGTGGTGGTAGTAGTAGGAGTAGTAGACAGTCAGTCGCCTGAGAGAGACTCTTCGAAGAGTAGTAGAATGAAGTACAGTACAGAACTTACTGCGAAACAATAATATGCAAAAATAGTTTACAACAAAACATAATGGTGGTGGGGATAGCCTAGTACACAGAATTACAAACTATAGTTGTGTCGAGCCACTTGATTAGGCCTACAGTACACTGGGCACAAGCGTTACCGTTAGTGCTGTGTAGGAGGATGACAACAAATCCAATTGATGCCGGCAATTAATGCTGATGTATAGGTTCCTTTGGTAAAAAAAACACCTCACAAATATACTGCTCATGGGTGGGCAAGCAGAAGAAGATCCTCGCCCTGTCTTGAAATTGAAGTACTGTTGCTTTTGCCACATCCACCCCAGCAAAAGTGTGATAAATAATTGGTGTACATTTAATTTAGTCACACCTCAATAAGTCACAAGCCCGGGAAAAGAGGGTTAGGGTTTGTTGAATGGGTGGTAAGGGGGGTTTGGGGAAAGGTTTTACACTGAAAAACAGTACGCATGGACAAACAACAATCTTTGTAGACTACCATATCCATATTAATATGTTAAGGGAGAAAAAGGAAATGCATGCATGATAATGATTGATAAGGAGACCCGGATTACATACAGTTTGTGTTCAGTTGTTCCGGGCTTACTTTGACAGATTGCAAAGAAAATTTTAAAATATATGTAGTGATGAATTATGAACAGAGAGCAAACCTAATGGTGATAATAACAACAAGAATACACTGTTGTAAAGACTGTAGACAAAAAAATTAATCAAATTATTTAAAAGATGATGAAAGTTGATACTGTTACTGTGTATTTCTGGTCAAAAATGTGGATTTGCAACTCGGTATTCCTCTTGGCCCTCTCGTCCATCAATCTTGGGTGTTGCCACTGCCTGTCTGGCAGATGTAGATTCATTGGTGAGGTAAGTGTGCATTGTTTTCCTAAGTATAGCACAGGGTAAGGTCCGGCCTGTAATTGTAGATGGATTTTTTTAAAGAGTTGGACAAGGGCATATCCAGCAATATAGCATTTTACAATGTAAGTGACTAAATCAATGCACCGCAGTCATACCACTGCACACTGGACTCCACTGCTACACAGACATTTAGGCCTGCTGTGGTTGCTGTTGACTTGTTTACCTTTTATGTCACTCATGAAACATCCTGAATTATTCCATCAATCATCTCCGATACTTGTACTGAGTGACTGTGAAAATCGGCCTGCAGTAGAAGTACAATTGTGTTATTAAACTACAAGAGTGAAAATATTATTGACTTGAGTCACTCTTAGTGTGTAGAGTAGTACTAGTACACTTTGACTTCACTTCATGCACAACAAACAACAAAAACACAAACACCAATCACTCACAGTCGGTGTCCAATGCATGTCATTCATTTTTATTACCTGTTCCTTCTCATCTTAAGTTAAGGGGCGGTCTCTCTCGCCATCATCATCATGGTGCTGTTGGCCAACTCAGTGTGCAATGTACAAATTGAGTCTCCTTCCTATATTCAAAAGCAATGTATCGGGCTGCAGTAGAAGTACAAATTTCTTATTAAAAATAGTTGCAAGAAGGGAAAAATTGATGTGAGTTACTTTTAGTGTGTAGATTATTACATATAGTACACAATGAAAAAACTTCATGCACAACAAACAATAACAAAATCACTCAGTGTGTATCCAATGCATGGCATCATTCATTACCAGTTCCATCTCATCTTCAGGTAATGGGCAGTCTCTCTCAGATCAGAAAGGAGGATAGCTATAGTAGTCATCATCATGTTCCACTTCTTTTAAAGGGACTGGGAAAGATTTTATTTTTTCTTCTATTTTGCATCATCCAATCATCATCTGTCATGAGGGCAATGGATTTTTGGGAGATTCAGGAGGATGGAGGAGCAGGATTCGGATGAGTGTACTGTGAAATTCAGACAGTTGAAACTCGTATATTGATTTGTTGTGATTTAAAGTTTGTAACCAGAAAGACAGACACACAAATAAAGGAAAATAAGGGAGGAAGACAGTAAGTGCTAGCCTAATTATCAGGGAAGTATAGCTCGTCCTCAAACTCTGGGGGTTCAGCCAGAAGTAGGTAATCATCATCTAACACACTACTTCTGTCACCTGAGCCGCTGTCCTCATCTTCCTCCCTTGATTTATGTATCGTGTAATTTGGTGGTATAAAGTGCAGATTCATTTTGATCATTGTTAACCTCCCCACGTTTTTGGCCGAGAGACTCGTCCTTCTCACTGTTACAATGGAACCAGCAGCTTTGAAAACACGTTCAGAAGACACACTTTCGACAGGGCAAGCCAGATTGGTAATCGCCAGCCTGCTGAGAAATGGGCATTGGGCCCTTTTCCCATACAAATACCACAATGGGGTTTGATCAATGTACACCTCTGTTGGGTCATCCAGATAGGCCTGGACCATCCGCTCAATGTTCAGGGGTGCTAAACTTTTTTCGGTCTCTTTCCTCTTTGCATCAGCACTGGACTTACCAATGCCCAAATGTAAATACCAATCGTTTAACAATTTTACTGGCCCTAATGATCCAGTTATTGCTGTTGTTGATAGTGATGGTGGATGTTCTGAGCCAAACGCACTGCCCTCAGCCTCCGAAGTTGAACTTGATGTCGGATACCCTGCTGCAGTACTTGTTGTGGGTTGTGGCGAGCTTTTAATTAGCAGCTGTTACTTTTCCAACTTACTCGCTGACTCAGCAATCCAAGTTTGTAGCGGGCAACATCCATCTCTGATAAAGGAATTATTGTCTTAAGTGCCAATTATGCCTTTGTATCCAGAATTGTGGCACAAATGTAATGTTCTTGTGACAAAATCTTATTTTGCACCCTTGTATTGTCAGCTAAGCGACGGTCTAGGCTCTTCACCAACTCATATGCTTCTTTTTTTTCCTCTACACCTTTGTATGAGTCAGATACCACCTTCAGCTCATGCTCTAGAATTTGCAAAAATGGGACAGCTAGGCCCATAGTACAGTCCTCTTTGCTGACTTCACGTGTGAAGACCTCAAGAGGAAGAAGCATCTCAGTCAGGCATTTAACTAGGCACCATTGGTCCATCTGAAGGGTCATGCCTTTCCCAGTAGCATCCCCTCTTCGCATGACATACTTATTGAGTGGCCTGTACTCAAACAGATGGTCAGGCATGTAATAAGTTGACTTCCAACGTGTTGCCACCTCCTGGATGAGTGCTTTGACTGGCATTCTCTAGTCACTTTGAATGATCCTACACTGCTTCAGAGCTTTAAAGGAATGGCTGAAATTAGTGCATATTCTTCGGCAGGTGGTCAGTAAGTTGCTGTCTATGGCTTCTTTTTTCAGATTAACTATAATGTTAATGCAGAGCGCCAAACACGGAACCCTGAAATAGGAACCAAGCTCCATGGCCTTAAGTACATTACCGCCATCATCTGTGGAAACAAAACCAATATTAAGCCCTCTTGGGCGCAGCCATTCAAAAACCTTGCTGCAAAACTCTTCCAATATGTTTACAGCAGTATGAGATTTCTCCATGGCGAACATGGCTACAGTTGCATGTTTCCGAGTAGCTTTAAAAATCTCAGCTGTGTTAACAGCACCTACTTCAGATAGCGTATCTATAACCCCCACAAAAGAGACCCAGTGTGCAGCGAAGCACATGTAATCAGTGGCTTAGCAACTGGTCCACATGTCTGTTGTCAAGTGGATATTGTAAACAGCACTCTGCTGCAAAACTTGTCCAACCAATTCCAGCACATCATGATGTAGTGCCGGAATAGCAATTCTTGTGAAATAGGACCGTCAGGGAACCTTCCATTTAGGGCAGATGGATGACAAAAATTCAAGGAAACCCACCCCTTCCACAAATGAAAAAGGGAGAAGGTCTAGCGCTAACATTTTAGCCAGCTTCGCATTGTACAACCGTGCTTTTGGGTGGTTTAGTTGGTACTGCCCCTCCAACCTAAGCATGCTCTCAAAGGTAGGCTGGATTACTTTCCTTTGTGGTGCTGTTGTTTTCTTTAACCCACTTAGGCTCAATGACGCACTTTGTTTCATTGCAGTATTCGGTCACCTTGGTGTCTCAGCCTGACTCTGAGTATGGCTCTTACTGCGATGCCACTGAGACATTGCTGAGGATGTTGGCGGTACCAGTACACTACTGGGGACAGGGCTAGAAATGCCTCCCTCTTGTTCACCTACCACCGCGATAATATCGTACCCTGATTCTTCATGCCCAACATCAATGGGTTGAGTTTTACTTTGTTGTAAGCGAAGTAGGTGATCCTCCCACACAATAGTGTTGTGTATTTTGAGATGACTTGTTTGGCCTCCGGTATAATAGTTTGTACCAAGCTTACCCCACTGAACAGCATGTCGACAAATTGAGCATATAACAATGTTCTCCTCCTTACTGCTTACCGCAAGAAGTCCCAAACTGGGGAGGAGAAATTTCTGGTGCTGCTGGATGTGTCACTTTCAATACCAGATGAACTGGAGGGTGTGCTTGGAATATGAGTCTGTCCAGCTAAACTGTGACTTCTACCACTACCTACTGAGATGGGGGTTGAGCTGGATGTAGGTCCCTGCCGGGCTTTTGTAAGTATGGAAGCTGGAGAATGTGGTGGTGTAACCTGTGTTGGTGGTATCCATGCTACATCTCACTCAGCAGCCTTTTTGGATAGGGTAATAATGTTGGGCTCCATCCCCTTTGGGGCGGAAGTGATATTCGTGATGACTGACTCGTCATCATCATCCCCTTCTTGTACATCTACCTCCATAACTCTAAGTCTTTCTGAAACCTTCCTTTTCACTAGCCTTGTCTTGTGGCGTACATCACTCTCAGACTGATCTGGTGGCTTCCAAGTGGCATCACGATCATCAGAAGCGGGGCTTGAAGAAGAAGATGATGGAATAACCCTCCTTTTCCTTGCTGGGGTTCTGGAAGACAATGGATCTTCTGAAACAGTGTTTTGCGCCACTTTGTCTGCAGGAAGCTCGATTTCCAGAAAAGCCCCTACTTCAGGAGCAACAACTACTATTGTGGGCTGTTGTTGTAGCTGCTGCTGTTCTTGGGGCTGCTGCAGTTCTTGCGGCTGCTGCTGTTTTTGTGGCTGCTGCTGTTCTTGCGGCTGCTGCTGTTCTTGCGGCTTATCTTGCACTTATCTGCTGAGTTTACACCTGCATTGTTTGTGTACTACTTTGCGATAATGACATTTCAACATCGCTGCTCGTTAGTAGATTGGCTACCTCTGTGACACTCATGAGCTTGGGCCTAGCTTGGTGGGGTTGGCCCGCTGGTGTGGAGGAGCTGCTCCCAGCTTGGTTCCCGAACAACGCTGCTGCAGGCGTAATTTTTTTGGTCCCAAAAAACACAGTGGTTCGCACACCTGCTGTGGTTAGTGCCACTTCCTTTTTCTGTTCCTTCTTCTCACTGGCAACTTTCTTGGTACTGGAGAACCTGGTACCTTTCTTTGGGGCCATCTTCTTCAGATGTCAGGCAGGACCTAGGTGCACAAGTTGCAGAGATGTCTGTGGTCACACGTGGACGTGATGTGGTGTGCAACAGAACTTCTGTCTGGCAGTACAACGGGTGATGATGATGACACCTCCTCCTCTGTCTTTTTTGTGTACCTAAAAGAAAATAAGCCAGGAGAAGAACATCAGTGAAATGTTGCATTTGTTGTTGTAGTTCAATTACTACTAGTACAAACAAACAAATAAAATATATAGTCTAGCCATTTGTGAGACTTTATCAACAAGGGCTATGGTATCCTACTGTGTTCACACTACACTCTCAGGAAGGATAGGAAAAACAACCAAAATACAAATGTAATGGAAGTGGGTTGAACCCTATTTGGCATAAAATTATTTCACCATCACATCATTGAGGGAGCTGCTGCTGGCAAAGGGGATGGGTGGATAGAAGCAGTAAGCCAATAGGAAAACCATGCAGGCCTATATGGCAAAAGCAGCACACTAATAACTGCAAAAACAAAAGGCCACCAGCTACATGGACACTCACAAATCACAAGCAACAAGCAGGAGGCCTGAGAAACAGAATGAACTGACAAAAGGACTATAAAAGCCAGGCAAAGGATGCATGATAAACCGCATTTTTAATGCAATAAATACCCCCAAAACACATTTTCCAACTCAATCCAATGTCATCCATGTCCTAAATGATGTTTAAATTCAACAGACCACACAGAAACACTTGTTTAATGCACCTGTGGCTACCTGCTATGAGCCTACTGGATGAAAGCAGGCCTGTTGGCAGACAAGGCCACAAACACTTAAAGGCCTAGGCTTCAAATTGGCCACCAGCCACATGGCCAGACCTACCCAACTATAAGAAACAGAAGACGGACAATGCAGGCCAATTGCAAAAAGCACACTGCCTGCCTTCAAAATGGCCGCTGGCCTCATGGCCAGGCCCACAACAAGAAGTCTAGGCCACAAAGGAATAGCATGCAGGCCTATATGGCAAACGCAACACACTAATAACTGCCACCACAAAAGGCCACCAGCCACATGGACACACAAATCACAAGCAACAAGCAGGAGGCCTGGGAAACACAATTAACTGACAAAAGGCCTATAAAAGCCAGACAAAGGATGCATGTCAAACCACACTGCTTTGCCTTTTTAATGCAATAAAATGCAAAAAGGAAATACACAGGCCAAAACAAGGTCAGCAGGGTGCATGCACACCAACACACCAGACACACACAACCAAGGCATTTCTTTAAGACACTTAAAAACAGAAATACCCCCAAAAAACAAATTTTCCAACTCAATCCAATGCCATCCATGCACTAAATGATGCTTGAAATACATTCAAGACACACCAAAGGAACAGTTGCTTCATCATGCACCCACCCATGACTAGCTCTGGGCCTACTGACTACTACCCACAACAATTTAAAAAAAAAGAATGATAAGTACCAAAATTGTAGTTGCAGCAACTACAATGCCCCCAAACAGACACAACACCAACTTACTTGTAAAATATCAAATTCAAAAGTCCTCAAATCCAATGATAATGATGCAGCAGACACAAAGAGTGATACTTCCAGCTCAAAATCCAAAGGCAGAATGAACAGGAGATGGACAAAGCACTGGGGGAAGCCTGCTGGACAGGAATAGGAAGTTGGAGATTCTGTGGCACTTCCTCCTCTCCCCCATTTTAAAAAATGACTCCTTGCACAAAAGAGGACAGACAAATGTCAATCTGAGGAGTTTTTTTCATCCAAAACATCATTTACAGAAGGTTTTATGCTGCTAGAGATAATATTCTTCTCCAAAATGAAAATTTTACGTGTTCAAGTTCGCGAGCTTCACCACACTTCCGCCGATGGCACGTCCAAAATTACGTGTTCGCGCTCTCTGTCGCGTTGGATATTGAGATGTTCATGAGCTCACAATCTCGTTCGCATTGGAGAATGACGTGTTCGAGATCTCATACTCTCGCGGTGTCTGATGGCGAGATGAATGATGTGATCGCGGTCGCCAACTCTCGCGAGATAGCGCGACCTGCTACCAACATCTCATGGAGCACGTGAACGGATCAGAAAACTCATCGGCGATCGCGGGGATCCCGGTAAGTCAATCGCACGCACGGGAAAGTATTTTCAAAGCGCGATCATGAAAAAAATCTCAGCTATGCTGCGGATCGCAGAAATTGTGGCATTTTTGCTTTCCGCGGAACGCGAAAATGTCAAACTATCGCAATTTCCACGAGCAGGACGGAATTTGAAGCCCACCCCTAGTCTCAATCGCATTCTTGCATTTGTAGTTTTCCTGTTTCATGATAAAGAGGCAGCTATTGTAATTGTATTTATATATCGCTTGCTACCTATGTCAAGGCGTTTAAATGCTTTAAGCCAGGCAGCAGGCAGCTCTGGAATCCAAGGTTAGCGGTTAATCCAGTGCAGTGGCGGCTCCTCGAGGGAGTGCTGCTGGTCTGTAGGGTGGGCGGGGGAGGGGTAGGGTGGGGGTAGTATACTTCGGAATGCGGCCGAATTGAGTTGTATATATAAATGAAACAAATTACATTGCGCACTGCAATGCCAATTTTGCGTTGCAGTAAGCAGAACTGCAAAGACTACCAATAGAATGCCTAACTTCAACAACCTAACATTTTTTATCCTTATTCCCAAAAAGCAAGACTCATTAATGATCAAACCACAGAATCCTATTCTGTGCTTACTACTCAACTGTCGATCTACAAAGAAACATGCCGCAGACATAGCTGACCACATCTTAAACCAAGAAATCAACGAAACTATCCTAACAGAATCATGGCTATCTGATTCATCCTCCCCACGCCTTGATCTCTTAGTCCCCCCGAACTACAGCATTGTGATACTAGACAGGTAAAACAAAAAGGGTGGAGGCATTGCCTGTATACATAGAGCCGACATTGCCATTACGAAAATACAATCAGACCCCCTAGAGTCATGTGAATACCTTGGTTTGTCCTTAAGATCCTTAGACAATCAAACTTGCAAACTTCATGCATTCTACTAACTGTCAGGCAAAAACACCCGCTGATCGAAATCATCACGCATACTCCACTCCCCACTGTAATGATATTTTCCTAGGAGACTTCAATCTTCAGGGGAGGATCACATTGACAATTAGATCAATCTGCTCAAAGCTTTCCATGAAGATCAATCACTGGTTTAAGAATGCCTTCTACCAACCCATTTGAAAGGCTGTACCTTAGACTAGAACATCTCTAAAGAAAAAGCTGGCGATATAATCGAGATCATCCCTTGCGACTGGTCTGATCATCATATCATTACCTTCCAAATACCCCACATAAAAACAAAAACTTCCTCACAGCCTATAAAACTCAGAAGATGGATTTGTGACAAAAGAGGGCTCAATATGGAAAATCTTGCAACACACTGTGAGAAAGAGCTTCAACCTCCTAATAACCTAGTGGACGTCATTGACCTCACGGAATGCTACAACAATATGATGGTTAGCATAATAGAGGGCTAGGCCCCTTTAAAACTCAAAAGGGCCCCGAACAAAGACAAAAACCCCTGGTTTAATGGATCCCTCAACGAAGAAAGACAATCACTCAGACTCACAGAGCGGAAATGAAGACAACAGCCCATCTCACCCCATTTAATCCAACTAAAACAGGCAGGAAACGCCTACAATAAAAGCATTCTTAAATCAAAAAAGGCTTCTTTAGGAAAGAACTGGATAATGCAAAAAACAGACAAAGGAAACTGCTCGAACTGCTAAAAGATCAATCCAACAAAATGGCCAAATTTTCACCAACAGCTACAAAATCAAACATAAACATGCAAAGAATTCTCCTCCTTCTTTACAGTCAAAGCCAAATCCATAGAGATGGAGCTCAAAAAGGCAGCGTAGAGCCCTTTGTTCAAAAAGAGGACCCCAGCAAAGCTTCATTATCAACCACCTCCGGAAATGCCTAAAAACAATGCTTTTTGGTCAGAATTCAAACCTTATTTTGACATAGATATTGCAATGATTTTCTCGACCATAAAAACAAACAATCACTTCAACGATCCTCTACCTGCTAATTGTTGGTCTACAATAAACTATCTATTCATTCCCTCATGGACAAAGATTATTAATGCCTCGCTATCACAAGGTTCACTACTGAAATTCCTAAAAACAGGGCAAGTCACTCCTATCTTAAAAAAAAAACCAGAGAATCCCTCAGACCTTAACAATTTTGGACCGGTAACAAACATGCCATTGCTAGCCAAAGTCTTGGAAAAATCTGTACAACAATAACTGAGCCAGCACATCTCTGAATTCAAACTGCTGAATGACTTCCAATCAGGATTTAGACCAAATCAAAGTTCTGAAACAGCAATTCTACACATCGTGGACGACGCTCTACTCGTCCTTGACCGCAACAAAACCTTTCTCCTAATCCTGTACAACCTCTCATCGGCACTCAACAGTATAAACCATGTCAAAATACTAGAATGCCTGAAAGAAAGGATGGGCTTAGAGGGTACAGTCTTAAAGTGGTTTAGCTCGTTCTTGGAGAACACATCGCAAAAATTCATAGTGAATCAAACTCTATCGGCATCATCCAGAAATCTTATAGGAGTACCACAGGGCTCAACACTATTCCCTGCTCCATTCAATCTTTCTGTTGAGCCACTTACAGAAATTTTGTGACATGCAAACATCTCCTTTCACTGGTACGCAGCTTTACATCAAGATCACATTGATAGAGGAAATCAGTGTCATGAACCAGACCAGGCTCTACAGAAAACCGTCCATTGGCTAACTAGTAATCACCTCAAGCTTAACTCGCATAAAAATCAATTCCTTTTGATTTCCCTCCAGAAAAACACTACGAATATCTTGGAGTGGACCAAACAGATCATGGCACTAAACTGTACCCCGAGGGTTGTAGACTCAACGGGTTGTAGGCTCAATGTTAACACACATCAACACAATGGCAAAAAACGCCTTCTTTCACTTCAACTACCTCAGAAAACTGAAACTCTTTATGAATAACTCAGACCTGAAAAGGGAAGTTCAGGCATTAGTCATATCAAGGATCGAGTACGGCTGCACTATGCTAGCTAGTCTACCCAAGATTTCAACAGCACCACTAAAAGCATATCTCAACGCGGCCACAATACTTATACCTGGCTCCGGAAAATTTGACCACATCACCCCTCACCTGAAAGCGCTCAGCTGACTGCCTTACAAAGCAAGAATACAATTAAAAATGGCTTGTATCAAGCACAAAGTAATACACTACAAAACACCTATGTACTTAGCAAAGAAAATCACACTTTCAGGAGGATGCAGAGTTTCCTTGAGCCATGGAGTACTATTACAGAAACGGGCCCTTCAAAAGAAGAAAAACGTATGACCGAGCTTTCTCTGGTGCAGCACCAGGAATTTGGAACGCTCTCTCCCTGAATATTAGAAGGATCTCGTCCATTGCTGCTATCAACAAGCATTGGAAATGCAATAGGTCTTGCATTATTAAAGTTTGAGCAGTTGGCATTGAAAATGGCAATGGTGTTAGTGCTTGTTACGGAATGACAATTATACTGAAATGCAATCACATGTAATGCGTAGGTGTATTAAAAAGTTAAATGATAGATAATGTTGTTGCAAAAGTAGTTAATAAATATTGATGTATGTATTTTGCATCTTTTTTTGAAAATCTTAGTTATGCAATGGGTATGTACGTAAAATATGTATTTGTGACTTTGATTTACAGTTTGCGAAAAAGAAAACACATTTTGCAAGTAAAAGATGTTTGTGTGTGGCGTGCAGCAGTGTGTGGCATGCAGCAGTGTGTGGCGTGCAGCAGTGTGAGACGTGCAGCAGTGTGAGACGTGCGGCAGTGTGAGGCGTGCGGCAGTGTGTGGCATGTAGCAGTGTGTGGCGTGCAGCAGTGTGCAGCAGTGTACGGCGTGCAGCAGTGTGCAGCGTGCAGCAGTGTGATACGTGCAGCAATGTGTGGCCTGCAGCTTGTAGCAGTGTGAGGCGTACAGCAGTGTGTGGCGTGCAGCAGTGTGTGGCGTGCAGCAGTGTGTGGCGTGCAGCAGTGTGTGGCGTGCAGCAGTGTGAGGCGTGCAGCAGTATGTGGCTTGCAGCAGTGTGCAGCTTGCAGCAGTGTGATGCATGCAGCATTGTGAGGCATGCAGCAGTGTGGCGTGCAGCAGTGTGGCGTGCACCAGTGTGGCGTGCAGCAGTGTGAGGCGTACAGCAATGTGAGGCGTACAGCAATGTGAGGCGTGCAGCAGTGTGCGGCGTGTAGCAGCGTGCAGCAGTGTGCAGCGTACGGCAGTGTGAGGCGCACAGCAGTGTGAGGCACGCAGCATTGTGAGGCACGCAGCAGTGTGAGGCGCGCAGCAGTGTGCGGCGTGCAGCATTGTGAGGCATGCAGCAGTGTGAGGCGTGCAGCAGTGGGAGGCGTGCAGCAGTGTGTGGCGTGCAGCAGTGTGTGGCGTGCAGCAGTGTGTGGCGTGCAGCAGTGTGTGGCATGCAGCAGTGTATAGCAGTGTGAGGCGTGCAGCAGTGTGAGGCATGCAGCAGTGTGCAGCTGCAGCAGTGTGAGTAATGCAGCAGTGTGTAGCGTGCAGCACTGTGATTCGTGCAGCACTTTGATTTATGCAGCAGTGTGAGGCGTGCAGCAGTGTGAGGCGTGCAGCAGTGTGAGGCGTGCAGCAGTGTGAGTAATGCAGCAGTGTGTGGCCTGCAGCAGTGTGAGGCGTGCAGCAGTGTCTGGCCTAAGAGGATGTGGAGTAACGGTTAGAGCAGCCGACTTTAAAGCTAGGGAACCAGGTTCGAGCCTGTGATTTTCTGCAAATCTGCCCGTGCCTTAAAAAAATACTGTGTCCCTCTGCAATGCAACTGGTTCTCATGCAAAGCACTCCAATACCTTGGAGTCGAGTTCGCGCAATACAAAACTGCCCAAAAAACTCTGCATCATCTCAAACTACGTATTTGCCGAGAACACGTGACAAAGTGGTACTGGTACCCCACAAAGAATCACGGTGGACAATTTTGTAGCCACGGGGAAAAGAGTGGAGTCAAGCGCCCTCTGCGCATGTCTGCTATCACTTCACCATAACCGATAAAGAACAGATCGTGTTTTGGAACAGAGCTGAATTCCTTTAAGAAACATGGTCATGTGGTATTTGTTTGAAGTCTGGCCAGGATAACAGGATGTGGCTTAACGGTCAGATCAGCCGAGTTTAAAGCTGGGGAACCAGGTTCGAGCCTGTGATTCACTTCAAATCTCTCCATGCCTTAAAAAAACTAGTCTCTACATGAGAACCATTTATAACTAGGGGGAAAGGACAGGAATGCAACACACTGCTTAAATACAGTGCTTCCTTCCCTTTCACTTGGGCCATAGGGCCGAGCAGCGTCACAGCAGCGCTGTGCCAAAACCCCATAGATAAGCACCTCTATATGTAAAGCAGACACAGTCACTGTGAGATGCGCTGCACGGGCTGCGCCTAGAATGGCAAACGCTGCAATATTTGTGAGTACACTAACCCGACTCTTGCCATGCACTGCATTTACCACAATGCACCTGAGGGGAAATGTGTGCCGGTTTGCCAGGCAGGGAGTTCCCCGCCCCCATCTTTAAATTAAAGCAGTTTGTGTATATCAAGGTTAAAGCCAGATTTATGGTTTCAAACTTGCGTGATATTCAGGTGCGCTCCGCCCTCCTGCTGTGACCCCAGCAGTAAAATAATCAAACACAGCAGCATACATGCCAACGTTTTAGGATAGGGACATGGGAGATTCAAAGTAAAAAATCGGGAGAATAAAAATTCCCCATTCGCGTCTATTGTAGAAAATGCAATTTAAGGCGGGAGACAGCGGGAGACAGCTGAAATAGAGCAATTTTTGGCTTGAAAAATCGGTAGTCCCGTAGCAGCTAATGACAGGACGAAATTTACTAATGGTGAGATAACAGATGAGCACACAGCATGCTCTCGGTCATCTCTGGCATCGGGCGCTGTGAGGTCACAGCTTAGCGTGGTAGTGATGTCACTAGCTAACTACAGGGGAGCCGAGACCACAACCAGACTGCACCCCTGAGCCTAGTGTGCATGGGCTTTAGACAGGTGCTCCATAAACGTGGCTGGGGCCCGTCAACCGGTGTTACTTTTAAAGCCTAGGATCGTTGCATTCTGGGCCTGGTAGGTTCACTTGCACGTTGATAGTGCGAGATGAAGAATCCCACCCTATAAAGTGTGAGCCACGCCCAGAGACTGTTCTTTGCGAGAGAAAAAATCGAATTACTATTTAAACAAGGAGAAAAAGAAAAGAGCTTTCAAATGCCGAAGACTCAAACAAGCAAGCTCTGTGTACTCAGTGTGGGAGTTGGGAGATTCAGTGAACTGTGAGCGTCAAACGCATGCACCTACGAAAAACCATAGAAACCCACCCAACTAAGAACTTCCACATCAGTGCACTTTATTTGCAGAGTTTTATAGAGCGCTGTTTAGACCCCGGGGTATCAGAGCGCTTTACAAGAAGTTAAAGTTACAAACAGAGTTGCATAATAACATCAGTTACTAGAACATAGAATAACACACAAACAAGTTCATGGAGCATAGAAGGTAGTGGGTGAGCATCAGGGGGCTAGAAAGTAGATTAGGTATGGCACACCAGCAGCAATGGAAGATAGGATTAGAGGGGACACCAAAGAAGTAAGAGTTCAAGAGTCAACAAACCGGTTGGGGGTCAAGTAATAAACATCCAGTGCTGTACACACTCTTTGTGTCCGATCAAGGTGTAAAACATTGGAGAAGAGTAACACTAGAGTGGGGGTAAGGGAATAGGGCAGAAACAATCGTAAATGTAAATGAAATTCACGATTCCGCAGAACGGCACCAAAAATAATGGAGGCATCCGGGGCCAGTTCAACGCATCCGGGGCCGGTTCAACACCGGGCCGGAAACAGAGGCAATCCCCACCCAGAGCAAACAAGGATGCTACTGAATTGCTGGAGAATGAAGGGGTGGCTAAATTGGAGTCAGGGGGCCTAGAAGCGCTATACCTCCCATCATATAGGTCAACATGTTGCTGCGAATGGTGATAAATAGCACGTTCTAGTCTGCTCTACCTGCATGTATGGTTCATCCCATTGAATTTTTCATGAATATATGTTTTATTTTTTTTAAAAACGATTAAACCAAGACCAGGGTGCAATGTGTTAAATGTGCATAACGGCACAATCACATTAAAGAGGCCATGTGACTTTTAGAGACACGTTTCCCTGTGTAACAGTCCTTGCAATGTGCAATCTGAGACTGAAAACTATTTTTCCCATGTCAATTCTGCTGTACCGTTGTAAAAAAATGGACTTTGACACTGTAGTCATAAATGTGTGAAGGTAGTGCGTTTTAAGTTCCGCTGTTTCAAAAAATGTGTATTATGGAACCAAATGTATTTCACTGCAACAACAGACAACGGGTCGATCTATCGACAGACAATAGTATGTAATTGACGTGGGTAAACGTGGCTGGTCGTCGCCTTTTTTACATGCATCTCCATGTAGAATTAAGAAAATGATATCACCTGGGAGGCACACCACTCTCCAACCGAGGATTACATACGTTCAGACCACCTGGTAGAAGGCTCTATATAAAAGCAGCAAATCACCAAACCTTCCTCAAAGCACAGGGGCAGCATTTCAGGCTCTTGCTGGGCAACATAAACAGCACGAGCTGTTCGCCCATCCCCCTTCAAGCAGGACTAGCGACCAGAGCCTCCCTCGAGGCGCTTTACTTTACACTCACAGCTCAAGAACACGATTGAATGTATTCAGATAAGATACTCGGGTGGGGATAGGCAGATGCATCACACCTCACACCACCGGGCAGGGCGCCTGTCATCGTGACTCATAATCACAAAATAAAAAAAGACGGAGGGCATTGCTGTGGGGAGGGGGGAGGAGAAATGCGACACGGTGGGCAGGGGAGGGGGCGGAGCGGGGAGAGCGGCGATGAGGGTGTGAAGCAGCAGGGGCCTTTGAAGTGAAGCTAAGCTGTGGGAGGAGTGCGGCTGAGGGAACAGATGGCGATTTGATGATGTGCACGCGCATTTTAGGTCAATGCGCTTGCGCATTGACCTAAAAGCGCACAGGCACAGCACCAAATCGCCAGTTAGTTAAAGTCTGTTTAAAGCCCTTTAGTCTCGCTCCGCTCAATGTGCATGCGCATTGATAGGTCACGAGACCTAAAAAGGAAGCCAAATCCTTTTTTATGAGCAAAATCCTTCCATAATTTTAGCAGACAACATTATCAGATGACCTCCGAGTTCACATACAAGCTGCCAGAGTTCGACCCCTACCCTTCATGTTCGACTTGTGTATTTGAGTGTTAAAGCATATATGCTTCTCTCACAAATCAATGTATAATTATTTAGAACCTTGTAGCATGACTGTTTCTAGCGATTTGCTGTACGCTGATTATGTTTACTAAATTTCCATGTACATCATGTTGTCCTAAATTGAAAGATAATGTAAATGTAAAGCACTCTGATACCCTATTTTGGGGCATGTTCGCGCTATATAAAAAAAAAAATGTGGTCTGATAGTGCATAAGATGGAGTGCAAGGAAAGCTTCCCCATACAGTGTAAGTGAATTGCCTGCATTCAAGTAGCTGGTGGGTGGAGATCCAGAAACTGTGATGACGTGAATAGTCTCAGGTCTTCTTTAGAAATCAAATGAAGACTATGTTAGCAAGGGGCTGCCGGTTTGACTTCCTGCTATCAGCGTCAGCTCGTCGATCACGTGTGGACATCGCTCCACTACGCCAGTAAGTTTTACTCCACTGCTGCCGGACTGCCCAGAGCGCTAACTCCTCTTGGCTTCCCTAATTGCCATGCATTATATCTCCCCGCAGCGGATCCCAATAATTCTAGGACCGCTGGCTCCATTGCACGGAGTACTTACCTACAGTCACCCTGGTATGTACTTTTCTCTTCTGCTTTGACCTTAATGCTCACCCAAACGCACCACCCCTGACTCCCAGATTTTTTCTCTCAGCTCAACCATGCCCCTCGAGGATGGTGGTCTCGACATCGATGCGCTGAGCCTCAGGAGTCCTGTCCTAATCCCGACGGCTAACCAATTCCACTATGGTAACCGCCCGAACCCTCACTCCCTCACGGCTCGCTTATAACTGCCTCGCTGCACTCGACTATATGACCTCTTACACGTGAAGGTCTCTCCCACAGAATAAACTAAGTGTACTAAAGAGGTTGGGCACCACACCAACTGTTTGAACCTGGAACGTAAAGTGTCCCATTACGGACCCACTGACTCACAGCATCGAGGTAAATGGTTAATTCCTCGTGTTGTCACGACCCGTACCTGCCTCTGCTAATAAAACCACTACTTATCACTCATCACATCCACAAAGTTTTGACGTATACTAGCCACTTTCTTGCGGAAACTTTCTTCCCGGCACGCCGCTCAACTCAGTCACCGAATATCGTTCACTGCGATTCTGATGAAAATGATAAGTTTGTCTGTGTCTCTCCAGCCACACCGCTCAACCTAGTGTCCGGCTGATGCTCACTGTGATTCCGAGGAAAATGTTAAACAATTGTGTACAAGTGTGTATTGTGCGCACACTGATGTCTCTCTCTCTCTCCTCAAAAACCTGAAAAGAACCCTTCTCTAAAATTTGAAAACCTTTACTTTTCCCTGTTCCTCCCTCATACAGGCACATCATTGTTTTTACCAGGCATAGTAATTTTGTACAGTCCTGATGATGATCCCATTGTACCTTTGAGCGCGGGATCGAAACGTCGACCTTTTGTAGTAGTCATACAGTGAAACCAATGTGTACCGATTTCTGTATGTACTACTCTGGCAAAACACTTATAACACTTATTTAAAAAGTGTCCAGCTTGCTCTTTTCCCTCTTGCCTGCAATATCTCCTTCCTTCATAACTATTCCCTATTCTTTACTCTTTTCTCTGTTCCGAGGTAAAGCACAGGATTGTGCCCTCTATTTCTGAAATGTTGCTCATGCACTAAGATTTTACTAAATTCACTTATCGTTTTGAAACTAAACTCCTTGTCCGGCTGGACTTGGATAAATATATAGCAGCCTATCACGGCTTGTCTTGTTATTATTATTGTATATCTTTGAAACTGCTTTGGACCGATGTCTTTTATAAATTGACTGAAACCCTTGGTCCACGGCCACCTTTAGGGTCCCCCTTGTTTTCTTTAGAAAAAAGAGGTTTGACTTCCTGGAGGACTGCCCTTCAGTAGATCAGAGGTGAGAGGTGTGGCTCAGGGGTTAGAGGCGGCAGACCCGGAAGCTGAGATCGGCCCTGGACCAGGGTTCAATTCCCCGCCTCAACGGGGCTTGGGCTCAATAATTCCACGGACTCGATAATTCTCGCTCCGGTGCCTACTCGACTCACGGGTTCACACTCTGCGACTCTGGGCAATAGCTTGCTTAATCTCCACAACGGCCCCTCGCGGCGGGATGCCTGGCTTTCACCTTGTGGATACCCTGCTGGGGTTATCTCACAGGGGAATACCAGGACGGGTTCCCTAAGCAAGCGCTTAGATGCCTGCGATGTGGGCGGTTTGCGCTATATATTTACATTACATTACAGGTGGGGTTGCAGATTCAGTTGTGCAAGGTGAATGGGGCACTTTGGGTGAGGTTCAGCCTTTTATCTTCTTTGATCACATTTACAGTTGTGCTGATAACAGATAAATGCAATAAACCCACACCTCTTTATGCCATTATTTTGGGTGCCAGAGAGTGTGCTGCTGTGGAACATCAGTATACAAAGACTGTCTGGAGAACAGCCTTGAATATGATAAAACACAACAATTCCCATCTCAAGGAAGCATACGAAACACCAGCACATGAGGGCATTAAGCCTCACTAGAAAACAGCACAACAAAATACCACAGAGCAAACCAGTTGTCACCTGAGAAATGAAGAGGGAGAGCAGAGATGTGAAAAAGAAGGAAAGAAGAAGAAAGGGTGGCAGATGGACCAGGGGCAATGAACCAAGCAAAGGAAGCAGGGAGATCAACAGAAGGATTGTTAGACAAGGCATCATTGACCTGGTTTCCCCCAAACTTTCTGCTTTCAGACCACCTGTATTTTGCTGATTTTGTTTTTGCTGCTCTTAGGACTCTGCACACTTTACCACTGCTGACTAGTGCTAAAGTGCTTGTGCTCTCTCTTTAAAACATGTAGGAATTGGCTTATACCCAAATTACATAATTAATTTACTTATAAATCCCTAGTAAATTGGAACTACATGTGCTCTGGGCCTGTACATCAAATGCTGCAGGCGGAGCTGCAACACTGATTGTGCCACCCACTTAAGTAGCCCTTGAAACATGTCTCAGGCCTGCCATTGCAGAGCCTGTTTGTGCAGTTTAAACTGCTATTTCGACATGGGAAAGTTAACCTTTTGCCAGGCCCAATCCTTCCTTTTTAATACATATAAGTCACCACTAGGGTAGGCCCTGGCTTTCCAGAGGGTAGGTTGCGATGTATTTAAAACATAGGCTATGTACATTTAAAAGTTTTACTTGTCCAGGCAGTGAAAAACTCTCAAATTTGTTTTTCACAACCGCAAGGCCTATCTCTCCCACAGGATAACATTGGAGTTGCTGTATTACATTTATAAGTGTAATTTACAAATGGGAAGAGGTAACCAGTTCATGTTTGATGTCTCTGGAATCACTTTCTAAAATACTAACATTGTAAAGTCGAATTTTAATTTGCAATGCCTAAAACGCCTCTTTTGGAAAGCTTATCAAAGACAAAAGGGGGGTACCTGACTCCCTTAGTATTTTTAGCTTTAATCTCTTTATAGCATCTAACAAACAAAAACTTTTTATGTTTGATTTAGGTTATTTAATAAGCCATTTTGTTTAAGATTTTTCGTATATTTTTTGGCAACATTTTTCAAAAGTAAGAAAAGAAATAACACATGAAACAATTCACAAAATTACATTCATTGACAAGACATTGAAAAAGGGCAATAATTCATAAAAGGAATATTGTTTTTTTACACCATATTCATTAAACACACACAAAGCCTTTTGACTTTCAATTAGGCAAAAATCACAGGGAACTTCTTTCTGCATAAAGTCGGGGGATTCATTTTTCAGTCCTATTCCCTCAACCACAAAAAGTATAGTTTGGCAGTTCCTCAGTGTTTTAGTAGGATGCCAACACGTTTCAAAGCACAGGCATCAAGTACTGTGCCTATCATGGGGGGCGTGGCTTGGCGCCCAATGGCGACGGATGTGGAAGGGTAGAGCTCCGACCTGAGCTCCCCTTCCCTGGGCCGTTTCTCTGTTTCCTGCATCCTGATCGAGCCGCAGTTGCGACCGGACCCGGAGATAACTCCCACCCACACATCAGCCAAATCTGAGGCTGTTTGCATGTCTGGACCCACACCGGCGGTGACGGAGTAACTGTAGCCGCGCTGGGCGAGCCCGACACGGCGCGCCCATCTACGGTAGATCGGGGCTTCAGCAGGAGCAATAGGCCCAGCGACGCGGCCTACCCAACGCCATATAGAGACGCCTGCCGAGCACGGGAGAGAACTGGGCGACCCCTTCGCCCCTACATTGTAACCACTGCAACAACACCCCTGCACGGACTCGCGACCACCTGCGGAGCTGCCGGAGAGGTGAGGCGCCTACGTACAACGGACGCCGGTGGCGCGGCGCCACGCTTTGGCGGGCCTACGCCTGTGGCGACATCGGACGGGCCGCGCTGTGGCCTCGCCTCGGCGGAGTCACCGGAGGGCAGTGCACCGACCCTCGAACACCCGCAAGATCCACACCGAGGAGAGGGACCCTGATTACCCCTGAGCTGCACAACCACGTGGCCGACCCCAAAGGCAGAGGGAGGCTGGGAGAGGCTACAAGCGGAAAACCAACATCGCTGGATGTTACCCAGGAGGACAGACCCTGGGGGGTAAGGAGCCTGGGCTCGCGAGGGACGGGCTGCTGGGAGACGACCACCGGTGGCTGGAGCTTCCCTTGCCATTTTCCGACGCGGCAACACTGACTGTTGGGACTCCCCCCGCATCCCCCACTCGCTGGCAGCGACCACGGACCACGAGGGAGGACAGGACGACACGATTGCCCCCTCGGTGGTTGGGAGAGATGCACCTTCACCTGAAGACATGCTCCTATGAGAAAACGCGGTAAGCTGCACAGGGGGAACTGTGCCACATGCCGCTGCGCTAACCAGCTACGCTGCTGCACCTGGTGTGCGCCCCTCCCACCTACCTTGCCAACTTGTGCTTATCTAAGCGGACACCATCACTAGCCATGATGCCTGCGGGACGGGACTGAGCAGACGCCCCACCGACGTTCCTGGTGGAACTGAGACAAGCACTACCCAACGCCTGAGGGCTGAAACCTTGGTGGCCAGCCTTCACCCACGCCGCCGTTGCGATCTACCCTCAGGCACAGCTCAGCCTATCTCCTGGGAGCCGACACCTTGATGCCTCGCCTGCACCTACATAGCTGCTGCAACCTACTCTCTAGAACTGCCCGCATTGAGCATAGAGGACGCTTCCACACATCACTTTGCTCATGTCTGGGGGAGTGAACACGCGTACTGGAACAGGTGGCACATCATTGAGGGGGAAACAAGTCAAATCGCCACCCAAGATGGATTCTGACCACGTGACGTCAAAACTGGACAATGTGCTGGCTGGAATGGAACGCCTGGAGGAATCCCTCCAACAGACTCATACCTCCCTAGAAACAAAGATAGGCAGTGTGGCGATAGACCTAACCCATCTCAGGGCCGACCACAAGAAACTGCAGGACCGCACCACAACATTGGAGGGGGCAGTGGCTGATCTGGAGCCTCGGGTGAGTCAAACGGACAAGCATGTACGTGACCTCAACAGGGTAGAATTCCTGGAAGAACGAGCGGAGGATGCGGAAGGACGGGCACGACGAAACAACATTAGACTGGTTGGCATACCGGAGAAATGAGAAGGGACCGACCCCACTGGACATGTGGAGGACTGGCTGGGAGGCCTCCTACCGGAGGGCGCGCTATCGCCATATTTCGTGGTGGAACGCGCGCACTGCGTGCCTACGAGACTCCTCCCCCCGGGCTCTAACCCCAGGCCGCTGATTCTTCGCATCCTCAACTACAGGGATCGCGACACTATCCTGCGCGAATCCAGGAAACTTGGCGACATCCGGATTGACAACGCCACAGTGATGTTTTTCCCCGACGACGCTGTCCAGGTGCAGAGACAGAGACATTCCTTTCTGGCGGCGAAGCGAAGGATATGGCAGGTGGGGCTCAAATACTCACTTCTTTTTCCGGCTCGATTGCGAGTGGTGGCCCAAGACAAGATGCACTTCTTCACCAACCCTGAGGAGGTTGAAGCCTGGCTGAATGGCGGGGTGGAGGAGGCACCCCGGAAAGCAAAGGGTACTGTCACGATGTCGCGCTCAAGAGGACCGAGACGATGTCACTGACACAAATCGCCCATGCCACACCACTCACAGGAGATGACAACATGCTCCCCAACGGCGGACCTGATCTTGCAGGAGCAACAGGACGCACTACCCAAAGTCACAGAAATCAGCGGTTCTCCGGCGCCTTCCTCTGCACAGAATGCTAGCCCACGCATGTTCCCTAGCGACAACGAAGCCTTCTACGGACTCTCAACAATCCGCCGACCTTCCCGACGTCACGCCACAGATGGCAGACCTACTCATCTGAGGAGGGCCCCCAAGACTTCCCGCCCGACACACAGCGGCAGCTGCCTTGCCGGCACTATTCTGATCCGCCTTGGAGTGCATGAGGCTCGACACTGACGGGCGAGGGTGAGGCCCACTTGCTCTACAGACAATGGCGACGTCAAGACACAGTGAGTAACCTCTTACAAACACTACGCACACCTGTCAAGAGACATTGAAGTGGTTGCAGACACTGTGGCGGCACATAGCCGGACTCTGCCGGATGCATGTGCCCCTGCACGAACTCTCCTACTAACTTTCGCAACAGACAGACATTTTCCCTTTGCATCGGGTGGACTGATACCCGGCAATGCCTGCCAGCTGTGGCATTCTTTCCACGGCCCGGGGTGGGAAGTAACCCCCTTTTGAGAACAATACTGTTGTATCGCTATTGGTACCAACTGCTTTACACCCCCTAGAATTGTATAGCTTATTCAACTCACTTGAGTGTTTGGACGGCGACATGTTAGACGACCAACCATTTGGCATTTATTATTGTTTTACTCTTCCTTGGAACTTTGTGTTCTTTCTTCCTTCATTCCCCAGCGTCTGTATGAGTCATCTCCTATCACAATTGCAGCTCTGTCCTGGGGTGGGGCGGGGGGAGGTCTGGGGGGGCGCGTACGGGGAGCTGAAAGCAAAAACTGGAGCTGAGACTCACCTAGACAACGACCATGACTGAGATTCAGATGTGTACCTGGAACGTCAGGGGCATGCATACACCGTCATGACGGTATCAGATATATTCATACTTAAAACGCCACAAGATACACATTGCGCTTTTGCAAGAAACACACCTAAATAAAGCGGAAGTGTGCATTACATCGCAGATGGTGTGGGCAGTTATATGCAACAGAGTACTCTTCCTTTGCCCGCGGAACCCTCCTGTGGATCCGTCCTGGGACTCCCTGGGCGGCCTCTAACATTCATATAGACCCTGATGGTAGATATGTGGTGGTCCAGGGCAGATTGGATGGACAGATGGTGGTGCTAGCCTCCCTATATTCTCCAAACACAGATCAGGGCAGCTTCTTCGCCCAACTGTCAGCGACACTAGCAACGTGGCACGGTGTTCCATGGATTCTGGGGGGAGACTACAACTGCATTTTTGACGCAACACTGGACCGCTCCTCCCCACCACACGCTGGCACGCCGGCACACGACGCGATGAAAGCGTTGGTAAGCTGGGCCACACAATGGGATTTACATGACTCATGGCGGACACATAACCCCAACAAGCGTATTTATTCCTATTACTCTGGAGCACACGATCTACATGTGCGCTTAGACAGATACATGGTATCAGCTGACCTCCTTCCCCTTGTCACTGACGCATGATACATGGGCTGCACACACTCGGATCATAACCCACACATCCTCGCCATAGCTTGGGAGCGCCCGCACCCACCTATCCCTACATGGCAGCTGCAGCCGGCCCTCTTGCTAGATGCGGCCTTCCGAGATTCCCTTATGGCGCAAACAGCGCAATATTTTGAACATAACTCAGACACGGCATCCTCTCCCCAGGTCGAATGGGACGCCTTTAAAGTTGTGATTAGGGGGCACTGCTTGGGCACACGGAGACACATGCAGAGGCAGCTAGAGCGGGACTTAACTCGGCTGGAAGCCGACCTACTCCAGCGGGAACAGGACGCGATCGGCGGTGCTAGTGACCCGCTGGCGGAGGCGCAAACAGAGCACACACGCCTCTTAGACTGCCTACGTAACTTAAATTTTGCGGCCCACTCCGCGCACACGCATCACCTTAGCGACAAGCAAGGCAAATTATTGGCCTGGCTGATCGCGCAGGAAGACCGCGCAGCTCCGGTGTCGGCGTTCCACACGGAGGAGAGGGGGTTACTCTACACACAGTGCCACATTCATGAAGCTTTTACGACACACTATAGAGCCTTATATGGCTCCCGGCTCCAGGTCCCACCACCTGACATCGCGGAGTATCTCTCTGCCTTGCCCATGCCACGTCTGACTGCTGCGCAGCAAGATGACCTCAGAGCGTCGCTAACGTCTGAGGAACTGCGCACGGCCATCTTCAACCTATCCAACGGCAGATTCCCCGGCCCAGATGGGCTACCAGCCGAATTCTATAAAGCTTGTTCGGAGGTCCTCATCCCTGAGCTCTTGAAAATGTATTCCGCAGCTAAGGAAGATTCATCTCTCCCCCCGACACTCAATGAGGCCAACCTTATTTCCATAATCAAACCTGGCAGGGACAGTACCCACATGTGCTCCTATCGCCTCTTGGCCCTCCTGAACACAGATTATAAGATACTCGCCTCCACTCTGGCCCAGCGCCTGGCCCCACTGGTCCCGACTCTGGTACACAACGATCAAAATGGCTTTGTTCCAACACGCCATACCTCTCGTAACATCCGTAGACTTTTCCGAATACAAGAATATGCCACCCGGCACTGGCCAAGAGCAGGATGCCTAGTACTGGACCTTGAGAAGGCATTTGACTCAGTGGAGTGGCCATATCTTAAGGCGGTGATGGAGAAATACGATCTGGGCGACGGTTATGGAGACATGGTGGACCTATTATACCAAAGACCCATGGTCCGAGTACGTACTGGCAAATTGCTGTCTGAGGCCATCCGAGTGCAGAGGGGCACCAATCAGGGTTGCCCCCTGTCGCCCTGCTATTTTCCCTGGCAATGGAACCTCTAGCCACAATCTTACGGATGCAGGGAGACGAGTGGGGTATACCGATGGCGGACGGTGTCCATGCGATCTCGCTTTACCCAGACGACCTGCTTCTCTACGTTCGAGATTTGACCGATATCCCGAGAGCTCTCACTGGTCCTTCGAGGCCATGTCAGGGCTAAGGATCAACTGGTCCAAGTCAGGAGCCTACCCCTTTGGCCCGGACATGCCTGAGTGCGATGTCCGACTTGGAGGAGAGAAACTACATTGGCACCCCACCACGTTCAGATATCTGGGGATCCACATATACAGGAACCCCACAGATATACTGGATGATAACTTGACACGAGCGATCACCTCCATCCACACGCAAGTGGCCTTTTGGAGAACTCTTCCCTTGAATGTGCCCAGCCGTGTGGCACTGATGAAAATGATTGTGCTACCGCGACTATTGTATTATTTCGCCAACATCCCGACTTACATCCCTACTAATATATTTCGCGAACTAGAAGCCATGACTCGTGGCCTTATTTGGAACACAGGCCGGCCCCACGTAGCGCTAGCGAAGCTGTACATGCCTACTGAGTCGGGAGGTATGGCGGTCCCCAACATGGAGCTGAACTACCTGGCGTCGCAGCTGCAATGGGTATCAAGCTGGTTGTGTGGTAAGAATTTGGGGGACACTGCCAAGGATACTACCGTCTGGACACAAACACAAGTGCACTCACTGTTCCACCCACTGACCCGGGCCACCCGCCCTGCCCAACTACACTTAGCGGTAGCGCGCAGATGCTTTCTACGCTGCCTGAGGCTTACGCGAGCGACGACGCCGTACGCTCCAATACTACACCTGATTGGCACCCCCAGAGACACTGAAATATTGACGGAAGCAACACTAGACCGCTGGACGCAAGCGGGTGTAGAGACACTGGGAGACCTATATGCGGAAGGTGCCCTGCTGCCCTTTGCGGACCTTGCCGCAGACACGGGCCTACCAGCTTGTCGTAAATATTTAATTTACCATCTTAATTTCTATGCAGGTAAGTACTTAATCAATAATAACTCAATCGGAAAGAAAGAAAACAGAGTCCGTGGTGTTAGAGTTCTTAGGGGTTTTTATTCCTTAAAAAGGAATCATTCCGGAATTGGATATCATGTTTCTGCAACCACACGGGGTTCAGGAAGGGATAGAGCCATGTTTTATTGACAGTACATAGCTTATATACTTAATTTACATCATAGAAAACAGTGTAGTAGGCGGAACAGCTGAGAGTAGACAAGATAACAGCATCCACGTGTTACTAGTACGTAATCAGAAGGCGTGGACTAGGCGTAACTGTAGGTGTGCTTTAGAAACGTCACAGGTAGGTGTCACATGTGGGTGGCACTAAACAGAAATGTTGCAATGTCAGCAGAAATCGGAAGCTTGGATGCGCGCGCAGCTGCATGACGTGTGATTGGCGTGAGGGTGCAGGGGGCTTGACATTTGTACTGACGGAAAAGAGACAGAAGTCTAGCATGTCAGATCAACTTGTGCTTCTATCGTATCTGATATCTGATGTTTAGGAACTGAGCTATCTGGGCGGAAAGGTCTCTGGGGCAGAAGCTATTCTATACTGACTGTGAGTGCGTGTATAAGCGCCTGAGTGTCTGCATGAGAAGCGTGGGGGCATGGGCCTTCCATGGGAGCATGGTAACAGAGGCTATGAATTACTTGCACGGAGACAGGCCGGCCCTTTGTCTCTGCAGCTGGGGAATGTTTACTGAAACTAGTAGGCAGGAATGTATCTTCGAGGAGCGGAACAGATAACCCGAAGGTTGTAGTCAGTCTTGGCAGGCAGCAGGCTGAGCTGAGCGTGGTGGGCCGCGCTGGAAGTAAGGCAGAGTTCACGGGTACGGGGCAGCCTGGGCAGCCTGGGCTGAGGCTTTCAGAGTCAGGAGGAAGAAAAAGGCTCGATGGCAGAAATTCAGGGCCTACTTTGCCAGAGCTGAAAAAACATGTAAAGTACACTACAAAAAGACGTTGGCATAGCATACTTAGGAACGGACTATCTAACCCATTCAGGGTGGGTCTGAAAGAGGACATGTTAACGTTGGACGCAAATGTATTTGCGTCTTCATAGCTGGCACAGGAGGGAAATTACATGCACTTTAACTCGTACATGGAGACGGTGGGGTACACGATAGGGAACATAACTTGACCAAAAATTTATATTTCCTCATTCCCTCCTTGTTCCCTACGGACCCTTCATGATATATCGATCATCATAAACTGATCAGTTTGTTCTTGTAACATAATTTGTTCGTCTCTCTTCCGTTGTCTGTTTGAGAGAAAACTGGAATGTTCAATGCACGATGTGGCACACAGTCCACATATCGCCGGCCCACACTGTAGGCACAGGCAGCAGCTGAATATTATGACAAGGCCAAAGCCTAGGAACGATAGGATCTTCCATCCCCAAGCGGACAACGTTGTCCAGAACCAACCGGACCAAGTCCAGGTGCCTGGAGTCTGATGTATTAAACTTGCAATTTTGTGAAGACGTGTAATAGCTTTGTATACAGATGGCGCGTTTTCTGGAATGAAAACACAGCAACTTGACCCGATGACCTTACAGGCTCCACCTCTATCTGCCAAGATGACGTCAATAACAAGACGATTCTGAAGGACAACAACCCGCATGGCAGATTGCTCCTCTGTTAGGTTACCTAAGGCGGAGGCAGTTTCATGTACTACAGCTTCAAGGGTTCTAGTTAATCTACGTATTAATTTACTGTTTTGGACGGGGCCTAAAAAGAAAAAGAATCCTTTATTAAAATCGGTGTACTGTTCCCATGCCGTTTCTGTATAGTCGACAAGCGGGATATCTCTTCGGAGTCTATTCTTTACTAGATTTGGGTTTCTGTGATAATCAGGAGGGGCTAGGAAAACAGGTGGCAGAAGGAATGCAATATAACAGGTACCATCCCAATCTGGAGGCAGACGTATGTATGCGGTATGACCACAAACAAAATAAGAATGTCGGGTAGCTTTAAAGGATGATTTACCATGATCACTGAATTCGACCACAGTAGTACATTTACTATGACCTAAGTGTACTGAACCTTTCTTCCTGACACATAATTCACCAGTGACTGGTAATACTGACATAGCGGGTAGAGCTGGTGCAGCTTCGGATTCAACAGTAAGAATCATAAGGTTAATTGTGTAATTACTTAATCCATATACTTCATTTTCTAGATCAGTTCCTATTCTAATGGGGAGTCCCTCCTTATCAGGGTAACAGACGTTGAGCAGGACTAAGTTCAAGTTTCCCCAAACCCAGCTCCCGTCGAGAACAGCAATATCAGGATCTAAGGAATTAATTATTTTGAACCATGCACCACAGGAGCCGTTATGAGTGAACGGGTACGGAAAGAGGGGCAGAGCTCCCTTGTAATTCTGGTAGGGAGGGAGTCGGCCACATATCCAGCAGTTTGTAGCGTTATTAGTCTGATGGGAGTGATGTAACATACTAATGAATGTGTTGTTGCGCAGCGCAAGTCTGTAAGAAAGTTCATGTGGAGGTAACTCGCTAAAATAATGTTCAGCAGAAACATTGTAAGCAGATTGTTCACGCTTGAAAATAGGGCAATAGATTGGAAGAAGTACACTTGCAACAATTATCAGAATACTTAGAAAAAACATAATTAATAATGTCACTATACAGTGACTACGCAGTGATTTGTAGTATGTACGTTTCTTGAATTGTCTCTCTCTCTCTCTATCTCGATCTAGGGGATACATGTCAGAAACTATTTAACCGATTCACCTAGGGGAGGACTTAAACAATTAAACTGTCTGACTTGCTAGATCGAAGCTTGATTCGATACTCCTCTTGGGGAGTTTTCTCTCGTTCAGGTAATTTAAAGTCACTAGGTTTAATACAGTCTTTGGTGGGGGTGGGCGAGTCAAGGTCTGGTTTCAGTTCATTACATAATTTAATATGACTCGTGTGGACCCACCCCTTTCTGCCCTCCAACTTCACTGCGGTCCTCGTAGTAAGAAGGACGGTCTTCGGTGCTTTCCAGCGGGGCTCCAGCGGGGCTCCAGCGGGCTTTTCCTGTCAAAGTTCCTCACTAGGACTATGTCGCCAGGACGGACATCATGCGGCTTTACATCGGTGTTGTTAGGAAAGGCTGCGGCAACCTGTGAACGACATGATTGGAGTGCAGACATCAAGGAGGCAAGGTAATCTGTCAACATGTTACAATCAACATCGGTAATTTTCTTAGGAATGGGCGTCCCCCACATATTCGGTGGTCTGCCAAAGACCACTTCGTACGGGGATAGTCCTGATCTCGAATGTGCAACCATTCTCATATAGAACAGTGCAACTGGCAGGGCGACTATCCAGTCGACCCCTTTCTCCTGGCATATTTTGGCAAGTCGAATCTTAAGTGTCTGGTTATGCCTCTCTACAAGGCCTGCGGCTTCGGGATGTCGGACACAGTGGAATTTCCACTGATATCCTAGCAAAAGGGAGACATGCTTCATGAGTTCGGATGAGAACGGCTGTCCGTTATCTGAGTACATGACACGAGGCAGGCCGTATCGTGGGAAGAATTCTCGAACCAGCTGCTTGGCAGTGGTCGGGGCAGTGTAATCTGAGACTGGGTATGCTTCGGTCCAACGAGAAAGTGCACAAACAACTACGAGGACATATTTGAATCCTCGACAACGGTCCATCTGGATATAATCCATCTGGAGGACTTCAAAAGGGTGATCGGGAGGATGAAATCCACCTTGCTCTACAGGGACGCTTTTACCTGGATTGAACTGACAACAGATCATGCAAGTACGCACTTTCTGTTTTGCTGCCGCTCGTAAGTGTTTGTTGTACCAGAGATTCTGCAAACTGTCTAACATAGCTTTTTCTCCTAGATGTGCAGGACTATGTGCTGTATTTATCATGATTTGAACCATTGAGTCGGGGAGGAACCATGTAGGTTTTCCCTTTGTGACCCATCCTTGATCTGTCTGGATCCCTCCTAGTTCAGTCCATTTCTTTATTTCATCTGAAGTAGCATGTGTCTGAATATCGATTACGTCTAGGGTGGGATCCCTGACTGACATACACTGAGTTGGTACTATTGTCTGTGTCACATCAGTAGTCTGGGTGTGAGTCAATGCTGTATGTTTTGCTGTCTGGTCTGCCAGGTCGTTACCCTGGGAAACAGAATCTGTAACCTTAGTATGTGCTTTACACTTCATGACTGATATGCCCGAGGGCAAATGTATTGCTTCTAATAGTGCTTGAATGAGGGGACCGTCTTGGATCTTGGCACCATGAGAGGTCAAAAAACCTCTTTCTTGCCATAACATGCCGAAGTCGTGTACGACTCCGAACGCATAGCGGGAATCAGTGTATATGTTAACATTTCTGTTCTTGGCTAGAATACAAGCTCGGGTCAGAGCGATGAGCTCCGCCGCTTGAGCAGACAATGTGTCAATACGGTGTGTTTCTTTGACTTCAGTTTCAGTGGTCACTGCATACGCGGCCACTAATTCTCCTGTACTTGTTCTCATGCATGAACCGTCCACATAAAGTGTCAGGTCTGGATTTGTCAGTGGAACATCTGTTAGGTCTCGTCGAGGTTTTGTTACTGTATTAATGATCTCTATGCAATCATGCGGTGTTGGATCGGTCATAATTGCAGGCAACAATGTTGCGGGGTTCAGGATGCTACAGCGTCTGATTTCTATGTGTGGCTGGAATAGTGTCAATTCATAACCTGTCAATCGTGCTATGGTTAAGTGTTGAGTCTGATTTCTGTTTAAAAGAACCTCTACAGAATGTGGAACTTGAACTGTTAATGGATGTCCTAAAACAATTGAATCGCTCTGTCTGATTGCTAATGCTGTTGCTGCTACTGACTTTAAGCACGCAGGGAGTGCCTGGGCTACTGAATCCAATGTACTTGAAAAATAAGCGCCAGGCTTATGTGAACCTGCTTGGTCTTGAGTGAGGACAGACAGTGCTGTACCCTCACGTTCTGTAACAAAAAGAGTAAAAGGTTTGCTGTAACATGGTGTCGCTAGAACTGGTGCTTGGCATAACGCTTCCTTTAATTCCTCAAAGGCTTGTGTATGTTCCTGAGTCCAGGGAAGGACAGTCGAAGTCGCTGCCTCCTGTGTTGTTAACTGAATGAGTGGTTTGGCTAGAAATGCATACTGAGGAATCCATTGTCTACAGTACGAGGTGAGGCCTATGAAGGCCCACACTTCCTTTTGTGTCCGGGGTTGTGGCATATTCGCAATTAACTGAATGCGATCGGGAGTGAGCTGTCTCCCCACTTTGGACAGCAAGTGACCCAAGTACACAACTTGCTGAACACAGAATTGTAGCTTCGAAGGAGACACCTTGTGTCCCTTGTCGGCCAGAAAATGTAAAACTATCAGTGATGCTTGTTCACATTCGGGCTCACTTCGTGCGGTGATCAGCAGATCATCGACGTATTGCAGTAAAGCGGTGTTAACTGGCATTATGATACAATCAAGTTGTCTTTTCAGTGCTTGGCTATAGATGCTGGGGCTTTCTGTGAATCCTTGAGGTGCGCGTGAAAATTTGAAGCTGCGTCCATTTAAACTGAATCCGAAGAGATATTGGCTCTCTGGATCAATAGGTACGCTGAAGAAGGCGTTCTTGAGGTCAATTACAGTAAAGAACGTCGCTTCTGAATCAATAGCAGTCAATAAGGATGAGATGTCGGGAACCACAGGGTACTGTGGAATAATGCATTTATTCAGTTCTCTTAGATCAATCACCAGCCGATATACTGGCGGTGCATTGGGATCAGTACGTTTAAGAATCGGAATGATGGGTGAATTACAGATATTGGAGTCGGTCTCTACGACCACTCCCTGGGTGATGAGCTCTTCAATGATTTCCAGTAAAGCCACTACAGCATCGGGTGGTAACTTGTATTGTCTGATTCGGGGTAAAACTACACCTTGTTTGAGTGTAACACGGTATGGGGTAATGTGCATACAACCTACATCAGTTGGGCCTTTTGCCCACAGGTGATCTGGTACATTTTTCAATCTGACATCAAACTCACGTAACATATAATGACTCTTGAAATCCCACAAAAAGAGTCTGACTCCCTCCGGGGAACAGCAGATTACGGCTCCTAGAGCCTTCAATGTTTTAATTCCTAACAGATTTTCTGTACATGATTTCGTAAGTAACAAGTCAGTAACACGTGATAATGGACCCACAGCCAGGGGAACTGGTTCTGATACCTCATTTACAATGGGCTGTCCTGAAAAACCAAGGGAAACATTCTGTGAGCCTGAGAGGGGTGCCCCTGGAACTTCCTCATGACTGATAGTGGTGCGACTTGCCCCTGTGTCAATTAAAAACTTTCTGTCTTTTCCCAATACTTGACTATGTACATAAGGACCCTCTTGATCTACAGGAATCTCAATAAGAGGCAAGCCACCCTCCCTCTCTAGGCTGTTTCATGTATATCGTGGATAATCGGGGTAAGCGGACTGGGCATACTGGTACATCTGTTGTGAAACTTGCTGGGTCGCGGAAATGGGCTGTGGCTGTGATACCACTACTGTCTGTGCTGTAGATGATGAGGTATGCGTAGGCTGTGTATTCTGCATGGGCTGTATATTCTGTGAAGACTGATGCTGGTTATGGTCTTGTCTAGGCGGATGCGGTCTTTCTTTAGTTTTACCTGTTGCTATGTTATGCTTCAGAACTGGGCATTCGCGTACGTAGTGACCTGGCTGCTTGCAATAGTTGCATGTCCCTTTAACGGGAGCTGCGGTGTGACCTGTCTGGGTCGTACCCTTTCTGTGGCCGTCGGTTGGGACCGACTGGGCTACTAGCATTTTCATTTTCGTGTCTTTCATACGTTTCTGCTCCTGATCCTGCTCTTCTCTAATTCTGTTTTGATGATATTGTAACATTTGTAACATCTGGGATGGTGTATTGGCTTGCCATGTACTCTCGACCTTGTATACACGGTTTTTAACTGCTAACAGGGAATTTTCGACTAACTTTGATACAAAAAGATGCGGGTACGACTCGCTACTTGGTTTAAGACCACTATTAATAATGAAACATTTCTCGAATCTTGAATAGAAGTCACTAGTATCTTCGTCGGGTTTCTGTTTACAGGCTGATATTGCATCCCAGTCTTCCTTTCTAGTTGTCAATAATCTTGGCAGAACCTGTACTATCAGACCTGGCAATGCTTTAGTTTTTTCCCCAAGGCCTACCCCTGGGACACGTTTGTTCTCTTCGTCTTCTATTTCTGTCCATACGATCTTTTTCTCTCCCACCTCCCATTCTTTTTCTTTTAGTTTCTCGTAGATGCCCGTGGGCAGCAGTACCTTTAACATTTTCGTGATATCTTCGTACGTATAATCCCCCATCAGTAACATGTCTTTAAGCTCTCTATGAAAACCTGCAGGGTCTTTATCATGGCACGGGACTAGTTTCTTCATTTCTAACAGTTCTAACTTAGTCAGAGGCGTGTGTACATATACTCGTTTCAAGTTATGATCGTCACCCATAACTGGATGCACTTCTCGTAAGGGGTTCTGACTTTCAATGCCATGCCGACGTTCCATATGATACGTTTTCCTTTCTGGGGGCGGGGCGGGAACATATTCGGAGCTTATGAAAGTGTCATATCTATGGCGTTGTTCTAGAATTATTTGAATTAATTTGGTACTTAAACCTCTCCATCTGTCCATGAGTAGTTCTTCTAATGTTTCGTGTAAGGGACCTGGATCAGAATGTTTATTTCTGTATTTCGTGAGGAGGTGCTGAATCATGTACACACCTGCTAATTTCTGCTCGTCTGGGGAAAGGTTCAGGAATGTCTGTGCTACGGTGTCATCATTGTATATATCCGGGTTTTCAGTCCATAATATGGCTGACCGGGCTAGTTCTTGTTCATCCATAGAATTGAGTACATGGTACCCTACTCGATCTCGAAGCCTTTTATCAGTTTCCTGGAACTGATGTTCAGCCGAATTCGGGTTTGTTAAGGCAGAGAAAAGAACTCTCTTGCTTTCTGGACGGATGCCTTTCCTAAGATAAGTTCCCTTACCTACATATGCTATAGTGTCTGTAGTCTTTTCTGGTTCTTCAGGTTCTTCTTCCCCCTCGGAGGAAGCCTTTTCTTTCTCTTCTTTGTGTACGTCTAATACTGCTTTTCTTATTTTCCTATACATACTGGCTATACAAGTCCCCTTGCCGTGTTTTCCTTCAGATATATTTTGACCCCACTTGCTGAGGGCATCTAACTCACCCTGATTTGTCTCAGGCCTGTCTCGTTCTCTTATTAGGCAATTTTGTAAAAAAGCGTAGTATCTGTCCTTGAACGTCAACTTTCTGATGCTCCATGGCATCCTTAATACTGTCGGGGTCTTTCCCAGTCTGAATAAACTGATATATTCTATCTAGGTGCTCTTTCATTCCTGGGAACATCATCAGGAAATCAGTAGCAGATCGTAACCGTAGTGATGCCATTATCATTCTATCGTCTTTGCCGGGTACTGGATCATATCTGCAAACTGTAAGTTGTCCTTTGAATATATCGAGACGGGGTGATTTGTACGTGTAGGGACTCTGCAAGTCCCCGAGCTGTAACCTGCGTGTTAATGGTGGAGTCTGGAGACCCCTCATCGCACCTCCTGAGGCAGAAGCTTGGGCATTATCTCTCTGTGTAGTCTGTATCTGTACTTGAATTTGTCCTTTAGTAGGGTCAGGTAGACGTGGCTCTGGTAGATTAACTTTAGGTATGGGAAGTGGCGGAGGGGGTGGAACAGGCGGAATCTGATCTTGGGGCGGGTTACCACCCCCGTCCCTGTCGTTAGGCAGGGTGCGGACAGGCAGATTGGTGTAAGCGGGTGCTACATCCTCTAGATAGGAATTCAGGAATATGTCTTTAGTAGTCTTGTGAGTTACTTTAGTTGGAACCAATGGTGACGGCAGATTTTTCGGTATTTCTGACATGGCCTCAGGCGAACCCTCGGCCGCGAGATACATACCGTTTACGAGGTTATTTCGTGCACTGTCTATTTGCTCTGATTTTACTCGGATCCCCTCAGTAATTAATTCGTTTTCTTGGGCTTTCTCTGATTCTTTAAGTCTGTCCTCTCTACGTAGTTCTTTTTCAGCACGCTTACGTGATTCCTTACGCCAAAACTCTATGGCGTCTTTCTGAGATTGTCTGGCTTTCTTTTTCCATAATGCTTCCTCTACCTTCATGATGCACTCGGCATCCCATGTTCCAGTAACTGGCCATCTGTGTCTCTCGTCTAGATGTTTAGTATAATCGGCCCATAAATCTAGGTACACTATGGCATCTATGCCATGCTTGTGATACATAAAGTTTCCAGGAGTATCCTTAGGGGGGATAGGAATCTCTTCCTCTAGTATCCCTTTCCTAGTTCCTATCTGCTTTAACTTGTTGAAAAACAGCATCTTGTTTACTCAGTACTGAATGCTCAATCCTTGCTACTTAATACTAGATACAGCTAATTATATAAGAACACAATAATGCACATAAAAACAGTCACACTCATACCACAACATTAATCACATGAAGAAAAACATTTAAGAACACTTATTACTACCCCCTATATCAGATGTACTGCTAAACAGCACAGATACACTGCTGAGAACAGTGCAAGAACTTGAATCATCGGATATACTGCTAAACAGTACAGATACACTGCCTAAAACAGTGCAGACCGGACTTGTGTACCCAAACCCGTCTAGATACGTCCCAGCAATGGTACTCACCGGGAAGCACGGAAAACAGAAGGCCTCGGAAAACTCGACTGGACTGGACTGGACCGGACTCGACTCGGCTCGACACGTGGATACTTCGGAAAACTGGTGGGCCTCTTGACACCTCGGACCTTGCTTCTTTCGGCTAGGCTCTGGTCGGGATCCTCCGCACTCCTCACCGCCTCGTCTGGGTACTGATCGCAATCTTCGTCACCTCCGTGGGCCAGAGGGAGATACAGGAAATCCTGCCGGTACGCGTAGTTTCCTTCTAACTGATGGCAGGGGACAGAGCTTGCAACGCACCAACCGGCGCGTGAGGTGGGGGAGGGGTCCCTATTCGGGCGCCAAAATGTCGTAAATATTTAATTTACCATCTTAGTTTCTATGCAGGTAAGTACTTAATCAATAATAACTCAATCGGAAAGAAAGAAAACAGAGTCCGTGGTGTTAGAGTTCTTAGGGGTTTTTATTCCTTAAAAAGGAATCATTCCGGAATTGGATATCATGTTCCTGCAACCACACGGGGTTCAGGAAGGGATAGAGCCATGTTTTATTGACAGTACATAGCTTATATACTTAATTTACATCATAGAAAACAGTGTAGTAGGCGGAACAGCTGAGAGTAGACAAGATAACAGCATCCACGTGTTACTAGTACGTAATCAGAAGGCGTGGACTAGGCGTACCTGTAGGTGTGCTTTAGAAACGTCACAGGTAGGTGTCACATGTGGGTGGCACTAAACAGAAATGTTGCAATGTCAGCAGAAATCGGAAGCTTGGATGCGCGCGCAGCTGCATGACGTGTGATTGGCGTGAAACTGGAGGGTGCAGGGGGCTTGACATTTGTACTGACGGAAAAGAGACAGAAGTCTAGCATGTCAGATCAACTTGTGCTTCTATCGTATCTGATATCTGATGTTTAGGAACTGAGCTATCTGGGCGGAAAGGTCTCTGGGGCAGAATCTATTCTATACTGACTGTGAGTGCGTGTATAAGCGCCTGAGTGTCTGCATGAGAAGCGTGGGGGCATGGGCCTTCCATGGGAGCATGGTAACAGAGGCTATGAATTACTTGCACGGAGACAGGCCGGCCCTTTGTCTCTGCAGCTGGGGAATGTTTACTGAAACTAGTAGGCAGGAATGTATCTTCGAGGAGCGGAACAGATAACCCGAAGGTTGTAGTCAGTCTTGGCAGGCAGCAGGCTGAGCTGAGCGTGGTGGGCCGCGCTGGAAGTAAGGCAGAGTTCACGGGTACGGGGCAGCCTGGGCAGCCTGGGCTGAGGCTTTCAGAGTCAGGAGGAAGAAAAAGGCTCGATGGCAGAAATTCAGGGCCTACTTTGCCAGAGCTGAAAAAACATGTAAAGTACACTACAAAAAGACGTTGGCATAGCATACTTAGGAACGGACTATCTAACCCATTCAGGGTGGGTCTGAAAGAGGACATGGTAACGTTGGACGCAAATGTATTTGCGTCTTCATAGCTGGCACAGGAGGGAAATTACATGCACTTTAACTCGTACATGGAGACGGTGGGGTACACGATAGGGAACATAACTTGACCAAAAATGTATATTTCCTCAAGCTGGGAAATTCCTATTACACGTATCTCTATTACACACACTGACGACGGCCTGGGGTGACATATCTGAAGAACCGCCAATGCACCACTTCATGCAATACCTGCATGTCTTGGGCAATGGCTCCCACGTAGTACACTGGCTGGCGCAGGCCCTCCTGACCCATACACAACAATCCACCCTGCCGCTGAGAGAAAAGTGGGCGACGGATAGAGGGCGAGACTGGACCGACAAGGAATGGGCAATGGTGCTGGCTGGCCCGACTAATATCCCACGCAACCCTTGCTTCAAAGCCATTCAATTCTATATACTGCATCGCGCTTATTTATCACCCGACAAGTTAAACAAATATTTTTCAATTACCAATACAGCATGCCAGTGCTGCTCCCTGGTTTGGGAAGACTTCTTACATATGATCTGGCTATGCCCCAATATCCAGACATACTGGGACGAGATCATAACGCTGCTAATGCTCTGTACTAACGGAAATGTACCGCACACGTGGGAAGCCTGCATCCTAGGCCTATACAAACGCACCAAACTAAATAAGGTACCGGCCAGGTTTTGGGACCTGGGACTTATCACAGCCAAACGCCTACTCACTAAACACTGGAAGGCCAGCACACCCCCACATATCCAAACTGGCTTACGTCTTTCACCAACTGGGCACGCGCAGAGAGCACAGTTTTACACAGGGAGGAAACAGCGGGACTTAGGAAATTCCCCATTGCCCAGCTCTGGGAGTACGTACTGAAGTCCTTACAACAGACATGCCTAGACAGAGGGGTCACCTGAAGTAGCCCACACCCGAACTAACTCGCAGGCATGTGACACTCAAGAGACTGTGGTACCGGTTGCCCCCCCCTCCTTTTTCTTCCTTCTAAGGAGTGGCCCATACCAAACCGCTCATGACTGTGGAACACCTGTACTCCGCACACGTGTATAATACCACACTAGTAGCCCCTCACGCTCAGAACCACTGATGCTCCATAACGCACCCAACTCGATCACGCAGTTTCACAACCCTTCCATCTCCCGGATGACGGAACCATGTCCCACTCCTTGTGCGTGAATGAACACGACTGTCCCACCCTGGAGACACCCCTTGCGATGGCCCCCCTTTGCGCCCCCGCTGCTCTCTCGCCTCGCCCTAACCTCACACTACCAGATCCCACCTATTGCTGCAACTCCCCCCGCTCTTACACAAACAGACGCCCTACCCTTTATAGCCCTTCTCTTCCCGTCTCCCCCTGTCAAGGTCCAAGTTCCAGTTTTCACGTTAGTTCTATTTTACAAAGCAGGACCTTTACCATACCGAGTTAGACGCTCAGTAACATACACATGTGATGCTGACGCCAACAACTCCACTGACACTTACTAACTTCTCTTCATTCACATGATAAGAGGCACGTCACACATAACCTGTGAGACGTGACAGAGGGACGCGCTCCCCGATCACACACCGGTGGTCCTGCTCTACGACTTGTATCCCTAACCACCATAGCAACATTACCACTACGAAAGAATGGCACAGACACTGAGACACCAGGTGTGCGAGATACGGCTATGAAAGCCGCTTCCACTCGCCCCCGCCGGTTGTGACTACCCCTATGCCAAGGTACAACGCACCATTGATCCAACTGTTTGTTATACCGCAGTATCACATGCGACAGACCTGTGCTTCTTATCTTACTGATCCCACTATTTAATGTTGCCAATGGATACTAACCTTAGATGTTCATGGACTGCTGATAGCATATCCATGACACCGGAGATTCACTACCTCATAAAATAATACGAATAAATCATAGGCCTGACTGTTACCCGAACTGCCCTGGATATGATGTATACATGTTTTATCCCGCCACGCCGCCGGACCCCAGGGTTGTCGGCTACAACGGCTGTGTTATCCTACTACCTATACGTACAGTTTACACTTATTGCAGCCGGCCCAAAGAGCTTGTAGGCTACGCACTGTGTCAAATGCAACATGTGCAATAATGGTCTTTTTAAAAAAAATTTAAAAAAACTAAAGTACTGTGCCTATTATCAGGGATTCTTATTCATGAGTAGTTCTCGAAAATCTGTGGAGACTTGGTTGCAACCGTTATGGAAACAAAATTGTGAGTCTGCTTTTAATTCAGGACAACATGGTCTGGTGATTAAACAAAAGTTGTAAGGCGTTTCATATTTCGCTACCTGCTGGTCGAATGATGGCGGGAAGATTTAATCGAGTTGGTCAGAAGAATTCGGGACACGTTTCAATTGAGACCCGCGAGGGGCACGACACTCCCGTGCTTGTAAAGCCTTTGCTTTGAAACACGTTGGCATCCCACTTAAACACCAAGGAACTGCCAAAACTATACTTTTTGTGTTGTTTTATGAATTGTTGCCTCTTTTCCCCTTTTGTATTTGGTAAGTATTACGGCCCTACCTGCCTCCTGTCCAATGGGCCAAACCCCTTTAGTGGTTTCTTTTGGAAAGCTAGCATTTTCTTGTCTAAGCCATTTGGTGCCTGCAGCCTTTCTTTGGTCACATGACTGATGACTGGGTGTAAGAGACAGTTGGGCTGTGTGTATTCCTCCTACACAGCCACATCAATGGAGGATAGGTGTGACTGGATGGACCATCACTGCTAGGATGGGAGGGAGGAGCTGAGAGCAGCCCTACCTACAATAGAATAGGCTGTGTCCTGCCTCCACTGAAAGACCTTTATATCCCTTGTAGTTAGTCTGGTGCCAGGGCCATGAAGGCAGGGCATCTGAACACTTCAAAGGCATGCCTCTGGAAGCTTCTTCCACTTCAAAATCACAACTGTGTATGAAAAAAGTCCTCAGAGACCACCTCTTCAGCACACTTCTGGACCTGTGGATACTCTGCCAGGACGAAGGACTGTTGTACTGCTACAAGGACCACCATTCTGCTGGACTGCTGCTCTAAAGGAACTACTGTCCTGCTGTGCTGCCTGCCTGCCTGCCTGTTACCCTCTAGCCCTTGGAAGAAGAACTGGGCCTGCAACTTCAACTTGAACTCAGCACCCCAGAGTGTCCTGCTGGCCTCCTGATGTGTGCCTCAGGGGCATAAAGGCTTCCCAACCATCTCCTGGGCTCAGTTGCAGTGAGTTCCTGACACCCAAACTGGTGCTTCTCAGGTCCTAGACCCTTGGTGTGGTTCACAGGTACTTGAAATCAAGCTTGTGGGCTCTTTGTGACAGCAAACAGGCCCTTTTGCACTGGATCCACTCCACTTGCATCAACAATCAACAGAAGCTGGTGCCAGCCTGCCTCTTTGAACAGCAAGCATCACCAACAAGAAGCACCAACCTGCCCGCCTTTGACACCAGGCCTACTCTTTGAATCATGCCACACAGAGCTTGCCTTCCTTCCTGCAATCCTCTCCAATGCAAACGGGACTCTTGATACAAAACTTGAGAAGGTAAACTTTCAGTGGGATTATTCAGGGACTATGTCCGGCCTGCGCTGCATCACGCTCGGCCTGACCGTTTGACTTTGACCTGGTCCAGAGCCATGGTGGGCTCTACATGCTTTTAGGCACTGTATTGCAGTTTATTCTTTACACAATCATAAATCTGGTTCCAACTTATTGGATTTTTGTCATTTTGGTCTAGTTTTATTTATGAAATTAAGCTCTATGTGTCCAAGCTGCTGTAGGATCATTTTGTATGGGGGTTTCACTGTTTTACTGTTTGAAGTGTTGCACAAATACTTTACACAGTGCCTCTTAGTTAAGCCTGGCTGCTCTTTGCCAAGCTATCAGGGGTTGAGCATAGGTCAATTTGGGGTGTGCTTGTGCCATACCCTGACTAGGATTCTGGTAGCTGCTTTACCAGGGCTCACACCATAGTCACCCAGTAATCCAATTTCTAACAAATTGGCAATCCAAAGAACACATATGTTAGTTGCACTTACTCATGCATAGCAGATCAAAACATTTCCCACTTCCTACCAGAGTAAAAAAACTGCTGGTAAAGAACAAAACACCTTACTATAAGGCTGAAGAACAGCTAGGGAGCTGTGACCTAGGGTGAATGTGAAGAAAAATCAAGCACTCTTCATCAGATGAGTGTCCACATGCAAGGTCTCACTACTCTTCCAAGAAGCCCAGACTTAGGGAAAATTAGTTTGAGCCAACCCAACTCCTCCATGTTTACACTGCCTGAGCAACAACAATTTGGCAACGTCCTCACAACACTTTCATCCAGAAGCGACAGCACAGTCTTTCCCAGGTCAATGGAAGACCTGATGCACCACAGAAGTATCATTTAAACTCTGGGAACAAGCCATTTATAGACACCACATTTGGAAAGTTACAACTGTGTTGAAGAATTACAACTGGTGCAAAGTTAGTCATATGACAGTTCACCTACAAATACACCCTAGTTGTCTCAAAACAAACTGCCCTGCTGACATCTAACAAGAAACTGATCTAGACATCTGATCCAATGGAAACAATGTACATTTCATAACCATATAGAATAACACAAAATTCAATATACTGGATCCTTTTATAACCAGGAGTTCGGGCCCATGAGAACTCAATAATCACTTTCAATACCACGTCCTCCGATGAACCTTTTTGTAGAGCTAATGAGGACTCGGTAATGAAAAGACAGATGCAATCCCTTCATGAGGCCCTATAATGAAGGAACTACCTAACTATCAAACATAATCATAATAGTACAATAGGCCAATGACTGTCAATAACTCATCAAGAAAGACAAACTCTGAGTACTTAACAAGTTGCTTTTATTTAATTTTTCAGAATATGAATGGTCAATACACAAATACAATAAGAAACATCATAAGAATCAATCATTCGTTCAATGTTACAGGGAAATCACAAATAGGAGAAATACAGTTTATAATGATTTCATTTCAATAACAGGCATGAGTGGAAAGCATAAGAAGAGACAAAAGAAAAGGTTCATTGCAATATCAATATGCAATTGGAATTTCATACAAACCTAGATCAAATGAGAACTAATGCATAAACTGCAATAGTTTGGAAGAGCTAACCTATGAAGTGCAAAGTAATCAGGACAGTCTCAGTCAGATAACGCACAGACTGCAGCAGCCAGCCAGAGTAGCACAGAGAAAACAGCAGCAAAGCTCTCCTCTCTTAGAAACAGCTACTCTTAAAATGTATTTCACACAGTGGTTATGATACTCTAAATGCAAAAGTCCAACCCTCCCTAAGTATATTTTTATTAAACTTTCAGTTCCTTTTGGCTAAACACTATATGGTGCAACTCATCCCATTCAATTTCGTCTGAGTCTTTCAACCAGTCTTTGTTAAAGTGATTGACTTCTTCGGAAGTAGGAGGAAATATTTGTAAAGGATGTCCTAAAGATATGCTTCACAAAACTAAACAAATAAAGCAGCTTCTAGAAATAATGAAGGACAAATACATTTTTCTGAAGCCTGTGTTAGAAAAGGAAATAACTTTAGCAGCAGCTTTTTAGGCCTTTTTGGAGAAACTGTATAATCATATGCTTCTCTTCCAAAGAAAAAAAACACACTTCAATTAAATGATCACAAAGGAATACATAAGAAATCATAATTTTAGTTTTCATTATTTTACTTAAACCTACGTATATAAGTTATTTCTGACTATAATGGTTTTGCTTCCTTAGTATTTAAAAAGAGTAAGCATTCATGCAATATTTTCTAAATGTGTTTCCGTTATTTTGCACTTCATTATTATAATTGTGAAAATTCGAGTATACGTTAAAAAGTCTCTTTCTCATTTATGCATAAAACCTTATGTTTTCTATTTCTTTCTGAATAGAAACTATTGCAACTTTTGATTACTGAATTTGCCATTTCGCTCTTGCACATTTTTATTGTTATTCTTTTAAGTCCCCAAGTCATTAATATTCACACTATTAGTCATTTGGTTTGTTAAAACACATGTATGAGCAGATTTGATCAAGCAAGATTATTTTAGCAAAAATCATGCTCCATCACATCCAAGTTGTAAGAATGTCTGGACTGGTGACATTGCAATTCTGCCAGTTCCTTTCAGAAGTGTAGTGCTGCTGCCACCTGTCAATTGACTCACAACCTGACTGACATCAAAGATACCATGAGTAGCATTCCGCTACACCCTAAAAGCATCCTTACCATTCTCAAGTAGCAGTGTTTCCATTCACTTTCAATCTAATACCCATCTTCTTATCCCAGTGCAGTCTTGGGTATGCCGTACCCAGAATGCATATGCTTTGATGGGCTCCACGAGGGCATTGTAGGATAATACTTTTTTTAATTGCAGTGGTCCAGCAGCAACAAACAAGAAAAACATCATAAGCCACACACGGTCCTGTGGAGGTATATCAAAGGTGGATCCTCACCCCAAAAATGTTGGGCCAATTTAAGCCTAATGTACAACATAAGAAACACAGGGGGTCTGCCAGCTAACTATTAAAGCTACACTGTCAATACTGAGTCGACTAGATCTCAGAGTGTATACATCACAAAAACAGTGTATTTGTGAAGAAAAAAATTCAAGAGGAATGGACTCAACATGCATAGAAGAGACCGATACATTACAGAGTATTCATGAATGGCTAACCAGTCCAAAACCAATGATATAGGGTTTCCATCAAAAGAGACTTAATGATCAGTCATATCATCTGGCCAAACCCTGGTGTGTATGGCCGAGATACCCGCCACCCCCTCTCAACACAATCCCCAAGAATTGGGAAACCGGAAACAGTTCTTGAACTTTTGGAAGGCGGGAAGGGAGTCACCCTTCCCGGCCGTATTTATTAAAATATGAAACAAAAGAAAACATTAAAATAACAGTTTCATATAATGTACAATTTCATTTCCACATTACGATGTTGGCTAACCTTAACAGATCTCTAATACAAAGGTTCTCCTAGCCGAACTAACATCCTACAAAACATTTGACTTGAAATTGTACATCCTAACATTAAGGGCCAACGGCAAGGTCGTAACCGGTGTCAGATCCCTAAACCAGAAATACCCCCCTCACTTGTGAGAGGAGCGACCGCACAGAGGCGTACCTCAAGTGCATCTACCAATTTCCCTTTGTACTTGACGGGGGCCCCAATAAACTCGACGCCATTTAACGGTCGTTCGAGGACTCGTGTGAGGTGTCTAAAAGGTAGCGTAAACCCCCTCCCGCACCCCACACAACTTACCCATCTGCCGTCGCAGATGTCCTGGCCCCGGGAAATTCCCCAGGAGGGGCCGTAGCCCCTCCTATCCAGGAAGGGGCCTTGACCACCTTTCCTTTCCTTCCGGCGGCCTCTCCTTAGACAGGACCGCCTCCCCGTTGAGGGGCCAATTGGCCAACTCCCCCGCGCGCTCCCATCCGTAATGGGTGACGCCCCCTCATAGGGATCTTCCAATTACTGCTCACCGATCATGACCTTACCGCCCGACCAAAATAAATACGACAGTTCTACCTAAGTTACTAAGATTTACAAAGCAAAACAACATTTATTATCAAGCGTAAATACTGATCAATCCTTGTTCAAAATTACTTTATTTGCAAAATATACTGAAAATAACCAATCTTTATTGCATCGTTAAGAAATTTCACGACAATCATCACAACCTGTAAGAAAACAGAGAAAACAAAAGATACTATATCAACTGTATTTACAACGAATCGCTGTCCTCAGGGGCTGGTGGGTGGGTCAAAATTGCTCTTCGTTCCGTCTCGAGCTCACGTGCAGCGGGGAGGTGCAGCTTCAGAGCACAGGAACAAGAGGATGCTTTCTTGGCTTCCGCTCCTTTTATCCGTCTTCAGGGTGGGCGTGAACCCACCCCGCCTGCCTCCGAGGGCATGGCCAGCCGCGTTGGTGTCTAGGCCAGCCCACTCTAGGGCGGGAAAAAGGTGCGCCCCGGCTACGCCACTTCGGGCATACCAGCCGAGACTCGCCTCCCGCCCAAGATGGCTTCCCGGGGGGATCGTGGTACTCCACCATACGTTCGGGGGGACCGATTGGTCGCCCCTTTCCATATGGCCGAGATACCCGCCACCCCCTCTCAACACAATCCCCAAGAATTGGGAAACCGGAAACAGTTCTTGAACTTTTGGAAGGCGGGAAGGGAGTCACCCTTCCCGGCCGTATTTATTAAAATATGAAACAAAAGAAAACATTAAAATAACAGTTTCATATAATGTACAATTTCATTTCCACATTACGATGTTGGCTAACCTTAACAGATCTCTAATACAAAGGTTCTCCTAGCCGAACTAACATCCTACAAAACATTTGACTTGAAATTGTACATCCTAACATTAAGGGCCAACGGCAAGGTCGTAACCGGTGTCAGATCCCTAAACCAGAAATACCCCCCTCACTTGTGAGAGGAGCGACCGCACAGAGGCGTACCTCAAGTGCATCTACCAATTTCCCTTTGTACTTGACGGGTGCCCCCATAAACTCGACGCCATTTAACGGTCGTTCGAGGACTCGTGTGAGGTGTCTAAAAGGTAGCGTAAACCCCCTCCCGCACCCCACACAACTTACCCATCTGCCGTCGCAGATGTCCTGGCCCCGGGAAATTCCCCAGGAGGGGCCGTAGCCCCTCCTATCCAGGAAGGGGCCTTGATAACCTTTCCTTTCCTTCCGGCGGCCTCTCCTTAGACAGGACCGCCTCCCCGTTGAGGGGCCAATTGGCCACCTCCCCCGCGCGCTCCCATCCGTAATGGGTGACGCCCCCTCATAGGGATCTTCCAATTACTGCTCACCGATCATGACCTTACCGCCACAGGCCGGATAGTTGACCGGCTATCCGGACCCCCCACAAAACACTCCTACCTAAAGGTCATGCTGTAAACTCCTTAACCATGCTATGAAGTCTCCTATGAGTAATTCGTTCCCCACCCGGGACAAATGAACACCGTCCCCCAAATACATACTGTCCCCTTTAATACAACCATGCGAAACAGAATGCAGTGTACTTGAACGAAACAATCTACTCACTTTATTATTAATTTTCCTTACTGAATGATTGAGCACAGAAACAGAAATAGCCCCCCGCCACACTTTCCGTGGGATCATATGGGACCATGCAATTGTGCACCCTGGAACTCTTCTCGCCAACCAACTTACCGTGGAAAGCATCGCCTCAAGAAGAAGTCGTCTACCAGTGGTCACCAAATCATTGCCCCCAAGATGTACTATGACTACAGACGGCGGTGACCTTGTCCGCCCTAACAAACCCTCGAAAAATGATCGAAACTGGTCAATACAGAGCCCGCCCCTTCCGTAGAAGGACACACTGTACCCGTATTCCCCAGCCACGTGAATCATGTCACCTGCTTTGAATACGTCCGCAGCACGCCTCACGTATGAGTGGCCCACGACCCACACCTCGTTTTTCACAGCCGGAAATGTCTGACCGCTGGCCCCCCGGTGTCGGGTCGACTGGACAGTCCGCCCCGCCTCGTAGGCTTGCGCAACTGAAAACCAAACAAAAACAAGAAGCGTGAGTACATCATTACAGCTTCACAACATGTGCAACCGCACATACCTCTTATAACAGTTCGAGGACCAACGCCCCACACGTTTTACTTGTTCAACGTTCAGACCCCTGGCTGTAGCTTCCGTAGCAGCCCCTATCCGAAAGGAATGGGTCCCAAAGTCGCCGGGGTTCAAGCCCGCGGCAGAAATCGACATCGCAAGCACCCGCTGAAACTGAAACCTCGTCAGTGGGGTGGCGTCAGCGTGTCTTAACAAGGTCCCCCCCCATGCTGCCACCCTCTGTGCTAAATATTCCTCTACGCACCCCACAGGGCACATGGCAGACCCGGGGATCCTCTGGATGATTACGCAGTCCCCGATTGCATCCTGATCGGATTTGGACCTGACAAACGAGACCGTCATTGTCTCCTCCCTGACCTGAATGTGTTCCCGGCACAGTCCCCCCATTGTATCCTGCTTGTTCCTTGCCACTAATTCGCTTACCCGCATAGCCCCATGGAATGCTAATGCAAATGCGGCTCGGAACAACACTGCTTCGTACTGGGATGAACATGTTACCGGTAGCACGGATAATAACAGGGCCAACCTATCCAGACCTATCGGGTGCCTATCGTCTACTCTGCGACCCTCAAGGCGTTGCCACCCACGTAGCGCTTTTTGCACAACGAAAGACGCTGTCGGGTCCTGGATCCCATGAGCCCTTGCCATGAAGGAAATGGCGGCCCGATGCCTCTGGGCCGTAGCTACTGACTTGCCTGCGTGACGTAAAGAGAGCAGGAATCTCACTACACACTCTTCCAGACCCCAAAGCTCCCTCCCGGCAGTACCCAAAAAGGCCCAATAGGAACGGAACGCCCCTTCATATGCCTTCCTCGTCCTGGGTGCTAAACTCTCTCCCACGAGGTCTTGTAGTTCGGGGCACCGAGAGACCAGAGAGCTTCGGGAAAGGGTGCCGCCACCGGGTCCGCTGTGGGCAGAAAACCCCAGAAGGCCTGCATACGGAAACGAGAGAGCGCATCAGCCGCTTGGTTCATCACCCCCGGCACGTGTCGCGCCCTAAACAGTACATTCAGTTGCATGCACAACAACACAATTTCCTTGAGCAGTCTCAGAATCAATTTGCAACGTGCTGCCTGACTATTGATACACTCAACCACGGTCATGTTATCAGACCAGAACACCACAGAGTGATCCCTAAACCCTTCTGGCCATGTTTTCAAGGCCACCAGAATAGGGAACAGTTCGAGAAAAGCAATGTTACTCGTCAACCCGCACTCATGCCACCATGACGGCCATTTTTGAGCCGACCATTGTGTACCCAATATGGCGCCAAAACCCATACTCCCCGCCGAGTCTGTCCATAGCCCCAACTCCTCGGAAGACACTGCTGGTTTATTCCAGACAATTCGACCATTGAAATCCGCCAGGAATGCAATCCAAATGCGCATGTCCTGGCGAACCTCTGCCGAGAGTCTCGTACGATGATGTCCTTCCTTCAAGCCGACCATGGACTGTGCAATCGAGCGGGAAAAGGGGCGCGCCATCGGCGTTACTCTCAGGGCAAAATGCAACTGACCCACCACCTGTTGCAATTGATGCAGGTTCACTTTCGTTGCACGAATACATGTCTCAAGGGATAACCTGAATTTTAACACTTTTTCTTTAGGTAATCGAAAACAACCTTCCACCGAGTCGAGCTCGATCCCCAGAAACTCGATCAAGGTCGAGGGACCCACCGTCTTACCTGGCGCCAATGGCACACCGAATTGATTCATTAGGACACAAAATTCATGTAAGGCCTGTCCACACTCAGAATCCCCGGCTGCCCCCAGAAACAGAAAGTCATCGAGATAGTGCATAACATGTTGAAAACCTGTCTTCCTCGTGAATACCCACTGCAGAAAACAACTGAATTTCTCGAAATAGGCACATGAAATCGAGCATCCCATTGGCATACATTTATCCATGTAATAGCGACCCTGAAACTGAAAACCAAGGAGACGCTGATCGTCTGGGTGTACCGGGAGCAACCGGAACGCTGACTCGATGTCCGATTTGGCCATCAGCGTCCCGGGCCCCAGGCGATTCAACATGGCAACGGCCTCATCGAAAGATGCGTACCGCACCGAACATACTTCCGGGTCTATCGCGTCATTCACGGAAAGACCACGTGGGGCTGATAAATTGTGTATCAGCCGAAACTCACCCGGGTCCTTCTTGGGGACCACCCTTAGAGGAGAACACACAAAATTAGCAACTGGTGGCAAATCGAATGGCCCGGCGACACGACCTCGAGTCACCTCTTTCCCAATTTTTTCCTGCACCACTGCCGTGTGCTGTAAGACCGACATTTGATTCTTACAGTCCGGTACCCCCTGAAAATCCCCCACTGGGATGCGGAAACCATATGAAAACCCGTTCCGTAACACCCCAGCGGAAGCATGATCTGGGTATTCGCTGAGCCAAAGAATCATTGCCATGGTATCAATCGGGGTCGGTAAAGGCGCCCCTCGGACTATATTAGACCTGTTTGGCGCCTCCCCTACCACCGTTATCACCCGTTTTGGCTCTGCACATGGACTCAGGATGGGATGGCTGCCCGCACCCCCCACACTCATGTCTGAATTTGCATGACCCCTGGGGCCTGGTACATTTGCCCCTGTTAAAATTCCAACAGATCCCTCTTTTACCTGTGTTGCCACTCGGTTTCGTCTGGAACTCGTTACCTGCACCCGTCCCCGTCCGAAAGGGCGTCCCAGAGTTTTGGCGGGAGGATTCCCCCCGTTACTCCCTACTAATGGCACCTTCAACATCCCTGTACTCTCCATTTTTTGCCAAGACACAGAGTCGTAACAATCCTAAGACAACAACGGGTTGTGTTCTTTAGCTTTTCTAAACAAATTATCATAGCAGAACCATTGATTGCCCCCATATGCCACAGAATACTCCATAATACGTGACTGATAAATGGGTAACTCGGTCAACAACTCAGGCCTGCGCTCCCCCATGATGGAAGTAAAAATTCCACACGCTTTGCCCCAAGTACCAATGGTCTCGTCGACCTTAAAGGCGGCCATTTTTGCGCGGCGCCAAACACTCGGATGCATGAGCTCCTTTTGACTCTTTACATGCTCGATCTCGTAATGGTCGGTAAGCAATGAAAACATGTTTACATATTTATCCGCCCAAATCAATTCCTTGACTTCTAGTGGGACGTGCTGGGCAATCTTCTCCTTTCGAGAAGGTGCAGACTCCCCCCCCGCAATCGGCAATGGCCGCTTACCTGAAGTAGACCCCACGCTTGTCGCCGAACTTGGGCCTGCTGTACTTCCAACCGCCGGGACCTGTGGGGGAACCGAAGATGGCGTCTTCGCAGCCTCCCTAGATTCCCGCAGTTGCCTCATCACTGCCCGGGCGTCGTCAGCCGTGGCGCCCTCGCTATCGTTTCCCAACCACGCTGCCAATTGTGCCGCTAACTCGGGGGGCATATCCTCCCTGTTCGCAGGGGTGACCACCACCGGGATTGGATTCCCCTCCTTTGGCGCCGGGGTTGGCTCCTCTCGTGGCGCTTCGGGAACCGGGGTCTCCCCCCCAAGTGCTCCCCTTCTGGGCCTCTTGCTTTTTCCACCGGGAATTGTTCCCTGTAAAGGCCGTTTCGGTCCTCCCTCCCCGTCCTTAGCCTCAACCTTTCTCTTCAGATCGGCTATCTCCTTCATGAGTATGCGGAGCATCTCCTCGGTACCGACCCGCTTTCCGACCTTCTTGGGCATTCTTAGACGGGATATCTGTAAGACAAAAAGAGGGATTACAACGCTCAAAATTGCTCTTCGTTCCGTCTCGAGCTCACGTGCAGCGGGGAGGTGCAGCTTTAGAGCACAGGAACAAGAGGATGCTTTCTTGGCTTCCGCTCCTTTTATCCGTCTTCAGGGTGGGCGTGAACCCGCCCCGCCTGCCTCCGAGGGCGTGGCCGGCCGCGTTGGTGTCTAGGCCAGCCCACTCTAGGGCGGGAAAAAGGCGCGCCCCGGCTACGCCGCTTCGGGCATACCAGCCGAGACTCGCCTCCCGCCCAAGATGGCTTCCCGGGGGGATCGTGGTACTCCACCATACGTTCGGGGGGACCGATTGGTCGCCCCTTTCCAGAAGGCTGGTCCCCTGATCATAGGGAGCGAACCGCACATTGTTGATGTTTTGGGGTTTGGTCCACCAACATAAATGAAACATCCATAATGACTGATCTTTGATGGTAGAAAAGACAGGTGCAACAAAACAAAAAGTGACTAGGATGGAATGCCCTCCTTTTAACAACTTTATTCTATGAACATGACATGCCTCCTAATTAAAAACAGAACAGTGAAAGAAGACAGTAACAAATATCTGCCTGTAAATGGGCCCATTTATAGGCAGATTTGTTTTGTTCCATACCACTAGGTTTTACCTGGTGGTAAGAAACAGTAAAAAATAAGCACATGTCCGCCCACCTAAATTTGTTGGGGGAACCTGGGAACATATAGCTGTTTATCCAATGGCTCTCTGAAGATGCTTGGCCTTGGCAGAGACAGAGTAGTCTCCACAGTGGCGAAACTTGTGGTCCCTCCCCCATTAATTTTGGTGGGCAGATCACTATATTGGTGAGGAGGTACTCTGTCGCCATTGTGACAGAGTACTTTCTCTGCCAATATGTAAATCAAGCCCATAATCTGTGCTGCTTCGATGAGGGATACCAGAATTGGAAGTGATCCAGGAGAAGGCTCTGTAAACATGTCAGGGTCCCTCAAAGGTAGCCTTGGAAGTAAAACTTTGCATCTACAGCAACATGATTCCATCACTGCTCCTTCTCAATACACATTTTGAACTATTGGACAATAGCCGCAAACGTTGGCAGGTGCTTGCACGGCTGGCAGACGTCAATCTATTTAGACCTTGTAGTTCTCTGTATGTTAATGGACACCTGAAGCTGTGTGAAACATCCTGGACATGTTGGAGTATATGACCTGTCATTTTTTTTGAAGGACTGTTATGCCCATCAGAACTGTTTCTGAGGATTACCGGATTTCCTACACCTACCTAACTCTCTCCGATGACACAGGCCATGTGACTGGGTCAATAAAAGGGAGCTCATGCCCTACTCCAGTGCCTTGACCCCAGCATGTCCAAGTAATACTTATTGGACTCAAGGCCTGACACAACAGGCCTGTAGAGTTTTTTCCATGGGGCAGCTCAGGTTTTATGACATAATGGGACTGAGAGGGGTTTTGAAGCTTGTAAGTGGGCATTTGGTGGGAGGGGTACTTCGAACTGTTTAGAGAGTTTTTGGTTGGCACAGTCTGTAAGTAAAGCGAGACTGACAGGTGTCAGTAGGTGCTCTCTGAATCACTGGTGGCGCTGCACACCTGTATGCAAATGCTAAGGGGCATATTATCAAGGGGGTTTATCTCCGCTTTTTTGGCTTTAAAAGCCAAGAAAGCGGAGATAAAATTATCTCCCTATTACCTAGCTGCCGCTAACACCAGTTAGCGACAGCTAGTAGGAGATAGCGACCATCTTTGGCCCCACTTTGCATGTCAGTGATATTTATCACTAATGAGATGCAAAGTGGGCGTGCCAAGATGTTAGAGACTGAAAACAGTCGCTAACATCGCTATCACCTATTACCAACTTTTGGAGATATTCGCGCTAAGCGGGAATATCTCCAAAAGCTAACACCTGCCCTGAGCAGTTCTTAGCCATGTTATCCAATGGGAGGTGGATAACATGGCTATGAGCATTAGCTCGCTAATGCATGAATATCGCTGAATTTTCAGCGATATTCATGCTTTGCAGCGATTTTTACCGCATTTGTGTTAAACCTTGGTAATACCAAGGTTTATTTGCGGTAAAAATCGCCGCATCACTGCGGTAAATTTTTGTCTCTAACCAAGCAATAGCGATAATTATCGCTATTGCTTGGTAATATGCCCCTAGGTTTCGTAGGTTATGTATTTTTTGCTTTTCTAGATAGGATGCCACTCTAGTTCCTTCCTATTGCACTTTTCCATAAGGTTTTGCATGTAGGAACTGCTGAGCAAAACTAAGGGCCTGATTCACAAAGGGACATTTGACATATAAAGTTATGAGTGCGAAGTCTCCGCACTCATGGCGGAATCTTCGCACTGCAGTGCTCAGTGAAGAGATTGCTTCCCGAATGAAGAGATTGAGCTGCACTAGTAATTCTACTAGTCATAATTCCCTTTGTAAATCGGGCCCTTGAAGTCCATTGACAGATCCTCCGATAGAACTGAGCCAACCTGATTACTATGACGCCATCATATAGCTCATCAGATATGTTGAAATAGAGCCTTTTTCCGTACTCTGAAAGATTTGTTTTCTTTGTATTTTGTTGTGTTACAAATTAACATTGTGCACAGCCACCTCTTTCTCAATTTTTCATACCTTTCGAAAGGCTGTTGTGATGCGATCCATCTAAGGATTTTAGACAAAGCCCGACTAACAATTGCTGAACAATTGGCTCAAGTTCCACATTTACTAAAGATGCATGAAGGGCGAGTGGTTACCCCTGGTTGAGTAACAGTGGCGGCTCCTCCACTAAGGAGGAGGAGCATCGCACCACTGCGTTGAAGCAGTAAAAAAGGAAAAAATAAAATGTTAATAAACTTAATGTTTTGTTCATTTTATTTTGCCCTCCTGCTGCAGCAGCATTGTGTGCCCGGGCAGGGCTGCAGAGCAGGGGAGGAGTGGTAGAACCCTCCTAAGTGTGCAATGACTGTTTGGTTAGACCTCTCGGGCCACCCAAAACGGTCATGCGCACTTTCCCTGTTCAACATTCAGGCTGCATTACAACCTGCATGGAGAACATACCCAGGCCTCCAGTCCCTGGCTGAGCACTGAACAACGGCACTCAGGCCAATCACAACGCTGCATTGCAGCATTGTGATTGGTCAGGGGAGCCTGGTTGTGCTTCCTGGAATCCGAGATGGAGGAGAGCACCAGCTGAGATGCGGGACCCGGCCGCAAGGTAAGTGCATTTTTTTTTACATTGTGCCCCATTGACCCCTTCTTGCTGCCACCCCACTGCCTGCCCTAACACCCGAGAGCAGTGCCAGCTTCCACCTTGGATATAGATATCCTAGCTTTAACTTTACATTAAGGACTGAAAGATTTGATTTTAGTAAACTACACACATGAAGGTACTTGTGAAAGCCAGCTTGAGAGCACACCTGTGATTAGACATTAGAACCTAACTGTATTTGCACAGGCCTAATTATAGATGGCAAATTTGCCTGAATACTTTTTTTTATTAAAAACATCCTATCATAGTGTTCAGAGACCAAATTCTCAGTAATTGGAACAAAAAAGATTATAATCATCAAAAGCAGTTGCAGTTAGGAACGAAATATTTTACTTTGACTTAATTATGAATCGCTACTATCTAGATCAGATTGACAGAGCTTCCTAAAAAGAATGAATGGAATGAAGCTAAAGCTGAAGTAGGGGGTGTATTGTGAATCGCACTCGGTTTTGTGAGGTAATCCCGCAGGATGTATTGACCAGCTGCCAGGGGCGTAACACAGGCCCCTGCACTCCTTGCAGAGCAGAGGGCCCCTACCCCTCCAGGTGGCCCCTAACCCTCTAAGGGGCCCCTCTATTCAGCCAAAGACCAACAAATATCTATAAGATATTGAAGACACAGGGGTACCTCATTACATTGTGCTGGGGACTGTCATTTTGATTATGTCACTGCTTTTTGCTTCTAATGTTGAGGCAATGGAAACTGATGCAGAGATATCCGGCATGACTTAAAATTTCTTTGGAATAGTGCATATAAAAAGCAGGTGAACCATCCATAAGGTCTCGAAAGAGGGTCAAGCATGAATAATAAGCCAATTAAAATGCTCTGATATAGGAGAGCCTTCCAATTCCAATTTATACATTTAGCATCATGGCTTTGTAGGAGTTGCACACAGTGGAGAAGACTTCATGCCTAGATAAACAAAATCACAATAATTAAGGCAAGAGCACATGAGAGTCTTTATGGTAGTATAGAGACTTTCTTCAGTGAGGAAGATGAGATGTTAGCGTGCAAGCCAGAGAGGCTTTAAAGCATGGGCAAAGTGGACAGAAGTCCAGGGCCCTCACCTTCCATGGGGCCCCCTGGCCTCTAATTCAGGCTTCCTTTTAATGGCCCCCAGTATGTGTCTGTGTGTGTGTGTGTGTGTATATGTTTGGATATACTCATTGAAAAAACAAAGGTTATATGGGTGTTATAATTAGAGGGAAACGTCAGTTAAAACATTCTGTTTTAAATTAACAAAATCACTGAAATTTACCATTTATCATTATTTCAAGTAACTGTAACTCGTACACTAAAGTAATAATAGCCCATGCCCCCACCCTGCAAAGTATTGTAATCAGTTCAGTTGTGATCAATAATGTTATCAAAGATGCCACAGAACATGTCACCAGTAATGTAATATTGGAGGTCATTAGCAGTGCATGGGGAGGGTGTGAGTTATAGTTACTTGAGATAACTGCAACTGGTGAATTTCAGTAGTTTTGTTAATTTAAAACAGTATGTTTTAACTGATTTGCCACCTAGCTATAACGTCCCTTTAATCTTTGTTTTTTGAAGGTTTTTTAATCACAAAGAAAAATATTATTACCATACATTAATATCACATCACTTAACCCATTACCTTTTCAGTGAATTCATAGGTTTAACCTCATCGCTGCTAAGGAGATTTTCCTGGTGTGCTGGATCCTCAGAATTGGGTGTGGTCATGACGGAACGGTTACGTCATGAGCACAGCTCAACCGATGCTCATGACGGAACCGTTCCGTCATGAGCATCGAAGTGGTTAAAAAAAATGTAAAGTACCATGTAGAAAAATAGTTAATAGGAACCCTATCGCGCATGGCCGAAGGTCAAGAACTGCATCCAATCCCCCACAGGCAACTTTCAGCCATGCTTGGCATGGGGTTGGCCCCAGGCACTAGCTTGTGGCCAGGGCCTGCATGCAACCCCTCATGAACAACCAACACCAGGCAAAGCAGGGCCTTTGACATCCATTTTGCGGAGTTGGCTTCAGGGTTTGGCCAATGGCCAGGCCCTGCATCCAACACCTGTGGCAGCCGGTTTGACGCAGTGCATGGCCTTCTGCCATGCTTGCTATGGGGTTGGCACAGGGCCTGGCCTATGGTAAGTCCCTGCATCCACCACTAACTTGCAGTAAATCAAATCAAATCTATACTTTATTCGGCATCAAGGAAAACAACACCATAAAAGCACAAGCTTAAAAACAGTTCATATATATATACATTTTTACATAGCCCCTCCGGTGTTCCTCAGACGCATTGCAACTCCTAGCTTGCAGTAAATCCAATGCTGTGCATGGCGTTTGGCCATGCAAGACATGGGGTTGGCTGTAGGGCTTGGTATACAGACAGGCCCTGCATCCAAACCGTCTTGAGCAGCCAACCCTACATCGTGCACAGCCTTCAGCCATGCACAACAGTGGAGTTGGGCTCCGGGTGGGGGATCAGGCGCTAAGCCATGGTGGGAGGTTGGGCACAGGGCCTGGTTCTCAAACTCTATGTGTGTGCCAGGCTGACTCTATGATGTTGCAATAAAAATGATTGAGCAAGGCAGACGTGCTGACTGTGTTAACAGGCCACAACACCAAAATATAAGAAGTGGGCCTATTGGCTTTAGGAAACAGCAAATATCTCAACATATATAAAGCACGCCTATTTTCTTTGTGAAAAACTCACCAATAATTGTAATCAAATGTATATTTAATTAATTCTCACAGTGCAATGTCCAGTAAAAGTTTTGTCCTAAAAATCCTTAATAAAGTTTAATCAAAACAAATAATCAACATGTCTTTGAGTCTTTTTTTCAGTTTTCAGGTGGCAAAGAGCAGCCATAGAAAGAACTCAAGAGGACTCTGCACTCCAGCTCCATCTAGCAGTACTTTAAAAAAAATTATCTAAGCTCACCTGGAGTCATTGATTTAATGATTCAGGAGACTTCCTGTTTTTTTAATGTTGTTGGGGGTTTGCTGCACTCCTTTCAGACCTCCCATAACATGTAAAAACGGCTTGGTGGTGCCCATCCCTCTTTTAGGGGCACCACCAAGCTCCAAAATGTATAAACAAAAGGTGTCAACAGGGTATTATGGGGCGCTTGCGGAGCAGTGAATAATAAATAAGCAGCTTCTGTCGCTCATTTATTATTAAATGCTGTTATTATTTTTTGGGGTGCCCTAGTGTCCACCCAATGTGCCCCAATGCCCCCAGGTCCAAAACGTTTAATTTTTTTACAGCGAGTAGGGGAAGCAACTCAGTTGTGGAAGCCAGGGGGGAGCCGGAAGCAAAATAGGTGATGGGGCAGAAGGAGCAAGAGTGATGGGAGCGGAAGCAACAAAGAGGGGTGCGGGTGGGGAAAGCAAGCGAAGTAAAGAGCTAGGGTGTGCACACAGGCAAAAGAGAGCAGCGTGCAGCTGTCAGGCAGAAGCACACAGACGAGAAAGCAATGCAGCAAAGTGGGGGAGAAGCAAAAGGTGAGTCAGATGAACTCAAAAAAGTGACGAAGGGGGAATAGGAACACAAGGGAGCCAGCTGGAAAACACAAGCACGCCTGTAGAGTGCTTGAACAAAAAAATAAAGTAGTGTCTACAAATGTGAGCAGTAGAAATGCACCCATGCTGCGGTGAAGGGACAAACACAAGAAGAGGAAGGAAAGCCTACTCAAACTGACCAATAAGAAGCAAATGAATGAGAGTGACAATACCACACCTAAGATGATCAGGCCTGAAAGTGGTATGTCTAGAAAGGTCCTTCCCATCCCCCTTCCTCTTTGTCTTTTGTCATCTTAACTTGCACAATACCTGTCATGCCTCTAACTGATCTCAAAGTTCCCACCCAGTGACTCAGGTGTGGTCCTTTGTATGGAATCATAAACTCGACTATAGATCCCCCCGTCAAACATTGCGCTGCCACCCTGTATTGTTTCAACTTTGGATCTTTCAACACTAGGTTAACTGGTACACTGTTCCTTACCAATCTCCCCTCTCCTATTTCCTCTGCTCATGCTTGCCTCCATTACGTCATGCTGCCCATGTCATTCTATAGAGTTATCTCAACCACCCTTGGCACATCTGTTCTGCTCTCCCCTTACTTATTCATTGTGCTTCTTGGCTGAGCTTGTTCTGCACTTCCAGCGAGGGCTCCACCCGGCCTTTTATAGTCTCCCTCATCTGTGACTTATAGTTTCCAAGATGTTACTATCCCTACCACAATTCTCTTTTCCAAAACCTAAGCTCATGAGAATGCAATGCCCCTCGAAATTACTAGAAAGCAAAGCTCATTGTCTCCTCCCATAACAAGCCGACTTCACACCCCATTCCTTCCAATTTATTTTGTCCTTCATACTCACTTTCTGTTGCGAGCCACCAGGGTGCTTGGCTCCCTGCCATCATGGTTTCTTCTCACTGGTCTCTCCAGCATCATTCCTTGAGACAGATGGCACTTCTATCTCTCTCTCTTGGGCACCTTCATTCAATACTGGGTAATAGCTTGTCACCCAACTCTCTCCCCTACCCGTTCGTGCCCCTATTGTGTCGTCATCCCCTTCTCCTCATGTTGTGCGAGGGATCACCACTATGGGTACCATTGGCATCCTACCCCATAAACTTGTTCCCTTATTGCATCCACATCTATATCTTCATCTGACTGTTTCACTTCCTCCACAAGGACCGATCCAGTTCTTTAATTTCATCATTCCCCACCGCCACGCAGTCCTTTGGCTCGCCTGGTGGGGATGAATGTATAATCCCCTGGCAGTGTGCTCTGACAGCAAACCTCCTCGAAGCTCATGATCATGCCCAACTTCCTGTGCATCTCCTTCCTATGTTGAGCCCCAAACCTACCTCCCAGTCCCGACCTGCATCTTCCATGGCCAGACCTCTTGAGGCAAGTTGTGGTTTCCTCCTCTACCCTCTACTTCACAGAAAGGGTAGCTGGGCTTTGCCTTGCTTCTGGTCTGTGGCCCATTTGCCTGACCTCTTGCCCTTTTTAAATATTGGACACCCACTGCCCCCACCTTGGTGGGGTGGGACAAACACTGCTCCGAGGATCCTCGCAGACACTCTCTCCGGATCAACCTGATCTTCATGATGCTGTGATGGTTTCTCCATGATCTGCCAGCTAAGGATCTCTACGGAACATCGCGAGGCCCAGTCTTAGTTGCTGATTGGATGATGTCTTGCAGCTTTCCTGTGCTTGTATAAGAGATGTTATCCCCTTTAGCATGCACTAAAAAGCAACGACAAGGCAGATTAACGGCTGCCAGTTTCTGATGTAACCACACCAGCAGTGTCCTCCACAATTTTCCTGCACTGACAAAAGCATCTCAGTTGCTATGAATTTAAGCACTTAGGCATATGCACAGAAATGTCACATGTATCACCACTGCTTACAGACGAAACAACTCAAATAACATAGTCATTCGAAGTGTTCAGAAATCAGTAGGGAACCACAATACTTAAATAATTGTGTTATACTGTATATCACATAATTAATTGAAATTTAAGTTCATCTAATCACTACATTAGTGAATTTTATACATATTGTTCTCAACATATAATCAATTCATCTAATGCATGATTTTGGCACCATATTATCAATTCATCTAATAATTCAGTGATATACATGATCTTCCCACAATGCATTTAGAAATTCTCAGAACAGATAATTTGGTCCAACCTCCCTTGCTTTACAAGGACCACACCCAGGGCCATAATTATCTTTGTGTCAACCAACCCAAAACAGCAAGACACCTTAGTTAGGACTCCTAACTTTAGGCCTCCTAAATGCCTTCTGTGAATATCGAAATTCTTAAAGTTAGGATTTTTCTCAGTTTAGGAGTAGTAAATTTAGGACTCCTAACTTTAGGATTTCTAAACTGAGAAAAATTCTAACTTTAAGACTTTCGGTATTCACAGAAGGCATTTAGGAGTCCTAAAGTAGGGACTCCTATCTTCTGTGAATACCGAAATGAGTAAGTGCCTTCTGTAAAAATGAAAATGGTAGTAAATTTAGGATTTTGTCTTAAGTTAGTTCTGTGAATCGGGCCCACAGAGAGCAGTTCCCTATCCTCTGAGCAAAGTATTAAGCCCACTATCTCTCCTTGATTTGTCAATCGCCTTTTACACTGCGTCTTTCCGAATTCGAAGCATGTTCTTTGGCATGAATATACGATTTGTGTATCAAAAATATGCAATTAAATTTCTTGTTTGAACACATCTAACACTCACCTAGGTCCTGCTATGTTTTTCAAGGACAGATTCCGTTGTCCCACTGCAAAGTTAACATTTCACCATTTATATAATTCCCTGAAATATGCGTTCATCCCTGGTCCATTATCTTCCAAACTCTCCTGCACAATAGCTAGTATGATATCTACTCGTTTGTGTTGTGGTAAACGTACACAGGATCAAACAGGTCTGTCTTGTCAAGGTAACTGGTTACATGAATGCAGCCTCAACAGAGTTATGCATGTCACTTGAATGGCACAGGATTGATTCCCAGGGTCCTCTCAGTCTCTTATTCTCCTAAAGATGATACGATGCATATGCTTCAGATGGGTAATATTAAAGCCAGGTAGCAGTTCCTAGGAATGATCCACTTTGTAAAGAATGCTATATAAGCCACACCAATTAATATTATTCATCAGAAGAAAGTGTTATTCATTGGTAGCAGTACCCACCTGGACATAGCAGCGGAGATGCCAATGAACAGGTTTACGTCTCTTGGCCAGATACACATGTAGCAGGTATGATAATTTGTAGATGGATAATATAATAGGCAGTATAGAAATGTGGTACATTTGTATTTAATAGATATTTACAGTAGGAGATTTTCTGGTGGCGAAAACTGTGATAATCCAGAGGGAGGTATGCTTAGCGAGCAGTTGTGAGCATGGAAGGCACGCAAATCACTCCCACGCATTGTCAGGTGTAGTAGGCAATATATACATGCAATTACAATGAAATGCAACTCCTCGTAGGTCATTCTCAATTGTGGATCCAAATTCACTAGAGTAATAGTCCAAATTATGCTAACTCCAAATATGTTTTATTACAATCACTTTCTCTTTTATTCACCAATCATTTAGGCATGTTTATTTCACATGATCACAGAACTCAAGACCCCAATCTATGGTATTTGAGACAAGTATGTATGTGCCCATGTAGCCGAATATGAAGGGTTGAATCTCCTCATGGAGGATATTAGCACTCTAACTAGCAACCAGTAAGGCTTTACTAATTCAAAATCTAGCCCTAAAGAAGCACCTCATAACCACGAAACACATGTTGGTCGTAGAGACATCTAACAGCTAACAAGCATACTGGACTATTATAAGGAGTTAAATCCTTTTCAGATTGTAAATATCTATACCAAGGGTTTTCCTCTGAGATGATGAACCTGCAGAACTAAATTTGTGCAAGGAAATTGTGTGTGTATATAAATTGATGACTGATTTTAAGGAATGTAAACTATAGGGAAAAAGGTATATTAAGTTGCAAATTATATGATTTAATAAATGTATTATTAGAAAACCAAAAATGACTGATTATATTTTTGCTGATTATTGAGTATTAATACATTGTAGATAGCTCCTCATGGCAGTGCAAAGTTTCATATAAAGACATTAGCTAGTAAGGCTACTGGCTTAGTAGGTGGTAGCTCTGTAGGGCTATTGTCATCAGATAACCCGGATATAAAAGTATAATGTTCTCAAGTGACTAATGGGAGCCAAAATATATTAGAACAGTTGGTACCTGCAGCTCTCACTCCAGTACACAGGCCCCAATTGTGAATCACGACCTAGAAGATTGGAAGATGGGACTATACATGGGTGAAGGCGACTGTACCCGTTGGAAGCATGCTACTGTATTTTATTTATCCTGGCCCTTTGTTTTGAACACTCGGTCTGGAAAGACTTAGGCTACATTTGAACAATCTAGGCCTGATTCACAAAGGAACCATTATTCCTCAAAGGTGCATATTTACGATTTTTCCCAGTACACAAAAATGTTGCAGTCGATTGCCTAGGAAATTAGCACTAGGTGCAACATTGAGGCATACGGCTGAGGGAATCGTGTGATCTTTGTAAAGGCTATTTCCCCAATGAGTATTTTTACAAGGAATTCACTTCTGTATTTTCAAAAGACAGAGCGATTTGCAAATGCACCTTTTTCTTTGTTCCTTCTTCCTATGGGGAAATATTTCCCCCCCTGGGGAAACCCCTGCTGCAAAACTCCCATCAAGTTTGGTGGTGATTCATTCCTCTACACATCATGGGAAATGTATTACTCCAGCCCTTTGCTGGAGTAACACTCCCCCATATCAAGGCAGGGAAAGGATCAGATAGTAATATATGAATGACCATAAACTCATAGGTTTTTGGGTTTTGAAGCACTGAGAAGGCAAACCAACTCTTGGTCCTCTGTGCCAATTTTTTGTGACACTGCGACTGCCTAATCAATGCGCAGCACTGCGCCCTAGTAAGCCCTGCACTACATTATACCTGCAACAGGTATAATGTATGCAGGGTGGGCGTTCCCACATAAAAAATCCTAGTTGAAGTGCTGCAGTGAAATCTTTGAGATTTCACTGTGCCACACCTACAACTTGACTGCGTCACAATCCTTATGCCTGTTTCAAGCAGGCGTAAGGAGAATTGCAGGGATTTTTATAAGGGACTTGCCCCATGTGTAATGACACATTGCCGGAGTTGCATCTGTTTACAGACACACTCCGGCTATGCGTCGTTAATGCGCCACCAGATACGCCAGGATCCCTGACCTATCTGTGCAATCCATGCAACAAGGAGAGCGGTAGAGTAAATACTGCACATTGATGGTGTTTAAAGGAGAACGCTATGAAAAGTGTTGCATCGCTGTTTTTCCCCAGTAATACAACACTTTTTATAAATGAGGTGCCTTGTTCCTCCCACTCCCCCCACCACTTACATGGGTTTTATTACTGCATGATTCAAGACACTCATGGCAGAGAAATTCAGGACTAATGACATTCAAGGTCGCCAAGAGCATGAGGATTTGGGTTCAATTAAGTTTGCTAGACCTTAGGGTTCTTAACAGTTTCGGAATCTGGGGTAGTATATGAAACCTTTGTGATATAATCGTATATAAAGGCCTAAAGGTTGTGGTTTTGTGCTAGTTGTTGGAACTGCAGTCGAGTACCTTTGTGTGATTATGGACTGGGAAATTTTCTTTTCAAACAGACACCGGTGTAGTATGTGCAATCAAAATCACTGTTTTTAGACTTAAGCAAACATCGCAAAAAACATTGGGGGTAAATATTGCTTAATTTTAAGGGCACTTACAAGGTAACCAGTCACTTTAGATGCTACGTGAGGACCTGGATGAAACAGAGGTTTGGTCCTGCCTACTACTGGTGATGTTGTGAGTATTACACTCGTACTCTTGTCGCTGGGTTCTATGTACTCTTGCACACGTCATCAAAGGCCTTCACTTGCATTAAAGCTAGCAGATTCTCTAGAGGGAATGGCATATATGCTTTTCTTTTTTTAAGTTTAAAAAATTTAAGTTTATTAAGGTAAAGAAATAAAAAGGAAAAAGAGAAAATGCATCAGGAGATACAAATACAATAGGAAATGAACATGCATGGAAATACATGAATTTATATCTACATCAACAATAAAATCAGAAAATAATACAAAATTATGATATATGTCTGGTTATTTGTTAAAGATATAACAACATATCACTATTAAAAGTACTAAATAAATTCAAATAGTGTGAAAAGTAGAAAATGGAATGTCAAGGAGGCTTACCAACTTCTTGTGCAGAGTTGGCACGTGTGTGTGAAATCTTAGTTTGACAATCAAGAAAATTCTTAACAGGGGACCATAATTGTAACTTTTATAGCAAGAGACGCAGGGTATACATAAGCCATATCTAATCTATGATTATGGCAAACAACATACCACCAAGCCTGGAAGGATAAGTCAGATAGGGACTTCCAATGTTTGGTAATCTGCTGAAAAGCTACCCCCAAAAGTAAGTCCAAGATTTGCATGTTTACTTGAGAATGAGACCAGTCATCTGAAAGAGATCCCCCCCCAAAAAAATTAGAAAACGAAAGGGGTATAGGGGAATTAAAAATGAAGGTAATTTGTCTCCATATACATGTTTTAAATCATCATTTATGAAGGGGCAAGACCAACAAGTATTGGATATATCAGGATTTATCCTATGAAGAAGTGCAGGAAAAAAGAGTAATCTATTGTAGATATAGAAGAATGTTTGTGTGGTGTTACCTGCTCTAGAGGATTTTCATATTTTGATCCAAATTTTGTTCCATATAGGGATGGGCCAGATTACATCCAAATCACGTTCCCAGTCCAGTTCCACTTTAGTTTTTTCTCTCTCTAACAGAATGTGGTTTTCACAGAGAAGTATATATGTTAGATCCTGTAGGGCAGGTGCTGAGAAAATCACGGGAAAGACTGGTAGAAGAGCTGGACTAGACAGGATTGTGAGCAGTTTGGGTGAGAATTAAGTTCAATGTGTTGCAGAGTACTTGATATTTAATACTAAATGATGAAGGAAAATCAAAAAGAGCTTTAGCCTGAGGAAACGATAGGATACATCATCTTGAATGAGTTGGTTAACCCAGATAAGACTTTTCTGTCTCCAAGATTTCCAGTATATAGGTTTGCCATTGATCAGTATGCGTCTATTATGCCAAATGGTGGATTGTAGAAATTAATCTTTATCAGTGGAGATGTCTGACAAAAAAGAACCTAATAAATTATTAGTGAATTTGACTATAGAATTAGAGAGGTTCTGCGGTTGTCGCGTAAATGACAAATATTCTTGAAAAGAGAAGGAGGTGAGGTATGAGTGTTCAAGAAGAACCCATAAAGGAGAGTCCACTGAACAACCAATTAGCCAGTGAGATGATTGGCGAAAAATAAAGGCTCAGTGATAGGTAGGAAAATCAGGGACGTTAACACCACCTTCTAGCTTGGTACGAATAAGTTTTGATAACGACATACAGACCTTTTTTTATTCCAAAGAAAGGATGATAACAAGGAATTCATTTTGTAAAACATTTTGTTGGGGTATGGCAACAGGGAGATTGGAAAGGGTAAAGAGAATAATTGGGGATAGCATCATTTTTATTGAGTTTAATCTTCTCCACCAAGAAAGGTATAAAGGATGCCATTTGCCTACCAGGGAAGATATATGCGAAGAACATTTAGCAAGGTTAATGGAGATTGATGATTTGATGGATGTGGAGAAATACATACCTAAGTATTTAATGTGTTGTGAATTCCATTTAAAATTGGCGACATGAAAGTCCTCCTTGAAAGTAAATTTAGTTAAGGGTAACATTTCACATTAAACAGTGTTTAGCTTATAGCCAGAGACAGCAGAATACACCTTTGTCTCTTGAAGAAAGTTAGTAAGTGAGGATTGAGGTTCAGAGAGAAATAAGAAAATGTCATCCGCATAAGCTGCTGATTTAATATGAGTATCTCCAGAAGTAAACCCAACGATAGCTGAATTTTGGCAAATTTTGAATACCAAAAGGATCTAAGGCTAGGTTGAATAAAAAGGGGGACACCTCTTCCCTAGTTAAAATAGGAAGATAATAGGCCATTTGCAAAAATGAATGCCTTAGGAGAAGAATATAGAAGATAAATCAGATTGATAAGCTTAGGTCCAAAACCAAACCATTTAAGAGTAGAACAAATAAAAGGCCAAGAAACTCTATCAAATGCTTTTTCCGCATCTAGGGCAATAGCTGCGAAAAGATTCAGAAATGTGAGATGATATAGAAAGAATATTAAAAACTAAGGGCCATATTATCAAGAAAGGGCGATACATTATCACCTCTTTTATCGGCAGGATACTGCCGCTAAAGCAGCGATAATGGGCTTGATAATATGCCCTTGTAAATTTCCATAGAAGCCCAGGTTCTGGTGTTAACCTGGGCTTCTATGGGAATTCACAAGGGCATATTATCAAGCTCATTATCGCTGCTTTAGCAGCAGTTTCCTGCCGATAAAAGCGGCGATAATATATTGCCCTTTCTTGATAATATGACCCCAAGCGTGTATTATCAGTTAGGTAGTGGTCTTTTACAAAACCAAAATGTTCTCTACCCAAGAGACCAGGAAGAAATGAATCTAGTCTAATGGCAAGAGTCTTTGAAAAGATTTTATAATCGTGTTCACTAATAAAAATTGGTCTGTAGTTCTTACAAAAGCGTGGGTCTTTATCTTCTTTGGGAATGAGACAAATTAGGGCTTCAAAAAGGAGCCAGAGGAATTTCCTGCTTGTGAAAAGGAGACCAGTAATTTGTATAATTTAGGGAGGAGTAGATGGGAAAACTGCAAGAAAGATTCAACAGTAAAACTGTCGGGACCTGGGGCTTTATCTTTTTTAAGCGTATGTAAAGCAGTATGTAATTCTTTTGGAGATATCCAATTCCAGAGAATAAAAATTTAGGGAAGTGTCAAAAGATTGGTCAATGGAAGAGAGATAATTTAAAATCGATTCATCTGTAGGTGTAGAGTCAGGGGTGTTTAATGATTCGTAAACATTTAAAAATTCCCTCAAAATATCAGAGTCTTTATATTTGGGTAAGAGTTGGTCATCAAGTATCGACTCAATGTTGAATTTATTCTTTTTAACTTTGAGAATATTTCCCAACCATTTCCCAGACTTATTATGTTCACCATAGAATTTTGCACTAGATTTAAGTAAGTACAAAGAAGCATTGTCAGTGGATTCTTCATTGAATTTTAGTTTAGAAGCAATCAGTTCAGCTGAATATTCTTCTGATTTGGCAGCATAGTAGGAATGTTCCAATCTCTTTAACAATGAGAAAACATCTGTTGCTGTCTTGCGGGCATTGTGACGCTTTTTGGAGAGAGAGTATCTGATTCATTAAAACAGAAAGACTTCTCAAAGAAAATGGTGAAAGAGGAAGTAAACTTAGAGTCAAATAATAGTGAGTTGTAAAATTTCCAGTGTCTGGGGGTAGAAGTTGTCGGAAGTATGTCTAATTTTTTTTTTGTAACATCATTTTTATTGCAGTACCAGAAAAGTTTGCATAGACATTACAGCAAAAAAAACACATATCAATGTAGCAGTATGGCATACTTTCAGTTCGCTACCATTATCATGTTGCTCGTGCTTCCAAATAGAAAGCCGAGTTGTGCCCATTATAAGTCCATTCTCTGCTCCGTCTTCCAATGTCCTTTTCCGAAAGCACAGGAGAACGAGGACTGCTTTTAATTTTTCGCCCCTCCCCCTATCAACCACCCCCCAAACTCCCCAACATCCTCCCCCCCTCGTGGCAGCGCTACAGTAGAATCGTAGAGAAAAGTAAGGTCTGGTGTGTGCAAGAAGGAATAAAACATCCGCTATAGGTGTGCTCCTGGTGCGTTAGTGGGGTCAACCACTTCAGAGCCCGTGTCATCGCTGTCCTCCTCCCCATTATCATCCCGAAGTGCCTGCACTATCATCTCCCATGCTGTTGCCCTCTCCATGGCTTTCTCATCTGCAGCCCTTCTAGCCATCTGATATCGCAGAGTGCTTTCACATGCCGCCCACTTCAAACATTCACCATACCAGCGTTTATACTGGGCCCCACTTTTGACTTCCAATTCCTGGTTATTTCCCTCTTTGCCAATATCAACCCCATGTCTATAAACCTGCTGGTCGTCTTATTTTTAAACGTGTGTGGAAACCAGTGTAGCACCCCCACTGCTTTGGTGTATTGTAACTCTCTATCCGTGGCGTTGTTTAGAGCTCTCCCAACCTCCTGCCAATATTCCCCCAGTGTAGGGCAATCCCAGAGCATGTGTCCCAAGTCCGCCCCCAGCGTATTGCACCTAGGGCAGGCCGCTTGATCAGCTCCAAAGTACTGCTGCAGTTTCCCTGGTGTAAGGTATGCCCTATGAATGATATAAAAGTGTATGAGTTGGAATCTGGCATTCCTGGTGCTCTTCCGCGCCCTTCGTAATAATTGCCCCCAAGTGGCGTCAGGAATCTCCATTTGGAGGTCCAGTTCCCACTTCGCCTTCAGGGCAGTGAGCGGCTGCAAGGCCTCTCGCAACATTCGAGAGTACAAACAGGTCACCGCCTTAAAGGTTCCCACCGCCATCATCGTGTATTGACACACCATAGAGGTCACGGGTTCCTGCGGGCCGTCGCCCCAGTGTTCTTGCATGGCGCCCGTCACTGCCGCGTGCAGGAGATAATCACCTCTTGGAAGGTCGAAACGCTCCTGTAGCTCTTGGAACGGAAGCAAGGCTCCGTCCTCATAGAGGTCACCCAGCATCTGGACCCCAGCTTCCTCCCAGCCCAGCAATCTCGACCAATCCCCACCATGAGGTAGGGCCGTGACCATTCCCAGCGGGATCTCCGGGGCATACATGCGACAAATTCCTGCCCGTTTACGCGCCCGGTTCCAGCAATGCCGAAACGTCTGTTCCTCCACTGTCAGGTCTCTGAGTAGCAGCTTCTGATGAAGAGTGATGTACGCAATCACATGCCGCGGGGTGCCCTCATCTCTATTGCGTTCAGGGCCTCGATATACTCTTGCGACCTCTTGGGTAAAAGTTTGCAGTTGAGCCGCTAGGTAGTAGCACTCAAAATCAGGCACCGCCATGCCTCCCTCATCCTTGGGCCGCAAGAGGGTGTCTAGCGCTATTCGCCGCCAACCCGCGCCCCATAAGAACGCTATAATCAGTGATCTCAGACGTCGAAAGACTGAGCCGGGTATCCATATCAGGAGGGTCCTGAAATAATACAACAGTCTAGGTAATGCCACCATCTTCAGCAAGGAGACACGACCTGCCAACGAGAGTGGGAGGGTGGCCCAGAATTCCATACACCCCTTCAAGGCGTTAATGCAACGGGTGATATTACCGTCCAGCATGTCTGCAGGTGTATGATACACATAAACGCCCAGATAGTGCAGGCAATGAGGCTCCCATCTGAGTTCCCGTGCGATGAGAGGGCACGGCTCTCCCCGCCTCAACGGGTACAGGCAAGACTTGGTCCAATTGACCTTCAGGCCTGATAACCGCCCGAATAATTCTAGCAAGCGTCTCGCTCCCATCAGTTCCTCCTCCGCATCGGCCAAAAACATCAACAGGTCGTCCGCATACAACGAGATGACGTGCGGCCTGGCCCTGTAGACCAATCCCTTATAATAGCGACCAGACCTAGCTTCCGCTGCAAAAGGCTCCATTGCCAACGCGAACAAAAGGGGGGAAAGTTAGCACCCCTGCCTAGTGCCGCGTCGTACCGGATATGGACTCGAGATCAGCGAGCCCACTCTAACCCTAGCTGTGGCTTCAGTATAGAGGACTTTTGTCCAGTTGATATAGCCCTCCCCTAGACCGAAACGCCTCATCACTTCGTATAAATAATCCCACTCCAGGCTGTCAAAAGCTTTCTCGATGTCTATGGAGAACACTAAAGGAGTAGACCTCTCCGGCAACCGAGTTCCTAGCAGCCTAGTCAGTCTGCGGATGTTGTGGGTGGTGTTTCACGTCGGGATAAAACCGGACTGATCACTATGGATCAGGCCTGTCATGTGGGTCCACAAACTATTTGCCAGGATTTTGCTCAGTATCTTGTAATCCGTCGTGAGCATTGACAGCGGGCGGTAAGAGGAGAGGGCGTCGCTCGCTCTACCAGGTTTCAACAATGGGATCATAAGGGCCTCACTCATTGAACGCGGTAGTCTCCCTCACGACTGTGCCTCGTTGTAGACCGATTGCAGTTGCGGGGCTAAATGCTCCATATATTTGCTATAGAACTCGATCGGCAGGCCATCGAGCCCCGGGGTTTTATTCCTAGCCATCTGTTTCACTGCGCACCCTATTTCTCCGACCGTTATAGCTCGACCCAGCTCCTCTGCCTCTGATTACTCTAGCTGTGGCAACTGCAGCCCTCCAAGGAAGGTGTCCAATTCCTCCGTCCCGCCCGTCAGTCCGCTCTTATACAGACCCTCATAGTACGCCCTGAACCTATCCAGGATCCCGGCCTGGGTGTGGCAGAGCCCGCCTCCCTCCTCTCAAATAGACATGATTGGAACACCCCGCCGAAGCGGATTGGCAAGCCAAGCCAGCATTGTCCCCGCCTTATCACCCTCCGCATGCGCTCTAGTCATATAGGTCTTGTGATCGAAACTACGCAACCGTTCCAACTCCACCGCCATTGCTTCTCTGGCTTTACCAACCCCCTCCTGCAGCTCGGGATGATTTGGGCGCTCTCGTTCTATCTCCCTCAACTGCCGCTCCGCACGATCAAGGTCGTCCAACAATGTTTTACGAGCACCTGCAACGGCCCCAATACAATGCCCCCGGACCACCACCTTAAACGCATCCCACTCCACAGCCCTAGTGGAAGTGGAGCCACTGTTCTCTTCGAAATAACGCGTCACTCGCTCCTCCAAGGCCTCCCTAAATAGCAAATCATCCAGGGTATCAGGTTGTAGATGCCAAGTTGGGACACAGGTGACTACTACCATCCAGTTCAGGGACAATAACAAAGGGTTATGGTCCGACAACGTGCGGGCCAAATACTCCGCACTTCCCACCGCTGCAAGCACAGTCGAAGAGCACAAAAACACATCTAACCTAACATGTAGGTGGTGTATACTAGAATGGAAGGAGTAATCTCTTGTCTGAGGGTGTAGTGCCTTCCAGGCATCTCCCAGGTCCCAACTCTCCTGCCAGTCCAATCTTCGTTTCGCTACCCTATGTATCGGTGAGGAGTACAATGGGGGGTGAGACCTATCTAATACGGTATCCACCACCGAATTGAAATCCCCTCCCATGATCATTGGACTCGCCAAATAACTCGCCAGTTTGCCGGAAAGCGCTGTCAGGAAAGCGGGCAAATCCACATTCGAGAGCATACACACTGCATAGAGACACTATTCGGCCCCTAAGTCTCCCCTCCACCGCCACAAACCTACCCTCTGGATCTACTACTTTTTTGGTGACCTGAAAGGGAACCCCAGCCCGTACCCAAATCAAGGCACCCCTTGCAAAGGCCGAATAAGTCGTATTAAACAGTTGCCCCCTCCACCTTCTCTGCAGCGCTACTCCCTCCTGTTTGGTGAGGTGCGTCTCTTGAAGAAAAGCTATATGCATTCCCCTACATTTCAGATACGCATGGACCTTATGTCTTCGCACCATGGTATGGAGACTCCGCACATTCCAGGTCACACATTTCAAAGCCCCCGTATTAGCCATACTCCCCTGCATCTCCAGACATAACAATAATATCATTCGACCATGCGCTCATGCCAACACAATACTGACCCCCCCACCCTCTCTAAACAATTGAACCCCACACCCCTCCGGTCCCAACCTGAGCTTTCCCAACTACTCTCGGTTCCCACCCCCCCAGGACAGGACCCCCCACAATTGGAAGAGAACCCATCCAAACTGTTGCAACTAAATAATCCCTTCAAAGAAGAACACTATGATTCGCAGTCTCCACTGCGATGACCTTAAGGGCCAGTAGGGCGCGGACGATACCGAAGGAGTTCGTTAAACCAGATCAGTCCCGCATATCCCGCCCCATGATCCCCCCATGAAAAACTCACGAAGTCCCTTAGAAACAAGAAGCTGCGCACACGGGCACAGCGCCCCAGTGTCTGACCATCAGGCCGGTCTCCAATTCAAGCGTCTCAGGCCTCGACGATCTCTCCAGACGTTTGAGGTGTGACAACGGGGCCTTTGGCACCCCCAAATTCTGAAAGTTCCGTCTCCGATCCCGTACCCTGCTCCTCCGAGTCCGTGCCCTTCCCGGACTGGCTCCGCGCTGTACCAGAGAGATCCACCACCGCCTGTAGGGCAGCCTTCCTCTCCGCCTCAGTCTGCGACACTGATGGTTTCCCAGTCCTCCGCCGGTTCTTGCGAATACGTTGGTATTTCCTAGTTGGTTGTTTCTTTTGAGCCTCCTCCGCCCTGGCTTTGGCCCCGTCCGTTTCAGCCTTGTATGTGTCCCACCAAGCCCAAGCGTCCGCCGAGGAGGTAAAGAAAAGCGACTTGTCGTCCACCACCACCCTCAGCTTCGCTGGGAAGAGAAGGGAGTATTTGATGCCCTCTCCACGAAGCTGCCGCTTGAGCGACAGGAAACTGGCCCTGAGTCTTTGGGTCTCAAAAGTGTAGTCTGGGAACAGGGTGACCCTGTTATTGTCAACTTGGACGGGCCCTGCTTCCCTCGCCCTCTGCAGTAGCCAGTCCCGATCTTTGTAGTGAAGCAGCTTAATCACCACCGGGCGAGGGGGCAGGCCCGGGGCTGGTGGTCGGGCCGGAACCCTGTGGGCCCGTTCCAGTGAAAAGAAAGGAGAGAGTCCCTCTGGCGCAACTTCAGTGCGTAGCCAATTGTCGAGGTAGCCCACCATGTCGTCTCCCTCGGTTTTTTCTGGAAGGCCCACCAGGCGAACGTTGTTGCGCCTACTCCTATTTTCAGCGTCCTCGGCCCTCCTCTCCAGCACTTTCAACCTGTCCAGGGCATCCGCCATCTGGGCCTTCATCGCTGCGTGATCCCGGGTCAATTTTTGTAGGGAGATCTCCATATTTTTTACTCTGTCCTTAAGCTTATCATGGTCCGCTTTCAGGAGACCCAGTCCCGACGCTACCTGGGCGATGTCCTGCTGCAGGGCGTCTTTAGTGGTGGTGATGGCCTCCAGTGTGCGGTCTTGCATGCGTTGGAGAGCAGGGTGGTCTTGGTCCGCTCCATCCAGCGTTTCCGAGTCAGCCGCTCCATCCCCCTTTCCTTTTGGTTTCACCATCCCGGCTACAGCAGTCACTGCCCCCGGGATCCCGACCAATCTCCTCGTAATCGCCCGCAGTTCAGGACCTCGCTACTGGATAGTACCCCGAACAATGGGGTCGGGGATCTAGGACACCAGCAGAACACTCAGCACTGTCCGGATCTCTCCCGTGGGGTCAATCCAGTTCTCGGAAGCCAGCACTGATGACGAGGTCTCGAGGCCCCGGTCTATGCGTGGAGAGTTGGTGTCGCCTCACAAAGCCGCCACCATTTTGGGGGCCTCCCCGGAACTCCGTCCTGCGTCCTCGTGTCCCCGTCAACTTGCCACCAAAACGAGGAAAAAAGGCCTCCCGTGCCTGCTTACAGTGTCGAGAGAGGCTCTCACCGCCAGTACTGGGTCAACAGGAGAAAACGGGCCACTAGCCACCTCCGCCTTCTGCGACACTCGTCCGGGCCTCAGGGCGCAATCTTTGATCAATGACTATCGCACCTGAGGCACTTGTTTGAGTTCGAAATTCAGGACGATAAGCAGCCGCGGATCGCCTACTCCGAGCGCCGTTGCCTCCGCGACACCTTTAGGGTGCGGATTTTTCCATTTTCGCCGGAATTCGTGTGGATAATCACGATGATATCTGGGATCGGGCGCGGAGCTCCGGGCTCACGCTGCCTACCTCCTCAGCATCCAAGCCACGCCCCGTCGGAAGTATGTCTAATGATATAAAGACGGGGTCATGATCAGAAATATGTATATTTCTGCAGAGCGGATGGATTGAGTGATATTGTGAGAAATTAAAATGTGATTAATATCTGACTGTGTCTTATAAACTGTGGAAAAGTATGTGTATTCCCTCAGGGTAGGATTACATAACCGCCATGCGTCCATCAGGTGTCTATGTTGAAAGGATTAAAGAAATTATTTATGCGCTTTAGAGGGTATAAAGGAAGAGGCATGGTTATCGATCCAGGAAGGGTTCTATGATCTGATTACAATCTTCAGCTAGGATGAAGTTTTTGTGGGAGTAATGCATCAACTTTTGTTCAAGATGGTACCAAAAGAGGGAGTCATTTGTAGATGGGCCATGAATATTAAGTGAAGAGATTGGATCCTTCCCAATTAACAAGTCTGTAAATAACCAGCATCACGCATCATCATTTTCCTGGGAGACAAGCTTAACATGAAGAGATTTGTGACACAAGGTAACAACACCATTACCTTTGCCATCTCCAGGGGAATAAAAAACATTGCCAACCCAGTCTCTTTTCAGTTTCGGGGATTCAGATTCTGTGAGGTACGATTCTTGAATCATTGCTAAGTCAGCTTTCAATTTAGACAGATGTGTTAAGACACGTTGCCTTTTAATCCGTGAGTTCAAACCTCGGACATTCTAAGTGACAATATTTAGTGACATAAATCAATAATTGAAAAAAACATTTGAACATGACCAGACAAAAAATTAGCTTGATGCGAAGAAAACCACAACATCATACAAATAAGTATAAATGTAACATGAGGAAAAAAAGAAGAAAAGAAAGGAAATGTTGTAAATAGAAAATTCAAGTCGCAATTGAAGTGGAGAAGTATCAACTGAAGAGAAGGAAGACATAGAATAAGAGGAAGGGTAACAGAAGACAAGAAAGATGGAAAAACAAAAAAGGGATAACACATACCTACAAAAAGTCCAAATATGAGGGTGAGGGGGTGAAACCACATGGAAGAACGGTGCATCCAGATCTCACGAAGGTAGGGGCACAAGGGTGACCGAATGTTACACAATGTGAAACAACAGGATAAGCATACAACGGGGGAACCTACAGGGAAAAAGAGGTACAGTTAAACTATGGATTAATAACAGGAGAGTCACAATATAATCAGAGTAACATGAAGTTAACATAGCTTAAGATACAAAAGAGAACACATTATTGAAGAATGTGAAAAATGGAGATAACAACATCCATAAAGTAAAGCATTATAATCAAACAATGTGAGAAGATGAGGCGCCAGAGGTGTCTATAGTCTGCAACTCTGCAATCATTAAGAAAACTTTTCAGTTTCACAGGATCTTTGTAGGAGGTTGTTTTGTTTCTGTATGTGACCTTAAAAAGACAGAGGTGAAAAAGGCCATATCTAGCATCATGAGCACAAAGATCCAGCCTCATATTAAGAAACTCCCTACGACGGTCAGCAGTACATTTGGCATAGTCTTGTGAAAAAATAACGTGTGTCCTAACCATGAAAGACGTGGTGTCTTTTTAGAAGCTGCTAGAGCTTTAAGCAGATCTGTATACTCCAAAAAATACAGAATAACGTCTCGAGGACGATATGAACCAGAAGTGTCAGCATTTTAACGCCCTAATCTATGTGCACATTGAATGTTCAAAATAGTATCCGTAGGAAGATCCAACACTTTAGATAGAAAGGATTTTAAGAAAGTGAGAGGGTCTGCACCTTCTGTATTCTCTGGCATGCCATAATTAAGCAGGTTAATTTGTTGGTTTCTTTTTTCTAAATCCTCGAAGTGCTTTTGTAAAGAGGTTACTTGTGATTAACGAACATGAACTTTACTCTCACTTGCGTTGAAAGAGGAAACACTCTGTTCTATTGCGACAAGTCTCTCATCTAGTTGTGAACAGCGCTCAGTCAGAAACTGAAGTTTAGAGTTTGTCTCCTCCATATAAGGCTTTAAGGCACATATTTCCTTCATTAACAGATATAGTGAGACAGGAGGAGGTGACTTTGCTGGGGAGGGAGGGTCCTTTTTGAGGCGTTTAGGATTGGCTTTGGTAGAATATGCTGGAATAGATGCCAATGACTGCATAGGTGAGGATGTGCCAACCTTTGATTGAGAAGCTGAGGTGGACTCCATTGCAGCAAGCTTTGGAAAACCGTTGAGTTTTTGATGAATCTGCGTGTAGGAGGTGAGGTTGAGGGATTAAGCCTCCGTAATCTCCCCATAAACTATCTGAAGAGGTCGTTAGTAGAAATGTAGAGTGTTATATGCGTGCTTTTCAAAGTAGAACGCTGGGCCACAGAAAAATTAATATAAAGGAAAAAATAATGAGGCAAGTAGGACATTCAGCTTCAACACTGCAGTAGGGATATTTGTAGCAACCACTTTCATGAAGGAGTGGCAGTTGTTTTAGATAAAGATCGGCATTCCAGCATAGATAATCGTTGCAACTGCACTCATGAAGGAGAGAGTGACTGTGGTTTTAAATAAAGAAGTGCTTCACATGTGCAGCATTTATACGGCCAACATCAGCAAGCTCCTACCATAATTAAAGTTAAAGTGGGCTATGAAATACTGGAGGAGGCCCACAGTATCACAAGCTGCCAAATGGTGAGGAAGAATAAAAGCGCCACATCAGCACTGTGAGGCGGGTGTCTGCAGAGGCCGCATCTTAAAATGGCTGCAGCGTCTGAAGCGGCAGTAACGATGCTGAAATACCTGAGATAGATCATTGCTGGTGTGCAATTAGAATCACCAGATGGTCGTCGGGTGGTTCAGGAGGTGAAAACTGCACTTCAATAAGAGAACGGGTCGCGGGACCCATGAAAAACAGCCTCCATTTGCGCTGTTGATCGGGAGCTCAAGGACCAGCCGCCATTTTCCATGGGCGTCAAGCCACGCCCCCATGCATATATGCTTTTCTAACTTTGTGAGTTATTGCTAGAAGTAGCTCTGGTTTTGTTATTTAGGCAGGATTACCGAAATCACTCTGTAACCGTCCTGGTATTTAGGACAGTTACAATTGCTAAAGCAACTGACAGGTATGCTGCTACTAATTTGTGGCCAGATCCACAAGATTTCCTGTGAAAGTGTGTTACTTAATCTTCATGTACTCCTGACTTCATCTTGATTTTCCATGCCACAATGACTCCAGGAAGCAACTATCCCAAATCAGGCCCCTTATATGCACTAAATGTAGAAAATTGTAGTGCTTGCACGATACTTTATAGTATAAGTTGCCTATTGCACAGCCAAAGATACTGGGTGTGATAGAGTTACTTTGCAAGAAATATATACTGGATTGGAATGGGAAAAATTACCTTATTCTTTGTGAATCATGCACAATACAATATCTCACATGTAAATTGAACATAAGTGCATACCTCACATATAGCAATGAAGCTTGATACTTCTATGAGTATCGCCAGATGAGATTATGTCTCTTGACTGCAATTTTCCTGTCCAGAGAAGGCAATTTTTGCTCAAACTAGAGTTCTAGAGAACTAGAGAAATATAAGAAAGATTACATGCCTGTGAAATGGCAAGACAGTTTAGATTAAATACACAAAGGTTGCTGGATTTTCCCATTGTGATGGAAGTTTCACCCAGGTCTAAAACTGGGCCAATCCTCGACTTTGACATATTGCAGGATGGGGTGTTGTTAATTTGTGTACAAACATTTTCCCTTAAGCCATTTGAAATACATTCTTTGAGCAGCATGCTCCCATTTGAACGCAGCTGAAAAAAACAAACACATGCAAAGCAGTCCTATATTGCCAGAAAATGTGCCGTCCCAACCAAGTGAAGAAACAGTGTCCTCTCAGGGGTGCATCCACACATTCTCAGATAAGTGTCTGCGTAACTGAGTATCATATCTGAGGTGAAACTTGAGTCTCTAGGCGCAGGGATCTAGGGCTCCTTATCTTGACACACTCCTTCCACAAAGGGTAAACATGCCTCTACAAAAAATGTAATGGATTTGCTAAAGCATCTTCTGGCATGGCTGACATAAAAAAGATATAATTTTGCCTGATGTATCACACATGGTGCAGAAGATTCTCGCTTGTTCTTGCATTTTCCGCACATTCAGAATATACAACCAGGGTGACCAACCGTCTGTAATATTTCATGGACCGTCCGTAATATGGACCTCACGTCCGTTGTCCGTGATAATCCCTTTAACGGACGCCTTTTGTCAATAATTTTTGACCTTGCAGGGAGCAGAGCTGTTCCTCTAGGAGAAGCCTCAGCTCCCTGATGGGGCCGCCTCACACTCATCCTCTGAGCATAAGAGTTGCCCCACCCCGTCCATTGTCATTCTGTAGGCAGGCTGATTGTCACATACAGAAAGACAATGGGCCAGTCTGGGCTGCTACAGCATGTGGTGGGACTCCTCCAGTCTCGGTCTAGGGCTGGGCATTCTGTTAGATGGAAGAAATGTACAAAAAAAACCATGCTGCTATGCCAGTTCATGAAAAGAAGCCGGTGAAAGAAGTTAAAAAGAATGGATTATAGTTATTTGACAGTCTCATCATTTCAGAGCTGAAGCATGTTTAATATTATATACAACTAAGAGATAGTTGCTGCTTTTTTATTTATTCTATGCAACTGATGCCCATTGACAAGGCCAATAGTCATGGCTTGCTGTAGGTCTAATGTTACTGTATGAAATTATAGAAACAGCAAAATCCCAGTCGGGCGGCACATCATGCTCAGCACATATTATTAGCTTAGATGTTTTAAGCCACGTCCTTAATTACACCAAACACGTCCCTTGGAGAGACCCCCAGTTTCTTCATCCCACTTAAAGCCCAGAAAACAACCCATGTCACAGTCACCTCACATCCTGGCACTGTACATCATGCATGACTCATGACTTCAAAGTTTTCAGATTGCCTATGTGCAGGGGCATAGTGAACCTTCCCTCACCCAAAATCACCTTTGCTTTAGGAACTACAGCTGTCTGAAACTCAGTAGACAAAGGTTCAGCTCATAATTAATGTGAGAAGGTGGGTGAGTGAGTTAGTGACGGAATGGGTAAATGGCGGGATGGATTAGTGAAAGCATGAATTGATGAGTGAAAGGGTGAATGGATGGATAATGAGAAACAGGATGGATGGATGAGTGAATGGAAGGATGGATGAGGGTAAATAGATGGATGTACGAGTGGAAGGGTAGATGGATTGGTAAAAAGGTGGACATATCAGTTAAAGGATGGATGGATGAGTGAAAGGGTGGATAATGGGCAAGTGAATGGGTGGATGGATGAGAGAAATGATGGATGTATTGATAAATTGATAAGTGAAGGGGTGAATGGAAGGATGGATGAGTGAAAGGGTAGACGTAAGGATCTATGAGTGAGTGAAAGGGAGGGTAGATGGACTAAAGGATGGATAGATGAGTTAAAGCGTGGATGGATGAGAGAAAGGAAGGATGGACGAGTTAAAGGATGGATGAGTGATAGGGTCAATGGTTGGATTCATGAGTGAATGAGTAAATGGATGGGTGGGTGAATAGGTGAAGGGTCGATGGAAGGATAGATGGCTGAGTGAAAGGTGATAGGAGAGTGAAAGGGAGGATGGATGGATGAGTGAAAGCATGGATGATTGGCAGAATGGATGGGGAATAGGTGCATGGATGAGTGAACAGATAAACGTAAAGATGGATGAGTGAAAGAATTCATAAATCAGTGATAGGGAGGGTGGAGAGCTGTAAAAAAAGATGGATGGATGGATGACTGGATGGCTGGATGGGTGAAAGGGTAAATGGTTGGATAGATGAGTGGATGGATGGATGGGTGGAAGAGTGGATGTAAGAGTGAAAGGCTGGATTGGGTGAAAGGGTAAATGGTTGGATCAATGAGTGAATGGATGGCTGGGTGGAAGAGTGGATGGATGAGTGAAAGGATGTATTGGGTGAAAGGGTGGATGGATGATGGATGAATGAGTGAAACAGTGGATGGAGTGATTGGTGAGTGAAATGATAGATGGAAGGATAGATGATGGATAGGTTAGCAAATGGTTGAAAAGGTTAGGATGTGGATGGGCACACAGATGGAAGAACAGAATGAATGGTGAAAGAATTAATCGATGACAGAATATACATTTGAAATGGTGGATATCAGGTGTTTGATGGAAGAATGCATTGGCTAGATCCTTGGACAAGAGAACTGTTCTGTGGAGGGTTGTGATGACTTACTTTGCTTTCTTGGTGCCATAGGAGCTTTAGTTCAAAGTGGGAGGAATTTTAATTTTCTGGCTACTCCCTTGCCTACGTGTTACTATTCTGTATTTGCTGTGTGCTTATATGTAGGATCTTTACATCATGCATATGACATTTTGAGTGACACTCAACTGCTACTTGAATATTATTGTAAATGTTTGCATGTTTTATTTTAGGTGTAAGGTTTTAGGGAGAGCCTCATAGTTCCATGAGCTGTGCTTGAGATGTATATTGTGTTAGTAGCAATAGGCAAGGTGTCAAAAATAAACTATGTAATAGTGTAACAACAGGGCCTTCTTTAAGTAAGATGCTGGGAAAAGCACCTTTGTGGCTTCCGTCAGCTAGTGCAACTCTCTGCGAAGCCCCCATAAGCAAAGTCAGATTCCATAGTTTAAGTTCCACTTGCTGAAACACCTATAATGCGTTCCCTGTAGTGGGTTCACCATAGTCATCTTCCCTTTAGTTCAACTATGCGTGCCGCTTTACATCTCACAATGGCATTCACATATGAGATGCAAGTGACAAAGTCTATCCGAGCAGATCTTCCTGACCACTTCTCTCACCATTCAGAAAATGGGGGTGGTGATGAACAGAGTGTCTGAATTAAGCAGACTACTCTTACCCAGTCCAAAGATCAGGGCTTGATCCATCACCGTTATTTATCTCACTGCACCATCCCAGCTCAGAACCTGGCTATATGCAAATCAGTCTGTCCCTGGCCCAGTGCATCATGGGAACAGGGCAGACTAAACTACCAAGCCAATTCTTCACCAGAAAGGAAACAAGCTACCGGGGACCGGTTTCTGGCATTTCAGCCGTCTTCGGCCCGGCTTGCATGAATCCTGATGGTGCAGTGAGAAAGGGACTCATGTCTGAGTATACCCTGCCACACCTATAGTGGCCAAAAACGATTCAGAAAAGGGGGTGGTGATGAACAGAGTGTCAGAATTAAGCAGACTACTCTTACCCAGTCCAAAGATAAGGGCTTGATCCATCACCGTTATTTATCTCACTGCACCATCCCAGCTCAGAACCTGGCTATATGCAAATCAGTCTGTCCCTGGCCCAGTGCATCATGGGAACAGGGCAGACTAAACTACCAAGCCAATTCTTCACCAGAAAGGAGATAAGCTACCGGGGACCGGTTTCTGGCATTTCAGCCGTCTTCGGCCCGGCTTGCTTGAATCCTGATGGTGCAGTGAGAAAGGGACTCAATCCCCGGAAGCTTGTTTCCTTCCCAGTATAAGAATTGGCTTGGTAGTTTGGTCTGCCCTGTTCCCATGATGCACTGGGCCAGGGTCAGACTAATTTGCATATAGCCAAGTTCTGAGCTGGGATGGTGCAGTGAGCTAAAAAACGGTGATGGATCAAGCCCTGATATTTGGACTGGGTAAGAGTGGTCTGCTTAATTCAGACACTCTGTTCATCACCACTCCCTTTCCTGAATCATTTTTGTCCACCATAAGCGTGGAAGGGTATACTCAGATGTGAGTCCCTTGCTCATTGCACCATCAGGATTCAAGCAAGCCGGGCCGAAGACGGCTAAAATTCCGGAAACCGGTCCCCGGAAGCTTGTTTCCTTCCCAGTATAAGAATTGGCTTGGTAGTTTGGTCTGCCCTGTTCCCATGATGCACTGGGCCAGGGTCAGACTAATTTGCATATAGCCAAGTTCTGAGCTGGGATGGTGCAGTGAGCTAAAAAACGGTGATGGAACAAGCCCTGATCTTTGGACTGGGGAAGAGTGGTCTGCTTAATTCAGACACTCTGTTCATCACCACCCCCTTTCCTGAATCATTTTTGTCCACCATAAGCGTGGAAGGGTATACTCAGATGTCAGTCCCTTGCTCATTGCACCATCAGGATTCAAGCAAGCCGGGCCGAAGACGGCTGAAATGCCAGAAACCGATCCCCGGAAGCTTGTTTCCTTCCCAGTATAAGAATTGGCTTGGTAGTTTGGTCTGCCCTGTTCCCATGATGCACTGGGCCAGGGTCAGACTAATTTGCATATAGCCAAGTTCTGAGCTGGGATGGTGCAGTGAGCTAAAAAACGGTGATGGATCAAGCCCTGATCTTTGGACTGGGTAAGAGTGGTCTGCTTAATTCAGACACTCTGTTCATCACCACCCCCTTTCCTGAATCATTTTTGTCCACCATAAGCGTGGAAGGGTATACTCAGATGTGAGTCCCTTGCTCATTGCACCATCAGGATTCAAGCAAGCCGGGCCGAAGACGGCTGAAATGCCAGAAACCGTTCCCCGGAAGCTTGTTTCCTTCCCAGTATAAGAATTGGCTTGGTAGTTTGGTCTGCCCTGTTCCCATGATGCACTGGGCCAGGGTCAGACTAATTTGCATATAGCCAAGTTCTGAGCTGGGATGGTGCAGTGAGCTAAAAAACGGTGATGGATCAAGCCCTGATCTTTGGACTGGGTAAGAGTGGTCTGCTTAATTCAGACACTCTGTTCATCACCACCCCCTTTCCCGAATCACTTCTCTCACCAAGCATGCCTGCTCAGGACCATGAGTTGTAAACAAAATATCAGACTGGGCAACCCAGTGCAGTAACCATATAAATAGATTATTATCATATGAAATACCACAAAAAGACCTGCACAGTTGCTCAAAGCTGTGTGCATGCTGAAAAAATGTGAAGTACACGATTTTCTCAACCTAATATAAACTTATTTTGACTTGTATTTGTGGTTGTCTATTTACTTACTTATATACTTTCGTGTAACTTCTTCTGATATGTCTATAAAGCATACCTTTTGTCCTGAAGATTTGTCCTGAATTTTTACATTCTGTTTTGAAAGTTTGCCCTGAATTTGACCCTTTGTCCTGAATTTTTTACACTTACTGTACCTAAGTTTCACCCATGCCAGTTGGTGACCTTATATACAGCATATCTGAACCAATGTGCAGTATGCTGTTCAGCAGTTTGGGGAGAATCTCTGCCTATAATTTGAGTGTTTACATCAGAAATCATAGGATTTTTAAATTTCACAAAACTCAAAAACAGGCCCAAATTAATTTGTAAAGAAAATTCATACAATTCCTTAGCAATTCTTCTGGAAAGTTGGCATTGTCTATCTAAGAGTCCAGCAGGCTTCTAAGAATTGCCAGTGCTTGTTCTGCACTTGCAAATAGAGGTCTGCCATGGTTGAGCTGCAGCTCTTTGTCTCCAACCAACCTATCATTTAGTGGGGTTGTGCTACTACGCCAATCCTGTTGTCATGCTTTTCTGCTCTGACACATTTAGGTCATTGAGCCTTGCCACGCTTGGTACTGTACTGTCTTGGTACTGGGCTGTTTCGGTTTTGTCTATGAGGTTATCTCAGGACTCACAGACTACCTCAATGCTGCTCAGCACACTTGGACTTCAGAACCTATTATGTAGAATCTTGCTTTATTGTAGCAACCCCAGGACAACGTGTACTCTATGAGGTTTTCTCAGGTCTCACGTACTACCTTAATGCTGCTTAGCACACTTGGACTGCCGAACTTATATGTTGAATACTGCTTATTGTATGAATCTTGCTCAAAAACTGCTGTGAAGCGCTCCGATACCCTCGGGTCAGGCTACTGCTATATAAAACTCCTTAATAAATAAATGAATTCATTTCATTTTTGTCGTTCAACACTCTTTCTGATGTGTTCAGCAGTGCTGTCTATTCTGCAGTGATAGTTTAATGTAAATATCGCGCGTGGGCTAAAGTCTCCCGAGAAGCTGTGAATGTGAAGTGACCCAAGGCTTAAAGGAACCTGAGAGTACAGAAATGGAAAACACACCAATGTGTCAGAGAATCAGGGGCGTAACACAGGCCCCCGCATCCCCCGCAGTGCGGGGGGGGGCCAGGGGCTGCAGGGGCCACCTCAGCACTGTACTCACGCCAGAAAGCTCCGGAATAAATCCAGAGCGGGCCCCTCTGTGCACCTTGCAGGTGGGGCCCTATGACTTTCGTTACGCCACTGCAGAGAATGTGAAGCTATGGCCCGGGTTAATGACTTTAGAACCGGGAAATGAAGCCTGCATGTCTCAATGTCCAGTGGTTTTTTACAAAACACTTAGGGGCATATTTATGTGAAAGTCAGTGCAGCAAATCATCTTGCTGCGTTTCATGAAAAGAAAAGGGCAGCAACATGCCTGTATTTAAAAGAATATGGCGCATTACTGCCTTTGTCCCTCGCTGGCACCATTTTAGTTGCCTAGCGCAAATGCAGGCACCTCTGCCCCATGATGCAAGGGTGCCTCTGTTGCATGAAGTATTGCTTTTGTGCAAGAAGGGGCATTTTCCTACACAAAAACAATCCTCTTTCTATATGTACTGCGGAATCCAGCCCACATAGAAGGAGGAAGTAACGAGAAGAAATTAAGATATTCCTCCATGTTATGCCTCCCTTGAGAAGGCGTAACTTTATGGTGCATTCCAGGGTCCACCACTTTTGGTAAATCTGGGAATTGCATCAAAATCCATCGGAGGTGCATGGGAACATTCACGCAATGCCCATGGAACGCCTTCAGGGCAGAGTAATGCAACGCAGCAATTTGCGCAGCGTTGCGTTTCTCAGATTTATGAAGCCCCTCAAAGCCACGCCAGGTGGGCTTGCGTGAATTGCATTTTAGGTTTGTCTCATGCACCATGTTGCGTGGTGCAAGAGCGACTCAACTCCCTTTGTAAATATGCCCCTTAATCTTCCCATCCAAGAAAAAAAAAATGACTCTGACCTTGTGTAACGTAACTGGTGCTCGCGTAAAGTGCCCCAATGCTCTTGGGCCGAGTTCACAATATATATCTAAAGTGGGGAAGTAAAGAACATTTAGAACTCTTTTGTACAGCACAGACATCCTTTTAAGTTATTTTGGGAGCGCTATGAACAAGATATGAGGGGAAATAGAACAAAGATCAAATTTGAAGGGGCAGCGGATGGGGTGGGGGGGGGCGAATATATGTGAACCTCCTGATCGGATCTGACCTGAATAGAATGTTTCTGAGCAGTTCAGAGACACAGATGCGTTCTTTTCGTAAGTGCTCGCAACCATGTGCACAGTACAGGATCTGAAAGGAGCCCTTAGTCAGGCTAATCTCATAACAGTCACATGGGAGTGTGTCTGAAAAGTGACTTTGTTCAAAGACAGATGGCAAGAGATAATGCGCCTTATTTGTGCGCTTAGATGAAGCTAATTCTGCAAAATGTCGGGCGCGTAAAGTATTCAGCATAAAATACACGGATAATTAATGTCCCAACTTTAAAAACAAAAAATTTACCCGTGCCAGCACATTCAATCTGCTTACGTGCGTGCAACAAAGGCATGCCCTCCGTCAACTTGCCGATAAAATCTAGCTTCTTGCTTTCCAGTCTTGTCCTGAGAAATGGTGAATTATGAATTTGCCCTTGATTCTCCTCGCAGCTCTGTGAGGCTGCGCATCGCATGATCTGTCCATGTGATGTTTCCCCAGTCTTCCTGCAAATCCTGCCCCTCGAGTGCAGAATTAGATTAACGTATTATCATATCTCATTACATTAAAGCCCTCACTTTCTTTCAAGGACATATTGGCATAAGTGGACTCGTGTCTCGCTAGGGTCCCAATAAATTAACAGACGCACGACGAGGGGAAGGAGGTCTTACATATGCAATCAGAGAGGCACTTGCGCATGAAAACAACCATCGAAAGGGATGCCAAGTACACCTCACATTACTTATAAATATGAGAGACAGGGCCAGGCCAATCAAGCCCCGTGGAAACTGACAGCCCCTGGTTTATGATCAGGCTCGCATTATGATTTGGCCGGATTTATGCGCCGGGAATCCAAGTCCGGTCAGTATCACTTCACTTAATTCCAACCATTACAAGTCCCTGGAAATACCAGGTGAAATTCCACATATTTTTCTTGATTTTAGATACTCCTCTGTTGATATTTACCACCATCATGCTGGGTTTGGGTGGGAGGCAGGGTCAGTGTCTCGGGTGAAGGAAGGCCATGGCCGATCTGGGTGAAGCGTTTTCTGATCCACCACCCCTATGGTGCTGAAAAGGGTAGCCAGGGGCCAGCAACTTCACCGCTTTCTCTTCATCTATGAATTAACTGGGTTCATAATATGGTAAAATCAGGTCTAATCTTTCCAGACCCAGTGCATTCAAATGCAGAAACACCAAACACCCATACTAACACTCTGAGAGTTTTCTCCCAGGGAGTAGGGAGTCATTATTTATTTCCCTGCCCCTCACCTCGGGCTTTTCCTGGTGGTGAGGAACAGGAAAAAAGGCACTACACTGTCCACCATAAATAGGGCAGGCGGTGGAATGTTCTTCCTTCTAATGGCACCTATAACCTCGGGCCATCAGTGGAAAAGTTCCATTGACGGAGTCAATGGGCCATCTTTAATGGAATACTTACAGTCTCTTTAAATGAGGTGGGTCGACTGAGGGTTTGGCAGGTAAGGTACCTTGTCACGTTTGCAGCAGAGTACCTTGAGCACCACACTCTAAATTGGAACCTAGGTTAGATATGGGTTATATATCATGACATATGTCTTCCTCTGCTTCTCTCGACTTCCCTTCTGCTATACGTGTGACTGGTGGTTGATCTTTCTTATTAGTCTCAGTTTGAAGCGGAAAAACTTAATGAGGATAATAAGTCCCCTTTCTTGGTGCACTGGCTCTCCACTCTTCCATTTGCTTTTGATTTGCCCTGACAATCTTGGAATGGCCACTTCCCTGTGGATACAATACACAATTGATAGAGGGTCTAGGGGGAGAATATTTAAAGACCAGAAACACTATACCCCCATTCACAGTATAGCTAAACAAAAACAAATGTCACTGGTCTGTCAATCGACATGGGCAAAAAACAACTGTAAGCTCGGTGAATACCCAAAAAGTGTTCTCAAAGGAAAAGAAATGACCTATTACAACTTGTTTGACGACAGTTAATATTTCAAACTGTCTAAACTCTGTTTTTAGATTTTGACACCATGATATCTCCCTAATAAAATGTATCCTTTATATCATGGTAGCCAATTTTATACTGCACTTTTGACTTTTCTTCCACATTTTTTCAACACTGCAATATTCATCCCACACCACAGAGAAACACTTATTCTATGGTATGATACATCACTGGTGGTTTCTTTGGATTGGAGCAACACACAATATCAGGTGTGTGGCACCAAATTCGGACCATCTCTTTACAAATCCCAGATGATGAAGCTCTGCCATTGGGTGGGCTGATGGGATTAATTTCACTTCAGGGCAAGAATCTTGCCCTGAAGAAAGTCCGGGACCTTTATGGCCTCATAAGGGCTGAAACATGTCAGCACTTCACTAGGGTCATAGGACCATAAAAGTCCTAACAAACCCTACTTTTATTCTAATTTTAACAAGCCAACCAGACCCATGAATAAAGGGATACCGGGGGTCTGATTGAGGTATTTTATATATACCCCTTTTTCCTTCATTATCATAAGAGCTTCCCAACACTGTGGTTGAGCCCACCCTGACCTGTAGGAGTCGGGGTGACCCAATGATGAAGCATGACACCACTAGGGTGCGTGAGGGTAACTAAAAACAACTAGTGTTGCCCCCCTTTCATACACATAGATATGGTTAGCATATCAAACACATCCCTAGTGGTATAGTGTGTAATCCCTCCTCATACATAGGTCCCCTTTCTCTTCCTATGAGCGTAACCTACCTTGAACTTTTTAGTTCTTCAGTAGGGTGCTTTTGGAGTATTTTTGGTTACAGAGTATCCACTGGGAGGACGTACTCCATATACCCTCTCTAATCCCCCCCGGGGCCCCTGGATTAAATTACAGAGGTTCTTTGTCTTGCAGTTACTTGCCCACAGCTCCCCAGATAATGGGGGAATGGTGTGTTGCCCTTGAGGCTTTGTTGGAGTCATGGTGCAGACTGCGTATCGGAAGCGTATTCATGGAGGGGAACAAAACAGGGGCTCTCCTTTTCAGACTTATAAAAAAAGAGACCTCTGTAATGCCTATACTTCAAATACAAGATAGCAATGGATAACTAGTGTGTACTCAGCAAGAAATCAGTGAAGTATTGGCCAAGCATCTGGCCACCGTGTTTCAGAATACACTCTCCACGCCACAAAAGTTAATTCAAGAATTCTTAGATACGATGGCCCTACTGAGATTGGACCACAATACGGAGGTTGCGCTGGGGGCTCTCATCACTAAAGAAAACTGTTGGCAGCCTTCCTACCTCTCAAGCCGGCTAAAAGCCCTGAGAGTGATGGACTCCCAGCTGACTGCTATCAACAGTTTGCCCCGATTCTAGTGGATCGCCTTTGGAGGAATAAAATGAGGGATTGGAGGGCAGTCCTTGCTCACCTCCATGCAAGAGGCATTGGTGACCATGATATTAAAACCCGATAAGGTCCCCCTATTGCCTAGTTCATACGGACCAATTTCACTCCTAAACCTAGATTGTTAACTTCTGAGTGGACTATTGGTGGCCTGGCTCCTTCCACATATGCCCTGTCTGATCCAACCTGATAAGATTGGGTTCAAACGGCGACAGAACACCACACATAATCTGTGGTGCCTGCCGCATGTTTGGCATGCTTGGTGCCTCATAGCCGAGGATTGTGCGTTGGCTGTGCTCAATATTGAGCAAGTCTTCGACTCAGTGGAGTGGGAATATGTCTGGTCAGTCCTGTAGCAGATTGAAGTGGGGCATGAAGTTCTTTAAATGGATCCAACTTCTGTACAAAAACCCTAGAGGAATGTTTTTGGAACAGTTTGTATTGGCCCGGGATACCTGACAGGGTTGCCCGTTGTCACTGTGTATCTTTGCGGTGGCTGTGGAAACTCTGGTGGCGGTTCAGAGAGACCTGATGGGCAGATGGGGTTTTCCTTATACGCCGATGATACACTGGTATATATCCGTCAACCAGCACAAGCAGTGTCAGAGATTTGGGTCATTATCGGGACTTCATATATACCCAAAAACCTCCAAGCTGATTCCATTGCGGAGGTTGGTGGGGGGTCCAAGGAATGATTAAACAGTGGTGGGCCTTCCAGGGGTTACTTAAGGGACTAAAATCTTTGGGATTCGCTTGGTGTACATCGCCCCTTCCTACTATGAGCGCAACTTAGGAAAAGTGGTGGAGGGTATGCATAGCTCCAAACGATTATGGGACGAATAGCAATCATAAATATGGTATTTTACCCTGATGTCTTTACGTGCTACAAAACTCCCTGTATAAGACCCCTAGACACTACTTCCAAAATGCTGGATGGCCTACTGGTGGAGCTCCAGCGGGGATCCAAGTATAAACGCATACGATTGACCACACTTCAGAGAAAATGGGGAGATTGAGGATTGGATGTGCCCTGTTTGGATCTTTATTATATGGCCTCCCAGCTTCTTCATGCAGTTCGCTGGCTGGATGAACATAATATTTGGGAAAAGCAATTTCCTGGGGGCGCTCACGGTGATCACTCCTTGCCAGAACTCCTAATGCTTGGCGTGGGAATCCCCAAGACTTACTCGTAGATTGTACAGCACGTGGGCGTGATATGGGAGGCAGCGGTCAGGAGGGTGGTGCGGCATGTGTTCTATGCCATGGACATGCAGCTGTGGGTGGTGAAGCCTCTCCTGCTCATAGCAGAATCTATGATGATTGAGAGGTGGAAAGAGTTTGGTTGCCTTATAATGAGAGACCTCTACGACAATGGACAATTTCTCACACAGGAAGCTGCAGATACCGCCTTTGATCTGGGAACAGGACAATTCCTGCAATATGGGAAGATATCAAGGGTTGCCAGAGAACTATGACAGTCCTTTCCAGAGAAACCCCCTAGTGCTAATCTATTAACAGAGATCCTATATATGGCACAAAGACGGCATTTGATATTCCAATTTTATAAGGCCCTTCATGATGACCTCCCTGAGGGGACTCTCCCTGTGCAGACGCAGTGGTAGGAAGTGGTAGGGGAGCCCCTCTCGGAGCGAGGCTAGTCCAGAATTCATGAGTGTGTCTGGAAGGCGAGTTCTAATTTGCAATTTGAGCTAATACAATACAATGTTGTGCATCATCTACCCGGACCGTTCAGGAGCATTTCCCCAATGCAGAAAGAAAGAGGTGACCTTTCTACACACTGTCTGCAGATGCCCGGTCCTAACTCAATATTGGGGCACTATTCTTGCATGTTTGCAAAAAGCTATAGTTTGGGCAATTACCAGGGAGATTCAATCAGTGCTGCTGGGACTGTTGCCTACATCCAAAGCTAAGTGTTAGACCTGGCATCATTGGCGTGAGTCTCCCTTCCATTTTGACGGATTGCCTCCTCTGTTTTGATATGTTTTTGCTGGTTTTATGCTTTGGGCACTGTGCCACTGCTATTCAGTGCCACAGTGCAAGTGCTCCCTATGTTAAATTAATGTACTAATTGGTGATTCCATGATTGGGTTATTTGATTTATCTATCAGCCACTAGTACAGTGCACCATGTGTGCACAGGACCTGTAAATGCTGCTGGTGGGCTTCTGTTTGTGCCACCCACAGAAGCAGCTTATAAAGTGTGTCTCAGGCCTGCCATTGCAAGGCCTATGTGCAGTCTAGTACTGCCATGGCGACTTGGTCAAGTGCAGCCACTTGCCAGTCCCTAAACCTTCCCTTTGCTTCATGTTATACACCCGTATGGTAGGCCCAAGGGCAGGGTGCATTGTAAGTATAAGGTAGGACATGCTCTGATGTATGTAGCATGACCTAATAGTGAATTACAGCCATTTTTGTTTTTCACTATTGAAGGCTACCTGTTCTCCATAGGCTAGAATGGGCAGTTAGATTATTACCTTCTTATAATCCTAACTAACTCAGGGAACATGGTAGAAATTCGAATTTAGTATGCCTGAACTCAGAATAATAAAATACATATTTTAGTGAAGTTTGTTTTAACATTCTGTGTTTGAAAATACCACTTTTAGAAAATAGGTATTTTCCTGCCTAACTGTCCAGGCCTGCCTCTGCTAGGTTGTGTATTCCTTGTCTGGGTTTGTGAGTGACAGGGCTGGGGTATTCCAACAGACAGGCTGGGGCAGCCCAGTTGTGAATAGAGAGATCTGCATCTAGATGGGGGGGGAGGAGTTGCACCTGGGACCTAATTAGGGCTGGGCCTTCCCTCTACAATGCTGGCTACATTCCTACACAGTGCAGGTCTCTGCCCTGCACTGTGAAAGGAAGAAGAGAGTCATGTAAACAAAGTGCTCAGGAACTGATTTGGACTAGAACAAAGAACAAAGAATTTTGGGGTATAAATATTGAGACCCTGATCCCAAGAAATTAGATCACTTCTGGAACAAGAAACCTTTTGCCAAGGAGAAGAACCAAGGAAGCTGCAGGAGTTTTACTGCCCCTCTGCCAGTGTGCTGTTTGCTGGGTTGTCCTGCAGTGGTTGCTTCATTGCCAAGGAAAGGAGAAGGAACTTTTTAAGGACGTTCACCATTTACAGAATATTCTCCAAGAACCTGAACTGTGCTTGCCTCCTGCTGAAGTTTCAGGGACAAAAGACTACACCTCCAACTCCCCTATGAATTTCCTTGCTGGGAATTCTCAACTCCGGACATTTGCGTGTCGCTGGGAGCAGGAAGCGCGGTGCATCGAGAAGACGCGTGTTGCCGCCGCAGCTGAAATCATCGCATCCCCGGAGAATCGAACCTTTGCCACATCTCCCTGGAAGCGTGTGTTCATCGAAGCTGCCTGCAGTTGCATCACCGGAGAAGCGTGACGCCATTGAGAGAGTCGCCATCGCATCACCGGAGAAGCGGGTCGCTGGGCCTGTCACGGCTCCAAAGTACAGAGTCGTCGCAAGGCTGCCAGGGCGTCTACGCATCATCATCACATCGCCGCATCAAGGGTGCCATCTTCTCGCATCGCACACAGATCACAGCATCGCATCAAGGCACCATCTTGTGCAACGCAACGGTCCCCCAGGCCGAGAATCTACGCAAGACCTCCGCACCGGTAAGGATCGCGACACATCCCCTACTCTGCGCAAGCATTGAGGCCCGACGCATTATCTCACCCAGATCACGGAACCAAAGCATCTTTCCTTTTGCGAGCCTTTTGTTTACTTTGCATTATGCATCCAGGTATTTTGTTGAGAACGTTGTCGCATTTATTATCAACTTGAACTAAGCAACTTTAATCATCTTTTAAGTAACCTTAAGTGTAGTATTGGGCGTATTTTTTAACCTTAGTTATTTTACACTTTCGGTAAATTCGCATTCTCTTTTTTGTCAGTGTATTTTCCAGGTCTGTGATGCATTTATAAGAGGCAATGTCTCCATTTTCTGATCTCTGTTCTCTAATTTAATGAAAACAAGTCTAACTCTTCCTTGTACATAGAAGTTAATCTGCTATAGAACATACAGCTACACAAAGCATTTTTTCTGCAGTCCCCTTAAGGCAGCGGTGAATCCACTGCTATAAAAACACATATCCTCAAAAGTCTCTTTGATTGTGGAACAACTATCGACTCAGCCAAGTTTAAGGAGCTCAACAAATAGTAGAAAGGTTGTATCATAGAAAATGTGGTATTATAACCAAGGCAGCACAAATGCTCTCAAAGCCAGCTCCTCGCTCAATTAGCAATATCGACCTTCTTATCATCATTGTCAAACTTAAAATGTCAGATTATTGTAAATGAACCTGTGAGCAAATATTATTTTGGGGCCATTGAACCAAATCTTGTCTTCTTGTCATCCACAAGTTCTAAATTTTAGATTGACCTCTAGACTGTACTGGCATATCATCTCTATAAAATGTCTATGGTCATGAAATTCCCGAGTGTTTAAGATTAGGATCAGGGCTCGTCTTGCCCATGGGAGAGCCGGGTCCAGGCCCAGTGCATAACTTAATGTTATGCAAACAGCAGCTCCTCCATCCCACTTGGTCTCAATCAAGACACTTCAAAGACTTTGTAATCACCCATTTATGTACCTCAGTGTGATTGTTAGCACCCCATCACCCGCTGCACTCCTCCCATCTTCTTCGCATCTCCTGTCGTCGCACCACAACAAACACCAAATTTTCTTTCTGCCCAGGGCACTGTCCTGGTCAATCCAAATTTAGGGCCAGCCATGATTAGGATAGACATGAACCAACATCTCAACACTGTTCTTTTGGCTCATCAACAAAAGATGCCCTAGAACACTTGTGGCAAGAAGAAATCTAAGTAATTGCAGAAGAGTTCAACTTTTGGAGTTAGAATCCATCTTCAAAAGATTTCTGTCTCAGCTAGTTGGTAGGACCATACAAATTCAAGATGGTGACATTTAATTGAATGCATTCCCCATTTATCTACTCCAAATTACTGACTGTGGTGCTAAACCATCTGTACTGCCAGAGGAATTATTTTTCTTACTACTAACATGTTGCTACATATCAGTTTCCCTTTGCGGTTTAAAGACTCCCAGAGACAGTGGAAAGGATCTAGAGTTTTTGTGAACGTACCAAAAGCTTCCATGTGACTCTGCTTGGGCATTGAGGTCATCATGGCACAACTTTGACACAAAATCTAGCCTGCACATTGATTCATGTTAAAGATGTTAGAATATATGCTTCACAATATTTTTGTATGAAGGATCTGTAAGGCATTGGAGACAAAAATTGATTTCTATTGTATGTCCAGAAAATCTGATTATTTCTGGCAGAATCGGGAAAAATGAGGGTTTCTCGGGCCACTTCTAAAACAGCTGATACTACTACATACCAACACTTGGGTCAAGATCAAACTGGGATCCGCAAAGCACCTTTCAAGGCAAATCAATACCACTAAAGGTCTAAAACAAGGATGTGTTCTAGCCCCAATGCTGTTTAACCTCTTCCTCGCTGATCTTCCTTGAGAATAGAGAAAAATGTAATCGCATGCCCCGTGGCTGGGAGACGTCTCGCTATCAAATCTCCTCTATGCAGATGACCTGGTCTTAATTAGTCGGTCCCCTATTGGACTACAACATCTGCTGGACACCACCAACAAATTCTCAATAAACAATGCATTAAAGATGAATTTAAACAAATCAAAAGTTATGTCAGTGAATTACAATAAAACGAAGGAACTTGCATGGTTCCTGGACGGACAGAGGCTAGACCACGTAGACACTTACAAATACCTAGGTGTTCTTTTTGACAGCAGAGGTTAGTTTAAACCCCAACTAGAGGCTAACCGTCGGAAGGGCACAACATTCTACTTCTCAATGAAGCCCCTGAAGAAAGTTCTCCCAGACGGGTCACTGGATCCCCTCCTACAGGTTATCAGAGCACATTTACAACCAATGCTCACATATGGCAGTGAACCCATGCAAGGGAAAGACGCCAGGGCTCTAGACCAAATAATCAGTACAGCATATAGGGCAATCTTCCATCTGCCGAACTACGTCTCCCCTGCCAAAATCCGACTCGAATTTGGTCTTCAAAGACAAATGGTGGAGAAAAGAGGCGCCTATATAAAAAGCTGGCGCAAAATCAAAGGCTCCGAGCAAGGATCTTTAAACGCTCACCTCTGGACCAAACTGTCTATTCGAGAGAACTCACCCGCCAGGAAGTATCTACTAGAATCACTGGAGTACCTGGGATTAACAAACCTCTGGGATTCATCCACAGACAACAAAAGCTTCAAAAAGGTGGTAACAAAAGTAACCAAAATGATATCATCCACAGAAGACAAAGAAACTCTGGACTAGAGGGCCCATGGATGGACAGACAGTGCTGAAAGATTATAAAGCTATTAAACCACAGGAATACCTGAAAACGGGTTTCACGCAGACGACAAAAAACAAATTCTTAAATCTACGCTTTGGCATCCTCCAAAAATACTACCCCACTTGGCACCTTGGAAAAGGGGAGCAGACGAACACCTTTGCCGTCTTTGCAGAACAGGGAAAGAGGACCTAATACATATAATCTGCATCTGCCCAAACCTGATGGACATAAGGCGCTCCTTACTCCGAGTACTATGTAACCAAAAGGGCATAACAAGTTGCAGGCCATCTGTGATGCTGTGCTTTAAACCTGAAGAGATCCAGCTAAATTGCAGACTAACAAAGTATTTTGATATAGTGGCCAGAAGACTCAAGAGCTAGCCATACGGTTTATCTGAAATACAGCAAGCAACAGCATTTCAATCCAATAAAGGAACAGTCCGCTAAGACACTTGCCAAGTCACAACTACGCTTTGGCATACTGAGGCACATTCACCTTACAAACTCAGAAAAGGACTATACCGATAATGTAATTGAGACTTTTATGATTTTTATAGAGTGTAAAATACCTTTTTCTTCTTATTCTTATAACATAAATGTAAAACAAGGCTTAAATGATATTTTAATTATGGAAGTTTTTAATATTGTGAGTTTTAATTATCTGTACCATAAAGCTATTCTATTCTGATTATCTCTTGCTGCTCCTCTGCGCCTGTGTGTTGGTCAATGGTTTAAAAGTGTTGGGCTGAAACGATGGTCATCGGGGTAATTAATGCCACCTTCCACCCTTAGGAAAATAACACCATGACAAGGTAACCAGACACATATAAAACTACTAAAGGTGTCTGAGGCCCAGTCTTCTAACAGCAGCCATGCCAAGCATTTCTGCTTGGAAGAAAGCACTACTGGAACTTTCTTCCTGTTAGTCCTTACCGGGCCACCAGTGGTATCCTTTCAGGATATCTTTCATTGATACTATTTACTAGAATTAGAGGATCCCTTCCAGTATATTGCTCAAACTGGGCTCTCGTGAATTTTTTCTACGGCACAGTAGAGGGACTTTTAGGAAGGAAAGCGGGACCAAAGCCAAACAAAGAATTTGTAATAAAGCTTTTCTCTTGCAATAGAGATCAGAAAAAGTAGGTTGTTTCAGGATTAGCCCGCCCCTTTGTAAGCCCCATTACAGGTGAAGAGAGCAACCATCTCAAAACATTTTTTATGAACTTGTTTCGAAGATGAGAGTCAACTCATTGATAAGTACACGAAAAAGATGGCAGACATGCTCAAGGTTTATTTAATGTCTACAGCTAATGATTCCTGAACTGTATGCCCCAATTGTGCCTAGTATGCCGATACCAATGTGATTTAATGTCCGAAGAAAGTTCGAAATACACGTTATCTATATACACGAAGTGCTTTCGAGAACCATATGTTACTTAAAATTGCATTATTTCTGAGGCCTCTGTGCATTGAATTTACTTTGTTACTATATTTAATAAAAATCAATAAAATAAAATAAAATACATATCTTTAAAAAAGATGGCAGACGTGAAGGTAATGTCCAGTTTTTTTGTTACATTCTCCCACAATCACTCACATAACATGTATTATTAATTACAAAACATTACAAAGCGCCTCTTAATTTAAGCTTTTTTTATATTTCATGTTGGTTGCTATCCTCCTGGGCACCTAAAATGTTTTAGCAACGATGCTTAACATATTTGGCATTTCTCATGTTGATTGTGAGAAAAAAAAATCTTACTCCTCTCTGCGTGGGGATCAAAAATAAAGTTAAAGCTGTGCTCAGCATGAACAGCTTGAAAAGCACGAATTTAGATAGAGACTCGCCGGTTGTTTCTGCTAAACAATAATTATTGTAATATAAATAGTTTTTCCGAATAATAACACCACTTAAAATTTAAAAATAATATCACAGTTACCAAAGTAGCAATTGTGTCCAAAGGTGTGAGTGTTCGAAAATATCACCTTACTTTTTTATTCCAACTTTTTAGCACATATGTTCGTATGGGTGGCTTTAAACAAACTTTTATAAAGTGTTCTACATTTATGCAAAGTGCCCTGGGGTTTTAAAGTGCTAGACGTTTACTCTACTCAATAATAGAGCAAAGACAAACCTAAACGTGGCACATCCGAAGGAGGCACGAACCCATATGCCACTGACGAAGTAGTAATGGGTAGTGCAAGCAATTATATGTTAAGCAGACATAAGAAGCCAACATACATCAACACGAGACAAGGCGACAATAAGGGAAAGCATGTGCGACTATGTAAACTAATGTGCCTGGAAAAATACAGGTCATAGACCAAGGCACAAGGCGCTGAAGGATTATGGTTAACACCGGCTAGTGAGCGTTGAGAGATTGAAATAATACTAAACGGGGTGAAAATCAGAAACACCGGGGACGGAGACAGGCGAAATTAAAACGGTAATAAAAAAGGCATATTAAAAGGATTGGGAGATGAAAACGTACGTGTGTTTTTTAATAGGTGAGAAATTGCAAGAAATAATTGAAAATGGAAAAATAGTGATATGTGAATGACGAAATGTAAGGTGAGTAAGATCAGACTCGGAAGGCACTGAGCAACTTGAACTCTAATACAAAAAAAATGAATGCCAGAATGATCGTTAGGGACTTTTAATTAAGTAGTTGATAAGATTTATAACCTCCTTGAGGTATATTTATTTATGTATCTGCATATTTATTTGTCTGTTTATAAAGCCTTTTATTGCCAAAATGGCTCCCTGGCGCAGACACAGCTTGATGTAGGACCTGAATCCTGTACATTATAGACAAATGCTGAAAAAGGCAGTTTTTTTTATAGGGTTCCTGAAATTCAGATAGTTGGTCATAAAGTGAAGGACCTAGGGGCATATTATCAAGGGGCCTTATCGCTGATTTAGCAGGATTTTTTCCCGCTAAAGCGGCGATAATTTAATCGCCCTATTAGCAAGCTGTCGCTAACAGCAGTTAGCGACAGTTTGTAGGCGATAGCGAGCGGTTTGCGGCCCGCTTTGCATGTCAGTGATATTTATCGCTAATCACATGCAAAGTGAGCGTACCCAAACTGTTAGCGACTGAAAATACTAACGCCTGCTCAGACCACTTCTTACCCTGTATTTCTAATAGGAGTTGGATATTCAGGTTAAGACCCTATTGGCGTTAATGCCTGAATTTCTCTGGATTTCCAGCGATATTCACGCATTGAGCCGCTATCGCCGAATATTTTATTGCATTTGAGAGAAACATTGCTAATAGCACGTTATCGCTGCGATAAAATCCGGCGATGCGCGGCGATAAAAAAATATTGCTAATTTCATTTAGCGATAAATATCGCTAGTTGTTGATAATATGCCCCCACATTTTGTAGCTCCCTGAAATGTAGATAGTTGGTCCTAGCCTGAATAATACTGAGGCGAGTATGATCAGGCAGAAATAGAGAATCTTATTGAGAACCTCGAGGTGAAAAAAAATATATAGCAGAAACTGTACGGCCCGAGGTTGACTTCGGCTCAGCACTACCAGATTAGTAGTACAACTCGTACATGGTAGACTTTTTTGGTCCTTTCTTTTGCGTTTGTGCCCTGAAAAAGGGCACTGCAATGAGAACGCAAAAGAAGTTTCAGAACGGCATGCACTGTGAAATCCATAAAGCACTGGTACTTGGGTGCATGCAAATAGGGGGCTAATGCAGTGCTCCTTCTGAATGCATCCCCATGTTGTTGGGGTATGGGAGCCCTATAGGGTCTTTCCCCTCTGCCAACCTATTCATGGCAGTGAGCCCACCATAAAAAGGCGAAACTCATAATATGCTTGGCGGACCCTGGGGGTCCAGCCTTGCATATTGTATAGGCCCTCTGCTCTGTGCCACTTCCAGGGAACGGAGGTGCAGCCGGTTCTAAAAGCTGCCTCGTAATGAGGCGGACACAGAACCACCAGCCCTGCGCCGCTGCAATTCGTGCCCTAAGCCACTTGATCTATAAGCGATATTTGTCATTGAATTGAATGCTCAGGTTTTCACTTTGGGAAAAGACTAGGGCATTAGCGCAAGTGTACATCCACCATGAGAAAATCTAGTTAGAGGGAGTGCCTGCTCAAAAAAAAAAAATAATAACATTAGTCAGTCTTTAATTTTAAGATATTAAGCCTCATCCCTTTGGGAACAGCCATGAGGAATGTCTCAAAGATATTACTTCCCAGCTTAGTAGGCCTGTCAAGCCTTAGTATCAACTATTATCAGCATAGCGCATGCAGGGCAGCTTCAAAGATTGACTTAACTTGTTCAGAGGAGTAAGCAGTACTTAATTTGAGGCAACGGGTGCCAGTGGGTGGTTCCAGAACTCGGTTTTAAGAAAGGCGCTTATTTTTTCTCATCAGACATTTCAGAACACAGAAAAATAAAATACACAAACGGGGAAAAAAGGTGGAAGAGAAAGAAGGAAAAACTGGTACAAAGCGAGAAAGCAGGAACCTCTAAGAGTGAGATAAAGAAGCAGGGAGTGTCTGGCAGTGCATCAAAGAGTCCTGAGGTAGACTCAGGACTAGCAACTTTGGTCTTTGTCCCGCTGATATTTATTAAGAACGGCCACGGGCTGCTCAGCAGACCATTGGTCATCGGTGCAAATATTTTTCCAAATTAAACCACGAGAGCAACACAGTCACTGCCACTATTGACCTCCACTTTTTATTCCTTTCTAGTAGTCTTCCTTGCTACTCACAACCTCATTATGACTTGGCATTATTTGAGGTAAAATGACAGAAATACTGGGTTTCCTCTACTTCACTCTTTCATAATATTTAGAGTGCCTTGATATAGCAGTGTATCTGCATTCACCAAGAAAGTGAAAGAATTAGTAAAAAGGGCTGTGGGATTGTGTCTTTTTGATTTACCATGATGTGACAGTTGTATGGGGCATTTTACTCTATGTAAATTGTGTATCTATCGTAAACCCCAGTAGGCCTCCATTCATCTTGATATTGTTTACTTCCGGCCAAAGCTGGAAGGGGTATTCGAAAACGAAGATTCTTTTCATTGGATGATGTTTTTTGTTGTCCTAATCCAATGTTTAAAAAAGGGTTACGGAGCAGGAACATATGTGTACATTTATTTGATGTACAGGTGTACATTTACCTAGGTATCATGTTAAATTTTTGAGATTTGTCTGCAGAGTCCTGTCTCTGCAGCTGGTGAAAATAAGAAGATCAGAAAACCACAGGCCTCCAGAGAGAACCAGGAATAATTGAATGGCCAGAAACTACGTGAAGGGGAGAAGAACGTAGTTTACAGTACGTGTGCACTGGCTGTCATTCGACTATCTAGTCATCCGTGTGGAATGGAACCACACCTCAGCCCAGTTTTACGAACGTTTTGTTCCAGATTTCTGACCCCTTTATGTTGCAAACCCGACTGAGATCTTTTGCGGTGGGATTTACCAGGATTTGTGCTGGAAAGTACCCCAAAGTAAAGCAAAGTTAAGATATGTGCTTTTTTGCAACTGGGAGGTATTCCCATTGAACCTCCATGGGTTTTGGCACAAATTACTATCAAGTAACATTCAAAGAAAATGATTTGCACCAAAACCTTACGCCGCCTCGAGCCAGGCATAACGTGGGGAAATGCTTTAATGTCTCCTTGTTGTTCCAACTTTGCACGTGTGCTGCATTGAACAGCGCATAAACAAAGTTGAATACTAGTAAAGATAGTTTTTGCACCGGAAGCGTCCCCCTCCATTTCAAAACATCTGCTTTGGAGATCACACACCCTTACACTATGACGCAGGGGTCTGTACACTGAGAAAGGAATCCAAAACTACGCCAGTGCTGGAACAGAGAGAAAACGCACCATATCTTGGAAATCATGCCACATTTTGGGCCATAATTTTCAAGGTTTTGTGTCACCCTTGCACCATGCAAGGGGCGCAAGGTCAGCACAATCCTAAATGAGGTTTACCAAGCCATGCAAGGCCACCCTGCATGGATTCTTAAGTCTAGAGTAACGCAAGTCGGCGCAAATCACTGCTTTGCATTACTCTGCGGTAGGGAGGCATTCCATAGGTAGAGCGTGGGTGTTCCTACGTATCCACCATGGAGTTTGGCGCATTCTGCAGATTTACCGTTAGTGGTAGACCTTGGAATGCATCAAAAAGATACGCCTCCCGAGGTGAGACGTAACAAGGAGAAATATCTTTATTTCGCCTTGTTTTTTCCTCTTCGTGTGTGTGCTGCAATCTGCAGCACACATGGAAAGAGGAAAATGCCTCTCTGGATTGTTTTGTGTAGGAAGGGCAAAACAATCCTGCTTACAATGCAGGCACCCTTCCATCATGACGCAAGGGTGTCTGTATTGGGGCAAGGCAGCCAAAAGCATGCCAGCGCTAGGAAAGGACAGTAATGCACCGTATAATGTGGCGCATTCCTGCTCTTTCCCTTTCACTTAAAACAGCGCATCGAGGTGGCTTTGCTGTGTTGTAATGCGTGAAAGAATGATACATCTGCCCCTATGTCTCTTTCCCTTTGACACAAGCCAGATGAGAAACCTTGGTTGCTGCACAGTCTTGCATCAAATATTGACAAATATGGGCCTGCAAGCCTTCCAAAACAACACCAACCGCATGCATAAAAAAATCACGGAGCCATTAAAAAAGTGGTTACATTTAAAACGACCCAGGTGACGTGGAATCGTAAACACCTCAGTTGAGGTAAAAAGAGTAAAATATGGGGTGCAAACCGGAAGATCTGACTAAGTAGCCTTCCCAGTAAATGCCATAAATAGTAAGTGGTGCCAAAAGGGATAAAAAGGATTTAATCAGATGGGGCAAGTATGTTTTCTGATGCTTTGTTGAACATTGTGATGCATTGTCCAAGCATCCTTCGTGTATATCCACGTGAGACGCCTGGGAAGGATCCAGGCTGACTCACTCGACAGGGGATTTAGGCAGGGCTGGAGTCTAGGCCTCTGCTGTACACTTCAGAGAGAAGTAAAGATGGCTGCGTGGTCTAATGTGGACATGCCTTAAGCCCCATTGATTGATTATCTGCTTTAGTGCCATAATGAATCGCTGTTACAAGCAGCCTCCCCTCTCAGCCTCTGTGTTAATTCTTTCTTGGCAGTTGCAGTAAATTAATCTCGGTTACACTAGAACCCACAGCACAGGCTCGTGCTTCTCCGGGCGGGTCTGGTATTAGAAAAGCATGCACATCCGTTATGCTATCGCATAGGGTCCAGACACAAGACATTATTTGCAGGATTAACTCGCACCAGGAAAATAAACATTTGACTTCACCATGCATTGAGGGGTCTGCGCCGAAGGGGGTGCAAAATTTAAAAAGCACATCCATTGTCCACAAAGCTGTATAGACAGGCCATTCACTTGGCCTTCACTTGACACCAACATGCTGGTGATGGTATGCATATGGGACTCAGTGGGCTGAGTTCTTTTGTTCTTTAGCCTTTTCGACACTGATGACGGAACCGCTCGGTCATCAGCCGCTTTAGCGCTGTGGGCCCGGTGACATTGCACCCACTGCACTAATAACAGCTGAACACCAGACAGAAAAGCAGATGCTCAAGTAAGCTTTAAGAAAGTGTGCTGGCAACTGTAATGCTAGGATAATACAAGATCCACTACTATTTCCATAATTTTTATGGTAACGTTTCAGAGATGTTTGGGGTGGTCAATCATCAGTCAGTGAAGCTGATGATGAAACCAGCCTTTGGTATCTGGCAGTGTGATGAGGATAAAGGTGAGATGAAGCATTTCAATGAGTGGAGATGCTTATACAAAACTGATATGAATTTCTATTATCAGAGTGCAATCTTTTGCAACGCATGCATTCACCATGCATTTATTACAACACATTGACCTTTAAAATGCATTGTTTTACACTGTGGTATTTTACAATGCCTTATGCCACTCCACTCTAAGTATTTCTCACTGCACTGCACTCCAGTCTATATCCTGACAATGTGGGAGATGGCACTCTATGATACAGCACTCCACTCTACTCTACGACACTCCAATCTATGTCACTCCACTCTACTCCACTCCAGTCTATGGCAGTCCACTCTACCCTATTCCACGGTATGCCGTTCTACTCTGCACCACTCCATTCTATGCTTCTATGCTATTCCACTCCATGCCACTCCATTGTATGCCACTCTACTGTACTCCACTCCATTCTACGCCACTCCATGCTACTCTATGACACATTACTCCACTCTGCATGAACCACTGTATGCCATTCCACTCTATGCTATTCCACTTCATGCAACTCCACTGTATGCCACTCCACTGTATGACATGCCACTCTATGAGACAAAACTCTAGTGTTCTGTACGTCACATCACTCCAGTCAGGACCACTTTACTCTAGTCTACAACTTGCCAGACCAGTCCACTCCACTCCACTCCACTCCACAACTCCACTAAATAATATTTCACTCTACACCACTCCACTCTGCGCAACTCCACTATATACTGTCCCACCCTACCCCACTCCACTGTACACCCCACCACTCCATTGTACTACTCTCCATTTTATGCCACTCCACGCTACACTATTCCACTCTATGCCACTCTATTCCACTCCATGCCACTTCACTACACACTATTCCCCTCTATGCCACTCCACCGTGCACCACTCCACTGTACTACTCTCCATTCTATGCCACTCCACTCTATGCTGTTCCACTGTATGCCACTCCATTCTACACCACTCTCATCTATTCTACGACACAATACTCCACTTTACTCCACTCCACTGTATGCCATTTCAACCAACACTATTCCATTCTATGCCTCTCTACTGCAAGCCTGTCCACCCTATGCCACTCCACTGTACACCACTCCACTTTCCCCCTGCACTGTACCACACTATATTACATGCTACTCTATGAAATGCCACTCCAGTGTAATCAATGACATGCCACTCCAAGCTGTGCCACTCCACTTTACTCTGCACTCCACCCCACGGTATACCACTCCATTCTAGTTTATGACTTGTCACTACATTCTACACCACTCCACTCTACACTGTACCACTATATGTCACTTCAGTCTATGCCACTCCACTGTACTTTATGGCACGTCACTCTAATCTACTCAACTCCACTGTACTGTACGACATGCCAACCCACTCTATGCTATACCACTCTATGCCACTCTACACCACTCCACTCTACTCTATGACATGCTACTCCACTCCATGCCACTCCAGTTTACGCCATTCTACTCTGTTATTCCACTCAATGTTACTCAACTCTATGCCACTCCACTCTAAGCCCTTGCACTTTACGACAATATACAACATGCCACTCTATGAGATGGCACCCCATTGTGCTCTACATCACAACAATTTGAAGGATAAAACTCGACTTCTTTCCCAGTTACCGGTATTAGACCTAATTATATAGTTGTTAGTATGATGTACCTATATATTTTCCGATATATGTCATATACATGTATCGTTCTATATGCTTTCTATGTAAATATGAGTATTTTAGTGTGTTAGTACATTAGGCCTAGGATCGGTACAGACGCCATTTTGTTGGCCCTGTTCTGTGTTGAGCCAAAGTCACGTGTTCCCTTTTCTACTGACAGGACCCTTTTCTCTCTGAGTTATAGAGTAGCAGCTGAAGGTGGACTGTCTCTCCCTCTGTCTGAAGGCCCAAGGTTACATTTGGGTTTGAATGCGATAAAGCACATTTCTGAAGGCGCCGTGCCTGTACTCCCATCTGCTGGGGCGAGGGGAGTCAACCTCTTTGACCTTACTATAATGAATAGAGTTATTCTGAGCCAATTCTGTGTGCCTAAAATGGTCTTTCCTTGAGGCCACTAGAAACCTCCTGTAATTTTCCATTTAGGGTGATTGCATGTGTATTCGAAAAGTATATATGATCTGTCTTGACTGTAAGCCGGCAGTCTTCTCTGTGCACCTCGAGGGATGAGGTTAGGAGAGGCTCCTCTATATAGAGCATTCTGTTTATTAAACAATTGAACTTTCTTCACTGCCAACTGACTGATTATTTACTCGATTAATATATTAGATGAGCTGGGGTAAGTACCGCTCTATAGGTGATTTAGATTGCAATACGTCAGTTGGCGACTCTGGTGGAACTCCGTGTTGGGGTCGTCCTCCCGTAACCGGTGAACAGAGGCCAATGAAAAAGGGTGTATTTGGTCGAAGGGTGGAATGACCGGAAATTTGGAGTTACTCCGCTCTCGCGATCAGAGAGCTTCTGCTATGAGTCCTCGCCGGAGTCCTACGGGCATAACCCTGGAAGCTGACCATGTTGGTCGGCGGAAGTTGGTAGTGGAGAAATCGCAATCATACCTGAGCGCGCCAGGTGAGTGAATCATCTTGTTTTTGGTTGGATAAGTATTTGTCGGAACAGTTAACTGTTTTTGGATTTGGTGGTCGGTGGACCCAGGAGAACTTTCAGAGGTCTGACGGGGCAGCATTGCGGCTGCACGGGTGGACGTTCCCTGGACTTGTTTGGTGAATAATAGAGATATCGACCGGACACCATAGTGTGGCCTGCGTGGTACGCACTCGGCCGGGCTGCTCTCGGAAATACCTTTAGTCACACCTGGGTAGCCCCTGGACATATCTGTAGCGACGCTAAGGAAGCAGGCTTAGTCAGAATAGTCAAAGGAGTGAACCGGGGGGCCTGCAGTATGGTCCGTAGGTCGGTCTGTGGTTAAATCATGTGCGGCTATCTCTTGGTAGTCTTTGGACTGCCTGACTTTTGTATCTGTTGGTCTGGAAATCGGAATTGATTGAAGTTCTCTATGAACGGGAGTCGACGGGCTCCGGTCTTTTGGTTTAGAAAAGACATGTCAATTTGAAAAAAAAATATTTTCATTGTATGTTTTTCGTTTGTATTGCCTTGTATTGTCTTGTTTGTACCTTTGAATGAATTGGATCGAAAGTATGAACATGGCCATGTTTGAGTGATGGTTTTTCTTGAATGAAAGTTGATGGTGACCTGACCTGACATCGTCAGAGCCGGTCGCTCCTCCCGCCGCGTGGCTCCTCCTAAGTGCGCCGGTCCCCCTTGCTCCTGCCGCCAGTTCGCCGCTGCCCCCTGGGCTTAGGTGCCTCTTGGTCGTGTTTTATTCTGCTCTGTGCCTAATTTTGTGTTTTATTCTGTTCTGTGCCTACTTTTGTTTGCCCGCTCTGCCCCTGCAATTTTCTGATTTTGCGCTTGTCTGCCACCTGTTTCCCGCTGTTTTTTCCCCCGCTCCCCGCTCCCTGCCGCTGCTCCCCCATGGCCCCACCCCCCTTTTTTCTTCTGTACCCTCTCCCCTCCTATTCGCCATCCCCCTCCCGCCTCCCAGCTTCTCCTCCCTCCCGCTGGCTATTTAGGAGGTGGACACGTGACGGGGAGCTGTGAACTGACTTGACATCGTCGGAGCCGGTCGCTCCTCCTAAGTGCGCCGGTCCCCCTTGCTCCTGCCGCCAGTTCGCCGCTGCCCCCTGGGCTTAGGTGCCTCTTGGTCGTGTTTTATTCTGCTCTGTGCCTAATTTTGTGTTTTATTCTGTTCTGTGCCTACTTTTGTTTGCCCGCTCTGCCCCTGCAATTTTCTGATTTTGCTCTTGTCTGCCGCCTGTTTCCTGCTGTTTTTTTCCCCGCTCCCCGCTCCCTGCTGCTGCTCCCCCGTGGCCCACCCCCCTTTTCTCCTCCCTCCCTCCTCCCTCCCACTCTCCATATATGGCAGAGTCCGAACGTATGAGCAGCGTTCACGCGCAGCAGGCACGCCGATTGTGAGTCGAAGGCGTGCCAAAGGCAAGCCCGTCTGTGCCCGTCCGCGCCTGGACCGCACCCAGCACCAGGAACCCTGGATCTCGCCAATGCCAACGTACCCGACAAACCTACGACGCCGCTACCCTTCGCGCTCTCAACACAGGCCATAACCCCGCCTGCTACCTGGCCACCCCGAAACAACCCCACGGACCCTTCGCTTGCCAGGAGTGCAAATTCACCTGCATCCGCACAGGACCAGCACCCGCCAAGCCTACCACCAGCAAGAACCACCTCAAATGCATCCTGCTCATCACCCGCTCCGTCCACAAGCACACAGTCGAACTCTGGAACCTCCTAGAGACAACACCACCGGACGTCGCCTTCCTCACGGAAACCTGGATGAACGCCTCCTCAGCCCCCGACATCACCATAGCCATCCCGGAGGGCTACAAGATCACCCGGAGGGACGGCATCAACCAAACCGGAGGAGGCCTCACCATCGTCTACAGAAACACCATCCGCATCACGACCAACTCAGACGACACCCTCACCGCCGCCGAAAACCTGCACTTCCAGATTCACACCGACCCCAGGACTACCCTCAGAGGCACCCTCATCTACAGACCCCTGGGACTACGCACTCAATTCAGCGAAGCCATCGCAGACTTTGTAAGCCCGCACGCCCTCGCCTCCTCTGACTACATCCTCCTAGGAGACCTCAACTTCCACCTGGAGAACAACAACGATTGCAACACCACCACCCTGCTGGACAACCTCGCCAACCTTGGACTAAAGCAACTAGTGAAAACCCCCACCCACTACGCTGGCCACACGCTTGAACACCTCTTCTCCTCCAGCAAGCACATCTCCTTCAGCCACACCACCGAACTCCACTGGACAGACCACAGCTGCGTCCACTTCGCCTTCAAGAAAACCACCACCCACCACCACCCGCAACAGGCCCCCCGCAGAAGCTGGAGCAAGATCACCGCCGACCAACTCACCACCTCCCTCAGCCAGAACCCCGCCACCATCACGACAGACCCCAATGAAGCAGCCCGCAATCTCGCACAATGGATCACCGACTGCGCCAACAAACTCACACCACTGAAGAAACCTCCCAGCGGGCCCACAGCAAGAAAGCCCCGTGGTTCACGGACGTCCTCATAAACTCAAAGAAAACCTGCCGATCCCTGGAGAAAACCTGGCGCCAGAACCAGACGACAGAGAACATGACAGCCCTCAAGAACGCCACCCGCAAGCACCACCAACTGATCCGTACCGCCAAGAGAACCACTTACAAATAGCGCCTGGACAACAGCACCCACAACAGCAAGGAACTCTTCAGGAACATTAAAGAGCTTGGCAACCCCAGTGCCTGCAGCATCGACATCACACCCTCGCAAGACCTCTGCGACTCCCTCGCCTCGTTCTTTCACCGCAAGATGGCCGACATACACAACAGCTTCGGAGCACAGACCAACCACTCAACCACTCAACCAGTACACCCAACCGGCACCCTCTGCAACTGGAACCCGGTCAGCACTGAAGACACCGTCCACACTATGAGCACCATCCACTCCGGCTCCCTCACCGACCCATGCCCACACCACATCTTCAACAGAGCCAACCCCATCATCGCAACCCCAACTCCGCGACGTCATCAACAGCTACTTCTCATCTGCCACCTTCCCAGAGAGCTGGAAGCATGCCAAACTCAGCGCCCTCCTGAAAAAATCCACCGCAGACCCCACAGACCTCAAGAACTTCCGACCCATCTTGCTCCTCCCGTTTCCTGCCAAAGTCATTGAGAAGACTGTCAACAAACAACCCGCCGCCTTCCTCGAGATGAACGGATCCCTCGACCCGGCACAGTCCGGTTTCCGAGCCAACCACAGCACTGAGACCGCCCTTATCGCAGCTACCGACGACATTAGGTCTATGCTCGACAATGGAGAAACCACCGCACTCATCCTCCTGGACCTCTCAGCAGCCTTCGACATGGTATGCCACCACACCCTGATACAATGCCTCAGCAACACCGGAATCCAAGGCGCGGCATTAGAATGGATCATCTCGTGCCTCGCCGGTAGAACCCAGAGAGTCCGCCTCCCCCTGTTCCAGTCAGCAGCCACCGAAGTCATCTGCGGCATCCCACAAGGATCCTCGCTCAGCCCCACCCTCTTCAACATCTACATGAGCCCCCTCGCAGCCATCGCACGCAAACACAACCTCAACATCATCTCCTACGCCGACGACACACAGTTGATACTCTCCCTCCCCAACGACCCCGCCAGAGCCAGCCTCCAGGAAGCAATGAAGGACGTCGCGGAATGGATGAAGCTCAGCCGTCTGAAGCTGAACTCAGACAAAACGGAAGTCCTCATCCTCGGACCATCGCCCTCCCCCTGGGACAACACCTGGTGGCCTCCTGCCCTGGGCACCGCCCCCAAATCCACAGACCACACACGCAACCTGGGCTTCATCCTGGACTTCTCCCTCACGATGACCAAGCAAGTCAACGCAGTCTCATCGTCCTGTTTCAACACCCTGCGCATGCTTCATAAAATCTTCCGATGGATCCCCACAGCGACCAGGAAGACGGTCACCCAGGCCCTCGTCACCAGCCGACTGGACTACGGAAACACCCTCTACGCCAGAACTACAGCCAAGCTCCAGAAAAGACTACAGCACATTCAGAAAGCCTTGGCAAGACTCATCTTGAACATCCCCCGCCACTGCCACATCTCTGCCCATCTGAGGAATCTACACTGGCTCCAAGTCAGAAAGAGAATCACATTCCAACTCCTCACCCACGAACACTAGGCCCTCCACGACGCGGGCCCCATGTACCTCAACAACCGCCTCGCGTTCTACACACCAACTCGCCAGCTCCGTTCCGCCAGCCTCGCCCTTGCCATCGCCCCGCGGATTTGCAGAGCCAACGCTGGAGGAAGATCCTTCTCCTACCAGGCAGCCAAGACATGGAACTCCCTCCCCACCCACCTCCGACTGACACAGGACCATCTCGCCTTCAGGAAGCAACTCAAGACCTGGCTGTTTGAGCAGTAGCGACCCCCATCAGTGCCTTGAGACCCTAATGGGTGAGTAGCGCGCTCTACAAATTCCTTGATTGATTGATTGATTGATTGATTGATTGATTGATTGATGGTGAGTGAGTACGACAAAAATGTTGTGTTTCAGTAAATTTTGCTTTGGATGTGACTGCCGAAAAGGTACACGATTGGATGAAAGTCAAACCTGCACCTCCGGAGGGAAGTCCGAGTCATGATATGTATTGTAAGCATGGTATTACACCCCTATTGTTTAATACATTGTGGCATAGGTATACCAAAGATTATGTGGAATTACAATGTCCCCTAACAGGGTCTTTCGATGAGAAAAAGATACAGTAGTTGCAGAATCGATTGTTTTCTAAACGTAGCCGTCAGGCAATGTTCAACACCCTAAACCTGTGGCAAAAAGAGGCAAAGCATAGACGTATTAGGGAAGAAAAATTATGTAAGGCCAAAGCAGGACAAACGATTACGCAGAAAGCTATTGCATACGATAAAAGTCAGACCGAACAGAATATTGATTGCGCCAACAGGCAGTTTAGGCTACAAGTTGATAAAAGTTACGTTACTCTGAAATAACCGGAGGATGAAGTAGAAGATTTGCTCGACACTAGGCCCCCTCCTCCGTATGCCCGTCGGCGCATGTATCCTGCTGTCCCTTTAATTTCAGACGCAGTTCCGTTGGCCTGAGCTTCTGCAGTAACCCTTCCCTCCGCCCCTATGGGAACTTCTTTTGTTCCATCTACCTTAGCGGGGGAAACGGCTACTCTGAATTCTGATGTATTATCCCCACCTATCAGGTCCTCTCTCATCTTATCTCCTCCAACTCCAGTTCTAACTTCCCAATCTGAAAGTACAACGCCTGCTTTGACATATTTGACTCCTGTCTGAGCTCCAGGGGATCTTGGTGCCAGGAAATTATATACACGGGCATCAGTGGGGTATGGAGAGAAAGAAATGGTTGTGAATCACACGTCCCAGTGGATGCGGAATCCTATATATACGGTTATTGATATATGGAGTACTATGAGAGACTATGAGCCTTTGATGCAGCAATATGCATTAGAACATATGTCTAATCAACTTATTTCCCTGTGGGAACAATGTTTCTCGGATGGACGAGCCCCTCAGGTGACATATGATATTTCAGGCTCATAAGTTTGAACTAAGCCCAGAGGATCTGTATAGGAATGTTTGGACTTTATTGAAATATCGAGGGCGAATGTTTTTGAAATGTCCAAATGCGGGAAGTACATCCCATGTATCATCCCGAAATACCTGAAATGTGAGATGCTCAGAATGTGGTTATAAGAGCTCGTGTGGAAGCACGATTCCAGTAACAGTGGGTCTACACCCCATGGAAAAGAAGTGAGGTTCTTTCCTTAAAATCACAGCTGCCCGACCCTCGAAAAAATCCTACGGCTTATTATAAGGAACTGACGGAGGCTGCTTTTTCAGCCGTCATGACCCTAGCCGATATAGAATATTTTTTTGGACTTCTGGTACTAATAGATGCGTGGTGTCAAGTGCATGACCAGGATCATGCTGCTGAGTTGGGAGGGACTTGGGAACAGTTCAAGGATTGGGACAAGGACCAAAAACCGGGTGATAAACCCCGAGCTGAAATAACAGATCTGCCGGCTAAAATAATTACTTGCATGCATTCTCTGATTCCGCCTCGGAAAGTAGATTTTGATGAGTTGACGGCATGTAAGCAGAAAAAGGGAAGAGTGTTTCAGACTTTTTTTACTAGATTTGAAGGGGTATTTATCGACTTCAGTGGTCAGGATCTATCAACGGAAGGCGGTATTCAATTGTTTGTCAATAGGTTTGTGACTAACTTATTGCCTTAGGTCTCGGCCCGATTGTAGGCTGCAGAAAGCACTTGGACTACCTCCACGCCTTTGGTCATACTGAGCATGGCTCAGTATTAGGAGCATAGGGAGAATGAGAGTAAGGATAAAATAGAGAAGAAAGCTAAAGATCTAAAAACCAGAGTACTGATGCAGCAAGTCGTTAGAGGACGAGGGGGAGAGAGAGGCGGTAGAGGATTCACCCCAAGGAGGATGGGAAGTGAACGAGGCGGAGGTCCGGCTGTTACTTTAGGAATAAGCCAATGCGCTTATTGTAAACAGGAAGGACATTGGCGGGCTCAGTGTCCACTGTTATTGGCTCAGAATGGGGCTATAAGAGGGAGGGGAAGAGGTTGAGATGGAACAGATCGGAGAGACATGCGAAGGGAAGAAGTGGCCTGAAGTAACTCTGAGAAAAATTGTTTTGACAACCAAAAGGCAATATTACAACGAAGACTGTATGTTGGGGGGAACTGATGGGTATACCTATGCATAGGACAGCCATGGACAGAGTGGGGACCAAGTGTCTCTACCCGTCGATCAGCAAGGACCTTATGTGAGGGGGCATTTGATGGGAACTTCTTGATTGATACGGGTGCGATGAATAGTTCCATTGCTCATGTACTGGTCCCAAGGGATGCTCTGTCCGGGCAAAATAATGTTTCAGTAGGATTCTCTGGAGTACCGGTGGTGAGCCCCATTTCGAAACTTATCCCGTTTACCATAGGTCCAATCACAGTGGACTGTCCGTTTCGCTAACCTCGCAGTTCGGGGAGAATTTATTAGGACTGGAACTGTTGAAAAGATTGAATACTAAGATCCATTGTTCTCCTGATGGTGTATATTTAACTAAACACTCTCCTGACAGACAGAGTTGACAGTGTTTTGCTAAAAATGGACCACTCCCTCCGGAGTTGGCCGCTGTTCCTTCTACGTTATGGGCAACTGGGGATGAGGATGTTGGTCTTTTGAATATTCCACCTGTTTCTATTACCTTGAAACCACATGTAAAGTTGCCCCGGATACCACAGTATAAAATATCACCGGCTGGTAAAGAAGCTTTACTTTCTATTATACAAGATTTGATTGACAAGGGTGTAGTAGAGGAAACTGCTGCTAATGTTTGTAATAGCCCCATTTTACCAATTTAAAAAAAGGCTCCCGCTGCAAATGATTCTGAAGATATCGATAAATATCGTTTTGTGATTGACCTGTGGGAGGTCAACAAGATTGTAGTGCCCCAGTACCCTGTCGTGTCATATATTACTATTATACTCACAATGATTCCTCCAACTGCGAAATATTTTTCAGTAATTGCTTTAAAGAATGCTTTCTTCAGCATTCCTATTCATCCAGATAGCAGACAAATATTTGGCTTCTCATTATCTGGTCGCAGCTTCAGATTTTGCCGCGCCCCTCAAGGATATAGAGAGAGCCCTACTATATACAGTCAAGCTCTTAACCCCTTCCATGCTGATGACAGAACGGTTCCGTCATCAGCTACGGGTGAGCTGTGCTGATGACGGAACCGTTCCGTCATGAGCCCGTTAGAACCTTAGAACCTTCAGCACAGCGCGAAAATTCGCGCCGCGCTGAAGGGGTTAAAGCTGTATTAGATGAATCGACTTTGCCCCCAGGAAATGTACTTCTGCAATATGTTAATGACCTATTGGTGGCTTCTGTCACTGAGGAAGGTTGCAAGGAAGCCACCGTAAAACTGTTGTGCCATTTGGCAGCTAACCGCAATAAAGTATCCCTCTCCAAATTCCAATATTGCCAACAGGAGGTGACATATCTTGGTCCTCTACTGCCGAAAGCAGGGAGGAGGTTAACCCTTGAGCGTGTTACTACCATTTCTAACATGTCTGTACCTCCTACTCAACGTGATGTTCGTGCTTTTCTTGGCATAACCTCTTACTGTCGCCAATGGATTCCTAATTACTCTCTTCTTGCTAAACCTCTGTTGCATTTAACTACTAAAGATGTGCATGAACCACTCCCTTGGACTGATGAATGTCAGCAAGCTTTCGATTCTTTGAAATCTGCTCTTTGTTCTGCACCCGTCTTGGGTACTCTTGACTACCGAAAGCCTTTTGTGCTCTATGTACACGAGGTGGAATGTTGTTCGCTGTCTGTGTTAACACAAGGATTTGGAGGTAAGCGGAGACCTTGTGCTTATTTTTCAGCGGTATTGGATAATGTCGCACAAGCACTTCATGCTGTCTGAGGGCCACGGCTGCGGTAGCGGTGGCCATCCGACAATCGGAAGAGCTGGTTCTAAATTCTGACCACACAGTGATGGTACCGCACGCTGTGGATGTGTTATTAAATAAGACGAAGACCCAGCACCTTACGAGTGCACGTCTTACTGAAAACGAATTGACTTTGTTTGCTCCCCATATTACAATTAAACGTTGTGCCACTCTGAACCCTGCCGCGTTACTACCCCTCCCTTCTGACGAAGAAAATAATGATGTGCATGATTGCATATTTCGGACTGAAGAAGAGACGAAGGGATGGGTGGACCTCACAGAAATTCCTCTATCTGACCCCCAAGGGGAGTTGTATGTGGATGGCTCTTGTTTCAAGTTAGCAGATGGCACCACGACAGCTGCATATGCCATTACAACCCTTCGCACAGTAGTTGAGACTTCTCGAGTACCCTATCAATCAGCCCAGGCTGCTGAGCTAGTGGCGCTATTACGGGCCTGTGAATTGAGTCAAGGATTGAGGGTAAACATTTACACAGCCAATACGCCTTTGGCGTGGCCCATAGTTTTGGGCGGCTGTGGGCAGAAAGAGGTTTCCTTACTTCCCATGGGCAACGAATACAACATGGCCCTTTGACCTTGTGAATGCTGGCCGCCTTAACATTACCTAAGATGGTGGCAGTGGTGAAGTGTAGCACTCATAAAGCGGTGGTAGATGAAGTCGGTGAGGGCAACGCCTTTGCTGATCAGATAGCTAAAAAACAGCCCAGTCCAAAATGACCCAGTTGTTTGTAACTCCATCTGCTAGATGGGTGGCGGACTCAGAAATGTTTGATAACACTATGGAAAGTGTCCGGGAAATACAGAAAGAAGCTACCCCTGCTGAGCTGGCCTGTTGGGAAAAAGAAGTGGGAAGATTGGATGAGAATAACTGGTTGACAAGCAAAGATGGTTATGACCCAATGCATTAGTGAATGCTGTAGTGACTATGGCCCATGGCCCAGCGCACATTGGTGCAAAGGGGATATGTGTGTTACTAGATCCTGTGTGGAATAACCCGAATATAGCAAAGACAGCTGCACATTTGGTCCGATATTGCATGATCTGTTTACTGCATAATCCGGGAGGCAGGGAACCTGTACTTAGCGGGAATTTTGCCCCACCTACCCTTTTGAAGTTCTCCAGATGGATTACATACATATGGAGCGTGTTAATAATTTGAAGTATGTTTTTCTGTGGTATGTAATTTTAGTAAATGGGTGGAAGCCTATCCGACCACGGAAAACACTGCTCTGGCCACAGCAAAGGCGCTAATCAAGGAGTTGTTCCCCTGTTATGGATTGCCTCGGTGATCTGGACAGATAACGGGGGTATTTTAATGCAGAACTCGTAAAACATGTCTGTAATAGGCTGCAGATTAAACAGAAATTCCATGCAGCTCGACATCCACAATCTGCAGGGTTAGTGGAAAAGTACAATGGAAAACTGAAACTGAAAATGGCTAAAATCCAGGAAACAACGAAACTAAAGTGGCCCGACACTTTGCCCTTAGCTCTGATGTCAGTAAGAGTTGCCCCTCATTCCCAATCAGGACTGTCACCTTCTGAGGTTGTCTTTAAGTATGGGCGGAAAATTCGTTCCGCTCGCAGAATTTGTAGATTTTCCGAGATTTTGCGATCCGCGAATCGCGTGAAATCACGGCAAAATCCGCGAATCCATGAGCAGGGTGAATTTTGCTCAGGAAGCACTTACAGGGTTACAGCAGGTGCCCAAGTGTAAGCTAATTTCTTGGTAACCATTTACAAAAGAGTTACATAGAAATTAACTTCAACTTGGGCACCTGCTGTAACCCTGTAAGTGCTTTCTGAGCCGCGCCTCGTTGCCTACTTGCAACTATTCTCAGAGAACAGTTACAATTAGGCAACAAGGCTCCTGTCACAAAAATTAAACCTCAGCAGGAAGCACTTACAGAAATAAATCAAGCAGGTGCCCGAGTTGAAGCTCAAATTCAGTAACGCATTATTATTATAATCATCCCAAGAATCTAGTGAGCACGGTCGATGCTAGGCAGGTGTGCTTGCTCCCCAAATCTACAGTCTACAAATAGCTCGAGCGCAATCCCCCTGTACTTCCTGTGACCATCACTTACTGCTTTCTCCTCATCTGCTGCGCTGATCGGTCTCTGACCTTTATAAACAAGAGGCATGTGAACGCCTAATCTTCCTCGCTAATAGCACTTTTACAATATATATATATATCTCTATATTGTGCTCTTCCAATCTTTTTTTTTTTTTATAAAGAAACCGGCATGGGGTTTACAATATGCGTGGCCCTTAACTTTAAACTCAAAAAGTGAAAGAAAATTAAGAAAACATTTGCCCTAAGACACTGGGCAGCTGCTGCTGATGGGCTGCATCGGCCCCGGGTCCGGCCCCCCGCCCTCTCTCGGCTGTCCGAGGCAGCCCGGGAGCAGGGGGCCACTGAGACAGAGAGCCAGGCCGGTGACATGAAGGGCCCTGGGCCCAGGCACTACTCGGACCCTCGCCTCACTCTCTCTTCTACACACAGGCACAGAGGGGCGGGCATAGACATTATTTGTCTATGAGGGCAATGTCCTTGATTTTTAAAAAAACACACTCACAACAGGAGATTTTCAGCCGCCAGTGCTTGAGGGTGAAGAAGTTGCTTCCCCAGAGTTGGGGTGAGCTGCATCAGCTGCTGAGCGGGAGTCCCTGCAGCCCCCCGGAGCAGGTAGAGAAGTGTACCGAGCAGAGTGCCTCAGAAGCAAGGCTATGCGCTTGCTGCTTCTAGTGCCGGACCCTTAAGAAGGGAGGCCCCAGCTTGTGCCGAAGTGTCAAATAAGCAAGTGTGAGAGAGGGCTGTGCTTGGCCATGTGCAGGAACTTTGAAAGGGAGGGCAGGAGTGAAAGGGAAATGTGCAAATGTACTTGAAAGTAGCCTGGTGACGACACCTCGCGGGCTGCGTCTGCACAAGAGGTGCTGTAGGCATTTTGCTTCTCGCTGACACCAGGGGGTGCTCCTCTGTCGCACAATTGCACACAACCTTTCTAGCTAAAGGCACTTCTGTTTTTTTCTTCTTTTTGGGGGGGGGATTTATTCTATTATTTTAGTTTATCTTTCTTAAAAAAGGAAACGCCATCTAGTTCACAACACGCAGGGCCCATGACTTTACATTCGGAAACTGAAAATGCACCTGCACTTTAAACCGGGTCCAAAAAGAAGAAAACCTTTGCCCTACGGCAGGACAGGGGACCCCCCCCTTTCTCCTCATCAGCTGCGCTGATCAGTCTCTGACCTTTATAAACAGAGGCATGTGAACTCGCACAGAAGCCCGGCTGCACACACACTAGGCTATGCAACCTCTTCCCGCCCTTTCCCCCACTGTGATGGACAGCTCACTCAAGGGACCTCAGTGCCTATGGGCGCGGTGGCAAAGTTACAGACACACGGGGTCACTGGAGACAAGTCTTCTGGGCCTTTACGCAGCTGTAGTGTAGGAAAAAGCAATATACATTTACCCAACGAGGTAGCACTTACTGATTAGCCAGTAGAAAGTACTCCAGTTGAGTATAGTGCAATTGCAAAAAAACTCCGCAATTTCACTGGGAAATCCGAAAATTTGCAGATTTTTTTGGGAATTCGCAAAATTCGCCCATACTTAGTTGACTTTGGATGACCCACAAATGTCTGGGGGGTGCCAAGACCTAGGTCATTTAGAGACATTGAGTATCCTATGTTGACAGATTATTTGTATGCATTGACTAAAGATCTTCGTTCCATTCATCAGCAGGTATCAGCAGTACTGCAGCCCCTGCCGGAGGGTCCGGGACATCACTTGGAACCTGGCCAATGGGTACTGGTCAAGAATTATCAGTGAGACTCCAGTTTGGCTCCCGGATGGTCTATGCCGCACCAAGTTCTTTTGGACACGCGGACAGCGGTAAAGGTGAATGGTAAGAGGCATTGGATACATGTCTCCCACTTAAAAAGGATACCGCTGCCACTCCCTGGTGATCAGCAGCCCCCCGAAGGAATTTTGACCCAGGAGAGTGAGCGAGCCACATGCTTTGTTCCTTTTTTTGACGCCCAGGAAGTTGAGGAAGGGCTAGAAAAAGGAGTTCCAGAAGCAGACGGGGTATTGCCAACTGCCTTGGCAATTGCCCCGAGATCTGTTGTTTCTGCAAGTGGTCAACAAGCTCTTGATATTCCAGATATGGCAGATGCATCTTCTCCTGTTTTGTTTGCTGATCAGGAAAAACCTGGCCATGTTCACTCCAACCTGCGGCCCAGAAAACAACACAGTACCCCAGATAAAGCTGGTAGGAAATAGGTAAAGACTTGAGTAACAGGGTCTGATAGAACCCGCTCTGGGGTACTGAGCGAGACACTGGACTGAACTAGGAGAGAGCTGGGAACGGTAGTATTGCTCTGTTCAGAAAGAAAGACTGAGAAGCAGTTAAGCGGCTCAGGTTGTATTTTTCCTTCAAGGTTTGTGTATGGGAATACTCCTAAGAAGAGGATCTGTTTGGATTGCTTAGAGATGAACGATAGGAGCCTGCCTGTGAGGCTCTAGACGGACACAGGAAAGAAGCACCCTCTGGCAGGTTGGACTCCATTGCCCGAGTTTAGTTTTGGACTTTTAGCAAGCATGTATCCCTTTGCCCGATTTGTCCCTGAAGAGGAACGACCTTTTGTAGCCCGTCATTACCCCACTTATATACCAGTTTTCTCTAGTTGGACCACCCGTGTAAAAATTGCTTTTGTGATTACTATTATGATTTTGCTTACAACAATGATGAGTGTTTTTATATATTTGGAATTTCGTCACCCAATGCATACTGTTTTAGGAACTACTCCATCACCTCCAGAACATATGTTTTTCACTTTGGCCCCTCACAAGGAATGACATAGTCAAACCTATGCTAAGAATGTATTTGTTGAAATGCTTCACCAAACGCATAGAGCAATCAACACTACAAATTGTTGGGTATGTGGTCTTTTACCTTCAGTAATGCATAAGCATGAATTATTCATATCATTGCCTTTATCCTATTTAGGAAGTTGTGAGGCCTGGTTCAAGTTATTATCAGCTATGTGCATGCCTTATACCATAGACCCCAAACGATATTCTGAAAAAGATTATACTATGATTCTAGCATATATAGACGAAAATCAAGGTTTTGACCCAGAGGGTGGGGAGGGAGAAGGATCACTAGACCCTAATGCTTGTATGAATTTGTATACTACCTACGAGAATGTTACTTGGCTCCAGAACGAAATTCTTGATTTTGTTGAGTTTAACCATACCCAGTATATCCAGCAATTTATTGAATGAATTGTTACTGATGATAGAACATTGCCTATACCTATTTTGAATAGCACCTCTGCATTTTGTGTCCAGAGAGCAGGACATGTCCCAGTAGGAAAAGTACACTTATCGTCTGAAAACATTTAGTAGCCCCCCACTTTTGACTCCCCCTAATGTATATTTTGTGTGCGGAGAAAATGCGTATACGTGGCTCCCACGTGGATGGTCAAGACGATGTCATTTGTCATTTCTGTATATATAGCTCACTCCAATTATCATAAAGATCATCGTTTAGATGATCTAAGTCAGTCGATTGTTAGAAATAGGAGACAAATAGATACTTCTGATGTAGATCAAACAGATACTCCCCTGCAACTATTCTCTGATATTGCAAAGGGAATATTTCCTATATGGGGTCCAATCCTAACGAGTAGAGAAGTACCACAGTTGTCTAGAGTAGTTGAGCGAGTCATTAATATTACTACGGATATCTTCACTAACATGACAGTGGAGCTTCAGGCGACGAGACTTGTATCGCTTCAAAATCTAATGGTATTAGATGTTATCTTGGCCGATCGAGGAGGAGCCTGTCGCGTGATCGGCAGCTCCTGCAGTGTGTATATTCCTGATTCGGCCCCCACTGTCCATTTTGCCATTCAGAAATTGCATCGTTTAGCTTCAGAAATTCACGCAGAAAATGGCACCTGGTCTCTCTCTGGGTGGTTCTGGGGATTGCTGTCCACCTGGGGTTGGAAGCTATTAATGATTCTTGTAGGGATAATTGGGGTTATATTTATTTGTTGTCTTTGTATACACCGTGGGCCAGCTTGATGTTCCTACTGTGGCACTAGACTTTCGTCTGCAATAGTTCCTTCTCATTCTGGGGTAAATAAACAGATGGTTCAGCAAGACATAAATGACGTAATGAAGATTGATGAAGGCATTTTTTTTGGGACTGAGTTACAGTTAGTTAGCTACATCATGCTAAAAGGGTGGATTTGAAGGATAAAACTCGACTTCTTTCCCAGTTACCGGCATTGGACCTAATTATATAGTTGTTAGCATGATGTACCTATACATTTTCCGATATATGTCATATACGCGTATCGTTCTATATGCTTTCTATGTAAATACGAGTTTTTTAGTGTGTTAGTACATTAGGCCTAGGATCCGTACAGAAGTCATTTTGTTGGCCCTGTTCTGTGGTGAGTCAAAGTCACGTCTTCCCTTTTCTACCAACAGGACCCTTTTCTCTCTGAGTTATAGAGTAGCAGCTGAAGGTGGACTGTCTCTCCCTCTGTCTGAAGGCCCAAGGTTACATCTGGGTTTGAATGTGATAAAGCACATTCCTGAAGGCGCTGTGCCTGTACTCCCATGTACTGGGTCGAGGGGAGTCAACCTCTTTGACCTTACTATAATGAATAGAGTTATTCTGAGCCAATTCTGTGTGCCTAATATGGTCTGTCCTTGAGGCCACTAGAAGCCTCCTGTAATTTTCCATTTAGGGTGATTGCATGTACATTCGAAAAGTATATATGATCTCTCTTGACTGTAAGCCGGCAGTCTTCTCTGCGCACCTCAAGGGATGAGGTCAGGAGAGGCTCCTCTATATAGAGCATTCTGTTTATGAAACAATTGAACTTTCTTCACTGCCAACTGGCTGAATATTTACTCGATTAATATATTAGACGAGCTGGGGTAAGTACAGCTCGATAGGTGATTTATTTTGCAACACGTCAACACTACACTGATACACTCTACTCTATGTCACGCCACTGCAATCTACGTCACTTAATTCTAGTCTATGACATGTCACTCCACTGTTCACCTTTCCATTCTTTGCCACTGCACTCTACACCACTCTATTCTGTGCTATTTAACTCTATGCCCCATGCACAGATTTTGAATGGCTTGTTGGGGCTTCAGATTCAGAATTTTTAACTTCTGAGTACTCATCTAACTTTTTCGAAGAAATAGAAGCTCAGGCTATTTACTGATTAACAGGGATTATATTTTATTTTGACTATAGTTGTTTTCATTCTGTTGTGCTTGCTTCCTGGCTTTTGTTTCCTTAGCACTAAGAAGCATTTGGCTGTGTTAGAGTTTTACAATCAATCAATAAAGAAAGAAAGAAATCATGTAAATTCTACTAGTTACATAAATAAAGTAAAACATTAAATCTATTGGATACTAATAATCTATTTTAATATGCCACTATATTTCTCTCCGCAGTGGACCAATATAGACCTTTAAATATCAATGTACAAGCCCTGCAGCTGGAGGAATCATTTAAAACGAGATCAGTGAAAATGCCCAGGTCTTTCACCTGCACAAATGTAAAGTTGAAAAAAGATTTTTCAGATAAGAAACTCCATGGCTGCTTATAAGACTCTATCTTTATGTATGTATCATTTTGAGGGCGATTAACCTTCACTAGACTATTGTCCCTTTTGTGAGCACACATCTATCTGAAATAGATCTGGGTGTTTTCAGCGTTTGTGTCCCCTAGAGGTCTCTGCTGTCAGCGCAAAATGTATGTGCCCAGACTAAAACAGAGGGAATCTTAGATGCGCCACTACTATCTGAATTAAATGCTAAACATTCCGGGGCAGATTAATGATGCCCTTGCGCCGCCATTGTGTCACTTTATTTGATGCAACTGCGGCGCAAACAATGCGCCCTATTTACAACGTGACGCATCTAGGAGATGCGTCACGTTGTAAAGCCCTGCGCCATAAGGAGGCGTTCCTGCGCAGGAACGCCTCTTGAAAGTGGCTGTGTGAAATCTATGAGATTTCACTCAGTCACTTTCAGGCCAATGCTGTGTCAAACCCCTGCGCCTGCTTGAAGCAGGCGTAGGTCTTGATGCAGCATTGTGTAGATGGGGCACCCCTGAGGCTTGCTGGAGCTGCGTCGCGCTTGCGACGCAACTCCAGCAATGCGCCACATTTCCGGCACAGATGCGTCACGCATCTGTGCCGTTTTTGCACCATGGTGCGCCGCATTATAAATGCGGCGCACCATGGGTGGCGGAGCTGTGGTGTACTGTGGCGCACGTTAACATAAATCTGCCCCTCCGCTTCCGGAGATGAGGGGGTGGTTTAGTTATGTTGTAATAGTACTTGTGGTGTAAGGTTACATTACATTACTTCTAACAAAGGTGTGCATCCCACCTTGAGATCAGTTTTCCTTATTCATCCTTTCTATTTCCTTAGTGAATTAAGATGTGTTTGATAGCTTTACACATTTCTAGTGTGCTTTACTGCCATTATCAAAATCTAATTAAAGACATTAGTTAAGTTGGTTATGCATTCTGTCATTAAATCAGAATCTGCATAATTAACATGTTAAAAAATGAAAATGAGGGGTCCCTGGGAATTGAACTGCCTGCAAGCATTCACTTAATGCTATCACCTCCCACGAGTTAAGAAAGAGCTGCTCTATATGTAATTTTTTAATCTGAAGAGCTATTCAGTGAAGTTAAACGCCGTACTGCCGCAAGAGACCTTAGCTGTTCACTCTGTTTTGTTTCGGTATGCGGCCATAGTTTCCTGCGCTGCACTTTATGCTAAATGCAGAATCTGGATGAATGATTTATACAGATTTAATTATCACATTATTTGTAAAGATAATGGGGGCGCTAATTAATATGTAACAGAATAGGTGCTGGGGCACGAAATGTTGCTCAGACGTCTGCCACTGGTGCTGTTGAATGGCAGGGTGAAGAATACCGTGGCTGGGTAGTCTTGAGTCCAACTCATGCCTCTTTAATCCACCACTAGACATTCCCTGTCCCTTTCTCTCCCTCTTGGAGGTTCTTTTTCATCACTGCTTCCTTCCTTTGTCACTGTGTCCTTTGTCACTGTTTTTCTGTCTATCTATTCCTTCTTCTTTCCTCCTTGTGTGCTTTTCTCTCGCTTACTCTAAGTGCGGGTGTCAAAAAGCAGTATTGGTGGTCCCCATGTGTGACCAGGAGCTCAAATTAAGCACTCATAAGGGAAGACGGGGGGGGGGGAGTAGGATGATGGTGGGTTAGCCTCCTTTCTCAATGGAGCATTCCTGTGTGCTAAAGGTAGTCCGTGTCTTAACACTGATGTCATTATTCTTACAGGGAAATTCCCAGCTCATCCTATTGTTCCTGATTACACCTTAGACCAGGCTCCTGACCATGGAAAAATGAAAATCCTGGCTGTGGCCCTTGACTGAAAAACTATGGGCCCATTTCATAAATGTTTTGCTAAAAGTACATGTGAATTATTCGTGTAGTAGTCATAGCTTTCTACTAAATTCCAGGAGTATGCCAGTTGTACTCCTGTATACTCTTGACTTCCTCCTAGAATTGGGGAGTAAGCCAGGAGTGAGTTAGAGGAAAAACCTTTATTAGGTGTATGCCTAATTTTGCCTCAAAATTTAAATATGAATACAAATCATCTGTAAATAGTGATTCGTAGTACTTTACCAGTCACAGGATACCATCTGTCCACTCATCATATCCTATTTTAGGTAACATGCCCTACACACCTAATTGCTCTACGCACAGCATCTCATGTTCACCATTCTCCCGCTAAAATTATAGTTCAATGTCAGACAATCATCCACAGAAATATCTTTATGGGATAAATATTGTTTCCTAAATATCATTTGAAAGCATATTTGCTCTTTGGGTGTAGATTTCCTGTTTTTAATGTCAATAGAGCAATATTTTTGTAAATGATAATTAGGACACAGGATTCATGGTAGATGATATTCTGACAATGCCATTCTGGTACCATACAAGAGTTCACAGATAATACTACTAAGATGGTCAATGTGGCACCTTCTTGTAAGTAGAATAGTTCATTTTATGTGACGGTAGTCATGTGAGATTGCATTGGTTGGTCCATCTGGACTTTCACTCTGGGATGCTCAGTCATGCTTGTTGGGTTCTTGCTGACAGTGCACAAAAAAAGGTGCCCTTTGAGCAGTGAAGAAACAGTCTACCTTGTGTTTTGGGAAACCTGAAAAGCTTACCCAACAGATTTCTGATCTCATCAATGGTAAGCCACAATATCCTAAGAGATACCCTTTTTAGGGCCATATTCTCAAGGACTTATCGTCAAGTTAGCAGCACTTTATCACAGCCAAAATGGCAATAAATATATAGTCCTATTCACAAGCTGGTGCTAACAGCCAATATCACCTGTTTACCTGCGATAGCAGCCGCAAAAACCATCTTCACAGATGACACCATTAACTAACGCTAATGATATCTAGAGTAGGTGTTCCCGTGCAAAAAGCAGCAACAACACCACTTTGCAACATTCTCAGCGACCAGCCAGATCGGCGATGAGATCACAAAACAGGTGATGAGGAGCATTAGCAGCAGGGAGTTAACACCTGCTCTTACATGGTGTAAAGTCGGATGACAACCTGCACGATAAAAGAGAGCCAAGCCCAGAGCCACAACTGAAGAACAACAGATGCCATGGAGGTTCTGCTCATGCAGCTCGGACCCAAGAGGGCCACAACACCCACCGCCACCACCCCGAGGCCTGCCCCATACCCCTTGCCCCCCCCCGCAAGATGAAATGTCTGCCGCACTGTGTGACTTTGGCACTTCAGGGGGCCAAGATATGGATGGAGTGGTAGCAGCAGCATTCATTCTCACCAGGCTTTGTGGCAGCAATGCTGGTGTGCAGCCGTGGCAGCCACTCTTTCCGTCTGCGTCCGCTCCATGATCTCCATGATCTTCCACGTGTCTCAACTCCCCGGTGACATCACTGGAGCCACTCTGTCTAGACAGTTGTTCTTGTCTCCGAATCAGGACTCCAGTGATGTCAGCCATGGATCATTGGAGAGCATGGAGCGGACTGTGGGTGTCCGCTAGGGACTGTGAGTTTTTTCCTGATGGGACTTAGACACCCACGTGTTGCATCTAGTTTGGCTGCCATGCAGTCGAACCCCACCCGCACCTGTTCAGCCATCTGCTCCTGTCACCCCAACGCACAGTATTGGTAAGCCATGTGTTGTTCGTGGGGGTCCTGAGAGGCAGCTGTGGTGGTGGGTGCTGCCTGTGGTGTAGTCTGTGCAGGGGGTGGGGTCTTATCGATGCAGCTGGGCAGCCCTGCTACTGGAGGTGAGTTGACGTAGCTGTTAATGAACTCTTGAAGGGCGTCGGTGTCGAAGGTGTGGGGGTCCTCTTCATCATCAGTGAAGAGAGGTTCGGTCTGCTCTGCAGGAGGTGTTGATTTTCCCTCTGCAATGTGAAGGGTAGATTCAGTTTAACATTGTGTTCACATGTATGTTGATGCATTGTACATGTTTACATACAGACTGCATGATATGGTAAATTGTGACTGTTTGGGAGGAGCTGCCTATTTGATGCGGGACAGTGGACATTTCAACAACATCACGGATGTGTGTTTGTACTTGTACGTTATCAAATCACATTTCCCTGCTATGCCAAATGTGATTGGCCAGTTTCCACAAACAAGTGGCACCAGTTGTGTCCTCTGTTCTGTTGTGAACGTGTTGCGGTTTGTTGTTAATGTTGATGTACTCTGCATGTTATGTGTGTGTGCTGCATTTTGGGAGAGTCGCCCCTGCAGCTTTGATTTTGCTGCCCCTTATTCCTTTCATGTGGTGTTCCTTTGACTTCTGTGCTTATACAGTGCTGAGATGTTGCAGACTTGGGTACATTGGTCTCTTGGTGGGAGTTGGGAGTCTGGGGCATGGTTTGTCCGCAGATGTTTTGTTGATGTCAGGGGTTGTTTGTGCATGTGGATGTGTCAGAGTGTGACCTGCTCCTTTACGAATGTGGTCCACACTCAGCCACCTCTGTGTCGTGGTGTGCAACATTTCATGATATTTTGACTGCAGCAAAGCTATTCGTCATGCATTGTCACTTGCATTGTGAGTGTTGCTCACAGACACGCCGCTGTGCTGTGTTTAACACATGTGCACGGGTTGGTTGTGGGGTTGGTTGTGAGATTGGTGGTGTGTTGGAAGGGCCCCCTCTGGACACATAGTCAACGGGGGCCTATTTGCTGTGTTTAGGTGTGCTGCAGTGTGCCAAGGGGATCAGGAACAAGCTCCAGGGTCATTGTGGGTGTGCACTGCTCTATACTTGATTGTGCATGTGTGCTATTGTTCCCATCTCCCCTGTCTCCCCAGTCTCTGGTGGTTACTCACCCTGTTGCTGTTGTGTCAGGTCATGTTGAGCAGTGTCCGGTCCCCCAAATCCTGCCACCGTATCCACACTGATGACTATGACACCATTTCCTCCATCTCATCCAGCTTCTCCTGTGGCACTGGGCTCCCACCTCCAGTCTGCATTGCTGCCTTCTGGTTGGCCAGTTCCTGCTTGGTTTTGCGCTTCACATTATTACAGCGCCTCTTGACCTCTTCCATTGTCCTCCACAGCATCCAACTGCATTCACCTTGTCCACGATGGACTGCCATATTCCATTTTTTTTTGCCAATGACACAGTGGAGGTGACGAACAGTAGTTGATGATGTTCTATCACCTCCGTTATCGGAATCCTGTTTTCTTCCAGACTGAACCACGTCTTCCTCCTCTTCTTATCCTTGCCCTTCCCTGACCCTGAGGTCCCAGGCTGGTCCTCCGTGGGGCATTGTGGGGTTCTGGTTGTCCTCTGTACTTGCACTGGCTACCTTCATTGTCCTTCGCAGTAAATTTGCTTTGGTTTGTATTTTTTTTTACTTTTGTAGTGATTTTTCTTGCCTGACGTGTGTGAATTGCAGGCCTGGCGCAGTTCCTTGCAGATTTTTTTATCGAGGTTGGGCCCATCGCAACTTTTTTCACGTTGGGGTTTAGATTTTTATCGCCGTCCCGGTGACTTACCGCGGACATTTGACGCGTTATCGGGACAATATCGCATGTTACCGCCATGTTGTGAATAGGACGTTAACACAGAGTTCTTTTCTTGCGATAGTCGGCGATATGAAACATTGCGTTAAACGATTTTGGCGATGATTATTGCACATTCTTGAGAATATCCCCTTAGTGTGTTAAGCCTGCAGTATCACCAAGAAAAATAACATAACTTTTGAACGGTGAAGATTGTCAGCAGTGCACACAGCACTGCCCTAATATTTTGTTTCTTTGTGGTGAGTGGATCCTGTTTTGTGTCTTGGTATTCATAAACGTGGGGATGTTTCCTAATTACCACCAAATGACCCCAGACATATGCATCATCGTAGTGACCTTGATAGTCTGTGCAGTCAGTTGTCTTATGATGTATGCAGGTGCCTAAGTATAAGGGTGAGGTACAACGTGCAGAATGTATCAGTTGTGGTAAAATATGTTTTCTATGAATCAGGGGCTCCTTTGTTGACTAGCTCTCCAAAGTAGTGGCTGTGTCTTGAAGGGGCTTCTATATGTCAATCTTCATAGCATTCATTGCAAATTCCTGCTTTGAACTACAATACTGGTTTCTTTTTTCTCTTCCTTCAACTAGTTCTCTTGTACTCCCTCAATTGTTGCATTACCTAGAGCTGTGCTAATTAAGATTATTAGTTAGAGCACTTTGAAAGGTGGCATTGTGTGGCATTCTTTGCTGTGAGGACGTCTGCAGTATTTCTGGCTGAGGTTGTGCCTGATCACATCTCCCACTGGTTCAAGACATTGGCTACACATTTATCTTCATTTCTACTTTAATTCCATGTTTTGAGGCTGTTCTCTGTGATAGCAAATGAGAAATGTCTGAAAAGAATTTTCATTCTGATTTTTTAATACAGTGCCTCTTCTCTGGAGGCACATTCTACATGGAATCAATGAAGTGAAGGACACACGCATTTTAAGTCTTTTGTCTCTAGTCACACAAAAATCTAAATATAACACCTGCAAATTGCTTTTCTGTATAGATTTTTTGAGGATTCACAAAAATGTCCAGGCCTACGTGTGTAAATCTACACAAGTGATATATTTCCTAATATAATTGTGCTAGGTGACATTTACTTCTGTGAAAAATCAGCAGGCGAATTGCTTGAAAGTGAATTAGCACATCTTTGGGACATATTCTCAAGAACGTGTGATAACCATCTCAAAAGTAACTTAACGCAACTTCCAACATCGCAGGAAATCGCGGGAAAATTACGCTGTGTTAACCAAGTATTCACAACACGGCGATACCATGCAATAGACTTCAGATAACAAGTTAAATGATTGCGTTAAAATCAACGCATCTAAATCCTGCACCTCCAAAATAGTTACAATGTACATTGTCATAAAGTCTGCATGTCAACAAGAACAATGCGCAAACATACATGTCAACACAATGTCAACAAGCATCTCCCCTTCACATTGCAGAAGGACACACAACACCCCCAGCAGAGCACAGAAGACCACACATCAGTGATGCAGGAGAGGACCACAGCACCTTCAACAACGGCACCCTACAACAGCTCATAGACATCCCACTCAACCTACCACCAGGACCAGGGCAGCCAAGCAACTTTGAGGAGAACACATACCCTGCAACAGACCACACAGCAGGAACACCCGCAAGCACTGCTGGCTCACAACACTTCACTGACCCACACATGGCACCCCAATGCCAGGTGTCAAAATGCCTAAAGGAGGTGGCCAAACAGATGCGGGTGAGGTCCGAACACATAGAATTCACGAGTCTCCTGAGGCGGAAGCCGGGAGTGTGCTGTCACTTTTTTAATTATTGCTTGTGATACTGTGTAAATCACCTTTTAAAAAACTTACTCTGTCTTCTTGAACAGCGTGTTGTCACGCTGCAACGTTCCCCTGTCTTCGCCACTACCGAGGGCGAGGTGCGTCATCGGACACGCCCACCTCAGCTGGCCACGCCCCCTTCCTGACGATAAAAGAGCGCGCCGCTCAAAGCGCGACTCCCACGAATTCACGAGTCTCCTGAGGCGGAAGCCGGGAGTGTGCTGTCACTTTTTTAATTATTGATTGTGATTCTGTGTAAATCACCTTTTAAAAAACTTACTCTGTCTTCTTGAACAGCGTGTTGTCACGCTGCAACGTTCCCCTGTCTTCGCCACTACCGAGGGCGAGGCGCGTCATCGGACACGCCCACCTCAGCTGGCCACGCCCCCGTGACGCCCTCCCTTTCAGTCATAAATTATGTGCCTCGCCAGGAAGCGCAGCGGACGAGCGCAGCGGGAGCGCCGTTTGCGCGCCCAAGGCGCGCCTAAGGCAAGCCCGTCTGCGCCCGTCCGCGACCAGACTGCGGCCGGGGCCAGACATGCTGCTAAAAACGGTACATCTGGAGGACAGATAGTATGGTCCGGCGAGGATTTAAAGGTATTCAACTTACCATCCGACTGCTGCCCTCACTCTATAGACCCAACAATTCCAGACCCCGTCCTAACTTGTAGCAACTGCGGGATAACATTTGACAGCGCTGCCCCCGCAATACAGCCCAACCCTAAAACCCCCCCTCAAACTAACATCAAAGCGGGCCTACTCAATTGTAGATCCCTTGTAAAACACACTGATGAGATCTGGATCTTATTAGAAGAACAGAATTGGGATATCCTGTTCCTAACTGAAACATGGATTAAAGAGGACAGCCTGTCCTCTATCGCTTTGGCCATCCCTTTGGGATTTAAAATAGGCCTCGCCAACCGGCCTGGGACAAAAAGAGGTGGTGGTGTAGCGATCATTTTCAAAGAGCACCTAATACTGACATCCTCGGCTGCCACGTCGATTCAAGGTATTGAAGGTCTTCACTTCTGCTTCCAAGTAAGCCCTCAGCTCTCACTAGCAGGGCTAGTGATATATCGCCCCCCGGCCAGCGCGGATCCCATCCTCACTACCCTATTAGATACGATAGTACAGAGTTCACTTCTTCATCCCCTTTTTCTAGTGGTAGGTGATTTCAATATCCATATGGATAAAGTAGACTGTGCCTTGGCAGAGACACTCCGAACAACGTTAGATGCGGCCGGCCTCAGACTGATCAATGAGGGCCCCACACATACTGGGGGCCATACGATTGATCTCATCTTTACTAATATTAAGGATGTGCGACCTGAAAAACCTCTCCCTCTGATATGGTCAGATCATTCACTTATCACATTTACTCTGAACATCCGATGCGATATCAAGGTGTCTAGTAAGTGCTACTTTATGAAAAGACAATGGAAAAAACTGACCCCCGAGGCTATGCTCCCGGCTCTGGCGCGTACCACCCCCCTTCTGACAAACAATCCCAACAGGGACGCAGTGCTACTTAATGATTGGATAGGAGGAATGGTTTCCTCTATTGCCCCAGCCTCTCGTGCTCTATCAAAAAGAGAATCCCCCTCAGCCCCCTGGTTCATGCAGGAACTTAGAGAGGAGAAATCGGCCTGTAATAAACTGGAAAGACTCTGGAGAGAAAATTACGGTCTAGAAGAAAAAACTATATATAAGGATGCATTAAAAAAATTCCAGAAAGCCATTAGGAATAATAAAAAGCGCTTCTATGCGGACTCGATTAGGCAGGCAGAACAATCCAGCAAACAAGTGTTCAAAGTTGTACAGTCCTTTCTTAAACCGCAATGTATTGAAAGAGAGGTTACCCCCACACCATTACTTTGTGAGCAAATTTCTGAATACTTCGATCATAAAATCAAGAAAGTATATGATTCCTTTGGTCCAGTAATAAATACTGAGAAACAGGACACAGCGTACAATAGCGAGTCAGAAGAAACCCTCACTCAGTTCGCGCATGTCCCTTTGAACGAAGTGAGGCAAGAGCTCATCCGTTGCAAATCCGGTTCACCTGATGACCCATGTCCGGCTAAACTTTGGAGCACCATAGCGGACTCTGTAGCGCCCACACTCCAAAGTATCTGGAACTCTTCCATTACATCAGGAATCTTCCCTGACGTCTGGAAGCATGCCACGCTCCTCCCCCTAAAGAAAAAACCAAATGGGGACCCAGATGATCTGACGAGCCTCCGCCCAATATCCCTTCTAGCCGCTCCGGGAAAAATGCTGGAAAAAGTGATACAATGCCAATTGAGTAAATTTGTGGAAACCAGCAACATTCTCCATGAAACTCAATCTGGTTTCCGGCCTGGTTTCAGTACTGAAACAGCGCTCCTAGAGGTAGCCGAGTCAGTGAGGTGGTCGATGGATGCAGGAAGTTCAGCTATGCTGGTACTCCTGGATCTATCGGCCGCCTTCGACACGGTGGACCACGCCAGATTACTCAGTCGGCTGGCAGAGATAGGCATTCAAGACCACGCGCTGAGCTGGATTAGCTCCTATCTATCTCAGAGAACGCAGAAGGTGGCACTCGGGACGATCTCTTCCACACCTAAAATCCTCAACTGTGGAGTCCCGCAGGGCTCGGCCCTCAGCCCTCTCTTATTCAATATCTACCTGGCCCCCCTCTTCACGCTTATTGCCAACTGGGGCGTTAAGGCAATTTCATATGCCGACGACACCCAGTTGGTATTTCCTTACACGGAAATGACACAGGAATCCTTTGCAAATTTTAAAGGCTGTCTCCAGGACATTGCACACTGGATGAATACCAACAAACTAAAGTTAAACGCCAATAAAACCGAAGTCATCTTCTTCGGTAAAGGCCCTGTCCCCGCACCAGAGCTATGGTGGCCGGTGGAAATGGGCTCCTCCCCCTTGCCCAGTCATTCGGCAAAAAACCTTGGAGTGAGATGGGATGATAAGATGTCTTTCTCTTCCCATATCCAACAAGTGGCCGGCTGCTGCCTTAGCAAATTAAGAAACCTCCGAAAATTTCTGAAACTTCTACCCGAGAGCTGCAGAAAAATGGTAGTCCATGCAACTGTCACTTCACGGCTGGACTACGCCAATGGTCTTTATCTGGGCCTCCCAAAATTCCTAATCTATAAACTGCAGGTAGTTCAAAATGCGGCTGCGAGGCTGCTACTGCAAATTCCTTTCAAACAGTCAGTCTCTCCGCATCTTCGAACCCTGCATTGGCTCCCTGTCGCCAACCGGATAAAATTCAAAGCCCTGACACTCGCGTTTAGATCTTTGCACGGCTCCTGCCCACTCTACCTAAAAAAACGCCTTCCTAGGTATACCCAAAACCGTGTATTACGGTCTAATGACCGTATCCTGCTGGCTGTCCCACGAGCAAAAAAGGCACGCCTTGGTGGTCGCACCTTCTCAGCAAATGTTTCTGCGCTGTGGAACTCCCTACCTCATGCAATCCAGCTGGCTCCTTCTGAACCTTGCTTTAAGAAGCTGCTAAAGACCTGGCTCTTTTCCCAGCCTCGATAGGTCTCCCACTCCTGCCCCAGGACCTCTGTGGTACGTTTTAGCGCCGGGACACCTCCTCGCGAGGTAGCTGTTCGCGCTCTATAAAAAAAAAAAAAAAAAAAAAAAAATAGAAGGTGAACTAGATCACATATGTGGGTGTCTATTATCCTTCTGGGACTACCTACATCCCACAATGGAGACCCACACTGCCATAGAGATGCATGCAGATGCTCATTCCCAGAACAGAACCACGCCCAGGGGCATGCAAATATCAGTCACACACCCACGTTGGCTTCTGCGTATGAATGCCCAGTCCAGTCCCCTTACAAATTGAGTGGGTGACGACAAAGCTACATGTCCAAGCTCTAACCCATTGCCTGCAGTGACATGTCTGCGTCGCTGTACACAGCACAATGTAATGTCGTAGGGCCCAGGGCCCTCATGCCTACAACAAGACCACAGGGACACATGCAGATTTTATGTTGAACTAGCTACGGGCATGTGCGCCTGGCCTCTTTATTAGCAGGGCCACATGTACAGTTAAGCCTGTGCTGGATGTGTGTGGAGTGAGTGTAAGCCAGCCCGCATGGAGTGCTTGGTGCTGACAACAACTTGAACTGTGGACACCAGTGCAACGGAAACAGACAACACCTGCATAACAGAGTCAACTGCTGAGCAACATGTTATGTAGTTATGTTATGTTATTTCGAATTTATAAGGCGCACAGCTACCCAAGGGTTTCCCGGCGCCGCCTGAGGGGACCAAGGAGAGAGAAAGAAGGAAGAAGCTTATTGATTGAATAGCCAAGTTTTCAGTGACTTACGAAAGCGGCCAAAAGTAGTCTCTTTCTTTAATGGCAGAGGAAGGGAGTTCCACAGGGTTGGGCCCAGGCAAGAGAAGGATCTGCCACCCATACGTGACAATCTGTGCTTAGGAACCATGAATTTCATCTGAGTGGATGAGCGAAGAGAATGTGACTGGGAATATTGGTGGACAATAGTGTTTAAGTATTCCCGGGGCCTTGCCAGTTTTAATCTTGAACATATAGCTTAGAGTCTTACAATTGATGCGGTTTTCAACCTTAAGCCAGTGAAGTTCAGGTAAAGAGCTTGAAATGGAATCAGTTTTCGGAATGGGGCAAAGTAGGCGGGCTGCAGCATTTTGTACACCTGCAACTTGTGTATCACGTCCTTGTTGGCTCCTAAAAAGAGGATGTTGCCGTAGTCCAAGTGTGAGATGACAAGACCCTGGATTACAGTTCTTTGAGTAGAGACTGGCAGCATCCACAGAATTTTCCTGAGCCATCTAATTATGCAAAAACAGGTTGCGGCCACCTTTACCGCCTGGTGTTTCATAGAAAGCTGATCATCCATAATGAAACCTAGGTTACCCGCTTGATTTGTGGGCTGAGGAAGGGCACCCAATTCAGATGGCCAGTGTTGGGGACTCCAAAGCTCTTTACAGCTCGGTCTTCTCCCCGTTACGTTTTAGTGAGTTGGCTCGCATTCACCATACAATTTTGCTTGAAGAGATGATGGCTTGGACGCTCCTTCCACAGAAAGGGAGAAGATTATTTGGGTGTCGGGATGTGTGGGTTTTGGAAGTTGCGGTTCAGGAGAAAACCTGATACGTACGATCCTCCAAAAAATCTGCCAGCCATTTCAGGGCAGGCCCAACCACGCCAATGGATCATAAAGCTTTCAATGGCACAGTGTGAGATACTGTGTCAAAGGCGGCACCCAAGTCTAATAGTATGAGTGCCACAGTGTCACCTGCATCTAAGCGATGGCACAACATCTCAGTGACTCCCTGAAGCGTGGTTTCCATTGAAAAGACTTTCCGACAGTCTGATTGAGAGGGATGTAAGAGCCTGTGGGACTCAATGTACTGAGTTAATGGCAAGTTCACATGTTTTTCTAAAATTCTAGAAGAAATTGGAAGCAAGGAAATGGGGTGGAAGTTAGACGGCTGTGTCGGATCAGCATTTGCTTTCTTTAAAAGCGGAAGAATCATAGCATGTTTTCACTCAGGTGGAATCACGGCTTCCTGCAAAGATGCGTTCAGTAGCTCCATGATCAACATAATGGCAGGGAACTCAATTTTCTGTAACATGGCAACAGAAACAGGTCTAAGGGAGAACCAGATTTCAGACTCTCTAACATTGGACTAAGAAAAATTATATCAAGCGGAAGCCAATGCTTTAATTGACTCAAACAAGACTCCTGTTTAACCTCCAACTGAAAGTCAGTCTTAGATGGTGGGGAAACAGCTGAAATTAGCTGTGTGGTAATAGCATTTGCGGTATTTAATGCAGATTAAATTTATCTACTTTATTTTAAAAAAACAATGCAAGATCTTCACATTGTGATTCCATGAGAATCAGAGGGGGAGCTTGATTTACTGCGCCGGAAAGTTCCTTTACAAATTTAAAGAGAGTTTTAGGATAGTTTTGACCATTAGTGATGGTGGAACTTACGTAATCCGCCCGGGCAGTATTACAAAGAGAATGATATTCTCTAATTGCTTGTTTATAAGCAATTTTTGACTAAGACTCATAGTCCTTTTTTCAGCGGCTTTCCAAAGGTTTACATTAGCTTTTTTCTATTTTTAGATTTTGTGAAAACCAAGGGGCAGGAGGGCGGTCATTTTTCACCTTCTAAGTGAAAGGGGGGGAGGCAAGTATAAACAGAGTTAAAAATCAAGTTATTAATCATCTCCAGGTCTGTCATGGAGACCTGGTTGATGGTAGGGGTATTTAAAAAAAAAAGTTTTTTATTGATTTTTAAACAATCAACAACAAAGAGCAGCATTGTAATATCAAATACATAAGTGAAAGCATAGCATATCTCAAGCCACTACCTTCTGTATCCCCCACCCTCAGCCCTCCCCTGCCAATGGTGTGCCTTATAGCTTGCCCTATGAACAATGAGGTGCATCTAAATCTAGTACAGTAACAATGTCAATCAATATTAATGTAGTACAGGGGAGAATTTCCAGTAGTGATCACCACACGTTCCACTGAACATGCTCTGGTGCATTCTTCCTGTTCCAGGGCGTTAGTGGGTCCCCCTGATCCTCCAAGACTGATCCCTCCTCTGAGCCTGGCTCCGGAGCCTGCAATATTGCAACTAAGGCTTCCCACGCCCTTGCCGCCTCTTGTGCCTTTTCATTATTGGTACGAAGGGCCTGCTGCAGCCTTATTGTACCTTCACTCTGCGTCCACTTGAGTAAGTCCACCCGCCATCTCCCTACGCTGGGCCCCCTTGCTGATTTCCAATGCGTTGTGATTTCCCTCTTGCGCTAATACGAGGCCCAGTTCTAGAAATCTACTTGTCACTTTAATTTTAGCAGTATGCAGGAACCAGTGCAGTAAACAAGTACCCAGTTCTAGCTCTATCGTACGATCAGTTAGGCTACACAGCAGTTCCAGCACTTCTTCCCAATATGTTCCCAAACTCGTACATCCCCACATCATATGCCGGAAGTCAGCCCCCTCTAATCTACATCTCGGACAATGAGCGGCCGCCGCTTTGAAATATTGGTTAAGCTTTGCTGGCATCAAATACGCTCTATGCAGGACATAGAGTTGCACCACTTGGAATCTGGCATTCCTCGTGCTCTTCCAGGCTCTCCTAACCAACTGACCCCATGTATTCTCAGGAATGTCTCTGCCAAGGTCCGCTTCCCAGATCCCCTGCAATATGCGCAATGGTTCCAAAGCCTCAGTCGACATACACCTACAAAGGCACATAATAGCCTTAACGGTCCCCGTGGCTATTACCACATACTGGCATGCCAGTGAGGTCTGTGGTCTGACAGTCCCATCCCCCAGTAGAGTTTCAGAGCCGGAACGAGCGCCGAGTGCAGCAAATAATTCCCGCGCAGCAGATCATATCTATGTTGCAAGGCTTGAAACGAGAAGAGGGTTTCGTTTTCGTAGAGGTCTCCCAGCACTTGTACTCCAAGTTCTACCCAGGTAGCCAGCGCCGTCCAAACCCCGCCATGCAGGAAGGCCGTGCACATATGGGCATACGGGCGGATGAATCCAGCCCAGCATAACCTCAGCGTCCTCTTCTCAGCAGTGAGCTGTTCAAGACGCATCTTCTGCTGAAGCACTATAAAGGATAAGATATAGTGTGGGACCCACCATCCGTCAGGACCATCCGGGCCCCGGAACTCTCGAACCACAGCTTGGGTAAGCCACTGCAGCTGTGCTGCCAGATAGTACCACTCAAAGTCCGGCACTGCCATACCCCCATCAGCTGTCTGGCGCATCATTGTAGCTATTGCGACCCGCCGCCTACCTGTCACCCAGGGAAATCCCCCAGCCATAGAACAGAGCTGTCGGAAGATGGAGCCCAGCACCCAAATCGGCAGCGTCCGAAAATAATACAATAAGCGCGGAAGCACCACCATCTTTAGGAGCGCTACCCGTCCCGCTACTGATAACGGTAACGTACTCTAACATGCCAAACTGCCCCTAAGTCGGCATATGGCCCGACGCTGGGGTATTGTTGGTTTAAAAAGTATTGAAAAGTTTCATATCTAGTTTCCCCCAGTTTCTAGAGTTAAACATATTGCCTACACTGGTAGCAAATTAATTGGTCAAGTCTAACGTGACCCTAAAGCTAACCAAAAAGTGATCCGACCAAAGAACAGTGAAAGCAGGAGAGCCGCATACATTAAGAAGGGTCGAAAAAATAGGATCCAATAGATGACCTGCCACATGGGTGGGGCCATTATTTTAAAGCAAAATATTCATGGCTGCCAAATCGGTAGTTAAGGTGGTGCTGACAGAGTAAGTAGGATCATCAAAGTGAAGATTTAAATCCCACACAATCGTGAAATTAGGTGCTCCAAGCAGATGAGAGGCGATCAGGTAAGGAAGAGAAGCAGCCCGGGAGGGCGGTAGAGTAACACTCCTGAGAGGGTGAACTGGGGGTCAGGACTAGTTGGAAAAGCATTGCCTTGCATCCCTTGAAGGTTATTTTAACAGATTTACATGCGTACCTATTATTAAAAATAATTGCAAGACCGCCACCCATTCTGTCTTCACGGTCTCTTCTTACAATGGAGTAATCAGCTGGCAACACAGCCGCTACATCAGGGCCAAAGCTCCTGTGAAGCCAGGTCTCAGTTAAGAAAATGGTGTCTGGGCCAGCACTGGTCAAAAGATCAAATATGTCAGCTCTGTGTTTAGGAAGCGACCTACAGTTTATGTTAAAAAACGTAAAATCTGAGTAGTATTGGGGCTTCTAAGGTCCTGTGCTTTATTGTAATGCAGGGAGTTAAAGAGAGCATTTCGAGTTTCATGGGACCGAAGGTCCAGTACACAGCCACATTTATCGCAAATATGCAGCCTAGTCTCGGTAGTAGCAGGGCGCAGTTGCACGCAATCAGCGTGTTGGAAGCTACTGAGCTCTAAAAGTTGTTCAGAGGAGTAATTAATCAGACTTTCCTGAATTTGAGCAGGGGTTGTAGCCCCTGGTCCCGGTTGGGCACGGACGGGCGCAGACGTGCTTGCCTTAGGCGTGCCATGGACCATTCCCGCAGAACACAATAAAATTTAGTGCAATTTAAAAATCAGGAACCTCACAGGCCTCACATGGAGGGAGCTGGAGCAAGTACAGAGGTCACCCAACATACAAACAGAAGTGTCCGTGAGTTGCAGTGCACTGAGGTTGGGGCACTAGAGCTGAGTGCACTCATGTGATGAAAATGACTAGGATTGGGATTGGTGTCGTTACAACGCAGGCTATTACAACGCCTGCTGTTACAACGCGGTTTTTACATCGCATACCACTACAACGCATAGTGCTTTTAAGCGCTGGATAGTGATTTATTTAATTTACTATTCCAACTCCAGTCCCCGTGGATAGTAGGGAAGGTGTTGGATAGTAAATTAAATATATTCCCTATTCTAGAGCGCCCCCCAGCGCAATGCGTTGTAATGGTTTACGTTGTAATGGTTGCGTTGTAATGGTAGTGCGTTGTAATAAATGCGTTGTAAGTGATGTTTCCCCTAGGATTGTGTCCATTTTGGATATTTCTGATGCAGATGCAGTGCGGTGTGTTATACCTGCATCATCTTTCTCATCAACATCCCAGGTCTCCCACACTGCCTGAGGTGACATTAATGCACAACCTCTCCAAAGCACAAAACTCAATCTGTTATGGTCCATGGGTTGCGGTACATTGAGTCAGTGGAACCCGGAGTGCTAAGCAGGGGATCAGGCAGATGATGGCATCCATAACAGGTCTGAGCAACTCCGTTAGTCTGCCAGTACCACTGTTTCCACTCTGGCAGATGGTGGTTGGAGTTGGCCCTGGCGATAGGGGCATTTGCCTCCTACGGTGATGCAAGGTCTGGGCCGGTCAGGACTCGATTTGATGTGTGAGCCCCGGTGGTCCGCAGTTCAGGCCAGAGGCAGTGGACAGACAGCGCAGGGCCACATACACATGGCGTCGATGACCTCAAGACCACCATCACAGAGCTCATCCAATATTCATTCATACAGGGTCCCTGACTTGAGCTGCACAGAGTTAGTGTCCCCGGATTCACAGCGGTCGGCACAGGCACACCGCCATGGGATGGTGACTTGCGGTCCACTGAGGTAGGGCCATGCAGACTGAGTGGGTCCTCGTTGATGTTGAAGTTAAATGTGGCAGGGGCTTGTGGGGGACAGTGGACGGTGTGCTCCAGGGCATGATACTGAGGGCAGAAGATATCCAGAAGAATCAAATGGAGGAGTGGAGTGCTACAGCCTCGTTGCCACCACCAATTTGGTATCAGCTACATGAGGATGAAAACTACCCCTAGTCCATAGACCCAGACGGCACCAATGTCCATGAATGTCTGGGAACAGACTTAGTGGCACCAGGACTGAGAGGGGATGCAGTCTGCGATGATGCCGGTACACTGAAATGAACTCCGCCATTCCTAAATCAAGACTCTGTGACCTACTGGATCGCAGTGTAGGCGGGGGGGCAGCGGTCACCAGTGGCCCACAGCCACATGTCATAGGCTCATGATGCACAGAGTTAGTGACACCAGGGCAGTTGTCGGTAGTCTTCAATCACCTCCGAAATGATGATCCTTTTTTCCTACCAAATGCAACGCATCATCTTCTTACGCCTCTCCTTGCGTGCAATGATATGTACTCTGCCTTTGAAAAAATCGATGCTCAGGCCCAATTGTGTGACTAACTTGAGAGCAGCGTAGGCAGAGGGCAGTAGTCCGCGTGGGCCACATGCATGTGTGGTTGTGATGCTATGCACAGACTTGGTGTCACCACATCAAAGGGAGTATAGTGACAAGACTCTGCCATAATTGATGTGCTCTGCCATGATGTAATCAAGACTCAGTTCCAAATGTGTGATCTACTTGTCCGCTGTGTCTGCCGGTGGAGTATGTTAACGAGAAAGGAGTGCTGCGGGGCTGTGTCACGGAGGCCATGATGGTCTGAGGAGGCTGCCGAGGTCACGGCCCTCTGGCTTGGAGATTGCGCCAGCACGTGGTGGGCCCTCTTCGACACATGCCGGTGTTTGGAGGTGAGCCTTGAGGCCTGGGTGCACAGGGACGGGCAAGACCTGTTTGGGGACCAGCGTCTCGGGGTGCAGCAGGCGCACAGGATCGCAGACCACTCCGCTTACGGCAACAGCGTCGGCCTTGTGGTGGGGGGTGAGGCGCCGCCCTGGCAGAGACATTGGGCATTCTGAAAGAGGACCACGCCCAGAGTAAAATGCCTTTTATTCACACCCCTACGCTGGCCGGCATACGCCGGGCCATCCCACTTCGCTCAAGCTTACGGGGGGACTTAACAAGCTACATTTCCGCGATCTTCCCCACTGGCTTCGGTGACATGGTTGCATCCACTGTCCACTACACTCCAAACACCAGCGGTGTATGTCGACATGGATATGTGTGTGGTCTGCATACTGCAGTCTGTCCATCATATCCACGCCACACTTGGCATTGTGTACATTCTCATTCATCGGTCACTTGCCTCCTTCCCACATGCCTGGTCCCCACCTCTTCCCACATTCGGCTATTGTGTGGCTGAGGTGCCATGCCATTGATGGCTAATGTACATGGCTGGCCCAAGTTCCCACAGTAAGTTGTGTTGTTCTTCAGGTGGGCTCCCATGTGTGGTGCAGGCTGTCGTACGACTTTGCACCAGGTCAGAGCAGGTGTTAGTTTCCTGCTGCAAACGCACTGTATTGCATGTTTCGTGGTCTTTTCACCTATCTGCCTGGTCATTGAGAATGTTACGGAGTGGTGTTGTCGCAGCTTTTGGCACGGGAACGCCTACTCTGCATCTCATTAGTGAAAGTTGCCGGGGTCGTCCGTGGCAATGTTTTTTGCGCCCGCTATCGCGGGTAAACTGTTGATATGGGCTGTTAACACCAGCTTGTGAATGATGCGATAAATTTATCGCCACTTTGGCTGCGATAAAGTGCTGTTTTTTCAACGATAACTCCTTGTGAATGTGCCCCACTAGTTTTTTTTCTCTATCTGGCAAATATGGAAGTGTTTTAATCGTGCATACTGGGTGTGAAAAGTCACGTGATTTTTAGTGAACATCCACAATGCTAGTGTGATTATTCACCACATTCCCAAATCCCACTCCCTTGGGAATACCATTGATCCCACCTGGAGTTCTCAATATGTCACTGCACTATTTTGAAAGCCTATCAACTTTTTTCTCAGTTTCAAAGATTAGAATATTCCTCAAATATATTGTGAATCGATGCTTAGTTATTTCGAGCCAAGAACCCAATGTACAAATGTTTTGTGAATTGCAAACCAGTTGCAATTTGGTTTGTCATCGCAAAAATATAGAAAGGGTCAAAATAGTATGCAACATTTGCACAGAGAATCGACTAAATAAGAAGTTGGTAATTTTGTGGCATTTCCTATTTGCAGTTACCAAACTGTGAATTGCATATGCAATGCACTTAGAGTTTGCAATTCGAAAATGGCTGCAAAACTTGCACTTTGCTCTCACAAATCACCCTCATGTCGAACCAAACGATAACCAAGTGCAAAGTCTAAAAGTGGGCCAAGGCACGAAATTGCGTTTTCCAAAATAGCTGATTTTTATATAATGGTGAAGATAACAGAGTAGGAGCACAGACAAAGAAAAGGAGACAGCAAAGGATATTTAGGGTCAGAGTGGCATCCTTTGACTAGAGAGAGGCAGAGACTTCTGGTGTGTACAAACTGAGCAAGCAAGTTATATTTGAGCTCACACTTGAATTTGACCAAGTGCTATGGAGTGACAACCAAAGAAATAATGCAATACCAACACATACGCTGGTCTTTTGCTCTTTGCCTCTGGAAGTATATATGTATGTATGTTCTTATATAGCGCTCGACTTACCCTTGGGCATCTCGGCGCTTGCATTGGGAACCCGTCCAGGCTTTTCCCTGTGAGATAACCCGTACTGGGCATCCCCAGGGTGAAAGCCAGGCATCCCGCCGCGGGGGGCCGTAGTGGAGATTAAGCAAGCTATTGCCCAGAGTTGCAGTGCGTGAACCCGTGATTTGAGTAGGCACCGAAGTGAGAATTATCGAGTCCGTGGACACTTGGGCTCAGACTCTGCCGCGTCGGGAATTGAACCCTGGTCCCGGGTCTGACCTCTGCTTCAGGGTATGCCTCCTCTAACCAGTGAGCCACACTTCTCCACTTTGGAAGTTATGAAGGCATTATAAACTGAAGCAGGTTGGGTGTCCAGAGTGGCTTGTCTAATTTGGTCTTTCATTTCCTGAATGCTATGTGTTCATTGTTGTCTATCCAAACACGTCTTATGAATTGCAGGGCACCAAGCTGCATTTTAATTGAATTGTACATTTTCCCCAAGCCATTCACTGTTGATAGGACACATATACTTATCTGCCACCCCTCTATCTCAACGAATATCTGTACAGGTATTACAAAAATCAGCGCAGCCTAAATGTACAAGTGGCCTTTGCAGGTGTCTCATAACAAACATCATGGCACATATCCAGGTACTACAGATGAGTCATGCATTGATTGTGAACTGAACATCTGCCTTTGCCAGAGCTTGGTGAAGGATGATGTTGATGGGACATGAATGTCTCCTGCAAAGGTTTACAGGTGTGTTCTCCTGTTCTAGGTGCCTGACCACATGTGTGTCTGGTATGCTGACTTTTCTTTTGGCATTAGCATCCTGCTAATCCAGCATGTATGTAGAGCCTAAGGGCTGCACCTAAGTTTGTAAGGGTCTGGACCTGTTCAGTGAACTAGAGGGGTGTGCCAAGCTTTCTCTCATACTGGACAGAGGGCTGCTGTCCATGTCATGAGAGTAGCAGCCTGTCCTAGGAGTAGCAGCTAAAGCGGTGGTGACAGTTATTGTTCTGTTATGTGTATTCACAGTGTACGCATATCATTTGGGAGAGTGTCCTGGCGCCTAGAGCAGGGCCATACTGGGAACCAAAACCAGCCCTGGCAAAGTGCTCGGCCGGCCCCCCTTCCCGCAGCGGGGTTGGGAGTGCGCCCGCGCTCTTTGCTGGGGCCGGGTTTTGGCCGATTTTTTTGCAGTATGCCCTGTAACAAAAGCGGCCCCCAGAAGCCCAAAACCTGCCCCCACCCATGCAGCCCATCGGGGAGATTGCCCAGTGCCCGCAACGGCCAGTCCGGTCCTGGCCTAGAGAAGGGGTCCTGCCTGACTGGGGCCTGTTGAAAGACCCAGGTTTTCAGGTTTTTAGGGCTTGGCCTACGTCACCACTGCATAGCAGCGGGGCGGAGCTTCGAGCCGTATTGTTCTGGGGCTCAGAATCGCGTAGCAAAAATTCTTCGATGCGCGAGATTGTTGGTAGTTATTTTTTGGCAGCTGCATTGTAATTGGTGTTCGCGGTGCCGTCTTTCTAGTAGGCTTAACGTGATAGGCCATATATAATTTTCGTGAGCCATTTCCTGCATTTTCAGTGCGGGTATGCACACGGCAGTCCATTAATTTCAATTAGGAGCTGTCAGGGAGCCGGTGTAATGGAATGCAGATGCTGTGGGCGCGTTCACCATTCTACAGTGCATTTGGTGGGTGCGCGTTCGTCTGCATCGCAGTTCAAAGTCGAAAAGAAAGGGGGAGGCAGGGCCCCTCTCCGTGACAGTCAGCTTCTATTGCTCCCGTTACCCAACCCGGCCGAAACTTTAAATGTTTGGTAACGTGAGAGTTATTGTGCGTTAATAGTGCCCGGGAAAATGCCAACACCTTAGGCATTAAATTTTTGTCCAGTACGATAATGGCCTCTAAATACATAATTCGCAGCTGGAAATGGCAGATGACTTGGTAACACTGCATGTTTTTTGGTAACACTGCATGTTTTTCCTGTTCAGACTCTTGGAGAACTGAAGTTTTATTTCCCTACAAACATTTCGTCAGACTTTACTATGCCAACTACGTGTGTGGAATAACTGCTGGGTCTGTGCGGATTAGTACTCCAGTCCCAAATCAATTTGTTGCATCTTAATATGTATTACAGACCCATCTGCATGTAATCAGAGCCTCTGTACCCACACGCGGAGACCCCCTTACCCGCCCCCCCCCACTGGCAGGCACAAGTATGTAAGAAACAGACACAGAAACCAGTCAGAATTAAAGGGTTCTGTGAGGTCTCACACCCCTGCTGACTGAGGTTCCGTGACAATTATAAGTGGTGTTCTCGACTCGCACGAATATGGTCGAGTCTGGTATCTATGAACCGCAAATGACGAGTTTAGTGGGTGTACGCAGTTTCGCTGTGCTAACCTAAACCGTTTGTCTATTACGTGGGTATTTCTATCTGTACCCACGGGTTCCATCTTAGATACGGCATCCATTTTGTCTCTTGCCCTCAAGTAGCCAGCGAACGGACGTTGTCCGCTTCGCGACCCTGGGACTCCCAAGATATTTGCGGAAGACACATGTCTCTTGTAAATGTCTTTATGACGAGGGGGATGATATTGTAAGGCAGATGGCGCCGCTCGAGGCCCATCTCGAGTGGCCGGTTTATTGTCTCAGCCGTGCATCTCATTAGGCACGTCCTATTGATGCCTGTATCTCGTGTTTCCCGATACTTCCCCTTTTACACCCTTTCCGATCTCCCCACTGTCTCCGTCTTCCTCTGCACCTGTCCTTATTCCTATCACGATCTGTTTTACTGCTGATTGGAATGTACTAATGATGGGAAGATGGGTTTTTTACAGTTGGGAACCGCCAAATGTTTCCGCACTTATATTCCGGACCTTATGTGAATCAAAGTGACCAAAACGACCCCTCTGGGGGATAATTGTGGGAACCGGGTTGTAAACTTTTGTCTGCTATGCAAACCTATGGGAAAATCGTGTATAAAAGGAGCGATCCACAGAAGCAATTTGAAGCAGTCACTCTGAACTACACTTGTTGTTCTTCCGTGATTTCTGTGTTTCCCTGCAGCAAATAAACCTTGAATCTTTGACGCCGAAGGAAGTGTCCCGTGTCTCTGTGATTCGTACGCCGGAGCAGGTTACCCACGAAGGTTTCAGGTGTTGTTCCCTGGCACCGCTGGGTCTTAAATAACCCAGTCCTTCAGTTGGCGCCCAACGTGGGGCTGCATCAGTGGTACCGGTCCAAGCCCGACGATCGTGAGGAACTTCGTGTGAAATCTCCGAGGGAAGGTGCACTCCGCTTCATCGATCCTGTTGTCGAAATAAGTGGCCCGAAGACTTTTCCCGCGAAGATTCCCGCCTCCTGACGGCTGCGACGGACTGCTGCCCTGACTGTAGACCTGTTTTGGCGCCTGGCGTAGACCTTGGTAGAGCGAGACGATTGACGGGCCTTCCTGGTGACGCCATCGATCTTTGAATTAAGTATTTGTGGGTCGCTCCCAGAGTTCTTGGTTGTGGTTCTTAGTTGTTGCATGGTTCCATTGCATTTGTAGTTCTTGGTCCTTTGTTGTGTTGTTTGACGACTGCAGCCGCCAAAAACCGAGGGTTTTTGCTCTTTGCTGGGACTTGGTAAATCCCGTAACCCTTGAAGTTTGTGAAACTCGGCTAGTGTGCAAGATGCCTAGTCGCAGTACTTTGTTTGGTTGTTTCAGACCTTGCGGTGTGGATTCCCGACTGGAGGACTCGTGTCCGATACCTCCGGTTGGAACTCCGACTTATGAACTGTACAGTAAGCACGGGCTAGGCCTGATTACTTTTAATGATTATTGGATCCGTTAAACAAAAAAGGACGGTGTCCTTAGTTGGCCACCTCATGGTAGTTTTGAGACTCCAATCTTAGATAATCTAGAGGTTAAACTATTTGCGAAAAAGTCAAGGCCGGCCATGTTTGATGCTTTTCGGTTGTGGCGTAAAGAAGCCCGACAGAAAGAAATTAGACAGACTAAACGAAATCAGAGAGATGGTGTTGCTACCATTGTAAAGAAAGCAGAGCAGTTTCAGCATGATAAGGAGGATAAGGAAAAGGAAGTGTTCGATAGGCTACAACGTATGTCCATAGATAAATGTTATCCTACTTTGCCTACGGAGTCGGAAAAGAAGGAGGAGGCAGTTGAGGATTCTTTAATGTCCTATCTTATGAAGTCACCACCTCCGTATGTACAGGGTACCGCTGCTCCAGTGGTTCCCCCTGTACCTGCTCCGCCACCTATTCCTCAGCCTGTTCCTCAACCTGCACCCGTCCTTCCGACTGTTCCTGCTCCTTTGTCTGTTGCCATCCCTACTGCCCCTCCGCTTCCACATACTCCTGCTCCCGCTACTGCTCCTGCTCTGTTAACTCCTGTTGTTGCTACTGTTTCTACCCCATCACTTATTAGTCCTGTGTCTTATACTTCTCCCTCTACTCGTAGCCGTACTTCTCCTCTTGCGGCTAGTTTCTTTCATTCGCTCGGACCCGTCCTTGGGTCCGCTGGTTCCGATGGTCCTCAGAGACGTAGTCAGCTTCCTGGTAACAGAGAACGTGCTTCGCTATACAATATGGCGATGGGTTGGATGACACATCCTCTTCGAAATCCACCACGTGTCGTACTCGACACATTTTGTCAATTCAATATACCAACCCAGAGATTTGTGTTCGAGGAAATGTGTAAGGTCCTTCGCGATCAGATATCGGCCGACGCACCTGACGAGGTGCTGACCGCTTTGTCTGATCTACAGCTTCAGTTCTCGACTGGACTGATAGTGGATACCAACGTTCGACGTGTTGTTGAGCGGTTGCTATCTTTTCGTCCCACTCCTATACCCCAAGCCTTGTTTGTTGAGGATATTGAAAGACAGCCAGATGAGTCTGGTCAATTTCCTATGCGCGAAGTTCCACCAGTGTGGATGCCAGGTAATCCTGCAGCTGCTCCTCCGATTTTGCCGTTCTTCCAGAGAGTATGGATACATCTCCCATGGAAACGATCAGAAGTGCTACAGGTAAAGCAATCTTTGCCTGACCCTCGCAAAAATCCTACAGGGTATTACAAAGAATTATCGCAGCTCGTAGATGCTACGATAATGAACCTTGCTGATATCGATATGCTGTTCGGCAATGTTGTACCGCAACCGGTATGGGCTAAGATTCGTCAGGAAAATCATCCGAATGAATTAGGTGGTGCTTGGGCTGCCATAGTAGCGGCGGATGCCCGACAAACTGGTGGTGCTAAACCCGACCAGCTGATTGCTGATCTTCCTCAAAGAATAATAACGTTAATGAAAACTCTTATGCCAGCTATGAGGGTAAATTGGGACAAATTGTCAGCTTGTAAACAGAAGAAGGACGAGAGTGTCTCCGACTTCTTTACGAGGTTTGAGGAGGCATTCATCGACCATAGTGGTCAGGATATGGGTACAGAGGGTGGTCAGATGTTGTTCGTGGATAAGTTTGTTTCAAACTTATTACCCGATTTGAGCAATAAATTAAAGAATTCAGAAAGTGCGTGGGCCGTTTCTACCTCAGCTCAGATATTGGCCACTGCACAATATTATGAGAATAGAGGGAAAGAGGAGAACGACCGTGCTGAGAAAAAGACGAAAGAGCTTAAAACTAAAGTGTTGTTGCAGCAGGCCTATCCCCCACGTTCGAATCAGAATGCACCCCAACAGAATAGATCGCAGCCGCAGTCGAACCGATCACAATCTCGTAATGACTCCTCTTCCCAAAGATCTTCGTTAGGGTACAATCAATGTGCCTATTGTAGACAGGAGGGTCATATCAAATTCAATTGTCCTGTTCTGAACGATCGTAATAGTGGTAATTCATCTAGAGTAGGTCGTGGTGGTTCACAGCAGACATCACGTGGTAGAGGTCGTGGTGCTCAGAATGATCGTTCAGACAACTCATCAAACTCTAATAACTGTTTTGATCAACGTGGATCATCGCAAGGACGATCTGCGCAGTACAATGTAGACGATTACTACGTCGATCAGGGAACTGACGACAGTACTTACTAGGACAGCCAAAGACAAGGAGAGGGAGTGGTATCAGTTCCGGTTGATCAGAGAGGGCCTTACGTCGCAGTTGCTACATCGGGCGTCGTCGAGCCTCTTCTGTTGGACACTGGTGCAGCGAAAAGTTCTATTATGCATTCGAAACTCCCTGGCGCACCTTTGTCTGGCTTAACAAATGTTTCCGTTGGATTCTCTGGCGCCCCGGTTAGCAATCCAGTTTCGCGCCCTTTGCCCCTTCAAATTGGGCCTCGTGAGCTCCAAGCTCCGTTGATTTTGACTACTGGTTGTGGTGAAAATCTTTTGGGCCTGGATTTGCTTAAACGTTTGTATGCAACTCTGTATTGTTCTCCTGCGGGTGTGAAGCTTACGTTGGGAGAGAGGGTTGTCTCTCCTATGTATTTATCCCTCGATAAGCTTCCACCGGAATTGAGTTCTCTTCCTGCGTCTTTGTGGGCAACGGGTCCCAATGATGTGGGCCTGCTTGACATCTCCCCTTATGTTGTTCAGTTGAAATCTAATGTGCGATTGCCACGTATTCCCCAGTATCGGATCTCTCTTGATGGTGAACGCGCACTATTAGCGATCATTTATGATCTGATCGAGAAAGACGTTATTGAGGAGACTCGGGGAAACGTGTGCAACAGCCCTGTACTGCCCATTCTTAAACGTACTGATCCTTCGAAGCCACCTGTTTATCGTTTTGTTATCGATTTACGGGAGGTAAATAAAATTGTGATTCCTCAGTTCCCCGTTGTGCCTGACATCACGGCGCTACTGACTCTGATTCCAGCTTCTGCATCGTGGTTTTCGGTGATTGACTTGAAGAATGCGTTCTTCAGCATCCCGATTGCAGAGGAGAGCAGGGACCTTTTCGGTTTCTCTCTCTGTGGACGTAGCTTCCGGTTTAAACGCGCTCCTCAGGGCTACTGTGAAAGTCCATCGATTTACAGTCCAGCCTTGAAGGGTCAGCTGGATGCGTTCAAGTTGCCGGCTGGTGCGGCCTTAATCCAATACGTCGATGACTTATTGGTGGCTGCTGATACTCAGGACATTTGCAAGATTGCTACGGTGTCGTTGCTGCAACATCTCTGCATGTTAAATCACAAGGTGTCACCTTCTAAACTCCAATATTGTTGTCAAGAAGTAACCTATTTAGGTCACTTATTGTCAAAGGAGGGAAGGCGGTTGACCCCAGAGAGAATTGCTGCAATTGCACGAATGGCTGTGCCAGCAACCCAAAGAGATGTGCGTGCCTTCTTAGGTATCACGTCATACTGCAGGCAATGGATTCCCAATTTTTCATTGCTAGCGAAACCATTAGTGGCCATTACGTGCAAGGATGTTTCAACTCCTTTACCATGGACGGAAGAATGTCAGAAAAGTTTTTCTGAACTGCGTGACGCGTTGTGTTCGGCTCCTGTGTTAGGTACTCCTGACTACAGTAAGCCATTCACGTTATATGTTCACGAAAGGGAAGGTTGTGCTTTGAGCGTTTTAACGCAACCTTTTGGTGGTAAGCAACGTCCATGTGCATATTTTTCCTCGACCTTGGACCCGGTAGCTAGAGCATTGCCGAGTTGTTTGAGAGCAACAGCGGCAGCTGCGGTGTCCATCCGACAATCAGCAGGATTGGTCATGGATAATATGCTTACGGTGATGGTTCCGCATGCAGTTGACACTCTTTTGAATCGTACAAAAACTCAGCACTTGACAAGTGCGAGATTGTCTGGGTACGAGTTGACGTTGCTGGCAAGTCATATCCAAATAAAACGTTGCAATGTTCTGAACCCGGCGACTTTGTTACCAATTAACTCAGAGTCAGATGAAATAACAGAACATGATTGTTATTTGAGGACAGAAGAGGAAACAAAAGGTCGAGTGGACCTCAAAAACACCCCATTGGAAGACCCAGATGGAACGCTGTATGTGGATGGTTCATGTTTTAAGTTGCCGAATGGCGATGTGACTACTGCTTATGCTGTTGTAACGTTGAATACTGTTGTTGAGACTGCAAGATTGAATCAGAATTCTGCCCAAGCTGCAGAGCTGATCGCTCTCACCAGAGCGTGTGTGTTAGCGAAAGGGCAACGTGTGAATGTGTTTACCGACAGCCAATATGCTTTGGCGTCGCCCATAGCTTTGGACGATTGTGGAGAGAGAGAGGTTTTCTGACATCGCATGGTACGAAGATTCAGCATGGTCAGCTTGTGAATGATCTTTTGGATGCACTTACGTTGCCTAAGCAGGTAGCGATTGTTAAATGTAGTGCGCATCGTAAGGTGACGGATGATGTTGGTCGTGGTAATGCGTTTGCGGATGAGATTGCTAAGGAGACTGCCCGGAACCTTAGTACTCGAATGTATGTGACGAGTTCGGTTAGGTGGACTGCAGAGTCGGGTATGTGTGAAGACACTATTGAGAGTGTGAAAGAAATTCAGAAAGAGGCCACCGAGACTGAGAAGACGAAGTGGAAAGAAAGTACGGGAAAGCTTGATGCAAGTGGTTGTTGGATTGATTTATCGGATCAGAAAAGATGGATGTTGCCTGATGCGTATGTACTGGCCGTTGTGACAATGGCACATGGGTTAGCACATATTAGCGCGAAAGGTATTTGTAAGCTGCTGTCCCCTGTGTGGAAGAATGATGGTATCACGAAATGTGCTGAACGCTTGGTTAAGAATTGTATGGTGTGCATGTTGTACAATCCTGGTAAGGGAACCCCAACTCCTCCTGGCAGTTTTGCTCCCCCTTCATGTCCCTTTGAGGTGATTCAATTGGACTTCATCCATATGGAGCGATGCAATAACCTGAAATACGTTTTAGTTGTGGTTTGCGCATTCTCCCGATGGATCGAGGCCTATCCTCTCAAAGACAATACTGCTTTGTCTACTGCGAAAATCCTACTGAAGGAATACTTTCCTCGGTACGGAATGCCTAGAGTCGTGTGGTCAGACAATGGAAGTGAGTTTGTGGGGAGCGTGATGAAGAGTGTGTGTAAGGGCCTTGGAATTAATCAGAAATTCCATAGTGCCAATCATCCCCAGTCAGCTGGTTTGGTTGAAGGGTATAACGGCACCCTTAAACTAAAGCTAGCAAAGATTCAGGCTACGACTGGTCTCTCGTGGCCTGACGCTTTACCCTTAGCATTACTGTCAACTAGGGCGACTGTACACTCCCGAGTAGGGCTTAGTCCCTATGAAATAGTGTTCGGTCGTCCTGCGAATGTTTGGGGGGTTCCTAGACCAGGTGTGTTCTGTGATCTTGAGTATCCAATGTTGATCGATTATCTTCATGACTTGACTGCTAAACTGAGGTTAATTCACCAACAGGTTTACGAAGCACTGCCGACGCAGACGGAGGGTCCAGGCCACCAGCTCCAGCCCGGAGATTGGGTGGTGACGCGGAACTTTTCGCGCAAGAACAATTTGGATCTGAGGTTCACTGGACCCTACCAGGTTCTCCTCGCCACGAGGACTGCTGTTCGTCTTGAGGGACGGAAGAACTGGGTGCACGCCACCCATACGAAGAAAGTCCCTATCCCTTTGCCGGCAGACCCGTGGGTGAGGAGAGGCATTGCATCAACTGAAACCGAAGGATTGCCGGCGTTTGTACCTTTTAGCGACGCACAACCTGTCGGAGAATCCTCAGTGCAGCAGAAAGACACCGTTGAACATTTGTCATCAAAAGACTCAAGACCAGAACACTCAACTGATCAGCAGGACGTTGTCTCTTCAAAGGACCCTTTGTTCGACGAACAGACACGTCCTGGGAAAACCCGATACTTTTTGCGATCTAGCACTAAAGACTAATAAAAGATCCTGTTTTGATTCATTGACAACTGCATTATCCCGCTTTCCGTGATCAGTTTGAACATTCGTATTATTGTGATTATTCTTGTATATATATATATATATATATTGAGTTTTGTTCCTTATACTTTTCGTTTCCACAGCTGAGAGACATTGATTATAAATAAAGGCCGTAGGGCCGCGCGCGTACTTCTTTCTGGTTAGTAGGTCTTGACGCTAGGTTAAAGACCGTCGGTTCCTGGGAACTCCTGGGAATTGACTACTGCTACACAGAACGAAGTGCGTCAAGAAACGTTGCGGACGGTCATAGGGGATGGCGTTTTCAAAGCTGATGGACTTGGAAGAAGCTCAGGCGCAAAGGTTCAAGTTGCAACAACTTAGTCGTACCAAATGTTTTATGTTCCAAATATTTGTATTATTTTTGACTGTTTCTGCATTATTGGCGGGTGGGGTGTATTATACGATGTCTTACTTCTTACCTTCTGCTATACCTACTTCTACCCCTGATCCTACACTTACCTCCACTGTTTCTCCTCATTCCTTTCACATCTTACCTGAACACGAGCAGGCTAGACGTGCAGAATTCCGCAACAATTCCTTTATTCAGCTCCTTCACCAGCATCAGTTAGTGGTTAACACTACTAATTGTTGGGTGTGTGGGTTGATGCCACATACTACGGATAAGGGAATTCCATATCTGGTGTTACCGTATAGTTCCCAAGGGTCTGCTCGAGCATTTCAAACAATGTTTCGAAGCGCACTAGGTTTCCACCCCATTCGAGAACCACGTTCCCCCTACTCTGGTCCTACCTCGTATCAAAAACCTTTATCTATAGCAATAGAGGACTTAGATAGCGATATCTATGATCCCTCGCTTATTCCCGAAGAAGAGGTACAAGCCTATAGGGTCCTGAGTAGAAGCGAGTATAGTGTGTTCACTAGTGAAAAACAGCTTAAAAGCTCACCTCCGATATGGGTCGTACCCCACATTGGTAATTTTTGTCTCATAGGTCGTGGCCGAAGATCGAAAGCCCGACTTGGAGAGAGTGCTTGCACTGAAAATTACATTCTGCCGATGGTCTCGTCCCCTGTGTTTCTGGCTGCCAAGGGTACATACTTTATCTGCCATGATCGTGCGTATGCATGGTTGCCCTCTGACTTCATGGGCTCATGTTTTATCGCAAATTTGTTGCCTCCGACGTTTACTGTAGATGCAGATTATCACAAGACTAGAGTTGTGAGAGGTGTAATTAGCGAAGAGGACACTGCCGGTCAAGAGGCAGGAGACTTTTTCAAGGGTTTCCTCCCGTTTTGGGGACCTATGGTTAATAGTAGGAACCTGAGACAGTTGACTCGAGTGGTAGAATCGACAGCTAACATTACTGCCAGTGCCCTTGGTAATATCACCACGGAACTTCAGGCGGATAGACTTATGACGTTACAAAACCGTATGGTTTTAGACGTGATCTTAGCAGATCGAGGTGGGGTATGTAAGGTGATCCATTCGAGCTGCTGTATTTTCATTCCTGATAAAGCTCCGACCGTTTATCAAGCCATCTCAAAGTTGCATAAAATCTCCGAATCCATACACGTGGATGTAGGGGATTGGACGCTACTTGGGTGGTTTTGGGGCCTGATGTCGACTTGGGGTTGGAAGATTCTGATGATCGTCGGAGTTGTCGTGGCGTTCCTGTTCACGTGTTGCCTTTGTGTACAGTGCGGTCCTGCCTTATGTGGCCTCTGTGCTACAACGTGTATGAGACAGCCGCCTGTTACCAATGGAACTCGGTTGGACAGAGCTATGCTACAGCAACACCTAGATGGTCTGATGAATATCGAGTATGATTCCGACTAGTGCTTGCCTACATGAGGGCAAAAGGAGCGTCTGAGGTTCTGTGACAATTATAAGTGGTGTTCTCGACTCGCACGAATATGGTCGAGTCTGGTATCTATGAACCGCAAATGACGAGTTTAGTGGGTGTACGCAGTTTCGCTGTGCTAACCTAAACCGTTTGTCTATTACGTGGGTATTTCTATCTGTACCCACGGGTTCCATCTTAGATACGGCATCCATTTTGTCTCTTGCCCTCAAGTAGCCAGCGAACGGACGTTGTCCGCTTCGCGACCCTGGGACTCCCAAGATATTTGCGGAAGACACATGTCTCTTGTAAATGTCTTTATGACGAGGGGGATGATATTGTAAGGCAGATGGCGCCGCTCGAGGCCCATCTCGAGCGGCCGGTTTATTGTCTCAGCCGTGCATCTCATTAGGCACGTCCTATTGATGCCTGTATCTCGTGTTTCCCGATACTTCCCCTTTTACACCCTTTCCGATCTCCCCACTGTCTCCGTCTTCCTCTGCACCTGTCCTTATTCCTATCACGATCTGTTTTACTGCTGATTGGAATGTACTAATGATGGGAAGATGGGTTTTTACAGTTGGGAACCGCCAAATGTTTCCGCACTTATATTCCGGACCTTATGTGAATCAAAGTGACCAAAACGACCCCTCTGGGGGATAATTGTGGGAACCGGGTTGTAAACTTTTGTCTGCTATGCAAACCTATGGGAAAATCGTGTATAAAAGGAGCGATCCACAGAAGCAATTTGAAGCAGTCACTCTGAACTACACTTGTTGTACTTCCGTGATTTCTGTGTTTCCCTGCAGCAAATAAACCTTGAATCTTTGACGCCGAAGGAAGTGTCCCGTGTCTCTGTGATTCGTACGCCGGAGCAGGTTACCCACGAAGGTTTCAGGTGTTGTTCCCTGGCACCGCTGGGTCTTAAATAACCCAGTCCTTCATGACCCCGCCAGGCACCCTCTTCCTGCCGTCGGAATTTCTATGCGGTAAAGTTCAATAAAATAACTCACTCGGAAATGAGAGGCAGAGTCCGTGGTATCTGAGTTATAAGGGTTTTATTCCATAGAATGGAATGGTTCGAACCATGGTATCATGTTCCTTTCACCACTGAGGTTCAGGAAGGGATAGACAATACTTTATTAACAGAGTACAATATATATAGTCAATGCATATAATGGTGATGGATACAGAAGGCGTAACAGCTGAGAGAAACGAGATAAGAACACATGCGCTTAACAGAAGGCGTGCACGAGGGCGTACACAGAGGTGTGTGCTAGAAACGTCACATGAAAGTGTCACAAGTGTGTGGATACATAGAGGAATCTTGCAGTGTCAGCAGAAATCTGTAGCAAGGATGCGCGCGCAGCAGCATGACGTGTGACTGACGTGAGGCTGGAGGGTGCAGGGGATTTGACATTTAGCACTAGAGGAAGAGACAGAAGTCTGGCATGTCAGATCGACTCGTTCCTAAATCATATCTGATATCTTGTGTTTGGGGAACTATATTATCTAGAAGGAAAGGTCTCTTGGGCAGAGGCTACTCTATACTGACTATTAATGCGTGCATATGTGACTACGTGTCTGCGTGTAATGCGAGGGGCCATGGGCCTACCATGGTAACGGGAGCAATGAATTTACTTGCATGGAGACAGAAAGGCCGGGCCCTTTGCTCTGCAGCCGGGGATTGTTTATCTACTCTGCTAGACTGGAATGTGTTTTCGAGGAGCTGAGCTCGGCTATACTGATAACTTGAAGGCAAAATACTGTCTTTGGCAGGCAAGCAGGCCGAGCCGGGCACCGCTCGCCATGCAGGGAGTAGGACAGAGGTCAGGGATGTATCCCACGTTGCAGCTTTTCAGGAGGCAGAGAGCAGACAGGGCTCGATGGCAGAAATCAGGGCCTAGCTCTGCAGGGCTAGGAAAACGTGAAAGTGCACCATGAAAAGACGTTGGCAAGGCATACTTAGGAACTGAATTATTAATCCATTCATGGTGGATCTGAAAGAGGACATGTTAACGTTGGACGCAAATGTATTTGCGTCTTCATAGCTGGTCGAGGAGGGAAGTTACATGCACTTTAAGCTCGTACATGGAGACGGTGGGGTACACGTTAGGGGACATTTCTTGACCATAAAAATTCAAATTACCTCATTCCCTCCTTGTCCCCTATGGACCCTTCATGATATATCAATCTTCATTAATCCATCTATCTGTTCATATAACATCATTTGCTCATCCTTTCTCAGGCGGGATGTACAGCGTGAACTTGAACGGGGAATGCAGGCTGTGGCACACAAGCCACATATCGCTGGCCCACAATGAATGCAGAGACAACAACTGAATACTATGGCCAATACAATCCCTAGGAAAGAAAGTAGCTTCCATCCCCAGGCTGTTACCGTACTCCAGAACCAACCGGACCAAGTCCAGGTGCCTGGATTCTGATGAATCTGATTAGCGATCTTATGAAGACGGGATATGGCTCTATATACTGACGGTGCATTTTCTGGAATGAAAACACAGCAACTCGATCCGATGACTCTACAAGCCCCGCCCCTATCGGCCAGGATGACGTCAAGGACGAGACGATTTTGAAGAACAACAAGTCTTATAGCAGACTGTTCCTCCGTTAAGTTACCTAGGGCGGAAGTAGTTTCGTTCTCTACTGCTTCAAGGGTTCTGGTCAATTTTCGTATCAATTTACTATTCGAGACAGGTCCTAAAAAGAAAAAGAATCCTCTATTGAAATCTGTATATTGTTCCCATGCTGTGTCAGTCTGATCTACAATTGGGAGTTCTCTCTTGTGTCTAGATTGTATAAGCTGAGGATTTCTATGGTAATCTGGAGGAGCTAGGAAAACAGGGGGCAGTAGGAATGCAATGTAACAAGTACCATCCCAATCTAGGGGTAAACGTATGTATGCGATATGACCACAAACGAAATAGGAATGACGGGAAGCTTTGAATGTAGACTTGCCCTTATCACTGAATTCGATCACAGTAGTACATTCACTATGACCTAGGTGTACTGAACCATTCTTTTTGACACATAATTCGCCTTTAACGGGTAGCACTGACATAGAGGGCAAGTCTGGTTCGGTTTCGGACTGGACACTCAGAATCATGAGGTTAAGTGTATAATTACCTAATCCATATACTTCGTTTTCTAGATCGGTCCCTGTCCTTTGTGGGAGACCATCCTTGTCTGGAAAACATGCTTGATGCATGACTGTGTTCAGATTTCCCCATACCCAATTGCCTTGGTAAACTATGGAATCAGTGTCTACAGAATTAATTAAGCTGAACCAGGCACCACAAGAACCATTATGCGTAAACGGATACGGGAAGAGGGGCAGAGCTCCTTTGTATTTCTGATAGGGAGGGAGTCGGCCACATATCCAACAATTTGTAGCATTGCTGGTCTGATGGGAATGGTGTAACATACTGATGAATGTATTGTTGCGCAGCGCAAGTCTATAAGACACTTCATGTGGAGGCAGTTCACTGAACGTGTGCTCTGCAGTGTTATTAAGAATAGAGTGTGCAATAGGAAAGAACATATGCAATAATACACTTATGCCAATAACCATAAGACTCAGAAAAAACATAATCAATAACGTAATGATGAAATAGCTCCGGAGAGTTTTACAATGTTTCTGTTTCTTGATCTGTTTCTGTCTATCTCTCTCTCTATTGGGGTCTAACTTGTACATGTCAGGAACCTGTCTAACCGCTTCACCTAGGGGAGGACTTAAACAATTAAACTGTCTGACTTGCTAGACCTTAGTTTCAGTTTATACTCCTGCTGAGGAGTTTTCTCTACCAGGGGGAGTTTAGTATCAGTCTCTGGAATGGGGCAGGGCTGAGAGTCAGTGCTTGGCGGCAGTCCATAGTATTTCTTGATGTGACTGGAGTGAAGCCAGCCTTTGCGGCCCTCCACCTTCACTGCCGTCCTTGTGGTTAGCAGAACAAGCTTCGGCTCCTGCCAGCGGGGCTCCAGCGGACTCCTCCTGTCGAAATTCCGAATAAAGACGTGGTCACCAGGGACGATCTTGTGTGGTGTTGTCGGGAAAGGCTGCAGCCAACTGTGAACGACAAGATTGTAGTGCAGACATCAAGGAGGCAAGGTAATCTGTCAACATATTACAGTCAACATCTGTGATCTTACGAGGCAGAGGCGTCCCCCACATATTCGGTGGCCTACCAAAGACCACCTCGTACGGGGATAGCCCTGTTCTGGAATGAGCTACCATTCTTATGTAAAACAATGCAACTGGCAAGGCGACTATCCAGTCTACCCCTTTCTCGGCACAAATTTTGGCAAGACGTGTTTTTAGTGTCTGATTGTGTCTCTCTATGAGACCTGCTGCCTCAGGATGTCGGACGCAGTGGAACTTCCACTGATATCCTAGCAGGAGTGATACCTGCTTCATTAGCTCGGACGAGAATGGCTGACCGTTATCTGAGTACACGACATGGGGCAAACCGTACCGTGGGAAGAATTCACGAACCAACTGTTTGGCAGTGGTCGGAGCAGTGTAATCTGGGACTGGATATGCTTCTGTCCAACGGGAAAGTGCACATACAACTACGAGGACATATTTGAATCCTCGACATCGTTCCATCTGGATATAATCCATCTGGAGGACTTCAAAAGGGTAATCGGGAGGATTGAATCCACCTTGCTCTACAGGAATGCTTTTACCTGGGTTGAACTGACAACAGATCATGCAAGTACGCACTTTCTGTTTTGCTGCTGCTCGTAAATGTTTGTTGTACCAGAGATTCTGTAAACTGTCTAACATGGCTTTTTCTCCTAAGTGTGCTGGACTGTGTGCGGTGTTAATCATAACTTGAACCATAGAGTCGGGGAGAAACCATGTGGCTTTTCCCTTCGTCATCCATCCCTGGTCTGTCTGGATCCCTCCTAGTTCAGTCCATTTCTTTATTTCGTCTGGAGTAGCATGTGTCTTTATGTCAATTACATCTAGTGCGGGATCCTTAACTGTCATGCAATGTGTCGATGTCGGAACTATTGTCTTTGTCATATCAGCTACATGTGTGTGAGTCAGAGCTGTGTGTTTCGCAGTTCGATCGGCCAGGTCGTTACCCTGGGAAATAATATCTGTAACTTTAGTATGTGCTTTGCACTTCATGATGTGGAATTTTGATTTGCGATCTGAACATCATCTGCGCCAGCTTGTCACCTATGTACTACATGCACAGCAGCTATTCTAGGTCACCTATGTATTACGTGCACGGCAGCCATTTTAGGTATCATGGTCTCCCTGTCCACGATCGATCGCCAGCACGTCCCTCTGACCCAGCAAGCATCCTCCGCGCACCCTGGCTCCCCCTCCCTCCTCCTCCTTATGAGCAGGACCCTTCTGCATGACCCTGTCCTTGGGAGTCACGCCAGCGCCTGACCAACACCTCCTCTCCTCCCATGAATGCCCCTCTGTTGACAAACCTCCCTCCTGCGCTGGATTGTCCACGCGGCATGAATACCACTCCATTGATAGCCCCTCACCCCGTGTCCGACTGTCCACACAGGTCCGAGGCCATTGCCTAAGCCGGGAGATATCATTTACTGCCCTTTATTGTATGAGGTCGCTCTCCTTCAAAGGGCCCTCTATTGATCCAGGCCTCCCCACCCCCTGTGATATGATCAGGCGCACACATCCTAAGACTCGACGGAACACTCAGCTGCGTGATGGTCCCCTCCTCTTATCAGCAGGTTGAGAACCTCTATTGTGAAGGTATATGGGGGTGGGATTGACACTAGGATTACGGGGATGTCTTTTTCTTGCCTCACAAAGATCTGATTGTATTAAAAGAAGGTCACATGCCATAAACCAGTGTATAAGAGGCCAGGCCTCCGAGAGGCTGGTAGAGCACCTCGACATGATACCTTGTTGTCTGATCTGATGTGTTCTGCTCCGTCGGAATAAACTTCTGTTTCCTGCCTTCTGGTCTCCGGCGCCTGCCTCATTGCTTGGTAAGCTCGAATGGTACAAGGGCGGTTAGCGCCGGGCAAATCTTGAGAAAGGTCCTAGCCCTACCTTTTTCTACAATGATAGCTATGGCTGATGGCAAATGTATTGCTTCTAACAATGCTTGAATGAGGGGACCATGCTGGATCTTGGCTCCGTGAGAGGTCAAGAAACCTCTTTCTTGCCAGAGTACACCGAAGTCGTGTACGACTCCAAATGCATAACGTGAATCTGTGTACATGTTAACGTTCCTGTTCTTGGCTACTATACAGGCTCGAGTCAGAGCAATGAGCTCTGCAGCTTGAGCAGACAGTGTATCAATACGGTGTGTTTCTTTGACTTCAGTTTCAGTGGTCACTGCATATGCGGCCACTAATTCTCCTGTGCTTGTTCTCATACATGAACCATCCACGTAAAGTGTCAGGTCTGGGTTAGTCAGTGCAACATCTGTCAAGTCTCGTCGGGGCTTTGTTACTGCATTAATGATCTATATACAGTCATGTGGAGCTGGATCTGTTGTGTTCGAGGGTAACAATGTGGCAGGATTGAGTATATTGCAGCGTCTGATTTCTATGTGTGGCTGGAACAATGTCAATTCATAACCTGTCAGTCGCGCTATAGTCAAGTGTTGAGTCTGTGTTCTGTTTAAAAGAACTTCCACAGAGTGTGGAACTTGCACTGTCAGGGGATGTCCTAACACTATGGAATCACTTTGTCGGATTGCGAGGGCTGTCACTGCAACTGATTTTAAGCACGCAGGCAGGGCCTGGGCTACTGGGTCTAATGTACTCGAAAAATAAGCACACGGCTTATGTGAACCTGCTTGGTCTTGTGTGAGGACAGATAATGCTGTGCCATCACGTTCTGTAACGAAAAGTGTAAAAGGTTTGCTGTAACATGGTGTCGCTAAAACTGGTGCTTGACATAATGCTTTCTTTAATTCATCAAAAGCCTGTGTGTGTTCCTGAGTCCAAGGGAGGACAGTCGAAGTCGCTGCCTCCTGTGTTGTCAACTGTATAAGTGGCTTGGCTAGAAATGCGTACTGGGGAATCCATTGTCTGCAGTAAGAGGTGAGGCCAATGAAGGCCCGCACTTCCTTTTGCGTCTTGGGTTGCGGTAAGTGTGCAATTAACTGAATGCGGTCAGGTGTTAGCTGTCTCCCCCTCTTGGACAGCAAGTGCCCAAGGTACACCACTTGCTGAACACAGAATTGTAGCTTTGAAGGGGACACCTTGTGTCCCTTGTCAGCCAGAAAATACAAAACTGTCAGTGATGCTTGCTCACATTCTGGTTCACTCCGGGCGGTGATCAACATATCATCGACGTACTGGAGTAGGGCAGTGTTAACTGGCATGTGAATACTGTCAAGTTGTCTTTTTAATGCTTGGCTGTTGATGCTGGGGCTTTCTGTAAATCCTTGAGGTGCGCGTGCAAATTTGAAGCTACGGCCATTTAAACAGAATCCGAAAAGATATTGGCTTTCCAGATCAATGGGGACACTGAAGAAGGCGTTCTTGAGATCAATTACAGTAAAGAACGTCGCCTCTGAATCTATAGCAGTCAATAATGATGAGATGTCTGGGACCACAGGATACTGTGGTACTATGCATTTATTTAATTCTCGTAAATCAATCACCAACCGATAAACTGGAGGTGCATTCGGGTCGGTACGTTTAAGAATCGGAATGATAGGGGAATTACATAGATTGGAGTCGGTTTCTACAACCACTCCCTGTGCAATGAGCTCTTCAATGATTTCCAGTAAAGCCACTACAGCATCAGGTGGTAACTTGTATTGTCGGATTCGGGGTAATACAACTCCTGGCTTGAGTGTAACTCGATATGGTGTAATGTGCATACAACCTACATCAGTTGGGCCTTGCGCCCACAAATGTTCTGGTACATTTTTCAATCTGACATCAAAATCTCGTAATACATAGTGACCCTTAAAGTCACGCAAAAACAGTCTAACTCCTTCCAGAGAACAACATATTACAGCTCCTAGACCTTTCAGCGTCTTGATACCTAACAAGTTTTCTGGACATGATTTCGTGAGCAATAAGTCAGTAGTACGTGACAATGGACCAACTGCTAGGGGAACAGGTTTCGATACTTCATTAACAATAGGCTGTCCTGAAAATCCAAGGGAAACATTCTGTGAGCCTGAGAGCGGTGCCCCTGGAACCTCGTCGTGACTAATTGTTGTTCGACTTGCCCCTGTGTCAATCAAAAACTTTCTATCTTTTCCTAATACTTGACTATGTACATAAGGACCCTCTTGATCTACAGGAACTTCAATGAGAGGCAAGCCAACCTCCCTCTCTAGGCTGTTTCATGAGTATCGCTGATAATCGGGGTAATCAGACTGTGCATACTGGTACATCTGCTGTGAAACTTGCTGTGTCGCGGCAATGGGCTGTGGATGTGGTACCACTACTGTCTGTACTGTCTGTTGTGGAGCAGGCATAGGCTGTACGTTCTGTGGAATATGTTGCTGGACCTGATGTTGGACCTGGTCCTGTCTAGGCTGACGTGGTCTCTCTTTAGTTTTACCTGTTGCTATATTGTGTTTCAGAACTGTACATTCATTCACACAGTGACCTGGCTGTTTACAATAGTTGCATGTCCCTTTAACGGGAGCCGCCGTATTATTAGACTGTGTCATACCCCTTTTCTGACTGTCAGCTGGAACTGACTGAGCAACTAACATTTTCATTTTCGTATCTTTCATACGTCTCTGTTCGTGATCTTGTTCTTCCCTAATTCTATTCTGGTGATACTGTAACATTTGTAACATTTGGGACGGCGTATTTGCTTGCCATGTGCTTTCGACTTTCAAAACACGATTCTTAACTTGAGGCAGGGAATTCTCGACTAATTTTGATACAAAGAGGTGTGGGTATGACTCGCTACTTGTTTTCAGGCCACTGTTAATAATAAAACATTTCTCGAATCTAGAATAAAAATCGCTAGTGTCTTCATCGTGTTTCTGCTTACAGGCTGAGATTGCGTCCCAGTCTTCCTTTTTAGTCGCTAACAGTCTAGGCAAAACCTGTACTAATAAACCTGGTAATGCTTTAGCTTTAACCCCAAGGCCTAGCCCTGGAGTACGACCATTTTCTTCGACTTCTAATGCAGCCCAATCAATCTTTGTGTCTCCCACCTCCCATTCTTTCTCCTTTAGTTTCTCGTAAATTCCTGCAGGCAACAGTACTTTTAACATTTTCATAATATCCGAATACGTGTAATCGCCCATGAGTAACATATCTTTAATTTCTCGGTGAAAACCTGCAGGGTCTTTATCATGACTGGGCACTATTTTCTTCATTTCCAATAATTCCATTTTAGTTATGGGTGTGTATACGAATACTCGTTCTAGTGTGTTATCGTCTTTTCTCACCGGATGTACTTCCCGTAAGGGATTCTGTCTGTCGAAGTAAAACATTTTTCTTTCTGGGGGTGGTGGAGCTGAAATAAACTGTGGTTTCAGGAAGGCACTATATTTGTGTCGATGTTCTAGAATTTCTTTAATTAAATCAGTACCTAGGCCTCTCCATCTATTCGAGAGTAGTTCTATCAGTATATCCGGTAAGGGACCTGAATCAGAATGTTGGCTTTTGAACAACGTAATGAGATGCTGGATCATGTATATACCGGCTAATTTCTGTTCATCAGGGGAGAGGTTCAAAAACGTCTGTGCTACTGCATCATCATTATATGTACTAGAATTGTCAGCCCATTGTACTGCAGACCGGGCTAGTTCTTGTTCATCCATGGAATTGAGTACATGGTACCCCATTCGGTCTTGAAGTATTTTATCGGTAGCCTGAAACATATGTTCAGGAGAACTCGGATTTGATATAGCAGAGAGAAAAAGTCTTTTGCTTTCTGGACGTATTGTTTTCTTAAGGTATCTTCCCTTACCTACATATGCTATCATCTCTTTGTCTGACTGTTGCGAGGTTTCTGCTAGATCCTCTATATCATCCTCCTCTTGCGAGGAAGTTGGATCGTCTAATTCAAGTTGTTCTTCAGGTGCTCGCTGGGCATGTATTTCTATTATTTCTTTACGGATCTTTCTAACCATATGATGTAGACTGTTCTCCTTATCATGTTTACCCTCCGCCATATTCTGGCTCCATCTAGTCAGTCTATTCATCTCACTTTGCGGAAAACCTGCCTGATCTTGTTCTCTTATTAAACAATTAACCAAAAATCGCATTATTAAACCTTTATTCTCAACTTTCTGACGTGACATGGCTTCAGCAACAGACTCCGGTCCTTCTCCTGTTCTAATAAAATAATACAATTTGTCTAGATGTTCTGGCATTCCTGGTAGTAATACCAAATAATCTGTAACGCGTCTCAAGCGTAGGGACGCTAACAACATGGGTCCTGTCGTACCAGGCACTGGGTCATATCTGCAGTCTGTAAGTTCTCTTCTAAGTTGTTCGGCTGGTGCACCTTTCGGTGTCCGAGCCTTTGCTAAATCTCTCATTGTCACTCGGTGTAACGGTGGGGGTGTTTGATAACCTCCTGTACCACCTCCTGAAGCGGAGGCTTGAGCATAACCTGGTTGTAGGGTCGGTACCTGCTGTAGCTGGGTTGGATCCTGGACCACGCCAGTCCCAAAAGGATTAGATGGATGCAGTTGTTGAATACCCGGGGGAACAACGGGAGCGGGTGCGGGTAGCGGACCTGGAGGGATCTGCTGTTGCGGACCTGAGGGCTGATGATCATGGGGTAGGTGGACGTCAGCAGGTGCAGGTGGTGCGGGTACATGGGCAGGTGCAGTAGTATATGTAGGAGCTACATCGTCTAAATAGGAAGAAATAAAAATGTCTGCTGCGGTCTTGTGACGTAATTTAGTCGGAACCAATGGAGGGGGCAGATCTTTTGGTATTTCCGGAGTGGCCTTAGGTAAACCCTCAGCCAAAAGAGGATACATACCATTCACAAGAGTATTTCGTTGTCGGTCTACTTGTTCTGCTTTAACTCGTATTCCTTCTACAACTAGTTCATTTTCTCGAGCTTTATCTGAATCTTCTCTACGTTTTTCTGCTTTTCTGAATTCTTTCTCTGTACGTCTATGCGATTCTTTACGCCACAATTCTATGGCGTCTTTCTGAGATTGTCTGGCTTTCTTTTTCCATAGCGCTTCTTCTACTCTCATGATGCAATCTGCATCCCATGTTCCTGTAACGGGCCATCTATATTTCTCGTCTAGGTTCTTAGTATAATCGACCCATAAATCTAGATATAATATGGCATCTAAGCCGTGTTTATGATACATAAAATTTCCTGGAGTGTCCCTAGGTGGGATAGGAATCGCTTCCTCTAGTATCCCTTTCCTAGTTCCTAACTGTCTTAACTTTGAGAACAATGGCATCTTGATATTTAGTACTTGACACTTACTCGAACTTGAACACAATTTTTACACAGAAAACACAGTAATGTAGATCAAACAGTCACTCATACCACAACATTAATCACATAGAAACATTTTGAACACATATTGACTATACATGAATTCTATAATGAAAACAAAATCGAACCGTTGAAGACACGAATTACTTGATATACTGCTAAACAGTACAGATACACTGCTAAAACAGTGCAGACCGGGTCTGTGTACCCAAACCCGTCTTGACCGGATACATAGTAATGCACCCGTCTAGATGCGTCCCCAGCAACGGTACTCACCGGGAAGCACGGATCGGAAGGCCTCGGAAACTCGTCTGGACTGGACCGGACTGGACTCGACTCGACTCGTGACGTCACAGGCACGTCGGAACTGGTGGGCCTCTAGACACCTCGGACCTTGCTCTCTCGGCTGGGCTCTGGTCGGGATCCTCCGCACTCCTCACCGCCTCGTCTGGATGCTGATCGCAGTCTCCGTCACCTCCGTAGGCCTGAGGGAGATACAGGAAATCCTGCGGGTACGCGTAATTGTCCGTCACGGCTGTGGCAGGGGGCGAAGCCTGCGACGCACCTACCGGCGCGTGGGGTGGGGGAGGGGTCCCTATTCGGGCGCCAAATTAATGTGGTAAATAAATATTTACAGTCGGAATTTCTATGCGGTAAAGTTCAATAAAATAACTCACTCGGAAATGAGAGGCAGAGTCCGTGGTATCTGAGTTATAAGGGTTTTATTCCATAGAATGGAATGGTTCGAACCATGGTATCATGTTCCTTTCACCACTGAGGTTCAGGAAGGGATAGACAATACTTTATTAACAGAGTACAATATATATAGTCAATGCATATAATGGTGATGGATACAGAAGGCGTAACAGCTGAGAGAAACGAGATAAGAACACATGTGCGTAACAGAAGGCGTGCACGAGGCCGTACACAGAGGTGTGTGCTAGAAACGTCACATGAAAGTGTCACAAGTGGGTGGATACATAGAGGAATCTTGCAGTGTCAGCAGAAATCTGTAGCAAGGATGCGCGCGCAGCAGCATGACGTGTGACTGACGTGAGGTTGGAGGGTGCAGGGGATTTGACATTTAGCACTAGAGGAAGAGACAGAAGTCTGGCATGTCAGATCGACTCGTTCCTAAATCATATCTGATATCTTGTGTTTGGGGAACTATATTATCTAGAAGGAAAGGTCTCTTGGGCAGAGGCTACTCTATACTGACTATTAATGCGTGCATATGTGACTACGTGTCTGCGTGTAATGCGAGGGGCCATGGGCCTACCATGGTAACGGGAGCAATGAATTTACTTGCATGGAGACAGAAAGGCCGGGCCCTTTGCTCTGCAGCCGGGGATTGTTTATCTACTCTGCTAGACTGGAATGTGTTTTCGAGGAGCTGAGCTCGGCTATACTGATAACTTGAAGGCAAAATACTGTCTTTGGCAGGCAAGCAGGCCGAGCCAGGCACCGCTCGCCACGCAGGGAGTAGGACAGAGGTCAGGGATGTATCCCACGTTGCAGCTTTTCAGGAGCCAGAGAGCAGAAAGGGCTCGATGGCAGAAATCAGGGCCTAGCTCTGCAGGGCTAGGAAAACGTGAAAGTGCACCATGAAAAGACGTTGGCAAGGCATACTTAGGAACTGAATTATTAATCCATTCATGGTGGATCTGAAAGAGGACATGTTAACGTTGGACGCAAATGTATTTGCGTCTTCATAGCTGGTCGAGGAGGGAAGTTACATGCACTTTAAGCTCGTACATGGAGACGGTGGGGTACACGTTAGGGGACATTTCTTGACCATAAAAATTCAAATTACCTCACAGGCGTATTAGGCACAGCTAAGCGCGTAATGAGTTGTATGTTGACATCTCCGAGAAGAAGGATGGCTGCATCGTGACAGTGAGTGCGGAGTGACAGTGAGTGCAGAGGGACAGTGAGTGCAGAGTGACAGTGAGTGCAGACTGAGTGCAGAGTGACAGTGAGTGCAGAGTGACAGTGAGTGCAGAGTGACAGTGAGTGCAGAGTGAGTGCAGAGTGACAGTGAGTGCAGAGTGAGTGCAGAGTGAGTGCAAAGTGACAGTGAGTGCAGAGTGAAAGGGAGTGCAGAGTGACAGTGAGTGCAGAGTGACAGGGAGTGCAGAGTGAGTGCAGAGTGACAGTGAGTGCAGAGTGAGTGCAGAGTGAGTGCAAAGTGACAGTGAGTGCAGAGTGACAGGGAGTGCAGAGTGACAGTGAGTGCAGAGTGACAGGGAGTGCAGAGTGACAGTGAGTGCAGAGTGACAGTGAGGGCAGAGTGACAGGGAGTGCAGAGTGACAGGGAGTGCAGAGTGACAGCGAGTGACAGTGAGCGTATAGTGACAGTGAGTGCAGAGTCACAGTGAGTGCAGAGTGACAGTGAGTGCAGAGTGACAGCAAGTGACAGTGAGTGCAGAGTGACAGTGGGCCCGATTCACAGAATGAACTTAAGACTCAATCCTAAACTTACTACTGTTTTGGTATTCACAGATTGCACTTACTACTTGTGGTATTCACAGAATGAACATACTACTTTTGGCATTCACAGAATGCACTTACTACTTTTGGTATTCACAGAATGAACGCACTCATTTCGGTATTCACAGAAGTTAGGACTCCTAACTTTAGGATTCCTAAATGCCTTCTGTGAATACCGAAAGTCTTAAAATTAGGATTTTTCTAAATTTAGTAGTAGTAACGTTAGGACTCCTAATTTTAGGGAACAGTGAAGGCAATGTAGAGATACCCATCCAGCACACATCTATGTAAACACCCCAAAATCCCTGTATTTTTGCTATTGATATCTGTGGTCTCTTCATATATGGATTTATGGAACTGTTTTTGTACTGTATGGTCTCTCGAGCACTTGTTTTTAAAAATATTTTTTTTTTAAAAAAAAGAAAAGTTCCGCCTTGTCACTATTAAAGTAACCTTATTCAAATCAAAAATCATATTGTTTCTTAGCAATAATGCATTTGTTGCTCAAACATTTTTAGCAGTTTCTTGCCCCAATAAGTTAAGCTTTAAGCTAGTTTTCAAGTTACTTCAACTGATTACCACTTTGTGCAGTGCGAAGCTTTTGTTATTTCAATGTTTTCAGGATTCCCAGAGTCAGGCATGACTAGGTCATCTAGTCCAGATTTTTTCTTTGTATTCTAGCACTTGGATTCATAATATAATGTAATATTAACCATGGATTGGATAGGTTGGGTAGGTTGGATGGGAAACTAGAGATGGCATGCAGGCCAGGTTTGCATTTTCACATTGTGTTTCTGATGGCTTTTTGATATTTAGCTTCAGCACTCATGGCAATCATGCATGTGTACTGAATGCCCACTATGACATGAATTGCAACACAGAACTCAGCTGAAGTGGCATATCAAGTGCACACCTCCTTTACTGAGTGACTACTATCAGCTCACCAGACTGTAAGGAACAGCTAGTGGTGACAACAACAGTGACACTACAGTCCTTTTTACCAGTCACCTGCCAGCAAAGTTTCCTTATTGGCCTCTCCTGTTTTAAATTAGTGTGTCATTTCCTACACAGTCTTTTTGCCACATCCCTGTGGGACCTGGATGGCTCATGTAGGGTTACCATGAATATGTGAAGTGGGATGTGCATGGTGTATGTGTTTGGCAGCACAGGAATCCATTTTAATTTCGTGTATATGTCTAGTACCTAAAATGGACGTTGGAGACAGCCTGCAAGACAGCAATGTGAATTGCAAGACCCTGAAAAGCATTCTTCAAGTCCTTTGTAGAGGCGAAAATTAGAAAGAGTGGAGGGTAGGAGATCAAGACTCTCTTTGTTGTACAAGACAGCCCTTGCCCACTTTCTGATCCATTCTGTCCCAATGAATGAATGGGAGGAATAAATGAATGAATGAACAAATGAAAATTTGAAAAGTGCTACAGTCTCCGCCAAGAAGGCATCTCATCACTTTTGTTATGTGGAGGTTGAAATTGTTTACATAAATTGTAACTTTGTAATATTATTGAAATGTGCTTTAACATTAACAAAGAAAATATTTGTCAAAATAGTGGTTATGGAAAATGTGGCTTTTAAACATGCCAAAAGAAAATGTTGATTATTTCTGCAGAAATCTCCCATTTCTATTGTTAGTTCACTGCTAGGCCTCAAAATATTCGTACTCCTTACCACCCCTTTAATAAAATAAATGCTTTTTTCGTAAATGCTAACTTATCATTATAATTGAACTGCAAAACTTGACATCTTTGTGAAATGTGCTGTTTGCTGCAAAACATATTTCTTTCACTTCAAACCATTTGATTTCATTATTTTTAGATAGTTTTCTAATGCTTATAATGAACAAGTAAAGAAAATGCTTGCTATTGTTTGAATTCCATGATCTAACCATGACATGCAAGATATTAATGCTTCATTTCATTGAGCAGACCATTGTTACACAATAGGGCACTGAACAGGTAACAGGGAAAGTTTGCAAGAGTTTCTCACTAGAATACTTTCTAGATGTTAATTTTTATAATAGGTGGTAGCTGCATTCGATAAACAGCATGTCAACATGGACGTTTACAGTGGAAATTGAGCGAAAAGAGGACGGACCATCTGAAGATCCTTCCTTATTGACTATAGATGACCTAACCACCTGTTTTTGCAACATCTTTTTTGCTTTCTATATAGGACTTGTTCCTAGCTAAAAAGTTAATGAATTCTATGCACTCCTTCCCTGCCATGCCCTTTAGCAATTGACTGTGCTATTACTTGCCCAAATTACTGTAAGCTACTGCTGATAGTAATAATTCATGTTTTCCTTACATTTGCGAGGAGACTTTCTATCTTTATGCTGATGTTAGCTCCTGCTGTGATTATTTCCTTCTATTGCATTGACAGTTGCTACTGCAGCTGTTAGTGAACTCAGCTGAGTTACCAGAACTGCTCTTTATGGGGAATTCAACCTTTTCATAGCTATTAGGTTACTGCTCCAAGCATCTCTTGCTCTTTTCCAAAATACCTCTTTATATGTCCTTGCTAGGATAGGTTAGTTATTTAGGTTTAGATTAAGATAGAAACAAATTCCTTTATGGAACATGCTGTTATTTTGTGTGCTGTCTCTAACCACAATTGTTTCGATATTTCTGTAAACAGACTTATCCTACTAATTTAAATAAAAGAAGAAAAACAATACAAACTGAGGGGCATATTATCAAGGGGGTTTATCTCCGCTTTTTTGGCTTTAAAAGCCAAGAAAGCGGAGATAAAATTATCTCCCTATTACCTAGCTGTCGCTAACACCAGTTAGCGACAGCTAGTAGGAGATAGCGACCATCTTGGGCCCCACTTTGCATGTCAGTGATATTTATCACTAATGAAATGCAAAGTGGGCGTGCCAAGATGTTAGCGACTGGAAACAGTCGCTAACATCGCTATCTCCTATTACCAACTTTTGGAGATATTCGCGCTAAGCGCGAATATCTCCAAAAGCTAACACCTGCCATGAGCAGTTCTTAGCCATGTTATCCAATGGGAGGTGGATAACATGGCTAAGAGCATTAGCTCGGTAATGCATGAATATCGCTGACTTTTCAGCGATATTCATGCATTGCGGACGATTTTTATCGCATTTGCGATAAACCTTGGTAATACCAAGGTTTATCTGCGATAAAAATTGCCGCAGCGCAGCGTTACATTTTTGTCTCTAACCAAGCAATAGCGATAATTATCGCTATTGCTTGGTAATATGCCCCTCATTTCTTAATAAGAAATACAACTTTTAAAACTTCTTCAAACCTCTCATCATTGACTGAACATTAAATCTTTTAAGTTGACTATGATGTCTAGAAATGTTTTCATGTTGTACTCTATTCTAACACGGTGGCAAAGATTCGTCGACTTGGAGAAGAACTTGGTGTAGAAAATGGAGTCTCACTTAATCGGTTTTAAGATGGAGCTGGTTATAAAAGTTTTATGAGATTTCCGTGCTCACAATTAAATACAGGCATAGCAATAGAAATAATTTCTAGATGGTGAGTTTTAACAATTTTTTAAAAGGCTTTCAGTGGGGATTTTCCTGAGTGACAGTGGAAGGGTATTCCAGCGCCAAGCTGCTAGGACCGAAAAAGAAAGTCCACCTTCTCTCACTTTGCACACTTTTACAATGTGCTATAGGAGAAGATTGGTCAAACAGAGTGTTCTATTGAGGTGATATTGAGGCATCCTCTCCCATACAACTTACCTTACTGATAGAAAGCATCATGGGAAATAGCCAAGGCCTTGAAATATATCGATTTTTACAGGAAGCCAGTGTAAGCCCTTCAGATGTGGAGAGATTGCATCTCTGAAAGGACTCTTAAAATCAGTCTGGCACAGCCTTCTCTGGACCTGCCTTGGCTGTGTACAATTGCTTAGCATTGGATTTTTCAACCTTCCTGTGGTATCCATCAGCCATCTGACCACACAATATCATGCCAAAGGGTAAATATTCTAGAGACAGCTCAGTGGTCTCCTTGTGGTCCAATTTTTTTTCGATTGAACATGTCCACCAAAAAAGACCCTTCCTCACAAACTGCTGAAGCCTCTGCGGTTGCACTGATCACTCAGGACTGTTTGGCCCAATTCCTAAATGATTAAGCAAGAAGTTGTCTCTTTAAAGACAGACTTCAAAAGCTGTATGCAAGGCCTTCGTGGGTATATCAAGGAGGTGGGCACTTGTGTTGATGATCTAGGGAGCATTATGGAATCTTGCACGGGAAAATACCAAGATATGCTAATGCACCATGTCATTGTCCAAGAAGACCAACAGATTAAATTCCAAGCTAAACAAGAAGACTTAAAAGTGCAGCCGCAGAAATTATATTCGCATTAGGGGTGTCCCAAGGGGCCTTTACGAGGGACCTGCTCCATACTGTCCAAGGCGGTGCAGGGGACCGGCCACTGATTCTAGGACAAGCTCATCGCGTCTCTCCCACGACAGACAGACCTGATGCCACCCCGGACATCTTAACAAGTGCACTTTTTCTGAGACAAAGATGCAATCTTGATAGCTGACCGGAGGAAGCCTGACTTGATCTTCCAATTGCCATAATCAACAGATCTTTCAAGACCTCTTGCCAATAACGCTTAAAAAAGAAGAGACTTCAGGCCGGAAACACAGAAACTCATGGAGATGAGAATCAAATACCAGTGGACCCACCCTTTTGGTCTGCTTTTCCAGTTGAATGGTAGACAACATCATGTACATTAATTAACTGAAGGCAAGCGCCATAGGGCCTACCGTAGGGATCTTCAGATCAGGGATCCCAAATTGCTCTCTCAGAGGACGGAGACTGATGGCGCCTTACTTGGAACATGGTGGACATAAAAGGTAGGGATTGTCTAGGTATGGTGAAGGCCCTACAAGAGGCAAAGGATTACATAATCTCCCACCTACAGAATATGAAACAGGAATCTTCTCAACATTCTAGCCCAGACAGTCAACTGTTGCCTAAGTGGGCTGTATCAGACCTGTACTTGCTAACCAGAGCCCATGTTGTTGTTTTTTTTTTTTTACTTCTTTCCGTAGCAGGGCCTTTCCTGTTCTACTTTTTGTAGTATTTTGGACTATGAAGTCGAAATATTTTAGTAGAACTATATTGTGATTTCAATTGCTCTTGTTCTCCTGCCTGGTCTTCCCCACCCCTTATTGGAGCATTTCTCCTCCTGAGGTGACCCCTCTGTGAATCTCGAGGAAACCCTCCTCAGTCCGAGGGTCAAGAGCGATACAAGGTTGGGCTCAGTTGGCCCATTTGTTCTCCCTTGGTTATTAATCTACTTTTCTCGCTGTGTCCCTAGGGTACCTGGGCGAAAGAACTCTACTTGGAGGGTGCTGCTCCCACTGATATTACTGTGAGACAACTACTGACCTGATGCGAATGCAACCCCACATCCTGACTGACTGCCCATGAGTACTGTGACTAGGACAAAGCTCTGCTCCTTAAATGTGAAGGGGCTTAACTCCCCCAATAAGCACAAAAAGGTGTGGTGCTATCTCCCCTGGTAAGACTGAGACATAATCTTCTTATAGCTTCCTAGCTCAGAGATGACTGTCACTGCATGTCTCACCCCAAATACCCATCGCAATATCAGACTAAAACATTGGGGATGGGCACCCTGTTCAGGCGGGGTTTTATAACTACACTGACAAGAGTAGTCAGAGATCCAGGGGACAACCCTGTCCTTCCTTAACTTGTATGCCCGAACCAAACCAAAGACTCTTTCCTTCATAAGATTCTTAAACACCAACTTAGTCTGACCCGGGGTGAGGTAGTACTGGGAAGCGATTTAAATTTGGTATGGGACCCTGTGCTTGATAGTAGCTCTGCCAATTTTCAACGTATGGGGGCCATGTCTGCTCAACTCAAGAGGGAAATCAAAGACTCAGGTTTACTAGATGCTTGGCACCTCCAACCTCATATACTGCATGATCTAGTAGATAGAGCCACTATCAATGACACGATGAAAGAATATGTCAAACTCAGTGCTTTACCTGCCACCCCTACTCATATGTTGTGGGACGGACTTAAAGCAACAAATATGGGTGTCATTACCTTCAAAGCAATACCACCTAGAGGGTACAGATAAGCTGACACCCTCACAGTGTACTAAGCAACAACTTGCACTGTTATGAGGACAACTACAGACACACAGTCAATAAGGAGGAACATTTGCATTTTGGCTGCCAAACAACGGTATTATGATGGGGATAAGGTTGGTACCCTACTTTCCCGGCGCTTTCGACATCAACATTCTCACTCACATTGCTAAGCTTCACACGGTGTGCTCGGGCTACACAGTAAGAGAAACTAACAAGCAGAAGGCCTTTCAAGACTATTATCGTGCCCTCTGCACCAATGGGGGGGGGAGATCCAGTGGCTATTGAGGCTTATCTACTGAAGTGCTCATGATAATCCTTGGACTCCCTGCTCACTCAAGACTTGGAAACGCCCTTCACAGCGTCTGACCTTAAAAAAGCTGTTGGGGGAAGTTCAGTAGGGAAGATGGCCTGCTGGTCTCCTTTTTCAAGATCATCTTCCCATCTTTGAAAGAACAGACACCTGCTATCACTTTTTAATTCTGTCATACACACTACGATGTCGGAAATATCTCTCATCCTAAAGCCTGGCAAGGACCCCGCTCAATGCTCCTCCTACAGGCCTTTGCCCTATTGAACACTGACACTAAGATGTATACCAAAATAGTGGCCAATTGCTTGCAATCCCTTCTGTCAGGTTTGATTTGCCCTGATCAGTTGGGCTTTATACAACACAGGCAAGACCCTGATAACACTAGGTGCCTTGCCCATCTGATAGAAAAGGCTGATATGCATAAAATTCCTATCCTTAGACACACAGAAGGCGTTTGACATGGTCAGCTGGAACTTCTTATGCGCTGTCCTCACAAAAATTGGGTTGGGACCTGTCATAATTAGCTAAATGATTGCCTCATACATCACCCTGACTGGTAGCATATGAGTGAATGGTCACTCTACTGCCTCTATCCTGATACAGCGAGGTACTCACAGTGTTGTCCCTTGTACCCTCTTCTTTTTGCCCCAGTTGCGGAACCCCTGGCAATTCACCTTCACCAGACTCCGGACATCACGGGAATTCCACTTGGCGTGCGGGACCATAAAGTTCTGCTCTATGCAAATGCTGACTCTGACTAAATCTATGCCCACCCTCTCTGCCGAATCCTCAAGCTGCAAGAGTTTGAGCTCAACTCTGTATATAAAATCCACATGTCCATTTCAGAGGACTTGTGCAGACAGAAACTGTTACACATCTCTTGGTTGGAATGGGTCAATATGGTCAATATGATAATTCTCCCTCGCATACTAAATCTGTTTCATGGCCATCCTGACCTCTATCCTAGCAGAAGACATCTGCTGGATACAGAAGGATGTTTGTGCCTTTACATTGAATGGAATGGGAAGCAGACCCGCATTTCCAATAACTTACTTATGCTACCTAGAAACTGGCCCAACTTTCTTGATTACAAGAAAGCAGTGCATTTAAGGTTTATCTCCGAATGGGTGATTGTAGAGAGAGAAAAACATTAGATACATATGGATCATGCAGTGGTATGCAGGCCACTCTGGGATATGGCTTGGCTACCAAAATCGCCCTCAAGGGCTTACATTGCGAACCATACTAGAATAGTACTGGAGATATGGGATAGAATTGGGAACACCTCATTTCTCTCTCTGAATACTCCCATTTCACGCCACCCGGAGTTCAAGCCAGGATACCCCCGGAATCCCTCCCTGCTTGGGAGAATGCCCAATGTACAACACTTCAAGATTTATTCGAGGGCCCCCAAACTAAATCATTTGAACAATGCAAATCGGAATTCAGTGTACTTGACAGACTTATATATCAATATTTCCAAATCCACCACTGGACGCTTCAAGCCCTAACGTGGAGGGAGTGACGAGTCCACTCACACCCTTTGAGAAACTGGCCCACCACCTTAAGTGCTCTAGGGGTCTAATTTCTAGGACCTAGAATGTCAACAATCTCGCCTCCTGCCAAGAAAACCCGTGCCAGATGAAGTGGGAATTGGAGGGCGACACAGATATCCCACAGAAACAGTGGGAGCTTTTATGGCAGGAGATCTCCAAGATGCATTGCAGCATCCTACACCAGGAATCTGCTTATAAGCAAATGTTCCGGTGGTATTATACCGTGGTCCGTCTGCACTCTATGTTACCCACGACTCCTACTACTAGCTGGAGATGTGGGGCACAGGATGGTACCTTTAAACACATTTGGTGGGTGTGCACACAACTCACTCTTTTCAATCTGTGCAACATAAATGCTGGCAAGACCATGTACAGGGCATCCCAAGATTGTTACCCATCAGGTTAAGTGGCCATTAAGCGAGGAAGCCTCTCTGTCTTAAGTACCTTTGTTTTGGATCTTCCTAGGCAGGGAGTTTCTAGCTGACCCATATTCCTGTTGATACCAGTGTACAAAGAATGTGGCTTGGCCAGTTTTAGGCGAATACAGAAAGGACAGGAACTACTTGAAACCAGCCCCAGAGCAGGGCTAGTGAAATACACAAATTCAGTTTGCAAACTTAGTGTAAGTATGGGGCAGACACCACCAATCTATGTGCCAAAATTTCACAGTAACCAGCAACAGAAGTCCCACATCAATAGCGAACCCTTTTGTATTCCAGGATTGGGGTTGTTAACTGCCAACTCCCCTCTGCCAGGATCAGAACCCAGAACCTGGAAGTTCTGCATCTTGCCATGAACAGCTGCTTTAGACCGGCTCAAGGAAAGGAGTCTGCTGACTGCTGGGAAGAGGTGCTAGTGGTACCTTTGTACGAGGGGAAACTTACTACGTTGCCTATAGGAAGTGGATTGCAAGGAGCTCCACCTGGGTTATTTTGTATCCTGTACTGTGTACCTGTGTGGAATCGGGGTCACTGATGGTGGAAGTGCTCCCGGAAGATAGACTTTTTACTAACAGTGCCCTGAGGGCTAAGTGCTGTGGAAACCCGACATCACAATCAGCAATTTCTCAAGCAGTCCCTGGGAAGGCTTAGTGTTACAGAATATCAATACTGTGATTGGCAGGACTTGAAAGCAGCGCCTGTGATAGCTTGCCACTGTAACAAATCAAAACCACTTTTGGTGGTTGGGCTCTTTATTTGTTTGGGTGGTAGGCCTGAACATTTTTGCCCAAAGATCATTCTACAGTGACTTCCCTCTTGCTCAACTGACAAGAGTGAGTGTGTTCCCTTGTTACCTGGTCCTGCACTGTCTCACTGTCTCTGACCTCGAGGTGGGCATTTATATACACCTGCACAGCTGAGGAGCAGCTCACAAGACTGTTAGGTCGGGCCAAAGCTCCACCCAGGAAAGTGTGTGAGCGCACATGATCATGAGCAGTGCCCTAGGTCCTTTACCAATAATATATTACAAGAATTGGCCAGACAATGATCCCATCAAGGAACTGTGCACAACCAAGCCAATTGAGCATTACTGTACCTGCTCCCTTCATCCCAGGCTACCTGAGTGACTCCAAGGGTCAGTTGGCTGACCTCCTGTTCTGAGCTACAGGGACATAACCAGCTCCAGAGGCCTCGCTGCATCTGTCCAGCTGACCTGCTGCAACTGAATCTGCCTGGACCTGCAACTGGACCTGAGTGAGCCCTGCTGTCCTCTGCTAGACTGTGTCTCTGATCTCAAGAGGTGCCTCCCCAGGTCCTGGACTCTTGCCTGCCATCAAAGTGCACTCCTCTACATGAAACAGTTAAATTCTGAAGTTCTGGACTCTTTGCATTGGTCTTTGAGAAGGTGACTGTTGGGCTAGGCCCTCTCTGCAGAGTCACCGACAAACTTTTCAATATCCCCCCTCCTGATTTCTACACTTATTTTCATTGATGTTGAGGACTTTGTGCACTTTACCACTACTAACCATCATGAAAGTGCTTGTGCTCTCTCCCTTAAATATGGTACAATTGGCGTACACCCAATTATCACCTTTAATTTACTTTTAAGTACCTAGTAAAGTGGTACTACATGTACTCAGGGCCTGTACACTAAATGCTTCTAGTGGAACTGCAGCATGTATTTTGCTACCCACTTAAGCAGCCTTTTAAAACATATCTCAGGCCTGCCATTAAAGCTTAGGCGCTGTTCTAAATTGTCATTTCGATTTGGCAAAATAAATATTTTGCCAGGCGTAAACCTTCCTTTTTAATACATATTGTTCCTCTAGGGTAGCCCTAAACAGCCAATAGGGCACAGTGCATTGTATTTAAAAATTTGGACATGTACATTCATGTGATACATGTCCTGGTAGTAAAAAACTCTTTCATTTGTTTTCCACTACTGCAAGGCCTGACTATCCCATAGGATAACACTGAGTGACTTTATTACGTTTACATTTGTTTGGTAAAAGGTAGAATTTTCATGTTTGATCTTAAAAGAATTGTAAATATATAACCCTCCTTATGGTAAAGCTAGATTTTATATCACAATTCTGAAAATGCCATTTTTAGAAAGTTGGCATTTTCTTGACCTAACCATTTGGTGCCTGAAGCCTGTGTTCGGTCACATGACCAAATTTAGTTTGCAGTTGGCATTTTTGTATTCTTCCCAGACATTATCACAAAGGGAGACTGAATGTTGACAGGATTGGCCACCCTGACCTGATTGGAGGGGGGGGGGGCTGTCACCTACCACACTTGCACATCAAAGAAGCTGCTTCAGGACACACACAAAGAACTTTATACTAGCCTTTGTGACTCCAGACATTCTATGACCAGGGCAGGGTAGAAGGAAATTCCGGAACCAAGTTTGCGGGGAGTCTAAAAGTTACTCCCACTTTAAAGCTGGCACCAGTTATAAATATTTGACCCACAGACCAAATCCTTAGTGCACTGCTGGACCTGTGAATGCTACGGAAGAAGGACTGTACTGCTGCCCGACGCCTGCCCTGCTAACTGATAAAGAAGACTGGACCTGCTCCACTCATCCTGGGCTACCTGAAATGACTCCAATGGTCTGCTGACTGACTACCTGTTCAGAGATACAGGTCATAAAAAGCTCCAGAGGCCTCCCTGAGACTGCCCAGCTGATCTGCTGCAGTTGAATCTGCCTGTTGCAACTGGACCTGCCTGATCACTTCTAGCCTCTGCTAAAGTGAGTCACTGATCTGCAAGAGGCGCCTCCCCAGGTGCTGTCCTTAGTTGACTCCTCTGAATAAAAGGGATAACTCCTAAAGTTTTGTGCCACTTGCAACCACGAATGGGCCCTTTCTCACCAATATCTTGCTGAACATGACAAGTGCCAACGCAAAGCTCCTGTGAACCCGACTCCTCGTGCTACAGTGACCACCAGTTTCAACCCGCATCACAAGATCAGCACTTCCGCGCTGGAGCATCGACAGCCTACGGTGACCGGCAACTCGAAGCTCTAGAAGTCAATGTCCATAATGCCCAACCAGTCTTTGCGCTACAGCGATGACCATCCACAACACCCAGCCTACTCTTCCTGGTACAGCAACGACTATCCGACACACTCTCTCAGCTGCTTGCAGCCTCCCCCACTAGCAACTAAACTTTTCATGCTGGACTTTGAGATGGTAACTTTTTTCAGCTGCATCGCAGTTGGCCTGAACCTGTGACTTTTCCCTGATTCGGCATGGCCAGATGACCGGGAGTGGCCCTTGGTGCTTTTAGGTGCTATATCTTATAACATCTTCAAAACTGCATATCTCTGGTTCTACTGATTCAATTTTGTCATTTTGGTGTCAAATAGTTTATCAAATTAAGCTCTGTTTTTTTTTAATTGGTGTGGGATTTTTCCTGTGTTTTGTTTTCACTTTATTACTGCTTGTCTGCTACATAAACACATTGCCTCTAAGTCAAGCCTATCTGCTTTTGTGTTAAGCCACAACAGGGTGAAGAACAGGTTAATTTAGCAATTTGTGTAGTTCATCCTCACAAAAATTATGGCTGTTGCTTGAGAAAGGCTCACACCCCCTCAACCAACAACCCAATTTACCACAGCAAATTTTTCAGGGGACTTACCTGGTCCCTGTATCCGGCCCATGCTTCATCGCAGTCAGCCTGAACTTGTGACTTTTTTAAACTGGCTTGGGATTTTTCTTATGTTGTGTTTTCACTTTATTACTGTTTGTGTACTGCATACATACTTTAACAGTACCTCCAAGTAAAGCCTGACTGCTTTTGTGCCAAGCTACCGCAGGGTTAAGCACAGATCAATTTAGTGACTCTTGTGGTTCTCTAGGACAAGAATTATTGTTGCTGCTTGAATAGGGTTTTCACCCCCCTCAACCAATAACCTGATCTCTTGCAGGGTGTATTTGGGGTGTCCCTTCCAAATTGTGATTCGAAATGTTGAGACTACAAGTTCGGGTGCATCCTACTGCTAGGTTACCGGCTCCTCAAATGAGGTGGTAACCCATTCTCAAAGGAGACCAAGTCCCCTTGGTACTCCTTTATCTTAATGAAATCACAAAATCAGAATCAATTCACAAAAAGTCAGTGATCAATATGTGCCCACTTTTTTCAAATCGATTCTATGTACATCTGATCCTTATTTAGCTGTCAAATGCATGCAAATATGTGTTTAGCTAGATAAATTGTAATGGTGGTTGGCGGTATTTGTCCCAGGTGGTACTTACTTCCAGCATTAATTTCACTTATCGCTAGTGATAATTTATTGCCCATTGCATGAGCAGGCCCAAGATGTTACATTTCATAAGCTAGAAATCGACATCTACGTGACAAGGCAGGTGGCCTGTGCACTCATTGGCGTTCTGAAGGTGACTAAACTATTACAAATGGAAAGGAAACTAGAACATCCTATCAGGAAACATAGCATGTTCTTTCCCCGAGTTCCACTGCGCAACACATTAAGAAGACATTCTTAAATGTCCAGGAGTTTCTCTTGAATCGCTAGAAATTGTTAATTACTGATAATTGAAGCCCATTTGTCTTCCGCACAGTGATTGCCCTTAGGTGTGTTTGATCTGCTGATTAAGAGAGCGATTTTGAAAACAATTACTCTCCTTCCTGTTACAGCCTCAGAAGTGTAGAGATAAGGTGCAAATGGAAGCCTCTTTCATGGAGGTATCTGAGTTGAAAATTAAACTTTTCAAAAGAGAATGGCTAAAAACTTTCCCAGATAGCGTCTGGATGACAATGAGACAGCAGATCGCCACGATCTGCTGTCTCATTGTCATTCAGACGCCATGACAACATCTCAAGAAACGTGCCTCAACTGCCAAGTTACATTTGGGAGGGAGGGGCAGGGGGAGCGGATCACAAACCATGATTGTGTATAAAAGGCCGCTTTATTGAAACAGGTTCACATAACATTATAATTCCTCTGCCAACACCTTACAAAACTAAACCTCACTAATCAAACCACTTACCTGACCCCTGACCCCTCGCCCCTAAAATGTTCTTAAACCCGCCCCACCCGTATATTGCAACTTTACAAACAATACAAAGCAATGCATCAAAGTATAACCCCCATAAATTCAACCAATCCGTTAAAACAACCTCCCCTGCCTGCCTCTTTACAACTGTCAATCACCCAACATGTGTAACCAAACTAAAAATTAACCTGCCTAGCCTTTCCCTGTCGATAACCCAACTTCAACCCTGACCAAAAAACCTCTGCCAACCCTGGCAAACTTCCAATAACCCCAGCACAGCACCTGTTCCAAGCGACAATACATAGCCAACACACATGCTCACCTGTCCCATCAATAACCGCCTAAAATCCGGGAAAAGGAAAAAAACAAAACCCAAACTTACATAAAAAAGAGGGAGGGAGGGAGGACAAAAAACTACACTACGTTAAAGCTCCCAGCCACCAGACCTAAAATGGTGGCTGGGAGCAGGAACCCAAAGAATGTATATTTGGGCTCCAATTGGGCTATAAATAAAAATAGCCCAAAACAAAATGGCTGGCTTGAAGCCTGCCCCCCGCCCATCCCAAACTACTGAACTAAAAATTAACCTGCCTACCTTTCCCCTGTCGATAAACCAACTTCAACCATGACCAAAAAACCTCTGCCAACCCTGGCAAACTTCCAGTAACCCCCGCCACCCAGAAAGAAGGGAGGGAGGAAACTACTCTCCTTTTCTGCCCACCCAAGAAGGCTAAATGTTGTCCGTCTAAGTGGAATGTGCCTGGACGTTCAAACATCTCGACAATGAGAAAAATTATAATGTGACTCACAAAAAGGAAGATGAAGCATGCTCCTCCTCTGCATTCCATCTTACATAGCGTTGAAAACAGTCTGAAGACCAGTGCCCCAGTGGCATTATGTCCCCCGTGTCCTGACCCTGTTGTGTGCCTCTGTTGCTGCCCCAATCCTGAAAGAATGCTTCCCATAACTAGCCCCATGCATCCCAATGCTGTGCAAAGCCTTCCGCAACACCATGCACAGCTGGTAATCTGTCACCCTCCTCTCATTGTAATGCTTGAAAACCACCTCTTCCCTCGAACCTCCTGACAAAGCTTACCAGCGGCGGGCACAATGAAGCAGGCATGTAGAAGTTGGTACAGCTGCTTCCAATCTAACCCCTTTTGGAACTGGCCAGCCAAATATGCATCCCCCTTCCTCGATGGACACATCTTTCCGAAGAACATACCTTTTTTACCTTGCTGCTCGGAAACTCTAAATGCACCAAAAAACATCCATACCATAAGGGTTGAGAACAAACAAGCCTCAAAACCATCCCTGCAGACTGCTGGTAAATCCTCCAATAACCAGGCCAGTGTCTGCCATGAAAGGGGGCTATGTGCCATACTCAACCCCCTCTCCCTAGCCCAACCTACTAACACCCTCCTCCCCACTTCCCCCGCTGACGGGGTGTAACCCCACAGAAGTTTCCCCATGAAAGCAATGCCCGCCACATTCCCGGCGATGGTAACTTTAGAAAGGCTCCTCTCAATGTAGTTCATAATGAACTGAATCACATCCTCAGACCACCACCAGACCTCAGATCGCTTACAGGCGCCAAATGCCAAGAAATCCCTCCCGGCCAGTATATATGCTGCCCATGTAGACGCTGACAAAGAACCTACCACCAGTTGTAGCACCCTATGTTGCCTACATACCAAATATGATCCGGCATTGGTGTCGGCGTTCTGCCCGCCTCCTTGGCCAGCCCACAGAATTTCCCCCACTGTGAACGAGACAAAGCATCAGGTATGTCATTGGCCACACCTGGTATATGCAAAGCCCTGAAAGCAATGTCATGTCTGAGGCGACCTAGCACAAAAACTCGCAGCAACTTCAGAATTTGCTCATCTCCTGCTGACTGCCTATTGATGACCTCCACCACAGCCAAGTTGTCAACTCGAAACAAAACTTTCTTGTTTGCCAACTATTCACCCCACAGTTTTAGTGCCACCAGTAATAGGAAAAGCTCTAGGAAAGCTATGCTGCTCCCACCGTCCTTCCACTGTTGTAGCCACTACTCAGTACACCACCTGCTATAGGCCAAAGCCGTCGCTGCCCGTTGCAACAGAAAGAATCTGCACATCCCACTGGACATCCTCCTCCCTGACCCAGGCACTCCATTAAAAGATTGTAGAAAAACTGACCACAAGTGCAAATCCTCCTTCACCCTTGCCAACAGGTGAACATGGTGGTGAGGTAAATGATGTCCTGCCAGTGCCAGCCCCAGCTGCCTACAAAAGGTCCTCCCTGCCCTGACCACCCTGAATGCAAAGTTGAGATGACCGAGGAGCACCTGTATGTCGATTACTGTCACTTTCTGCTTTGACAGCATTCTGTCCAACAGTTCCAACATTTTAACTTTTTTGTCTGTAGGCAAGCGAGCCCGCATTGCCACAGAATCAATTTCAATCCCCAAAAAAGACAGGGTCCCATTGTCTTCTCCAGTGCCAACGGCACCCCAAGTTCATCTATGAGCATATGAAAAGTGTCCAGAGCTGTCTGGCATTCTGTGGAGCCCGGTGAACCCACAAAGAAGAAATCATCCAAGTAGTGATCACCAATGTGTGACCTGTGTGCTGCGTGAAGTACCACTGTAAGAAGGTGCTAAAACATTCAAATAAAGCACACAACATAGAGCAACCCATCGGTAAAGCTTTGTCCATGTACCATTTACCTTCTAAACGGATACCCAGAAAATCCCAATCATCTGGATGGACTGGAAGCAACCGAAGTGCCGACTTTATGTCACATTTAGCCATTGCTGCAGTTGCGCCCGCGGTCATTACTAGTGACATGGCCTCGTCAACTGAGGAATATGAAACTGAGGCTGCCTCCTCATCAATAAAATCATTAACTGAAGACCACTCTGGCCATGAGAGATGCTGAATCAATCTGTATTGACCCTCCTCTTTTTTGGGCACAACTCCGATTGGCGAAATAATCAAATTCTCCGTTGGCCAATCATCAAAGAGGCCTACCATTCTTCCTTCATGCACCTCTTTGTTCAGTTTGTCCTGCACCACCTGTATGTGGGAAGTGTGGCTCAATGGTTAGAGCGGCAGACCCTTATGCAGGAGTCTGGCTGGGACCAGGGTTCAATATCCGCCTCGGCGTGTCTCAGGCTCAATTTCCTCGGACCTGATCATTCTCGCCTCTGTGCCTATTCTGATCATGAGCCCCACTCTGCACCTTTGGGCAATAGCTTGCTTAATCTCTAAAACGGCCCCAACAACGCTGAGGATGCCTGACTTCACCTTGGGGGTACACAGGAGTGGGCTCCTCACAGGGAAAGGCCAGGAAGGGTTCCTCCGCGGTATTTGTATAAGCGCCGAGATGCCTACGGGTAGTCGTGCGCTATATAAGTGCGTAATTATCCTTTTATTATTATTGTAACTATCCTGTGTTCTGAAGCCGATTTTGGGTTATCCACTCACTGCCTCTGACGTGGCCCTTGGTAACCCAGATGAAACCACTCTGTGAACCTCTCCGGAAGCACCCGCTTTGCCATCAGATCCCCATACCCCCGCAGTCCCTCTCCTAGCTTTGCTAACCTAACTGGGATAGGAGCCTTTGGGCCCAGCACCCTGAGGTCCTTTGCCCCCTTATTATTCTGGTATTACTGAGATTGCTGGACTCCTGTGCCTTGCAGCCCCAACAGTTAACCAGGGGATGGCGACCGCTTCATTTTGAGCACTCATGCTTAATCCTGCAGTACTCTCTCGTGCACAGGCCCCTATTAAAGTCCCAGCATGCGCCTCCTGCCCCAGTTTGTGTCGCTGCTGTGCCTCCCACCCCTCCCCGGGTGGGCTTCCCCTGAAAGGGCTGGTACACCAAAGGCAAACCGCTAGCCGTAAAGATGGTCTGACCGCATTTCGCAGCCCCCATCGTGTGCTCCCACAAATCTGTGTCCAGTTCCTCCGACTTCGCTTCTGGGTCCCAAGCCATATGGCCTGGATCTCCTCATCATATTGTGCCCAAGTGCAGTCACCCCCCGTGATCTGTGCCTTTCGAATTACATGTACTTAAAAATTGCTATGCAGCACTCGGGAAACTTCTCGCAGTAAACGTTGGCGTAAATCAAAAATGCTACCGTCTAATTCTCTGTGGTCAACGGCACCTTAGGCCTCTAAGCCAACTCATATTCCTTCTCTTTAGAGCCCTACTTAGACCTTACTTCACTGTGTAGAAGCTTCAGCATTTCGACGTATTCCCCTTCCCAAATACGCTCCTTGGTTGCCAGCATTAAGTAAGCACCCAAAGGCTTTGTCACTCCCATATATGGCACTTTCTTAATTTTCAACTCTTGCACTACTCCCCCGTCCCCTGTTCCTATCCCCGTATCCTTAGCATATTTCCCTTTGTGTAATCTCCCTTCAATCTCTTCCCCACCCACCTCCTCCCCCATCCCCACAGACACCATCTTAGGTTTGGCCTCTGGTCTACTGGTCTCACCTGGCTCTAAGGAGGGTGCCCGGACAGATGCCTACCGTCTTGCCCGAGGAGCCCTCATCGAGGGGCCATGCTCTCTCATTAATTCCGATGCCGGTGCCCTTCTGTGCAGTGCCATTGCCTGCCAAATACTAGGAAAAACATGAGAGGGCCCCCCTTCTCATTTTCCCACAATTTCCCTTCTTCAGGGCTGTCCTCCTCATAGTCCGACACAATAGACTCCTCCCCATAGAGCTCATCATTAGCAAAATCAACACCACAGGCCCTACTGGTCCCAGCATGCTCTACACTGGCCATACTGGACCCGGCATGGACTCCTTGCGGGGGAGCTGACTGTACAAGCCGATACTCCCCCATGCGTTGACCTCTCTATAATTCAGTCTTCGCTGGCGTAATAGACCACCTTGACCTGCTTGTTGTTGGGGCTAGCGAGGTCGTCCTGGACCTTTGTGCGCTGGCTGCAATGGGATCCCCCGCCCGTACAGAGTGTGCCACGCGAGGCTCCACCCCCTTTACCTTAGTGTAATTGGGCCACTCCCCGCCTTACTACGTCTGTTGCATTGCGATGCTCTGAGCCCTGTAAAGAAAAAGTTTGGGCTGATGTGCTGGGTCCCTTGACCTGCCTGCCCTGACCTACCAGTTCATACCAAAGGGGGAAATCCCCCCTTCCTTCTCCCCGCTCCACTCCAACATACCCCCTTCCTTCTCCCCGCTCCACTCCAACATAGCCTCAACCACTGCTGACGCGGGGCCCAACCTCCGGCCCCTCCATCCTTGGCCCTTTCATCCCCAAGCCCACCCTCGAAGGGCCTACCTGTGAACTTCCCCAGCCTGAACCCCCGCTGACCTGCGCACATCCAACGGCCCCCCCGGGGATAACTGAAACTCTAACTTCTCCCCGCTCCGCAGCTCCGCATTCCCTTAGACCATGACAGAAAAATGTCCAAACCTCCCAAGGTGGGCCCTCCCCTGCCAGGAGCAACCAGCATACCAAACTCTGACCCACATCCACTGCCCCCGGCCCCAGCCCCCCAAGCCATGTCCCAAGACCGAAGGCTGTGGGCCCCTGCCCCAGCCCACCTACGAGGATGAGCTATATTACCATATTCTGTTCCAAAACTAGAAGAAACTCTCTGCTGCCCCTTCTGCCCTCCCACCTGCACCCACTGCCATCCCCACTAGAGCTCCCCGTACTGAAAACGTCTCCCCCTCCCAGAGCCTTCCAATGTCCAACGCGAAGGCGATGACAAGATCTCCCCAGCACCCAAATCCGCCCCCCCAAAGAGAAACCTTCACCCCCGGTGCCTCTCTCAAGAAAAACAAAATCCCCTCCCTCCATACCGCCAGTGACAGGTCCGGCCAAAACGGGGCTCTCCCCGCCCCCACCCAGCTGCTCTGCCCTTCCAAACCCAACTCCAAAGCAGGGGCATGAAAAGGCTCCCAGCCCTCCTCCCAACTGCTCCGCCCTTCCTTCCCAGGAGAGCAGAGCACAAATGGGCTCCCTGGCTGCCCCTCTCCATCTTTCGTCACAGCAACAGGCGCAGCAGAAAGAGAGGCTGAGCGCTGCTTACTGCCCTGCCCCTGCCACGCTTCACACTTGCTGCGGGCAAGGAGCCCACTCGTTCCTTGCGCCCAGAGCCCAACAACGGCTCCCGGGGGTCCGCTTCAAGCACCCCTCACTGTCCTACGTGCTCCCCTGCCACACACCCCGTACCGCCAAACGTTCCCAGAGCCACGTGGGCGGCCCGTTCACTCACCGGAGTAAGGCGACGGCGTTTCGGAGACGTACATGCGGCCACACCCGCTGAGGCGCAGGCCACGCTGGCCCCGTCGCCTCACCCACGACCAAGTCCATCCTGTCTGCCCCGCTCAGCAGACGGAGGGCTTCAAGTAGTCCGTAATCCTCCATAAATCCGGTGAGGTGAACTATTAATAACAAAGCACAAGAAACGACTACCTATAACCTGACTAACATTGTTAACTAACTCCACAAAACCTCGCAAAAACTTCACTACACTAAAGCTCTCAGCCACCAGGTCACCAAACCTAAAATGGTGGCTGGGAGCAGGAGCCCAAAGAATTTATATTTGGGCTCCAATTGGGCTATAAATGAAAATAGCCCAAAACAAAATGGCTGGCTTAAAGCCTGCCCCCCGCCCCTCCCAAACTGCCCTGGGGGGGACCTCCCTGCGGTCAGCTACCTGCCCAAAACCCCCTTGCAGGAAAGGTTAGCACAACTTATTTTGGAAGCTGTGAGACCTTTGAATTGTTAATGATGAAAACTTTACGGCCTCATTACTTCATACCTGCCAACTTACAAATGAATGCCACCCTGTGAGGAGGGGGCTGGGGTCTCATGCAGAGTTCTATGTACGAGGCTCCATCATCCAGCCCCCGCACCTCCCAGAAAAATAAAAGCAAAGGTTCATTGAAGCTGACATTGATATCCTTTGAGTGGACACACCTTTGAATGGACAATGTCTGCTTACAACCTCCGGAAACGAGCTGAAAATCCATTGTTTACAGTGGTTTTCAGCTCGTTTTTCCTTCCACCGTGTTATTTTGGCTCATCACCGGGTGACCATGTGAACGGAGATGAGATTGTGTGACACACTGTGGCACCGTATGGGTTGCCAGGCATCTTACTTGTTAGCCTGTGCAGGTTGTCCTATTTTCACACCCCTGGAGTCACAGATACAATTTCAATTTAATTCCGGGGATGCAGCATTTACTAGCAGTGCAGGTTGAGCCATGGAATTCTGTGAGTAATGAGTAATAACCAGAGTAAAAGATAATTATGGCTCTGATTCCCTGGTCATTCCTCATTGTTCTCTTTATTTCTCCCCAGAAAAATGACAGGTCTGTGGTGTTTCCGCAGATCTTGTTGTTGTTTCCTGTGGGACTAGTATTTCTGTTATTGGCCCTATTATGCATTCCATTGTATTAGTAATGAGATCCATATTGTTTTTAGTAGGCCTTTGGCACAGTTTAGCTATTAGAAGCCTAAAAACGTAGGTTGCCCCAATGTGGGTATATGTTTTACAACCTTCAGTCTACCCCTGTTTCTATCCGCTCCCCCCACAGCAGGTCCCCCAGACCATAGTCACTGCTTCGGCCTGTGTCTTTCTGTTTTCCCTGTGCTTGTTAGTTTTGGCTTTTTGGTTCCACAGCACCGTGCAGTTAGGTGCCTCTCACTTATTTGTCACCTGCTCCTTCCTGCCTTTGGCTCTGTTGCCTCTCGCCACCCTGTGCCACGCACCCCCCTCACCCCAGGACCTACTAATGGAGGCTACAGCACAGGTGCACCAAAGACAAGCTGGCCTGAGCCCGTCTGCGCCCAGCATCAGGAACCCTGGTTTTTACACCCGAAGCAGCCATACTGCTGCAGACCTCCGAGACCTGGGTCATCGACAACAACAACTGCTGCAGCACATCCCTACACACCACCAAAGGACCATTCTCCTGCTAGTACTGCCACTTCACTTGCAACATCGGAGCAATCATCAACACTGGAGACACCACAAACTTGCCTGCGTCCACCATGCTGACTGAGACCGCCATGGCACAACCAGTGCTTAGTTTGTGCCCATGGCTTTCGGTGCTCAGAACCGGCACTTATTTCACAGGGCTAGGTCTATATGATTTTTCTCCCCTAGGCAGTAGACCCAGTAATTGTTAACAATAAATTTACCTGTCCTCATTTGGTGTCTGCCTGGTATGTCTTCACAGGTTGGCCCACCCTGGTCTAGACATGTTGAATGTGCATCATCATGTTCGGGATGTCAGCAGTGCACGCCTGTCCTTTAGGTGTAATTTCCATTAGATAATCATGGCTGAGGTTGGGCTCATGGCAAAGCTGGATTGATGTAGTCTGGGGAAGTTCAGACCAACTTTTCAAGATGTAGAGCAGATTAAAAATGTGTAGTATGCTCTCTTCAACCAGCTTGCACTGAACTGCAATCCTGCATTTGATGTGCCCGTGGTTGGGGCCCACTACCAATTGCATTCATTGTCGGACGTAGGTATGCATGTGTTGTTCTGCACATTTTAAAAAGGGCCAACACTATAATTGCTGTGCTGCATGAGTGTGGCAGCATTACAAGGAGCAGCTGGACAGCAGGCACTGCAGGTCATTCTGAACTGCAGACTCCTGCTTGGTCTACCAAAGTTAGTTGTAGCACCAATCAGATCAGCCAAACAGGACCCACTGTGATCAGCAATCAGCCCTTACAGATCGGGTAAGTGGAGCAAATCATTATTGGCGCTGGGTGGATGGTGGGTTGGGGTGGATGTGTGTGTTTTTGCTTTGGCTTTGAAAAAGAGGACTGTGTGCATTTTTTTAGTGTTTTCTTTTCTTCACACCTGTTACCAATTCACACTGTCTGCTGACCTCGGGGGGGGGGGGGGGTGAAACAGGATTGCAAGGGTACAAGACCATATTTATTAGAAACAATTGCCAAAAGCAATAGCAGGTATCTATATGAGAAGGCTGTTTCTAATGTTCCAGTTGCTTTTTACGTTATTGAAGTGAAAAGATGGGCTGATGGGGTGTTGAGAACCAAAAGCAAAGAAAAGGTTTTTAAAACGGCTACCACCATCTGGAATACATGGATTTTGATTTAAAATGGAACAATGAGTTTAGCTAATGGCAGGAAGGTATTTCTGCATATGAATTCCACATAGTTGCTGCATTGTCTCTGCAGATTCCATTTTTGTTTAAAATGGCAAAGGGGTCTGAGTACTTTTTCTGCTTAAATTGTGCATGGTTGTTTTTTTCCATTTATTCAAATCTCACTGCCCACCATGAAATATAAGTAATCCAGTTTGAATCCTTGATCTTAGCACACTGTGAATATGAGAGATGTCCATTTGCAAGAAAATAATAAAATGTAGTCTCAAGTGTGGAGAAGTGCTTGCCTGTCCTCAAACCAGGATCACACCATGTTAAACTGCCAGAAATAAAATGCGGACTCTGCTTGTCCACTCTGCTCTACTCTAATCTGATTTGAACTGAGGAAAAAGTATTAAGACTTAGGGGTTGTTTGGATGGCGGGCGGATCGCCCCACCGGCTGACTTTTTACCTCCCGCCACATTAGCATGGCCGGGGTACAGCGGCGGACGGAAACACCGTCTAATGCTTTTCCTCCGGTAGGCAATTATCCTGATTGCCTACTGGGCGGAAAAGGCCCATAACATGGTGGCGCCATATTATGATGTGGCATTTGCAATGCCTTTCTATGGCGGAGACTCCGCCATGGAAATGCATGTAGAGTTTTCTTTGGGGGCCCGTTGCGGGCTCCCAAGGCGGGTGAGGGGGTTGGTGGCAGCACTTGGGGGTACCCATGGTACCCCCCAACATTGGCATGCACAAGATTGCAGGCACCGCGCGTTGCCTGTCACATTGTGCATGCCAATGCACAACATACATATTTTGCATTGTGGCGGGTGCTGCTTACAGCACCGCCCGCCACATTGTAATATATACGGGAGGCGACCGCCACCATGGCGGTGGTATCCTAATTGGTGGTGCGGGACCGCCGCACCACTGGTGGGCGGTCCTACTCCAGTCCACCCGCCAACCCAATAGACCCCTTGATGTCAAAACGGCATACTCATCTAATCATTTGGCTTAATCACATAGTGTGACACTAGAGAATCTAAGGTCAAAGACAGCTACCCGGCTTGCCCAAATTATATGATCATAGACAAGTGATTTATTTCACCAAATAATTTTTTTTCCCAAATTGTGCTCTAAATGTACTGTTTGCTTTTTTTTTTTTTTTTTACAAAATGTAATCAGGGTGAGAACCTCTTATCAAAACACTACTTTACGAATGCTAGTTCACAACAATCCAGACCTGGTGTTCAGCCATACTAGTGGTGAATGTGGATGGATCCACTGGAGAAAATGGGTGGAACCAGGGGGAGTGTGTGGCCTCTTAAAAAAAATTGTGAGCACCTGCACCTATTATTTTATAAATTAAGCACTGTGCACAACTTCAATGCATTCTACTCAAAGCACAATCACTCTGTAAACATGCCATGGAGTTCTGGAACATGATCTCATCCCTCAGTCTAGATTTAATCTTCCTCACAGAGAGCTGCCTGAACCCTGCCTCTGCGCCAGACAGCGCCATCACCACTCATGAAGGCTACAAGATAACACACCAGGACAAAACCAACAAACATGGAGGTGAAATTGCCATAATCTATAAGAACATCATCTGCTTCACTACCTCCTCAGATGACTCAACCCCGATAATGTAGTATCTCAATTTACAACTCCACACAGATGGAAAAAGCACCATCAAAGGCACCCTCGCCTATAGACCACCAGGACCATGCCCTAACTTCAACAACCATATCGTTGAACTCATAGCCCCGATTGCCATCGACCCTGAGCACTACATATTCCTAGGGGAATTTAACTTACACTTTGACTAACCCAGTCACACCAACACAACTAACCGCCTGGAAAGCATGAGCAGCATGGGCTTCAAGCAACTTTTCACTGACCCTGCCCACATCGCAGGACACACGGTCGACCCCATTTTCACATCCACCGACAAAGTCAATAGCAACCACGTCTCACAGCTCACTTGGACTGACCACTACAGCGTCCACTTCACCATCTCAAGACTTACCAACACTAGCACCATGCCCCCCGGCTAAATGTGCAAAATCTGGGAAAAGATATCAGAAGACCAGTGAAGCAACACACTCAACTCCCACCTCGCAGACACAACGTCCAACCCGGAACATGCTGCAAAGAACTTCTATTAGTGGATCACAGAATGCGTTGACTCAATCACCCATGCCAAGCCAGCTAAATCCAAAGCACCTGCCAGATAAGGCAGCTGGTTCACCGTGGAACTAAAATCCACCAAATGCAACTGCAAAGAACTTCTCCCAGTGGATCACAGAATGCGCTGACTCAATCACCCACGACAAGCCAGCCAAATTCAAAGCACCTGCCAAATGAGCCAGCTGGGTCATCGTGGAACTAAAATCCACCAAATGCAACTGCCGGCAACTAGAAATAAAGTGGCTCACCAGCAAAGAGACAGGCGACTATACCACTCTCAAGACTGAACTTAACCAGTACCACCGCCTCTTGAAAGAAACAAAGAAGCCAGCACAAAATTAAGTAAGGAGCTCTTCGCCGTAGTGAAGGAATTCTCTAACCCCACAGCCACCAAGAACAACATCACCCACTCCCAAGAACTGTGTAACACCCTGGTTCACTTCTTTCACAACTTCAAACCCCAACTCCCTGCCTCCAAGAGCATCAGCCTGTTCACATCCATAAACACAAACCCTGAGTACCTTCTCACCCATTGGGACCCTCTCACAACTCAGTCCACAATCTCCAGCATGAACTCTGTGTACTCTGGAGCACCCACGGACCTCTGTCCGCACCCCATCTTCAATCTCAGGAGCAAGACTATTGGTGACAAGCTTAAGGAAGTCCTAAACACCTCCCTCAACTCGGCCTCCTTCCCAGAAGACTGGAAATATGCTGAAGTGAGGCCTCTTCTGAAGAAACCCTCTTTAACACTCACAGGACCCCCATGGTCAACAACGTCCAACCGCGTGGACTCAACATCATCCCCTATGCCAACAACACCCAGCTCATCCTCTCACTATCAGAAGACCCCTCCACCAACAGAGACAATGTCCACAGATGTATGATGAACATTGCCGACTGAATGAAGGACAACTGTCTCAAACTCAACACGGACATGACAGAAGTCCTTATCTTTGCTAACAACACCTTGCCATGGAATGATGCATGGTGGCCTGCAGAACTCTGCCCATCCCGTGCACCAAAAAACCACACCCATTACCTCAGCATTATCTTGGACAACAAGCTATCTATGAGGAAACCGGTAAACGCAGACTCAACCGCCTGCTTCCACACCAAACACATGCTATGCAGGATCTTCAGGTGGCTCCCAGTCAACACCAGAAGGACTATCACACACATCCTCATCACCAGCAGGCTGAACTACAGGAACACATTCTACTTAGGAGTCACCACATGCCTCCTGAAGATACTACAGACAGTACAAAACTTAGCAGCAAGACTCACACTCAACCTCCCAAGACAGACCTAAATCATACCTCACCTCAACAAGCTAACCTGGCTCCCGATCCAGAAGAGATGTCAGTTCAAGATGCTGAGCCATGCATACAAAGCAGTGCAAAACAAAGTACCAGCACACAATAACACAAACATGTCCTTCCATCAACTGACAGACACCTACGATCCGTCTCCCTCTTCCTTGCATACACCCCTTGGATCCAGTGAACAAAAAAGTGGAGTATGCTCCTTCTCACACCTGGCAATCAAAGACTGGAAAAACCTTCACCTGCACCTCAGGACCGCCCCATCGCTCTGGTAATTCAGGAAAGGACTCAAGAATATCGATTTTAGGTAAGTAATATTGATTTAAAAAATATCAAAGTGTTTAATATTGTTTGCAAAAATATAGTTGTTTTAAAATCGATTTTTTTTATTAATGGTATGTATTTTAGTATATATTTTATATTTGTGTGATGTTTGTTTTTATATAAGAATTGTTTGTATTTTTATTACATATATTAACACTTTAGTAGTTATTAAAAAAAATGATTTGAATTTTGCGTTTTTAGTTCCGTAGCGGGTTGTGGTTTTATTGGGGAATAGGGTGGGAAGTAATTTAATTATATAAAATGTATTGATTATTTTTAGCAGCTATTGATTTTTATTTTTTTTAAATTTGCGTTTTACGTTCTGTAGCGGGTTGTGTGTTTTAGGGGAATAGGGTGGGAAGTAATTTAATTACATAAAATGTATTGAATAGTTTTTATTTATTCATATTTGTTTGATTGTGATATTATAGTGTTAAATGTGTAAATTGATTTAATATTAATTATTTAATAAAGTTGTTAATTAATTTAAATTAATTAATTAGTAATTAATTATGGTAATTGTGTAATTCATTTTGGGTGTGTGTTGTGATGTTTATAGGTGTAAATGGTGGGAAGTAATTTATTTTCAATCGATTAATTATTAATTAATTGTTAATTAATTAACATTAATTAATTAGTGATTAATTATGATAATTGTGTAAATAATTTTAGGTGTGTGTTGTGGTGTTTATAGGTTTAACTGGTGGGAAGGGTGGGAAGTAATTTACTTTTTATTGATGATTTAATTTTAATTAGTTTTAATTAATTAATTAGTAATTGATTTTGGTAATTGCGTAAATAATTTTAGGTGTGTGTTGTGGGTTTACAGGTGTAAATGGTGGGAAGGGTGGGAAGTATTATTTATTTATTGCTGAATTATTAATTAGTTGTTTATTAATTTAAATTAATTAATTAGAAATTAACAATGGTAATCGTGTAATTAATTTTAGGTGTGTGTTGTGGATATTATAGTGGTAAAGAAAGTGTACACAATAAATGTTTATTATCTTTTTTTATTAATCTTCTATTTTAAATTCATTATTAATTATGGTAATTATAGAAAAAAATTAAAATGTTGAAGTCTTTTTTTTATTGGTGTGGTGTTATTGGGTAGGAAATAAAATAATACATTTATGTTTTAAATAATTTGTTTGTTAAAATTTGCTCCTTTTGAATAAATATTGTTTATAAATGTATTTATTTAATTATTTTATATAATATTCGTACCTTTTTGTTATATGTAATTAACATTATAATATGGGTTCTTTCTATATGTTTAATATATTTAATTGTATACTTTTTTCTTTTTTTTTAGATTACTTAATTGTTTTCAATTGTTTAAATGATATTAGTAAAACAATGGTCTCTGCTATCCAATACTTTCCCTACTGTTTCACTCACTGGAGTGGGAATAGTAACTTTTACCCATCCGCTATCCAGCACTTTTCCTACTGTTGTACTCATTGGAGTGGGAATAGTAATTTTTACCCCTCTGCTATCCAGCATTCTCCCTACTGTTGCACTCATTGGAGTGGGAATAGCAATTTTTACCCTTCCACTATGCAGCACTTTCCCTACTGTTGCACTCACTGGAGTGAAAATGATAATGTTTGCCCCTCTGCTACCCAATACTTTCCATACTGTTGCACTCACTGGAGTGGGAACAATAATTTTTACCCCTCAGCTATTCTGAACTTTCCCTACTGTTGCACTCACTGGAGTGGGAATAGTCATTTTTACCCCTCCACTATCCAGAACTTTCCCTACTGTTGCACTCACTGGAGTGGGAATAGTAATTTTTATCTCTCCGCTATCTAGCACTTTCCCAATGTTGCACTCACTGAAGTGGGCATAGTAATTTTACCCCTTCACTATCCAGCACTTTCTCTACTGTTGCATTCACTGGAATGGGAATAGTTAATTATACCCACTCCGGTATCTAACACTCTCTTTACTGCTGCACTCTTTGCAGGGGGAATAGTAATTTTTACCCCTCCGCTATCCAACACTTTCCATACTGTTACACTCACTGGAGTTCGAATAGTAAATTTTATTATTTCGCTATCAAGCATTTTCCCTACTGTTGTATTTATTGCATTGTGAAATGTATGTTTTAATTTATTTTTAATAGTTTAATATTTTAATTAATTATAGCATTTTTATTAAATTATTGATATATGTATATATTTTATTGTTATACAATGTAAAAGTTTAAAAATTAAATAAAGATATTAGTTTATAACTTATTTTAATGTAAATATATGTATATGTATAAAATACTATGTTTGTGTGTTTATATTTTTTAAATTATGTTTGATTTTTATATTTTGTAAAATTGTATATTAAATGTAATTTATTTTGTTACGGTGAGGAAATATAAATTTTTGGTCAAGTTATGTTCCCTATCGTGTACCCCACCGTCTCCATGTACGAGCTTAAAGTGCATGTAACTTCCCTCCTGTGCCAGCTATGAAGACGCAAATACATTTGCGTCCAACGTTAACATGTCCTCTTTCAGACCCACCCGGAATGGGTTGAATAGTACGTTCCTAAGTATGCCATGCCAACGTCTTTTTGTGGTGTACTTTACACGTTTTTCAGCTCTGGCGAAGCAGGCCCTGAAATCTGCCATCGAGCTTTTTTCTGCTTTCTGACTCTGAGAGCCTCAGCCCAGGCTGTCTCTGTACCCGTGACCTCTGCCTTACTCCCTGCGCGGCTCACCGCGTTTAGCTCAGCCTGCTGCCTGCCAAGACTGAATTCAACCTTCGAGTTATCTGTTCCACTCTCTGAAAATGCATTCCTGCCTACTAGCTTAAGTAAACATCCCCCCAGCTGCAGAGCGAAGGACCCGGCCTTACTGTCTCCGTGCAAGTAATTCATAGCCTCTGTTACCATGGTAGGCCCATGCCCCCACGCTCCTCATGCAGACACTTAGACGCTTATACATGCATTCACAGTCAGTATAGAATAGCTTCTGCCCCAGAGACCTTTCCGCCCAGATAGTATGGTTCCCAAACATCAGATATCAGATATGATAGAGGTACGAGTTGATCTGACATGCCAGACTTCTGTCTCTTTCCGTCATTGTAAATGTCAAGTCCCCCGCACCCTCCAGTTTCACGTCAACCACACGTCATGCAGCTGCGCGCGCATCTAGGCCTCAGATTTCTGCTGACATTGCAAGATTCTGCTTTTTGTTGCCACCCACTTATGACACCTACTTATGACGTTTCTAGCACACACCTTTATGTTCACGCCTAGTTCACGCCTTCTAATTACGTATCACTACCACGTGTGTGTTTTATCTTGTTTCTCTCAGCTGTTACGCCTACTGTATTGGTTTCTATAATGTAACTCAAGTATATAAGCTATGTATTGTCAATAAAATATTGCTCTATCCCTTCCTGCACCCCAGTGGTGGCAGGAACAAGATATCCGGTCATGACCATTCCTTTTTAAGGAATAAAACCCCTAAGAACTCTAACACCACGGACTCTGCCTTTTTCTTCCCGATTGAGTTATTATTGATTAAGTACTTACCTGCATAGAAATTACGACGGTAAATCAAATATTTACCACATTATTTTGGCGCCTGAACAGGGACCCCTCCCCCACCTCACGCGCCGGTTGGTGCGTTGCAAGCTCTGTCCCCTGCCATCAGTTAGACGGAAACTACGCGTACTGGCAGGATTTCCTGTATCTCCCTCTGGCCCACGGAGGCGACGAAGACTGCAATCAGCACCCAGACGAGGCGGTGAGGAGCGCGGAGGATCCCGACCAGAGCCTAGTCGAAAGAAGCAAGGTCCGAGGTGTCAAGAGGCCCACCAGTTTTCCGAAGTATCAACGTGTCGAGTCGAGTCGAGTCCGGTCCAGTCCAGTCGAGTTTTCCGAGGCCTTCTGTTTTCCGTGCTTCCCGGTGAGTACCATTGCTGGGACGTATCTAGACGGGTTTGGGTACACAAATTCGGTCTGCACTGTTTTAGACAGTGTATCTGTACTGTTTAGCAGTATAGCAGTTATCCTAGTTCTTGCACTGTTCTTAGCAGTGTATCTGTACTGTTTAGCAGTACATCCAGTATAAAGGGTAGTCATATATGTTTTCAAATGTCTTTTTTGATGTATTTAATGTCGTGGTATGAGTGACTGTTTCTAATGTGCATTATTGTGTTCTTGTGTAACTAGTTGTGTCTAGAATTAAGTAGCAAGGATTGAGCATTCAGTACTAAGTAAACAAGATGCCGTTTTTCAATAAGTTAAAACAGATAGGAACTAGAAAAGGGATACTAGAGGAAGAAATTCCTATCCCCCCTAGGGACACTCCTGGAAACTTCATGTATCAGAAACATGGCATAGACGCCATATTGTATCTAGATTTATGGGCCGATTATACTAAGCATCTAGACGAAAGACACAGATGGCCTGTTACCGGAACATGGGATGCCGAGTGCATCATGAAGGTAGAAGAAGTATTATGGAAAAAGAAAGCCAGACAATCTCAGAAAGATGCCATAGAATTCTGGCGTAAAGAATCACATAAACGTGCTGAAAAAGCACTCTGTAGAGAAGACAGACATAGAGAAGAATCAGATAAAGCCAGAGAAAACGAATTAGTTACTGAAGGGATTCGAGTAAAATCAGAACAAGTAGACCGCGCACGAAACAATCTTGTAAATGGTATGTACTTAGTAGCCGAAGGTACGCCTGAGGCCACTTCAGAAATGCCGAAAAATCTGCCACCACCATTGGTTCCAATTAAAGTAAAGCACAGGACTACTAAAGACGTCTTTCTGAATTCCTATCTAAATGATGTAGCACCCGCTTACACCAATACACGTGCCCTCGTCCCGCCTACTGACGGTGACGGAGACGGCAACACGCCTCCAGACCGCACCCCGCCATTACCGCAACAAGTTCCCCCTGACCGACAGCCAGTCGTTCCTCCACCTCCACCACTTCCCTCACCTAAGGTTAAGATACCGAATCCGCTTGCGCAAGATCATCCTAAAAGACAAGTTCAAGTACAGATACAGACTCCACAGAGAGATAATGCTCAAGCCTCCGCCTCAGGAGGTGCGACCAGGGGTTACCAGACCCCGCCAGCAACACACAGATTAAACCTTAGGGATATGCAGAAGCCTTTTACATTCCAATCACCCCGTCTCGATATACTCAAAGAACCGCTCCAAGTTTGCAGATACGATCCAGTACCCGGTAAAGACGATAGGATGTTGATGGCATCGCTACGTTTACGACAAGCTACAGATTACCTAGTGTTATTCTCAGGAATGAAACAGCACCTAGATAGGATATATCATTTTGTCCGAACTGGGGAAAATCCAGAAAGTATTAAGGAAGCCATGGCACATCAGAAAGTCGACACTCAAGCATATATACTACGTTTTTTCATAAATTGCTTAATCAGAGAACGAGACAGGCCTGAGACAGAACAGGATGAAATGGATGCCCTAACAAAGTGGGGTCAAAATATAGCCGAAGGAAAGCATGATAAACAGAATTGCATAGCTAGTATGTACAGGAAAATAAGAAGTGCAGTAATAAAAGTACACGAGAATGAGAAAGAAGAAGCTTCCTCTGAAGAGGAGGAAGGATCCGAAGAACCAGAAAGGACTACAGACACAATAGCGTATGTAGGTAAAGGAACTTATCTTAGGAAAGGCATTCGTCCAGAAAGCAAGAGAGTCTTCCTCTCTGGCATAACAAAACCGAATTCTCCCGAACATCAGTTTCAAGAGACTGATAAAATGCTTCGAGAACGAATGGGGTACCATGTACTAAATTCTATGGATGAACAAGTACTAGCCCGGTCAGCTGTATTATGGGCTGACAATCCGAACATATACAATGATGACACAGTAGCGCAGACATTCCTGAACCTTCCCCCAGACGAGCAGAAATTAACAGGTGTATACATGATTCAGCACCTTCTCACGTTATTCAGATATCAACATTCTGACCCAGGTCCCTTACACGATACATTAGAAGCGCTACTCATGGATAGATGGAGAGGCCTAAGTACCAAGTTAATTCAAATAATTCTAGAACAACGGCACAGATATAACACATTCTTAAGCTCCGAATACGTTCCCGCTCCGCCCCCAGAAAGAAAAACGTATCATATGGAGCGTCTGCATGGCATTGAAAGTCAGAACCCCTTACGAGAAGTACACCCAGTCATGGGTACTGATAACACCCTGAAACGTGTGTATGTACACACACCTCTAACTAAGTTAGAACTATTGGAAATGAAGAAACTAGTACCGTGTCATGATAAAGACCCTGCAGGTTTTCACAGAGAACTTAAAGACATGTTACTAATGGGAGATTACACATATGAAGATATTATGAAAATGTTAAAGGTACTGCTGCCCACGGGCATCTACGAGAAGCTGAAAGAAAGAGAATGGGAGGTGGGAGATAAAAAGATTGTGTGGACAGAAATAGAGGACGAGGAGAAACTTCGCACCCCTGGGCTAGGCCTTGGGGAGAAAACTAAAGCATTACCAGGTTTAATAGTACAGGTTCTGCCCAGATTACTGACAACTAGAAAGGAGGACTGGGACGCAATTTCGGCCTGTAAACAGAAACACGATGAAGATACTAGTGACTTCTATTCAAGATTCGAGAAATGTTTTATTATCAATAGTGGCCTTAAGCCGAGTAGCGAGTCGTACCCGCATCTTTTTGTATCAAAACTAGTCGAGAATTCCCTGCCACTAGTCAAGAACCGCGTGTACAAAGTTGAAAGTACTTGGCAAGCAAATACGCCATCCCAGGTGTTGCAGATGTTACAATACCATCAGAACAGAATTAGAGAAGAACAGGATCAGGAACAGAAACGTATGAAAGACACGAAAATGAAAATGTTAGTGGCCCAGTCGGTTCCAGCCGACGGTCAGAGAAAGGGTACGACCCAGACAGGTCACGCCGCAGCTCCCGTTAAAGGGACATGCAATTATTGCAAGCAGCCAGGTCACTACGTACACGAATGCCCAGTTCTGAAACATAATATATCCACCGGTAAAACTAAAGAAAGACGACATCCACCTAGACAAAATCAGGGTCAGCAACAGACTTCACAGAATACACAGCCTATGCATGTTTCACCACATGCAGCACAGACAGTAGCGGTACCACAGAGACAGTCACAGTCACAGCGACAGCCCATTGCCGCGACTCAGCAAGTCTCGCAGCAGATGTACCAGTATGCCCAATCTGATTACCCCGATTATCCACGTTACACATGAAACAGCCTAGAGAGGGAGGGTGGCTTGCCTCTTATTGAAATTCCTGTAGATCAAGAGGGTCCTTATGTACACAGTCAAGTATTGGGAAAAGACAGAAAGTTTTTAATTGACACAGGGGCAAGTCGCACCACAATCAGCCATGATGAAGTCCCAGGGGCACCCCTCTCAGGCTCACAGAATGTTTCCCTTGGTTTTTCAGGACAGCCTATTGTAAATGAGGTATCGAAACCAGTCCCCCTGGCTGTGGGTCCATTATCACGTGTTACAGACTTGTTACTTACGAAATCTTGTCCAGAAAATCTGTTAGGAATAAAAACATTGAAGGCTCTAGGAGCTGTGATCTGTTGTTCCCCGGAAGGAGTTAGACTTTTCTTGAGAGACTTTAAGGGTCATTATGTATTACGAGAGTTTGATATCAGATTGAGAAACGTACCAGATCACTTATGGGCAAAAGGCCCAACTGACGTAGGCTGTATGCACATTACACCATACCGTGTTACACTCAAACCAGGTGTTGTTCTACCCAGAATCAGACAATACAAGTTACCACCCGATGCTGTAGTGGCTTTACTGGAAATCATTGAAGAGCTCATTGCCCAAGGAGTGGTCGTAGAGACCGACTCCAATATCTGTAATTCCCCTATCATTCCGATTCTTAAACGTACTGATCCCAATGCACCGCCAGTATATCGGCTGGTGATTGATTTAAGAGAACTGAATAAATGTATTGTTCCACAGTACCCTGTGGTTCCCGACATCTCTTCCCTATTGACTGCTATTGATTCAGAAGCAGCGTTCTTTACTGTAATTGACCTCAAGAACGCCTTCTTCAGTGTACCTATTGACCCGGAGAGCCAATATCTCTTCGGATTCAGTTTAAATGGACGAAGTTTCAAATTTTCACGCGCACCTCAAGGATTCACAGAAAGCCCCAGCATCTATAGCCAAGCACTGAAAAGACAGCTTGATTGTATCATAATGCCAGTTAACACTGCCTTACTGCAATACGTCGATGATCTGCTGATCACCGCACGAAGTGAGCCCGAATGTGAACAAGCATCACTGACAGTTTTACATTTTCTGGCCGACAAGGGACACAAGGTGTCTCCTTCGAAGCTACAATTCTGTGTTCAGCAAGTTGTGTACTTGGGTCACTTGCTGTCCAAAGTGGGGAGACAGCTCACTCCCGATCGCAATCAGTTAATTGTAAATATGCCACAACCCCAGACACAAAAGGAAGTGCGGGCCTTTGTAGGCCTCACCTCGTACTGCAGACAATGGATTCCCCAGTATGCATTTCTAGCTAAACCACTGATTCAGTTAACAACACAGGAGGCAGCGACTTCGACTGTCCTCCCTTGGACTCAGGAACATACCCAGGCTTTTCAGGCATTAAAGAAAGCTTTATGCCAAGCACCAGTTCTAGCGACACCATGTTACAGCAAACCGTTTACACTTTTTGTTACAGAACGTGATGGTACAGCACTGTCTGTCCTCACTCAAGACCAAGCAGGTTCACATAAGCCTTGCGCTTATTTTTCAAGTACATTGGATTCAGTAGCCCAGGCACTCCCTGCGTGCTTAAAGTCAGTGGCAGCAACAGCACTAGCAATCAGACAGAGCGACTCAATTGTTTTAGGACATCAATTAACGGTACAAGTTCCACATTCTGTAGAGGTTCTTTTAAACAGAACTCAGACTCAGCACTTGACTATAGCACGACTGACAGGTTATGAATTGACACTATTCCAGCCACACATAGAAATCAGACGCTGCAGCATTCTGAATCCTGCAACATTGTTACCTACAATTATGACAGATCCAGCCCCGCATGATTGTATAGAGATCATTAATGCAGTAACAAAGCCTTGACGAGACTTAACAGATGTCCCACTGACAAATCCAGACCTGACACTTTACGTGGATGGTTCATGCATGAGAACAAGTACAGGAGAATTAGTGGCCGCGTATGCAGTGACCACTGAAACTGAAGTTAAAGAAACACATCGTATTGACACACTGTCTGCTCAAGCGGCGGAGCTCATCGCTCTGACCCGAGCTTGTATACTAGCCAAGAACAGAAATGTTAACATATACACTGATTCCCGTTATGCGTTCGGAGTCGTACACGACTTCGGAATGTTATGGCAAGAACGAGGTTTCTTGACCTCTCATGGTGCCAAGATACAACACGGTCCCCTCATTCAAGCACTATTAGAAGCAATACATCTGCCCTCAGGCATATCCGTCATGAAATGTAAAGCACATACTAAAGTTACGGATTCTGTTTCCCAGGGTAATGACCTGGCAGACCAGACAGCGAAACATACAGCATTGACTCACACCCAGACTACCGATGTGACAAAGACAATAGTACCAACAGAGTGTATGTCAGTCAGGGATCCCACCCTAGATGTAATCGATATCCAGACACATGCTACTTCAGATGAAATAAAGAAATGGACTGAACTAGGAGGGATCCAGACAGATCAAGGATGGGTCACGAAGGGAAAATCTATATGGTTTCTCCCTGACTCAATGGTTCAAATCATGATAAATACAGCACATAGTCCGGCACATCTAGGAGAGAAAGCTATGTTAGACAGTTTACAGAATCTCTGGTACAACAAACACTTACGAGCAGCAGCAAAACAGAAAGTGCGTACTTGCATGATCTGTTGTCAGTTCAACCCCGGTAAAAGCGTTCCTGTAGAGCAAGGTGGATTCCATCCTCCCGATCACCCTTTTGAAGTCCTCCAGATGGATTATATCCAGATGGACCGTTGTCGAGGATTCAAATATGTCCTCGTAGTTGTTTGTGCACTTTCCCGTTGGACCAAAGCATATCCAGTCCCAGATTACACTGCCCCGACCACTGCCAAGCAGCTGGTTCGAGAATTCTTCCCACGATACGGCTTGCCTCGTGTCGTGTACTCAGATAACGGACAGCCGTTCTCATCCGAACTTATGAGGCATGTTTCCCTTCTGTTAGGATATCAGTGGAGATTCCATTGTGTCCGACATCCCGAAGCCGCAGGCCTTGTAGAAAGGCATAATCAGACACTAAAGACCGGCCTTGCCAAAGTTTGTAAAGAGAAAGGGGTCGACTGGATAGTCGCCCTGCCAGTTGCATTATTCTACATGAGAATGGTTGCCCATTCGAGATCAGGACTATCCCCGTACGAAGTGGTCTTTGGCAGACCACCGAATATGTGGGGGACGCCCATGCCTAAGAAAATTACTGATGTCGATTGTAATATGCTGACAGATTACCTTGCCTCCTTGATGTCTGCACTCCAATCATGTCGTTCACAGGTTGCTGCAGCCTTCCCTGACAACACTAATGTAAAGCCACACGATGTCCGACCAGGAGACATTGTCCTGATTAGGAACTTCGACAGGAAAAGTCCGCTGGAGCCCAGCTGGAAAGAGCCGAAGACCGTCCTTCTTACTACGAAGACCGCGATCAAGATGGAAGGCAGAAAGGGGTGGATCCATACGAGTCATATAAAAAAGTGCAACGAACTGAAACCAGACCCAGACTCGTCCACCCCCACCAAAGACTGTATCGAACCTAGTGACTTTAAGGTTCCCGAACGAGAGAAAACTCCCCAAGAGGAGTACAAACTGAAACTTCGATCTAGCAAGTCAGACAGTTTAATTGTTTAAGTCCTCCCCTAGGTGAATCGGTTAAATAGTTTCTGACATGTATCCCCTAGATCGAGATAGAGAGAGAGAGAGACAATTCAAGAAACGTGCATATTGTAAATCACTACGTAGTCACTGCATAGTGACTTTATTGATTATGTTCTTTTTAAGTCTCCTGATTATTGTTGCTAGCATATTGCTTCCCATATACTACCCTATCTTCAAACGTGAACAATCTGCTTTCAATGTTTCTGCTGAACATTCTTTTAGCGAATTACCTCCCCACGAACTTTCCTACAGACTCGCGCTGCGCAACAACACATTCATTAGTATGTTACACCATTCCCATCAGACTAACAATGCTACAAACTGTTGGATATGTGGCCGACTCCCTCCCTACCAGAAATACAAGGGAGTTCTGCCCCTTTTTCCGTACCCGTTCACTCATAATGGTTCCTGTGGTGCATGGTTTAGAATAATTAATTCCTTAGATCCTTATGTTGCTGTTTTTAAAGGGAACTGGGTTTGGGGAAACTTGAACTTAGTTCTGCTTAATGCCTGTTACCCTGACAAGAAGGGACTCCCCACTAGAGTAGGAACTGATCTAGAAAATGAAGTATATGGATAAGTTAATTATACAATTAACCTTATGATTCTCACTGTTGAATCCGAAGCCGCACCAGTTCTCCCTGCTATGTCAGTACTACCAGTCACAGGTGATTTATGTGTCAGAAAGAAGGGTTCAGTACACTTAGGTCATAGTAAATGTACTACCGTGGTCGACTTCAATGATCATGGCAAGTCCTCCTTTAAAGCTACTCGTCATTCCTATTTTGTTTGTGGCCATACCGCATACATACGTTTGCCTCCAGATTGGGATGGTACCTGTTACATTGCCTTCCTTCTGCCACCTGTTTTCCTAGCCCCTCCTGATTATCACAGAAATACAAATCTAGTAAAGAGTAGACTCAGAAGAGATCTCCCGATTGTCGACTATACCGAAACGGCATGGGAGCAATACACAGATTTCAATAAGGGATTCTTTTTCTTCACAGGCCCAGTCCAAAACAGTAAATTAATACGTAGATTAACCAGAACACTCGAAGCAGTAGTAAATGAAACTGCCTCCGCTCTAGGTAACTTAACAGAAGAACAGTCTGCTATACGGATTGTTGTTCTTCAGAATCGTCTTGTTATTGACGTCATCTTGGCAGATAGAGGTGGAGCCTGTAAGGTCATCGGGTCAAGTTGCTGTGTTTTCATTCCAGAAAACGCGCCAACTGTCTACAAAGCTATTACACGTCTTCATAAGATTGCAAGTTCGATACATCAGAATCCAGGCACCTGGACTTGGTCCGGTTGGTTCTGGACAACGTTAACTGCTTGGGGATGGAAGATCCTATCCTTCCTAGGCATTGCCCTTGTCATAGTATTCAGTTGTTGCCTGTGCCTACAGTGTGGGCCAGCGATTTGTGGACTGTGCGCCACATCGTGCATTGAACATTCCAGTTTTCTCTCAAACCGACAACGGAAGAGAGACGAGCAAATGATGTTACAAGAACAGACTGATCGATTCATGAGGATCGAGATATCATGAAGGGTCCGTAGGGAACAAGGAGGGAATGAGGAAATATAAATTTTTGGTCAAGTTATGTTCCCTATCGTGTACCCCACCGTCTCCATGTACGAGCTTAAAGTGCATGTAACTTCCCTCCTGTGCCAGCTATGAAGACGCAAATACATTTGCGTCCAACGTTAACATGTCCTCTTTCAGACCCACCCGGAATGGGTTGAATAGTACGTTCCTAAGTATGCCATGCCAACGTCTTTTTGTGGTGTACTTTACACGTTTTTCAGCTCTGGCGAAGCAGGCCCTGAAATCTGCCATCGAGCTTTTTTCTGCTTTCTGACTCTGAGAGCCTCAGCCCAGGCTGTCTCTGTACCCGTGACCTCTGCCTTACTCCCTGCGCGGCTCACCGCGTTTAGCTCAGCCTGCTGCCTGCCAAGACTGAATTCAACCTTCGAGTTATCTGTTCCACTCTCCGAAAATGCATTCCTGCCTACTAGCTTAAGTAAACATCCCCCCAGCTGCAGAGCGAAGGACCCGGCCTTACTGTCTCCGTGCAAGTAATTCATAGCCTCTGTTACCATGGTAGGCCCATGCCCCCACGCTCCTCATGCAGACACTTAGACGCTTATACATGCATTCACAGTCAGTATAGAATAGCTTCTGCCCCAGAGACCTTTCCGCCCAGATAGTATGGTTCCCAAACATCAGATATCAGATATGATAGAGGTACGAGTTGATCTGACATTCCTGACTTCTGTCTCTTTCCGTCATTGTAAATGTCAAGTCCCCCGCACCCTCCAGTTTCACGTCAACCACACGTCATGCAGCTGCGCGCGCATCTAGGCCTCAGATTTCTGCTGACATTGCAAGATTCTGCTTTTTGTTGCCACCCACTTATGACACCTACTTATGACGTTTCTAGCACACACCTTTATGTTCACGCCTAGTTCACACCTTCTAATTACGTATCACTACCACGTGTGTGTTTTATCTTGTTTCTCTCAGCTGTTACGCCTACTGTATTGGTTTCTATAATGTAACTCAAGTATATAAGCTATGTATTGTCAATAAAATATTGCTCTATCCCTTCCTGCACCCCAGTGGTGGCAGGAACAAGATATCCGGTCATGACCATTCCTTTTTAAGGAATAAAACCCCTAAGAACTCTAACACCACGGACTCTGCCTTTTTCTTTCCGATTGAGTTATTATTGATTAAGTACTTACCTGCATAGAAATTACGACGGTAAATCAAATATTTACCACAACGGATAACATTAATATTTTATATATTTAATATATATTCAATATTTTTGATTCAATATTTTTGTACTTACCTGTTTAGGTATAGAGAGTCGATATTTTTGCATTCTATTTTTGTGTTCCATATTTTTTACATCGATGTTTATAGCATCGATATTCTATCAGTGAACCCAACAACACTACATAACAGTCAGTATTATATCACAATTTTGTAACATTGAAATTACAGAATAGGTATCATATCACTGTCATTGTACAGGGGTAAACCTGCCACTGGGAGTAAGGGGCCATTAAGAAGAGACAGAGGGGTTCATAAAGTGCAAGATTAAACAAGCAGTCACTGGCGATGAATCCAGTGCTTGGGAGCCAGCAGTGAGAAGCACTAGAAATGGGAAGGTACAGGACCAACAGGATTTAGAAGAAGGAAAAGCCAGATCAGGATTGAATTATTTTATAGTTATATCATGTAAGACATGAAGGCAGGTGCCAGACCACAAATACTTTTGCGCCCAAGGTTTAGTCATTGAAATTGGAATTCAAGGCAAAAACTAGTAGGAGCCTTGAGAATGAGGTCAAGTAAGAGGAGATGTGAGAAGAGAAAGGGAGCTTGAAAAGCAGATTGATCCAAGAATTTAAAGTTGGGTGAAGAGGAGGATGGGAACTGCTTGGCATGAGCATGATGAAGAGTGACAGATCCCAGAGAAATTTGCTGATATGCAGACAAATAGGGGGCAAAAATAATGAAAAGATTTCAAGTACCAAGTGACTGAGTGAGGTAAGAAGGTTTAAAAGGTACGAAATTATTAGTTTTTAGTCTAAACCTAGAACTGTGAAAAATCATGAAATACATTTGGTTCACAGGGGAAAGAAAATATCTTAAAGGAAGAGGAAAAGCAGGAACATCAAAATGGAACTGAGAATTATCAGTGTTGTGTGGTAAAGTCATCTGAAAGAGGAAGTGCTTAAGTCAGAGGCCTGGGAAAGTAGCCTATGGAAACCTCATTCTTTGGTGGGAAAAAAGAGAAAATAATTAGATGGGTAAAAAAGTACCTGAGCTGAGGAAGGAGATACACCAAGACAGGGCAGAATCAGAGAGGCCAAAGGCGAACACTGCTAGAGCGGTCAGGAGATCCACTGTGTTGTGTCATTGCTGCACTTAGGCCAAAAAAAATCACATAGGATGCTGATTTGGCCAGAAAGGAAGATGTGACAGGATCTGTGACCCTGCCACAAGGTAGTTTTACTAAGTTTAGCAGAGTTTTAACTTGACTGAGGTTGATGAAGAAGGGTTTGAAAAATATTGAAATTAGAAAGTGAACCATGTTCTCCAATAATTGGAAAATGATTTATGACAGGAGTAAACCACTTTGAACAGGTTTTGCTTCATGCTTTAATTTTGATGCGTTGTCCCCCTAATCCATTTTATGTCAGGTCTTGCTTTTGGCATCAATGCTTTAAACAAAGACTGAGCCACCTGGTGCTTTAGTCTTCAGGCATCATGGTTGTTCATTTGCAGAAACTGACTCTAGAATTGTGTGATTTGTTGTGCTATATCTCTAAAAAAAAACATTTCAGGGAGTTTGCTGGTCCCTTGCTCTGCCTATTGCATCTGTAGACATGATTCCTCTCTTGGATATTTAGAGCGCTATATCCTGTCATGAGAACACTCACAGGGGCATATTCTCAAGCCCCTATCGCCACAGGAACATCACTTTTTCTGATGTTCCTGTGGCGATAGGGTCAGAGCCTTATTCTCAAAGTCCACGTCAGGGGAGGTAGCGTAATGGTGACAAGGTATTGCTCTTGGGAATGAATTAAAGTCCGACGGGAATTCGACTGCAGACGATCAAGGGAACTGGTGTGAATCCGGGCGGGTCAGGGACGAATGAAGCGTTGACGTGGACTTTAAACCTTACTAATCGATCGTCCGCAGCCATTTACTGCTGCCTCCCCCCAGTGGACGCCCCCCTGCGGCGCCCACACTAGTGGCATTCATCCCTTGTACACTCGCCTTCGCCCTCTTGAGTGCCTTCAGAGAACACTTCCAATCGTGTAACTATCGTCCTGATGATGACCTAAAGCTAACAGCGGTCGAAACGCCTTTGACTCGACAACGCTATTCACTGCATCCTAAGGGTCATTCGCTAATAACAAAATCATGTTTGGGATTGTGTATACTTTTGTTTGATCCACTATTTTGTTATTGCCACCTCACCTTTTTCTTCTTATCACTTGTGTCACTGCGCTGTTTTCACTGTAACACTTCCAGTGAACATTTGGTTGTTATGGTTACTGCAATTTAGTTGTCCATTGTTCTCCTATATGCAAAGAACAACCCTTCCACTCTTACCTGGTCTCTCGTGTACCCTTTCTGTGCTTGGTGATTGATACACACATTACTCTGTCCCCTCGTATGATATACCGGTTGAGACATTGTTCTATTGTTACAATATTTGCCCGGTCTCAGCTGGGAATACAGGTTTAATTCTGTTCCTGTTTACTTATTCTCAAGGCAGTGTCAATCCTCTTAATGTGGCTTTAAGCCACATTAAGTGGCTTAACGCTACCTTGAGAATAAGGCCCTTTTCATGCTAAATTTAGCGTGAAAAGGGCATGCACTGGGTGTTGCGGTGGACATTCCACTGCAACACCCATGTTATCGGCGCTGCCACCTATTATAAAGGGTGGCAATAATAGGTGGCAGTGCCAAACTTAAGACCAGAAAAATACTGGCGAAACGAGGAGAAATGCTTTATTTCTCCTTGTTTTTGCTTTTTCCATGTGTGCTGCCTTGTGCAGCACACATGGAAAAAGCAAAATGCCATGGTTTGTTCATGTACAGGAAGGTGTCCCTTCCTGTACATGAACAAACCTTTTAAAAAATGCCATTTTGTGACTTTGCGGTACAAAAGGGGGTGGTATTGTAGTGTTCTATGACGTCCCAGCAATGATCGCACGCCGCACAGGTCTGTTTGTAGCTATTCTTTATTATCAGTTGTTCTTCTCGTCCATGCATGCACGTCCTCACCCTGTCCCGGCTCCCTGTGTTCTGCTTCCCGCTCCCCTGACCGGATGTGGTGTCCGGTGTCCAGTCCCCGGTATCCCTCGACCCCTTGGGTCCTAGTGCCCAGTTGTCTGGTCACTACAGTGATGGACGGAGCATCTGAACCAATCAAATACTCACACCCAGTCAATAGATCTTGGTTTAATCCATCACTGTTCTTTAGCCCACTTTGCCACCCCTGTTTTGTAACTTTGAAGCAGCACACATGAAAGTTACAACATGGTATTTTAGGATTGTTCATGTGCAGGAAGGGGCTCCTTCCTGTACATAAACAACCCTCCCTTGCACACAGACACCCTTGCACTGTGGTGCAAGGATGTCTGCGTTGGTGCTAAGTTGTGAAACTTAGCGCTATCGCAGGGGGGAGAAGCCAGGCTGCACCACATTCTTGAGAATAGTGTGCAGCCTCGAGTTTCCGAAGTGGCGGTGAGAGGCATTAAGCTAAGGAGGCTAACGTCTCTCACAGCCACTTCCTTGAGATTATCCCCCCCAGTCTCTTCAAAGTCTTCCTCTTAGGTTCAGGGAATGCTTTGATGTCTCCATGACTGTGAGCTTTCAGGGTTTGACCAACACTCTGACAATTTGTTGTACTATCTTGCTCTCTGGAAAGTGTGCATAGCCTGACTGCAGATTCAGAACTGGCTGTTGCATCTCAAAGCCTGTAAGTTCTCCAAGTCTGACCCATACCTGCAGGACTTGATACAATATCAATATAGTTGTGTGACCAGGTGGACAGTAAGTCCTACATACCTACACTCAAGATCACATCTTTTTACATAAAAGATCACTGCCAAAGAGCCATCTCACAGGGCCCGTGAGGTTTTGCTGCCCTGACCCCACAAGGAGCAAACGCCCGATGATGAAGCACGACACCCTTACAGGTGTGTGAGGGCACCACTTCCCAAAAAGGAAGATCCTCTCCCTACTACTCACTGTCCACCTGTTCACGCACTCTTTTAGGAACAGTTACCCTATTGTTTTTTACATACTTGTTTTCAGGAGCAAGGGTACTGGACCTCTCTGCGGCTCCCTGTCCTTCTCTTAATGTATATTTGCTATCGAAATAGTTCTCAGGATGTAGATCTCAGACTCGAATGTGCTCACTTCTCACTGGGAACTTTCAAACCTGTCTATACTTATCAACAGGTATGGGAAAATGGTCACCTAAATTAGACTGTGTTATAAGCAAACAAATGTAGAATTACAGGACAGGAATTAAAGGAGAACATGTGTGAGAGAGGTCTACAAACAATCCATTACTGACATGGAGAGACACATACAAGTGCGTAAGTGGCAGTTCTTGATGTATTTAAGGTGTCAGGACTAGGTGGAGATTGCCCGGCACAGGGGAAACTCCAATGGGGTTATATGCTTTTACCGGGTAATGCTTCTCCGGCACAGGTCCGACTTGAGTTTGGTCTACAATTTCAAGAACTACAAATAAAAAACGAGACCATTAAGTTCTGGTACAACATCTGGATGCACAGGGAAACAGAAATCAACTCTGCCACGTGGGAGGCCATGCATAATAGTCCAAATTCTCAGTACACCAAGTTTCTAAAATTTTCTCTCATCACAACCGAACTTGCTTCATTATGGCAAACCAAACTCCTGGTATCTTCATTCAAGCAAGTAGTCAAAAAGGCGGCAAACAGGCACTCGTTGATCAACGACAAGGCAATCCTCAGTCACCGTTCGCATGCCTGGATGATAATTCAATCGTATGACACGTTCAAACCTGCAGCCTATCTCGGATTCCCCTTTTCATCATATCTCAAACTGAAATACCTCAGCTTAAGGATGGGTAACTTGCCAACAAATGCTGATCAACCGGATTGGAGGCGATCGGACTCCAAGGAGTGTGAATTATGCGGGGCCGCAAAACAAGACCTCATCCACTTATTTTGCATCTGTCCTGCACTGGACCAGGAACGTCGGCACTGGTTAAAGGCGAAGTTTAATGAACATGGAATACGCACTTGCCGCTCAGCTATTATACAAGTCCTGTGCACAACAGACCCACAATTAATCTGCAGATCAGTTAAGTTTGTTTTGAAGTTCGAAAACAAAAGAGGTGTCACGGCAAAGAGCCGTTAGAAATCCTGAACACGTGTTACATAAAGAACCCAGAAGAACTCTGTATTTGCAACCAAGCAAGAAGTTCACGTTTAACATAAAGAACTAATAAGAACTCTGTAACCGCAATCATCCAAGAAGCCGTATTGCCATTCTCTCCCTGTCGAAAGTCTCAGATAAACACGCAGTAGATTGAACTAAACTTTCCACAATCTTGAGATAAGTAGAGTTGCATCTGCCGTTTTTCACAAGTTAAGGGATTTACCCAAATTGACACTAAGTTTGTGAAAAAAGGGCATTCTCCGAATAGAACTAACACAATATCGGATAATGTAGTTCAGTATAAATTTCCCTAACCTGTAACATATATTTTATCAATGTTTTTAAATTTGAATCTCGCACGCATATTGACCAATTTTATATGATGTACTTTTTACTTTTGTAATGGTTTTAATTAACTACACAATTCAACTTTTGACCTATTGCTAAAAAAAAAAAATAGCTTAATAGTTACCTTTAGTTTGCATTTTTATATCCACATAGAAGGGCAAACAACATAACATGACAACAAAATTAGTGGCCAACAATTCACGGATTGCACCCAACATATATATCCTGGATATATATCTATGACATGCATGCCAACTGCTCTGAAGCTTACTTTCCTATTTCTAATTTTTCTGCTTATAGACCTGTAGTGATCTCAATTATTTTACACTTACATTTCTCTATGGACCCCTTTTAACACCCACCTTCTCTGCCCCGGTAACCAATATTATTTGTGTTGTTTACTTGTTTCCTTCCTTACCATTTCCTTTTATGTTTTCTAAGAATGTCCTTCCTACATTTGATTCACACAAGTGTGGTAAAACTCATGTCTTCCTTAAACCAATCTGCTTTGTATAAGCTATTGTTGATGAAAGAAGTCAATAAAATTATGATAAAAGTTTATGAATCCTACGATCCTTTGCATCTGTTTAGTTGATGTGGGTACAGGTCACTCACAAGTAGCTTTTGTGTCTAATCTCCATCGAGGTATTAAATGTGTTTTACTTTACCATCATATCATTCTTTTTGTTGTCACAAAGGAATTTAACAAAGAGGGCTCTCCACAACTTTCCCATGTGTGCTATTGAAGATGGCACCACCTGTGGATTTAAGGTAGGAAGTGGGGTATTCTGGATGCATGGGGAGGCTTTGATAGGGCCACTGATGCTTAATCTGCCAACATGAGGGTAGTGTGTTTGTCACACTATGTCCCACCCTCTTCCAATTACGTTACCCTGCATTGTTGTGTAATATTACATGTGAGCATACCTGCCTAAGTAGGGCTGGTTGTCAGTACTGCAGGGCATGGCTATTTACATGATTAAGTGAATACACTTTCAGCAGCGTCTGGACGTTGTCTGCTTTCCATCTGCAACAAGCGATAACGCGCAGGCTGGGACTTGCTTTCTTATTTAAGACTCCTTCTGGGCCCATAAAGGCTGACTTTGAGGGGTCCTTTTGCTCGAGTCTCTTGGCTGGGAGCAGTCAGGAGCCTCACACTTGATGCAAAGGAGGCAGAGGAGAAACAAAGGGTCACACCTTGTTAGCACTTCACACATACTTAACCCTTTAAGTGCGCCCGTCGGCCAACCGCTGTCACGAGCACTACCTCGGTAGTGCTGCGCATGTCCGTTGACCGACGCGGCCCCGCCCACATAATGGAACGCCCCGCACTACAGCAAAATTATCGCCACGGTAAACGGGTTAAGAGATGCAGCTTTTTTGCTTTGTTCAGCCTCTGTTTAGGAGCTATGCAAGCACTGTAAGAATATCAGATGTGTTGGTCTTTCCCAGTATTTACACAAAGCAAATTGCATTTATATAGAGCTTTACTTCCCCTAAGGAGGTGTTGAAATAATTTAAGTACCCCTATTTTTTCTTGTATAGCCTTACTCATTCCAACGCAGTGTGTCAGAGCGCTTTACATCAGCACGTGCATATCACATGTACAATTAATTATGTAAGTTTGTAAATTAATGAACTGAATGTGTTACATAAAACTGGGGGATTGCAAGATGTAGAAGTCATATATCATCTTCCATAGCTCACAGTGCTATTATCCTCACAAAGCGCTCAAATGTACACTTGATAGACCTGCTAAACGTATATGTGAGGGCTTTAGATCTGATGTCACTTCTTGTGATGCCACTTCCTATAAAGTCGTGGCTTGTGATGCCACTTTACATGATGTCAATTCCTATGATGCCATGTGTGACGTCATGCGCCGTGATGTCATGCGCCGTGAGGCTGTGCACTGTGATGCCATGCACCGTGATGTTGTGCTCTGTGATGTCACTTGCATACTGCCTAACTAGGTTAGTCCCCCCACTTCTTTTTTTAGGACTTGTGCCCGGAACATGTTGTTCAAGAGTGATGCAGTCACTCGGGCTCTTAGCCCACCCCGAAAGCGCAATGACCAATCTACACTGAGGCAGTAGAAGTCAGCCAGTTCCTCTCCTCCCTGCATGAGTTTCACCTGTTTAGTATGGTAGGTAGGGGGCCCAGCTGGTCTGGCCTTGGCATGCTCATATTTAATTTTAGAGCCACGTAAAAACAAGGAAGGAGTCCCAAGTTGTGCCATGGCAATCAAGTAACCTATCCAGTTGTATTTTTTTTTTAATTCTTTGATTTTCCACTATAATTGCAATACTACAAATATGGCAACCAACAAAAATTAACACTGGATAATCTAATCATGCCAAAAACATGCTAAACATTGAATAACTTGAAATAAAGCCATCTCTGCATAAATGTGGAGTCGTACTTTTTGAAATAAATGGCAACATAAATTTTCCGACAGCATCACACACACGAAACACTGGAGCATTTGAGTATTGTACAAAGCAATAGGAGAAGAAATGTCACGGAAATGACGTCAGAATAAGTGTCTGGCTGAACAGGTCGGCCCAGAGGTAGCAACCGCCATCCCCATCAGGAGGTGGCAACGGTGCAGGTATCCTAAGAAACGGTTTGGGTTTAGGAATATATATTTTTGCAACTTAAACTCGGCCTTTAGTTAAGTTAAAGAAGACCTCAAAAAATTAAAAAAACGAAAACTTTTGACTTTGCCGCTGATTGTTGTTTCAGCAGCTCACGAAATTAGAACAGCCCGTGCTGACTGCAGATAATTTAATCTCACTATTCCCTGAAAGTGCCACAACATGTTCTAGTATAGCAGATGTCTTCTGTCGATTTCACCGGCAGTTACCCTGAATGCCCCCGCTGATATATAAATACTAGTTCAATATGGGCACTGGAGCAGATCTAGAAGAAATAGCTACCTGGTTGTGACTATAACATTTTGTCTTACTTTAATCCAGGGCGTGGCTACTAGTGGTACAGCAGCTGCAGCAGCACCCGGTCGCAGAGCCCTTAGGTGCCCAGTTAACCCTAATAATTAGTAGGCCCTCATTTATGAAGGCCTTGCGCCACTGGTACGTCACTTTTTCCCATTTTAAAAGTGACGCACCGGCGGCGCAAGACCTTCATAAATAAGGCCAAGTGTATTTTCCTACCGCAACAGCGGTCAAAGGGCAATTTCCTTTACTTGGCCCATGGCATCCTTGCTGCTCTACTGATTTGCATGTAAAAATGGCGGTTCCCTATATGAAAGTTTGCATCACTGGACCGCACTTCGTAATTCAGCCGCTGACGAAATGACACCCACGCCCAATGAAAATATGGCAGAGCCGCACAACAGAAGAAATACTTAAATACATGTTAGCAGAAGGCGGCACATCGTTAGCAGTGTACACACAAATTGCAAATGTGAAATTTCCTTTCCGAGGGGGCTACCGTGTGGACCCCTGAAAAATTAACGCTGTTTCAGTAGAACAAAAAAGAAGACACATTAGAAGCTGAGATGCAAGCAAAGCTGACAGGAGGCGCCCACAATGCCGCCCCGAGCAAAAGCTGATATTTAGGGTGTAAGGTTAACCCAGGGAAAGACAAGCTCAAAACCGAGTCTCGAGTTAGTGCCGAACACCTCGGGCCTATGAAAACCTTTCAGATATGAAACCAAGCTCAGGCGGCGGCAGAGATGTGATCGCACTTGCGCTGTCATCATGAACGTGTTCATTTCCTCCTTAAAAGGAAGATAAACAATTATGGAAAAATGTAGGTCTCTTTCTTTTTTTCAGTTCAAAAAGAGATTTATTAGAATAAAAGAATACAATAGTGTACAAAATATAAGAACAATAAAAAAGAATAAGATTATACATAATGTATCAGTTGGATTGGAAAGCATTCAAGATATAACAAGCATTAGAAATTCAATAGGTCTCGGATTTATTTGAGTTAGAGGTAATGGCATTGTAAATGGCAATGTCTTTTATCCATGTTTTATGGAGTGTATGCATGTGGTGGGTAGTAGGAATATGTGGGTTGGATTGGAATTGTATCAATGGTGGCATGCTGCCCTTTAGATGAATATGTTTAAAAGTGAAGTGCACCATACTGCGATTGCTACAATAGTTTATTGTGGATGCGTTAACAATTGATGTGTGCACTGATGGCTGTTGGTGTGTGTGCCTGTAGAAATTGTTCACTGATGGCTGGTGGTGTGTGTGCTTGGTGGAAGTGTGCACTGCTTGTCTGAGGTGTGTGTGTGCCTGGTGGAAGCGTGCACTGACGGCTGGTGGTGTGTGTGCCTGGTAAAAGCGTGCACTGACGGCTGGTGGTGAGTGTGCCTGGTAAAAGCGTGCACTGACAGCTGGTGGTGAGTGCGCCTGGTAAAAGTGTGCACTGACGGCTGGTGTTTGTTTGCCTGGTGAAAGTGTGCACTGATGGCTGGTGGTGTGTGTGTGATTGGTGAAAGCGTGCGCTGATGGCTGGTGGTGTTTGTGTCTGGTGAAAGCGTGCACTGATGGCTGGTGGTGAGTAGTTGTGTGTGTGGTTGTGTGTGTGGTGGTGAGTGTGTGGTGGTGAGTGTGTTGTGGTGAGTGTGTGGTGGTGAGTGTGTAGTGGTGAGTGTGTGGTGGTGAGTGGTGGTGAGTGTGTGGTGTGTGTGTGTGTGTGTCGTGTGTGTGTGTGTGTGGTGTGTGTGTGTGTGGTGTGTGTGTGGTCTTGTGTGTGTGGGTATTTATGTATGTGTGTGTGGTGGACTTAGTTTGAGTGTTCGTATCCTGCACACTCACACACTGCTCACCCTGCACACTCACACACTGTTCACCCTGAACACTCACCCACTCTTCACCCTGCACACTCACACACTGTTCACCCTGCACACTCAAACACTGTTCACCCTGCACACTCACACACTGTTCACCCTGCACACTCACACACTGTTCACTCTGCAGTCACACTCACTCTGCAGTCACTCTGCAGTCACTGTCACTCTGCAGTCACACTCACTCTGCAGTCACTCTGCAGTCACACTCACTCTGCAGTCACTCTCCAGTCACACTCACTCTGCAGTCACTCTGCAGTCACACTCACTCTGCAGTCACTCTGCAGTCACACTCACTCTGCATTCACTCTGCAGTCACACTCACTCTGCAGTCACTCTGCACTTGCACTCACTCTGCAGTCACTCTGCACTCGCACTCACTCTGCAGTCACTCTGCACTCGCACTCACTCTGCAGTCACTCTGCACTTGCACTCACTCTGCAGTCACTCTGCACTCGCACTCACTCTGCACTCACTCTGCACCTGCACTCACTCTGCACTCACACTCACTCTGCACTCACCCTGCACTCACTCTGCACCTGCACTCGCTCTCTCTGCACTCACTCTGCACTCACTCTGCACCTGCACTCACTCTGCACTCACTATGTACTCTCCACTCACTCTCTCTGCACTCACTCTGCAATCACTCTGCACTCACTCTGTACTCTGCACTCACTCTCTCTGCACTCACTCTGTACTCTGCACTCACTCTCTCTGCACTCACTCTGTACTCTGCACTCACTCTCTCTGCACTCTGCACCTGCACTCACTCTGCACTCACTCACTGTGCACCTGCACTCACTCTGCACTCACTCTGCACTCACTCACTGTGCACCTGCACTCAACAGCACTCTGCACTGTGCCCTCAATAGTACACAGCACTCTGCCCTCAACAGCACACAGCACTCTGCCCTCAACAGCACACATCACTCTGCACTCAACAGCACACAGCACTCTGCACTCAACAGCACTCTGCACGCAACAGCACTCTGCCCTCAACAGCACTCTGCCCTCAATAGCACTCTGCACTCTGCCCTCAACAGCACTCTGCCCTCAACAGCACTCTGCACTCTGCCCTCAACACCACTCTGTCCTCAACAGCACACAGCACTCTGCCCTCAACAGCACACAGCACTCTGCCCTCACCAGCACACAGCACTCTGCACTCAACAGCACACAGCATTCTGCACTCAACAGCACACAGCACTCTGCACTCAACAGCACACAGCACTCTGTCCGCAACAGCACTCTGCACTCTGCCCTCAACAGCACTCTGCACTCTGCCCTCAACAATGCTCTGCCCTCAACAGCACTCTGCCCTCAACAGCACACAGCACTCAACAGCACACAACACTCTGCACTCAACAGCACACAGCACTCTGCACTCAACAGCACACAGCACTCTGCACTCAACAGCACTCTGCCCTCAACAGCACTCTGCCCTCAACAGCACTCTGCCCTCAACAGCACTCTGCACTCAACAGCACACAGCACACAGCACTCTGCACTCAACAGCACACAGCACTCTGCACTCAACAGCACACAGCACTCTGCCCTCAACAGCACTCTGCACTCAACAGCACTCTGCACTCAACAGCACTCTGCCCTCAACAGCACTCTGCCCTCAACAGCACACAGCACTCTGCACTCAACAGCACACAGCACACATCACTCTACACTCAACAGCACACAGCACTCTGCACTCAACAGCACACAGCACTCTGCACTCAACAGCACACAGCACACAGCACTCTACACTCAACAGCACACAGCACACAGCACTCTGCACTCAACAGCACACAGCACTCTGCACTCAACAGCACACAGCACACAGCACTCTGCACTCAACAGCACACAGCACTCTGCACTCAACAGCACACAACACACTGCACTCAACAGCACTCTGCACTCCACAGCACACAGCACCCAACAGCACACAGCACTCAACAGCACACAGCACTCTGCACTCAACATCATACAGCACTCTGCACTCAACAGCACACAGCACTCTGCACTCAACAGCACACAGCATTCTGCACTCAACAGCCCATTGCACTCAACAGCACTCTGCACTCAACAGCACACAGCACTCAACAGTACACAGCACTCAACAGCACACAGCACTCTGCACTCAACATCACACAGCACTCTGCACTCAACATCACACAGCACTCTGCACTCAACAGCACACAGCACACTGCACTCAACAGCACTCTGCACTCCACAGCACACAGCACCCAACAGCACACAGCACTCAACAGCACGCAGCACTCTGCACTCAACATCATACAGCACTCTGCACTCAACAGCACACAGCACTCTGCACTCAACAGCACACAGCATTCTGCACTCAACAGCCCATTGCACTCAACAGCACTCTGCACTCAACAGCACACAGCACTCAACAGTACACAGCACTCAACAGCACACAGCACTCTGCACTCAACATCACACAGCACTCTGCACTCAACATCACACAGCACTCTGCACTCAACAGCACACAGCACTCTGCACTCAACAGCACACAGCACTCTGCACTCAACAGCACACAGCAATCTGCACTCAACAGCACACAGCACTCTGAACTCAACAGCACACAGCACTCTGCACTCAACAGCACTCTGCACTCAACAGCACTCTGCACTCAACAGCACACATCACTCTGCACTCAACAGCACACAGCACTCTGCACTCAACAGCACACATCACTCTGCTCTCAACAGCACTCTGCACTCTGCTCTCAACAGCACTCTGCACTCTCTCTGCATGCACTCTGCACGCACTCACTCACACTCTGCAGTGTAAATCTTCCGGGCTTTTGAGGGTTGGCAAAGTGAGTGCCATAACACTGGATAATAAATACAATAACTGTGGTTAGAAGCAGCATGTGTGTGGAACGAGGCGCTACACCAAAATAAACTATTTATTGCAAGTATATAAACAATAACATTTTGACTGTCCGTGTAAGTCTCTTGCTGGAACTACAGTCCCAACAAAAAATAAACCTTTCGGCGGTTAAAAGTCTCATCTGCGTCTAGCTTGCTTTCTTTGACCAGACACACGTTTTTCAGACACACGTTATTTGGATCTTATTGAGTTTATCCCCTCTGCTCGTGAACATTGTAAATTGTACCCTCTCTTCTCTGGGTGCTACTATGTCCTGTATTTTTCTTCTTCATAAATGTCTTTATTGTTATCACTGTGCTGCTCTCCGCAAATTTATAAAGCGCTCTGATACCCGTCAAGTTTGCGCTATAAAAAAAGATCAAATAAATAAATACTTGCATGAAGCCGTGTTTTAAATCTAGTGTCCGAGATATATTTTGTTAAGTTCATTTCGGAAAAAACATTACGAGTCATTGCCTGTGGGAGTTCTTTTAATCTTGCAGAAGCAAAGCTGCACCACGCCACATCTTGAGAGACGGGAGTGACATGCAGCATACAAACGATATACTGTGGTTTAACTAAGCAAGGGACGGGTGCCGGGGGTGAAACCTGCTGAGAGATTTTTATTATGTCGAAAAGAAAGGACAAGACATTAGGAAACATCTGGACAATTTATCTTGCAAATCTAGGCCGATACACTAATGGTCTGTAACGTTACTCAAGGCTTTAGTACAAACAAGAATGTTCCACTCATAAGCCAGCTTTTCAAAGGCCAACACTTACACATGAAAGGATGCAGACGAACGCGCGCCCACCAAACTCACTGCAGACTGGTGAACGCGCCCCGACCATCTAGATTCTATTACCGCGGCACCCTGACAGGTCGTAATTGAAAATTTATTATACTCCCCTGCGCATAACCGCACAGAATATGCAGGAAGTGCCGAAATCCATATGGCCTATTGCGTGAAGGCTACTACAAACACAGCACCGCGAGGACCAATTACCATGCAGATGGCAAAAAAAACTACTGAAAAACCTCGCGCACTGAGCAATTTTTACTACACTATTCTGAGCCCCATGACAAAACGGCTCGGAGCTCCGCCCCACTTCTGACGAAGTGGTGACGTAGGCCGAGCCCTAAAAAAGCAGTCTAATAGTACCTAAAGAATGAAAACAACTATATCATATACCACAGTAAGATGAAAAAATAAAAAATTGCAAAGTTCATAAAACATTATAACACATATGAAATATAAATAGAGCTATGTAATAGCATAGAGGAAGTCATGGAGGTTTAGCTACTTCTTGCTGCAGAGGTGTTTAAATGGGAAGGCGCCTAGCACTAGTATCAATGAATAGTATAACCGGTTCCCACAAATCTAAACGTTTGGATGCTAAATGCTGCGGATATACAAATGTAGTGTCTAGTCTATGATTATAACAAACAGCATACCACCATGCTTGATTTGAATGTTTGGTGAAATCTTTCCAATTCTTGGTTATTTGTTGGGAAGCTACTGCTAATAATAAATCAGTTATTCTAACATTCATGTGAGCATGTTCCCAAATAGGGTATAAGCTACCCAAAAAGATATGTAAAATAGAGGAGTGATTAGATTGAAAAATCGAATTGAGTTGTGACCACACCCTTTCCCAAAAATCTCGAACAAGTAGGTCTCTTTCTACATGGAAAAAAATTAGCCCAAGAAAGACGGCACAAAATTCTGGAACTTGGTGCTCTGCATAATGTTTTTCTGACGTATAATATGTATTTGTTTAATGGCTTCAGGTATACTTAAATGCATTTCAATCAAACAGACTTCCTCAGTCTGCGTCACTGCTATTTATGCACCAAGACCTTCACCTTCTTCCAACATTCTAGTGTTCTAACCGAGGGAGGTAAAGTTACCTGGCACCGGAACCGCCATTCGGAAAATTACACTGTCCGTATTTTACCCAAAGATTGCTTTAATATTTTCGACTATGATGAAAATTACAGTAGGCTGGTTCCAACCGGTTCTACCTATATTTATTTGTGCATAAGGGTTTTTGAACATTCTACTGTATGGTCGTGATAAAGAGAGGCTCAGCAACTATCGCCCCTTGCGGGAACAGGTGTTGTGCAAGTTGATTGCTGTTTCCAACTAGAAATTGGGTTGTTGGTTGACTGGGGTGTGAGCCCTGGTCACGCCGCAACCATAATCCTTATTAGGATGAAGCACAAGCCAACCCTAAATTAACCTGCACTTAACCATCTGGGCACAGAGAAGTCAGGCTTAAATTAGAGGCAATGTGTAAAGTATTTGTGCATCACTTCAAACTGTAATTACGTGAAAATACTACACAAAAGGGATCCCACACCAAGCTAGAACAAAAGTGATTTATTTAATAAATAGAACGAGACCAAAACGACAAAGATCAAATCAGTAGAACCAGAGATATGCAATTTTAAATATTTCAAGGAAAATAGCGCCAAAAAGCACAAATCGCACACTGCAGATGTCTGGATGCGCCGGTCTGGGACAAAGTCACAAGTTCAGGCTGATCGCGATGAAATGCAGACTGGCTAAAGAAACCCAGTCAGGCCCACTGAAAAACAGTACCTTAAATCCTAGTTTCCGGACAGTTGAGAGGATTTGTGACGAGGATGCATCACATAGTCAAGGCGATGTGAACTGCAGCGAGGCTGCAATGTGGAGTCCGGTGTCATCATCGAGTCTGCCATCAACAACGTATGAGAGGGCCAGTGACGAGGATGCGTCGCACAGCGGCGGTTCCAATGGGCTGCAATGTGATGTGGGTCTTTGTGATGGGTCCACTCACGCAGCATCAACAAGGCTACATCGGTTACACCAACATGATGATATGAATCGTCTATGAAATACTTGTGGCATGTGAATTTGATGACAACCTGAAAATAAAGAAGAACACTGTTTTTGGACTAATACTCCTTATGAACTTATTCTCTGATTAATTGAATTCACTCCTTGCTCGGGAGCGGGTTTTAGTTTTGCAATTTGTTTTCTGTGAACCTTGTCTACGAAGATCACTTGGAAACGTGAGTGGCCATTTCCCTCTTGTTCCCTCGAGCAGTTATTGTACATTACTTATGAGTTTACTACAGTGATGGTAATGCGCAAACTCCAACCCAGCCACATTTCGAAGTTGTATCAACAATGTAATGGTTCTGCTCAGGTTTGCTCTGTGCAGCAGAGGAGATGTGTTGGTTCCACTAGATCCACAGAGGCTGGTAGAGCACCTTAAGCTCACTACCTGGCAGGGTAGACTCACAGATGAGAGAGTCTAGGTTCAGGTGCAAAATTGTTGGAACACACAAAAGGTGATGGAAGAAATGCTAGCAATTTAATAACCACTGGCGATTGCTCAGGGTAGCATTCCAACTAATTGTTCTTTTGCTCACCATACCACCTCAGTTTGGATCCGCACATATGCAAATCAGCCTTGATCCTGCTCCTCATGGCAACAGTCCAGCCTGAATGGTCAAGCCAGCTCCTCCCTAAACCAGAACATATGCAACCCAGAACTGGTTTCGCCCTAGTAATGGGCTCATTAGCCAGGTACAGCTGGTTCCAGTGATACATTGAGCATGAGCACCACTTATGGGCATACCCATGCCACTTAGGGCAGCACATGAAACACACAAATGGTAATGGGAGAAATGCTTGCAATTTGTGTAACCATTTGTGTAACCATTCACAATCACTCGGGTAGCATTCCAACCCATTGTTCTTTTGCTCACCATTCTACCTAAGTATAGACCCAGCCATCTGCAAATCAGCCTTGACCCTGCTTACCATGGGAACAGTCCAGCCTGAACTGTCAAGCCAGGTCCTCCCTGAAGAGGAACACTGGCAACCCAAGACCATTTTTGCCCTAGTTATGGGCTCATCAGCGGGGCACAGCTCGATTTGAGTGACATAGTGAGCATGGGACCCATGCAGCAGCGTAGTGTGGGTTGGCAGTGCCCGGGGAAAGGCAAGTATTACACCCCCTAACCCGTGGACCTTTAATATTAACCACAAGCACATGCTTTCAACCATCCTTCAAAGCAAATACCCAACATCAATCATCCTTTTCCAGCATCAAGTACCTGCTATCAATCCCTTCACTGTCAAACACTCTCCCCAAGAAGCATTCATGTACCAAAACGAAGTAAAAAGCCTTTTTTTGTCCCCTACCTTTGATGCAGGTCAGATGAGAGGAGAGGTGGCATGTTAGGCCAGAGGGTAGTTTGAGCTGCTGCGTTTTTACTTAACCGGAGTGTTTTTCACACATCTAAGCTTCCCCACTGCATGCAGGACCTCCTTTAGTCCTGGTTGCAGAATCTTTACAGGTGGATGGACAACCGGAACTCAGGGGTCGAGACTGGTAACAACTCTGTTGTAAAGCATAGGCAAAATATCCCAGTGTAACTACAGTCATGAATCAATGGACTGTGCTTCTGCTTTCAATAACAGATCTGAAGGTTCAGGGTGGGAGCGGTTCCCAAGTAGGAGAAAACTCAGAGCAACTGTGCAGTAAATAACAAATTAGTTATCTACAAAACCAGGAAGAATCTCAATTATCACGGTCTGGCATGATTAGTAGAGGTGGGCTTCAAGGCGGGACGTTTTCCATTTTGCTTTCCAGACTCAGAAGCCAACACACTTGCCATCAGTCAGGTTACACTCTCAGCACTGGTTCGAAGATGTTGAGTTTATTTCAGGTCCGCTCCACTCCAGTCATGTGTGTGCACTGCGATGCGAGGAAGTTGTCAGTGACCGCACCTCCCTGGCCAAGCCCCATACCCACGACTCCAGTTGTATAAGGTTTGGCTGGGCCAGGGGCTGGAAACGCTAATTCGAACCCTTGAGGGCGGTGGCAACAATCCCTTGTCCGCCTACATTGCAGAACTTGGCCAGGGTTCAAGTGCGCAGGTCGGGCTGGTCAGAACAAGGCACCAGTCAAAACCGACATGCACACTTCAACCCAAGGTGGCCCGGCACCTGGCCATGCTAATAAACATACAAAGAAAGCTACAGTGGTTCTATTGGGGAAGAATAATCACTTTAAATGAGAAGAATAAATCAAAAATTTAACAAATTATACATTATTCAAAATAAAAGAATGATATCAAATTGCTTTTAAACAATAGCATATATGCTGAATGAGTTCACCATAAGTGCGGCCATTGCGAGGCCTGTTCACAGACTGTGGAGGGCACATCATTCACACACCAAAACAGAACATATAATCTTCCCTAGCACATGAATTGCAATAGTGCCAATGTTATATATGCAATCAAATGTCCTTGTGACATGCTACACGTAGACCAAACAACACAAAAGGTCAAGGTTAGGGTCTTACAACACATGAGCAGGGTCAGATGGAGAGTACAAGGGGCTCCCCTAGTTAAACCTTTCAACACCCTGAATCATGCACCTGAAAGCCTGAAAGCCTGAAAGCCTAAGATGGTGGGTGGTGGAAAAAAAGTGTGCAACCATCGCTTAGTTTCAAACATTATACGTGGATTCACTCTCACAACACTGTTGGCAATGGGTTAAACGAACTGGAGAAGACCTTGAAACAAATGGGCCAGCTGTGATAGAACAGGTTTGCCTCCTTGTAACATGCATTACCCTAGTAGGCCTTGTTTCGTTCTGTAACTATTGGTAACAACATCCTCCATTTATGTTTCCAATGTGACCTACTTGTTGACCTGTACACACTGAAGAACAGTACAAATGAGTGTATTTTCCACTGGAGTGTTTATTTTCTTTTTTTTTATGTGCAAACCACATTGATGTACTAATAGATTACTATATGCTCACTCTACTTGTAAAATTCAAATCTATGTATTGTCTTCCAGTGGTGCTAATCAATCGTATGTAATTCGCATGTACCAGAATTTACACGTATGTTGTATACACATGTCAGCACTAAAACTGTCCTGCACATGTAATCATTCTTTGGACTTATTTTTATTTTTATTTGGTGCAACCATTTTATCTGATATGTAACATCATTTTGGTGGACATGATCCCCACTAAATCTAACTCTTTATTGCACGGACTTGTGTGATGTAACTCCCAAATGAATAATCACGGTTAAATCCAGTGATGACTGGCGAATGTAGCCCCGTGCAGCTAGTGAATACAAATAGTTTATTGGCTAACCAACTATGACACTACAGACAGATTCCAGCTGCTGCCACTGGCTACGCACGCCTACTACGTGCACGTTTACCCATATGCGTGTCTTCGTCACGTAGTGAACTGCGAGCTTGACAGTCGATTTCTAGACTGCAGTGATACTTGTGCACCGTGCCAGGTTAGCGCGTGAATGCCATCCACTTTCATATTTGCCTGCTTTTATTCCTTACGAGTCTCAGCGCTAACTCCACTCAAGTTCCTCTCGCATATTTGTGAACTGGCAAATCCTTGGGACTAGATATTTTGCCTCCCACACTGGCCGATAACCAGGGCCGAACTGGAAACTGAAAGCAGCCCTGGCAAATTTTGCCAGACCAGCCCCCTTCCGGCGTGCAGCGAGCGAGCGCAGCGAGCGAGCCCGACCTCCACTAGGGGGGTTTGGGTGGGGGTACCCCCCCCCCCAGGAAAATTATGGAAAATGACAGACCAAAATGGTGAATTTTACAGCACATTTTTGATTACATATTCAAATTGTATCAACTTTAAAAGCACAGAAAATAGCAGATGAATACCTTAAAGAACATCAGATTACCCACCCAGTAACTTCGGACCAGCCAAGAGGTCTGAACACTCATGAAAACAAATAAAGACGTCTGCATAATACATTCATTGACAAAACATATTGTATAGAAACGCTGGGAGCATGAACAAGTACTGACTGCGGGAATAGGTCTGGCTATGTTTTTATGTGGGGAGGAGAGAGAGGGGGAAGGAAGGAGGGGAGAAACAGAGGGAGACAGAGGAAGAGAAAGGGAGAAGTAGAGGAAGAAAAAGAGGAAGAGAATGAGAGAGAAGAAGGAGAGGAATGAGAAAGATGGGGACAGGGATGAAAAGAGAGAGAGGGGCGAGAGAAAGAAAGTGGGAGGGAGGGAGAGAGAAAGAGAGAGAAGAGAATAGAGATAGAGATAGAGACAGGGGAGAAAGGGAGGGGAGAGAGAGGAAGAGAGAGGGGGTGAGAAATACAGGGATAGAAAAGAGAGAGAGGGAGGGATAGAGAGAGAGGGAGAGAGAGAAAAGGATAGAGAGAAAGGGATAGGGAGTGAGAGAGGAACCAAGAGAGATATGGGGATAGAGAGGGAGAGAGGGGGGATAGAGGGAGGGAGAGAGAGGGGGAGAGAGAGAGGGTGAGAAAGGGATAGGTATAGAGAGAGTGAGAGGGATAAATAGAGCGCGTGAGGGAGCGAGAGAGAGGGATAGAGAAATAGAGAGAGAGGGAGGGAGCAAGAAAGGGTCAAGAGAAAGAAAGTGGGAGGGAGAGAGAGAGAGAGGAGAGAATAGAGATAGAGAGGGAAGGGAGGGGAGAGAGAGGTAGAGGAAGAGAGAGGGGGAGAAAATACAGGAATAGAAAAGAGAGAGGGAGAGATAGAGAGCTGAAAGGATAGAGAGAAAGGGATGAAGAGTGAGAGAGGAACTGAGAGAGATATGGGGACAGAGGGAGAGAGGGGAATAGAGGGAGGGAGAGAGAGGGGAGAGAGAGAGAGAGGGGGATAGGTATAGAGGGATTGAGAGAGATAAAAAGAGCGCTTGAGGGAGTGAGAGCGAAGGATAGAGGAATAGAGCGAGATAGAGAGAGAGAGATAAAGAAAGAGAGGCATACAGAGAGATAGGGATAAAGAAAGAGAGGCATACAGAGAGAGAGTGGGAAAGATGAAAAGAGAGAGAGAGAGAGAGAGAGAGAGAGATAGAGAGAGAGCGATAAAGAAAGAGAGGCATACAGAGAGAGAGGGATATAGAAAGAGAGGCATACAGAGAGAGAGGGGGAAAGATGGAAAGAGAGAGAGAGAGAGAGACAGAGAGAGAGAGATCACACTGTTCCCTTTTCTGTCCGCATTTGTCTTTTCTTCTACCTTTCATCTCTACACCCCAGACTGGCTCCGCTTCAGCCACCTATGGGGCAACATGCATGCCAGACAGAGCACGACTGTGCTACCTGTATGTCCCAATATTGACAGCAGGCAACACTTAAACCAAAAGATCCATAGTCATATCGACATTTTAAGGTTATGGACATGAGATAAATGCACAACAACAGGAGGTCCTGAGCATACTTAGGTGACAAAAATTAATAATATAGATCACAATGGAATTCTATACAGTTTAAGATTCCTTGACCAGCCGGCCAGGGAATATTTATTAGTTCAATTGTTTAGGATCTTAGAGATACAGAAATTAACCCAAATAGTGAGGGTTAAATTGGGGCACAGTCCTGTGCCATATAGAGAAGAGCAAGACAGGAGGGTAAAGGTAAGTGAAAGAAAGTTATCAGGCAAAAACAAGTGAGCTAGCAGGTCACTGACATTAAATATACATTAGCAGTGTATCCTGGAGTCATTCATACAAACAGTGGTATCATATAAGTACATGTATGAACTACTCTGAGGTCGACGTTTCGATCCCAAGCTCGAGTATCACGGGATCATCATCAGGACAAGAGATTAATATTGCCTGAAAGTGATTATTTTTAACACCTTGATTCAGATTAATATTCCATCTGAGATTCTAGTGAAGTGGTTCGGCGTAGGTACCACTTAATTCAGATTGCACTTTCATCTGAGGGTCAGCGGGTGCGCAGGTCTGGGTTGAATGGCAGAGCTCAATCTTGTGGGTTGGGATGGGTTAATTATTTACGAAGTCACATTCCTGTGGTGTGTACAATTTATGAAGCGTCTGCACCTCCGCGATTATGTACCTCGTTTGGTGGGGAGTAGCATAGAGATCACTTAGGTCCGGGGCAATTGCTAAAGAGTATTGTCTGCTGAATAGCGGTGAGGCGCGACACGTTGGTCGATCAGATGGCTCCCGGGCGGGAGCGCAGTCCTACCGCGTCTTGCAATGGAGCCGGGTGGAGGATTGCGGCCAGGTAAATAACTCGTCCGCTGTGGGAGACAGCAGTTCTCCTCAGATGCCGGCCACGGAGCTGCTCTCGGTCAGACCCTTTGGGTCACCCTTTGGAGAGCAGCTCCGTGGCCGGCATCTGAGGAGAACTGCTGTCTCCCACAGCGGACCAGTTATTTACCTGGCCGCAATCCTCCACCCGGCTCCATTGCAAGACGCGGTAGGACTGCGCTCCCGCCCGGGAGCCATCTGATCGACCAACGTGTCGCGCCTCACCGCTATTCAGCAGACAATACTCTTTAGCAATTGCCCGGACCTAAGTGATCTCTATGCTACTCCCCACCAAACGAGGTACATAATCGCGGAGGTGCAGACGCTTCATAAATTGTACACACCACAGGAATGTGACTTCGTAAATAATTAACCCATCCCAACCCACAAGATTGAGCTCTGCCATTCAACCCAGACCTGCGCACCCGCTGACCCTCAGATGAAAGTGCAATCTGAATTAAGTGGTACCTACGCCGAACCACTTCACTAGAATCTCAGATGGAATATTAATCTGAATCAAGGTGTTAAAAATAATCACTTTCAGGCAATATTAATCTCTTGTCCTGATGATGATCCCGTGATACTCGAGCTTGGGATCGAAACGTCGACCTCAGAGTAGTTCATACATGTACTTATATGATACCACTGTTTGTATGAATGACTCCAGGATACACTGCTAATGTATATTTAATGTCAGTGACCTGCTAGCTCACTTGTTTTTGCCTGATAACTTTCTTTCACTTACCTTTACCCTCCTGTCTTGCTCTTCTCTATATGGCACAGGACTGTGCCCCAATTTAACCCTCACTATTTGGGTTAATTTCTGTATCTCTAAGATCCTAAACAATTGAACTAATAAATATTCCCTGGCCGGCTGGTCAAGGAATCTTAAACTGTATAGAATTCCATTGTGATCTATATTATTAATTTTTGTCACCTAAGTATGCTCAGGACCTCCTGTTGTTTTGATAAATACTTGCTACCCAAGGTCCCGAGTGATTTAATGGGTTCCCCTTGTCCTCTTCAATGAGATAAATGCACATCCACCGAGTCTGAAAGTGAAATGGAACACATTACACAGTCTGTTCTTATCCCAACACCAGCCAAGGATCCAGCCTTCCTGGACCAAACTTGGACGCCTCTGAGTCAGCATTTCAAAACTTGTTGTAAACTGTAGCAGATCCAAAGGAAGAGAAATTATTTTTGACATTACGTTTGTCAGCCTCACTTTCCTTTGCTCCTCAAAGTACAAACAAATGCGTGATCATACAATTACCTCCAATGTTTAAACACAACCGGATTTGTAGTCAAAAATATGTAGATTTCACTGTTAGGAGTTATCACTAAGGCACGTCATAGGGCAATTTCAATTGACACCATGGGGTTAGGTTTGCAGGATGCACTGCTGTTTACAGTTGTACTACAATGATGGCCTTTCTGGCTCTGCCAGTGATTTACAACAATAAAGTGTGTCTGCATCTCACTGAATAGTTTCTCAAACTAAGAGAAAAAATAGCTTGGTGCAGCCTACAGATTCCATGCCCAATCCCTCAAAGTTACAGCAATAGCTGATCACTAATATTAATCCAACCCATGCCTAGGCCGTGATTAAAATAGGAGAACAAAGCAGCCAGCCAGTCTGCTGCATTAGCTTAGTTCAGTTCTCCTACGTTAATCGCGGCCTGCCGGCCTGGGCGCCCGCACCATGCGCACAGCGCACCAAATCAAAAATTGTAATCATGATGATGATTGATTCATCATAATAATTACACATTTCTGATGTATTGCCTGCACCTGCGACGGTCCTGCCATCAGCATGTACACACAGAGCTGTGCATATACGGAGGGGGCCCGAGCCCCTCAGCCTGAGTTGTGCACTCAGCTCAGACTCTCACAGAGGGCTGGCTTGCAAGACAAGGAGTGCTGTGTGCTACTAAACAGATCACTTTGTAGCAGTTACTGGATGGTCGATCGAAGAACATACCTCTAGCAGAAATAGATAAAGTGCGCAAAAAATGGGAACATTTAGTGCATGTTGGCGCTTTCTCTAGTTAAACATACGGTGTACTTATATGTGGTTGCTCTAGTTTCGCTGCAGATGAGAGAGGGTAAGGAAAACACAAAGGGTAGATATCTACTGGGACGCTAGGCGGTCAGGAAATATGTCTCATTACGTTGTATGTGCGAATGTAGATGCTAGCCTTTTTGGGAATCAATTCTAGATTATACTGTTTTATATGGAAACAAAACTGGTGTAGTTGGGAAATACAAGTTTTGTTCTGGACAAACATGAGGTTGGATTCCACCAAGAGACAGCGCTAAGCCAGGGGTGGTGAGTTCTTCGTAGCAGAATATGGATAAAATAAGCGTGATACACTTATGGAGGGTACAACAACTTGTTAATATTTGTGAATAGATGTCACTCCTAATTACCTGGAATACATCATTATTACGAAGGACTTTCTATTTAAATATGAAGAGTCGGCATATTAGGCCAAATTCCTGCTGTCCCATTCCAGACCAGCGGAATGGTAAAATCGGGCACAAGGCAGAACTAAGATCCCAACATGGAGATTCCCTGTTCGGGCCTTATTGAGAAGGTTGAAGGAGAATGCTAAATAATACAGCGCAAATAAATAGGAGCTATTCAAAGTGATGATCTGAGGAGAGTGCATGGCCAAAAAGTATAGTAACAAACAATAACTGGGGCTGAAGAAATAGAAACAAAAATTGCAGTAAAGAGAAGCAGCATCTACAATACAACCGAAAAATGCTAGACTTGTTATATGTATGGGAAACAGATGGGATACCCTTGACACATTCACTATTGCTACATATAGACAACCCAGCACAGTGACCATAAAAATAGATCATGAACATATGAAATACCACAAAAGACCTGCACATTTGCTCAAAGTTGCGTGAAAAACTTTGAAATCCACAATTGTCTCAACCTTATACAAACATATTTTGACTTGAACTTATGTAGGTTGTCTTTTTACTTCTATATTATTGCGGGACCTCCTTTGATGTGCATGTAAAACGTACCTTTTGCCCCAAAGATTTGTACTGAATTTTGACATTCTGTCCTGAATTTTTGTCCTGAATTTTGACCCTTTGTCCTGAATTTTTACACTCACCGTCCTGAATTTGCACCCATGCCAGTTGGTCACCCTAATCATGCTGGTTACGAGGATCATCATGAAGAAGGCTGCTTAGCGCGGTGAGTGCAGGGGATGGGACAGGTGTAAATACTGATGGCGACGGTTTGGCACAGATGTATTAAGGGGTTGTATTGTGCGAGTGGGCGATATCTGAGGGTTACTGTATTGTGTTTGTCCGTGTTTTGCCTACGTTCAGGGTCCCTTTGAACTGTGATGCTGCTGTGGGATTGATGCTCCAAAGCTGAGGCCCAGAGCCGCAGTTGCAGCATTGTCGCTTGTTTCATACGGTTGGTTGCCCATCCTTGAATCCATCCCTGCCCTGCTGCCAGCCCACACTCCGCCCTTTACGGGGTACAATATCAAGCGGAAGCGCTCATCATAAAAATGTCTTCTTTATCCCTAGTTAAGTTTTTCACAGCAGCACTTTCATAATAATAACAGAATTGGGGCGATGTGTCTTGTGGGCACCCTTGACCCGGTTAATCTTTCCAGAGTGGAGAAGAGAACCATACCACTACATCACCAGGCTAGGTAAGACCAGGGTGGCCAGGCGAAGAAGACAATGGGAGCATTGCCTGATCCAAAGGAAGTGCGCTCGCCGCTAAGCTCAGGAATAGGTAGGGTTAGGGTAAGTAAGCTAATTGAAGCAAGCAAGGCTGAACAAGGCTCTAGCACAAGGCTCTCGCCGACGCCTGCTAGAGCCTTGTGTCCCTAAACATACAGAGCTGTGCTGAGAGAGTGCTGTGCAACGCATATACGGTCAGTCAGTAGTAACGGTCGGGAATGGAATCTCCAGACCACCACCACCACTGTGTTCGCGACGCCAGCCAACTATTAAATTGTGTGAAGACAAATAATAGACAAAGACATCAATCCTCAATCACTAACTGATGGTGCTTGGGGCACAAGAGACTCCTTTCTTCTTCCTACCATCAATAAATTTAGTCTACCTTAGTTACCTTTGAGCCTCTGGTGTGTGCCATTTTTTCTGCTTCCTCTTCCATTACATTATTAAACTTCCCCTCTTATCACACTTCCTTCTAAACCTGATATCACCTTTTGTAACTGAGCTCATCCCTTGTGATTGTTTCTCGTCTGTATCTAGATCTAGTTTTTCTTCAGCAACCACACAAAAATTGCTGGTTCCCGGTTAGCAAACTTCATAGTAATTCTCGAAACGCGTTTCAAATTACCATTTCGCAGGAAGCAAAGTTCAGTTGCCGCTTCCCAACAATCACAATATATGTCATTTCTCGTTCAGCACACATCATTGCCACAACTAAGTTATCTCACAATTGCCACTTTCAATTATGCGCGGTTCCAGGTATCACGCGTCCTTGCCATTTCCCAGTAAGCACATCATCATATGACGTTCCCAGTTAGCAGAATTCTTTATTTCATTTTATATGTACAAATGACAAGCAAATTACGTGACTATGATTTCTCAATATTTCTCACAGGATTAAGGCCCTTGATTAGTTACACTGCTAGCTTCTGTTAAGTCTCATCAGCTGCAGAGGACTCAACCCTGCTCCTAGAAAGGAAAAAGAACTGATGTTTGTGCAAACTCCATAGCTCCTTTTTCAAAAACTTAATCTTGCGAGCATCGGTGGTTTTTACATTGCACTGCACAGTTGTTCATGCTCGTCGATTTGAAACCCGTAGCTGCTGGCCTGCTGCCTTCGCTTGCCCCTGCTTCGCAGAGTACAGAAAATGACTGCAGTGCTAGCTATACTCAAAGCGCTAACGTCCATACATACTCGAAGCGCTAGCATCTATGCGTTTCGGATAGTTTGTAGACAACCACTGGCCCACCCACGTAGACTTAGTTTTTGATTGTTCTCATCTCTGGCTCTAGATTGTGCACAGATGTCTGCAGCAGCTACCTGATAACTTCTCGGGCGGAAATAAAAGCGGACAGGAATCACCGCAGGCCTGCTAACTGATGTTGGTGGCAGACACACAGGGGGGTCGGGCTAGGCGGCGCAAGCCATCAGAATAAAATGATGGCCGCTTCAAGTACCGTGCGCACCTCTGCTCCTCTCGTCACTCCTGTAGGCAGCAGTCACGCGCAGTTAATTGGCCAATGCGCATGCAGGAATTACACCAGCCGCACCCTAGAGAGGCGCGCAGACTCGGCAGAGGAGAAGACAGAGCATAATTCTGCGCGCTACGCACAGGCACCTCCTCCTCCTCCTCCTGAAATGTTTGTTTAGGTTAGGTTGCATCACCGGTCAATCGGGCTTGCTGGCACTAGCACTGGTATAGCATTCGAGGCAGGCCTGCTTCGAACTACTTGGAAGTCTGAGAGTGAGAGTCTCAGACATGATGAGTGACCATCATCATGACGAGTACACATACACAACACCTGGACCTGGTGACTTCTTCTCCCTGGCCTGAACTAATCAACTAATCATACTGCTACGCTTTATTCTATATCTTGACTTTGGTCATTCTGACCACACACCTTGTGACACTTATCTCTTTGATTTTTAATAAGCACTATGCATGGCACAATTGCATGAATCTTTTTGGGTGCCCTTTTCCCCAATTGGCACATTTCGATGATTCTATTTTTTGTTAAGCCATATAGCTTGAATTCGCTTTGTGGTAGCAATGTAACGGTGAGGGTGTACTTGCATCCACAAGAAACTAGCAAACTTGCCATTGGCAGGTAATTTTTAATATGACTAGATCTATTGGTATATCTTCTAGACATTTCTTAAACTAATTTTGTAAGTCACTTGGACGAATGTCATTTTTATGTATATTTAAGCACAAGGCAAACCAAATGCTTACGCATGTCAATATCTTTTTACAGCCCTGATAAAATTCCCTAGGCACTAAAGGGAATGAAACGCGTTGGCTGTGCCGTTGTATTTTAAAAGGAAAATAAAGAATACATTAAAGAAAAGAACTGAAGATTCACATAATCAATGAACTTTTTGTGCTGTTGACTTCATCGAGTGCACCTCTCTATTCTTTTTGTAATAATGATGAGTGACCATCATCATGACGAGTACACATACACAACACCTGGACCTGGTGACTTCTTCTCCCTGGCCTGAACTAAGTGAGTGACACTGGCGCTGTTGTGGCTGGGGGCCGATTTTCAGTCCGACCGTCACAGGTTGTGACGGTGGGACGAAAATCGGCCCCCAGCCACAAAACCGGCCCCCTTTTCGAAAGCCGGCCCCCAGCCCCTCCAGCCTACCGGGGATTGCCCGGTGCCCGGACTCACCAGTCCAGCCCTGCCGATTACTCTCACAACTGCCCGCCAACGACAATTGTCTAGGTAAGCCCTACTTTGCTACTCTCACTATGCCCCCATGTTGGTATGTTTGGCCATCCAGTATCCTTCAAACCCTGGCCACATCCAGGGTTTGAAGGATACTGGATACTAGATCATTAAAGACTACATGACACGAGGAACTCCAATGACTAAGGAATTTCCTGACACTTGCTGGTGAGACGCTCAAACTGTACGCCTCTGTTCACACTTTGCTATTCATAGGGGTGTCTTCTCTAGCTCAAATATCTGATCTGACCTTTGCAGATCCTTTTGCGGCCTTCAACTCATGAGGGACCTTCTGGGGGCACCTTTCTACCCTCACGCTGGGTGAGCAACCTGTTCAGCACCACCAGCGCTCCCTCACATTAGTTGGAACTGTTTAGCATAATCAGCGCTTCCTCAGGTTAGTTGGAACCCATTTTGATTACTTCCTTTAATACTTTCAGGCTGTCACCCACCATCCATGTCCTGAAGATGACCCGCTATGACATTTAAATAGTGCCCTGTAAGGGTCAAAACGTTGCAAAAAACATATACTACTTCGCCCGCCATGTCATGTGAAGCACTGCTGTGGCACAAAAAATGTGAGCAAAAATGTCTTTAATGGGTGTTCATGGCAAGCAAACAGGGGCTATTCTCCGACCTCCCATAAAGAAACTGCAGCTATCCACAGCCAAAGCAAGATCAATAGTTTCTTTTAAAATGTTGTGCCCCTACGAATTCTGCATCAAGGGAGACTGCCTCTATGGCCCTGTCCAAAATTCACCACTGGACTCATAATTGTGCATATACCCATGCCACCCAGGACAGTACACGAAACACAAAAGGTTATTGGAGGCATTCTTGCAATATGTCTATCCACTGGCAATGGCTCAGGATAGCATCCCAACCCAAAGGTTTTTTTCTCACCATGCCACATCTATCTGGCCCCAGTCATATGCAAATCAGACTTCACCATTCTCATCATGGGAACACCCAAACTGTCAAGTCAAGTCCTCCCTGAACTAGAACACAAGCAAACAGGACCAGTTTTGCCCTAGTTATGGGCGTATCAGCTGGTCAGAGTTCCGTCCTGTGACACAGTAAGCATGGGACCCACATCTGGGCATACCTATGCCACGTAGGGCAATACAGGAAACACACAAAATTTGATTGAAGGATTGCTGGTAAGTGCTGAGGGTAGCATTCCAACCCATCATTCTTTCGCACACAATTCCACCTCAATTTTTGACCCAGCCATATGCAAATTAGCATGGACCCTGCTCCTCATGGATCAGTCCAGCCTGAAGTGTCATGCCAGGTCCTTCCCGAACTAGACCACAAGCAACCAAAGACCAGTTTTGCCCTAGTTATGGGCTCATTAACCGGGTACCGGTTGTTTCCAGTGACACAGTGAGCATGGTACCCACGTCTGGGCATACACATCACTTAGGGCAGTAGATTAAACAAAGAAAATGAGATGGTAGGAATTCTTGAAATTTGTCTGACCAGAGGCCATCACTCGGGGTAGCATTCCAACTCATTGTTCTTTTGCACAAAATTCCACCTCAGTTTTGACCCAGCCATATGCAAATCAGCATTGACCCTGCTCTTCATGGGAACAGTCCAGCCTGCAGTGTCAAGTCAGGTCCTCCCTGAACCGGAGCACAAGCAAACCATGACCAGTTTTGCCCTAGGTTTGTGCTCATCAGCCATGTATAGCCTGGTTCCAGTGACACAGTGAGCTGGGGACCCACATCTGGGTATGCCCATCCCACTTAAGGCAGTGCATGAAACATACAAAAATGTTAGGAGGAATGCTTTCAATTTGTCTAACCACTGACAAGCACACAAGGTAGCATCCCAACCCATTGTTCTTTTGTTAACCATTCCACCTCAGTTTGGACCCAGTCATATGTAAATGAGGTTGTGAAAGCCTGTTGTGTCCCTCAGGCTTCAGATCAGGAGGCCAGACAGCTAGCCCTTAGAGTCACTCAGGGGTTCTGGATTCAAGAATTACAGGTCCAGTATTTCTCACCCAGACAAGAGCAGCAGGCGGCAAGTCAGTACAGCTGGGTAGCAGTCTTAAGAGCAGCAGTGTAGTAGAGTGGCAATCCTTTCAGCAGCACAGCAGTTCTTTTTCCTGGTAGAATATCCATGGGTCCAGAAGTGTACTGAAGAGGTGGTGTCTGAGGTCCAGACTTTATAACCAGTTGTACCTTTGAAGGGGGAGAAGCTTCTAGATGCAGACCTTTGAAGTGCACAGGTGCCCTACCTTCCTGGCCCGACTCCAGACTAACTACATGGGGTATGCAGCTCTTCTTTTGGAGGCAGGATACAGCTTATTCACGTGTAAATTTGGCTGGGCCCAGCTCCTCCCTCCCATCCTACCAGTGATGGCCCATCCAGGCACATCTAAGCTCCGTATTATGTGGGGCTGTTTAGGAGCAAACAAAAAGCCCAAGTGCCAACTACACCCTGTCATATGTCCAAGAGACAGGCTGAAGGCACAAATTGGCTAAGGCAGAAAAACGTGTGGTGTGGAATTTTTAAAAATTGTAATATAAATTCCGACTTCACCACAAGTTAGGATTTTTCATTTCAATTCCAAAGACACCTAACATAAATTGTTTCCTATTCCCACGTAGAAATTGCAGGTTATTAAATGTTATAAGGTAACTCCAATATTAGTCTATGGAAGAGGTAGGCCTTGAAGTAGTGAAAATAAAATGTAAGAGTTTCTCACTACCTGGACATATAAATCTTAAAATTACATTCCAATGTTTTACATACACAGCACCCTGCCTTTGGATAGTGTAAGGCCTACTCTAAGGGTGGCTAATATGTATTAAAAAGTAAGGTTTGTGCCTGGCAAATCGTTTATTTTAACTGGGTGAAATGGCAGTTTAAAACTACACACACACACACACAGATTGCAACGGCAGGAGTGAGACATGTGCTACTTAAGTGGGTGGCACAACCAGTGCTGCAGGCTCACTAGCAATCATACGAACAATGGTCCCTTACAGAATAAGTCGGAAACAATAATAAGTACAGAGATGCAATGATATCTATGTTATATAAATCACAATGGGAAGTTGTAATTTTATTTACATAAAAAATAAAGAAACCATATGAAGTGGGAGGGTAATCAAAATAAGAAGAAGGGTGTCTCAAAACTCAGGCATAATGTAGTGTGGCCAACAAACAAACAACAATTCAGGCACAAACATATAAATAGTATCATTGCCCATGGTTACAATCAATGAATACACAAATCAGTGTCAAGGTACTACGGTCTGTGGCATTTTGCTGTAGTAATAGGATCATCATCAGGGCACATCAAATAATACCTGAGATGAATGCCTGCTGGAAAAAGAAAGAACTGAGAAATGAAAAAAAGAAAAGGTAGTTATTTATATATAGAATTGCCTAAAAAATGTATTACGTGAGTTACGAACCATGCAAAGGATCAACATAGTGCAGGCACGCTAAAAGATGCCTATGGTGAACGAAAAACCAAATGAAGAGGGAAAGGGAAGGACTGCTAAACCGGAGGATTAACCAGGTAGTGGTAGACAGTTTAATTACCACATGGCTGCTGGACCAGGGGTATGATCAAGGCTGAACCTAGACTATGATAATATAGGAAAAAGCCTGAACAACAACCAGTAGCGTGATGGATGAATAAGGAATAACATTAAGGCTAGCTCTAGAGTGAAAGTATTGCAATTGGAATGCACAGAAACTAACCTCAGAGAAGGGAGATAGAGACAAGCATACATCAATGGACTATGTGGGGTGATGGGCAGAGAACCTAACAAACAATGTTGACAGACAAAATTTAAGGGGGCCATCATGACATGCCAGTGTTGGAACTGGGGGAAGCATGAAGAATCATATGTGTGAGTTACCTTTTGTCACGTCACAATAGTGATCGCAAATTGAAACGGAGAGTAAGTCCAATGAACGGACCTGAAAATTGACATAAAAATTAGGAAAATCACTGAACCACCAGTTGAAGGCAAAGGGTAAACATACATGTGAGATACCTTGCTATCGGGAAGACGGCTTATATCTAATTGTGCAAATGCAATCTGTAAGTGAGCGGAAAAAATGCTCGATCACCTACGCCGTAAATATAATTAATGACATCCAAAAACTTCTCATTGGGATCTATATAACATAGATATCATTGCATCTCTGTGTTTATTCTTGTTTCTGACTTATGGTGTAAGGGATCATTGTTCCTGTATAATTACTATTTCCCACAGTCTCTTCCAGATTACTTGGGTTCCTTTGTCTTTTGTAAACTTAGTAGGCACACTAGTGGCATTTAATTAACAGGCCCTGGGTACAGGGTGTGCCACTTTAATAGGTATTTATAAGTAAATTAAATATAGCAATTTTGTATAAGCCAAACATAACCATATTTTAAGTAGGCCAGAGGAGAAATATAATTTTGCTTTTGGAGCTGGCGTAATTCGGGAACTCCATGCTACACATGTAACGTGGAGTTCCAGTTAAATTCCACCATTAGGCACATTGTGAATTATTTTTCCCATTGGCGCATGCTAGCCATGTTTTAGCAGTTGTGGTGCTTCACAGCGTTTGTTTATTATCTAGTGTATGTGTGCACAGGACCTTTTGCAACTCTCTTTGTCTGCTGCACATATACCATTGGATTTAATGACTTTGTTTTTGTGATATCACAAGTAAGTTCAAAACATTTGTAGAAGGGTGTTGTTTTGTTGATAGAGGGAATGCATCAGTATTTATTTGTAATTTTATTAGATTTTTACATTTGATTGTGGTAGGCGGCCTGCGGTTTAGTAGGGGGCAAGGTATTTTTTGCATTTACATTTTTATCTTTTGTATGCAAAAAGGTTGCACAGTTGAGTAAATTTTCTCTATGTTTGTTTAAGTTGCAAAATTCATAAATTTGACTATGTGCCCAAGTCTGCCCGCGGGTCATCCAGTAAGTACTAGTACTAGCCCAGTACTAGTTATGGGTACACAAAACAACTGTGTCTGTGGCATATGTTGTTTTAAAACATCATTTAGGACGGTGATGGCATTAATCAAAATGTGCCTTTTTCTTGTATTTCATGTTTTTGCTGAAAAACGTGAATTTGTGGGATATGTGTCTTGCTGTAAAATTTTTATAGCTCACTTAATTTTCTTTTTTGGCATCGCTGGCTTAACAGTTATGTTTTTTCAGTGTTACCATGCCTCCTTGTGCTTGCCAGTGTGTGTGGGACATAGGCGCCCATTTGTCATTGTTCTCCATGGCATTCACTGAAAGTTCACTGAAGACCTCCAGGCCTCCAAGCAAACCTGCCGAAAGCTGGAGAAGATCTGGTTCCGTGAAAGAACACCGGACATCCACGCAGCCCACAATAACTCCACTCGCAGACACCATCGCCTCATCAGATCCGCCAAAAGGGCCTCCTTCAAAGACCGCATAGACAACAACACCTACAACAGCAATGAGCTCTTCAACATCGTGAAGGAACTCTCCAACCCCAGCTCCAACACCAATGACGTCCAACCCTCACAAGACCTGTGCAACTCGCTGGCCACCTTCTTCCATCGCAAGATCGCAGACATCCACAACAGCTTCAATGCCGCAACCGCCTGACAACCACTGAGACCTACGCCGCCATGACCATTATCCACACCACCCACCTGCTCTCCGGGACCAACATCAACAACGACGACACCATCAAGATCATGAACACCATCCACTCTGGATCACCGTCAGACCCATGCCCACACCACATCTTCAACAAAGCCAGCACAGCCAGCACCCCATCTCCAGAAAGGCTTCAACACCTCCTTCGAGACAGCAACCTTCCCGGAGAGATGGAAGCACGCCGAGATCAATGCCTTACTCAAGAAACCCAAGGACCTCAAGAACTTCTGGCCCATCTCCCTGCTCCCGTTCCCGGCACATGCCATCGAGAAGACCGCCAACGGACAACTGACCTGCTACCTCGAGGAGAACATCCTGGACTCTACCCAAGCAGGGTTCGGCAGCAAGCACAGCACCGAGACTGTCCTCATCGCCGCCACCGATTACATCAAGTCCCTGTTGGACAACGGAGAAACAGTGGCCCTCATCCTCCTGGACCTGTCAGCCGCCTTCAACACGGTTTGCCACCACACACTACAAACACACCTCCACAACGCCAGAATCCAAGAGAAGGCCCTGGACTGGACCACCTCCTTCCTCTCCGGCAGAACACAGAGCGTCCGCCTTCTCCCCTTCTGCTCCGAAGCCAACTAGATCATCTGTAGCGTACCCCAGGGTTCATCCCTCAGCCCAACTCTGTTTAATATCTATATGGCACCGCTTGCCCATGTGGCCCATCGGCATGACCGCAACATCATCTCCCACGCCGATGACACCCAGCTGATCCTCTCCCTCACCAAGGACTGGCCAAAGACAACCTTCACAAAGGAATGAAGGCCATCGCTGAATGGACGAGGAACAGCCGACTGAAGCTGAATGCGGACAAGACGGAGGTCCTCACCCTCTGATCCACCTCTTCGGCCTGGGACGACTCCTGGTGGCCGACCACACTGGGAACCGCCCCAACACCCACCGACCACGCACGCAACCTGGGGGTCATCCTCATCTTCACCCTCTCGATGACTAAGCAGGTCAACGCCGTCTCCTCCTCCAGCTTCAACACCCTCCGCATTCTCTGCAGGATCTACAAGTGGATCCCCACTGAAACGAGAAGACCGGTCACCCAGGACCTCGTAAGCGGTAGGTTGGACTACGGAACCACCCTCTACGCAGAAGCCTCAGCCAAACTCCTGAGATGGCTCCAACGCATCTAGAAGGCCTCTTCACGCCTGTTCCTCAACATCCCTTGCCGCAGCCACATCACACCCCACCTGAGAGACCTGCACTGGCTCCCGGTCAACAAGAGGATAACCTTCAAGCTCCTCACCCACGCACACAAGGCACTCCACAACACCGGACCAACGTACCTCAACAGACAACTCAGCTTTTACACCCCCACCCGCCAGCTCTGCCCTGCCGACCTCGCCCTCGCTACAGTCCTCCACTATCGAAGAGTGACCTCCGGCAGCAGATCGCTCTCCCACCTCGCCGCCAAAACCTGGAACACTCTCCCCATCCACCTACGGCAGACCTAAGATCTGCTGACCTTCAGAAAACTCAAGACCTGGCTTTTCGAGCAGTAGCAACATTCCCCACCCCAGCGCCTTGAGACCCTCATGGGTGAGTAGTGCGCTTTACAAATGATATGATTGACTGATTGGCATGTGGCTTGTGGCCTTTATTTGGTTGCCAGTGTCCATAGGCCTGCCTCTCTTCATTGTTTTCCATGTGTCTTTGTTTGTTATTTGACCATATGGCAGTAGACCAGTTTGTGTAGCCAGCCAGTGTGCATCTGCCATAGGCCTCCATATTTACTTTGTTGTGGCCATGCCTCCTTGCTTACTGTTGTTGTTTGACCATGTGGCCAATGACCATTTTGTGTAGCCAGCCACTGTGCTTTTGTCATAGGCCAGCATGTGTTCTCTGGAGGGGCATGCCTCCATGCATGCTGTTGTTTGACCATAAGGCCGGCGATCATTTTGTGTAGCTATTCAGTGTGCTTTTGCCACAGGCCTGCATGTGTTGTTTGCTGTGGTCATGCCGCCTTGCTTGTTGTTGTTGGTTGACCATGAGGCCAGAGGCCAGTTTATGCTGCCTCCCACTGTCTAAATCCTTTTTTCCAGTCTTCAAAGCCATTTCTTGGGAGATAATTAGGAGAGGGCTGTGCCTTTTTGTTTTTGTACATTTTGTTTTTACTTTTCCATAATATCAGTTTAATATGCTTGAGGATCATTGTAGTATATGCATATATGAACAGTGTTTAATATAATATGGAGTTTTTTAAACATATTTCCCCTGCACCTCCTTGCCTCCCAATTGTTTTCTCATAGTCCCCTAGTTCACCAACAATTATTATTTGTATTTGTTTATTCATTTTTACTTATTTATTGATTTATTTATACATTTGCACCTCCCTGACTACCACAGGTGTCTCCGTAAGATGCCCATAAAGCAAACAGTTACATCTGCATGTTGTTATCTTGACTGAAAATTAAATGTTATGGTGGTGGCGGTTTGACTTTGAAATGAACATGCCATTGTTGTTAATTATTTAGGATAATGGGTAAGCCCACTACATTATATTGTCAGTGCTATAAATAGTTCAAACTACAAAAAGGCCATGTTTCACTAATTGTTTTTCCTGCTTGTTTGCTTTTATGCCAAGAGACATTCACCCTCAGTACTGCCAAACAGAAGTGTATTCCACTCACTTCCTCTGTGCAGCTAAGTGTCACTGCCAACTGACAGCTTCAAGATGGCACCAAAGAAAGGTGCTGCCAAGAAAGTGGCCAGTGAGAAAGGGAAAAAGAAGCAGATTGCCAGCACTGACTTGCAGCCCTTCTCCTTTGGTGTTGGTGAGGCTTTGAGTTTTTTTCCGAAGTACCATAATATCGAGTTTTGAATATTAAGGTGAAAGAATATCGACTGCAAAACTATTGTGATACAGAATATCTAAAGTAATTTAAGAAATATAGTTTTTTTTAATATCTAAGAGTGTAATATTTATATTAGTGTTCTGTATTTTAGTTTGTGTGTATGTGTGTTAAAAGTATGTGATGTAATTTTTAAGTATAAGTATAGCGTATTTTTCATGTATATGTTACATTTTTTGCAGTAATCAATGTTATGTTATTTAATTTTTGCGTATTTTTGTTCTGTAGCGGGTTGTGGATTTATAGGGGAATAGAGTGGGAGGTGATTTATTTATAAAAAGTAAATATTATTTTTTATTTATTAGCATTTGTAATTAATGTATTATTAATTAATTATTAATTGATTACTAATTTTTTATTAATAACTCAATTGATCATTATATTGATTGTGTTCTTTTTTCAGGAGCTGGTTGTGGGTTTATAGGAGAATAGGGTTGGAAGTAGTTCAATTAAATTATGGTAATTAGAATTTTTTATTTACTAGTATTTATTTACATTTCTATTTTATAGTGTTTTGTGGTAATTTATTCATTAATAATTAATTAATAATTGTTTTTAAATTATAAATAAATAATTGGTAATTGTGTCAAATCTGTAGAAAGTTGTTTGTGCGGTTATAGGGGAATATGGTGTGAAGTAATTTATTTAAAAATCATTAATAAATATTGTTTTGAATACAATACATTTATTTTAAAGAGTTATTTGATTGTAAAATGTTGTTTTTAAACTTTTATAAATTTATGTTTGTAGTTAATTTTTAGTATTTTTTTACGTTAAATTATATTTCTATCTTTTGGAATTTAATGATATTTCTCTATAGTTTTTAATTTTTTCTAATTAACAATTTTTGTATTGCAGTTGCTATTTTGTTTCTTTTTTATTTTTATTTTTTGGAAAAATTAATTTTAACCCTCTGCTGTCCAACACTTTCTCTACTGTTGCACTCTCTGGAGTAAGAATGGTAATTTTTACACCTCTGCTATCCAACGCTTTCCCTACTGTTGCAGTCACAGGAGTGGGAATAGTAATTTTTACCCTTACATTATCCAACACTTTCCCTACTGGTGCACTCACTGGAGTGGGAGTAGTAATTTCTACCCCTCCGCTATCATGGGCAGCAACCTTCTGTCTATCAGAAGGGAGCTCCCTGAAGTTTTCAAATACAATCTGATAGATGGACCTCTACAAAAATTGGCCCGATATTTCAGCAGTTATTTTGTTAAAATTGCTCTTGCACTGTTCTTAGTTTGGATATCAGAAGATTTTCATTAAAATAGTTTCTCTTTTGGTATTCAATTTTAAATTGCACATATCACTCCCTTCAATTTCTTGCACTGCGCCCATCACTCCGAAACTCTTACTACTCCTAAACTGAGAAAATCCTAACTTTAAGACTTTTGGTATTCACAGAAGGCATTTAGGAGCCCTAAAGCTAGGACTCCTAACTTCTGTGAATACCGAAAATGAGTAAGTGCTTTCTGTGAATACCAAAATGGTAGTAAGTTTAAGATTTTGACTTAAGTTAGTTCTGTGAATCATGCCCATAGAGGGTAACTTATAACCCTCGCTTGTGGGTCTTCATCAGGACAATAAGATACATAAGAGACAACCGGTAGCTGGCGCCCAATATGTCTGACCAGGTCACAGCTCCTAAAATGTAGTGGTCCACACAATTATGCAGAGTACATAGAATATTCAGTTGGGGACCAGGAAGATGTGGTGCCAATAGAGGTGGCCAAATGGCCAAAGGTTTCCACTGCAGTTATGCAGGGTGAATGGGAGGCTCCATGTGGAAAGGAGAGGATTAAAAGTTCAGTAGGGCATCCAACAAAATTGGGATGCTGACTCACGCGAACTAACAAATCGGCAAGATTATCTCGCTTATTTGGCTCAATCGCAAAAATCACGATCTTCTCCTAGCAGCAGCTGACATGACTGAAAGCATTACGCAAACAAATGATGGACGGAATGCTGAATAAAGCATACATTCACCCCCAGTCAAGAGATCTGGGTTAAATCCATTGTTCTTTTGCTCACCATGCCACCCCAGTTTAGACCCCAGTTTAGACCCAGCCATATGTAAATCAGTCTTGACCCTGTGCCTCATGGGAACAGTCCAGACCAAACTGCCAAGCCAGGTCCTCCCTGGACCGGAAACAAACATCCCAGGGCTTGTTTCTGGGTGTTACCCTTTATCAGGCTAGCTGGAATGCAGTGGCACAGTGAGCAAGGGACCCACGTCTGGCAATACCCATCCCACATAGGGTGAAAAGTGCTATGCAAACAAATGATGGACAGAATGCTGAATAAATCATACATTCACCCCCAGTCAAGAGATCTGGGTTAAATCCATCGTTCTTTTTCTCAACACACCACCCCAGAGGTGGGTCCCGTGCTCTCCATGCCACTGGAGTCAAACTATCCTGGCTGATGAGAGCGGAAAGCCCGAAACCAGTCCTAGGATGCTTGTTTCCAGTCCAGGGAGGACCTGACCTGGCAGTTTGGGCTGGACTGTTCCCATTGGGCGCAGAGTCAAGACTGATTTGCATATGGCTGGGTCCAACCTGGAATGGCATGGTGAACAAAAAAACAAAGGATTTAGGCCCAGATCTTTGTACTTGGGGAATGTATGACATTGTTATGCATTCTGCCCATTAACTGTTCTTTTTGCCATGGACTCAAAGCAGGCTTGCAATAGAGTATCTGGCTTGTCAGGTAGCCAGTGTATCTGAGGTGCGTGCATTGAGCGTAGCTGGTGTAGAAATCACAGTGAGAAAGACCAGTTTCTTGCCTCAAAACATTGAGAGATTGACCCTATCAAAAAATGACTATCACTTCATTCCACAAAATTACACTTTTCCTGAAATACCACAGATGGAAGAGGAGGATGAGGGCGACTGGTATGAATCATGTGTGTTAGCTGACCAACTTCTGGGTGAACCTCCTGAGTATGAGGATGAACTTTAATTCCCAGGCTGAGCAGGCCACCATATAACTTTTTCATTATTTATCATCAAACTGCCTAGTGTTTTGCACCCAAAAAATGGAGATGGCTAGAGGAACACTTTATACATTTTTTTGTGTCAGACTTATGCAACCTCACCATTTTTAGGCACATGTATGGCCAGATTGGAGTTAGACTAATGTGCAGTTAAGAAACCTCCCAATTACCTCTAAGGGCATTAGAGATAATGCCTTCCTCCGTCCCATGCCTATCCTTCTTTTGCCATCCCTATCACAGCTGCCCCAGTAAATAATTTTTTTGATTTACAAGACTGCCAATGTGTTGCTTGCATCAAAGAGGCTATACAATTGCTTACCACTGTGCTTGATTTGGAACAGGTAACTATTGCACCAATGAGTTACATATTATTGAGAGATTGTGAGTGATAACTGATGATTCATGTAGTAGCAGGCAGTGAGAGAGGGTATTCAACTAATACGTAAACTTGATTTAGATGACTTGCAATGTTTGGGGCCTGATGGGTGATACATTTTCCTAAAGTTGATTGGCCCTTTCACATTTAGCGAGTTTTACTTGCAGTGTCCGCTCCTTTTTCTGGTTTACAGAGACCAGTCACTTTAGTCAACAAACACAAATCTATACAAAATACTCAAATTCTGTTTCTCTTCTTGTTCTTCAACAGCAATGCACAATATGTCTATCTCGCTCAGGGCGAAACTGAGCTGAACTGATTTGTTACTCAAGTCAAGAAAAGAACGGAAGGACTCAGGGTGAGACTGCCTCACTAATAAGATGTAAGTTATGAACTTCAAAGGAAAACCAACATGATGATGACTCTGAGGCCTTCTCAAATCTGGAGAGTGGTGTACTGATTCAGGAAACGTTGTGGAGTGTGTGTGTGCCAATTCAAATGTGAAACTCCTCTTATGTGGTTGTGGTTGTGGTTGTGGGGGCTGTTGCTTATAACTGGAGACAGACTTGTGATGGCACATCGTCATCACATGATGTATGCACTCTGCTAAATGTTATGATGACAGTCGTGAGACTGATAAGTCCGGTACATGCAGCAATTTGTACATAATTGGAGTAAATCACTCTCACTTTTAAGTTAATTGAGCAAAAATGGTAAGAGAACTATGGAGTGAAGTGAACTAGCTTAATTCCTAAGAAACTAACTTCTACTGCAGTTAAGTAAGGTCTTGTTTATCTAGGTCGTTTTAGGAAATATAGGCAATGGCAGCATACCCCCTTAATGGTGTATATTAGTGTCTTAACCATTCTTTGGATCATCATTTATACCTTTGAATAACCCTGTACAATGGGGCCTATGCAGTGCTAAGGGGGACGAACCCTCACAGGGGACGCTACATGTGAAATATCTAAAATATGCATCCCTTTTATTAAAAGGTCTAAAAATCAAGAGCACCTACATGGCCCCTGTTAGCCACAAAAGTTTGGACACCTTCGAGAGTTTAGTGAAACACAACATCCAAAATTGAACTTTCATAAGAAATCAAAACATTGAAATTTAACCAATAAAGAATTTTGAGTTTTGAGAAAAGTAGGCAATAATCCTGCAATCACCTGTCAAAACGTAGAATAGGGAGGATCACTGGTAGTAATGGACACAAGTTTCTACAAAGAACAGGTGAACAATCATGTGGCAGACATTGAAACCAATGCTATATTGGATTACAATCCCACTGAGCAATTTTCAAGCATATTAAGGAGCTTATTGGAAAGAGCCGTCAACAATGGTGTCCTCATTGAAAAAGTGAGCAGATACCCCACTCAAAACAACCCCAAGAATCTGGTCATGTACATGTTACCGAAAGTGCATAAATGCTTACACAATCCACCACTTAGACCAATAGTGTTCCCCAGAGGAAGCCTCCACGAACCTGTGGGCAAGTTTTTGAATAAACAGCTCCAATCATTTGTTCTCAGGATGAGTACCTACATCAGAGACACCACAGAGTTTCTCACCCAAATCAATTAAATCTCATTTATGGAGAATGAAGAGATGTGACTCTGCACGATAGACGTCAAATCATTGTATAATTCAATTCCCCATAATTTGAGTATAGAAGCCATTGAAGAAACACTGGTTTACTGCAACCTTGACCAAAGCTCCCAATTATTTCTCATTGAACTGTTACATTTTACTTTGAATCAGAGTTACTTCAAATAGAAGATCAATGGTTTTTACAGCCTACAGGAACCTCTATGGGCAATTGCACCACTGTAGCCTATGCTAATATTTTAATGAGTACGTTTGAGGAGGATTTTTGGGGAATGCCATTTGGAAAAGACATGCTATGCTGTTCTTGGGATATATTGATGCCATTTTCATCCTATGGAAGGGACCACACACAAGTCTCATCACAGCGTTATCCATATTGAATAAGATTAACAACAGAATACAATTTACCTATGGCATCCATGACCACACAATCACCTTTTTAGATGTACAGATCATCAAAGTCCACAACAGATTGGAACCCCACATTTTAGGAAAGCAACTGACAGAAACAACATGTTGAACTACAACAGTTTTCATCAGAAATCTTTAAAAAACCATCTACCATACTCTCAACTATTAAGAGTAAAAAGAATAGTGTCTAACCCCGACATTCCCAAAGAACAAATGGATATCATACTTACTATATTATACGTAAGGCACGTTTTGCAGGTTATGTTGATTTCTTCCATTTTAGTCGTATATTGCTTACTTACACGCTTCTTTGTTTTTCACGCTTTCTTTCACACCGGATTCATTTTCGAGGATCACCTTATGTTGATGCCGTTGTCACACACTTGAGAATAACAGCACTGCCGTTTGGGTTCTTTATTGTTCACATGCGGACTCTCTCACTATTTGGGCAATGTCTTGAATATCCTTTAACTCACCATACGTGCTGGAAGTATTTGATATTCATGCAGCCAGTACCATGACTTTGGCGTGATGACGATCACTTCACACATTTTTCACCTAGAAGTGTTATTCTCAGTCGAGTCCTAGCATGTCACTCTGGTAACCTTGAACAGTCACTACACCCACGGTGGGATGACAGTGGACATGATAATAGGATGGTTTCCTCATATGACTTTATGTATTTTTGTAGAAATTTCCCCGATGAAGGGCCCGTTAGCCTGAAATTCATCGAGAGGGATGGAGGAAATGATTGATGGCCATACTGAACAGTGAAACCAGTGTCACATCACTGTTAACACTTTCACGATATGATGAATTAAATATTGAAGATAGCTAATTAAATACCTGTATTTGTAAAGTGCACAGCTACCTCCGAAGTGGTGTCCTGGTGCTAGGGGCCTCGGGAAGATTAAGCAAGCTAATGCCCAGAGTCACATGGTGTTGGGCTAACCTACTGCCAGCACCGAGGATCCAACCTTGATCCCCGTAATCCAGAGTCAGGCACCCCGGCTGCTGCGCCACACCTCTTCCACAATTATGAACATTAATAAAGACTACATAATCCAAAGAGAGAAATATTATGCCCACATGCATCAAGGGTTTTTGCATTCGCAAACGGTGCGAATCGCAAAAATTGGCCGTTTGCGAATGCAAAACCCTTTTTTGGGATGCATTAAGGTTTAGGCTATTTTCGCAATTTAAGAAATCGCAATTTATTTGCGATTTTTTAAATTGCGATAGCATTTAAGAAATCATAATTTTGCGATTTCTTAAATGCAATGCATGATTGTTTTGAAATTGTGAATTCGCAATTTGGAAGGGGTAAATTATCATGAAGTTTAACTTCATGCTAATTTACCGAAAACTTTCAAACATGCACTAGTTGCATATTTGAAAGTGTTAATGTACACACACACATGTCCTTGGGTCATGTGTGTGTGTAATTTGCATTTCAAGTTACATTTCAGGGGTGCAGGGAGGGGTTCTTTGCACCCCCCCTGCACCCTTGAAATTGCATTCACATTTTGCGAATCGCAATTTGAAATTCGCAAAATGTGAATGCCTTCCCCTTCATTCCTATGGGCCTTTTGGCCAATAGGAATCAATGGGAAGGGTTTTCCTTAATTGCGATTCGGAAATTGTGAATGGTAATTAAGGAAAAATACTGAATCGCAAAAAATATTGCGAATTTTTAATGCATAGGTATTTGCAATTTCTAAATTGCGATTCCTTAATTTTCGCAATTTAGGAATCGCAAATACCAACAATGATGCATGTGGGCATAGGTGTCTTAACCATTCTTTGGATCATCATATATAACTTTGAATAACCAGGACCCTAACAGGGGACGCTACATGTGATTTGGAAGAATACACTCATTGATCGGAGAGTGAAACCCCTGGAGCATGTGACAAATAGATTACCACATTTATATTTGTGGAAAAATAGTAGTGCGTGTTCTACCACTTTTACCTATTTGAGATATGTAACATAATAATCAAAATTATCATTCTGGCCTTGTGTTGCATACATGCTTAACCTTGACTTTTCCTGACTCTTGAGTCCACTTTTCCTGACTCTAGAATTTCATCAGCTTAGTTTTAAATAAATACTAGCTTCCCATTGCTCAGATGAAGTTACTATTGCAAGTTTTTATTTTAATAACAAATCTTCTTTGTTGTGTCATGGTGGTAGTCTGGTCTCAGTCTTAGTAAAGTTATGACATAAATATAACACACTAAAGGGTTGATTACGGTGGCAGGCGGACTGTAACAGAGCTCGGGACCCCCCGCCGCAGTCCTGCCATGCACATTAGGTTGCACCAGCCACATAGGCGAGCGCATCCTGTGACTTTTCCATAGCGGGTGGATCTGCTGGCTGCAGACCCACCCTCAATGGTAAAGCACTATGCATAGCATTGCCATAAACTACATGGCAGGCACCTCGTGGTGCCTGCCATGTAGTGCATGGCAATGAGGGGGGTACCATAGGTACCCCCCCATGTGCACCCCCCACCCCACCTTCACCCTGGGGGCCCACAATAGGCCCCCAAAGCAAAGAGTAAGAGAACTATGGGGTGAAGTGATCTAGCGTAATTCCTAATTAACTAACTTCTACTGCAGAGAAGTAAGTTCTTGGTCATCTAGGTTGCTCTAGGCAATATAGGCAATGGCAGCATCCCCCCTAATGGTGTATATCATTACAGAGGATAATAAGACAAGGTCATAACTAACTATAACAAACTGGTAAGCACTTTGATCAGCAGATAAAAAAACATGCTGTGCACAAAGACATCATGCAGAGTAAAAGTAAATCATCCAAAAAATATTTCAGGCAAAAGTATAAGAAAATGTTTTCCCTTTTACTTCTTCTTATTTTTCAAGTTCAATTATTTAAATAAAACCCACACTCTCCACCCACAACAGGCCCATTTTCTCCTCAAACAAATCACCTGATACCAACCAATGTCCAAAATGTTCAGAGAAAACTAGTCCAAACTCTAAAGTCCCGGTCCCTTCCCACCCTCTCAACCCACAACATAAGTCCCTGCACCAAAAAAGGGCTTCTGAAGAGGGCATCATTGATGCAGTTCTGGACTCTTCCCACTTTCTGTTTGATACTTGCCACCTTCTGGCCAAGCTGCTCCAGCTTGCACAGCATGCGGCATCGGGTAGCTCCCAGCTGCTGGTGGCACTGGTGATATTGTGGCTGGGATGGAGGTGTGATGACTGGCTCCAGGAACTCCTTCAGAGTTACCACCTGGAGGTATTCTGCCTGGATGGCTTCCAACCACTACCGCTGCAGCCGGGCTGTTATCTCCTGCTGAATAGGTGGTTGTGGTGGACCTTGCAGGAGCAGCTATTACAACAAAGAAAACATTAAGAAAAAAGACAAATTGTAAATAATGCTCTGTGCAAACCCTTCTCTAAAACGATATGATGGCACAATGGCTGTACATTCCTGGTCCCCTAAGGCCAGTATAATTTGATGTGATTAGGGGTCACAGGGCCATTTTTTATCCACAGATGCTTCACATAAAAGCACTGACTGGCTGTAGGGAATTAAGCCAGCATACCACCAGATAAAAACAATAAAGTGATTGTTTTTCTTTTAAATGGTTTCCTAGTGAAAAACAACAAAAAAACTTTGTGTGTAAAAAGAAAAATAAATGACCTCTAATTAATGATTAAGGAATTATGCACTATGCAGTACAAGTATTCTTGTTGTGCTAAATTAATGTAGGAGTGCTAGTGCTTCGGGTACTTTGCCACTCTCTGCAGTCTGCAGCAGGGGTAGCGGACAATTATCTAACCTTAATTCCAATGGCCCTGCTCCTTTCCAAATGCCTTTAAATTCTACTCTGACTCCAAAGAGGCAGATAAATATTAAGGATACTATGTCACACACGTTACATTTAAAATATGGATATCTTCTCTGCCCTAAGTAGACAGTGGGAAAAATGTTGCACTGGAGTACAGGAAAAGGAATAAGATACAGATTTTATTTGGAATATACAGCAGAGAGTATCCCATCTGCAAAACTCAAAATAAGGCACTTAGTCCCACTTTACTCCTTGGCTTCACACTCTACGACAAATACATTCTCTTGGCAGTAAGGAAAGGAAAACTTAACTTACTCTACTGCAGCGTAAGTTAGAGTGATTACAACGCGTAGGTAGAGATTTTGCTATAGAATATTGGTAAGTTACTGATCATCATGTGCTAAGTTTTAGCTTAGTCAACCACTGCCGTTGACCAATGTCAAAAGGGAAAAATCTTAATAAGCGTAAATCAATTATGGAAGTTGCCTGGCCAAAAAATGTGGCACACACATGGCAAGAATGGATATGTAAAATGTTTTTGACAGACTGGGACAGAACTTAGGAAAGAATAAAGGAGTGTAGTCTAAGGAGAGGACTATGTGGCCTTTGGAGGGAATCCCATCTTGTATTAGGTTTGCAATGGATTGAAAACGTTATAAATGCTGACACTGCAGTGCCGAATCTAACCAAGCTGCAGTTAGGTCATTGTTGGTGAAATGCCATGGACAGGGAGGTGATGAATGATGATGGATGGGATACATATCTGTCTCACTCAACAAATATAGTGAGTATATTAATGATTTGTCAATAAGCAGACACTGTGACTTACCATCACCTGTCTCTGCCACTGATGGTACTCCCCATACATCCACTTCAGTTGCTGCATCTAGCACACAGGTGCTGCCGCAGGCACTGGCACTGGTGGTCTATGCTGGTACACATTTTATGGTTTAAATCTTTTATTAGCATTTTCAGAAATACTAAGTGGCTTTACACATTTTAGATGCCAGATACAGCTTCCCTTATTATTATTTTTTTAACAAAACCCAACAGTAATACATCACAACTGTTCAGTTAGCAGCATCTTCTATCGAGAATATCACTTTGGGCATTTTGTTGGTTGGCAATGTTAGAAAAGTCAGGTAGTCAGGCCAACCAAAAACGTTTCACAATGCAGGGGCAGAGCTATATGACTCTGATGTGTTTTATCTAGGAACCCGATCAATATTGTGACCTTATGCCCCTATACGGCTATAATCAATAAATATCCGTATAATGGCATAATAATCAGAGCCATATTTTAGTAACTCGCCTCTGCAGTCCATGACACAGCAGAAGCTACTTCCTTAGATTCCTAGAGAGCACACCAAGTTCTTTCGACACACCAAAGCCCTGCTTGCTTTGCTTTGATTAGTAATAGAACTCCTGCGAGCACTGTAAGAACGACCAGTTCTTAGTGACATCTTTATTGACGTCTTATGTCCAAAACTTACGTCAAACTCGGCACCTTTCAGGTATAAATATACCAACGTTGCCTTAAGCAAACTCACGGTGGTGAATACTGGAGCAGAACAGCTGTCCCCTTGCAGAGAGCCCAGCAGATGCGAGAAGCCCACGGACGCTGCCCCTCCTCTTTGACGTGCTGAGAAAGACGCTGTCTTTTCTCCTGCCGAGAAAATCCAGCTCCGACGTTTCCAGCCTACCCTTGCGGGTGACTGGGATATCGGGTCCTGAGAGGGAGATACTAGACCTCCTACATTCTATTCCAAAGGTACTGTGCTGACTAAACCCTTAGAGAGAATTTTTGAATCAAACTCTTGGCAAAACCAACTTAACTTAAACTGCTACTTACTTACTACCTCCCACGTATTAGGCTTAGGTCAGGTACACCGGGGTAGGCGTAGTTAGAAGCACCAGTTGAGGTTGTTAGCCAATGTATATATGAATGTATATATTGTATATATTTTATTCATTTTAACCATCTTATGGCTAAGAAACCATATCAATGCTTTTACAGTATTATTTCATAATACTCTTTTTACTGTACGTACTTTACTTTATATTAAGTATTGCAATTGTGGCAATCCATTTCTCTTGCATGAGAAGAAAGACTGTTCAATAAAGCATACCCTTTATTGAAAACGCCCGTCTCTCTCTTCTCTGCACTCTGGTGAAACTAAGACCGCACGTCTGACTGAGTGAAATAATTGTCAATTGTTTTCACACAACTCTAGAGATTGACTCTTATTCTGGGGAGCAAAGTTGTCATGTTTATGCGGTTGTCGGAAGCTGAATCCCTTCTTGTCTGAGCCAGGGAAGATTATCACTTCCTATTCAGTCAAGAAAGTTTCCAGTGACCTCTGAGCTAGCTGGCGCAAACCTAAATTAAGTCTAACATAGTCAGTAGAGACCTAGATGACCTCAGTCCTACGTCTACACTGCTGTTTATGTTATTCCAAATAGGAACTACACTACAACTCTGAGTCATTGAAGAGGAATAAAGGGGTGGAAAAAAGTGGTCAGTGAAGGACATATGGTATTGGTTGGCAAGTGCAATGGCCCCTCATATTACTTTCCTGCCATGCTGCACTGTCATGGAAATTGCTAGAGTTCTATATAAATGAATGATAACTCAACACAACATTGGAGGGGCTCCACCATGACCATGTTCACTCTCTTGTTTTACTGGTTCAGAATGAACAATCAAAAGAAAGCCTTCTCAACAAACACTCATAGAGAAAAATAGCTTACTTGGGCCTGACGTCTTCACAGTAAAGTACCTAAAATCTATTCTCTTAGTCTTACAGTACCAATCCACCAATATAAGGGGAGGGGAAAGATTACTAACAAAGCAGTAGAAAGCTACAAACTAGACTAGTACAGACAGGAGGAAGTCAGCTACTGAAACATGAAATATAGAAAAAAGGGAGAAAGCACGGGTAGCAAGAATTTTACAAACAAGAAATAGAAGAGGTGTTAAAAAAAGGAGATAGCATACAATTACAACCAAGGCAACTTTATTCTAAATGGGGAGAGGTAAAGGTTAGGGAAATAATAGCAGGACTTACTGGGGCCAGCTGATCCATCGGCTGTGGGGCTGGTAGATGTGGTGGTACCTCTATCCTCTGGAGAACTGGTAGTGGCAGTCCCTTCACCATCACCTGCCTTCAGTGGTGCCATCTTCTTGTCCTTGGGCACTGATGTAAGAAATATAGAAGCTAAAAAATGGATTAGTGGTATAGTTAATCTCCCGAGAAATATTTTGACAGGCGATGGCAAACGCAGTATCATTGTAACTTTTTAAATCAGATTTCCTAAAGTACTATTATTGAGTTGACCTATTCCTAATTTCCTAAACCTACGGCATTTTTCCTAATTTCCTAAACTACATTTGGGACTACTAATGCATTGCAACAAATGATCTTTGCTCCTCTAACCCCTTTGATTGTCCATCTTTGTCTAGTCTCCCTTCTCAATGGATAGATGCATACTACATATCACTGGAAGATTGGGACTATATGAGCTGCAAAAAGAAAGGCACAGCGAATGCTAACTCACTGATATTACTACTACCACTATCTTAGTGACAGGAGAGAGGAGTCTTCATGACTTCTTAAATAATCAGCCCAAGCAAGCATCAACGAGCATGATTAGGTAGCGCGGAGCACCTGGCTAGTTCAAACTGGATCACATAATTTTCATAGCAAAAAACATAACTTATCTGTGAGTGTGAGCATCATGCTATTTAAAAAAAATATTACCATTGAAAAACACAACAAATAAATAATTACTCAACTAGCCCCCGCAACCTTGATGCCCAGCAGGTCGAGCAGGTCCTGTTGCTGATTGTATACATCGACCCAGCGGTGTGTCAGCTTCTGCATGGTGTGCTGAAACCCAGTGATCCGTGCACACACTGTTGCAGTCTCTCCCACCGCAACTGATTCTCTTGGAGCACATACACCACAGGTCTGCCATCGGCTGCCAACATGAAGGGGAAATGGCATTGCATTTCAAAAAGAAGGGCGGTAACTTCCGCCAACTGATAAAATGGGGCCAGCTGCACCCCTTAACAGTGCCAGGGATCGCAAGGTGTGTGGCTAGCAGCAGAACTGCGGGCATCTCTTCTGCTCTGGTGCTGCTCCTCTGATGTGGCACTGGGTAGGAAAAGAAAGGATTAGGAAAAGTAGGAAGAAAGTATGAGAAGAGAGAGTAGCAGAAAGGAAGAACTAAGGAAGGAGACAAGGAAAACAAAAAAGGAACAAATGTCACGGATAAAGAAAAAAAGGAAAACAAATGTAAAATAGACATACACAAAGACACACACTGATAAAATAAAGATAAATGAGGGGTGAATTATACTCTGGGTGCTCAAGGAGTTTCAAAAAGCGCTCAAGAAATAATACACACCTATATTTAGCCGCTACAATTACTATTCCCTATGGGTGCTTACAATGTTCAGGGGAGGAAAACACCCAACTCCTCCCTGCGTAATCAAAACGATTAGGCACACCTCAAAAGTCCACACAGGTTGAAGCACTCCACTTATAATAGCTCAAAATAGCTCAAGTTTGTTGAATAATACAAATTCACCCAAGATGGTTTCTTGCGGATTCTCTTCTTTTATTCTTTATCCACATCCCAGCCCAAACCAACGCGTTTTGCCGAGGTGTGGGTGAGTGGGATAGCGGAGGGTTAGAATAGATTTAAATAGCTAAAAAATTCAGGCCGAACACCATGTATAGAACAGAAAACAGAAAATAAAATGGCTACACCCATTTTGACTGCAAGGTTCAGTTTGTGCTGATTTTTCAGTGTGGAACAAGCTACTGCCACGAAAAAGCAGAGTGAACCGGCGACTGAGCATTCTTCCACATGGGTGCGGAGTTCCATGGAATCTCATGAACATTTTTGGAACCCTGAAGAATTCAGTAGAGAAAAATTCCATGAGTTCCACTCAGGCCTAGTTTTAAGGAGCGAGCTCAAGCACTTTAGCACTGTTTAGCTGTGGTAAAGTGTGCAGAGCCCTAAGGCTAGCAAAAACAATGTCAGTAGAACAGGTCTGAAGGCAACAAGTTAGGGGGAAACCTCACCAAGGATGCAGATCTAAAAACCACACTTGGTAATTACCGGTTACAATATAAAATGCTCCCCAGATACATTTTGTCGGACATTTACCAGGGGAACCAGACCCAGTGATGCGGATATTGGTGTGGAGGGAATGAACATCTGCATTAAACACAAATCAGAGACCTCAAGATGCAAATGCAAATGTACAAAAATGTACATGCAAGCTACTCATTCCACTAAAAAATATTTGAAGCTAGTGAGTTGGAATTTCTATGAGAGAAAACACCCTCTTAATTTTATGTCTTGCTATTTGCACCACGCTTCTACCAACTTTTACAAGCATAAAAACAAACAATGGATGTAAATGCAGTCTTACGTTTGGAAATCAAGGCTGAATGCACAGCATGTGCTGCCTCAACTGTCGTAGAAATATGGATGTACATTACACATCACTGCACTCTGTCAACAGAGCACCAACAAGGTATTGTACTGTCAGCCACAATGTTCAATTGATTAAACGCAGTGAGGCTTTAGATCAGATAAGCTGTGTGTCATTGACCTCAGCATTGTGTCTGCTGGTGGATTTACCCAATCATAGGTATTGACAGGCTACACAAGCATTCGTAAGCTTGGAGTAATTCGACAACCATCAATTAGATAGATGAGTCCATTTCTCGAGGCAAATTGGCTTGGCATATGCTATTCTTACCAAGAAGACTCCAGTGGCGTGCCATACTTTAATAATGCAGATGACTGCAGGTAGTGGGCACCAGTACACATTTTTGGGAACAACATCTTATTTTTCAGCATCAGACTCTGACCAAGAGAGAAAAAGGCGAAAAGGTAGAAAGAAGGAGAACAGAAATTATAGGAAAAAAGTAAGAAATGTAAGAAGCAGGGATTAAAATTTGAGTATTGTTCTAAATATATGATTAAAGCATAGTGTGAGAAAGTTGTGTATTTACATAGATACAGTGCTTAATTTGCAAAATAATATGTGCAGGTACTCACAATTTTTCTTAAGAGGCTCCACCCATGTCTCCCTGGCTCCACCCATTTCCTCTAGTGGCTCCACCCACATTCACCACTAGTGCGGCTGGATTGTTGTGAGCGAGCATTCCTAAAGCAGTGTTTGATAGGAAGTTCTGACCCTGATTACATTTTGGAAAAAAAATCCAAAAAGTACATTTATAGCACAATTTTGGCAAAAAAGGTAGTTTGGTGAAATAAAGCATTTGTCTATGATCACATGATTTGGGCAAGCAGGGTAGCTGTGTTTGACCTTAGGTTTTCAAGTGTCACACTGTGCCATTAATCCAAAATGTTTAGATGAGTATCTCTTTTGACTCAAGTCTTAATACGTTTTCCTTAGTTCATATCAGATTAGAGTAGAGCAGAAGAGTCGAGCAGAATCCGCATTTTATTTCTGTTAGTTTTACATGGTGTAATCTCGGACTGAGGACAGACAAGAACACTTCAGACTATATTATACTTGTTTTCATGCAAAGGTAGATTTCTCCGATTCACAATGTGCTGAGCCCAGGGATTCAAACTGGGTTCCCTATGTTTCATGGTGGGCAGCGAGATTTGAAAAAATGGATAAAAACAACCAGAAAAAGTACTCAGACCTTTTTGCCATTTTGAACACAAATTGAATCTGCAGAGACAATGCAGCAACTATGTGGAATTCATATGCAGAAATATTTTCCTGCCATTAGCTAACCTCATTGAACCGCTTTAAATCAAAACCCATTTAATTCTGGATGGTGGGTGCCCTTTTAAAAAGGATTTCTTTGCTTCTGGTTCTCATCACCACATCAGCCCATCTTTTCACTTCAATAAAATAAAAAGCAACTGGAACATTAGAAACAGTCTTCTCATATAGATATCTGCTATTGCTTTCGGCATTGTTTTCTAATAAATGCGGTCTTGTACCCTTGTAACCCTGTTTCCCACACCTGAGGTCGGCAGTGTGAATTGGAAACGGGCGCAATAGAAAAGAAAACACTACAAAAATGCACAAAGTCCTCTTTTTCGAGGCCAAAGCAAAAACGCACACATTTACCCCACCCCACCCTCTTCCAAGCACCAATAATGATTTGCTCCACTTACCCGATCCCTCAGGGGTGATTGCTGGTCACAGTGGGTTACGGTTGTGCTGATCGGATTAGTGCTACAACTAACTTGCGTAGACAAGGCAGGGATCTACAGTTCAGAATGACCTGCAGTGCCTGCTGCCCAGCTGCTCCTAGTAATGCTGCCACACTCGTGCAGCACAGCAGTTAGAGTGCTGGCAGTTTTTAACCCCTCCCCTGCTGGTGACGGAACCACTCCGTCATCAGCCGTGGTGGCGCTGTGCTGATGACGGAGCGGTTCCGTCACGGCCCGCTCGGCACGCCTGCGCGGCGCGGATTCCACGACTGCACTGAGCGTTCCATTGAGCGGGCGGGGCCGTGACGGAACCGCTCCGTCATGAGCACAGCGTGACCGCGGCTGGTGACGGAGCGGTTCCGTCAACAGCATGGCGGCGCCGCGCAGCCCCCCCGCCCCCTTAGCGCTGCGGCGGAATAGCCACCGCAGCGAAGGGGTTAAAGTGTGCAGAACAACATGTGCACACCTGAGTCCGACAATGAATGTCATTGGTAGTGGGCCTCAACCACGGGCCCATCAAATGCAGGATTTCAGTTCTGTGCGATTTGATTAAAGAAATCATGGTACACACTTTTAATCTGCTCTATGACATCTTGGAAAGTTTGGTCTGAACTACCCCAGCCAACCTCAACCCAGCTTATCCATGAGCCCGCCCTCTGTCATGATTATCCAATGAAAATTACACCAGAAAGGCAGGCATGCACTTCTGATATCCCGAACGTGATGATGCACAATCAACATGCCTGGACCAGGGTGGGCCAGCTTGTGAAGACATACCAGGCAGACACCAAATGATGACTGGCAAATTTTTTGATAAACATTACCGGGCCTACCACCCAGGGGAGATACATCTTATAGGCCTGGTCCTGTTAAATAAGTGCCGGTGCTGAGGACCATAAACCACTGGCACACATTAAGCACTGCAAAGATCCCACTTCTCATTGAATTGGCCTTTTGAATTAATCACTAATTGTGCATCAGAAATTCAGTTTTACTGCTGTGCATATCTGGCACACACACAGTACCACACAAATAGTGTGTAAATATCAGTTTTTAACATACATTTATAATGTCTCAATAAAAAAGAGCAAATTAAGAGGAAAGCTTCAGAAGGGCTCATCCTGGTATTGACATGTGCCAAAAACAAAAGAGCCTGTCTATGTTAGATGAACTAACAATCTGCATGATGAAGAAAACACTTTGTTTTTCTTATATAACCCTCACCCACCAGGTTTACCCATTGGTGGCAGGCTTCATCATTAAGTTCAACCCATTTCATTGCAGAATGGGGCATGCTATGACCCACGAATTACGTGCGAGCAGTTAAAGATAAATTCTAACTCATGAAAATAAGAGCAGGTGGGGTCTTATGTGATTAGTTTAAAATACCTGCCTGGTAGGTAAGTGCTATTTCAATCTGACCTACGGGAGATATGTTTAAATAATGGGGAAAAAGTTAGAAAGTTTAGGTGATAATGTAACTGTCTTTGTAATGGTTTACATATTTCAAGTCAAACCCCATGGCTTTCCTTCATGACCAACAATCATACTCTATAATACCACTCCGTTTATAGTGCTGAATACTCTGCAGGCTAATAATATAAAACTATGACACCTACTTGGTGTTAAATCTTATTAATCTGCAATATATAATAGAAGAGTTAGCCTGCCAAAATCTTGGCAATATACATAATTAAACACACTGCTTGTACTTATAATATTGAGCACATTGTCTATGCTTATTAATCAAAACACCTAGTTGTGAAAGATCTGGTGAAATATAGTGTATCATTAGTTGAGGTGAGCACTACCAGTTAAACCATTGATCCTTGTGACACACAATACAGAGCACAAAACACATTTGAAAACACAAAACAAATAATGCAAAACACTTGCATCATGGTCCTCCGGTGGAGAGGGGTGCATGTAGTCACACTCTATATAGTAAAAAAGAGAGAGATATATCAGTGTATCAAGATTGTGAATGTTTGCTCCATGTGAGAAAACATCAATGCAGTAGTTGTATCAGCTATGCCACACTTACTATGCCAAAACATCACCTCGGTGCAATGACCTAGGTATACCAACTCTGGGCCATAATCTTACTGTCTTCTGCCCTGTGGGGATCAAATACTGAATGCTGGTAAGTGGAGCATGTGGACGCAATGCTCTTGCTGCTCCATGTGAGAAACTAGACTGTTAGTCTATATTTGAGATTATGGCTACAAATGGAAGTTCCTCAATCCATTTGTGTGGAGAGTGTGAAGACATGACCTGGGTTATGTGATTGTTCCCCAATGTAGAGTTGAATGATACACGAATGCAGCATAATTCCTTGTAGTAGTAAGGTTTATTCAGCAACAGGTGAGCGCCAGGGAAATAGGTATAAAATGATCTCCAGTCAGTACAAGAATGCTCACATCTAGAATCTTACTCATGACATAACCCCCGCACTCCCCCATACCGTGGGAAGTGTCTACCCCAAGACCAATACCCCAGTCATCCCAATAACTTAGCCAACCAGGTCGTAATTGTTGTGGTGGTTGTTGGCCGCAGTTTTATTGGGATCATAAATCATATCTGGGTCATATACATGTCAACACAATATCCCATAAATTATATCTGGGTCATAAACATGTCATACCACATATATGGGTTATAAATCATACATCATACATGCCATCGCCGTGGTCATAAATCATATCTGGGTCATAAATCATACATGTCATCATTTTCATAAATCATATCTGGGTCATAAATCATAGATGTCATCATCATTGTCATATGTCATATCTAGGTCATAAATCATACATGTCGTTTCCCTTGTCATAATTCATATATGGGTCATAAACATGTCAATCATCATATTGTGCAGATCAATATCGTGGTACATTCAGTTCGTAGATGGCACGCCTACCAAACCAGTTCTTTTGTTGATCCTTGGTATTTCTCATTGTCGTGTTACCTCTGGGACCACCATTTGGCTGGTCACCCACGCCCTTTGCGTGTAGGGAGGGGTAGCTTCTCCAAGGAGTTAGGCCCAACTCGCTACCTTTTTGTGCCCTGCCGTCCGGCCGGGTCTGGGCCGCGAGCGCCGTCTCCGTTCGCTACTCCCCTCCTTGGCCCGGCCAACTCACCCTGCCGTGCGGCATCCCAAAATGAGTGGCCTACTTCTACACACCGCCCTGTTGGTGTGTCTCCTTAGCCATCCGTTGTAACAATTCCCGCCACGCCGCAGGGAGGCGCACGTCTTCCTGCGGCTCCCCCCAGCTCCCGTGATTATTGTGGCTTGCGTGCGCAATTGCGCCACCGGACGGCACCTCACTGACTCTCCTCCTTCCTTCGCCAGCTACACTCGGTCGTGGCCGAATGGTTCTGGGCGACCAGGGCAAAACCACGGAAAAAACCGCCATACATATTCTGAGCCGGCCTTGTGTACTTGTGCGCGGCCATGCTTTTTCCTTTATTTGTGAGGCCGGCCCCCTCTTCCACGCCGAGGTGGGCGCCGGATCTGCGCTCGGGCCACTCGCACCCGGCGCTACAATCATTCCCCTCGGCCCAGGAGACTAGTGATTTGCCGAGAATCACAGGATGCTTGGGCCCCCTTGTCGAGGCCGGCCTGTGGTTTCGGGTATGCTCAACCTGCCCACCGTCTGGACTCCTTCCTGTGGCCTTATTAGGCCGCGCCATACATATTCTGAGCCGGCCTTGTGTACTTGTGCTTTTTCCCTTTATTCGTGAGGGCCGGCCCCCTTTGCCACGCCGAGGTGGGCGCCGGATCTGCGCTCGGGGCCACTCGCACCCGGCACTACAATCACCATGTGGGGACAAAGTAACCGCCCAGGTGGGGATGGGCACCCTGTTGCTGGCAGGCTTCTGTGCCTGGATCTAGTGGCCACTCGTATTCCTGTGGCCATTGCTGTGCTTTGAGTTTGGCTCCACAGTCGCCCTATCCAGGCCGAGTAGGCTAGCCCAGCCTTTTATCTTGGAGAGGTCGGTGACCCACATGCCGTAGAACTGGCAGCAAGCATCTGAAATTTAACGCCGGAAAGCGGAATCGGCACGCCAACCATTGGCCTGAACATCCCCATAAATACTTGCCAGAAAATTGCCCAAGCTTAGCACAACCTCACTGGGCACATGATCTACGCCCCAACAAGCCAAGTATATGGTTGCATGAAATGACTTCGCTTCATATTCCATACAATGGGAATTTACGTTTTTTAGCACGCTGCTGCAATTAATACGATTAAAGCACGTGTATCTTCACTAGCGTGAGCACCACTGGAGTCACGTTCCAGCTGTCGCTTAGGGGTTTTGCCAGTGGTGTCATTTAATTTTTCGTGTTGCCCGTGTCTTGTGGGTGCCTATGAGGAGGTCCACTTATTTCTGGTTTCGTCAAATAGGCAGGTTCAGTGCTATACAATAATGCCCCCGAACATGCACTGCCGAATGATAAGGTTTACCCTCTGTAAAGCTCACGCCCCCTTTCCATTCCCCAAGGCGGGTGCCGTAGTACCTTTAAATTACGCCAGGTCACTTCTATCGCCAATGCTTAGAAATGACAGGAGTGTGGCGTCAAGCCATATATCGAAAAAACAAGCTATCTGCTCCAGATCGCTAGGGAATGTGTGACCTCTCTGTTCACAGTTATCACTACAGCCCTTTCTCCGACCGGTTATGGCTCTGCCAACGTTTATGCACGTTATATATCGGGATCAACAGCTGTTTGACCAACTCTAGTGGGCTGTTCTGACGTGCCGGCACGGCGCTCCGCCTTTTGCCTCCATCTTGCTACACGAGCGGACACCCCCCTTTCAATGGATCTGTCCCCATATCTGGCGCCCATCCCCGCATTTAAAAACCGCCATTCCTATATTGCACTTCTGAGGCGTTTGCTCGCTATTATCGTTCTCCGGAGCGAACATACCCAGCCGGCTGAGGGCTGTGGGGAAGGAATTAGTGGGGTGGTCTGGAAAGTTCTCTCTTTCTCTCTACCAGTGGATTTATCTGCCTACACTTTCATACAGGGGGGAAGCTGGAATGTAATATTGCAAATTTCCCCCATTTCCGCGCGCTCTGAATCAGCGTGCTTGGGTGATCCTGTGCGTGTCAGACTCTGTCCGATGGATCGCGATTGGATTTACCAACGTATTTACATATTAGCAGCAAGTAGGAGTCGGAATAGGTCGGATTCTTTACTAAACCAATAACCTAGTCTCCAGCCTTATATTTGCGCTCACACTCGTTAGTTACTCCCCCAGTCTGTCCGAGAACCTTATCATCAGATATGCAATTTCTGTATCAACTACCCCTTTTAAAACGACAAGTCCAAAACGCTGCTGCCAGCATTAGTGACGGCAGGCCACCCTGGTGCCACTTCTGAGCCTCAGTAGTTGAACTCAGTTGCTAAACCGTTTTCCGTCGCGTTGCCTCGTCTGTTTCTGAGCCACAGAGAGGAGGGGGGTGGGGGTTGTGCCAGCGCGATACGGGGTTTCCCTTCACACTCTCCTAGTGGCGCAGGCGCTCCTGGAAGGCAGAGCACATGGCGCTGCTTCTTTGTACCCCCCCATCGGCCCCTTTGCGCTCGGGCCACTAGTTGGGACTGTTGATACCCCGCCAAGTGGATTTCAACCCGCCGCATTATTGCAACCTGTACATATGCGGCGAGCCCCGGCAAAAACGTGTATTAAGAGAAAGAGGGGAGGGTGTGTTTCTTGAAGTTACTTGCTTACTTTAGTGTCTGTGAATGCTCAGATACCGGCTGCTAGACCATTATTCTTCAACTTTGTACTGCCCCATCATCGCTATGGATGATTCAGGTTGGTTTAATCTCCAACCCCAGTCCCTGACATATTGTGCTACTTCTATTTTTTAAAGGTCCCCAATTTACCGGCCTGTGTTAACTGGCACGGCAAGTCGGTCTTACCGCCCCTCGGTCACTGCCTGTTTCTGTAGCGATTGCTGACTGTGCTGTGCCATCTTGTTGGCCTCGTGAAGTCGACGGGTTTATCTAGCACGGTCGGACCGCCAAAGAAGCCTGTCCTGAACAGCCTGCCTGTAGCCCGGGCCTCTTCAGTCACGAATGCGGGGAATGTAACTTAGCCATTTTTTTAAATTTTTTTTTTTGGTTTTATATGTAGGTGTTATGGCCCGAATGAGCGGAAAGCTTTACACGGGCCCCAGTTGCAGTGTAATGGGCCGGGACTCACTGCCTTTCTTTGATGATGGGATGTGTATTCGACCCTGATACTCGAGCCCGGGTCCCCAAGCTTCAATGTCTATAGTTTTGCCCGTAAGGCCATCCCAACGCTAGGCTGTTGCATGATGAGAGTATTTTATGTTGAGCACAGGGAGATAAAGCTAATTGCCTAGCCTCTGAGGATGTTAATGGGTGAGGTTTTTATTTAGCTGCGCATAGACCTCCGCACAGCTCCGTTACCCAACTCCAGCGCCTGCAATCCTGCTTGCATCAACTGCTGCTCTTTCATACCACGCGGCTTTGCCCTTGAGCCCGTACACTACAGTTGACCCCCGGGCTATTCCAAGCCCCAAAACGGACAATGCGCAGAGGTTGTATAATATAGATGGAGGCTCGCCTAAGCAGCCGCTCAGCTCGATTCACTGTACTTGTTTGGATTCAAACCCCCACCTGCGAACATCTCCCTCTTAACAGCAGCTAGCGCAAAGAATACCCACCTTGCCACCACTGGTGTCACGCTCAGTCAGGTTCGCCGCTGGAGCTGAGCGCCTCCTCCCTTGATGTCTGGAGAAGCTGGGTGACGTGTGTTGGGCCTCCGGACCCGTCTTGGTGGCTGAGCATACGGCTTGCTGCGAGGTTCAAAGACCCGGACGGACCGCCGAGCCGCACAAAGGCTGAGCCTCGAGGGACCTGCGCCGATATGCAATATGCGGGCTCCTCCCTGGGCCGCAGTTGGTTCTTTCTCCTTCTCCCCCCCGTCCGCCGCAGCACTTCCAGCTCTCTCTTCTCGCCCGGTGGTGCCCCCCCTCCTACCTCCGCCTGCTCTTCTGAGGGGGGGGCACGAAGCGGCCACGGGATGCTTGCTGCCCCGGTGGTGTGAAAGGCGGGCCTTCCTCATGAACATCCCGCCAGCATCTTGAGGGTTCCGGCCGAAGAATTATCGCGCAGGGGTAGTGAGCGGGCGCACCTCCCTTGCTTCCTTGTGTTCCCGAACCCCCACAAGCCATGCAGGGGGTTCGCTTCCTCAGTTTGAATTCGGGTTTTTCTTCCAGACGTAGTAAGGACTGCATCTTCCCCCTTCCAAAATTCAGGTGCGCCGCTTCCCCCGCTCCACGAAAATTAGGAGCTATCTGGGGGAAGCGGTGGCCTATATCCCCCCCATCTGCTCGTCCGTTCCGTGCAGCTGGTCCCCCATTGGAGGGTTTGTACTATGCTGTCCCCCCTATTGGCTGGGGGTTCCGTGGTGCCAACAGGATGCTCCCCTGTGAGGTGTTAAGCCTTCGTGCCGCTTCTGGGCGCCCAGAACCGGTTCCTCCACTGGGGCTCGGCGTGGGTTAAGGCGCCGGCCCTTGAGCCCCCCCCCCCTTCGGGGGGGGTGCGGCGGCCTCTGCAATACATACATTCTACAAGCTCGAGCTACTTACAGATATACAGCTCGAGCTACTTAACGGTAAACAGCATAAGCAACACTACACATCTCCCCTGTTATAATAAGGAAAAGAAGGAAAATAAATGATAATTAAAAAACAAAAAACTATGTACAAACAAGCTCTAAGGAAGGATAAAACAACAAAAATAGATCACAGTAACCCTAAATCACATTACAAATCCCTTTAACCAACCAGGTAAAACTCTTGTTCTTTTGTCAGGCAATTAGTTGGCATTACCAATATGGATGTCACTATCATTACCAACATGGATGTCACTATTAACGTCATTACATAGAAACCTTCCTCCCTCATCACATAAAGAAGAACTAGCTTCCAAATGAGAAGGAACAATCTTCTTAGCCCTTGAAACATCACCGCAGTCACCAGCCAACTCCGACTGTAACTGACTATTCTCAAAATGGTCTTCAATCCACCCATAATTATCTGAGGACGTAGAAGGTAGCTCACAAAAGACATCCTGAATAGGATTCATCGCCACACTTTTGAGATTCCACACCTTACCATCCTCAAGTCTAACTGCATTCCTCAAGACCTCTATCACCTTGATTGGTGGTCCAAAAACAACTTTCACACTTTGCCACTTTGACTGGCTTACTCATTCTAACCAAATCTCCAACCTTAACTTGTACATCTTTAGTATTATGATGCTTATCATAATAATCCTTGCTTTTAGCATGAGTAACTTCAAAATTCCTCTTCACTTCAACAGGAGACCAACTGATTACCTTGCCACTGCTCAACCAACCAGGATTGAACTTAGTTCTCGGTGACCTACCTCTCATCATAATGAATGGAGGCAAAGCAGTATTAACCTGAGCAGTAATTCTGTAAGACCACACAGCCTTTTGTACTTGTATCTTCCATTCCAAACCCTTGGTAATCGATGCCTGAATAACACCTTTAATCACTCTATTAAATCTCTCAACAGTGCCGTTGCCACTTGGGTTGTACAACGCTGTGGTCCTATGCTTGATCCCACATTTGTCAAAATAATCCATTGCCATCTTAGACATGAACTGAACACCATTGTCTGATAAAACACAAACCGGTAAACCTTCCATGATGAAAATCTTGTCCAAAAATGCAATCACCATTTGCGAATCTATCTTCTCTACAAATTTAACAACAGGCCACTTAGAGAAAAGATCAATGACCACTAAACCAAACTCCTTTTCTGCTCCAACAGGTCCCATTATGTCTACAGCAATTGTATTCCAAGATGAATCCGGAATTAAGCCATCACACATCTTTGGCTTCAAAGTTTTAAGTGTTTTGTCTGCAGAACTGCAAATTAAACACTTCTTTACAAAATCCTCGACCATACCATCTACACCTAGCCACCAAACATGCCCTTCACAATTAATTTAGTTCTCACAATCCCAAAGTGACCTTCATTACACAACTGTAAAATCTTTATCCTCAGGGACACTGGAGGAACAATCTTTTCACCCCTAAATAACAAGTCATGCTCATAAGACAACACCATACGAATTTCCCAAAAAGCATTCATATTATCCTTGATATAACACTTTCTAGGCCATCCTTTACACATGTAATCAACAACATCCTTTACTACTGTATCCTTTCTTTGTTCCTACATCCATTCTTCCTTACTAATTGCAGGAATTCCAGAATCATGAACTAGCGCCACACAAAATTCACTCCAAGGATCGTCTGTACACTCCTCAAGAGGAGTTGGTAACCTAGACAGGCAATCAGCTATCAAATTCTCTTTCCCCAGCAAATAAACCATCTCATAGATGTATTCTTTCATATGCATAGACAATCTTGCCATTCTAGCAGAAGCACTAGATATACCATCACTAGATAGGATCCTAACAAGAGGCCTATGATCTGTACGAATCACCACAGGTTTGCCCCACACAAAGGTACGAAAATGCTCTAATGTCCAAGCACATGCTAATGCCTCTCTCTCAAAAATTGGATACCTACTCTCCGCAGGGGAAAGAGCTCTTGATGCAAATAAAATTATACTCTCTTTACCTTTCACATCACTATGAGACAAAACAGCTCCAAGGCCTTTATCGCTCGCATCAGTAGTCAATACACAATCCAAATTAGGATCAAAACTCGCAAGAGGATTCACCTTTTGCAATTCTGTCTTAATCACAGTAAACTCCTCATCACACATCTTGCTCCACACAAATGTTGTGTTCTTTCTTAACAAGTTGCGAATATTATAGACCTTTGACGCAAAATTCTTAATAAACTTGGCACAATACTCAGCCATACCAGGAAACGCCCTAACTTCTTCTTTAGTTACAGGCGCTGGAAATTTAACAATGTTTTCCACTAAAGCAGGTTTAGGTTTGACCCCCTCCCCGCTAATGACATGTCCCAAGTACGACACACTTCTTTCACCAAATTTACATTTTGACCTTTCAATCGTTAGCCCTGCAGATTGTAAAGTACCTAGCACACCTTTTAACTTTGAGTCATGATCACACTTGTCCATACCAGCAACAAGGATATCATCTTGGAAAAATGACACCATGTGCATGTTCCCAAATAACTTATGCATCAACCCCTGAATGACAGCCGCAGCTGACGCTAGCCCAAAGGGCATCCTCCTGAACTGGAAACAACCAAAGGGTGTTATAAATGCCATAATTTTTTTTTACTCTGGCTCTAACTCTACCTGATGGTATGCGGCAGAGAGGTCAATTGTGGAAAACACTGTTGCACCCTTTAGTGAAGAAACCATCTCATTTATTCTAGGCAACATAAACTTGTCCACTACGATGTTACGGTTCAGGTGGCGTAAGTCATAGCATAAACATTAACACACACCCCCAAAAGAAACCTCACACATAGGTTTCCCTTCCAAGGACTTCTCAGAGATGTTTATCACAACATTCCCCCTAACATTCTTCACACAATCATCTTCATCTTCATCCTCCACCTCGACATCAACATCCTCATCACACACAAATATTACATTGCTACGTCTCCTGCAAAACTTTGAAAAATTATCAATTAGCCCACAATTCCCACACTTTTTCTTTAAAGCTGGACATGACTGACTAAAGGCTAAATGTTCTTTGCTGTTACATCTGTAACATTTTATTTCTTCCACATTTCTGTTTTGAAATTGTGTCGGCTGACCTGTCCATCTTCCTTGCTGTTGCATACGAAAATTCTTAATAGGTGTCTGGATCTTACAAACTATTCCAGTAGATGTTTTACTCACATCAGCTTCTTCAACAACATTCGCACATCTGCCAGACATTTCTGATTTCCTCATGATCGCAACAACATCATGTAATGACGCATCCCCATTAACCCACAAGCGATCCTGAAGTGACAAGTTATTTTTAAACATGACGCTCTGATCTCATTTTAATTCATCATGTAATCCTCCAAACCGACAGTCAAGTGCCAATTTCTTAAGATCATCCACCCATACATCCACTGTTTCTCTCTTTCGTCGGTTTCCGCTGAAAGAATTTGTGTCTAATGACACCCATGCACACTTTAGGTGCAAAATATTTGTCCATATCTTTAATAGCATTTTCAAAAACATCTGCTTCAGTATCTTCGCTCTTACTCATTCTAGAATATGTCTTTAGACCAACAGGTCCAAGTGAATGCAATAAAATCCTTTTCTTTTGTTCTGGCTTCATCTTTTTAGCCTCATCTACTGCCTCAATATAATTTATAACGTATTCTTTCCATTCAATCCAATTTATGTTGGGTTGTGCGCCTTTAACCCAAATTGGCTCTGGTGGGCTTATTGTAAAATTTTGTTGTGCCATTCTCTTTCTATTCTTTGAGTAGACCCACCTTCACCCATGTAATTGTATTAAAATTGAGTTAAAATTCTTCCTTCTAGATTATTTAAATATATATATTTATATATATATATATTTTTTTTTAAACACAACAATTTAAATACTGTATGATCTCCCCGACTGCCTCACCTGTTGCTCTGTATAACCGCTATGTTTACGTTGTAAATTTTAATTGTTTTCCAGAATAACGATCGATTTTAAGCTCCAACCCCTTTGTATCTCCGTAAATACCCACAAAATGGCCGCCGCGTAAGGTCACAGGACGTGACCCCACGTCCTGACGTCAGTGCTTTGAGTTCAGCTTCTCCTGCGCATGCCTGATGACACACTAGACGCGTCACCCGCTCCGCTCTCTCCGAACTCTGACTGTACTTGAATGATGCTCCGAAGCCAGCAACTGAACGGCATATTAAGAAAGGGTAATTACTGCTATACTTGCTTTTGTTTTCTTTTTCCCGAAAGTTACTTCTCTCAGTAGCTGTCAATGATGAACGTCAGAATCTCCCCTCCAACACCTCCAGAATAATGATCAAAATCCCGTAATCTGTATTTTTCCGCAAATGATATTCCTTTTCAGTTTCAATAGTCCATTAATTGAAATATTCTATTTTCCCTCGTCGCCAATTGTAGAGTTGAATGATACACGAATGCGGCATAATTCCTTGTAGGTATAAAACGATCTCCAGTCAGTACAAGAATGCTCACATCTAGAATCTTATTCATGACATACATACATTCTACAAGCTCTAGCTACTTACAGATATACAGCTCGAGCTACTTAAAGGTAAACAGCATAAGCAACACTACACCCACTCATGAAAAATAGAAAAATAAAGATAACTAATAAAAAGTAAAAACAAATGAAGGCAAGAAAAATTAGTTAACAGGAAAAAAAATAATTAACAGCAAAAGGGGTAAGCAGACTTTTTTATCACTGCTTTCTGGTTGGTGAATATAAATTCAACCCTTCAAATGGGATATGCGTGGGAAGACAGGCCTTTCAAAAGATATTTTATGTTTATTTTTCGTCATTGTTGGTGGTGGACCATATTGCTGGGGAGGTAACTTCTGCAAGTGTGCAACTGAGTCTATTATGGTGGTCCAAAGTATACTCAGAGGTCAATAAAAACCAGTTAGTGGTAGGGGTTACCTATAAATTGTCCCCATGGAATATTATTATTAAGTCCTTCAGTGTGGTTATAAGCTTGAACACTCAATGCTGTTCTTTTTCACACAGTGTGGACACACAATTAGTAGTGTCAGTCAGATGGTCTTGGACCACCCATAGGTAGTCTTGTACTGTGTGTATTTTCTTGATGTAGTGGGTCGACATTTTTGCTGTCGCTTGTCCACATCAGAGATTAATGCAGTGTTCCCAGATTATTGTTTTTATCTTGCTGGTGGTCATACCTACATAATGTAGGTTAAAGGGGCAGGTGATTAAATATACTACTCTGTGTGTTGCAATTTGTGAATTGCCTGAGTTCCAATGTTATGTTGTTGTTAAAGGAAACTGATTTTATTCCTTTTGTTAGTTGACATACAGCCTCACACAACTGGGAATATTGGGGCATATTATCAAGGGGGTTTATCTCCGCTTTTTTGGCTTTAAAAGCCAAGAAAGCGGAGATAAAAGTATCTCCCTATTACCTAGCTGTCGCTAACACCAGCTAGCGACAGCTAGTAGGAGATAGCGACCATCTTGGGCCCCGCTTTGCATGTCAGTGATATTTATCACTAAGGACATGCAAAGTGGGCGTGCCAAGATGTTAGCGACCGGAAACAGTCGCTAACATCGCTATCTCCTATTACCAACTTTTGGAGATAGTCGCGCTAAGCGCGAATATCTCCAAAAGCTAACACCTGCCTGTTAGACCTGTCTGATTTTTTGCGTAGTCCCTCCAATTTATTATTTATTTTGTCCCCTTTTTGCCCCTCATGCCTTTATTTATTTTTGTGTCCACTAGATTTTTCAAGGTGTTGGTCTAGGGGATAGGTGCTTTTTCGCCCTCATGATTTTTCACCTCAGGCCTGGAGGCCTTTCCTGACAGGAATTTCTATGGAGCCACAAAATGGTGGCTACAACTGTCACAACTGACAAACCTAGAACCTGTCCCATAGGATAGAGTAGGGCATTCCAGAACCTTCTGGTCCCTTCTGGACCTCAGAGGGTCAGCCTATAAAAGGCGGAATGCTGGTCAGCCATTTTGTCTTACCAGAGAGAGTCAGCTGGAGGACAGGCTGTATCAGAAGGTGGGGGTAGGTTAGTCAAAGGGTTGACCTCCTAGACTAGGACGCTGCCTTATTGATCCACCACTCTACCTCCCTTGAGTTTCTTGTCTTGTCCCCGCTGTTTAGGATTACTGGAGACCCTGGGCGCCTGACCAACCCCTAGTCTGGAAGTATGGGGATGTGAAAAGGAGAAGGAGACTGCAGCACTGTGGAGTGCAGTCCTCTGCCCAGTGGAAAGACTTTAGAGAGACTATTGCTGAGAGTTGCTCAGACGGAGAGGGGTTAATCTTTGTGGCCTCCCCCTTGTTCAGCTCTTCAATTGAATTCTGCCCCCGGCTGCCGGAATCCCCCCCTGTTGACAAACCCCACAGCGTCCCTCCTCCTACCTGTCGTGGCCGATTGCTGGCTGAGGAGAGTAGCGAGTACTGAGGGAGCGGAAGCAGAGAGAAAACAAACTGGTCTGCTCCTGAGTTAGCACGTGGTGAGCAGCGCAGGTTCGGAGCCGTGGCCGCCGGTCCTGAGGTGAGGAGCGGTCCTGGTGGTGTCTCCATTGTTTCCGGAGTGGGCGGAGTGACAGGGAAAGCGCCGGGGGAGGAGTGCGGGCTCCAGCGGGGAGACACTTCCCCTCCGCGCATGCCCAGTTGAGCCGCCCGGCTCTGTGAGGCGGAGCCGGCTAGTGAAGAGAAGCGGAAGCGGCGCTCGTTAGCGTCCGTCAGCCTTGCTAGCGCCAGCCCTGGGGTTGTGTGGCCAGTAGCGGAGGAAACCAGCGGCGATTCCGAATTAAATGCAAGACATTCCCCGGTCCTCCCCGCGCCTGCCTTGAGATCAGCTGGCTGGCTGGGCGGGTGGAAACCGCTTCAGCAGTTGCCGATTGGGACCTCGGCAGAACCGCTTGACAGTGCAGACCCTATGGCACAGTAAGGAGAGTGTGGGGAGAAGGGGGAGGACTGAGCCCCTGAGGACTAATCGCTCTGTGAGACAGAGGAGTGGGGTTCTGAAAGAGGACTCCCTGTGTAGAGGAGAGTTAGTACTAGTGCATGACAAAGAGGTCTAGATTCACTAATCGTTTTTCCCTCTACTGTGTCCTAGAAGGTGGGGGTGTAACTTGATGATACAAACCACATTGCTTACAGGTCTGAGAAAAGACAGCTACTAAACCAGAATCTGGGGATAGCGCCACTGCCAATGTAGTGCTGAGAGTACCTGCTGATTAAGTAGGAGTATAAGTTCCTCATAGAGGCTGCTGGCGCATATGTAAAAGTCTTGTATATCTGAAACCTCTCATTGGATGTGTACCTTTTTGGTGGTTAGAGGTGCTGAGGGGGAAAAGTATAGAGTTTCACAGAAGTCAAGTCTAACCAATTTTGGAGTCTAATGTAATGTACTGTTGATGCTGATTAATGATATAAGTTAGCACTTCTAAAAGTATTATTATTATTTTCATGACAAACTGTATGTACTAAGCTGTGATTTCTAAAGACAAGAGAGCATAGAATATTTTTATAAACAAGCTCGTATTTTTCCAAACATTGGTGTAGCGTCATTTTTGAGTTTTTTTGCGTTGGATTACTGCTGGGTGGCTTGCAACCTTTACACATGTGCCTCTAGTGATTGTGTCTTACCCTAGGCCAGGCTACCCTAGGTGACCTGACATATTTAGGTTCCAACAAGTTGGTGTCTAGCGGTGCGATCCTGACTGTGGTTGCAACTACTCAGTAGTAATTGAGCGTAATTCACTAGACTACACCAGGAGTTTTCTCCTAGCGGCCCTCCTAATTTTTACTTTTGTTTTTCCAAATTTGTTCCTGGTGGTGGGGTGGAGGTAGCTTCAGGTTGCCCTTGCAACTCAAATTTCCTTGTGTGTACAACTTGGTATTGCTTGTTGAAAAATGGAGTTTGCACTAGAGAAACTAGACACCTATTCTGTGGCTCAGCTGCAAGATTTCTGCCAACAAATGGGGGTATTTTTTAAGCATGGTGCCAGGAAGGGGGAACTCCAAACCAGTCTAAGGGCTTGGGTGGAAGCACACAAAGAAGGGAAGGAAGAGGATGAAGGGACAGACCGGGACACCGTTGTGGAGATAGAAGGCTTATTCCACTCAGAGGGGGAAAACCTACTCCCAGGACCAGTGTTCTACTCCCGGAGGGGCAGTAGTGTCTCCGGGGGAAGCCTGACCAAAGCCGAGCTCACTGACAGGAGGGAAATGAGACAATTAAAGTGGGAGTTGGCTAAGCTGGAGCAGGAGAAGGAGGAGCGGAGGATGGCTAATGAGTTCAGGTTGAAAGAGTTAGAACTCAAGACCCTGCAACGGGGGTCCTCTCCTGTAATGAATGGTGGCAGCGAATCCAATGAAACAGCCAGGGAGTCCAGACCCTATTTGCCAAAAGACCTTATTGCTAGATTTAGTCAGGGGGATGACATAGCCAAGTGGTTGGCTGCCTATGAGGTCTCCCTAAGAGCCCATGGGGTGCAGGAGAAGCACTGGGGGGGTGGTTTGTATAAGTACATGCCTCCTGCTGGTCGGGACACCTTGCTGGCCCTGGAACCAGAGGAGCAAACCCACTACCCCACCATGAAGCTAGCATTGGTAAGGAAGTTTGGGCTTACCCCTGAGAAATATCGCCAGAAGTTCAGGGGGAGCCACAAGTTAAGCACCCAGAACTGGGTGGACTTCCTTGATTACGCAAGAAAGGCCTTGGAGGGCTGGGTCAAGGGCTGTGAGGTGAAGGATTATGAGGGGTTGTATGATCTATTTTTGAAAGAGCACCTCCTCGAGAAATGTTTTCCCGAGCTGCGCCAACACCTGGTGGACAGCAAGCTGACCAATCCCCGGAAGCTTGCAGAGGAGGTGGACATCTGGGTAAGTACCCGGGTGTCCTCAAAAGGGACTGGAGGGGATTCCCAAAAGGCCAGACAGGGCGCCCCCCAGAAGAAGGAGGGGGGAGATAAAAAGAGGGAGTTCTCTAAAGGTCCCCAAAACAATTTCCAAGGAAAGGGAACAGGTTTCACCCCTAAGGCAAACCCGCCCAGAAACCCTAATCCTGGCCAAAGCCAGCAGCCAAGGGTTCTCCACTGTTTTGAGTGTGGTGGTGTTGGACATTATAAGGGAGATGTCAGATGCCCAAAGAGACCACCCCCTCCCACCGGAGGAAAACCACCGGGAGTAGCTAGTGTAGCGCTCGGGGAGGAGTTGCCCTTAGATAAGGGGGGTGAGTGGGCGGGTGTCACCTTAGTGTCCCTGGGAGAACGGGAGATGGTTCCTAAGATCCAGGTGCCCCCAAATACTGCTAAGTATGGGCAATGGGTCACCATCAATGGCCAGAGAGGGGAGGCTCTGAGAGATACAGGAGCCAGTATGACTATGGTGAGAAGTCAACTGGTGTCTCCAGAGCAGGTGGTTCCCCATGTACTCCACCCCGCCGCGATGGCTGACGGCAGAATCGGCCACTATCCAGTGGCTGAGGTTCCCTTTGAGTGGGAAGGGGTTGCAGGTTCACTTCGAGTTGCCGTAAGCCCTGCCGTGCCAGTTGATTGTCTGCTGGGGAATGATATGGAGCACAATGCTTGGAGAGAGGTGCAATACCGGACGCACACTGCGATGCTGGGTACACCTGACTGGGCCTGTGCGAGCACACGGTCTGTGACTGCCCGGAGAGGGAGATCGCCTGGGTTGGAGCCTGGAACAATGGCCCAACCTGCTGCCAAAAAGGGACAGACCCGAAGACAGGAAGAGCCTGCTTCGGCTTCCACACCCCATGTGACAGATCGGCCACCTGCGGTGGTGGACCAGGAGTCCGTGGAGGGGGAAGTAGACTCTCTGGAGGATTTACCCATCCCTGCTGAGTGGCATGTGGAGGGAGGACCTACCAGAGAGGAATTCTGTAAGGGGCAGAGGGAGTGCCCTACCCTTGAGGGACTGAGGCGGAAGGCTGAAGCCCAGGCAGCAGGTGATGTTACGGGACACTACCATATTTACTGGGAGGATGGACTCCTCTACAGTGAACCCAAGGTACCCTTACCTGGCTCATCAAGGGCCTTGTTAGTCCCGCAACAATACCGAGCCTTTCTGCTGGAATTGGCTCATGCTATACCCTTGGCAGGACACTTAGGTCAGGACAAGACCTTTGCTCGGCTTGCCCTCCACTTTTACTGGCCTCAGATGAAAGTGGCGTCCAACACTTACTGTCGGACATGTATATCCTGCCAGGCCAGTGGGAAAACAGGGGTGAAGCTGAAGGCTCCCCTGGAACCACTTCCAGTCGTTAGCACCCCCTTTGAAAGGGTGGGCATCGACATTGTAGGGCCTTTAGATCCACCAACAACAGCTGGTCACAGGTTCATCCTGGTTCTGGTGGATCATGCCACACGGTACCCAGAGGCAATTCCTCTGAGAACAGTCACTGCACCTGTGGTAGCTAGGGCCCTAATGAGGATCTTTACCCGAGTGGGTTTGCCCAAAGAAGTTGTGTTTGACAGGGGGACCAACTTTATGTCAGCTTACATGCGGGCAATGTGGAAGGAGTGTGGAGTGACCTACCGGTTCACCACTCCTTATCACCCCCAGTCGAATGGACTGGTTGAGAGGTTCAACAAAACCTTGAAGGGCATGATCAGAAGTCTGCCCGAAAGCCTGCGGAGGAAATGGGACGTCCTCCTACCCTGTTTGCTATTCTCTTACAGGGAAGTGCCACAGAAGGGAGTGGGCTTCAGCCCCTTTGAACTTCTGTATGGGCACCCTGTACGCGGTCCTCTCAGCCTGGTGAAGGATGGTTGGGAAAAGTCTCCCAGGAAACCCCCCCAGGATGTGGTGAGCTACATGCTGGCCTTCAGGAGCCAAATGGCGAAGTTGTGTAAGCAAGCTTCTGACAACTTGGAGGCCAGCCAGGCAGTCATGAAAGAGTGGTATGACCACAATGCTCACCAGGTGGAATTGTAGCCTGGCCAGAAAGTGTGGGTGATGGAGCCTGGAGAGCTTAGTGCCCTCCAGGATCGCTGGACAGGCCCATTTGAAGTGTTGGAAAAGAAGGGTAAGGCCACATACCTGGTGGACCTTAAGACCCCTCGACAGCCCCTACGGGTGCTGCATGCCAACCGACTCAAACCCCACCATGAGAGGCCCGAGGTCATTTTAATGATGGTGACTGATGGGGAAGAGGAAGCGGAAAGCGAACCTCTCCCAGACTTGTTCTCGTCTCAAGAGAAGGATGGATCAGTGGAGGGAGTGATTCTCTCTCCCACTCTAACTCCTGAACAGCGGGAGGACTGCCGCCGGATACTGGAACAGTACTCTACGTTGTTCTCCCTTGTCCCGGGAAGGACTCACCTGTAAATCCATGATGTGGACACAGGGGACAGCCCACCAGTGAAGTCGAAGACCTACCGGCTGTCCGACAAGGTGAAGGCTAGCATCCATGGAGAGGTTGCCAAGATGCTAGAGCTGGGAGTTACAGAGCCTTCCAACAGCCCTTGGTCCAGTCCGGTGGTGCTAGTGCCAAAAGCCGCTCCACCAGGCACCACACCAGAATTGAGGTTCTGTGTGGATTACCGGGGACTGAATTCAGTTACAAAGACTGATGCTCATCCGATCCCTAGGGCGGATGAATTAATTGACCGGCTAGGAGCTGCCCAATACCTAAGTACCTTTGACCTCACTTCAGGGTACTGGCAGATCTCCTTGACAGATGGAGCAAAGGAAAGGTCAGCCTTCTCCACGCCTGAGGGACACTTCCAATTTTGTGTGATGCCCTTTGGGCTCAAAAATGCCCCTGCCACATTTCAGCGGCTGGTGAATCAGGTCCTCTCTGGAATGGAGAGTTTCTCCGCTGCTTACCTGGATGACATTGCTGTCTTCAGTAGCAGTTGGGAGGACCATTTGCAACATTTGCAAGCAGTTCTCCAGGCCCTGAAACAAGCTGGATTGACAATTAAGGCCAGCAAATGCCAGATTGGGCAGGGGTCGGTTGTGTACCTTGGACACTTGGTGGGTAGGGGGACAGTGCAGCCCCTGCAGGCAAAGATTGAGGCAATCATGGCCTGGGAACCCCCCAAGACACAGACTGAGGTCCAAGCTTTCCTGGGCCTCACAGGCTACTACCGTCGCTTTGTGAAGGGGTATGGCACTATTGTAGCGCCCCTCACAGAGCTCACCTCCAAGAAACAACCTCGACGGGTAGTTTGGACGAATGCTTGTCAGCAAGCTTTTGAGAAACTGAAGCAGGCAATGTATGCGGCACCGGTCCTGAGGGCCCCAGACTTCTCCAAGGAGTTCATTGTCCAGACAGATGCATCAGAACATGGCATTGGGGCAGTGTTATCGCAACTAAATGAAGAGGGCCTGGATCAGCCTGTAGTCTTCTTATCCAGGAGACTGCTTCCCCAGGAACAGAAGTGGAGTGCAATTGAGAGGTAAGCTTTCACGGTGGTGTTGGCTCTGAAGAAGCTGCGGCCATACCTGTTTGGCTCGCACTTCCTGGTTCAGACTGACCACCGCCCCCTTCGTTGGCTAATCCAGATGAAGGGGGAGAATCCCAAGCTGTTGAGGTGGTCCATCTCCCTACAGGGAATGGACTTCCGGGTGGAACATCGACCTGGAGTTGACCACGCCAATGCAGACGGTCTCTCTAGGTATTTCCGCCTTAGTGATGAGGACTCCCAAGGGGTTGGGTAGTTCTCCCCACTTTCAGCTGGGGGGGACGCGTGTTAGACCTGTCTGATTTTTTGCGTAGTCCCTCCAATTTATTATTTATTTTGTCCCCTTTTTGCCCCTCATGCCTTTATTTATTTTTGTGTCCACTAGATTTTTCAAGGTGTTGGTCTAGGGGATAGGTGCTTTTTCGCCCTCATGATTTTTCACCTCAGGCCTGGAGGCCTTTCCTGACAGAAATTTCTATGGAGCCACAAAATGGTGGCTATCAACTGTCACAACTGACAAACCTAGAACCTGTCCCATAGGATAGAGTAGGGCATTCCAGAACCTTCTGGTCCCTTCTGGACCTCTGAGGGTCAGCCTATAAAAGGCGGAATGCTGGTCAACCATTTTGTCTTACCAGAGAGAGTCAGCTGGAGGACAGGCTGTATCAGAAGGTGGGGGTAGGTTAGTCAAAGGGTTGACCTCCTAGACTAGGACGCTGCCTTATTGATCCACCACTCTACCTCCCTTGGGTTACTTGTCTTGTCCCTGCTGTTTAGGATTACTGGAGACCCTGGGCTCCTGACCAACCCCTAGTCTGGAAGCATGGGGATGTGAAAAGGAGAAGGAGACTGCAGCACTGTGGAGTGCAGTCCTCTGCCCAGTGGAAAGACTTTAGAGAGACTATTGCTGAGAGTTGCTCAGACGGAGAGGGGTTAATCTTTGTGGCCTCCCCCTTGTTCAGCTCTTCAATTGAATTCTGCCCCCGGCTGCCGGAATCCCCCCCCTGGTGACAAAACCCCACAGCGTCCCTCCTCCTACCTGTCGTGGCCGATTGCTGGCTGAGGAGAGTAGCGAGTACTGAGGGAGCGGAAGCAGACAGAAAACGAACTGGTCTGCTCCTGAGTTAGCGCGTGGTGAGCAGCGCAGGTTCGGAGCCGTGGCCGCCGGTCCTGAGGTGAGGAGCGGTCCTGATGGTGTCTCCATTGTTTCCGGAGTGGGCGGAGTGACAGGGAAAGCGCTGGCGGAGGAGCGCGGGCTCCAGCTGGGAGACACTTCCCCTCCGCGCATGCCCAGTTGAGCTGCCCGGCTCTGTGAGGCGGAGCCGGCTAGTGAAGAGAAGCGGAAGCGGCGCTCGTTAGCGTCCGTCAGCCTTGCTAGCGCCAGCCCTGGGGTTGTGTGGCCAGTAGCGGAGGAAACCAGCGGCGATTCCGAATTAAATGCGAGACATTCCCCGGTCCTCCCCGCTCCTGCCTTGAGATCAGCTGGCTGGCTGGGCGGGTGGAAACCGCTTCAGCAGTTGCCGATTGGGACCTCGGCAGAACCGCTTGACAGTGCAGACCCTATGGCACAGTAAGGAGAGTGTGGGGAGAAGGGAGAGGACTGAGCCCCTGAGGACTAATCGCCCTGTGAGACAGAGGAGTGGGGTTCTGAAAGAGGACTCCCTGTGTAGAGGAGAGTTAGTACTAGTGCATGACAAAGAGGTCTAGATTCACTAATCGTTTTTCCCTCTACTGTGTCCTAGAAGGTGGGGGTGTAACTTGATGATACAAACCACATTGCTTACAGGTCTGAGAAAAGACAGCTACTAAACCAGAATCTGGGGATAGCGCCACTACCAATGTAGTGCTGAGAGTACCTGCTGATTAAGTAGGAGTATAAGTTCCTCATAGAGACTGCTGGCGCATATGTAAAAGTCTTGTATATCTGAAACCTCTCATTGGATGTGTACCTTTTTGGTGGTTAGAGGTGCTGAGGGGGAAAAGTATAGAGTTTCACAGAAGTCAAGTCTAACCAATTTTGGAGTCTAATGTAATGTACTGTTGATGCTGATTAATGATATAAGTTAGCACTTCTAAAAGTATTATTATTATTTTCATGACAAACTGTATGTACTAAGCTGTGATTTCTAAAGACAAGAGAGCATAGAATATTTTTATAAACAAGCTCGTATTTTTCCAAACATTGGTGTAGCGTCCTTTTTGAGTGTTTTTGCGTTGGATTACTGCTGGGTGGCTTGCAACTTTTACACATGTGCCTCTAGTGATTGTGTCTTACCCTAGGCCAGGCTACCCTAGGTGACCTGACATATTTAGGTTCCAACACTGCCCCAGAGCAGTTCTTAGCCATGTTATCAAATGGTAGGTGGATAACATGACTAAGAGCATTAGCTCGGTAATGCATGAATATCGCGGACTTTTCAGCGATATTCATGCATTTCGGCTGATTTTTATCGCTTAGGGGATAAACCTTGATAATAGTGAGGTTCCTAAGCGATAAAAATCGCCGCAGCTCGGAAATAAAAATATCCCCGCTAAACCAACATAGCGATAATTATCGCTAGTTGTTGGTAATATGCCCCATTGTGCCCTGAGTCTGTGTTCTCTCTGTTTTTGGCTTATGGGGGAGTGTGTGTACTAACATGTCTCAAAGACTTTGCCTTCATCTATGAGAGAACACAGGTTTCTGGAAATTCGGGGAGCCATTCTTTAAAATTAGAAAATGTTTCTTTATGATCTTACTCACTCGATTTGAGGCTATGTTAAATATGGTAATACAGATGGTCTCTCCTCTTTATCATTCTGGGGAACATGGTCCAGAAAAGGCTCTCTGTTGTTAATTTGCACCAGTTGTGTGGCTTGTGCCACTTTTCAGGGTGGATAGTTTCTAGCCTTGTTGCCAAACGTCCGTCTTGTAATTTGTAGTCCCTTATTTTGGAGCAGTTCTTTCAACAACAATATGGTCAATCACCAACAATGATGAAACGTCAGCAAAAAATATTTTATGCGGGTCTGTACTTCCCATGCAGGTCCCACTTAAAGGGGTGGGGCAAACATTCATGATTTTGAGACACCAATATTTATCTTTCTTTTTTGCTATATAGAGTGTGAATACAAGCACCGCTCTCAACCAGAGGACCCATAATGCGAGAATTTTGCAATATTTATGTATGTTTTGTGCTTTTAAATGCTGTGTGTTGTGTGTCACAAGGATCAATGGTTTCACTAGATGTGCTCACCTCGATCAACGATACACTGTATTTCACCAGATCTTTCACAATTAGGTTTTTTGATTGATCAGCATATACAATGCACTCAATATTATAAGTATAAGCAGTGTGTTTACTTCTGTATACTGCCAAGAATTTGGTAGGTTAACTCTTCCATTATATATTACAGATTACCAAGCAGTAACACCAAGTAGGTGCTGTAGTTTTATATTATTAGTATGCAGAGTGGGCACAGATATTCTGCACTATAAATGAGTGGTATCAGGGATTTAGATCCTTGATCCTGAAGAAAGGCCATGGGGTTTGGCTTGAAACATGTAGACCATTAGAAAGACAGGGACATTATCCCCTATGCTTTCTACCTTTTTCCAAGCTCTTTAACCATACTGCCCAGAGGTCAGCTTATAATTGCCCTTACCCCACCTCCACTCCTATTTTCATAATTTAGAATTATTCTATAAGGGTTCCCACTTAATTCGTAGGTGGTAGCATTCTTTGTTCCACAGCAGAATGGGATGAACCCAATGATGAAGCATGCATTCATCATTGGGTGAGGGTTATATAAGAAAATCAATGCATTTTCTTTATCGTGTGGAGGGTTAGTTCATCTAACACAGACATATTTAGTTTTGATACAAGGATTTTGTTATTTCCATCACACTAAATAATTGTAAAAAAACTTCCTCATGTCAAATACCTTTCACGTTGCTAATTTGTTTTGAAATATTCATGAAGTACATTTACAACTATTTAAATGTTGTGGGATGGTAAACATTTAACATTCTTTACTTTTAACACTCCCTGTATCCAAGCAAGATTGTCCCTTAGAGTGTATTTAAGACATTGACACACAGTACACCAAGCCACCTTGCTGCTCTGCATGACAGGACAAGGGCAGGGATGTGCTGTATTTAAAAGAATACATCATACTCCTGCTGTTTTCCTTGCGCTGGTGCCATTTTGGCAGCCTAGCGCCAACTCAGACACCCTTGCACCATGGGCAAGGGTGCCAGTGTTGTATGCAGGGTTTCCTTTGTGTAGGAAAACAATTCTGTGACATATCTTCCTCTATCTTTGTGTGCTGCAGAAGATACTTCTCCTTGTTATGCCTCTCCGGGGAAGGCATACCTTTTGGGCGATTTTCCCAGGTTTACCAGTTCTGGTAAATCTGGGAATACATCACAAACTATGGGAGTTGCATGCAATGCCCATGGAATGCCTCCCTAGCACCGAGTAGGGCAACACAGCGATTTGCGCTGTGCTCCTTTACTCGAGATTTATAAAGCTACTCAAGGCCAGGCATGCTCAGATGGCCTAACGTGGCTTCATGAATCTCATTTTTGAGTTGCGTCGTGCATGTACCATGTTCCTTGGTTCAAGCATGAAGCAACTGGGATCATAAATATGGTCCTTACTTCACATTAGAAATTAGCATGATCATCCAGTTACAGAAAGGAAAAGTAAAGACATATCTCCATGTACATTAACCCCTTCGAGGCTAATGACGAGCTGGCCTCGTCATGGCGCTTACCTGCCGTGCGCGGATGACAAGGCCAGCTCGTCATAAAACAATGAAAATCAATCATCTGCAGCGCAGGACGGGAAAACGCCTAGCAGCCATGGGGTTAAGAAGTAATTTGCCAGATTGCATTGTCTGACATTTGACCCCTGTCTTTGATCGCACAGCAAATACAACAATATACATATACGAAATTTGAAGGGCATCTTCTTGACTTCTTGAGCTACGGCAAAGTTAGTTTGAGAGTGCTGCAGCACCTACCGTTCTTCTACTTCCAGCGCCCTGCCGAAATAACCGAGAGTACTGAATGACTCATGTTTCAAGCGTTAACACCTTAGCAGCTATGGAACGTCCAGCTCCAGTGCTGAACGTTCCATTGCGCAGGTGCAATTGGAACGTCCAACGGCAGAACTCCCGAGGTAGTGGTGCCGTCGGCCGTTGGCAAAAGAAGGGGGTTCCCCAATGGGTTTCTTGTTGGATGTAGGCGGGTCGAGGGGGGAGAAAGACTAAACAAAGAACAAAGAACGTACCCCGCCAGTTGATAACGTGGTCCCAAATCTGGGATCCCAATATATGTGGGGTGATAAACCTAGAAGTTGGCACTGCACATTACAAGATTAACATGATTCAAACATTTGCACGACAGAGTTTTTTAGCAAAATATAAGTATTTTTATTTTAGTGTAGAAAACATTTATACACACCTATAACACATGATTGTTTTATAAATATTGCACAAAACACATAGTCCATTTGAAAAGAGATAAAAGTGACAAAATTGCATTCTTTTTCTGACCTACCCAGTAACATTTCATGCTTCAATCATACTATCATTCTTTCAGTTTTTCACGGCCTAATCTTACCTAAAGTTCAGACATTCCACTCTCATACTTCAATCCATACAAATTGTTCTGTTGTATGCCACATAAAGATGGTAAATATGTGGCATAGAGCAGAATAACGTTCCAGACAATTGATCTTATTTCGGCACCTAATTGGTACTACATAGTGTGCCGTGTTCCTGGAGCCACGAGCCGACGCGCGTTTCGGTGAATGGCCAGTTAGGCCACACCTTCGTCAGGGCTGGGAGATGTTGACTGGGAGGAAACGGGGTAGTAATCTAAAAATAAAGACACAATGCCTTAGTATTTATCTATACAACAGTTGAGTTAATAAAGGCATATATTATTCTAATGCATTTTTCTTTACCAAAACATCGATAAAAAATTGCTTTTGAGAACATGATCATCATCTTCAATCTCATACTTCTGTAGTAGCCATTACGGCGGTGTGCAGTGCCAAGCAAACCTAGGACCACTCCCTAAGTCAGACTCCCAAACGGTGAGATCTGTATTTCCAGGGCCTTAGATATAGAATAAATTAAAGTAGGTGCCAGTGAACAACAACAATATTAGATCGTATCAGGTTATTTTTGACTGAATATTAGTGCACAAGGTGGACATGATTTACCTTTTAATAGTTTCTTGTCTAAGAGACGATATAAGGGCTCACAACACAGTTTATGTGTTTTAATTTTAAACTGTGTTGTTGTTGCTCACTGGCACCTACTTTAATTTATTCTATATCTAAGGCCCTGGAAATACCAAAAGGTTGGCTTCTAAATGTTTTCCTGTCTTTGGTCAACATGTATTCGAGAATGAGTATTCTGTATAATGCGAGTTAATGCGGGATATGAAAGATGCTAAAAATGCTTTAGTTGTTCTCTCTTGGTTACTTAGCCTAGGTTATCTAAATTGCCTCTTACAGATCTCACCGTTTGGGAGTCTGACTTAGGGAGTGGTCCTAGGTTTGCTTGGCACTGCACACCGCCGTAATGGCTACTACAGAAGTATGAGATTGAAGATGATGATCATGTTCTCAAAAGCGATGTTTTGGTAAAGAAAAATGTATTAGAATAATATATGCCTTTATTAACTCAACTGTTGTATAGATAAATACTAAGGCATTGTGTCTTTATTTTTAGATTACTACCCCGTTTCCTCCCAGTCAACATCTCCCAGCCCTGACGAAGGTGTGGCCTAACTGGCCATTCACCGAAACGCGCGTCGGCTCGTGGCTCCAGGAACACGGCACACTATGTAGTACCAATTAGGTGCCGAAATAGGATCAATTGTCTGGAACGTTATTCTGCTCTATGCCACATATTTACCATCTTTATGTGGCATACAACAGAACAATTTGTATGGATTGAAGTATGAGAGTGGAATGTCTGAACTTTAGGTAAGATTAGGCCGTGAAAAACTGAAAGAATGATAGTATGATTGAAGCATGAAATGTTACTGGGTAGGTCAGAAAAAGAATGCAATTTTGTCACTTTTATCTCTTTTCAAATGGACTATGTGTTTTGTGCAATATTTATAAAACAATCATGTGTTATAGGTGTGTATAAATGTTTTCTACACTAAAATAAAAATACTTATATTTTGCTAAAAAACTCTGTCGTGCAAATGTTTGAATCATGTTAATCTTGTAATGTGCAGTGCCAACTTCTAGGTTTATCACCCCACATATATTGGGATCCCAGATTTGGGACCACGTTATCAACTGGCGGGGTACGTTCTTTGTTCTTTGTTTAGCCGTCGGCCGTTGGACCTGGGGCAGCACTTATGAGGCTAAAGAATTTAGGGGCAGATTTACAAGGCGCTTTCGCCTCTTTTACGCCACTGTTGCGTCAATTTTGTGAAGCAACGGCAGCGCAAAAGATGCGCCATGGAGCGGGGTATTTCCAACGTGATGCATCTGGCGTTTGCTCAGACGTGAGTCCCAGGCTCTCCACACCACTGGAGTCAAGCTATCCAGGCTGAAGAAGGCTGATAGCCAGAAACCGGTCCTTGGATGCTTGATTCCGGTCTAGGAAAGACATGGCTTGGTAGTTCGGGCTGGACTGTTCCCATGAGGCACAGGGTCAAGGCTGATTTGCATATAGCCAGTGTCTGACCTAGGGTGGTGTGGAGTGCAAAAAAAACATGGATTTAGGCCCAGATCTTTGTACTGGGGTGAATGTAAGACATTGTTCTGCATTCTGTCCATCAACTGTTTTTTGCAATTTTCACCCCGAGTGGGCTGGGTATGCTCAGACGTGAGTCCCAGGCTCTCCACATCACTGGTCAAGCTATCCAGGCTGAAGAAGGCTGATAGCCAGAAACTGGTCCTTGGATGCTTGATTCCAGTCTAGGAAGACATGGCTTGGTAGTTCAGGCTGGACTGTTCCCATGAGGCACAGGGTCAAGGCTGATATGCATATAGCCAGTGTCTGACCTAGGGTGGTGTGGAGTGCAAAAAAACGATGGATTTAGAACCAGATCCTTGTACTGGGGTGAATGTAAGACATTGGTCTGCATTCTGTCCATCAACTGTGTTTTTTGCAATTTTCACCCCGAGTGGGCTGGGTATGCTCAGACGTGAGTCCCAGGCTCTCCACATCACTGGAGTCAAGCTATCCTGCCTAACGAAGGCTGATAGCCAGAAACCGGTCCTTGGATGCTTGATTCCGGTCTAGGAAAGACATGGCTTGGTAGTTCGGGCTGGACTGTTCCCATGAGGCACAGAGTCAAGGCTGATTTGCATATAGCCAGTGCCTGATCTAGGGTGGTGTGGAGTGCAAAAAAACGATGGATTTAGGCCCAGATCCTTGTACTGGGGTGAATGTAAGACATTGTTCTGCATTCTGTCCATCAACTGTGTTTTTTGCAATTTTCACCCCGAGTCGGCTGGGTATGCTCAGACGTGAGTCCCAGGCTCTCCACATCACTGGAGTCAAGCTATCCAGGCTGAAGAAGGCTGATAGCCAGAAATCGGTCCTTGGATGCTTGATTCCGGTCTAGGAAAGACATGGCATTGGTAGTTCAGGCTGGACTGTTCCCATGAGGCACAGGGTCAAGGCTGATTTGCATATAGCCAGTGTCTGACCTAGGGTGGTGTGGAGTGCAAAAAAACGATGCATTTAGGCCCAGATCCTTGTACTGGGGTGAATGTAAGACATTATTCTGCATTCTGTCCATCAACTGTGTTTTTTGCAATTTTCACCCCGAGTGGGCTGGGTATGCTCAGACGTGAGTCCTAGGCTCTCCTCATCACTGGAGTCAAGCTATCCAGGCTGACGAAGGCTGATAGCCAGAAACCGGTCCTTGGATGCTTGATTCCGGTCTAGGAAAGACATGGCTTGGTAGTTCGGGCTGGACTGTTCCCATGAGGCACAGGTTCAAGGCTGATTTGCATATAGCCCGTGTCTGACCTAGGGTGGTGTGGAGTGCAAAAAAACGATGGATTTAGGCCCAAATCCTTGTACTGGGGTGAATGTAAGACATTGTTCTGCATTCTGTCCATCAACTGTGTTTTTTGCAATTTGGGAGATGCGTCACGTTGTAAAGCCCTGCGCCATAAGGAGGCGTTCCGGCACAGGGGGGGAGGGGGGGGGGGGACGCCTCCTAAAAGTGGCTGAGTGAAATCTACAAGATTTCATTCAGTCACTTTTAGGCCAATGCTGTGTCAAAACCCTGCACCTGCTTGAAGCAGGCGTAAGGCTTGACGCAGCATTGGACAGATAGGGCCCCCCAGAGCATTGCTGGAGCTGCATCGCGCTTGCGACGCACCTCCAGCAATGCACGCCTTTACGGCACAGATGCGTCACGCATCTGTGCCGTTTTTGCCCCATGGTGCGCCGCATTGTAAATGCGGTGCACCATGGGTGGCGGAGCTGCGGCGCACAATAACTGGCGCATCCCTAGGGATGCGCCAGTTATTGTAAATCTGCCCCACAGAGTCCTTGTGATTTGAACAATTCAGCTCATGATGGCATCACAGAAACCCTTACTGCAACTATGACCTGAGATGGAAGAAAATAGCCCTTTGGCACAAGATTGGCAATAATGTTTATTTTGACACTCGGAATTGGCCTCAGACTGGACTTCTGCGTGCAATGCTGCTGCATTTAATGGTCTTCCAAATTTCTATTTTATTCTCTCATGTAAACGCTTGGGTCATTAAGACAACAAACACGTAACTTATACAAACTAAAAATATCCTATTTTTTTAATAGTATAGATACTCGTGTTATAAAATAAATATCCCTGAAACATTATTAACGTTATTATAGGAGAGATTGCACCCTCTCATGCAAGATGTTACAAGTTACTGGAGAGTTCTTTGTAGGGGCAGCTCCTCCACTAGGACGGAGGAGTGTCGCCCCACTGCTTTCTCACAGCGCGAGAAGCAGAAACATAAAATGGTAATAACTTTCACGTATTACCATTTTATGTTTGGTTACGGGCGAGCAGATGGGCAGGGTGGCTATGCGAGCAGGGCAGGGGAGCAGTGGTGTGCCTGCCCACTCCCCAGTGCACAGAGACTGTTCGGTCGGCCCCCTGGGGCCACCCAAACCAGTCATGCGCACTCTGCCTTTCTCCATGCTGGCGGCTGCAACGCAGCCTTGCATGCGCCTGGCTGGGCAGCATCCTGACCAATCACAACCCTGCAAGCAGCATTGTGATTGGCTTAGGGGAGGGAGTTTGGCTGCCTAATTCTGCTTCCAGTTCCTCCTCGCGCCCCTCCCACTGATCCTCCACCCGCAAGCCATGCCGGCCGCGACCGGTCCTTTGGCCATGTAGAATGAGAGTACTAGAGCCCAATTTCAAGTTCCAGTATGAGGAAACTGAACTCATAGAAATATCCTGTTTTGATGGGAGTACTTTCTGTCTTATAATACATGGTCACCTCTTCACCTTTAATCTGGGTTGTTTTTTTCAAAATGTGGTTTTATGCTGCCTCTGATGCACAAGTTCTTTAGAATGGCAAATGAACATGGAATCTTCGCTGTGCAAATAAACACATCAATACACTGTAAGCATTATCTTGCAAATGTATTATACGCAGCTTGAGGGGATTCAATTTTAAAACCAGCTTTGTGTTTTAAAATGTGTAGTTCCATGCACACTCCTGCCCTCCTGTAATGAATTCCATAGTGAAATAAATAAATACTTTACTATAAATATCCCACAATCAACTAATAAAAAGCTATTTTTAAGAAAAGAGCAGTCTGAGTAAAAAGGTCTAAAAAAGGGATTCAACCCTTCAATTGGGGTGTTGGAAACTGTTTTTCTATCAACTTGCTGGCACAGGAAGGAACCTTTATGACATTCCAAAGTGTTGTTACCGTCTAGATGATGTAGGGTCATCTCCAGGGTGCTCTCTTTGCTCTTCCTAGATGCACCCACTTAGTACAAAACTTTCTGACATTCTCGCCATGACCCTTATGAATCTCCTGTCTTCAGTTTCCCAAACCCTTCATTCCCTGGCCCCTTCCCCTGCAGATCACTCCCCTTCCAACCCAGGCTCATCCTGCAACAGAAGCAAGCAATATAGATTCCAGTAGCCTCCATCACAGCCGGAAGGAAATTAACAAATGCATGTAAGCAGCAATCTCATCCTTCATCTCTTCCCTGTTCTAGTTCTGATGGTCTATGCAAGCCTCTAGACTGAAGGAGGACATTGAAAAAACCAAGAGCAGATCTGGAAGAGGTGAACCACCATGAATCCAGATTAGCCAGAAACATGTGTCAGCAAGAGTAGAAATAACCTGGGCAGCCTGAGAAGGTAGAACTCAAGGAGAACGACCAACATGGTGAGCAGTCTCCCCATGAGTGAAACCTGAAACTTAAGCACAACCTAATCAACTGCCAAGGACAAACCAGGAAACTGATGTGATAAGCACAGAAGAGAACTGCATCCATCTCTCAGACCAGAGGGACCACATAGTGGGAACAAATGAGGAACCATCCAGGAAACATCTGCAATAAAGACAACTGGCACAGGGCACATAAACCATTGGCACAGTCACAGGAAGAGAGAATTCCAAAGCAAAGTTATACCGGGAAAGGAACAACCCAGAATTTATTTTGCAAAGTCCTGCCATGCGTTTGTTTTTTTGGGGTTGCTACTTATATGATGTCAATATTAACCTTGCTCAGTTCTTCCACTATCCCAACTACAGAAAGCAAGCGCAATTCAGAAAGTGTTTTTATCTGTTAGAAAGTGGTAAATGCTCCTGGAAATTCAGCAGTAATCCACATCTCAGCCTTGAGATGTTTCTGTCTCTGGTCACAGAATGTGCGACTGGTACAATCAATGTGCAGTTTGCAGTGGCGTAATGCAAAATGATGCCCCTCCTGAAAAATATGATTAGAGACCCCTGAGTGTTCCATTTCCCCACAGATATGCTTTGCAATGAATCGGACCCCATTGAACGCCTGTTGCCCCCTTTTGGGGTTGCAGGCCTCCTTGTACCACAGGGGCAGCAGGAATCTGAGTTATGCACCGAGCTGTTTGGATAATAGCAACAATATTTGTTGACAGACTTTAATCTGAGTTGTTAGCATGACATGTTCTCCAAAACACTTTGTTAATGGTTGGCGTAGTTTACATGTTTACCACATAAGATATCACAAAGAAGTGATTTTATATATCTAGCACCCGATCAGTAACTTCTAAAGAAATACAGTTTTTCTGTCTCCTGAAACAAAATGATTTCACTTGTTCAGAGAGCCTAGGCTCAATCAGAAATTGTACAATAACAGACTTGGCATGATGGTTTACATATTGTGGATGGAGAGGCCTTCAAGAAGAATGTTGAGTAGCAGAAAGCAAGCACAAATTGACAGTGTTGCATGGTTAGCTGTTTTAAAAGATAAATGTCTACAACATTTAGAAAGGCATCCAGCTCAACTTCAATAGGACTTAGCTTATTCAAGATCTAACATTGGTAGCCATTAGCACTTGCTGAAACTCAAGAATACAAGTGGTCGATCAACTTCTCACAACACAGAATGGGAAGCCTGTTTTGGACTTAAGGATTTAATATCCAATTGGTATCAAACACAGAAAACGTGCAAAGAGGAGATAGGGAAGAGGAGTGAACATGAACACAAAGTACAAGATCAGAAAGATTGGATATTTAGACGAAGGAAACACATTTGTGGCTTAAAGTTCATCAGTACGTAAAAGCCCACTTCAGTTTAACTAGCATCCATGGAAGGGCTTCTGAAGATAATCAATCAATCAGGGGGTTTGTAAAGTGCGCTACTGGGGGGGAGGGGGGCAGTCAAAGAGCCAGGTCTTGAGGCTCTTCCTGAAGGTGTGCAGCATGGGGGAGCGTCTGATGATGACAGGAGGTTTGTTCCAGGTCTTTACTGCGATGAAGGAGAAATCTCTTCCGTCTGCTCTGGTTCTGCGGATGCATGGGGTCTCTGCCAGGGTGAGATCGGCGGAGCGAAGGTTCCTTTTGGGTACGTGGAAGGAGACTCTTTCGTTGAAGAATGTGGGTCTGATGTTGTGGAGGGATTTGTAAGCGTAGGTGAGTAGCTTGAAGGTTACTCTCTTCTCAATGGGGAGCCAGTGGAGGTCTTGTAGGTGTTGGGGCATGTGCTCGTGTCGAGGGGTTCCGATCAAAATATAAAATAGATGCCATCCTGTCAACCACCAATAGAAATACTGGAGATCCTGGGAAACATATTGCTAAGGGGAAACCATGCTTTATTCATGTCCTTGTTGGGCAAGTGTTCAAAAACAGGCACATTTCTATTAAACATACTTAGCAAATACAAGGTGTGAATATTCTTGATCACACAGTAATTTGCACCCTTTCAAACATGTTTTAAATGTCCCCAGAATACATAATACTATACCTTCAAATGAAAAGGCGCTGTGAGCCAGTCACACACATGCAAACCAGAAATACATTAACTTTTACAAGCATATGTGAAAATGTTTATTGAAGATCTGCCTAGCTAAAAAAAACATATTGATGCCTGCTCACAAAAAAATAAAAATGTTTAAATTGAGCGGGTTCCTAGCTTCCTGATCCACCTGAACATGTATGGCCTGGTAACCCTATATATATGACCTGCAATCATTTTCCTTTTAAAAAGGTATCATCATCAAATCTTTATTTCGGTAAAGATTACCATAAAAGATACAGATTTAGAGGATAAATTACATCAAAAGATGTACTTCAATGATAAAAGTTGTACAATTTTAAAAGGTAGCATTAAATGTAAAAACTCGCAAGAATAAAAATAGACATGGAATTAAACTACGGGAGGTATATAGATCTCATTAACCTCATAGATACAAACCATACCGATGTTAAAATATAGGCAAACTTGCAGATACATTTCCTACATGAGCCAAGTTCTGGTGTAGATGTTTGAAGTGCTCTATGTTACATTAGTTACTGTATTAAGACCGCATTTCCTACATGGATTCATGGCAGTGATGGATATATCGAGGAGATGGTTCAGTCATCTGTCTATTTGTCTATACAATACAAAACATTAAAAATATTTTAAACATTTTTTACAAAAGGAAAAAAACTTAAAAGAATGCTAAACAATATTGCATGGTCTTTCTAATTTACTGTCAAATATAGCAGCATTTTTTTAATATTAATTTAGACACGAATGCTGATCATAGGGTTAGGCCGGGAAGGATTCAACGGCCTTCTTCTGATTGCCCATGCAATTCCCAGGTATTTTGCAATTGCACACACAAATAGAGGTCTTGTATAAGATTTTAGTATACGCAGAGCCACTCTGTGATCTGGAGTGCCAAGTTCTCTACAAACAGGAGAGAGCCATCTACTCCTGGGTTTAGTGTATGCTTTGCATGCAAAAAGGAAGTGAGCAATTTATTCTTGTGGAGAGGGACAGCAGGGACAGCCCTTTGGTAATGCTTTGTTAGACAGTCATGAATTTGTAAATGAATTAATAGGCAGGCTGCCAAATCTGAACTGAATATATAATTTTCTATCAGCCAGCACTTTAATAATATCGAAGTCACTTTCAATGGTGCAATTGCACATAATATCGTTAATTACCTCGATCAGTCTCCCTCGATTGCCGGCTAAAACAACAGAGTGCTCAATCCCTTCCCAATAGAGGATTTAAATCTGACCTTTGTATTGTATTGTATTGATGTCTTGTAAAGCGCATGAATCACCCCACATGGGGTATCTCCGCGCTGTACACCGCTGGGGAACCCGTCCTGGCTTTCCCTGTGAGATGGTCCCTACTGGGTATCTCCAAGGTGAAACCAGGCATCGCCGGCATATGTGTGGGGACGTTGTGGAGATGAGGCAAGCTAATGCCCAGAGTTGCCGAGTGTGATCCCTGGTTAGAGTAGGCACCGAGGCGAGAATTATCGAGTCCGCTGACCCTGGTCCACGACCCTGCCGCATCGAGAATCTAACCCTTGTCCCGGGCCAACCTCTGCTTCCTTGTCTGCCGCCTCTAACCAGTGAGCCACACCACTTTAGTGAGGGGTGGTGGAGAACCAATATCATGTCCCACTAAACCTTTGTGTGACAGGAGGCTTTTGACGTGCTTTGTCCAACCAATTTTATGCATGGAATCCAGGGCACAAGTCTCTTGGAAAGCGGCAGCATACACTGATAATTCCGGGGTGGATATCAGCCGATACCGGAACAATAGGGGGCGGAGCTTCACTAAGTCACTTATGGGTTTGATGCCCATATCTAGCAATAATGGGTGAGTGGGGGTACTCTGTGAGAGAGAAACCAAGGGGCATATTACCAGGGGCCGGCGATACAATAATCGCTGCTTTAGAGTCCGATTTTCAGGCGCAAAGCGGCGATAATTATATTGCATTATTTACAAGGACATACTAGCGCGTGTTTCCTTCACTTAGCTCCCGTTTTCACACGTCTCGCATAGATAATGAGATGCAAAGTAGGCGTGGCTGTGAAAACAACATGGGAAAATATCGCGAAGGCAGCATCGCGATATTAGCAATGAGGCGTAGTGATAATTTAAATTGCGCTTACTCTGCCTTAACTCAGGAATTTAACGTCTGTTAAATTCCTGCCTTAGGCATACCTAACATGGGAGGTGGATTGTGGGGCAAAGGCCACAGAGCCTATCATCGAGCCTATCGCCATTTTCTATGGAACATCGCTGAAAAACCAGCGATGTTCCATGGAAAACCCCGCTATCACTGGAATATTTATTGCCATAGCGCTAAGGGTTGATAATACAGCGCTAGCTTGGCGATATATTCCAGCGATAGCCGGCGAAAATTTAAAGCGCGATAAGCGCACTCAGTGATGATTATCGCTGGGGCTTGATAATATGCCCCCAAATTTTAAGGAACCTATTCTCCAGGGATACCAGATTGTTGGCTTTTACCATCCCCCAAATCTCAGCACCATAGAGGGCACTGCTCACGGCCTAACAACTATACAATTTTAATGCCAGAGCAACAGGCTTAGTTTGGGAGAGGCAACGTTTTTTACGCAGGACCCTGGTTACCTGGGAAAATTTGAGGAAGACCTTATTAAGAAGGTGGTTCCAGGCCATGTCCTCAGAAAGTTTTACTCCCAGGTAGTCGATGAGCTGACTCTCTCCAGTGGGACATCATTTAGAAACAGATTACCCTTAAAGGATTTATGAGGATTTAGGAGCATGAGCTTGGTTTTTGCTGTATTGATTTCAAGCCCCCTCCCATTGCAGATGAGCTTGAAGTGATCTAATAGGTCCTGCAAGCCCCTTTGGGGTCTTGGAGATGAGAAGTGTGTCGTCTGAGAATAGAAGGCTAGGTATTCTTTGCTTTGCTAGGGTCGGGGCATCCGCTGGGATGGCTGATAAGGCCTCTGCTATATGATTGACATACAATGAGAAAAGAGTTGTGGCCAGAACACATCCTTGGCGCACTCCCCGCTGCACCATGATGGGATTAATGACCTGTCCCTGGCTTCCCCACCTGACCCTGGCAAAATTCTCATTGTGGAGCCTAATTAAGAGTGAAAGAATACATGCGGGCATGCCCATCTCCCTAAGCACTCGCCATAAATTCTCCCTGGGAACAAGGTCAAATGCAGTTTTTAAGTCAATAATGCAATATACAGATGCCCTTTACCCAACAAGACCACCTTCCAGTAGAGCATATAGAGTAGAAAACCTGATCGGCTGCCTGCTTTTCGTCTGAAGTCCGCTTGGAGGGAGTATAGAATGTCATTCTCCTCCATCCAGTCCGTGATTTTTGCTAGAAGTGAGAGACAGACGACTTTCTGTACACAGTTGATCAGGCTGATCGGCCAGTAGTTTGTAGGCATTAACCTATCACTCTTCTTAAAGATAGGAATGACTTCCGCTCCTTTCCAAGATCCAGAGATGCTCCCTCCTCCCACAATGTCATTAGCAAGAGTCAATATGCATGTGGCCCAGTTTTCCCTATCTGACTTAAAAAGATCTCCTGGGATGCAGTCAGGGCCTGAAGCCTTGGCGGGAACGATTGCATGCTGTGAGGCCGATATTTCCTCTCTAGTGAATATTAGGTCATATGAAGGTTGCACTGGATCGGGAGCTAATGCTTCCATGGATTGTGCTAAGGAAAATGAGTATAGAGAACCAAAGTGTTCCTGCTACTGATGAAGGGGGATATTATTTACTAGAGGTGGGGACCATTCGTGAATGCCCTTGCCCGCAATTAACCAAAACATGCGGGCATCAGGGCTCAGGAGAGACTCTACTAGTTCTACCCACCTTTGTTCATCCCAATCCCTATTGGCCTTTGTTTGGGCTAGTTTGTACTGCTTCCTCAGTTCCCAAATTGACGGAATGTCCCTGTGCCGTAGGACAAGGGTCAGCCGTCTTTTTAGGGTTCTACACTCTTATGAGAACCAGGAGGTTACGTTTTTAGTCTTTGCTTTTTTGGACCTAGGATTATGTTGGTAAATGATAAAGTTCTTGGCAAATTATTAAAAAAACTTGGAGTGTAATGTACTACAGCTAGCTCTGGTAGAACTGTCTCTAGCCTTAAAGGACAAAAGTTCCAGGTGGTTCTCAAGATCTTGAATTAATTTACTGAGCTTAAATTCGTCCACTGATATTGTAGACCATCGTTAGAAGGGGTCACCTCCCTTGTAGAGAGGTGATCTTGGGCTGCCCTAGTATTCACAACCCACGGTTGCTCAATTGCGAGACTCAAGAGATTAAGGTCACTTTCACTTGTTTCAATTATAGACATATCAATCACAAGTGGCCATAAGCAGAGGCCCACAAAAATGTAATTGATCCGACTCGAGCCTCTAGGCCTGACAAAGGTAATTCCCCCATCTTTATCAGACTTGGTCCTTCCATTAGCAGCCCGTATCCTATGTGTGAGGCTAAGGGAGTTTAACTGAAGTGCTGCTTGGGACCATTTCTTTATTGGAGGCAAATCTAATGAAGGGACTGACCACATATTATCTTCCTCTTTAATCTCGAGGATATTTTCCAGATCAAGAGGCTCAAATGTTACATTAAAATCTCCTGCCCCTGCTCAGTCGGTCTTGCATTCAGTAGCTCATCTAGTGCCTGTATAGGAGATGGCCTGCCTGATCTTGGGCTTCTTGCATAGACATTTACAATATCTAGCAACTTTCTTTGGGGGCCTTTTAGTCTGACCCAAAGGAGTTCATTGCTATTGGTCTGATGCTCCTTTACCTCAAGTTTTAATGCAATTTGGTTCAGGATAAGTAGCCCTCCAGAAGGACGGCCATATTTAGAAGGGATTGCCGGCTTGTGGAACGTGACAAACCCTGGGATATAAACAGGTGTCAAGCTCCAAGTTTCTTGTATGATACAAATGTTGTGATGATTGATTATCTCGTGCCAATGGGGGAGAGCTAGTTTCCCCCTTATTCCTGCAACATTCCAAGAGGCTATTTTGAGTTTCAATGTATCTTCCAGATATATCAATCTGGAGGGCAGAATTACTGGGGCTTCATTGACCATGAGAGAAGTCAGATGGCTTTGTGGGCTTTCTTGCCCATCCTGGTCATTATCTCCTAGTTGGAAATGGGTTACACCAGATGATATAAGATGGGGCCTTGGTATCTCTGTCTCATGTTCCGAGGGACCCCCTTGCAGGCCCTTATCCATAGGTGAAAAAGTGAGGACATAATCAATACTAAAATTGCCCGCTTGTTTCTGACAAGGGCCTATGAGTAGTCAAATGATTTGTGATAAGATAGAGGCAGGTAAGTCCCTTTGGGGCATCAGTGGATTCTTATGATTGGCTGCCAGTAAAGGAATGTTATACTTCAATTGGATGTTAGTTCTAGGTCGAGGGCAGGATCTTACTTCTAGGGTAACTAAATCATGGGCTAGGTTTTCACTCGTTAGGGTCAGTTCTACTGCGTCGACTGGGCTGTTATTCAGGACACATTTCCTGGCCCTCAAGATGTCGCCCCTTATAACAGAATGGCATCCCCTTACCTGCATTATCCAGTAAATGGCTTTGTTTCTTAAAACTTTGCCATTTTCAAGTACATTGTTCCAATCAAACTTTGGTACATTGGTCATAAAAATAGTAGATTGAAGAGCAACTTTGGGGATAGGGTGTAGCTGTGATCATGGAGGGACCTCACTATGGCATTTATGAGGAATAAATTGGTCATTCCCCGTAGATGTATAAAGCGCGCTCTGGCCCCCGGAATGTACTATATGACCTTCTCGAGAGGAGTCATGACTGGGTAATTTGCAATGGCGGCCCACCCTTGCGGCCGGCTTGATTAGTAACTATAGATGTAGAAATTATAGATGGAAAGTTGCTGATTGCTTGTGTGTTGTGAGGGACAGAGTGGTTTGCATTAATCATCATACATACACTCTCAGAATTAGTTAGTGACAGCAGCTTGTGTGTAATCTTCTAAACTAAGAAGTTATCTTTAAATAAGTGTAGTCAGCGCCCCTACTGTTTCTTTGAGAGCAAAGATTTCCCTCTGTAGGTCTGCATTAGACTTAAAAGCATGCTCTCGGTTTTCCTCTGCGGGTCCACAATAGTTGGCATTAAAACAGCGTCCTGGGTCACGCATCTCCCATGACTAGAAGTGTTGAGCCTTCCGCTCAGTTCTTTGATGCTGGGGCCGATGCCCTCCTTGTTTGTGTCAATGTCAAGCATGTCTGGGTTGGCCGCTAGTGGTGAAAACCTATTGCTCAAGGGTAAGTCAGACTGGGTCCTGCTCTGAGCTTCCCTGAAAGAAGGGTCTTCAGTTTCATCAGGGGTTTTTGTAATTCGTTTCTTGTTGGCTGCCCTTTTGAATAGACTAGGGATACTGCCAGAACACTTGTTGTCCATTACAGGGGCGGGGGGAAGATGGTTGGGGGCCTTTTTGTGAGTGGGCAGATGTTTTTCTCGAAGATGTAGGTGACATGAGGAGACCCTCACAACCAGAGATTAAAGACCCAATTCGGTCAATCACACTCTCCCTGCTCTCACCCCCCTCTCAACCCCCAAGCTAGATTTCTGCCGTAGTTTTTTTGTCTTTTTCCTCAGAGCGCCTCCCCAGCCCTCCTCAGTGTTCTTGCTTTTGCCCATGTTTACCTGCAATGTGTCTGGGGAGAGGAGCAATGGGCCTGGTTACCAACAGCTGGACCGGTCGTTACTTTAAAGGGCAGAAGGAATTGTCACAGTACCTCAAATGGAACCAGTCCAAGCTCCTTGTACTTTTGATAAAGGTGCTTTTCAGGGGGGTGGTTCAGCCCGGCCTCCTCTGGTCTTTGATGGGGAAGGACTGCCAGCCCTTGGCCCGGGCTTCGCTCATGAGTGGCCCGGGCACGTCCGCGCGCGTCCAGCTATGCGAGAGCCCGCTCCTGTTTTTAAAGCGTGTCCTGGCGCTGGATTGGCTGTGAGGCATTAGCGGCTCCAGCCTCAAAAGGAACCAGCAGGAAAGGAGCTGATGGCAGGACCCGCGCTGCGGGAGCCTGCTCCTGTTTTTAAAGTGTGTCCTGGCGCTGGATTGACTGCGAGGGTTAGCGGCTCTGGCCGCAAAAGGAACCAGCAGGAAAGGAGCTAATGACCCTTGACCTTCTGGTAGGTCGCTCCCCCCTCCGCTGCAGCGCACCATCTCCTGTGCCAGCCTTGCCTGCTCCTCACTGCCTGCTGCTGTCTGTGTCCCTGATCGACGCCTCCACAGCTACCTTTCCCCCCCTGAGTGCCTGCGCCTTAACCCTTCTTTCCTGTACCCCGGCTGCCTGTGCCCCTGTCTCCCCGTGTGCCAGCCTCCCTGCTGCCCCTCGGAGTGGGCCTTCCTGCTTCTGACCTGGCTCTCCCCTCGCCATTTCCTCCCGTTTTCCCACGCCGTTTTTCTCCCTTCCCACCGCTGTTCTCCAGGCGGCCCGACCCCCGTGCCCATTCGATGCCACCTTCCCGCCTCCCAGCTGACCCGCCCTCCCCACCTCCCCTTTATATGGCGACCGCTGCGCGGCCGCGCCACTGGCGCACCGAAGGCGCGCCTAAGGCAAGCCCGTCTGCGCCCGTCCGCGCCTGGACCGTGCCCAGCGCCAGAACCCCTGGTCCCCGCACCAGAGACGGAGCAAGACTCCACTACGACGCCAACACTCTCATCGCACTCAACCAAGGACGGCCCTCCAACTGCTACAAAGCCACCCCAAGCGCAACCACGGCCCATTTACCTCCCATAACTGCACCTTCACCTGCACCAACGACGCCAAAGCCTCGACAGTAACAGGAGCCGATCGACTGCGATGCATCCTGCTCAACACTCGCTCCGCAAGCAAGCACGCCGTCGAGCTCTGGGACCTACTCACCACCACAGCACCAGACGTCGCCTTCCTGACCGAGACCTGGCTGAACGAAACCTCCGCCCCTGACATTGCAATGGCCATTCCCGACGGGTACAAGATCTCCCGAAGAGACCTCGCCAACGGAGTCGGAGGAGGAATCGCCATCATACACAAGAACACCATCAAGGTCTCCACGAACACCGACAACACCCTCACCACCGCCAAACACATGCTCTTCAAGATCCACACAGACCCCAAGACCACCCTCAGATACACCCTCGTCTACAGACCGCCGGGCCCATGCCCCCAATTCGGCAACTCCATCGCTGGCTTCATCAGCACGCACGCACGCACTGACCTCCACCAACTACATCCTGCTCGGCGACCTGAACTTCCATCTGGAAAACATCAATGACAGCAACTCCTCCACCCTGGCCGACAACCTCGCTACCATCGGACTGAAACAGATCGTCACAACCCCGACCCACATCGCCGGCCACACGCTCGATGCCATCTTCTCCTCCAGGCCCCATGTCACCTTCGGCCACAACTCTGAGTTCACCTGGACCAACCACCACTGAATCCACTTCACCTTCCGGAAACCCGTCACCACCCCCGCACCCCACAGATCCCCCGCCGTCGCTGGGGCAAAGTAACCAAGGAACTGCTGGAAGCTCACCTCAGAATCGATCCTCCGACCAGCCCCACCGACCCAGAGGAGGGGGCCCGCACCCTCAGACTCTGGATGGAAAAATGTGCCAACACTGCAGCACCTTTACGACTACCCGCCGACAGAGACACCAACCAGAGAGCCAGCTGGTTCACCCCGGAGCTCCTGGCCTCCCTGCGCGCCTGCTGGAAACTCGAAAACATCTGGCTCAGCGACAGAACACCCGCCAACTACGCAGCCCACAAAGACGCCATCCGCAACCATCACCACCTCATCAGAACAACCAAAAGAGCCTCATTCACAGACCCCCTTGACAACAACGCGCACAACAGCAAAGAGCTCTTCAACATCGTGAAAGAATTCTCCAATCCCAGCTCCTGCACCAACGTCATCCCGCCGTCGCAAGCTCTGTGCGACACCCTCGCCGCCTCCTTCTACCACAAGATCACCGACATCCACAACAGCTTCCACAACAGCTTCAACACTCAGATCATCCCAACGCACCCCACCACGTCAAGCACACCCAACACCACCGACCACGACCTTCTGACCACATGGACCAACGTGAGCATCGAAGACATAATCAAGACCATGAGCACCATCCACTCAGGTGCCCCTTCAGACCCTCTCCCCCACCACATCGCCAATGAAGCCAACAGTCTCATCACACCCCACCTGCACAACATCATCAACCTCTCCTTCGAAACCTCCCCTTTCCCTGAGAGCTGGAAGCACGCCGAGATCAACGCCCTCCTGAAGAAGCCCAAGACGGACCCGAGCAGCCTCAAGAACTTCCGGCCCATCTCCCTGCTTCCGTTCTCAGAAGTCATTGAAAAGACCATCAACACCCAGCTCACCCGCTACCTAGAAGACAACAACATCTTGGACCCGTCCCAGTCTGGCTTTCACAGCAACCACAGCACCGAAACCTCCCTCATCGCCACCACAGACGACATCAGAATCCTCCTCGACAACGGCGAGAGAGCAGCCCTCATTCTCCTGGACCTCTCCGCCGCTTTCGACACCGTCTGCCACCACACTCTCCGCACACGCCTCTACGACGCAGGGATCCAAGACAAGGCCCTGGACTGGACCACCTCCTTCCTCACCGACAGAACCCAGAGAGTCCTCCTCCTCCCATTCCAATCCGGAACCACCAAAACCATCTGCGGCGTCCCTCAGGGATCTTCCCTCAGCCCGACGCTGTTCAACGTCTACATGGACCCCTCGCCCGCATCGCCAGACTACACGACCTCAACATAATCTCCTACGCCGACGAGACCCAGCTGATCCTCTCCATCACCAAGGACACCCTCATCGCCAAATCCAACCTGCACCAGGTGATGAAGGCCGTCGCCGACCGGATGGAGGCAAGCCGGCTCAAGCTGAACTCGGACAAGACGGAGATCCTCATCCTTGGGCCCAACCCATCGGCGTGGGATGATTCCTGGTGGCCGCCTGTCCTTCCCTGCGAAACCCCCCAACACCGACCAACCACGCATGCAACCTAGGGTCATCCTCGATTCCACTCTCAGCATGACCAACCAACTCAACGCAGTCTCCTCCGCATGCTTCCGCACCCTACGTATGCTCCGCAAAATCTACAGATGGATCCCAACGAACACTCGGAAAACAGTCACCCACGCCCTCATCAGCAGCCGACTCGATTACGGAAACGCCCTCTACGCCGGAGCTCCCGGCCAAATTCATCAGCAGACTCCAAAGAATCCAGAAAGCCTCCGCACGCCTGGTCCTAGACATCCCTCACAGAGACCACATCACCCCCCACCTGAGAGACCTGCATTGGCTCCCTGTCGACAAAAGAATCACCTCAAACTCATGATCCACGCACACAAAGCACTCCAAAAGACCGGCCCAGCCTACCTCAACAGCAGACTCTCCTTCCACGCACCCAACAGGAATCTCCGCTCCGCCGACCTCTCCCTGGCCGCCGTCCCGTGCATCCACAGAACCACCTCCGGGGGCAGATCCTTCTCCCACTGCACCGCCAAGATCTGGAACGCCCTCCCCCTCCACCTACGACAGATTACTGACCTCCCGGCATTCAGAAGACTGCTCAAGACCTGGCTCTTCAACCACTGACTGCAGCTCCCTCCCCCCAGCTCCTTGAGACCCTAGCAGGTAGGTAGCGCGCTTTACAAATTACTTGATTGATTGGCGGGACACACGCTGCGGGAGCCCGCTCCTGATTTTAAAGCGCATCCTGGTGCTGGATTGGCTGTGAGGCGTTAGCGGCTTCGGCCACAAACGGAACTAGCAGGAAAGGAGCTGATAGCGGGACCCGCGCTGCGAGAGCCCGCTCCTGATTTTAAAGTGCCTCCTGGCGCTGGATTGACTCCAAGGAGTTAGCTGCTTCCGCCGCAAAAGGAACCAGCAGGAAAGGAGCTTATTGCAGGACCAATATGGATAGGATGGGATGAATATTTATAAAGTGCACTAAAACCAAGCAGTAACAAGGCACTGGGCGAGACTGGCACCAGCCAACTAGGAGGCAAACAGCCAGGTCTTTAAAATCTTCTTAAAGGACTCGAGTGAATCCGCTGTGGTGTTAGAGGCGGGCAAAAATTCCAGAGTTTAGCGCCCACCACAGAAAATGAACGGCCACCCCATTTGGACCTACGATATTTGGGAGAGACACATTTTTCTCAAGGTTCTGCCTGGAGTGTACCAATGGAACAAGGTTTTAAGATGTGATGAGCCTATGCCATCCATAATATTGTACACGAAGTTCAGGGCCTTGAAGGTGATGCGCTTTCTGATCGGAAGCCAGTGCAAGGCACGGGTTCCTTCCCTGATGGACTGGTGTTTAGGGATGTTAAGATTGGCCTTGCTGCAGCATTTTGCACCACCTGAAGCTCATTCAGAGACCCTATGCTGGCATTGCGGTATAATGCATTCCAGTAGTCTAACCGAGTGGTAACTAGTTCAATGATGGTGGGCCGATGTAGCTCCGAGGGAATGTACAGCAGCACTTTCTTCAGAGTTTTGAGAACACAGAAGCAGGTACTAACTGTGCGGTTCACCTGGGCATCAAAAGACCGGCCCTTGTCAAAAAGGACACCCAGATTTTTGGCCATAGGCCTATAGTTCTTCAACTCTGAAGGGTTGGCATTGGGCTTCTTAAGGAGAGGTGAGACAGTGGCTTCCTTCCAGATGTTCGGGTATTGTTATTATTATTAATTATTATTATTATTATTATTAAATTACACTTGTATAGCGCTATCTACCCGGAGGCCTCGTAGCGCTCATGACTTACTCTTTATTAACGCATACGCAGGGCAGATCAGTAAGCTTTTGCATACAGGTGTGTTTTAAGAATTTTCCTAAAAGCAAGATGGTTAGTGATTTCCCGAAGAGCTGGGGGGAGGGCGTTCCAGAGCCTGGCCGCGTTATGTGAAAAAGAGCGACCACCCCATCGAGCCTTCTTGACTCTGACGGAGGTGGCCAGCTGAAGGGAGCCAGAACGGAGAGAACGCCCAGGCACGTAGGGGGTGGCCACAGACTGCAAGATTGCGGGACCAGTGTGATGAAAGGCCTTGTGTAAAATACACATAGATTTAAATTGCACTCTAGCCGCAATAGGGAGCCAATGCAGTTCTCTTAAGGCGTTCCTGGCTGACTGTCGGCGAGGCAAATTGTAAAGGAGGCGGGCCGCACTGTTTTGGGTGACTTGGAGCTTTTGGATGACAAAGGAGGGGGCTCCCAAAAAAAGAGAGTTCCCATAATCCAGGCGCGACAATATAAGGGCCTGGACAAGAATCCTCCTGGCCTGAAAAGGAAGCAAGGGGAGCACCTTCCGCAGCATCCTCATCAACCCAAAACAGGTGGCTGCGATCTTAGTGGCTTGAACTGAAAAATTCAAGGCTGGGTCAAGCCAGATCCCCAGGCTCTTTATCTGGGGCTTGGGAGTCGGGGGCTCACCCAGACATGTTGGCCAGATGGATGTGAAGACAGAGGGGGAAGAATTCCCCAACAGAATGACATCTGTTTTCTCTCCATTGAGTTTTAAACAGGAGGAATGCATCCAGCTGGCGACCGCCTCTAGACAGGGACCTAAGGTGTGGGACGAACCCTCCGGGTGGTCTAAAGAGACCACCAGTTGGGTATCGTCCGCGTAGGTGACAATACGCACACCGAAGGGTTGGACTATCCTGTCTAGTGGCTCCATATAAACATTAAACAGGGTGGGGCTCAGGGAGGAGCCCTGAGGAACCCCACACCTGAGAGAATGTTTAGATGACACTGCCTCACCCTCAAAGACCTGGAAGAACCGGTCAGTCAAGAAAGACGTCAGCCATTCCAGGGCCGCGCCCGACACGCCCATGTCCGCTAGTCGCTGCAACAGCGTGACATGGTTCACCGTGTCGAACGCGGCACTCAGATCCAATAAAATGATGGCGACCTTCCCACCCCGGTCCAGCACAGCTCTCGCTTCTTCCGTAACCGCTAGGAGCGCAGTTTCCGTCCCGTGTCGCGGACGGAACCCTGTCTGGGAGGCACGCAGGAGATTGTTTGATTCCAGATAGTTGGTTAGGATGTTGTTTACGTGTCTTTCAAGCAGTTTGCTCAACCATGGGAGCAAAGAGATGGGACGGTAATTTGCTAAATTACTTTGGTCGAGATTAGGCTTTTTTAGCAACGCTCTAACCATTGCGCACTTCCATGGCGGGGGAACGGAGTTGGAGGAGATGGAGGTGTTAAGGACATCCAGTATAATAGGGCGGATCGTATCCATCGCCAGTTTGAGAGTATTTGGAGGTGCTGGATCATTGGGGGAGCCGGAGGTGACTTTAACGATCAATTTCTCCAGTGCTGGGGCGTCCAAGGGAGGAATAGTATCTAGCCTACAAGAAGCCAAGGCATCAGGGGTTGGGGGAGTGGAGGGTTCCAGCTCGTTATTAGGGTCCTCAAATGAGGAGTAGATTGTGAGAATCTTTTTGCCCAGATAAAAGAATGTTATTAAAGTCTTTGCACAGGAAATCGGGTGTAAGTTCTAGAGCAAGTCTGAGTGTGGACACCATACAAGGATACATGGGAGCACCAGATTTGAGGCCAAGTAAAAGTTACTTTATGCAAGAGAAGGTTGCCAAAGCAGGCATAGGAGGTAAGGATGTCAAAGACAACTCTGTGGCAAGGTCAGTTTCCTCGGAAGGGGAGAGCTTGTGAAAGATTTTCAAGACTTTCTCCTGGAAGTGGAGTGCTTAATCATCACAGAAATCTCGGGTAGGATTCAGGAGCGGTGCCCCGGGAGGTTCAGCAATTTCTTTGATGACTTTAAAGTAAGCATGGGCAAATTTAGCGAATCTGGCGTTCGCGAATTTTGCGAATTTGCAAACTCGCAATCCGCAAAATCCGCGAATTCTCGCGAATTTGCGGATTTTTTTTGTGTTTGCAAGGATTTCTGCCAGTTCGCAAGGATTTCTGACAGTTCGCGAGGGTTTTGTACCAGTTCGCAATTGCGAACTTACATGTCGGCTCGCAACGGTCACGATTATGTTGTTTCTACGTCTGGTTCATCATCACAGGTTCCCAGCACCCTCTGTTTCACCCCTGCCACCCTCTGTTTCACCCATGCCACCCTCTGGTACATCAATGCCACCCTCTGGTTCATCATCACTGTAGATTATGGGGGGAAAAAGCAAGCACACCTGCCTGCTTCAACTGACATGAATTAACTTGGGGTTGATTTATTAATGTGTCACTGTTTTAAAATTCCAGTCTGGCACCTGCTTCCTTATCTGTAATTTGCTTTCTGTTGCAGTGCAATTTTTTTTCCAGGACCTTTGTGGCCTACTTGTAGCTATTCTATGAGTCTGCTGTGAGGGTCAGAGCAGGGTCATATAATTGTTGCAACTAGCAACTGAACTCTGGAGGGGCCCTTGTCAGGAAGCACTACAGGGAATGGTTACTAATGATGAGTTTGAACTTTTGAACCTGCTTTCACTTTTGCAAAACTCGTTTTTCTGCAGAACAGCATTACAGCAACTGTAATGCCCCAAACAAGCTTATATGAGAAAGTTGATTTCTAATCCAAAAGTTATCCAAAGAAAATCAAAAGGCCTCAAATTCAAAAAAGTGCAGGCAAATGTCACCCTGAGGAGTTATTCTGATAAAAATCATCATTTTCAGAAGGTCTATGCTGCTTGCTAGTAGATTTCTTGTGCAGAATTGCAATTTTTGTAATTTCGCGAGTGCGAGATTGTTGCTGCCCGCCGCACCTACATGTTCGCAATTGCGAACTTACACCGCACGCCGCAAAATTGTATCACCAAGAAAAAAAATCCGCTGCATGTGAATTTGCGGATTTTCGGTAAATTCGCGAGCGTTCGCGGATTGCGATTTTACCGAAAATCCGCAAAATCCGCGAGCGGAACGGATTTTCCGCCCATGCTTACTTTAAAGAGCATGCTGGAGGAATTATCATCTGACTCAATCTGACTCAATCTTGTCAGTGAAAAACTGGGATTTAGCCTTGAAGATGGTGCGCTTATAGTTCCACAACAAGGATCTCTGCTTCAATTTTTCCCGGTGTCAGGGGTCCACCCTCCACCTCTTTTCTTGCCTGCGACAAAGCCGTCTAAGGGTCATGAGCTCATCTGAGAACCATGGAGATGAGGATTTGGCTCTTTTAATGGCACAACTTTTGACTGGAGCAACAATGTCAAGTGCGTTGGTAATCCAATTATGGAAGCCCTCTGCCATGGGGGGGGATAAGCAGTGGGGCTGCCGACCGAGGCTGAGATCAAGGCAGCCTTCCAGTCCATGGCTGTGACCTTATTCATTCTTCTACATAATATATTTTTAAGGGGTAATCTTGAAATGGCCTTAGTGGGGGGAGGAAAAGTAACATCGAACTCAACCAGCCAGTGGTCTTCCCAGCTGAGAAGCAGTACTGCCTTAATCTTAAGACTGCTATGGTTGGCAAAAATGCCGTCCAGAGTGTGGCCGGCCCTGTGGGTGGGGGAGTGAATAAGTCGAGGTCATAAGGTCAAGAAGGTGTACAGAGTCAATGTCCTGCTTGCATTCAAGATTGAAATTAAAATCCTATTAGATTTGGGGGTCTCTAGTTGGCATAGCTAGGTACCTGTGACAAATAGGGACCCTTGGTGTCTAGTCAGGGTAAGGGGGTACTCTCTTAAAATAACCCCTGCTAAATCCCTTGGTAGCTTGGCACGAGCAGACAGGCTTATCTCAGAGGCAGGGTGTAAAGCATTTGTGAACACATACAGTAATCCAGTGACAACACTACTGATGGACACCACACAGTTGTATCTTAAAAATAATTATTCTTTATTTAGATTTAGCACAAGACCACAAACAACAAAAATCCACAATTCTGTTCTTAAAAGGGTAGAATTAACTTACTTCTCTTTAAGGGCCAGATGTATCGAGATACACTTTTGCGATTCGAAAATAGCGATTTTTAAGGAATCGCTATTTGAGAATTGCAAAATGGTATGTATGTAGAAATTCGCTATTTTTTAGCGATTTATTAAAGTTCCTTAATTGCGATTAGCAAATTGCTAATCGCAATTAAGGAATAATTTCCCATTCATTTCCATGGGCCAGGAGGCCCATAGGAATGAATGTGAAATTATTCTCAATTTGCGATTTGCAATTTGCTAATCGCAAATTGAGAATAATGTCAAGGGTGCAGGGGTGTCCAAAGGACACCCTGTTGCACCCCTTAAATAAGCATGGGTGCACATGTGGTGCACATACATGCCCTAAGGACATATATGTGCATCACATGGCACTTTGAAAAATGCAAAAATTGGCATTTTTCAAGAAATTCGCAAATTACCACCAACTTGAAGTTGGTGGTAATTTGCGATTCCTTAAGGACAATTAGCAATTTTTTTTTTGCTTCATACATTGCATTTAAGGAATCGCAAATTTTGAGATTCCTTAAATGCAATCGCAAAATAAGGAATCGCAAATTTGCGATTCCTTATTTTGCACTGTAATTTGCTACATACATACCATTTTGCTCAAATGAGTTCGCAAACGCCGAAATTCTGTGAATTTCGGCATTTGCGAACCCATTTCAGCTTCGTACATCTGGTCCTAGATCTTAAAATGCGACACTTTGAGTCAATGTACCTTTGGATGTGTAACACTATACAACGAAAGTGTTGCAGGGAAGGTGATGCGTTGGATCCTGGTTCGCAGGAACAGTGATGCGTAGGTTTCTCACTGCGCTTCTGTGGTGGTGCGGCTATTAACGGCGTGATGCGATGAAGATCCGGTGCGATAAAACAAAGATGGAGTCTTCTTCTTGCTGAGACACGCTTCTCCGATGTTGCGGGATGTCTCGACTTGATGCGATAGCTGCAGCGGCGACACCCTTGTTCAGCAATGTAACGACAGCGGCTTTCACGGCGACACTCTTCTCCGACAATGCGAGATGCTTTCACTTGATGCGACAGCTGCAGCGGCGACACCCTTGTTCAGTGATGCGATGACAGCTCTGCGCTGGCGGCACACTTCTCCGTGGATGCGAGGCACTTCTGTGATACAATGCGACAGCTACAGCGACGACACTCTTGCTCAGTGAGGCGATGGCAGTGGCTGCGATGGTGACACGCTTCTTCGAGGTTGCAAGACGTTTCTTGTGATGCGGGGCAATGCGACTGCTACAGCGGCAACATCCTCGATGCGATGGCTGAATGGCTACGCACTTCTTCTTTGTGAGTTGCGCTTCCAGCTCCTTTCGACGCGCAGTCCCTCAGAAGGCCCAAAACAACTGCAGGCACTTCCACAGAACCTTTGGAGATCCTTACAAGTTGATGAACGTACACAAAGTACCTTTCTCCTTTCTTTGGCAGTCAGGCAACCACTGCAGGCCAATCCCCCAAGCAGCACTTCAGCTTAGGGATAGTCACTCCTCAGTTTCTTCTGGTTCCTCTCCTCAGCAAAGGTTTCTTCTTCTTCTCCAAAAGTGATCTAATTCTCTGGGGTTTGGGTCCCCTCTTTTCTACACAGTTTCTCTTTGTTCTTTGAAGGCAAAGAGGCCTTTGCTTAGTCCAAACCAGTTCTGGCCAGTCCTGGAGCACTCTGTTGACATGATTCCTTCTTTCCTTTCACAGTGCGGGGCAGAGACATTAGACGCACCACAGAAGGTGAAGCCAGCATTGTGGAGGGAAGGCACAGCCCTGTTTAGGTCCCAGGTGCAACTCCTCCCTCCCATCTAGATGCAGATCTCTCTATTCACCACTGGGCTGACTCACCCTGTCTCCTGGAATCCCCCATCCCCTGTCACTCAAACTCCAGACAAGGAATACACAAACTAGCAGCAGAGGCAGGCTTGGATAGTTAGAAAAGAAAATACCTACTTTCTAAAAGTGGTATTTTCAAACACAGAATGTTAACCCCTTCCATGCTGATGACGACCCCCATCCGTCATGCATCACGGTGCTCATGTGCTTATGACGGCTGGGGGCCGTCATAAAGCCATTCATTCTTTAAAAGCCTAGCACACGAGCAGAATCGGCTCAGCATGGAAGGGGTTAAAATCAACTTGACTAAAAGATGTATTTTATCATTCTGAGTTCAGTCATACTAAACTTGAATTTCCACCATGTTCCCTGAGTCAGTTAGGATTATAAGATGTAATAATCAAACTGCCCTTTCTGGCCTATGGGGAAAAGGTAGCCTTGCAATAGTGAACAACGAAAATGGTTGTAATTCACTATTAGGACATGCCACACACATCAGGGCTTGTCCTACCTTATACTTGCAATGCACCCTGCCCTTGGGCCATCCATAGGGGTGTCTGATATGAAGAAAAGGGAAGGTTTAGGGACAGGCAAGTGGGTGCACTCGCTCAGTCAGCATGGCAGTACCCGACTACCCACAGGCTCTGCAATGGCAGGCCTTAGACATACTTTTACATGCTGCTTCTGTGGGTGGCACAACCAGTGCTGCAAGCCCACAAGCAGCATTTGATTTGCAAACCCTGGGCACACGCATTGCACTGTACTAGGGTCTGACAAGTAAACCCAATCAGCCAATCATGGAATCACTAATCCATATATGAATTTACAATAGGGAGAGCATATGTACTTTAGCACTGATCAGCAGTGGTAGAGTGCCCAGAGTCATAAAACCACCAAAAACAGGTCAGACAAAATACAGGAGGAACACAAAAAGTTCAGGAATGACCCTGCAAAAAGGGCCAAGTCCAACAATCCCCAAGAATAGTGTAGTGTGCTAAGGTGCCAAAGGGTTCAAGAGTCAGGCCCCATGTCTCGAGAAAGGTGGCCCTAGACCCAGGCAGACGGTAAACCAAGAGGCCAGAGAAATTGCGGTTTTCTACTGATTTGATTTCAGAAATGGCTGCTTCCAGAGGCGTGCCGGGGGCACCCTCCAGAGGGATAAGGGTGCAGTTGAGAGATCCCCTAGCCACCTAGGCTAGGCCCCCACCTCTTCTATTGGGGCGGTCATATCTGAGGATAGTGTAGCCTGGGGGGGTCAGCCTCCTTCAAACAATTGTTTTCATATGTTTTCCTGTGTTTTCCTATTTGTGTTCCCATTAGGTTACGGTGATAGAGCATCAAAGAGGCCTTTTGCTGGACTGCATGTGACTTGTTGCTTGAGAGCTAGTGAGTGTTTTTAATACATTTACATTGTTGACACTATGACATTTTAATTGCTGGTTTATGGCATTTTCTTTTAGAAAGTGCTTCTCATTTGGATGCCTTAGACAGTCATTAATGCACAGTGTTGTTCCCTGGTCACCAATAGCTGTTGATTTATTTCATTTTCCTTATATGATGATGTTGGATTTGAAGCTCTTTTGGTTCATAAAGAAAACATATTTTCATGCATAGAGTTTCCTACATATGCAACAAAATAATTTCACTCTGTCGAAAGTATCTACTATGCAATATATTGCAATATTTGATTATAGAGTTGACCACAAGCTCCATTTTCTGTCTACTTTCTATAACACTCTTCTTTAAAGGTGCAGCTCAACACTGCTACTGCAGTCTGTTCAGTAAAGGGACCTTACTCTCAGCTTGCACATGGTTGTTGTCCAGGATAATGCCTTATTATGGATGTTGCTGTAGTGCAGCAACTGTCAACATACAAAAGTCACCCAGCTATTACCAAACACTCCTTATATGAAAAAGTAAGCCCCTTTAGCTTTGCCCATGGTTGTTATACTCTGACTCTCCATTAAAAAATATAACAATCTAATTTTTTGAGCAGTGAGGACACCTGTCAACTATACTTTACTTTTCTAACCCAACACATTTGTGTCCAATGAATCTTTTCTGCCTGTAAATCAAAGGACATACTGATAAATGGATAGCTGCAGTATTGTGAGGGACTAACCAATTGGGAACTATTTAGATCTCATTGTCAAATGATCTCATTCTATCAGTAAATATTTCTTAGACAAGCACACAATCACTTTTTGATTTCATCTTTATTAATGTTGTTACCACTCTCGTCAATTGAGGGCATCTGTATGCAGTTATAAATAATTTACTTTGGGGTAAATCTCCCGAGTCACTTGTAACACTGATTTATGTATCTTAGAGGCAAGAGTATATGGTTTCAATATTAATCTTTCTCTGCATATGTCATCTCACTAAAAGTGGACCGGCAATTTTTACCTCAATGGTAATGCTTGTTTATCTAATACGATGAGAACTACCTACCTGTGTTCAAAATCGCTTTGCCAATCTGGGCTCAATGCAATAGTAGTATGCATTTATTTGAAAGGAAATTGTTCCAGCTGACAAAGCCCCGCATCCATCTGGTACTGAATCACGTGAGAACCATTTCCTTCAATGGTTACAACACTGTGGAGTGGTGTGGCTCACTGGTTAGAGGCGGAAGACCTGGAAGCAGAGTTTGGCCCTGGACCAGGGTTCGATTCCCGATGCGGCAGGGTCTTAGGCCATGGTCAGCGGACTCGATAATTCTCGCCTCAGTGCCCACTCCAACCATGGGTCCCACTCAGCAACTCTGGGCAATAGCTTGCTTAATCTCTACTAATGGCCCCATCAGCGCCAGGGATGCTTGTCTTCATCTTGGAAATACCCAAGAGGGGCCATCTCACAGGGAAAGCCAGGATGGGTTCCCCAGCGGTATACAGCGCCGGGACGCCCCTTTGCTGGGTCAGTTGTGCGCTTTACAAGTATACAACATTTAACTCTACAAGTCGAAGTCCTTGCCATCCAACCAGTCCTTTCTTAGTCAGATTCACCTAGCTATGCTTCCATGTAAGATCCAACTTAAAGCAACTTTGATCATTCTCAGATTATTCATTAACACTCTTCTTTTGCATGGTGTATTCCTCACCATGAGTGATCTTTATTTAGCCTCTTATTAGCTACGCACAGTGGGTTTATTGTTTACATTTCATTATTTAAGCAATCCGACTAGCCCATTAACCATCAGGTTGAGAAATTTCCACTTAACACAACCATGACCTTCCAATAATTTCGAGCTAGAATTCTATGTCCAAATTCCCTACATCACCATTGGTCGCTAAGTGCAGGCCTTGGCAGCTGGAGATGATGTTTTCTTTCACATTCTAAGATTCGTAAGCTCAACCTCCCGCAATACATTCATGATTGAACAGCACATACACAACTGTAGGGCCTCCTTAACGTTCCTTCAATTGGTATGGGGATACATTCTCATTTTAGGATCAACCAGGCTTCACACAGTCAATGGCACCTCTGCAACTAGCCTTTTGCAATATTCAAAGGGTAGGGTGCTGTAGGATCCTGGTTTATCCTGGTCATTCCTCTTTGAGCATGTCCACACTGGATTAACTTCAGCACATGAATTCAAACCTCAGGCTCTTTCTCATAGGGCTAGACACAGACATTTTGGTTGCACCATTTCCTTGGTCGGCAAAAGGCACCTTTCAGGTGGTTCATGATCAAAGGCAGAGATGCACCTTGGCATTCCATAGATGCAACTAGTGGGAAGGAATATTTGATCCTAGAGCAAGTACTTCCATCCAGCTTCAATGCCTTACTTATACTCACTGAATAGTAATTGACATGATCTACACATAGTTGCTTTGCATAGAGCATCTTTCTATGATTAAAAACAGATATTCCATTTATATTTTCTTGCCCCACTTATGCTCTGTGCAAAGAAACACTCATTATAGTAGCCAATTGAGAGGTATCATGAAAGACAGGGATTCCTCCAATCAGATGGTGGACATGATGCCTTGGCGTGAGGTCCACTAACTGACTGCCGTGTTAGAATATTACGGGGTGCTCACCGTCAATTTCCAACATGGCCAGATGGAGAAGCAGAAAGGCACTCAGGTGATGGTGTGGGCCGCAGCCTGTGATCTAATGGTAAAATCACCATATAACCCACTGCCAACAGGCTGAGGAGTAAACTGATGGGACTCCTTGAAACATGGGTATGGGGCCATATGTCTGCTCATCACTACTCATCAGGGCAACACTGCTATCCCTTTGATCATCTAACTCCGGATGCACTAGAATTTCTGTGACAAAGCAGAAATCCTGGAGGTCCATTGTTAGTGTTGTTCCTGTGTGCCATACAGGTGAGAAAATCCCTGTGATTAATCTATCACTATGAGGTATATGCACCACAGGTAAACTAACTCCTCAAATAACTAGAGGGACTGAAAATTGTCTGACAGTTTAGGGTTCACCAGCATGAGCAGGCACATTTACATGAAAGTGCATGTGGATATCTGCCACTGCATTCCCCTATCCAGGCATGGCACTTGTGAATGCAGTCAAGGAATCAAACCATAGGCAGTCATATTTGAGAAAGACACTGTTTAAAAGTGGGTGCATATAGGGCCTCAGTCTGGTGTGAACATCACTTTTTTCGAGGAATGGTCGAAGTGGCTAGTTGGTAGTCATACAGAGTTGAATGTGGGATGATGGTGCATGCTTCCCTTCAAGCAAATTGATTGTTTTGTCCTGATGCATTGTCAATTTGGCGTGGATGAAAAAGGAAGTGCAAGAGAAGAAAGGGGAACCGCCATGGAGGAATATTGCTGGCATTTTTTGTATGGTAGCGGGCAGACTCTATGGCTTCCTTCTACGGACTAGAGTAGGGAAAGTGTAAACAGCACCAGTACTTCAAAGAGGCAAGCTTGTGCTTGCCCATCATTCTTGCAGCTTCTGCACTCCTGGTTCTCGAAAATGGCTTCTTTTTTAGGGCTATTTTGACATTCGGGTCCACGAAGAGCGAAAAGCCTAGGGAGATGAAGAAGAAACAAGGGCACCTTTTTGCAAATGCAATCCTGTATCATCTCACCTGAATCTGTCAAGCTAAATTTGCATTATCGCAAAGCACATCTCTTCAAACCCATGCATTTACAGTAAAATTAAAAGCCGCTCATATCATCGCAAACACCAATACCGCCATTTTCTCTGTTTCCCATAATTTATCCTGTAAGCAGGCAATGATAAATAAGAAAGCTACAACTACTGCTCAATAATAAAGTAACATGACATAATACATAAGCTCCAAATGTACATTGTATGCATCGTCTACTGTGGCTTCATAAACGTCCCCTCATTCGTATTGCCTCCTTCCAAGAATGTACCAATTATGATGGATTTCTGACTCCTTGGTTGTCAAAACCGAAAACAGATTTGGAGACGCTGACGCTGTTGAAGCTACGCGGATCGTGGCTGGGGCTCGAGGCTCGAGGCGAGCTGGGGTTTGAGGCGAGCTGGTGACTCTCCCGCTGCAGCTGCCGTCGCGGCCGGGCTTTGCTCCGCCCCTCCCCCCAAGTCCTACCTGAGACTTGCTGCTGGTGTCCGGCCGGGCTTGGCTCCGCCGGCACCGCTGGGAACTCCACCACCCAGGATCCTTTGCGCCAGGAAGGTAATCATTGCGCGCCAGGAGGCGCATTTAACCACGCCTGGTGCAGAGCCCCGTGGGAGACGCTGACGCTGTTGAAGCTACGCGGATCGTGGCTGGGGCTCGAGGCTCGAGGTAAGCTGGGGTTTGAGGCGAGCTGTTGACTCTCCCGCTGCAGCTGCCGTCGCGGCTGGGCTTTGCTCCGCCCCCCCCCCCCCGAGTCCTACCTGAGACTTGCTGCTGGTGTCCGGCCAGGCTTGGCTCCGCCGGCACCGCTGGGGACTCCATCACCCAGGATCACAAAGGTACTGTTTCCATTTAGATTAAAGCTCTTTGATGTATATAGTGCCCTAGCAACGTAGTGGGAGACTCTGAGGTGGGGCGTCCGACTATTAGATATATTTTACCAGCTACTGACCTTGAAACATCCCACTTCCAAAATGAACAAACGGGGAAATAAAACTATAACCCCCGCGACACGATCACACACCAAGCTGTTGGCAGCCGAATCACAACCCCAACCAGCTTAGACGGCTATTGATAAGATGCTGCAACAGACTATCGGTGTTGTGGTTAATGCTATCGAGAACACCGAGAGGAGGCTATCGATAACCCCAACACTAGGTATGCAAAACCTGGGAAGAGGCATCTCAGCTACCATGATTGATGTCTTGGACACTAGCTCTTTTTTGGCGCCATCATATGTAGACTTGCCCTGCAGTCAGATGCCTGTTGAGACTTCTACAGACGTGCAGGAGCATCCAATCACCCTGTCTCCCCCTTCCCCAGAGAAAAGGATAGCAGTACGTAAACCATGCATGAGGAAAAAGAAAAGAAATATCCTAAATAAACTGGGTAATAATAAAGTGGCAAACCATGACCTTGTGACACCAACTACCAGTACAACTGGCCCAATGCTAGGAATACCATGCTGGGTCACAAACATGGTTGCCGATTTACAAGCATCCTTGGAGCGGACTATTGTTGCCCAACTTAAGCCTCTGGTTTCAAAACTTGATAAGCTCATTGCTGCTACAAATACAAAGGGGGGAGGGAAAATTGAGCCAGCCAAACAAGTGAGAAACTCTGTACCCCATGTTATTGATACCCCATCTCAAAGTGTCCCAAGAACTAGAGTAGTGGAAAGCAAAAACCCCTTAGTACAGACCGCTAATGTTGTAGCTACACCAACTCCCCAAAAGCCCACGCACGTTCCACCACAACACCTGCCAAGGACCAACACCCAGAAGCAGATCTGCCAAGCAGCAGGAAACTTGGTAAATGCCATAGCGAAAGATATGCCAAAGACAAAAGAGGGCGATAAGGGGATTAACAACACTAGCTCGCCACCGAAACAAAGCCAAACAACAAGAACCTTTTCTCGACAGCCACCAACAATTAACTTACCCCCCGAAGCCCAATCCTATGTGGTGGCACTCGCAGGAGTTCCTCCGTTAACTGAGGGGAAAAGAGAAAGGGAGACTGAGCTGAAAAACAAGTGCATCCAGTGGCTTTGTGTAAATAGACCCCTCCCGGGGAATGTCTCAGGGGAAATCCTGTCAGCCAGAAGAGTGGGTTGGATTGGGAGGAGCCCAAAGACAGTAGCTGGTGACGTGATAATTCTGAATTTTAGGGATGTCTCTGCTGTAGGGTATATTTGTAATGCCCGCACTATAGTTCAGACACGCAAATATGTCCTCTGCACCTTTCGTATTTTTACCCCACTCCTAGCCTGGAACCATGTCGCCCTAGATTCACACACAATAACAGGGGGGGGGGTTTCCCACATCACATAGAACTTTAAATGGGGGGGTATTTAGGGAGGGCATGTCTTCCTACGGTTCACTACTCCTGATACAGCCACACTGGAATAGGTTCAGTGTTTTGGAAGATGTAGATTGACTTAGTCAAGGAGGAATGTCACCCTCAGAAGCCACAAATGTAGTTCACAGAAGCTCAGGGGCACCAGAGGAAAATATTCTACCACAAACGTTGAGGGAGGTTCCAAAAACTGTCAACATAGTAAGGGAAAGGATTAGCAATAGGGGGACTAGGGAAGTCGAAGGATTAGAAAGCTCAGGAGAAGGATGCCTAAAATTGGTCTCCTGGAATATAGCCGGGCTAAAAAACAAGCTGCTTACTCCCGAGTGGGCCACCTTTATGGCAGCATATGACATCTGCCTGATGCAAGAGAACCGGGCTCTAGAATAGAGCTCGAGTGCGACCTTTGCAACGTTTGATATCTTGGCAGTATCCACAGGCAGAGGTCGCCCGTCGGGCGGGCTATCAATTTGGATAGGAACTCACCTGGGAATCCAAGCAACCAAAATTCAAACAAATTCCCCGGACATCCAGTGTGTCTTAATAGAACCCCCAGCCGCCAACCCCTAGTAGCAATAATAAACACCTACTCGAGGCTATCAAGGAATGGCCAGGAATCAGCTACAGTTGGAGCCCTGAATTCCTTCATTCAAGGGCTAGACCTCTCTATCTCAATAATCCTCGGAGGGGATTTTAACTGCCAATTTGAACCTCTGGGTAGTCTAGAACTGGGTGACCAAGACGAGGTAGATGCATTATGGCATATCCCGGACCCGAATATTGCCCCCGTCAGGGCATGGACACCCCTTGTGCTCCAAATAAAATGTTTCTCCCTTGCCACATCCCTACGGGCGTGCAATGGGAGATTGGACCCTGACCGTCCAGCAATGGCAACCTTTAATCGGGCAAACAAAACAACCATCATTGACTACCTAATGGTGGATGCTAAAAACTGGGATAAGCTGAAAGAATTTAGGGTCATTCAAAGACAGGACAGTGATCACAATGCCCTGGTAGTAACTTTCAAACCAGGGTCATTTGGACTAACCACCCCTGACCACATACCTGCCACAATGACACTTCCCCTCACGCTGACCAATAACAGAAGGAGGGTTAAGTGGCCCCACCTTGTAGATTCAACCTCAAAGCTTGCCAAAATCTACCGACTCGCTATCCCTTTTATAGTGCAGATGGGTGACTCGCCTGGCTGGCAGCAGGCATTAGATACGCATAAACAGCTAGTTGAGGTACTAGGGGATGTGTTCTACCCCATGAGTAGAATTAAGAAGCATGTTCCAAAAACTCACCCCTGGTTTAATGATGCATGCAGGAACTCAAAAAAGGAGCTCCTTGAGGCAATTAAGGCAAAAGATAGAGAGAAATTTAGGGCAGCTAGACTGATTTATAAAAAGGAGCTGACCAGGGGCAAAAGAGAGTGGGAAGAAGCCAGGTGGGAGGAACTCAGAAGTGCCCTTGTGTCAAAAGATGCCAAACTATTCTGGGCATTAGTAAATTCCGGTGCAAATGATGGTGGGGGGACCCCTCTACCAAATATCCCCCCCTCAGTGTGGGAGGCGCATTTCTCTGCACTCTATACTAGCCCTGTGACCGGCTACAGTGACCATTTAGATAGGTCTGAGTTGCCAGAGTTAGAAGGTCCCTCTTGGGTCTCCCCTGCCCAAGACCCCCCGCACGAGTGCCGACTGCAGGGGGCCTCGGGCATGGAACACCACATAGACCATAGGGACACCGAGGTGAGGATGGCCCGAGAAGTGGTGAGAGTATTTCAGTAAAGGAGGTGGAGACTGCAATCATTAGACAACTCCCTAACAAAGCACCAGGCCTAGATAGGGTACCGGGTGACCTTTTCCGTTCTCAGCCAAAGATTTGGGCTCTGTACCTAACCGTATTGTATAATGTGGTCCTACTGGGGGCAAAGATACCTGACACCTGGGCGGGGCCGAGATCGTCCCTAATTTTCAAGAAGGGGTGCCCATTGGAGCCGTCAAATTATAGACCAATCAGTCTCTTGGACACTACCAGAAACTGATGGGCCAGATACTCCTAGATAGAATACTGGGATGGGCGGAGGAGCATGAAGTAATGACTACCCTTCAGGCCGGCTTTAGATCAGGGATCTCGACCACGGACCAACTCTTCAGGCTGCAGGTCCTTTTTTGGAAGACCGTAAGTGTCGAGGGTGGCAGCCTCTACCTGGTCTTGCCGAGGGAGAGTTTATGGAGGGTCTTAAAAGATCTTGGCCTTCCTCCCTATCTATTGGAAGCCTTGAAGCGGTTTCATGTAGGGAACTATGCCCGGGTGAGGTGCGGGAAGAACGGGGAACTATCTGCACGTTTCCCTGTAACTAGAGGCGTACGCCAGGGCTGCGCCATGGCTCCTACGCTTTTGAGTCTCTATATAAATGGCCTGGTGGGGGAACTAGATAGAGTCAGGGACAGCGATGCCCCTTGGTTGGCGTCCGGTCGGGTGCCTGCTCTGATGTTCGCAGACGACACCCTATTGTTGTCGCGAACATCAACAGGCATCCAGCGGGTTCTGGACGGTTTTGTCTCATTCTGCGCCTCGCGGGGACTCGAGAATAATTTAGAGAAAACAAAATTTATGATCTTCAGTCCCCCGAAACGCACTCGCCCTAGCCCTACATTAAACGGCATCCCGCTCGAAAGGGTGAGAACCTTTGTATACCTGGGGGTCACTTTGACTGAGGATTTTGGTCGGGGCCCTCAGGTAGCCAAATCTACCCTAAAGCTCTCACAGATTCTAGGGGGCATAGGTAAGTTCCAGTGGACAACGCAATTTAAGCCAGTCTCCCCAGCGCTTGAAATCTACAGTGTTCAAGTTAGACCTGCTGTAACTTATGGTGCAGAACTTTGGGGACATTCGAGTACAGCAAGCCTTCTCAGGGTTGAACCAGCCTTTATGAGGAATCTGATTGGTCTACCCCAAAGCACCCCGCTCATACCCTTGAGATTTGACTTAGGTTGAAGCCCATCTCTTAACTATTAGCGGCCCGACCCCTCCTGTACTGGAGAAGGCTCTGGACAGTACCGGAGCTTGCGGATTATAGAGCTTAGTTCGCTGCTGTCTGGGGGTCGTTGAAGAGTAAGAAAATACCCTGGTTGCTCCATATTAAAACTATTACCTATCGAATAGGAATGCCCCAAATATGGGAGACCCAGGCGGAGAGTTGTCCAGTGCTGCGGAGAACTGTGCTGCTGGCCTCTCTGAGGCACTACAACCTAAGTCTGCTGCACCGTTTGCAAAGTATGGGCAGGTTGTCTTCGGAATTTTTGCAGGTAAAACTCGTGCCCAGTAGGGAGGAATTTCTGGACCAAATATAACCTCGCCCTGCAAGAAAACTATATACACAATTAAGGCACGGTTGCCTGCCACTTGGGACACTGACCTGCAAATGGGCAGGTCAAAAAGGGAGGGAAACTGCCCTGTCTGCAACAATAGCAAAGAAGACATTGCCCATGTTTTGTTTTTTTGCCCTGCTTATAGCGCAATCCGGAGAGCTTGGCTGGTACCACTATGTAGAAATCTGGGACTAAAACATTGTGCTCAAGCCGTTAGAATTTTAAAATATGATACACCCCCCCTCATTGTGTTCTCGGTCTCCCGCTTTTTGTACGGTATGTGGCGCAGAAGGTCCACTTTGATTAATTCTGACTAATTTTAATGATGGCCATTTTTCGTTTGATAACTGACTGTTTAATAGTGTTTTAATCGCTGGTTCTTAATTATTTATGTATTTTATTGTATGTACATACTTTGCTTGTGCTTTTATGGTCGTTGACCGGAATAAAGTTATCACAAACTAAACGATTTGTAACTGCCCTGATCATGTGCTATCTTGTCTAGTCATTCTTGTGGATGAATGAGTCACTTCCCATTCCAATAGAGATTAACTACATTGCACCGTGTATTCCAATGTAAAAACAGCAAGTATGGTTTGTTCATTTACAATTCGTCTATTGCACAGTGTCACTAAGCTCTTGTGGAGTGTACCCAGTGGGAGAGAACATGCCGGGTGATGTTGTGGTTGGAGGAAGAATGTGGATGATTTAGCACAGGAAAGATGGTAGTAGGTGTAAGAACTGAAAACTCACCTTTGCATCACAATTCTTATGCCAACCACATTTCATATCAGGAGCCTTTAGCCTACCTGCCTCCCACTGCAAAATTAACTATCTACATGTACCTCAGAACCATAATAAAATGTGTTAAGGCCCACTAGCAAGGTATTTTTAATCACGTTCCATCCACTCCCCCACAATTTGCACTATACATAGTCTAACTACAAGTGCTCCTACGTACCTCCGCAAGTCGCAACATGCCCCAGTTAGTAGAGGACTGGGATGGCCCCTATGATGAAGCATGTCACCATGGGGAAACCCTGGTGAGTGAGGGGACTCAAGAAAGAAAAACTTTTCTTTCTTCAAGGCTTTTTCATTGACTACATGAGTCAAGAACCATCAATCTTTGAGCTAGGTCTCTAAGCCCAACACCTTGGGTTTTTCTTTTGAAACATTGTTTCTGAGACATGAAGGATGTATTAATAGTGGCCCCACTGTTTTTAGGTCTGGCGTTGGCCAAGACATTTTGATATTACAAAAATAATATGTATTATATACTTGAAGGGGTTTTCAGACACCTCTCTTCATCCATTGGTATGTTGTTATGTGAATCACATTTGACTTATGAGTACTACAGTATACAGCATGGGGTAGTGGGTCACCCTACTTAAGCCTCTTTTTTTATATAGTTTTATATAGTGCGAACTAGACCCACAGATATCAGGTATCAGAGTGCTTTACTTGAGCACCAGTTTTGTTACAGATGGACACATCCAAAGTGATTATGCATGCGCAAATGGGTTTGCAAACCCATTTGTGCATGCAAAATCACTGTTTGCGGTTTGTTTGACTTGCGGCATGTACAATTCCTAAATAATGAGTTTTCAATTTATTTGCGACTTGCTATTTAGGAATTGCGAGTCGCAATTAGGAAGGGGTGTCCCCTTCCTAATTGCGTCTGCAAATCAATGTACAAAGGTTTTGTGACCACAATTGCGGTCGCAAAACACTCGCAAATTACCACCCTCTTCAAGAGGGTGGTAATGGGGTCGCAAAAGGGACCCCTTCCCCTTTGCAAACACAGGGGAAAATATTTTTTAAGGGCAGGCAGTACTTCAGGGACCACTGCCTGTCCGTAAAAAATTAAACAAAAACATTTATATTTTTTCTTTCTTACATGCATCCCGTTTTCCTTTAAGGAAAACTGGCTGTATAGAAAAAAAAACTGCTTTATTTAAAAGCAGCCCCAGACATGGTTGTCTGCTGAGCCCAGCAGGCCACCATACCTGGGAGGGCCTGCCATTCCCAATCGGGTCGCAAATTGCGAGAGCCTCATTATTATTCATGAGCCTCGCTATTTGCTACCCCATTGGGAATCATCAAACATTGTAATAACACTGTTGTTCATGCATAATAGTGCCTCACAAATTGCGATTTGCAAAAGACTCGCAATTTGCAATGCTCTATTTTGTGCGCCGTACATCTGACCCTAAGTGATTTGCCCAGAATCACAGGATGTTGAGCGTTGATGCCGAGACTCAAACCCGGTTCTCCAGCTCCGAGGTCGACCGCTCTAGCCATAAGGCTCCATCCTCTCCTCATGTTAAAATGACTTTAAGTGACTGCATTCTGTTCTTTCACAAGGTGGAATCCACACACAACGTAGTTCCCTTTAGTGCCAATTTTGCTTGATGTTATAGAAGGGTGCATTTGAAGTGAGCACAGGGCACATTCCAGCTTGATCAGTTCCTGTCTCCTTCCAATGTTGTTTCATATTCCTTTTGAAGTGGGCTGCTGCTATTTCACAGCAATCGTATTGTGTTCCTGGACTCGGTTTCACTAATAGTTCTTTAATAAACTTTGCCTAGGAAGAAAACAAAAGTTTATCATGTTTCATTTGCAGCACACCTGTAGCAGTTTTTTTAAAATGTAGGTGTGGTGTAATTTGGGTTTAAGTATCCAATATTTTATACTGTGATCCCTCTTTCCTTCATCTTAATTTTTTTTTACTTACCTTCTTTTTTTCCTTTTTGCATTCTTTTTTCCCACCATTATTTTTTTATCTTTTTTTCATTATTTCTTTGTTTGGCCTTTCCATTTTTCTTTCTTCCTTTTCTTTTTTGCTTTTTATTTTTCATTCCTTCTTTTTGTCTTTCTTTCTTTCCTTTCTTCCTTTCCTTCTGTCCCTTTCTTTCATTTTCTACCTTCTTTCCTTTTTTTTCTTCCCATCTCCTTCTCCTTTCCTTTTCATTTTTCTGTTATTCTTTATCTTTTGCCTTTCCATCTTTCTCTATTTCTTTCGTTCTTTCCTTTTTTGCATCTTTATTTCTTGCCTTCACTTGTTTATTTGTTTGTTTGTTTCTTCCTTCTTTTCTTTCCTCTTTCTTTTACACCTTCTTCCTTATTTTCATGTTGCCTTCTTTCTTTCTGCCTTCAGTCTTTCCCTCCGTTTGCTTTCTTTCTCGTTTGCTTTCTTTCTTTTTTGCCGTCTTTCTTTTCCGCCTTCTTTCCTTTGTCCTTTCTTTGTTGCCTTCTTTGTTTCTTTTATTCTTCCATTCCTTCTTTATTTCTTTTTCCTTTTTTGTTTTTGCCGTCTTTCTTTTTTTGGTCTCTTTCCTTCTTTAATTTTTTGATTTCTTTTTTTCTGTCTTTCCTACCGACTACTACTTTCCTTCTTTTTCCCCCAGTTCCCACCCTTTTTCCTTTTCCCCTTCTTTTATTCTTTTTTTGCTCTTTTTCCTTCCTTTTTTTGTCTGCCTTCCTTCCTTCCCATTTTTCTTGCCTTCATTCTTAAAGGTGATGCTAAAAGTCAATGCCAGACCAATAATATTTTTGGTTTGTGTTAGCCAAGACCATTTAATTTTACTAAAAGTATGTATAACATACTTACTTAGAGTAATTTTCAGCCAGACTTCATCCATTTGTATGTGACTGTCATTCACACGTTTCTTACTCCTATTCCAGCATGCATTAAGGTGAAATGTTAGACAACTTCAGCGAACAGCTGACATCACTATGAGTTATGGCAACATGCCCTTTCACAAGTAGAACATCCACACACAAGGTAGTTACTTTCAATGCTGGGTGTGTCATGGTAACGTATGCTCTTCTGAGCCCCGAAAAACACTTTGGCTACAGGTATTTTTTTTTTTTTTTTAGAGTTAAAGAGGCCCAGCAGCCTCTCGAACAATAAAGTTTTGCAAAAACCATGACAGAACAATTGCCAAAAGGCTGTCAGCCAACGCCAGACCTATTGGCTTTGCCACTACTTTTTTTATAATCTTGTTGAAAACAGGATAATGATAAAAGGTGATTATTGCACTTCTAGCTGAGGACATTCCCACTTAGGCTGACAAATCCCTCTCCCTACAGATGTGTGTCAAATGTTCCCACAAGCAAAGGGAAGTATCAGTCTTGTTAGGAAGGGATTCCATAGAATAACTTCCTAATGCATCATTTGACTTTTCCTTTGCTTGTCCCCTGCATATCATGGTTGTAAGGACAAAACCTTCCCATCATATAAGGGTTATACCACTTGAAAAGGAGCAGACCGGCGGGTAAAAAAAGGCACACCTTGAGGGTTAGAGATTGTCATAATTTTATCTGGCCAGAAAAGTAGAATCAAAATTATTGCGGAAAATAAAAGTAACAACTTTTTCTCTTTATTGGAACATTAATAATGTTAATGAAGGAATTTTTTCTAATTGCCATCTCTCAATTTCTCATTGATAATCTTTATGAGTTTCAGCTAGTCGGCACATGTGCTGTCTCAAAGAGACTGTTGTATTCACGCTTCAGCTTGCACATAGCCTTCCTATTTGCCGATTCCATCATTACTCTCATATTCTTTCTCCACATTTGTCCATGGCAGGGATAAATCATGCCTCTTCCTGTATTTAGTGCACCCCGAGAGCATGAACCAATCTCTACTATCCACCCACTGCTCCGTTTTAAGACATCTTTCAGGAACTACTTTCTTCTTTGTTTATGAGCACTTCACATGATCGCTCATGTTTGCACCAGCTCTGAGCTCTGTTTCTATAAACAGGGCTGTAAGTCTTGCTCTTATCTCATCACATTTCTGTGCATTCAAAGATCAAGTTCAAATGTCAGACATTGTTTCCCAAAGGCACCTGTTTACTTCTCTTCTTCTGATTCAAAGTGGGTGTATTTTTTTAAATGATTGTCCTAGTGTTGCATGCCCGTCCCCCAACCTTCTGCCGCTTTGCTGCTTGACCCATCGCTGACTCCCTCCTTCATTGCTTCTTATTTTGAAACCTATTGAAGATCGTATGCTGCTGTGCTACATAGCTTTTTTTAAAAGCCTTAGAGCACTGTCAACGCTAGCTGTGCCATAGCACTTTTTTAACTTTAGCCAATCTTGCTTGTTATTTTATAGCTGGAACTCAGTCCTAGGGACATTGGAGAACTTTACATTTAGCAGCAATTACATTGAACAGGGTCACATACATTTGTAAGGATGTGTGCAGAATCAGAGGATATTTGGCAACATCGGGCTCCCAGACTCAAAACTTATTATAGCGGGAATCGGCCCCAATGAAATACTCTACATTCACCACCTGTTAATGTTGCACATGGGTGCCTTAATTTATTTTTATTTTTAGGAAGGGTCCAGAATGACAAGTTGTTGGGCCGACGCCCGGAACTCAAATCTGGGTCTCCACTTCCAAAGTTGGCAGACTGCACCATAAGGTCACATTCTCTGCCCTCCACCGCTCACCCTAGTCTTCACCTTGTACTGAGTTTCACACCACCCAGACCCCATTTCTGGTTTATGCTGAATTTGTGTCCCTCATTGCTTCTTTTATGCTCCTAGCTCACACTCTGTATAGCAGGCTGTGGTAAAGTCGATTAAAATCTCGTAGTACATTTGTTTACTTGTTTGTTCTCAGAGACCTGCCTGTGAAGTTGCAATTAAATTAACATATAATGGAGCACTTGTGCACAGTGAGTGCCAACAGTGTATAAATGGTGCAGGGCTACACTCTATCATCTAGTGACTGCCCCAATTCATTCTTGTGTGGTTTAAATCACTTTTTTTTTTTACTTTACTTTTCAATTTTGATACACAATGATCAGGAAATTAATACTAGAGTGGTACATTGTCAGGCGTTCTATCATACAACAATGATATACTCTGAAGTACATGTCATAACATATGGCAATAGTAGATATAGTCTTGATGGCAAGGCAATATAAACCACAAACAGTCAGCTCACATGTCTCGGGTCAGTAGACTTGAGAACCATCCAAGCTACGGATGTAACCACAAATAAATTATTCTTGATCCAGCGGTGTCCTAGGTACAGGCATAGTACATAAATATGAATACAGTATACAATATCAACAGGGGTGACCCTCCCACTCACCATTCCCTTAGCCCACCCCCTCCGGTACAATGCCACTGTCCACTTGTGTATCAGTGTCCCTATTTTTCTCAGCAATATACACTCTATAAGGGCCCCAGATGTCTTTAGGACGTGAGGAACTGGGCATTTAGGACTCATAAACTTTGCAATTCATATTACAATATGCTAGGCTTCGAAGCCAAGCCTGTAGTGTGGGTGTCTGCTTCTTGCCCCACATTAATGCTATCTCTCGTTTAGCCAACAGGAACCCAAGCGCCGCAAACCTCCTCACTTTCTTGGGAAAGTTAATCATGTAGTCTAAAAGTGCAATTTCCGAGGTGGGGGTTAAAGACAGGGAGACCATGTCTCCCAGTGTGGCATGTACCTGTTCCCAATACGGTTGTAATCTCGGACAAATCCAAGACAGATATGCGAAATCTGCATGAGGCGCAGAGCATTTGCAGCAATGATGTTGCCTATATGGGTCTATCCTGTGCGACCAGGTGGGTATGTGGTACATTCTACGAAGGAATTTAAAATGCAGAAGTTTGTGCCTGCCATTACAGGACACCTCCTTAGTGACTCTGCAACACTGTTCCCACTGGTTGTCCGAAATGGGCCGGCCCAAATCACGTTCCCATGCCATGCGAGCCTTAACATCAATGAATGGGTGGGCAAAAACACACACCTTATACATTTTAGAAATCAAATGAGCACCCGTTTCACTTTCAATAACTAACGTTAATGGAGCAGTAGGTTCGGGCGCAATGGGGAATGTGGGAAAAGCGGCTCTCAGTATGGAATGCATACTCAGCAGTACAAAGGCGTCCATGAATGAGTAGTCTTGGAACCGAACATCCTATGCCACCGAGAAGACATGATCTTTTGAAATTAGATCACCCATCCTTGGACCTCAAACTTAGTGTGATTTGTTCTAATGTTTCTCCTTTGATGGGTAGCCATGAGGGGTTTGGGTTGCAAAAAACACAGTTGATGAACAGAATGCAGAACAATGCCTTACATTCACCCCAGTACAAAGATCTGGGCCTAAATTCATCATTTTTTTGCTCTCCACACCACCCTAGGTCAGGTACTGGCTATATGCAAATCAGCCTTGACCCTGTGCCTCATGGGAACAGTCCAGCCCGAACTACCAAGCCATGTCTTTCCTAGACCGGAATCAAGCATCCAAGGACCGGTTTCTGGCTATCAGCCTTCTTCAGCCTGGATAGCTTGACTCCAGTGATGTGGAGAGCCTGGGACTCACGTCTGAGCATACCCAGCCCACTCGGGGTGAAAATTGCAAAAAGCACAGTTGATGGACAGAATGCAGAACAATGTCTTACATTCACCCCAGTACAAAGATCTGGGACTAAATCCATCGTTTCTTTGCTCTCAACACCACCCTAGGTCAGACACTGGCTATATGCAAATCAGCCTTGACCCTGTGCCTCATGGGAACAGTCCAGCCCGAACTACCAATCCATGGGCCTTATTTATGAAGGACTTGCGCCGCCGGTGCGTCACTTTTAACATGGGAAAAAGTGACGCAACGGTGGCGCAGGGCTTTCATAAATGAGGCCCCATGTCTTTCCTAGACCGGAATCAAGCATCCGAGGACCGGTTTCTGGCTATCAGCCTTCTTCAGCCTGGATAGCTTGACTCCAGTGATGTGGAGAGCCTGGGACTCACGTCTGAGCAAACCCAGCCCACTCGGGGTGAAAATTGCAAAAAGCACAGTTGATGGACAGAATGCAGAACAATATCTTACATTCACCCCAGTACAAAGAGTTTGGGAGCGGCAAGGCCCGTGAATACAATAGGTCCAGCCCCACAAACCTCCGTAGCTTCACCCATGCCCAGCTAGTGGTGGAAACTGTTTGGATATCCAGTGGGTCCCTCGGGATCCCTTTGGGTAGAACAGTGGATAACATCTGCGGGTGCACCAAATCTGCCTCCGTCTCAAGAAAGGGATCCGGGCGTCCGGGTGGTACCAAGCAAAGGAATAACTGCACTGCGCCGTTAAGTAATATAAGTACATATCTGGGACACTAAAACAACCCCTCTCGTAAGGGAGAGTCAGAGTCTGTCAGCTTACCTGTGGCATCTTACCCCCGCATACCAATCTTATAAGGTGTTGTCTCAGCTGCGAGAAGAATGTCTGAGTGAGGGGAATGGAAATGTTATTGAAAAGATATAAAAATCTCAGCAGGACTACCATTTTAATAATGGCGATTCTACCCTCCATGGACAATGGGAGGTGAAGCCATCGCTCTATTTGCGACTCCAAGGAGCTAACCGCCCATCCATAATTTAACCTCATGATAGTGGTCGAGTCCATGTGTATGTGGACACCGAGATATTTGACCGTGTCATGACACCATTCAAGTGGATACTCACTGTCCCAAGGAATAGCGCTGCGTGTTAGCGAAAAAATCACTGACTTGTGCCAGTTAATACCAAGGTCTGAAAACTGGATGAACCATAAGATCTCCCCGATAATGGGTTCAAGGTTAAGTTGTGGGTGCCTAACATATAAAATAGTGTCGTCTGCATAAAGGGATACTAACAAAGGACCAGTTTTAAACTGCAAACCGCAATGTAAGTGGGGCTCCTGAAAGTGCCTGATCAGAGGGTCCATTGCCAAAATAAACAATAAAGGGGACAAGAGGCAGCCCTGTCTCGTACCGCGAGTCAAGTGAAAAGGTTGGGATATCGTTCCGTTAAGGCGCAGTCTGGCAGAGGGCCCAGCGTACAAAAGGGCGGTGGTGGAAACGAAACCCTCGGGCATTCCTATGCGACGCATCACTCAAATAAAAAATGGCCATGCCAAAGAATCGAAGGCCTTTTCAGCGTCCAATAATACCACCGCTGCTGGAATCTCGAGGTCTATACTAAGAATTACAGCAAACAGGGTCCGTAGATTTAGCAAAGTGGATCGATGGGGGACGAACCCGGACTGAGCTGGAGAAATAATAAACTCTATTAATAAAGAAAGATTGATTGCGATCACCTTAGCCAATATTTTAAAATCCAGGTTCAATAGTGAAAGGGGCCTGTAAGAGCAAAGGAGCTTTACCCTGTTTGGGGAGCAAAATAATGACAGCTTCTCTAAAGGTGGGTGGGAGAATACCTTTCTCTAGTGCCTCCGCGTAAACTTCTATCAAACGGGGGACTAAAATATCTTTTTATGCTTTATAAAAATCCGCTGAGAACCCATCCAGACCAGGCATAGATGAACCCCGTAGCGCCTCAATGGCCTCCACAATATTATCCTGAGATATGGGAATACCAAGAAAATCCTGCAAGTGGTTCTCAAGATAGACTAGCACAATTTCTGAAAGATAATCTTCCTGATCACGGAGATCACTATTGATTCTAGAAGTGTATAGGATTTTAAAGTGGGACAGGAATGTGTCGCAAATCTCCGGAGTGGAGTACACCAACTGGTCATCTGATCCTCTGAATTCAGTTATATAAACTTTACTGTAAGGGTGGCCAAGTATGTGCGCCAATATTTTGCCAGGACACTCGCCTTCTTCATACCTCCTGGCTGTGTAATGCTTGCCGAGAAATAATGGTTCTCTCTCTGCAGCATCCCAGAATTCTACCATCAGAGCTAAACGCAGAGTTTCCCCTTCAGCTGAGGAGTGCTCAAGCAATTTCAAATCCAAGGTCGCTATTTCCTTCTGAATGCGGGATAGCATTTTTGGCAATACAGAATCCCCGAATATAATCTTTAAAACCCTCCCATAGCACTGCCCATGTATCCACCGACCCAGTATTGATGTCAAAGTAGTCCTCTATGGCAACCACCACCTCTTCAAGAACACCTGATCCAGCCAAACCGTCATTACCTTTCAAAACCCCCAGGACGCTGGACATCAAGTTGCAGTACCACAGGAGAGTGATCTGAAAAGGTCCGCTGCAGCATAGCCAATGCCCAGAACCAGCCAGCAATGCCCGGAGAAACCAACCAGTAGTCATTTCTAGTCCAGGTGTCAAGAAACCCGAACTACCAAGCCATGTCTTTCCTAGACCGTAATCAAGCATCCAAGGACCGGTTTCTGGCTATCAGCCTTCTTCAGCCTGGATAGCTTGACTCCAGTGATGTGGAGAGCCTGGGACTCACGTCTGAGAATACCCAGCCCACTCGGGGTGAAAATTGCAAAAAGCACAGTTGATGGACAGAATGCAGAACAATGTCTTACATTCACCCCAGTACAAAGATCTGGGCCTAAATCCATCGTTTTTTTGCTCTCCACACCACCCTAGGTCAGACACTGGCTATAGGCAAATCAGCCTTGACCTTGTGCCTCATGGGAACAGTCCAGCTCGAACTACCAAGCCATGTCTTTCCTAAACCGGAATCAAGCATCCAAGCACCGGTTTGCATGTATGCAGGTGAGGCCAAGCAGTATGTGCGCTCTATGTCCACCAGCGAGAATTGCCAGCAGATATCCTGTAATGCAAGGCGAGAGCGGTGTTTAGTGTCTGGTGAGGTGGAGGTGCTGTCTCTGCTGAGATCTAATAGTACAATAAAATCACTCCCCAGAATGAGCAGACACGGAGTCAGTGCCAATAAGTGCACTTGTAGCGAGTGGGAAAACTCTGGGAATCAACGTTAGGACCATAGAAACCTATAATTGCAACAAAGTGGCCCATTAGTGTGCCTGTAAAAATCAATAAACCGCCTTTACCATCATCTATCACTCTGCTCAGGGAGAAGGGGACTCTTTTATGAATAAGTATGGCCACCCCTCTAGCATATCTGCTATGACTGGAAAAATATCTATGGGCGCCCTAGCTCGCCGCAAGTGTTGGAGCGTCAGATTTGGACAAATGGGTCTCCTGCAAGCAGGCAATATATCAATGTTGTGTCGTAGTAAGTAATTGAGCACCTCCACCTTTAACAATTGTTATTCAAGCCCCTGACATTCCATGACATAAGTGACAGCCTAGAAGGACCAGGCAAATTACCTAACTGTGCCATCGTATGACGAAAACATGAATCATGTGATTGTACAAGCTAAACAAAGGCCATAAAACAATGACCTGTGTAGCAATCCCTAGCAAACGGTAAACAAACTGCAAGTATCCCCCCCACCACCCACTACCCAGCCTCACCCTTTCCCAAGCGAGGCAGAACCATGCCCCATGTAACATCTGATGGTGCTAACGGAGTGTACCTGTAAATATGAGAACAGCACATAAACACCGTAATCTTTGCACATACAAAAAACAGAACTAGGTATTCACCATGAGGCACAGCAATGCCACGTCGGCCGCAGAGCCAAGTGTATGACACTAGCTAATAGTAGAAAAACAAAGAGTGAAATATACATTACAGAAAACTCAAATCTCAAAGAAGGATCATCCAGTCCCAGTGTTAGAGAAGACGTCCGTACTGGCACCGGAACCGCTGCGAGGAGGAGATACAACTTGCTCAGTTGCCACCGCTCCATTGTTATCTTTCTTGTAGTTATGGCAAAATTCCTGCGCTTCATTCGGGGTGTCAAATATGCGTGATCTGATGCCCTCATCCACCTTAAGTCTGGCCGGATATAGCATTCTGTACCGCAACCCCAGATTCTGTAGAGCGTCCTTCACTCCGTTGAATTTTCGGCGAGCATCTTGGACCACAACCGTGAAGTCCGGGAAGAACAATAGTTTATTCCCCTGCCACTGAATTTTGCCACATTCACGGGCGGCGCGTAGGGCTGTGTCCCTGTCTCTAAAGTTCATGATTCTTGCAATGATGGGTCTCGGCGGCAGGCCAGGGTTGGGGCGGGGGCCCAATAATCTGTGGGCTCGTTCCACTACAAATACCTGCGTAAAGGACTCTCTGCCGAACAGATCATATAGCAATTTGTAGTGTTAATGAATGTTCATAGACACAGGAAGCTTGAGAAAAGCTTTATTCAGCTCAAGAGCAGCACAGCGACAGGAACATAGTGCGAGCATCCAACTGACAAACTGTCAGCATTCCACTCCCAGCCTCAGAACTCCCAACACTCAGGGTTCCAACTACCAGTGCCAAAGAGGCACAAACACAGAATACTACATTATCCTCATTTCTGCAAACAAAAAGAAGAAAAGAAAAGAATAAAGAAAAATACAGAGAAGACTGAGAAGCAAAGGAGAAACGAAAGAAAGAAAGAAAACAAGACAAAACACAAAACAAGGTAAACGCTAAACATAGCATGGCAAGAAAGAAAAGTTGAACTATCTGAACCTGGCAGGAATCCTGGGTACTCTCAAACTCCTGCGAAGTGTGGGCGACAAATTATCTTTACAACAATTGTTGCCAGAGTTGGTGGTTTCAGAGGAGGCATTTTAACTTTGACAACCTTACAGACATTCCACCAATGGTTGTTGTTAACTCGCACAGCATTGCCACACACCTTGTTGACAACAACCGGTTCAGAGAATTTACTCCTGCCTTTGGTGACATGAACAGGATTCTTAATGCGAACAACATCACCAGCACAGAAACTATGAGACACCACCCTTTTCATCTCATCAAATTGACTTTTCTGCCTAGTCTGTGCTCGGATAACATTTTCCCTTACAAAACCATCAATGCCATCTATGACATTCATCTTGACCCACTTGGACATCCAACCTAGACAAATCTTAGTCGACGGTTTCCTCTCTCTTAAAAGTTCGAATGGGGAGAAACCAGTGGAAGAATGTGCGGTGGTGCGGTAGAACCATAACATGGAGCGAACAGCATTCTCGAGCACACATTTACTGGCAATGGCCCACTGCACACAGTTATTCAACACACTGTTCATTCTCTCAACAAGACCATTGGCCTGGGGATGGTACAAAGAACTCTTCTTGTGAGAGACGCCACATTGTCTGAGAAAACACTCGAAATCAGAACTAACAAATTGTACCCCATTGTCGGTCATGACACATGAAGGAAAACCCTCTCTGAGAAAAATATCTTTCAGGAAAAGAATGACATTTGCCGAGGAAGGCTCATTGATGAACCGAACCTCAGGCCATGTAGAATAATAATCAATGGCCACGATTGCGAATCGTGAGGAGGGGGGTAAGAGGTTAAAAGGACTGACTAGGTCAACTCCAATTTTTTCCCATGCTCTTTCTGGGAGTTGAATCAGTTCCAAGGGGGGCGTCCTCACTTTAAGACTTTTGTCGGAAAAGTTGCATATAACACAACCATCAATCATTGAATCCACACACGCATCCATTTGTGGCCACCAAAATACATCACGCAACCTGCGTTTGGTGAAAGTTTTCCCTAAGTGACCTTCATGCGCACCATCCATAAGCCGTTCCCTCAAACTCTCCGGAGGAATCAGCCTACCACATCGCAAAAGGATACCATCCTCTACAGTGAGCTCATCGGCAACCTTAACATACGTCTGAAACGGTCCAGAGACATACTTCTCCCTCGGCCAACCAGACTTCAAATATTCAATGACACGAGTAAGAACAACATCCTTTGCCAATTCTCCTCTCCATTCAGTTTCATTCACAGCACACATGCCCTCTAAGTCTAGCGCCGCTACAAAACAATCCTCCTGATCGTCTTCCCTCTCAACCTCAGAGTCGTTACCAGAGATGGGAAAACGTGAGAAGTAGTCTGCCCTTACATTTTTTGCTCCTGGCAAATAGGCAATGTCAAAATCATACTGAAGTAGCTTTGTCGACAATCTGGCAATCCTAGGGGTGTGCTCCTTAATCTTTTCACCAGACAAAATTGAGACCAAAGGACTATGATCCGTGCGTATGGTGAAATGACTGCCCCAGAGAAAAGAATTGAACTTCCTGACTGCCCACCAGCAGGCCAACAACTCTTTCTCGATGACCGAGAAATTCATTTCAGCACCACGCAAAACTCTTGACGCATATGCTATGGTGTTGTCAACCTGACCATTCTTCTGGGTGAGCACAGCCCCTAGACCAAACCCGCTTGCATCAACAGTCACCACACATTCCTTATTGGGGTCAAAAGCTCTAAGAACACGGTCACTCTCTAGTTGAGACTTGATCCATCGAAAAATTTCATCACAGTTCTCATTCCACACAAAAGGTACATTTTTCTTGAGCATGTTGGTTAAAGGTTGAATTTTAGACGCGTAGTCTTTGATGAATCTAGAGTAAAATTCACTCAAACCTATAAAGGATTTTAAACCAGATTTATCCAGGGGAGGGAAGGCATCAACAATGGCCTTTACTAAACCTGGATGTGGTTCAACCCCATTGTATGAGACTACATGACCAAGGAATTCCATTTTCTCTTTGAGGAAAACGCATTTCTCTCTCTTAAGGACAACACCTTTACTTTGCATAATGCCTAACACTTGATTTAAAGAAACATCATGTTCCCCTTTGCTTTGCCCAAAAATTAAGACATCGTCTTGGAAAACGATTACTCCGGGAGTGTCCTTGAACATTTGACTCATTAACCTCTGAAAAACTGCTGCCGCCGAGGCAAGACCAAATGGCATCCTACAGTATTGAAAGCTGCCAAAAGGCGAAACGAAAGCAGTTAAATGCCTAGAGGACTCGCTCAACACCACCTGGTGATATGCAGATGCTAGATCCAACTTGGTGAACCATCTAGCACCCCTGGTAAGAGACAGTAAATCGGTGATCTTAGGTAAAGGGTGCGAGTCAATCCAGATGTTTCTGTTAAGGCTGCGTAAGTCGACACAGACACGCAAATCTCCATTCCTTTTCCTAGCAACAACAAGGGGAGACAACCACAACGATGACTCGATAGGTTCGATAATTCCCTTTTTGCACAAATCCATAAGTTCCTTTTCAAGACTCTCGCTGACACTAAAAGGGACACCCCTGACTTTATGCTTGACAGGAATGGCTCCCTCCTTTACTCTGATTTCGTGTTTGAAATCTTTAATCGTTCCAAGCTCTTTACTGAAAACAGAAGGAAACTTTTTAGCCAAACCTACAACATAGTCATCAGTTTCTACAACTGCTAAACTCTCTAAAATAAAACCATCCTCTTCCATCCCAACCTGTTCTTTGGCACCTGGTCTTAAGACTAACCGAAACAATCCGCCATGGAACCAACCCAAAATGTTAAGACCCTTGATAGCCACATAAATTTTCCCAAAAATTTTCCTCCCCCTGAACTGAATAACATCCTCAAAATACCCATCCAATGCTATTCTGCGCCCCTCAAAGGATACAGGAGCTCTGTCGGGAGGTTCTAGTTTCCTTCCTGGCCAAGTCTCATTAAATAGCTCTTGGGTGATCATAGTGACCCTTGCACCTGAATCTACTAATAAAGAAATGATTTTATCACCTACACCAAAATTTTCATAAGGATCAACACAATCCGAAGGATCTCCGACAATGACACCATCATCACGCACAGCTATGACCATGTCTTTGTCGACTTTGGTAGGCACATCAATGGGATTCTCCCCCTCACGAACCACAACAACCATATCCCTAAGGTCATCTTGGATGGTATAAATGGGATCTTGCCCCCTGCTGGTGTTTACATAGCATTCTGCAACACTTCCTACCCCAGTAGCGTTAACTTGACTCTGTGACCTATTGACAAAACTCAAATTTCCCTGCCTTTGATTTTGGCAAATTTTTGCAAAATGACCATACTTCCCACAGGTGCGACAAGTAGCACTCCTAGCCGGACAGAACTTATTATCCTTATTATGGGAAGGATTCCCACATCTATAACAAATGTCACGCCTAGAAAACAAATTTCTTTCGTTGCGTTGTGGATTGGGAGGATAGTTCTTCTCAAAAGGTTGTTGACCAGGACTAGTTCTGGTTTCTCTGTTCTCCTTGGACCTCACAATGGAGACTGTCTCTTCGTTCTTTCTTTCAAGTTCTTTAACCTCTTTCTTCGATAATTCAATACTTTTGGCTGTGCGGATCATTTCTTCCAGAGTAGGATTCCCTAACGTAAGCAACTTCTGTTAGATCGACTTGCCAGTGCACTTGCAGATGTACTGATCCCTAATCAATTGTTCTCTGAATCCTTCAAACTCGCACTCTGCACTAAATTGTCTCAGAATGGAAACATAGGTTTCCACATCTTCGCCTGGGAGTTGGTCCCTTTTGAAAAACGTATGTCTGATCACAACGAGACTTGGTTTTACGTCAAACCTCAATTCCAATTTCATCCTTGTCTCAACATACTCATCGATGTCATCTTCGTTGTTTCTCGCAATAGGAGGTAAGTGTTTAAAGATTTCCCTCCCTTCGAAACCCAAAGAATGCAACAGAAGACACTTCTTCCTTTCTGCGCGATATCTAGAAGCGCCTATGGCACCTAGATAGGTCTCGAAAGCGTCAAACCACTTCCTCCAAATTATCGGTGGATTCCCTGGTGTCCCCAGGAAAGGAGGTGGAGGCGAAACTGACTGCATGTCGAGAAAAAGAAAATTGAGTGAAAAGGAAAAAAAAAAAATACGTTTTGTGATGTCGCTGTGCCAATTGAAAAAAAACAATGTTAACTTATGAACGTTCTTTTATTTATTTTCCTTTTGATTCTACCCGCTGTTCGAGTAACAGCAAAGCGTTATGGAGGAAAGCGTTTTTTTTTTTATTGATCCTTGCCCCACAGCGTGAAGCGCACAAAAGGTTTGCCAATCAGGTATAATTAGTATAGTAAAAATGGCCGCTGCGTGCGTGGTCCCGCGTTGCCAACCACAGACGTCATTGACGAATGAAGGCTCTGCTCGAAATGGCCGACAGGACGTAAGCAACGTGGCTAACGCTGCCAACCACACGCTCCACTCAGCGCCAACCACGACCGTTGCGCAGCAGTTCTCCGCCCTTCAGATGGACGCGCAGTGCAAGTACAACAAAACGGAACACTTATCTGGCAGTGTCCATCGTCGTTTGCTCCGCTCTGGACAGATTCCTCACGTGGGGTTCAGCTCCTCGCCCAAACTGCGATTCCTCCTCCTCGCCGGCGCTGAGACACTCCGACCTTCTCTCTCGAGACAGCAATATTTACGAGGTGAGACTGCAGGTCCGTTTCATGCTCTTGAGCATCGTCGCCATCATTTCTGTAGTGTTAATGAATGTTCATAGACACAGGAAGCTTGAGAAAAGCTTTATTCAGCTCAAGAGCAGCACAGCGACAGGAACATAGTGCGAGCATCCAACTGACAAACTGTCAGCATTCCACTCCCAGCCTCAGAACTCCCAACACTTAGGGTTCCAACTACCAGTGCCAAAGAGGCACAAACACAGAATACTACACAATTGTTCCACAAAAACGTCCATACAACCTGTATTGGCAGTTTCCGGTACGCCAATGATGCGCACGTTGTTGCATCGACTGCGTGTCTCCAAGTCCTCATTCTGGATCGCAACTTCCTTCAAAATTCGTTCTACCCTGTCCAGTATTTTCTGCAACTGGGCCACACCATCCTCAACATCTGATATCCGTGCCTCAGCCACATCCAAGCGCCGGTCATGTGCCTGAACCTTGGAGCTCATGTCTGCCAGCCTCTTATCCAGTGCATCGAATCTGCCATCCAGGGCCTTAAACCCAGCCCTCATTTCCTTAAGCATTGCAGCTGTGAGAGACGGCGGGTCCTCCAAATCCTCTGCTCCGCTGGCTCCCTCCGTCATGTCTGCGGGTTCTTCGGATACGTTATCTGTGACCTTTTTGAAAGGCAGAGTCCATTGTTTGGGATCTTTGCGTCCCATGTAACAGGTCAGTGAATTGTGCAACTAAAGCAGATACAACGTGGTAGAAGCACTCTCCAGAAGAAGGACAGCAAGGATGAGCCCTGCCCAGGCTGGGCTGTCCGGAATGACGGTGTAAGTAGGTCCCCAAGAGCTCCGTCTGCCAAACCCAACATTGGGGCAATGTTGATAAGGGCTGTACTTTCGGCCCCGGGCAGTGCAATCAACCAATGCACAATCAGCCAGCCGACCAGCCCCTTTGCTGCAGTGAGAGTGTGCAGTAGAGGCCAGCCCGCAGGGTGAACCCAATTGTGTCCCAGCCAGAGAGAGCAAGCCGCTCGCCTCACAGGTCCACCAGTGTCCCCTACCACCCTGTGGCATCCACAATTGCCAGGCAATCGCTATGTACAGTGTGGACTCCTCTGGTACTCCGAGATGGGTGAGCGCTAGTCGAACTAGTAAACATAGGAGGATATCACTCCGCACTCCGCAGCAGAGCAGCCTCTCGTGGAACCAAGAAGTGTATTTTCAGTGACTATGCGAGGCGCAGGTACCAGGCTAAGTGCACCCTCTTGGCCAGCCGTGCTGAGAGTCGCATCCAGAGGGCACCCGAGACGATTGCTCCTTCCCACCAGCCCCCAGTGCAATGGTAACTGTGCAGCCGTGGGCCGATTCTGCCCAGTTCTGAAGTTCGCAGAGGTAGGAGGGAGCCGAACCGGCTCCAGAAGCGGAACCAAACGGACTGCCTCCTCACTCTAGCTGCACCCCTAAGGCTGCACCGAGATCGGAAGGCCCTGTCCCCATCACAGTCCCTCGGGTAGCCCACAATCACGGGCCAGCAGCTCCCCACAGATGGCGTTCACGCTGCTCAGCCCGCAGCTCCAAGTCCGTTGGGGAGAGGGCAGCCGCACAGCGAGTGGGGAACCGGAGCCAGCACAGGGAACCGACCGGGGGCCACAGCTCACCTCAACTCCCGCGCTCCATAGCTCACACGTCAGCTCCAGAAAGACGTAGACCCCGGGCTCGGGGCTCGGAGCTCCCATATGCAGATGCTGAAACTAGCAGAACAGGACGTCGTAGTGGGTCGTGGCGGATGTCACTGCAAGCCTCCTCTCCTCCTGGGGACAATGGTAAGTTTTCTGTGTTAGAAGGCAAAGCGGATCATGAAGAAATTGGGCTTTAGGCATGCCCGGCTGACAGAGCTTCAATCCCAGGCGGCCATCTTAGTCGCCTGTGTGGCCACGCCCATGGCTTCCATCACTTTAACATAATTGCGGTTTTAGTTCACTGTTTAGTTTGTGTTTGTTTCTTATTGCTGATTGCATTGCCATTGGCAACAAACTGTAAACATTTATATTTGCTGAGAACTGCCACAAATGTGCCTTGGTTTGTGTACCTAAAGTAACTAACACAACTACGGGCAGTTCTTACCGACAGTGCTATCGAGAGATTCACAATTATGTTAAGTGTATACTGTAAAAAGCTGAGACCGCCATCTCAAAAAGGCTGTTTATGGCAGTGCTGCACTGAGTCTTCCCTATGATACTTATGAGAGGGCTTCGCAGGACAGGTACCTGAGACCTGTGGGTCCACACTTTATATATCTGTGACGAAGGACTTTAATTGAATCTGTGATGTAACAAGTTTTAATAGCTGAAGTGCTGTCACCCCGCTAGCTGCTCTTCATGTTGGGATTACAGCTGGGATAATCTGTGGAAACAGACACCTGATGTAGTATTATTAAAGTACTTTAAAAATGCCCAGTTGTATGGTACAAATCACCTTCTCTCACTTCCAAGTCACTTACTCTCTAAACTATTAGTTTATCATTTAATGCCAAGCACCCGGACTCATGACAGGAGCATGCCGGTAGACGCAAAGCTAATTCTCCACTACTACTGTGCCAGTGCTGCAATTGGTTGACATTTCACCCCACTCCAATCTACCACAGAAAAATCAATCCACCGCACACCAATCCAATCCACCTCACTTCAAATCACCTCACCCCAATCCACCTCACTCCAAACCCCACCAGATTACAACCACCCCACTCCAACCCACCTCACTCCAATCACCTCACCTCACTCCAATCCAACCCACCCCAATCCCATCCACCTCAATCCAATCCACCTCACTCAAATCCACCTCACTCCAATCCAACGCACCCCACTCCAGTACGCCCCACCCACTCCTGTCCAATCACCCCACTCCAATCAAATCCAATCCAACCCCCAACTCTAATCCAAGCCAATCCCCCAAACCAATCCAATTCACCCCACTCCAATCCACCTCACTCCAAACCCCCTCACCACAATCCCACCTTACTCGAATCCACCCCACCCCAAACCATCCCACTCCGATCCAACTCACTCCAATCTACCTCACCACAATCCAATACACCCCACTACAATCCACCGCACTCCAGTCCACCCATCCTACTCCTGTCCAATACACCCCACTCCAATGCAGTCACCCCACTCCAATCCAATCTGATTCACCCACTCCAATCCAATCCACTCTTCCAGTCTAGTCCAATCCACCCTTTCCAGTTCAGTCTAATCCCCCAACTCCGATTGACCCCACTCCGAACCACCCCACTCTAATCCAACCCGCCCCCCCAGTCCTATCACTCCAATCTACCCACCCCAATCCAATCTAAACCATCCCAATCAATCCACCCACTCCAATCCACTCCAGTCCAATCCACCTCACCCTATTTCAGTCCACTCCAGTTCATCCCATCCAGTCCACCCACTCCAATCCACCCACCCACTCCACTCAATCTCCCCTACTCTACCCCAATCCAGCCCACTTCACCCCACTCTACTCCAATCCAACTCACCTCGCAACCTCAATCCACTCAATTCCATTCCAGCCTATTCCATTCACTCCACCCCACTCCACTTCAGGCCACTCCACTCTATGCCACTGCACTCTATGACACTGTGACTGAATCACTGAAATCTACACCCCTTTACTCTACTACCCCAACTCCACTCCATAATACTCTACACCCCCACTCCATTCTACGATACTCCACACCACTAACTTTTCACCATGTTGAAGAACAGCCACACTGGTGTACCTCATGGTAAAAACACATTGCCAAAGGCAATAGCTCTTGTATAGGTGAGACCTACTGGATTTGCCAATGCTTGTTATTTTAGTCTTCGATCAAGTTGAGGATGCTTTGATTATACAATGATTCTCAAAATCAAAAGTATATTGCATTTCCCCAGCTCCACCATTAGATTGGAATTGATGGGTAAACACAACAAAAAATCAGTAATTTTAAAACCTTGGTGTTATTGCTTTTTTGTGTCCTTAAACTGCTTGACAGCGAGATGATGGGATTTGCTACTATTGTGTAGTTTGCAGAAATAAGCTGCATGTTGGAATAAAGTATTTGGGCCCAAGGACAGCTAATTGTAGGATATGACTTCCTGCTAATGCTATTTTGAGAGCAGAGGTAAAGCTTGAGGGGACTGTACCCAAGTACCAGTCATGTAAAAGCAATTTAGGTCCAGGTGGCTATGAGATGAACTTGGAGATAAGAAAAACTCACTAAACACATCCATAGTGAAATGGTGTTGTTGTAAAATCTGTAAAAGCCGTGGAAATTAAAAAAACCAAAACTAAAATGCCGATTAGAAAACACAAAGCGGCAAGTGACTAAAGATAATTGGGTCAGTCGACTTCAAGTGTTACATTTTAATGACTCAAAGGGGTTTAGTAAATTAGTTTCATTAAGTTGTCATGAGCCCCAGGCAAACAGAGTGAGGGTGATTCAGAAGAAGTGGTGAAATGTATTAATATCTGACCTTTATGCTCCAGCAGCTTACGGAAAGTTCATTTAAAAAATGTGAATCCTCTGGGTTAGTGGGATTTTAACTCGTTTTTACTCCTACTTTTTTTTAAATTTAATTTACCGAATCGTAAAAGGATCCAGTGCTACAGGCCCACGTTTTGTCGTGAGAATCGCTTTGCTATTAGTAAGTTAAATGAAATACTGGTTTGTTTATGCTCTATTAAATTCCTGCATCATATAAGGACAGTTTTCTGCCATTTGAGCATTCCAGTGGATGATGGTGAGCGATAAGTGCCCCTTCCCTCCTTTTCCCTCTTTCCTATTCATTTTTGGTTTATCGCATTTTATGCTCATATTTTCACTATTTACGCATGTAAAATTTATTCTTTTTGTATTGTATTTGTCTATTTCTTCTGTTTACAAAATAATTCAATAAAATCATTTTGAACTTAAAAAAAATAGTTCAATGTGGAAGCTTCATAGAAGTGGTGATTGAAAAGGCAATTTATCACGTGGAACAACATCGGTTTCTAAAAAGAAGAATCTACCCAGTATTTTTTTGCCTTTTCCGGCTCTATCCTGTCTATAATGCAGATATAAATAATCTATTGTACTGCAGCTTTCTCGACTTCAAGGCTGTGTTTTTGGTTGTGTACAGTAAGACTACGAGAAACTAAGCTCGAAAACCGGGGAATTCCGGCACGCGGATCAAAAAGATGATCGTGTAATATTTTGAGGCTTTGGGACAGGTGAGGCATAATCTACAGGGTGAACACAATAAATGGATTAATGCCCTCGACGACTTCAAGCAGAGGCACTTCTTCGACTCTCTTCTGTTTAATTATACACGCACAACTTCCTGGATTAACGAGGTGCGCAGTTTCCTGTCTAGATGGCCCGTGCATAGGTGAGGCAATTTTGCGTGACGCAGCAGTTATTAGACTAAAGCACGAACCAAAAGCCCTTCTTGAAACTGCAAACCGGACGAACTAATACCAATTGAACAAAAGCTGAAATATCAGGCAACAGAAATGGAGGCTGATAAATAACCACTTGGATGTGGTTAGAGAATACCTGCATTTAGCCATCGCCTTTGATGGCAGCTGATTTGCAGTGTGCAATTATCTTTGACTGAATTCAGTGCCAAGGTGCTGATAGGAGGCTTTAAGCGGCTTACTGAAAAGCCTAGGAGCCATCATGCTGCGGTGTTAGACATTAAGATCGTTTTGTTGTTAGACTCTATGGGTCGCATCTCATAAAGTGAGCGCTTCAATTTCAAATTTAACATACAATTTCAGGCACTGTTGATGCCTGACTGGTGTATTAAATAGATGAAAAGCTCAAGCAGCGTTATTTTCTCACCTTAGACAATGGTAGAGGTAAATGCTTGTTTGTCACAAAAATGCTTAACTGGGAGCAGTTTTCTAATTTTAGAAATTGCAAAGCAGCTGCAAGTCCTTGTTTGGGCATTTGCCTTTTTGGTCATTAATATTACTCTGATGTGTGTGGAAATACAGCACTATCATGTTTTTTAACATCTACACTTTCAAAGAATTGACTTTAGTGCATCATTTGTAGAGCAATAAGTACTTGGGCCTAAGGTATTTCTCGGGAGGCCACTGTTGCTTGCACCACCCACTCACCCTGCCAGTGGTGCCAAATGTCATCATACTTCATGGGTGACCATTTGGAATATTCCATGTCATGCAAAGTTGTAAGAATCTCTTGGACACACTGGTATTATGTATTTATTCTTACCGTACATTGAATTAATACTCTGCCGATGTGCTTGTGCTCAAAATTATTCAGCCAACGCTACCTTGTGGTGCACTGTCACAAACAAATGGCTGTGCTGAGCACAGGAAACCACCGGCACAAATTAAACACTGGGGTCGCAGGTTCGCATTGAGCATAGCAGTTGTCAGATTATTTGCATTTTTTTCCAAACATGACAACTCCCTCCAGTCTACCATGTGCAGAAACATATTCCTGCTAAAACTTAACAACTTCTTTTCTCTGGGTCTTTTTAGCCTACGTCATTTGAAATACAGAATAGTATTAACCCAATTGCTATAAGATTGAAACTGCCTCAATCTATGTAGACCAATCCAGATTTTCATGGATCTTTGCTGAAGCCCTGACCTGCTCAAACAAGTTTTGTTCCATGCCCTATGCCCTTTGTTTTTAATTCAGATAATAAGGATGAGTTACGCAGAATTTTTGATGCAAAAGATGTATGAGGGAAATTGCAATAGTTGGTGTATTGGAAGGGTTTTCAGGGCTTTGGTCCAAAAAAAGATCAAGAAAACCAGCTTCCAATTTTCATTCTCAATGACTGTTGCAGGACTTCTGAGCGACATATCCTCGTAAACCAGGAGATACATACCAATGTACGTGGTCAATGCCGGTTCCACAGCTGAAGCACATTATGAGTTGCTTGGAAAATAAAGAAATGCACATACACACACACACACACGCACACCCACACACACACACACACACACACATAATGTAAATATCTATACTACCTACTGGTGGTCGCCAGTAGGTAGTTATAGTTATGACCTATTATCCATAGGAAAAGCCTTTTATGATTTGCCAATATCTTTGGCGCCATTTGACGAATCTTCACAAAATTTTCAAAACTTATGGTTAACTCAGGTCAGCTCCTGTCTTGAAAGTGTGGGTACGATGTGACAAGCTGGGCCGAGAAAAAAGGGGGGGTCCCAAAACGCGTTTTCTCCATGTTAATTTCCATAGGAATTTTGAAACAGGTTACAGTTCTAACTGCTGAACGGAATTACACCAAATTTGGCAAAAAAGTAGGTCTTGGTCCAGAAAGCGTGCTTTATTTTAAATGGTGTAAATGTGCTCAGTAGTTCCAGAGAAATGTAAAAAATAAAAATGTATATATCTGAGCACTGAGGAGGATTTGGGACTCCTCCTGAGCGCGAGCTGACTTCTGATAGGCAGCCACCTTGTGACTCAGTAACAGAGTCACAAGAAAACCGAAAAGAAGATGAAAAACAAGAAAAAGGGGCAGGGTAGGAACACCTTGTCCCCCTAGGCCTGCTCAGGGGGTCTCACAAGGACCCTCAGGGCCAAAAGAAGCATTACAAAAAAAATGTCCGCATTTGCGCTAGGTGCGCGAATACGGCTGAGAACATTTTAAAAAAGGAAGCACGGGCTCCCGCGCTTCATTGTACTTAAACCCCCGTGTGAGCCAGGTCCCGGTGGAAATATTTATAATGTATGCAGGGGCCCACGGGGGCCCCGCAGCCCCGAGGACTGACACCTGCCCGGGCTTACTTAATTATATGCAGGGGGCATGTGGCCCCCATGCAGCCCAGAGGACCACCACCTACCCGGCACTACTTTAAATAATGAGGGGGCCTTGTGGGCCCCCCAATCCCAGGGGACCACCACCTCCCTGGGGCTATATAATGAATGGGGGGCCTCATGGGACCCCCAAGCCCTGGGGACCACCACTTCCCCGGGGCTTCTTTAAATAATGAGGGGGCCTCGCTGGCTCCCCAAGCCCCGGAGACCACCACCTCCCCGGGGCTTCTTTAAATAATGATGGGGTCCTCATGGGCCCCCCAAAGCCCCAGGGACCACCACATCCCTGGGGCTTTGTAGTCACAGGGAGCAGGGGCCAGGCGGCCCCCTCCTGGAGCCCTAGATGGCCCTGGTGACCACAGGGCCAGCTCCAGCAATGTCCAAGGGTGCCCACCCCGGAACATTGCAGTTTGCAATGACAAGGCGGGAGCCATTTGGCTCCCGCCCTGTCATTGCAAACTCTGCTTTGCTTCATGGAAGCTAGAACAGGAAACCTGCTTTCACTTCCACAAAGCAAAGCAGATTGCTTTTGGGCAAGGGAAGCTGCATGTTAGCAGCTCCCAATGCCCAAAAGCAATGCTGGCTCCCGCAGGTGGCAGGGACCGTGGGGGCTTTGGGGCTCCCCCCATGGTCCCCAATGCTAAGGCCAGACCCTGGGGGATGGGGTCCCCGGGGCCAGAAGTGACCCAGGGAGGGGGCACGCAGCCCCCCTCCATAAAAAAAAGTCTGACCAGGCCCTGGGGGATGCAGTCCCCAGGGCCAATAGTGGCACAGGAAAGGCCCCCTCCCTTATACATATCTATATATATTTTTTAAACAAGGTCAGGCTCTGGGGGATGGAGTCCCCAGGGCCAGAAGTGGCCCAGGGGAGGGGACTATGGGGCCCCTCTCCTAGACAAAATAAAAAATAAAATACGAGGTTAGGCCCTGGGGCATGGGGTCCCTGGGGCCAATAGTGTCCCAGGAAAGGGGGGCGATGCGGCCCCCTTCCTGCTTTTTTTTTAATATTAAAAAAAATAAGCTCAGGCCCTGGGGGAAGGCGTCCAAGGGCCCAAAAAATAGTAAAAGAAGGGCGGCCACACAGACCCCCTTATAAAAATATAGTAAAAAAAGAAAAGCCGGCATCTCACCGAGGCCTCGCCCACTCCTTGCACCACTGTGCAAATGCACCTCCTGGCGTGTTTTGAATTGGAAGATTAAATTCCCTTCAATCCTGAGGGTCCTTAGGGGCCAACTAGACCACCAGGTACCTCCAGTAAACCCCACACAGTGGGATTGCTGAGAGGTGGTTCGAGGCCATGCCCCTTTTAACACCACTCTGTAAACACTCCTCTTGGTGCACTGGTGGGGTGAGGTTCTCTTGTGTCCAGTTGCGTTTGCAGAGTGGTGTAAAAAGAGGGCGTGGCCTTGGACCACTCTCAGCAATCCAGCTTTGTGGGACTTACAGGAGGTACCTGGTGGGTTAGTTGGCCCCCAGGGACCCTCAGGAGGCAAGGGGACTTCATCCCCCAACCAAGAGCACAGCAGGAGGTGCGTTTGCAGAGTGGTGGAGAAAGGGGGGCATGACCTGTGTCCACCTCTCAGCAATCCCACTGTGTGGGGCTTACTGGCTGTAAGAAATAGGCTAGTTGACCCTAAGGAATCCCCAGCAACAAAGAGGACTTCAATCCCCATCCAAGAACGTGCCAGGGAGCGCGTTTGCAGAGTGGTGGGTTGGTTGGCATGGCCTGCTATGAGAATGTAGCAATCCTGCTGTTTTGGGTGTTACTGGAGGTAATAGGAGGGGTAGTAGGCCCCCAAGGATGTCCTTGGGGGCCACCTACCCCTCTTGTTACCTCCAGTAAGTCCCACAAAGTGGGATTGCTAAAATGTCTTCGGAGGCCATGCCCCCCTTTCTCCACCACTCTGCAAAGGCGCCTCCAGGCAGACTACAGGATGGGAGATGAAGTCGAATTTACTTCTGAGGGACTTTGGGGGCGAAGATGCCCTCCTGGACCCTCCGGTAAGTCCCACGCAGCACATTTCTGAGCGCTGGTCAGAGGCCCTGCACACTTTCGCCACCACTCCGCAAATGCAACTACTAGTTAAAGAAGTGTTTGCAATGTATTAGGTTTCGCATTTACGAGAGTTAGAGCTATTGGCGTTGTAAATGTAAAAGTTTTTTACTATTGTTTTTTGGAGTGGAGTGGAGTGGATGTACCTTGTGTGTAGTGGAATTATATGGTAAATTGTGCATTGAAATTATGTGGATGGAAAGTATGTGGTATTTAGTGTATAGGAATTATGTAAAGTGGGATTATGTGTTATGGAGAGTAATTATGTGGTATGGTAGTCTTTGTTGTGGAGTGGTAACCTCAAGTTTAGTCTTTGTTGTTTCCATAGAAGCTTAACAAGGAACTCAGTGAGACAAAAAATAGAAGGAATCACTGAGGAGCACTTTTGGACCTAGTCAGAGGTATGAGCAGGGCCACTAGAATTATGCGACTGTTTGGCTTCACCGACTTTCGCATAATTATACATTTTCCGCATTAGCCACATAATCCATCATCTGCTTCCTAATCTGCAGATTTGAACAAAAAAAGCCTGTTTGTAGCTCAAATGGCTGAAACGTTACCAAAAGTGCAGCAACAAGTGTTACAGCGTGGCAGAAGACCCTTTGTAAACTTAGAATCTACACCTCTGTTGCTTCTTTCTGCACCCCTCTTCCCTCTTTGTGAAACACTCTTGCCTCTTTCTACACCTCTCTTCCCTCTTTCTATACCTCTCTTCCCTCTTTCTGTACCACTCTTGTCTCTTTCTGTACGTCTGTTGCTTCTTTCTGTACTTGTCTTGCCTCTTTCTGCACCCCTGGTGCTTCCTTCTGCACCTCTGTTGCTTCTTTCTGCACTTTTCATGGTTCTTTCTGGACTGCTCTTGACTCTTTCTGCATCCCTCTTGCCTCTTTCTGCACCTCTGCTGCTTCGTTCTGCACTTCTATTGCCTCTTTCTGCACATTTCTTGCTTTTTTCTGTACCTCACTTGCCTCTGTCAGCAGCAATGTGGGAGAAGGCTCTCCCGCCTGTTCTGTTTTTGTGGATGCGGAGGACCTCTGCCAGGACGAGGTCTGCCGAGCGGAGGTTCCTCTTGGGTACGTGGAAGGATACTCACTCGTTGAGGTATTTGGGTCCAATGCTCAGGGATTTGTAGGAGTGGGAGAGGAGTTTGAAGGTGATCCTGTTCTTGATGGGAAGCCAGTGGTGGTCTTGTAGGTGTTGGGTCATGTCTTCGTGGTGCGGTGTCCCGAGGATGAGTCTGTCTGCGGTGTTCTGGATGGTTTGTAGTTTGTGTAGAAGGGTTTTGTTGATTCCAGCGTATAGGGCATTGCCCTAGTCCAGTCTGCTGCTTATGAGCTTGTGGGTGATGGTCTTTTTGCAGTCAGGGGTGATCCATTTGAAGATCTTGCTGAGGATGTGCAGGCAGTTGAAACTGGTGGAGGTGACGGGGTTGATCTTTCGGTTAATGGAGTGGGAGGAGTCGAGGATGATGCCAAGGCTTTGTGCTTTGCCTGTAGGGGTGGGTGGGTTGCTGAAGACGGAGGGCCACCAGGTGTTTTCCCAGGCGAAGGTGCAGTGTCCGAGGATGAGTTGAGCTTCAAACAGCTATTGTTCAACCAGTCTGCCACGTTCTTCATTCCTTCCTGGAAGCAGAGTCTGGTATCTTCTGGATTTTCTCGTGAGTGAGAGGATGAGATGGGTGTCATCGGTATAAGATACAATGCTGAGCTCACGATGGCGGGAAGGGGGGCCATGTAGATGTTGAAGAGTGTGGGGCTGAGCAATGATCCTTGGGGTACTCCGCAGTTGATATCGGTGGGTTTGGAGAGGAAGGGAGGGAGTCAGATCCTCTGGGTTCAGCCGGAGAGAAAGGATTGGATCCACTCGAGGGCGGCTCCTTGTATCCCTGCGTCGTCAAGTCTAGCTGCGAGCGTGCGATGTGAAATGCTTTTGAAGGCTGCGGAGAGGTCTAGAAGGATGAGGGCCGCAATGTGTCCCTGGTTGAGTAGCCTGTGGATGTCAGTGGCGGCGAGGAGGGCGGTCTAGGTGCTGTGGTTGCTGTGGAATTCAGACTGGGAGGTGTCCAGGATGGAGTTCTCTTTGATGAAGGCTGTCAGTTGGGCATTTACGAGTCTCTCAGTGACTTTGGCCTCAAAAGGGAGGAGAGAGATGGGCCGGTAGTTTTCAGGTCTGTTGGGTTGGCCTTTGGCTTCTTGAGGAGTGGTTTAAAATCCACCCGCTTCCTGTCGTCTGGGAAGATGTCGGACATGAAGGAGGCGTTGATGGTCCGTCCTAGTTCGGGTGCCTGTGGAATATGTGTGGTAGGCAGGGGTAAGTTTGGGCTCCTGAGTAGGTTTTCCTCATGGTCACAGTGAAGTGTTCTACGGTGGCGGGATTCCAGGTCATGATGGTTGGTTTATCGGAGTAGGGGGGGTGGTGTCCAGTGTCAGTTCACTGAAATTGACGTAGAGAACTTTGATCTTCAGATGGAAGTAGGAGCTGAGCTTGTTGCAGAGTTGCTGGGAAGATGTGATGTTCATGGCTTAGCTGGGTGGTTTGCGAACTATTATATCATGTTGAACAGCTCCTTGGCGTAGGTTGCGTTGGTCTGGACTTTGCCTCCTATGAAGGTCCGTTTGGTGTCTCTTATGCACTAGTGGTAATCCTTCAGGGCATCCCTGTGGTTGTTCAGTGCTTCTGTGGTTTACAAGTTTTTCCAGGTTTCCATAGGCATCTGCAGGAGTGTCTGGCTTCTTGTAGTTCTTTGATGAACCAGGCGGCCATCAGAGGGCGTTGTTTGGCGGGGTGGAGGAGGGGTGCTAGCTTGGTGGCGCAGCGCGAGATCCAGCAGTGCAATTCTGTGGCTGCGTAGTTGGTGTTGGTCGTGGCGCTGGAGTGGTCTTGGAGGAGGGTGGTGATGAGGTGTTCCTCTGTGACCTTGCTCCAGTTCCTTTGTGGTGGGCATGGGGTGGGTGCAGGTGCGGTGGTAGTGTTGAAGGTGCAGTGGATGCAGTGGTGGTCCGTCCAGAGGGGCTGGGTGTGTGACTGAAGTGGATGTTGGTTCCTCCCACGAAAATTGGGTCGAGGGAGTGTCCAGCTTTGTCGATGGGCATATTGACCAGCTGCTTCAGTCCGAGGTTGGCTAGGTTGTCGAAAAGAGTGGTAAAGTTGGGGTCATCGCAGTTGTTGAGGTGGAAGTTCAGGTCCCCGAGTAATTTGTAGTCAGTGGAGGTGATGGGGTATGGTGCCGCGAGCTCGGCGATTGTGGTACGAGGTCCCAGTGGTCTGTAAATGAGGGTGCTGCGTAGCGTGGTCCTGGGGTTGGTCTGGATCTTGAAGTGGAGGTGTTCTGTGTTGGAGTGGGGGTCGCTTGTTCTGGATGTGGAAAGTCAGAGGGGGGGTCTTATGTGTGATGGCAAGTACTCTTCCTAGGTGGTGGGGCGGTCCTTTCTCTGGATCTTGTATCCATTGGGGATGGCAGTGGCGATGTCGGGCCGGAGGTGGAGTTGGTCCAGGTTTCCGAGAAGGAGGCAACGTCGGGAGAGAGGGTGTCGATCAGGTCCCAGATCTCTACGGCGTGTCGTTGCAGGGAGCGCACATTGAGGAGAATGCATGTCAGGGTTTTGGCGTTGCGTGCATCAGGCGGGCCTTCGGCTGTAGTGATGGTATTATCAATTGTGCAGGATCTGCAGCAATGTCTGCACGAAAACTGTCCATAGGTGGTGTTAGGCAAGGATCTTTTGCAGTCGGTGTGTCTTCCGTGGTTGAGTGCATGGAGTGCAGCGGGGTTGTGTCGGTGGGGTCCCGGAGATCCAGGGTTCCTGTTGCTGGCCGCGGTCGGGTCGCGGTCGGGTCGCGGACGGGCACAGACGGGCATGCCAATAAGTAGCTGAGAGGGGCGGGAGCAGATGTAGTGAGGTAGGAGCAAGGCTGATTCAGGGGTGGTACGGCAGGGGCATCAGCGGTGGAATGTCCTAGCAAAAGTAGTACATTGGAAGCACTGCATGTGAAGTCAAGAACATAATTTTGGAGCATATCAGGGAAACAGCAAACAAAGATCGTAGTAATGCCATTGCAAAAGACATGGAAGAACATCATAACAGCAATTCGGAAGATTTAAAATACTTTGCCATTGAAAAAATACCAAATCTGGAGAGAGGCAGCAATCGGGAAAATCTACAAACTGAACGCTAGCAGCATCCAGAAACGTGCACTCGCCTCCCAGAAAAAAATCATCCAATTTTTTTCAATATATGAGGTATATTATCATGATAGCTGATTAACCCAACACCTTTTGTCGTGGAACACGCCTTGATCACAGGTAGGGGAGGTTTGTTTCCAACATTCATTTAAAGTATACGAGTGATGCAGTAACATAAACAACAGATAACCGACTAGTGTGGTTTGAGTAGCTGGAAAGCATATTGCCATGTTAGAACATGCATCCATTGCATTATAATATTTTAGAACACATGAGTGAAATGTGCAGTGCATTCAAAGAGGTCAAATCAATACATTATTCATATGAGTTAATTCATTTCTTTTCATAGCCTCACATCAGTATGTCAGTTATATAAATAATAAATCACAATTAAATAGTCTTGTGCAAAACAGAGCTAATATAAATGTGTTCAACCTCAAACATAAGTCCATTCTATGAAATTATACTCTATAAAATGCCCAGTGCAACGTTTGCATACACAATACTTGAGAGCAGCACACTGTTGTATTGGTGTAAAGTACCATCCAATATTTAACAAATATACACAATGTGGCTGTCCAGGGGGGGGCACGACTGATTGTTCCCACTCTTTCCTTAATGGGCTTGGTGTACATATATATCACAACATGAATTTTCAACAAAATACATTTTAAATAGCATAAAGCAGGACATATATATGTGTCTATACAATTAAGCCCCAGTGGGCAGTGAATACTGGTAATTTTCGCCATCTATAATGGTTTTAATTATCGCCAAATAAATTGTCCACTATAACACAATAGCACAATACTGTACTTAAAAACTTTCAAAATTTCTGAAAAGCAAAGCCAAATTACATGGAACCTCCATGAAATAACATACTGTCTGTGAAAAATACACTGTCTGTGATTAATTCTTCAGCCTCCCGAGAAAGGAAAAAGAAGTGTCCAGAGCCAAAGGGGTAGGTGCTGTACTCTATGTGTACTACTAGTCAAATACCACGTGTTAGCCAGTACTATGTGAATATAGAGAAAGAAGAAGAGAAACATAGAACAAACCTAGTAAAACCATGTGTATGTAGCTACATTAAAGACACTTCATTGGAGACAATGTCATGTGCACAATTGTCTCTTAAGGAGAAAGAGACAAAGAAAAGAAAAGAAAAAAGGGTGGGCAAAAGAAAAAAGGCACCGCGAAAGAAAGAGATAGAGAGTAGGGAAAAAAAGAAAAAGAATAACAGGAGAATGAAAAACAAAAAGAGTAAAAAAAACAGGGCTGGCTCCTGCTATATACTGGGATGCCACCCTAGGGACATATATGTTTGGTTTAGCTTGACTGGCACTTTGAAAGCTCCCGCCAAGCTAAAGCAAACACTCTCCTTCCAGCAAGCAGGAGCTGTCAAATTAATCCCGCCTGCTAGAAGTGGAGGTTTCATCTCATTCCATGCATGCAGAAGGGTGCAAAATGCGCAGAAAGAGTCAGAATAAAGGTCAGAAATAAGCAGAAATAATCCGAATAAAGGTCGGCAACGAGCAGAAAGAGGCAGAATAAAGGTCAGCAACGAGCAGAAAGAGGCAAAATAGAGATCAGCAACAAGAAGAAATAGGCAAAATAACAGTGAGAAATGAGTCGAAAGACACAGAATAAAGGTCAGCAGCAAGCAGAAAGGGACAAAATAAAGGTCTGCAATGAATAGAAATGCAAAATGAAGGTGAGAAACGAGCAGAAAGAGTCAGAATAAAAGGCAGAAACGAGAAGAAAGAGGCAGAATACAGGTCGGCAATAAGCAGAAAGAATGAATGAATGAATGAAGCACTTATAGAGGACAAGGCTTCCCTAAGGCATGCCAGTGCTGAAAGTGTAGCACAGCAGTGTCTGATTGGGATAAGGATTCTTGTTGTTGAATCATTCATTATTAACTAGCACTTTCTGGTATTGGGAGATTTCCATTTCCACTTGGACAAAGAAACAGACCCAGATTCAAACAAACTGATCGACACAATGAATGCCTGTGGACTGCCCTTAATCACAAAAGTTTAAACGCACAGATGGGATGGGATGGGATCTTTTCTAACTATCCAGATATCACGCTACTCCCATCTCTTCCCCTGACTTAGTCAGATCACTGGGTGGTCAAGTGGCAGATACAGTCCAAGAAATTCTCTAGGTCCAGGAATACCACTAAAACCTCCCTAAGCAGAACCTGGCATAGAATTTGGCCAGCCGAACTAGGAGATGCCAAAACCCTGACCCCTTGGCAACCAGGTGACAAAGTAGATCATAGTGTTGAGAATTTTCCACTTTGGCTCAACTCGGCTCTGGACCTAGTTACCCCTAGAACTAAAAAAACACAGCTACGAAAACATTACAGCCCTGGAATAAACCTCAGAGCATCAAGGTAGGACTGCTGTTGAAAAGGGCAAAAATATAGAAAAAACTATGAGATGGAAGGGAAAATATTGATAAAACTGAACTATCCATACACAAATAACACATCATAGAAGCTAAGTCGGTTTACCACTCAGGGCAGATAAAAGCCTCCTGTGATACAAACAAGACCCTTTTTTCAGTAATAAAAAATTGTTAACACCAGTTAGTCCAAAATCATGCAGGGGTAAATCAAGAGTTCTGTGTCTCACTAGAAATTGTTTTCAAGATAAAGTCACTAAATATTTTTTATACATTTACAGCAAATAGAGCAACAAATTATCAGGAAGTACACACAACAGCTGGTCCACCAACAAAAATCTGCTTCTCCTCCTTTAAAGCCCCGTCAGAAGAACAACTTATAGAATTAATTCCACTCATCAAATCAGGTGCGCCTCAAAACCCCTGCCACCCTAATATAATGCACATGATTCCTGCTCAAATAGCACAACATCTAGGGCAGATCTTTGACAATATGTTTACTGAAGGGCTGTTTCCCTCTTCCTGGAAACTAGCCTCAATTCTCCCCCCACTAATGAAAGATAATCTAAATACCCAGGACCCGAATAACTATCGGCCAATATCAAGACTCCTTTTTGCCGCTAAGCTGGTAGAAATGGTACTAAATCAGCAACTCACTGAATACTTAGAGGTAAACTCTCTGCTGGACGACACACAGCATGGTTTTAGAAAAATACACAGCACAGAGACTGTACTAGGGGTAGCAACAGAGGACATACGAGAAATACTTGACAGGGGGAACTGCAGCCTTGACTCTGCTAGTCCTTTCTGCAGCTTTTGATATGGTCAGCCATGAGATCCTGATTGGCTGTATGCACAGCCTGGGGATAGAGGGAACAGCCTTCGACCTCCTGCAATATTTTCTGGCAAAAAGACAAAACAACATGGCAATGGGCAAGTTTGTCCCTAGATCTTTTTCCCTGCCCTGCTGAGTACCCCAGGGTTTGGCAGTAAGACCAACCCTTTTTAACCTTTACGTTACATCACTTGCGCCGATCTTCAAAAATTCTTGTTTTTCTCTGGCATCATACGCTGATGATTCACACATCGTGGTCTCATTCTCAAATTCTGTAAAGAATTGGGGTACGGATTTCAGTCTATGTATGAGAATGTGAGTAACTTGATGGATCGTAATTGCCTTAAATTAAATGCCCAAAAAACTGAGGTAATCTTTGGTAATAATCCTTCTGTCTGGACACCGGACTGGAATCACCACCTAAACATTTAAACAAAGTAAGAGTAATGGGAATGTTAAGCAGCAAACGTGCAACAAGGCAGGCTACCAGTCAGACAGAGCAGAAAGAGACAGAATAAAGGTTAGCCGCGTGCAGAAAGAGACAAAATAAAGTCCTTCAATGAGCAGAAAGAGGCAAAATAGAGATCAGAAATGAACAGAAAATTGAAAATAGAGGTCAGAAATGAGGGAAAAGAGGTCAAATAGTGTTCAGAAATTAGCAGCAAAAAAGCAAAACTGAGGTCAGAAATTAGCAGAAAGAGGCCGCATGAAAGTCATAAACAAGCAGAAAGAGGCAGAATAATGGTAAGAAGTGAGCAGAAAGAGGCAAATTAAGGGTCAGCACAGAACAGAAACAGACAAAATGGCGATCAGCAACAAGCAGAAAGGGGGAAAATAAAGTTGAGATATGAGCAGCAAGAGGCAGAATAAGGGTCAGAAATGAGCAGAAAAAGGCAAGCTAAAGGTCAGAGCAAGCAGAAAGAGGCATAATAAAAGTTAGAAACAAGCAGAAAGAGGGGTAAAAAACTCAACATTGAGCAGAAAAAAGCAAAATAAACACCAGCAATGAGCAGAAAGAGGCAAAATAGAGATCAGAAACTAGCAGAAAGACTAATATTAAGGGTCAGAAACAAGCAGAAAGAGGCAAAATAATGGTAAGAAATGAGCAGAAAGAGGAAAAACAGACATCAGAAATGAGCAGCAAGAGGCAAAATAAAGGACTGAAATAAGGAGCAAGAGGCAACATAAAGGTCAGCATCAAACAGAAAGAGATAAGATAAAGGTCAGAAACTAGCAGAAAGAGGCAAAATAAAGACCAGAAACTAACATTATTTCTACTGCACGTCAGTTTGGCTGCATTCTATATATAATTATACATTGCCAATAATTACAATAGCTGATGTATGCTATGTATTAACATTTACTTTACTGCCTTATATTTTGCATGTTAAGTATTGGCCGACACCTTTGAAAGAAGTAGCAGGGTGTCCTTTGTTTATGTTTGTGGCCTCTGATGTATGTAATATACTTTAAATACCTGCCTCAGTCCGGCGCCGACCACTATTGATAAAGGTGGCAAGCCGGAAACGCGTCTTGTGATGCAGAACTAACCCAATATATGGTAATCAGACAAAATATCGAAAAAAAAATATCGGAAAGACAAAATATCGAAGTAAAAATATCGTAGGACAAAAATATAGGTATGCAAAAATATCGGATACAAAAATATCGAAATAGAAGAGTATGCAAAAATATCGACAAAGAAAATATCGAGAGTCAAAATATCGTAAAAAAAAAATATCGTGTAGTAATGGAAATAATCTATAGTATAGGAAAAATCTAAATAATGGTATGGGAAAGTTATAAAAAAGCTGATTTATAATAAATAAAACAATAATTAATAAAATATTTAAAAATACATATTTATGTTTAGGAGCGGGTTATTGGGTTTATAGGGGATAAGGGTGGGAAGTAATTTATTAATAATTAATTAATATATGTTAATAACAAATACTAAATTATACGTATTATTTAATTAATTATAATTAATTAGTTAATTAATTAAGATCATATAGTTTATATTATTAATTAATAATTAATTGATAATTAATAAATATTAATTATTAAATTAGAATTATATATTTTAAACATTATATGTAGATAATTGTTAATTTTGTATTCATACATTTAGTAAAATAAAAATTTTAAAATAATTTTATTTCTGTTTTAGGAGCGGGTTATTGGGTTTATAGGGGATAAGGGTGGGAAGTAACTTATTAATAATTCATTAATATATGTTAATAACAAATACTAAATTATAAATATAAATTAATTAATTATAATTAATTAGTTAATTAATTAAGATCATATAGTGTATATTATTAATTAATAATTAATTGATAATTAATAAATATTAATTATGAAATTTGATTTATATATCTTAAACATTATATGTAGCTAATTGATAATTTTGTATATATACATTTAGTAAAATAAAAGTTAGCAAAAAGTTATTTTTTAGTTTTAGGAGCGGGTTATTGGGTTTATAGGGGATAAGGGTGGGAAGTAATTCATAAATAATTAAATAATATATGTTAATAACAAATACTAAATTATACATATCATTTAATTAATTATAAATAATTAGTTAATTAATTAAGATCACATAGTCTATATTATTAAATAATTATTAATTGATAATTAATAAATATTAATTATTAATTAACTAATATATATATTTTAAACTATATATGTAGATATTTGTTTATTTTGTTTTACTACAAGTAGAAAAATACATTATTAATTAATAAATGTTTTAGGTTTAGGAGCGGGTTATTGGGTTTATAGGGGATAAGGGTGGGAAGTAATTTATTAAAAATTAAAACAATAATTAATAAATGTACATATTTTTCCCTACATTACACCTAATTGTTAATTAATTAATACTAGTTAGTTTAGTAATTTATATTATATAGTCTAATTTATTATTTACTCAATTCGTTGAGAAAAAATATTTTGTATTGGGTAATTATTTTTTTATTGTACTTAATTATCTTTTATTTAAGGGGTATTTGTTGTGTTCAGGGTCAGTTTTCAGTTTGTGGAGAAAGGGGTTTTTGTTGGGTTCAGGGTCAGTTTTCAGTTTGTGGAGAAAGGGGTATTTGTTGTGTTCAGGGTCAGTTTTCAGTTTGTGGAGAAAGGGGTATTTGTTGGGTTCAGGGTCAGTTTTCAGTTTGTGGAGAAAGGGGTATTTGTTGGGTTCAGGGTCAGTTTTCAGTTTGTGGAGAAAGGGGTATTTGTTGGGTTCAGGGTCAGTTTTCAGTTTGTGGAGAAAGGGGTATTTGTTGGGTTCAGGGTCAGTTTTCAGTTTGTGGAGAAAGGGGTATTTGTTGGGTTCAGGGTCAGTTTTCAGTTTGTGGAGAAAGGGGTATTTGTTGGGTTCAGGGTCAGTTTTCAGTTTGTGGAGAAAGGGGTATTTGTTGGGTTGAGGGTCAGTTTTCAGTTTGTGGAGAAAGGGGTATTTGTTGTGTTCAGGGTCAGTTTTCAGTTTGTGGAGAAAGGGGTATTTGTTGGGTTCAGGGTCAGTTTTCAGTTTGTGGAGAAAGGGGTATTTGTTGGGTTCTGGGTCAGTTTTCAGTTTTTGGGTACAGGGCTAATTTTAGGGTTCTGGGTCAGTTTTCAGTTTGTGGAGAAAGGGGTATTTGTTGGGTTCAGGGTCAGTTTTTAGTTTTTGGGTAAAGGGCTAATTTTAGGGTTCAGGGTCAGTTTTTAGTTTTTGGGTAAAGGACTAATTTTAGGGTTCAGGGTCAGTTTTTAGTTTTTGGGTAAAGGGCTAATTTTAGGGTTCAGGGTCAGTTTGTAGTTTTTGGGTAAAGGGCTAATTTTAGGGTTCAGGGTCAGTTTTAAGTTTTTGGGTAAAGGGCTAATTTTAGGGTTCAGGGTCAGTTTTTAGTTTTTGGGTCAAGGGGTTATTGTTGTGTTCTGGGTCAGTTTTAAGTTTTTAGGTTAAGGTCTATTTTTGGGGTTCAGGGTCAGTGTTCTGTTTTTAGGGTAAAGGACTATTTGTAGAGTTCAGGGTTAATTTATTTATTTTGGTACCTAGTTCTACAGGATAAATATATATGTATTTGTCATTTAATCAATTACAGGATTTTTAACATATATAATATTACATCAAGTTTAATTTACTGTACACTACTGTTGGAATAATCTATTTAAATTAATTAGGGCTCGATTCCGATCCGGTAAAAAAATCCACCGTACGATTCGTATTCGTAGCACTTTCCATACGAATCGTACCCGTCCGTCCGAGTCGCGTAGTATGATCCGCATTCCGTGAATCCGTCCGAATCGTCGCGATCCATACGTATTGCAAGGCTGAGACTGTGAACCGTACGACTCGTACACACGCCGTACGACCCGACCAGTACGATCCGGACCGGGGAATCAGGACGCGATTTGTACGGTCCACGTCAGGTAAGGGCGATTCGTACGGAAAAGCGCACGATTACATACACCCCGTACAGCACATACCCCCCCATGATTGCAGGGGTACGGCACGTACCTCTGCGATCATGGGGTGTACGAGCCGTACCCCGATTGTACGATCGGTGTACGATTGGTGTACGAGCTGTACCCCATTGTACGATCAGTGTACGAGCCGTACCCCCATTGTACGATCGGTGTACGATCGGTGTACGAGCCGTACCCCCATTGTACGATCGGTGTACGAGCCGTACCCCATGTACGATCAGTGTACGAGCCGTACCCCCATTGTACGATCGGTGTACGAGCCGTACCCCATGTACGATCGGTGTACGAGCCGTACCCCCATTGTACATGGGGTACGGCTTGTACACCGATCGTACATGGGGGTACGGCTCGTACACCGATCGTACAATGGGGGTACGGCTCGTACACCGATCGTACATGGGGTACGGCTCGTACACCGATCGTACAATGGGGGTACGGTGCGCACCCCCCATGATCGCAGCGGTACGGTGCGTACCCCTGCGATCATGGGGGGTGCGCACCGTACCCGGGGGGCTGTTCCGTACCTGTTTCAGCACGAACTCTGCTTTTACGGCTGTTTTCAGCTCCCGTAGAAAAAGCGTCATACGGTGCGTACCCGACACGTATCGTACTTGCTGGGTCGTAAAAACCAGCCGTGAACCGTACAGATGTCGCGTACAGCAGGTTCCGAGGGAGATTCGTACAGAGATTAGAGTCGTACGGTGTCTTGTACGACTCGTACGGAGTACGGCTCTTGGTACGAATCGTACTTCGTCGTACGTACGGGGGACGTTGCAGGGTACGATTCGTACGGGAAAAACGCTCCGAACGGCTATTCGGAGCGGTTTTTCCCGAATCGGAATCGACCCCATAGTGTATAGTACATATTAACATTTGATGTAGAGTATAGTAGGAATATTAATATTTATGTTATTACTGTGCTACATGTATTGTAATTTAATGTACACTGGATTTTTTATATTCTTCATTACATTATTATAGTCCAACATATACCCATTTGTAATATGCAGATATTTATTTTTTATTACATTGATACCTTTTTAGTAAGATAATAAAATACAATATTCAGCATGATTTTATTAACTTTTATTTATTTACATTTTAACATATAACATAAATGCATAATAATATCTTTTTATTGACATTTTTTTCCAAATTAACTTTTATAAGCACAATTAATAACAACTATACAGAACCATTATTATTAATCTTCATTTTCATATGACATTAACATTCTTTATTATCTCTTTCACATATTGTTTTGTCAGGAAAAAATTGGTAATAACAATAATATTTTTCTGTAAAGCTTTTCTCACCTTCATTTGTGAAGATAACATTTGTACAATATAAATAAACATTTAACATTTTTACAAAATAAATTTTTTCTTTTTGTGACAATGTACTTACAATTTTTTACATTGTTAACATAAACATCATTTTTTTCATCATATTACATTATTATATTAATGTACATTTTTATTATGATTTCTTTGTAGGAAAAAAAAAATAATTTTTTTTACATAACATAAATTAATACTTATTTTTTAACACATTTAGTTCTGTATAGATATTATATTTTACAAATGGGACTATTTTTTTTACTTTTTGGTGCTTTCTTTTGTAACCGCGTTTGGTCGTTTTGGGTTATTTTGAGGAAGGGCTGATCGCGGTTGGGAGACACTTCACGTCGCTGCAGGTAAGCTTCATTTTATATATTATATGTGTGTTAATATTATGGTTTGACACTAGTGAGCTTATATTTAGTGCTGTTGAATGTGAGGGAGCTATGTTTCAGATTTAGAAATAACATATTTACGTATGGTATATACACGTCGTGTTAGTTAGTTTACTAATTATTTATAGACTTCATTTAAGTATTTTAGGGTATATCGAACATTAACTCATCAATGTTAATATGTTACTCTATCATTATTTGTTAAATATTGTGGGTGGGAATGTCTGTTTTCTATGTTTTTTTCCTAGGTGTTCGCAACATCGGAAGTTCCGTTTTTTTTCTAAAGGAAGTGTTAGTTTTTCTAATCCTACAGTGATTTACAAACACTTCTTTTCAGTTTTTCGGGTTTTCCGGAGCGATTCTTTCTTTTTTTCCACTTTTTCGGGTTTTTATGGTAGTTCGATGGCTAAGGACCGCGTGGAATTCCTAATTGTGGAACAGTTGTATTTTTACATTTTTTTTTGGGTTACTTTTGCTCTACCTGGATTACTTTGGTGGTAATGGACGTTCTTGGATAGACAACCAAATTGGTAAGTGTTTGCATTCTATTTTTTTTTGTGGGTGGGTAATGTCATATTTATTACGGAATTGATTTTAACTTATTATTTTGTTTTAATGTGTGCATATATTAAAATAATATCATTATATATTGCATACATTAAATACTTTAAAAGCTCACGTTACATTTTTTCACATATTTAGGTGCTACTTTTGGTGTTTAATAACAGTTTCGGCTTTATTTACAGTAGTGTTTTGGCTATGATGTTTAGGTATTCTATGCCTTTCGTATTAGGGTACAGTTTAACCTGCTCTTCCAGGTACTTGTGCATTTGTTTATTTTGCTTGGATGTTTTAGGGACAATTTCGGTAACAGATTGGTCCATTCGGAATTCTTGATAGCTCTGTTCTTTTTGTAGGCATTTTATGAATTTTTCGAGACTAGGTTTGCTTCTGCCAGTTGATTGGACAAATGCATTGTGCCAACCTTCAACGGCATTGTTAGTTTTTGACTCCCCGTTAAGGGTACTATGGTACACATTCCACCAGGGAATAAGGAATTTTGGATTTCTCCTGTGCCCAGATCTGTGGAGTCTGCCTACCCAGGTGTCCTCGAAGTAATCAAGAAAAGGAGTTAATCTAGCCTCGTTTTGTTTATAAAATGGACTGTCTATGATAATATTATAATGTTCAGCTACATCTGTTGTAGGGACATAGGCAAGTGCTATAAGTTTTTTTATTTGAAAAGCAAAAGAAGAATTTGTAGCATATTCGACACTTAGGGTAGTTTTTTGCAGGTGTCGCCATAAACACTGGTTGAAATGATAATAGCACCCTTGAATGGAGGTATGTGGGTGGATCTTTAGAATAGTGGAGAGCATTGCATGCTCAAAATCAAGAATGATTTTGTCCGGAGAGAAATCATTGTTTTTTTGTTTTATGACATTTAATAATTCCATATAAGTAGAATTGTTTTTGTTAGGCAATAGTGCATATAATAAAGGGATATTGCAGTTGTGATAGAGGCCATGTATGGTGTATAATTGGAAGAATGGTTTGGGACAGATGTTAAATGTCCCATCCATCATCCAATATTGGCTTTGCTGCAGTTTCACTAAATTCATACTGGTACCAAAAATGATTAGTCTATTATCATTGCTTTCGTTGTCATAAATTATAAAGGGTTGTTTATTTAAAGTTATTATTTCATTAGCACTAAAACTAATATCCTGATATGTTCTAGGACATGGTGTTGAAGAAGTTGTCGCTTTTTTGGTCCGTGATATTGTTCTTTTTAATGATAGGATGTTTGGCATTTGGGTGGAGGCTGTTTTGGGAATTTTTGGAATGGCTTCTTTCAAAATTACATTAGTTTGCTTTTGGGATCCAGTACTAGCTTCTTTTATACTTTCCATGGCTGTTCTGACTTCTATTTCTGTAATATTAGGTGGATGATTATGTTCCCTAGTATATAGTACTGTAGCTTCTTTTGTTGTTGCTCTGCCGTAGCACTTGTTGGAATAATATTTGCAACATTTCCAATTCACTTTCATGCCATATTGTTTTTCCTGTGTGTACGTGTAACCCATGTAGCATAACAATAATTTTCCTTTTTGGCTGGTCACAAACTCGGCTCCTTCGGTCATTTTGTACTGTGTATATCTATAAAATATATATAATAGTTAATATCAATTTAAATGTGATCAATAATCTATGTTAGTGATAAGTAGGAATGTTTATACTTACGTGTTTTACTATGTACAGCTAAACTTTGGACTTTCTTGTTTCTTTAGTTGAGGATAAATATTTTTGATGTTGTTGTAGCTGGTCAGAGAAATATGAAAGTAGTATATTATTTATTAATGTTTAGGTAAATTAGCAATTATAAAGCTCATTTTTACTACAAAGATGTGTCTTCATTATTCACATTGTGAAGATACTTACATAATTTTTGTTGTTGGTATTTGGCAGGTCTAATTCTTTCTTCAACTTCTGTAGAATACTTTGTAGTGTTATCTATAAAAAATAAGGAACATATGAGTTACTTTACTCACCATGTTGGTAGGTTTTTTGAAACATGTGGTAAATATGTCATTTAATATACTTACTTAGTTATTAGTTTTACTGCTGTTTAGAATGTGAAGTTCTGTATGTTGTCTGTATATCTATTCACTGTGTTTGCTCTGTAAATAAAGAATATGTCATAGAAAATTATTAAAACAGTTAGAAATGTTAGAATTGTTTTCACACATTTATTGCATTTGCATAATACTTACTTACTAAAATGTATTTTAGAAATACTACTGGGGTCCTTAGTTAATGAGGAGTGCAGTTTTCAGAAGTCGAATCTACAGAGAAATAAATATATGTTGAGGAAAACTGTTATTTTGTAAGATTTTAGATTTTTGACCACAAAATTACACAATGTAACTTAACTTACATAGTTATTCGATTCTGTGTTCCTATGCTTTCTTCACACTTAGTTTGAGAAGAAAATTCAGTTGTTGTAGTATCTAAAAAAATAATAATATGTTATTATTTTGGATGTTAAGTACTATGAATAGCAAAGAGCCACCGGGTATTTAGCATGAAAATCATTAGGAGTACTAAATATGCATGTTCTATTTGATGTACTTACTTATGACAAAGTATTTTAGATATAGTTCTGATGTTTTCAGTTCTGTAGTAAAGCAGATTTCAGTAGTATAATCTATATAGAAAAATAAATATGTGGGCGAAAAATGATTATTTCATTGTGTTTAGATTTATGTGGACATAATGAAACAATGTGCCATTCTTTAAATATATTTTGGCTTCAGTATTCCTATGCTTTGTTCACAGTTATTTAGAGTAAAATAATCTGTCCTCGTGGTCTCTTAAACAAATACTAGCAGATAATCTATTAGCATGTTCACTGCAATGAATAGCAAAGGGGTACTGGTTATTTAGCAGGTAATTAAGTATTACTAGCAAATGAAGCACTTTCTATTTTATGTACTTACTTAATATAAAGGATTATAGATGTAGTACTGTAGCCTTAGTTCTGTATTAGTGCAGTTTTCTGTAGCAGAATCTATAGAAAAATAAAAAGATGGTGTGCAAAAGTCATTATTTCTGGGTTTTTAGATTAATGTGCATAAAACGAAACAATGTCATATTACTTACATAATTTTCTGATTCTGTATTCCTATCTTTTGTTCACAATTATTTGGAGTACAATTATCAGTAGTGGTAGTATCTAAAAAAAATATTTTTATATCATTATTTAGAATGTTAAGTAGTATGAATAGCAAAGGGCCACTGGGTATTTAGCAGGTAAGTAAATACAAATAGAAAATAATGTAGGATATATTTTATTTACTTACTTAGTAGATGTAATAGTAGGTTTTCACTCTCGTTCTTCTACTTGTTGGGCAGCAATTCTGATAGAGATGAATCTCCTTCTGTGACTTTTGGCAAGTAGTTTGTGCTTACGTTTTCATTGCTTATATAGGGGAGTGTCAGTAGTAATTACTTTACTATTGGTTCATTTAAAAAATTAGGCTTCTGATTGGTTAGTTAGTAGATTTGAATTTCTGTTGACATTAATTAGTATTAGAATATAAAATCAAAGAATAATTTGAAAAGTATACACAGTACCATAGAATAATTTTATATGTGTAGGTGACATATTTTTAAATGATTTAAAAAAATATTTGATTTTATGGTGTTTGTATAGTAGAAATAAAAGTGTTGTATGTTATTTTTGATGTGAAAACATATAAAGCGTTTCTTAATTATGTAAAGAAAAGGTTAACAAAAGTCGATATATTTTTAAATCCGATATTTATGTTCACGATATTTTTGAATTCGATATTTTTGTAAGTGTCATAACATTTTGCAGATTGCGATATTTTTGTTTTCCGATATAAATGTGGTCGATATCAAAGAACACGATATTTTTGTATGTCGATATTAAAAAATCGATATTTGTGTAGATATATAGTTAAGTATAGGATCCCGATATTTTTGACATCGATAATTTTGTTCCGATATTTTTGTACTTCGATATTCTAGTTTTCGATATTTTGTCAGACATTCCCAATATATATATATATATATATATTTAATTTTGTTTTCACTGTAAAAACATAGGTTTCAGGCATGTTATAGTTAGGAATTAGCATTTGTAAAACCTTTGAAATTCACTGAAAAAACCATAGGTTTCAGGCATGTTATAGTTGGGAATTAGCATTTCAAAAACCTTAGAAATTCACAAAAAAAACCATAGGTTTTAGGGGTGTTATAGTTAGCTGGACATTTCACTCATACAAAACTATTGAAATTCCTCCGTTATAGTTAGTTGTACTAACTATAACTTGCGCACCCACAGTCCACTGCTCATGATGTCCCATATTACATCATTTATGACATCAATTCATGATTCAGACTCAGGCCTCCCCGACTGCGGTCCATCTGTTGTCTTGGGTTCAGATATTCATTTGATATTGCTCCCCCCTAACCAGAATTGGATCTTATATAGGACCACAAATTATCATCCCTGGCAGGGTGTTATTTTTTAATTGCTCTATTTTTTTCCCCTCCCTTCCGGCCTACATCATCTATCTGCCCTGGGGAACCCCCTTCTATTGTATAAACTGTGCATAGAGGCTTGGAACCTCAGTGAATTAGGGTGTGCCAAAACTCACCTTAGTACCCAAAAATCCCCTACCAGACTAGCAATAAGTGTCTCATTGGTCATCATAAACTCCCAATGCTTAGACAAACCAGAACATGGACTTAGTAGTTAGTACACCTCAGTTAACGTGGAACACATGAACACTCTTTCGTTATACAATCATTTCAATCCAGAACAAGGAGTAAAGGAGGACACGTGCATATTTGAAATGTATATTCACTAATGCAGTGTTCTCAAACGCAGTATCTTAGCTAATACAAGCAAACATATTATAAGAAACAAAGTAATCAGCATAGTCACTAGTCCATAGAACACAAACGGTGAAAGCATAGTATTATGCTAAAATGAATAGGGTTTAACAAAACCTAATTCTCACCCTCCCTAGCTAGTATATTATATTATATCTAAGAAGGTCTCTTGTGGGTTTTAGCAGAGCGGCCCCATACCTCGAGATCCTAGTGGTAAGGGATCACATCATCAGCAACCTGCTCTTCTGCATGCGAAGCACCATCAAGTGTGTTTGTATGCTCTTGTGCAAAGCAATATAAAACGCGCCTAAAGCCAGAACTTGGCTGCAGCTGCATGTATGTTATATATAGGAACGTGCGAAGATCAGTGCTCACAACAACTACTGTGTTGAGATATCCTTGAAGGTTTCTGCACTCACTGTACAGACACAGCTCGCCAAGCAAGGCTGATATCAGTGTAACAACATATTATTCTCGTATGAATCGAAAACATTCTACTAGGCTCAAAGCTAAAGCAACAACCAAGTGTTGTGTGCAAAAGCAGCAGAAAGGTAAAATGGCGTTTAAACTCCTAAAAAGCTCATACTAATTTAACCCAGCATACAGGCTATATATATCTATATATCAAGTCTGGGCCTTCTTTTTGGGCTCCTATTCTAGAGTATGTATTTAATGCCACAGTGCAAAGTGGTTGCCCACAATCCTGGGGGTCTCCAAAATTGACCTGGTTTTCAAAAAGGGAGACAAATGCAGTCCACACTGTTATAGACCCATTTCGCTCATTGATTCTATTGTAAAAATAATAGGAAGGATACTACTACAGAGACTTTCAGATTGGGTAGTGGAAAATAACATCATGTCCATCCCCCAGTATGGATTCTGCAGTGGTCGCTCTACAATAACCCAATGCCTCAACCTATTCTTAATTCTAAGTAAATATACAGTGGCTCATAGGGGTACCATCCACCTCGCCTTCATGAACTTGTCCTCAGCCTTCGACTGTGTAAACAGGCGGAAGCTGTGGCAGTCCATGAGGGCGAAAGGGGTAGACAGTGATAATGCTGATTTTTTGTTAGATCTCCACAGCAATGCCAAAGCTAATGTAAGATACTCTCAAGACCTGAGCGTCACAAACAATTTTGATATTAGAAAGGGTGTCCGTCAAGGATGCATTTTGGCTCCCTTTCTTTTTAACTTTTATATTAATGATCTGGATAGCGTTTTACAGGAGGTGCCGGCTGACTGCCCCAGAGTCGGTTGGCGGGGTATTCCAGTTCTTTTATATGCAGATGATGCAGTTTTAATATCTAGGACTGAAAGGGGCCTTCAAGCTCTTTTAAATGCTTTTAAGTCCTTCATGACAGATAGAGACCTATTGATTAATAATTCTAAGTAATTTGTCATGCAAGTAGGTCAACAACCCAGAAGAAATGTTCTATTTAAAATAGATGAAGCGGTAATCCCAATATCAAAAACATTCTCCTATCTTGGGGTCCTTTTTGATACTAAATTAAATTGGGGCCCGCATCTACTTAAAACTAAAGGAGAGCTGGTCAGGGTGAATGCCTCTGGTCCTATGCTGCAACTTTATAATGCTAAATCAGTGGCAACGGGCGTATATGGTAGCGAAATATGGGGGTATGTCAGTGGCACATCCAATCTTGCAGTGCACGAAGAATTGGGGACACAATATATATGTGATATCTTTGCGCTACGCCAACTGATCTGCTGGATAAAACTGTGGTTGAACCCTGGCATCCCACTGACACACCTGATAGTGAGGGACTGCTTGGCTCAGGACAAGGCACTGGCAATCCCATGGATAAAATATCTGAAATCCAGTTTCTCTAGACTGAGGTGCCTCGATTTGTTTGAAAATCCTAGTCAGATTGTCAAGGGGGACCTGGAGGTAACTAAACGGGCCTTCCTCATGGTCAGGAAGACTCAGAGGGAAGGCGTGAAACTCCAGAAGCCGAGTGTCAGAAAATATGTTATGTTGAAAACGTGTGTAACTACTTAGCAGTATCTATTGGGTTCCCTGTCTTCTCATGAAAAGTTTTTATTAACCAGGTTCAGGTTGAATCTTTTTCATCACCTGCTTGTTAGGCCAAAAATGGCTAATTTTAATGGGACTGCGGCTCCCTGCAGCTGCGACGGAAAGTCTCAGCAGGATATGTTGCATTTTATATTTTTATGTAGTTTTTATGAATACCCCCGTAAGCGCTATCTGGTGACTCTTTTAAGAAAGCTTAATTTTATTCAGATCAGACCGGCCTTGATGTATTTACAACTTCTGCACAATGATAGTATTCTCCAAGTGACTGAATTTTTTAAATTAACTGTTACATATAGAAAATGTATGAATCTGTAGTGGCCCTCATGTAATGAATATTTCCAATCTCCTGGCTTTTATGTTATGAAGAAATTATGCCCTTGCATCTTTTGCATTTTATCATGATATGTGATTTTAACAAAAGTATTATGAATTGTGAGTATTACTGTGTATGCACTTTTATGGTTTTGAACAAAAACCGTAATAAATTTTATTTGACTTGAGTATATATATATATATATATATATTACTGAGGTATCTGCCACTGTGCATCCACCTCCGGTCCTCGCTAGAAAGCTCAATGGCGATCTGCCAAGTGGGGACCAAGAAGAAGGGGGTGTTCCAAAGCATTGTTTTCTCAGGCTCAGTAACCTTCTGTCACAACTGCAGAAAAAAAACAGCTGATTGGATTCAAACCAAGTTTGACAAAAGATTACTTTATTCAGAAAGCAAGTATGCATTTTGTGATTTAGTGTCACTCCGTTCAGCCTTTTTAGAGAAATTTGCTTTTAAAGAGGTGCTATAATGATCATGAAGGGATTAAAAAACATAGGTATATCTGGACAGTTGGTGCAGAGGGAGTTGCGCTGTACCAAACATTAAAAAAATTGAGCTCTCTTATTGGTCAAGGAAGCATTTTCTCCATTGGGCAATTTTGGTATCACGGTACGAAGGCTGGTACCATAACACCCAAATATTTGATAGGTAAATGGCAGCTAGAAACAAAATACAGCGGCTGCCATTAAAGGACTCGGGGTCTCGTTGCCCGAGTCCTGTAAAAATATTGTCAATAGCTCATAAGGGGACAGAGTGGGCTCACTATAATTTCCCAATGCCATGTGGCAGAGACCTAAACGGTCTTAAAACCTAAAAACCTTATTCCGGTAGCAAGTATCATGGTATCAAACAACAGGTACCGTGGTGTCCAGCAGGTAACTATAACTTGTGCATCTGCCATGCACAGTGTTGTTATCAATGATGTAGTTTCAAATGTCATCAGTGATGTTTTTAATTATGTCATTGAACAAAACAAGAGTAACGTAATATGGGAAGGCATAAGCAGTGCATTGCGGATGCACAAGTTATAGGTACTTCAGTGAACTATATGGGTACAGGCCATGCTGCAGGCCTGGCTCTGATTCCAACCCCCTGCAGATGACTGGCCTTGTGTTTGCTGCTGGGCATGGCCTGCAGCAAAGCCCAATGCCCATCCGCAACAAGAACGGCTTAAAACCCCAGAGACACCATTGCCACATTTTTATGGTTTAATCATCTGATCCTGGAGGACTTCAGAATCACATGAGGTGGCCATAATGGCTCCCAAGGGACTCCTGTGGGAGAAAAGGTCCTGCGCTGGCTCTTGCGAGGACCCAGGAAGGCTAACCCCACAAAAGGACCTGGGGGTCAGGACATCCCTATGCTGCCTCCTTTTATTTCCAGGACATGGGGACGGACTGAGTCCTCGAGTCCTGTAATTGTGGCCACAACATTTCTCATCATGTTGCGGCCAGCCAGTTAGAGTATGAGCTCCTGCTGGAGCCTCTAGCTCCTGCAGGAGTGAGGCTTTCGATGGGGGAAAAAGCCCCTTCGGCCAGTTGGATCAATCTATTGTTTATACTGCATGCCAGCGAGAATCGTATAGAAGTCCTGTAAACCCAACCTTCCACATATTTAGAAATTTTGATACTTAATTTTTCAAAAACTTACAAAAAGCACACTTTCTGTGTAAAGATCTAGCTTTTTGTGAAATTTGTGTAATTCTGTTCAGTTGTTTGGGCTGTAGCACTTTTCGAAATTCTCAATGGAAATTGCAAGGGGAAATTGACTCTCAACCCTTTTTTCTCAGTCCCTGCTTGACAGATCACCCCTAACACTTTCCAGGAAGGAGCTGAGGTGGATGGGGCGTGCTGCAAGATGACCGCTTTCTGAGGCTGCTCCGCCAGTCGGGGACATTATCCGACTTTAAAGAACTATACGGGTAATACGATGCAAACAAAACATTGCCCAATGCATTGGAACACCTCAGCAGCAGTTGGGTGTGACTAAAATCACCAGCCGAGGTCCCAGCGACAAGAGAACTGTAGGAGAGAGGAATGTGCGGAGGATCCGCCTGGCAGTGTTAAGATGGCGGCGCCCTATGTCCGTTACAGCCGGAGCGGGTGCGGATGCTCACGCTGCATACCAAAGCAATAAGGAGCTGTGAATGGACCATCCAACAGAGGTGATGCTCCAGCAATACGGTTGTGCTGATTGCTGATCCTAACTGAGAATTATACGCGCTTGACAAACCTCCCATCCTAAGAGGCAGATAACGCGAAATGGCGCAACAGAAAATGGCGGCCCCGAGCAGCAGCAAAGTCACCCGGGTGCTATAATTGTGGCCTGTGGGGGCTGACGGCCTGGCTGGCACAGCGATACGACGGGGATCAGCAAAGTGTTCTATTTTCCCTGTATAACGCCCTGCACTGGCCTATGCGCCTCACTTCACCGCAAACCCATAGTGAGGCGCACCTAGACGGGCGCCGACTTGGTGGTCATCTGCGCCAGGGCTGTCCGGCCCCTAAGTGCATATCCTGAAGTGTGCTGTTTAACTAGCCAACTAACGTGTCACCATGGCTTAATAAACCTCTGTTGCAGATTGCTGTGGCGTGTGTGTTAACATTGTGCACAACTCATGGCCTGGCTGGTGAATAGGGGAGGTGACATGTCCTGCGGATAGCTGCATCAGACGCTGACAGGCATCTAACGTCCTGTAACACTGACTCCTGAACCCCAACCAACACACTGTGGAGGCATATTGGCGACACTGGCGTGGGCCTTCCAAACGGAACATTTTAATACCTGTGGAGGGCAGTGGACTAGGGTACGTGCCGAGGACACTCCAGGGACATTGGAGTGCGGTGCACACGCCCTGCCATATCTCCGAAAACACCTTGTGCTGGCAACAGGCTCATGTTCAAAAGGGACATAACTATCACTTCTGTGGATACTCCTAGACTACCTTGCCATATTACCTGATAGCGGCAAAACACCAATACAAAATACGTGACTAGCTTGGGACTCTGGTGTGGTTGACTACTCCACCTCTGCATTATAACATTGCAATAAAGCTGGTATGCAGCACACTGCGGATCCCATCCTAAGGAGTAATTGCGCAAAACCTGGTGACGCTAAATACTCCCCATCACCCCTGTTATAATGGGAAAGCCAGACAGACAACAACCGAAACTGACTTTCGACACTAAACGCAACCCTAAAGGCGCAACCGCGCACTCAGACACACAGTTGGAGATGGAGCAAACAACGGGCAAAACCATGGAGGCCGCTCTCCAAGCTTTACAGCAAAGTCTCCAGGCTAATAATGTGAAGCTGACTCGCTAACCCAAAGAGTGGATAACATATCTGCTAAATTGGATAAACAAGGTGAACGCCTAGATGCAGCTGAAGACTGCATAACTGCAGTGGAAGATGAATCACATAGTACAACCCGTAAATGCAAAGACATGGAGAAGATACTAGAGGTCATAAAAAACAAAGCTGAAGATTTGGAAGTGAGATCGCGCCGGAACAATGTTAGAATTGCGGGAGTTCCTGAGTGAAAGCACAAATACGGTAAGGATGAAAATGTACGTGGAAGACATGCTACGAGATATCTTTGGAACCAACAATTTCTCCACTGTACTGATTATAGAGCGGGCCCAAAGATCACTGGAGCCCAGACCTCCGCTGGGCTCCCCGTCGCGACCCATAATCGCCCCGGTTCTCAATTACAGAGACCGTGAAGCCATCCTACAGATGGCCAGAGAAAAAAAAAAATCACCTACCAAGGTAATAGCCTGGCCTTTTACCCAGACTTCACAATGACGGTGCAAACTGTGCGCAAAGACTTTAACCCCGCAAAAAGAAGCTTCGAGACCTGGGCATTGAATATGCAATGTTGTACCCACCCAGACTGTGGGTAACATGTGATGGGCAAGCAACAATACTACAGATGTCAAAAGCTGCGCAGGAATTCATAAAAAAGGTAGTCACTAAAAGAAAGGAGCAACAGTGTAAAGATACTGACCAGGATTCCGATTAGGACACAATCAATTCCATAGCCCTCAACGTACTATCTTCACCAAAAGCAGTTGGAAAGACAGACGTGGGCCATGGACCCAGCTATCTGCCTTATGACAAAACAACTCATGTACCAGCCCGGACACGATTGAACCCCCCACCCTGACTAGTGGGTACCGCAACTTTCAACTCGAAGACAATGGTGGAATTGTCGGCGATGCGCCCTGGTGGCGGAGGCCTGCATACTTCTGATGACTAACAGGAAGAGGTGTGTGCTACCCTCCGCTGGTGGTAATGTATAGAATGTACAGCTATTACCTGTCCCTAAAAAGGGACCCTGTAGGTAAACACACAGACAGCCTTAGATCACCAATGTAACACTTGCCCTTAGAGAGACGGTTGATAATCATACACTGGGATATATAATGTTGTATTTATCTGTGAACTGATAGCTAACTGCTTTACGTGACAGTTGCAGCAATGCGGCCTCGTATTGCTATCAAAGGTGACTTAGATGGACATATATCCTGTGAACTGCTGTGACAAACCTGATGCACCGGTATGTGGCATATATAAGCCCTGAATTGAGAGCTACTATACGCATCTGAAAGAGATAACTCAGGGATATCTCTAGCGATTTGGGCGCATTCTATATGCCGAACTAAGCACCCAAACTATTCTCGTAATACCCAACCACATCCACTTAGATGGATGGTGATGCGCATACTCAGCGGATCCCCCCATGCGGGAGCTCCAGAATACAGTTTTAGATATGTTGAAAATGTTGATAAGGATATGCTTTGGCGTGATTGGGATGCCAAAGAAAGAGAAGGGAGGGTGGGACGGGATTAGGGATTGTTTCGCAGACTACCATTTCTGAAGTGCATTGTGATCATCCAGGCTGCTACCAATCATTGCTTTCTCGTCATATATTACGTAACTACAACAAGTGCGCAAGTTGAGTGTAGTAAACACAATCAAAACACATGTATAGCATACACAAACAAGCATAGATAGATTACAACCAGCACATCTCAACTTATTAACATGGAATGTCAGAGGGCTTAATAATCGGAAAAAGATACGCCAGTTATTTGCTTATTTACATAGGATACACATAGATATTGGCCTCCTGCAGGAATCTCATTTAGCCCCGACACATAAATGTACAATAGGGAGAAGATGGGTGGAAACGGTACCTAGTTCCGCATACTCTTCATACTCAAGAGGTGTGATAATTTTGGTGCAGAAGGGGACACAATTTCATATAGATAACACAGTGATAGATTACTTGGGTCTGTATGTTATTATAACTGGACAGATTAGAGGGCAGCGAATAGATCTAATAAACACATACAGCCCGAATGTGGACGATCCTAACTTTTATAAATCAATTTGGCGTAAACTAAATGACCTACCTGAAATGGCCTTGATATGGGGTGGTGATCTGAATCTCATCTTAAATGAATGATTGGACAGATCGGGTCCCTCAAGGGAACCGCATAAACAAGTGGTGAGTGTGTTGCGGGATATTATGTCAGAAACTAAATTGGTAGATATCTGGAGGACTTGTTACCTGCATCTCAAGGAGGCCACACATACCTCTGTGATCCATAATAGCTGGTCCGTATCGATTATTGTCTGGGGATGGAGGAGATAGCCTCTTGGACGCTGGGTATACAACACTTGCCCAAAACCCTTTCTGACCCTAACCTCGTGCTCTTGACCGTAGAACTTCCTCATTACATACCTCCAACGTATGTGTGGCAATTCAATGCAAAAGCACTGCTAGACTCCGCATACACCGACAACATTGGACAGGCCATTACTGACTACTTTGCACTCAATCAGCCCTCCACTGATGATCCTAGTTTACTGTGGGAAGCCTTCAAGGCCACCATACGGGGAGTCTGTATTAGCACCAATGCTGGGATTCTAAGGGATATTCGTACCCAACTTGCCAAACGGGAGACCACATTAAGTGTTTTAGAACATGAGTACGAAGACATGTGAAACACGGCTATACTAAGTGACATTAGAAAGGTCATGTCAGAATATCAGGAGTTTGCAGATGATGAACTCAAATACCTATCAAAACGGTATAACGCAAGCACATACAGCGAGGGGGGCAGGCCGGAATGTGTTTTGGCAAATAAAATCTGCTCAGTATATAAACGTCCACAATATGCTCTTTGTGTTGGAATGGGATGTACCACTATCGTCCATAAAGGACGATAGTGGTACATCCCATTCCAACACAAAGAGCATATTGCGGACGTTTATGGAAACATATGGCGATCTGTATGGTTCACAAGTTACTGCCACACAGTATGAGATTCTGTCTCATCTGGAGGATGTGGCGATAGCATGGCTCTCAGATGCGCAGAGAGATTACCTCTCACAACCGGTGACGGTGGAAGAAGTCACTGATGTGGTCAGATCGCTCCCAAATGATAAGGCACCTGGCCCAGACGGCTTCACCAGTGAGTTTTATAAAGCGTTTCTCGAACAACTCGCACCTCATCTTGTGGAAATGTATGGGGACGCCCATGACAAACATATTCTACCCCCCACACTAAGAGATGCCATGATTATTTCCCTATTGAATCCCAATAAAGATCCCGAACAGTGTGAATCCTACAGACCAGTGTCCTTAATAAATACGAATACTAAAATCCTGGCCAAACTACTTGCAAAATGCCTGCAACCAATAATGCCCAATCTCATCCTCCCAGATCAGTCAGGGTTTATACCTGGTCGGTCAACGGCTCACAATATCAGAACACTGTTTGCATTATCGCACTATCTGACCTAAGACATGCAAGCTGCTGCAGTCCTACTGGATGCAGCAGAAGCATTCAACTCGATCGAAAGGACCTATCTTAACTCCATATTATAAAGAATGGGATTCCCCCCAATCTTCCTACAGTGGATTCAAATGCTATATAAAGTGCCTACTGCGCGAATAAAGGTTAATAAGTATATATCAGATGCTATACCAATTGCAAGAGGCACACAACAAGGTTGCCACCTGTCCCCCTTACTTTTTGCAATAGCCCTAGAGCCACTGGCGTGCAAAGTAGGACAGGGTCATAAATATTCTGCTCTCCAATTTCCGAAAGGCCACTCAATATCATGCTCTATGCAGATGATATGGTGCTATATGTACGAGGCCCAGCTACAAATGTATCCCCTCTTCTAAGAGAATATATTAAATTCAGCCAACTATCTGGCCTCCAAATTAATTGGTCTAAATCCATTATTCTCCCCTTAACATACAGCACACGCCCGCATCCGGCAGAGTTTCCACTTGATTGCCAGACGGACCCTGTCAAATATCTTAGTGTATGGTATCACAGCGATCCCGACACAGTGATTTGCACGAACTACGGGACAGTAATCAGTAAGCTTGAAGACAAAATAGAGTGCTGGATACAGCTTCCTTTATCACTGGCAGACCGCTTGGCCATTGTCAAGATGGTCATTCTGCCTAAACTACTGTACCTCTTTAACAACATCCCCATCACCCCACTGAAAGCCATATTCCAAAGACTGAATACTATGTGACTCGGCTAATATGGGCAGGTAAACAAGCGGCATTGAGCTGCGTGCCCTCACGTTACCCTTCTCCAAAGGAGGCTTTAAGGTCCCGCATTTCCTCCTCTATTATTTATGTGCACAAGCCCAATATGTGCATTATTGGTATCACTACGTCCCCTACCTACCACACATGGTGATTGAAGATGGTGATGCACATCCCATCCCACTAACTGCCTTTTTGCCTCATCGTCAAACCCTGTTTCACTCCCACGTAATTAATACTACTAATGCAGCATGGCAGAAGATGGGAAGGCTGGCGAGTTAATTACCACTCTACGCACCTGCGATGCCTTTACAATACCACTCAGAGTTATCGGTAACCCAAGAAAAAGTCGGGACAGATTTATTACGACAAGTGTGTATAGATACAATGGGGGACTTGTATAATAACTGAACTTTTATAGAACCTAAAGAACTGCTCTATATTATTAATCAGACATTACTGTTCAAGTTTACGTATCACAGGTTACAGGGAGCTGTCAAGGAACTCTATCCCACCTATACTAATGAACGGCCACAACTAAACACCCTCAACTGCTTATTACCACGCCACACAATATGCATATGGTGACAAAACTGTACACAAAACCTCAAGGAGACATTGGTGATACTACACGCAAAGCATTAGAGCGCTGGAACAACACGCTCGACAATCACCTCACAGAGGAGGAATGGGCAGTCTGCTGCACCATAACTAGTATACTCACTCTGAATGGGAACTTGCGCCTATTGCACTATAAATACCTGCATCATACATATCATACCCCCGACCGGCTATATGAATGTGGTCTCCGCTCAGAGGCGCAATGTCAACGATGTGGTGCAGACAATGCCACCTTTATACACCTCGCTTGGCACTGTACTTTAATTATTGAATATGGGATAGAGTTAATTAAAATGCTGAGTGAAATGGTGGGAGTTACTATTGAGTGCACAATTCGAACATGTTTGTCGGGACTCATCAATAATGTACGAGCTACCAAACGTAAATTCTGCATGATAGCTCTACTCCTGTCTAAGGGAGAATTTCACTATGCTGGGGCAGCAAGGAAGCACCAAGAACCAAACAATGGCTCAAAGATATGTCCTATTGTAAAGATATACAACACAAGAACACAGGGGGTCTAACAGCCAAATTATGTAGCTGGGCTGCTAATCCGAATTACCAAGATCTCGAAGTGTCTAAATCACATAAAGGCAGCCTATTAAAACAAGGGTGAATACTACGTTTATAGGAAACACAGACACTTTATAGGTCATTTAGAAATTGTTTTACAAAATCCATACCGTTTAGCAATGGGTTACCATCAAATTGACTTGATGATCAGTCCTATCATCTGGCCAAACCCAGGTGTGAGTGAGGCTAGTCCCCTGATCATTGGGACCTAAAGAGCCACACCATTCGTTGCTGGTTTAGGATTTGGTCCACCAACACAAATGAGCCACCATATGATGGCTGATCTTTAATGGTTAAGTGAATTCTAATGCAACACAAACAATATAGTGAATTTAAAATAGGATGGTGTGTCCTCCTTATATATATTTTATTCTGCTGCCAAACAACACCTCCTAATTAAAACCTAGAACAGTGCAAGAGAGACAGTCAACAAGTATCTGTGTAGTAATGGGCCAAGTGGCCAACATGTTTCTGCCTATCTGGCAATCTGTCCCATGGCTTTCATCAGGGCCTCTGTTCTTTAACACCTTGACTGCTACAGTAATTCACCTCCTGTGCTGCAGATCCTTGAACCCCATTATTCATGACGAGCTCAGCTCGTCATAAGCACACGACAAGTGTACTGCATGACGAGCTGAGCTCGTCATGAGCAGGGAAGGGGTTAAGTCGTTGCACTTGCAGTGATTCAAAAACAAAAACAAAAACCACCACCACCACAAAAGTGGAATAATTAAGAAAAACGGTTGAATACGATACAACCTGTAACATGTGTCAATTGAGAAGTAGGATTTCTATGGAGGAAAATGTACAATAATTAGTGTAACCTAACCATGTCCTTTTCCAAAAACATGTGTTTCACTAAAGCTATTTGCAAGAAAAATAAACAATTTATGCTCACCCTTCATGGTAGGGGAATTGACCTAACCTCACCTGGACCTTGCTCAGGTTCTCCGAGGCCCACACTGTATAGATATAAGAGATGAAACTGAAAGAAGGAACACCATGAAGCCAAACTGTCGGCCTTCTAGCAAAGTGTCTAATACTCCCTCCGTTATATAACTCAACTTATGTCTAAATATCAACAAGTAAAGAGACTCCAGGAAACCGACATCTATGTGAACCAAGTCTCAAAGTATCTCAGACTAATTATATTTCTCTTAAAGTTTCATTAAGGTGTCTCAGGACTGCTCCATACTTTGTATGGGGACAGTGTTGATCTCAAGTTTGTCCAATATAAGATTCCGCAAATAGAGGGCTCTATAGAAGAAAGAAAGAGAGATTCTCCAAACTCACGTCTCCGTCGGTACCTCAAGCTCGCATCTGAGTCTTGGGGGAGGTACCGAACCGGAGAGGGCCAGTCATTTTAAACTACATGCCAGAAGGGCACTGTCAATGTAACCCTACGCATCACTTTGCGGTGTGAATGTCAATTGAGAGTATGATATTCATCTCAAATTCTGTGCACCTACTTGAGGAAGCAAATGCCGACATTAGACCCTTACCTTAAGTTCTCTGTTGTTGTGTGTATGCACTACTTTCCGTTCGAACTAACGTGATCAATCTCGCGAGATGGACAACGGGATGATGTCATCCCCCCAGCATTCGTAGTTCTGTTTTCAACGCGAGTATGAACATTTTATTCAAATAATCACCAGTACCTGTGTCACATACTGGATTCAAATAGTCCTAAACAGTCTAAACTCTAACAGAGACGAGTTATATTATTATTCGTCAGCGGTGGTGTATTTAGTTCATGGACTTCAAAATGACGTCATAACATCCATCTTGGTAGTTTATTAGCCGCATCTATGCATTCATGTCATATTTTGTGTTTACTCTGTGAAAAAGGCATAGACTTCTTTAACAAACTCGTCTTCTAACACAGGCTCTTGAAGCATACATACTTATATGTGAATGTAAGGTAATGCAAACTAATAACTATGTTTCAGTATCTCATTTAGAGGGTTACCAACAAAACCTTAGTGTGTTTATTGATCTTACACTATTTCCTGTTTGTGTAAATTAGTAAAAACCAATTAGTAAAGTGTTTGAGATCTTTACTGGTCATTCATCGAGAGTTGTTTATTCATCATTCTAACCCTACATTGTTTAATGTTGATACTCTTCTTATAGATCTTCCATTGCTTCATGAAATATGTCATCCCCTAACTAACTGGACCTCTATAGCAGGGTCCAAGGAATGTCATCATTAAGTCCGTCTGAATCCGTCCGGAGCTTATAAATCCATTTCTGTTCTTTGTGGAAGAGATATCTGGACACGTCACTTATATGCCCAGGTATGAAGGGCTTTTCGAGAACAGTCCATTGGAAATCAGTTTCACGATGTTGCTTCTCCAGGAAATGTCTTGTGAGTTTTGTTAGGGATTTCTTGCAATGGAAAGAGCTCTTATGCTCTAACATTCGTATGCGGACTTTTCGAGTAGTCATCCCCACATAGTGAATAGAGCAAGTGCATGTTAGCAAGTAAATTAAGTTGTTACTGTTACAGTTGCTGAAGCTGCGCTGTACCCATGGTCTATTGGTACCTATATCTATTTCTCTGGAGTGTTTGGTCTGCAGGCAGACTGAGCAGATACCACAAGGGTGTTGCCCCACTACAGGAGGTAGATTCCACAGGGTCTCTCCAGTTTTTCTAAGGATCTCTTTCAGGCGAGTATGCACCAGGCGATCTCAGATATTACTTGCCCGTTTAAATGCAGGGCAATCTTGTCATTACTGTGATTTAGATCCGCCAGTGTCTTCTGATAATCTTCTGAATATTATTGCTCCTAGTGTTAAACATGCTCACAAAAGTGAGTCTTTCTAACGGAGGTTTAGGAACAGGAGGTTGTAGGAGAGCCTTTCTGTTGTTGTTCATTGCTCTTTTCCGTGACTTCTTAATCAAGGAGCTTGGATAATGTCTATCTTTCAGTTGTGATGACAGGTTGCTGGCATGCACATTAAAGTCCTCATTACTGGAACAGTTCCTCCGAACTCGTAAGAACTGCCCATATGGTAAATTTTGACATAGGGACTTAGGATGATGGCTTTCGTAGAGGAGTAAAGAATTGCGCGCCATGGGTTTCCTATATAGCTCACTCTGCAGGCCTGCAGGTGTCGCATATATAGACAAATCCAGGAAGGCAATCCTTTCTTTGTGGGCCTCTAGCGTAAATTTGAGGTACTGATTCTTGCTATTCAACCATAGATGGAATTCATTGACTGAGTCTATACTGCCTCTCCACACCACCAACACGTCGTCAATATAACGCTTCCACCATCATCTGGAAGGGGTTGGTGGGAGTCATTACATGCTGTTGTTCGAACTGGTGCACGTACAGGTTTGCCAAGCTCGGCGCAAAAACGCTGCCCATGCTGTACCAGATATCTGGAGATATGTTTTGTCTTCGTATTGGAAATAATTCCTTTTCATGGCCAGTGTAGCTAGAGCCATTATAATTGGTACCGGTGTAATGGTCTCGCTGATATTATCCCTCAGGATGGATGTAACGACTTTTAAAGTCTCATCCTGAGGGATAGAAGTGTAAAAAGATTCTACATCGAAAGAAACCAATAGGTCTCTTTCAAGGTCAAATTCGATTTCAGGGAGGACTCGTAGGACATCTTTTGTGTCCTGTAAGTATGTGGGCAACCCGTAAGCTCCTAGCTGGGCGGCGTCCCCACCAATCACAACAATGTCATTTCAGCATTGTGATTGGCTTAGGGGAGGGAGGGAGGCTTCCTGCTTCCTGTTCCTGCCGGATGTAGGAGAGCAAGAGCAGGTGCTGAAAAAACGCAGGACCCAGCCGGCGGACAGGTAAGGTTTATATTTATATTTAAATTAACCATTACCCCCTCCCTCCCTGTGCGATCCTCCCCACGCGACCCTCCCCACGTGACCCCCCCACACATGCAACCCCCATGACCCTCCCGTCCGACCCCCCACCCGCAATTAATACTGGCCCCAAATGCAGAAACATACTGCAATATAAAGCAATACTGTCACAACAAACTAAAGAAGTACTGGCAAAGCCAATAGGTCTCGCCTGTGGAAGAGCTATTGCCTTTGCCAATGCGTTTTAGCCATGTTGTATACCAGCGTGGCTGCTGTTCAGCATGGCTAAAAGTAAGTGACATAGAGTAGAGTGGCTTAGAGTGTTGTGGAGTAGTGGCTTAGAGTGTCTTAAAGTGGCATTGAGTGTCATGGAGTGGTGCAGAGTGCAGTAGAGTAGATAGTCGTAGAGTGGCATAGAGTGTCACGCAGTAACGTGCAGTAGAAAAGAGTAGAGTGGAGGGACATAGAGAGGAGTAGAATGTCTTGGTATATAGTGGAGTAGAGTGATCCAGAGTGAAGTAGAGTATCGTAGATTGGAGTAGCATAGAGTAGAGTGGATGGAGTAGCGTAGAGTGGAATAGAGTGGCATAGCCTGAAGCATCCTAGAGCGAAGTGGAGTGTCCTGGAGGAACATAGAGGGTCGTAGAGTAGATGGTCATGGAGTGTCCTAGAGTGGAGTGAGCAGAGAGGCATAGATTTGAGTAAAGTGTCGTAGAGTGGAGGATCGTAGGGTGGCATAGGGTGGAGTGACGTAAAGTGGAGTAGAGTGGGGTGGTGTAGAGTAGTATACAGTGGAGTAGAGTGTTATAGCTTAGAGTAGAGTGTCTAAGAGAGGGATAACATAGAATGAAGGGAAGAAGAGTGGAGGGGGGCCATAGAGTGAAGTGACGTACAGTGGACTAACATATAGAGTAGAGTAAAGTGTCATAGAGTGGACTGGAGTGTCAGTGAGTGAAGTGGCATAGTGTAAAGTGTCATAGTGTGGAGTGGTATAGAGTGCGTAGAGTGCAGTAAAGTGCCATAGAGTGTAGTGGCATAGAGTGTCATAGAGTGGAGTTGCGTTGAGTGTAAAGGAGTGACATAGAGTGAAGTTTGAGGATGGAGTGGAGTAGAGTGGCCTAGAGTGATCTGGTATATTGTGACGTAGAGTGGAGTGGTGTAGAGTGGCGGTGAGTGGAGTAGAGTGGAGTGGCAGTGTGAAGTAGAGTGTCATAGAGTGGAGTGGTGTAAAGTAGAGTAGTATTGTGGAGTGAAATAGTGTTGAATGAAGTAGAGTGTCATGGAGTGGATTATCGTGGAGTTGCATGGAGTGGAGTGTCGTAGAGTTGCCTAGAGTGAAGTGGCATAGAGTAGCGTAGAGTGGCATAGAGAAGAGTGGCATAGGATGGAGTAGAGTATCATGGAGTAGAGTATCGTAGAGTGGAGGAGAGTGGGGTAGAGAGTTGTAGAGTGGTGTAGAGTGTCATGGAGAGGCGTGGAGTGGTATATAGCAGAGTGGCGAATCATAGAGGGGAGTATATTGTCATAGAGTGTCATTGAGTAGAGAGTGTGATAGAGTACTGCCTTTACAGACAACAAATGTTCAATTGAGATCACATTTTACTGATAAAACAATATAGTGCACAAACAATAATATACGAAAATGGTAACACCTAATGAACTGTTAGTTGTGATTGTATTGAAATTATTGTTTCCACCACACTTGAGAATTACAAAAAAATGTGCTTCATTAGTAGTCCTAATTGTGATATATTCTGAAACACTTGCACAGTTCATTTACAGACATTTACATTTTGTTGTGTGCTAGAATAAAATAACATTGTACAGCCATTCTTCAAGCACACTCCCAGTATCCTACATGATTGTCACATAAATCCTCTCACTTTCAAGTCAGAGAAAGAAAAATGTAAACACCAAGGGGCATATTAGCAAGGGCAATATTGCCGCTTTAGGGGGACTTTTTCCGATTAAAGCGGCGATAATTTTATCGCCCTATTAGGAAGCTGTCGCTAAGGCTTTTAGGCAATAGCCACCGGTTTGGGGCCCACTTTGCATGTCAGCGATATTTATCGCTAATGACATGCAAGGTGGGCGTACCCAACCTGTTAGCGACTGAAAGCAGTCGCTAACACAGCTATCGCTTATTAGCAAGGCAGGCTGTGCGATCTAAAAAGTCGTGCTAAGCGCGATTATCACCAGAACCTAACGCCTGCTCTGACCATGACTTAACCTGTTTATCCAATGGGAGGTGGATATTCAGGTTAAGTCCCCATTAGCGTTAATGCCTGAATATTGCTGGATTTACAGCGATATTCACTCATTGAGCTGCTATCGCCGGATATTTTATCGCATTAGAGATAAACATTGCTGATAGCATGTTATCTCTGCGATAATACCTGGCAATAGGCAGTGATAAAAGAAGGCGCTAAGTGCATTTAGCGATAAATATCGCTATTTGTTGCTAATATACCCCCAAGCTCCGTCATAAGACAGAGGCCGACATTTGGCCTCTAATTTTGAATGCATAGCAAATGTGAGAAGATAAAAACACAATTTTAACAACTGGGGGCATATCAACAAGGCAGCATTAAAAAATTATTGCAGCTTTTGCAGCCGTTTTTGGCCGAAAAGCTGCGATAATTTTAATGCCCTATTAGCAAGGACACGCTAACGCGTGAATCCATGCTTCTTCACACTTTCCTTCAACGCCCAGCTTTGCATCTCTAAAGAGATGAGGGACAAAGCCTTCTTCAAGCACACCCCCAGTATCCAGCATGCTTGTCCCATAAATCCTCTCACGTTAATATCAAGCGCCCCCTTTAGACAGATCCCGACATTTGGCCTCTGATTTTGATTGCATAGCAAATGTGAGAAGATAAGAACACAATTTTAATATGTGGGCATATTATCTATACAGGCGATAAAATTATTTCCGCTTTAGCGGCAGAAAACTGACGCTAAATCAGTGATAATGGGCTTGATAATATGCTTTATGGAATTCCAATTGAAGCCAATGTTAGATGTGAAGGACATATTACCTGAGCTTCAATTGGAATTCCATTGGGCATATTATCAAGCCCATTATCGTTGCTTTAGTTGCAGTTTTCTGCCGCTAAAGCGGCGATAATTTTATCGTCCATCTTGATAATATGCCCCCCGGGGGGCTTATTATCAAGGGCTTTATCTCCACTTTTTTGGCTTTAAAAGCCAAAGAAGCGGAGATAAAAATATCACCCTATCAACAACAGGGTGCTAACATGCAAAATCGCATGTTAGCACCCTTTCCACTACGATTCCTTTTGCATCTCTAATGAGATGAAAAGTGGCCGTTCCAGAGCAAAATAATAGGAGAAATGTCACTAAGCGACATTTCTCCTATTATCAAGCTCCACGGTAACCCTGTTACAGACAAAAAAAGCAGAGCTAACCACGGTTAACGCTGCTTTTTTACGTCTGCTAATTTTCAGACTTAGCCATGTAATCCAATGGGAGGTGGATTACATGGCTAAAATCACCCAGCCCTATCAGCAAGGTTTTGCTGGTTGCAGTGTGATTATCGCTGGATTTCCAGCGATAATCACACTGTTTACCAGCTAACGCATGGATTCCTATCGCTTGGGATAAAAGCGTTGCTGATAGCATGCTATCTCTGCGATGGAATCCAGCGTTAGCCTGCGATAATTATCCTGGCGCTAAAAGCGCTGAGCGATAATTATCCCAGGACCTTGGTAATATGCCCCCTGGAGATGGGATGGGGAGATGGGATGGAGATGGGATGGAGAGATGGAGAAGGGATGGAGATAAAATGGAGATAAAATGGAGATATAATGGAGGTATAATGGAGATATAACGGAGGTATAATGGGTGTATAACAGAGATAAAATGGATATAAAGTAGAGATAAAGCAGAGATAACATAGGGATAAAATGGAGATAAAACGGAAATAAAGTGGAGATAAAGGTGAGATATAATGGAGATAAAACAGAGATATAATGAAGGTATAATGGAGGTATAATGGAGCTATAATGGAGCTAATAGGCAGATAGATGGGGGAGACAGATGGGGGAGAAGGAGATGGGGGAGACAGATATAGTTATAGAAACCAAGCCCTTGTGAAATAATACAGTAAACTGGCAATGCTCCACAGGAGGAACAAAGCCTTCTTCAAGCAAACCCTCAGGATCCAGCATGATTATCACATGAATCCTCTCACTTTGAAGTCAGAGAAAGAAAAGTAAACACCAAAGGGCACATTAACAAGGGCTGTATCTCTGCTTTTTTGGCTTTAAAAGCCAAAAAAGCAGAGATAAAACTAGCGCCCTATCAGCAACAGGGTGCTAACACGCAAATTTGCATGTTAGCACCCTTTTACTCTACGCTTCCACTTGCATTTCTAATGAGATGCAAAGGGGGCGTTCCAGAGTAAAATAATAGGAGAAATGTCGCTAAGCGACATTTCTCCCATTATCAAGGATATCGCTAATCCTGTTAGCGATAAAAAAAAGCAGCGCTACTCGCGGTTAACGCTGCTTTTTTACGTCTGGTATTTTTCTGACTTAGCCATGATATCCTCTGTAAGGTGGATATCATGGCTAAATATGGCTATCCCTATCAGCAAGCTATTGCCGTACCTTGTGGGATTATCGCTGTATTTCCAGCGTTTATCTCACAATTGGCAGCTTGCACTCTGAATTTTATCGCTTTGGAGAGAAGCGTTGCTGATAGCACGCTATCTCTGCGATAAAATTCAGAGTTGGCCGGCGATTATTATCCTAGCGCTAAGTGCGCTTAGCGATAATTGTCGCCTGGTCTTGTTAATATGCCCCCAAGGGGCATATCATCAAGGGACTTATCGCCAGGTTAGCAACATTTTTTGGCGATAAAGTGACGATAATTTTATCGCCCTATTAACAAGGCATCGCTAACCCCCTTTAGCGTTATTTTACCAGCGATAGCAACTGGGAAATGATCACATTTTACGTTAGCAATAATCAATGCCAATGATATGCAAAGTAGGCGTTCCTGACTAAAACTTCACGAAAAAAGTCGCTAACACAGCTTTTCACTATTATCAATGATATCGCTAACCCACTGAGCTACAAAAAAAGTCACCCTAACACCTGTTATCTCCAGTTTCTAACACCTGATAAAAACGTGACTTACACTAGAGATGAGTGGGTGTATATAAGGGAGACAAGGCCAGAGCTCCCTCAGAACAGCCACATAGGTAGTCATCATGCAGATCGGAGTCCCACCACAACAACAACCACCACCAATGCCATCCCTCTGGACCACTACCAACGATGCAGCGACAAAGAAGACAGGGGGCACTGCGCAGACGTGTCTACCTCGCAGACTTAATGCCAGAGGAAGTCATAGCCACTACAGGCTGAAAAGGACATCCATCCAGCATATCCTGACCCTGATTGCCCACAGGTTAACGCCACCAACACAGCAGAGAACCAACATCCCTCCGCAGACAAAGCAGCTTGCTGTGCTGCACTTTTTGGCCTCTGGGACATTCCAACCAACAACAGCCAGAGTCGGTGGAGTATCACAGGCAGCCTTCTCAACCCTCCTCTCCACTGTCTTGGATGCCCTACTCAGCCTGATTCCCCAGCACCTTCACTTCCCCAACACTGTGCAGGAGCAGATTGCCATCATGCAAGGATTCCATGCCATCACTGGCTTACCACAGGTGGTGGGTGCAATTGATTGCACACATGTATCATTTGTGCCCCCTGCGGACAGTGCACACATATACAGCAAGAGGAAGCACACCTATTCAATTAATGAGCAGGCAATAGTGGACCACCGCGGACTGTTCACAAATGTCATTGCAAAATTCCCAGGGAGTGTGCATGATGCATTCATCTTCCGACACTGCATCATAAACCTGCGCTTCCAGGATGGCACATGTGGAAATTCATTGCTTGTCGGTAAGTATCAACTGAACACACCACATGCCCAAAAAAACACAATCATGTAGACACATTAAGAGGGAGGATGTAAATATGTACCCTAGGGACTGATAGGGGGGACGAGCACAAATGCATGGGCACATCACATTGTGGCACATGTCAATGTACTGTGTAGGGCACGGGTACTCCTAGTACGGGCCACAGGTCGCAAGCTGCCCGGCAAGACTTTCTTGGCGGGCCGCTGACATTGCAGACATCGTACCTGTGTATGCTTCATCTTAATTTTTGTAGAGTGTCAACAAACACCACCGCAGCAGCGCAGACTCCGCGGACTCTGCTCTATGGGTGCTGGGCGATTCCAGTGATAGTCAGAGTGTAGATGCAGGGATGCTAAGAGGTGAAATACAACAAAACCTTGTTAACAAGTAAATGATCCATAAAAGACCGGTGAAGTACTGGGGTGCAGCTGTGTGTATGCCCAGGAAGCTGTCTCAGTCCAGGCTGCCAGGGGGTGTGGTGGTGAGACGGTGACAGTTGGAGAAAGAGGGAAAGAGACTGAGAGAGGGGGGCAGAGGGAGACAGACAGAGGGAGTGCGACAGAGGGATGAGGGCGAAAGAGGGAGGGGAAGACAGAGGGAGGAGGAAGGAGGAGGTAGGACGGTGATGGAGGGAGGACGGCAACAGAGTGAGGAGGGTGATAGAGGGTGGAGGGTGATGGAGGGAGGAGGTATATGGAGGGAGAGAGGGAGAGCGAGCGAGAGCAAGATAAAGATGTGTGTATGCCGGTTCTGGTGTCTCAGTGAACGAGGGTGTCCGCTGCAGGGGCCTGTGTTCAACCTCATGGATATTTTCTCATTCTCTCAAGCCCCGCCCCCTACCCCAATGACCCTGCACCCACAGGTACGGACCTCTGCCACAAATAACACTGTAAATGTAGGCCCAGACAGATAGTTTGTGAGTACCCATGGCGTAGAGTAACCCCCAGCTCCTGACCTCACTGGTATCTCAGTCCAGTGTGTGGTTTGTTGAAGAAGATGATTATGTTGCTGTTCTTGTTGCTGTTGACCTATTAGGGTGACCCAACGTTTCAAAAGTATTCATACATGTAAATTCAGTGTGGCTAGTCAGAGGCCTGTTGTGACCAAGGTTGTAACAAAGCACTCTTATTTTAGGAAATGCATTGTGGGGCAAATGTGCATGCGTAGGCAGAAAAATGTGTCATGAAACAAGCATCTAGCACCATTGGTGTTGACTGCAGTGCCGTGGGTGCTGCTCTTGATGGTGTATAGTAGCATCTCCTCTCGGACTCAGCTACGCATCTTTCTCATTGACACACAGGTGATATGGTGTGTCATATGATTACCCAGTGAGTAAGTGGATGTGTATTCGGTCACTACTTGTGTGTTGAAATTGATCAGTTAAATGGTAATTCATTACAAATTACACGAAGTGTGCAAAGGTGAGCCAGGCCATGTGCATCAGTGTGGTGAAGTTGAGGACAGTATGATCTTGTCAACTAATCCACATAGTGTAAAATATTTTGAGGGTCAGTGTCATGTGAGTTTGATGTTCTGCTAGTGACAGATGACGCAGGCCACAACGTATATGTTGTGTCACTTGTTGATGTTGATGGTGTGTGCGAAACTTCACTGTCCCCAGTGGGCCCTGCAGGTGAGGTGGCTGCGGTCTGTCCCTTCGTTTCATCTCTGGACATACAATTGCATGGCCTGTGTGGTGTCACAGGTCTGCCATCAACATGAGATGCATGTCTGAATGTGATTTTAACATTCACATGGTGGTGACTGCGAGGAGTGTGGATCAATGCCATGGTTAGATGTTAGGAGAGCCTGGCTGCCTGTTGGTGTCTGTGTTTCTGGTGCAGGTCTCATTCCCATTTTATACACTAGTAGGACACTCATGAAACCGTGCAGCAAACACCAGCAAAATGCATGGTTGGTGGATCAACACTGAGGCAATGTAGTCATTACTGATGTTGCTAAATAGCCAGGGTGTGTGGGTTCAGTTCCCCAAACAAAGTGTGTGTAGTTCAGTCTACATATGCTCCCTATTCTCTGTAGCACCTTTCCAATGAAGCAGTTCAATGCTGGAACGTATTGTGTGTGTTGAAAAAGCAATAAATGATCTAAACCATAAAAAGAGCTAATTTCACTATAGACAAAACTGTCAACACTGCCAACATAGTATGCCTAATGAATCATGTACCCATCTCCCCATTACATGTCATAGGTGATCAAGGATATGCTCTCTGCCCGTGGATGATGACACCCATGCAAAATCCCACCACCCAGGCGCAGTACAATGCTGCACATCGACGCACACGTGGTATTGTGGAGCGTACATTTGGCGTGCTCAAGTCATGTTTCCGTTGCCTGGATATTACAGGTGGCAAACTGCTGTACAGTCCTGAAATGGTTAATAAAATCATACTAACATGTTGTGTATTGCACAGCATTTGTGTTCGCACAAGTGCCCCCTGGATCCAAGAACCTGCAGCACCGGCGATGACCAGGATGATGAGGAAGATCAGCGAGGTGGCCCATACCCCACAGCCACAGCTGCTGGAATAGGCCAAAGGGACAGGATAATAAACAATTACTTCACTTGAGCACATCACATTGTGACGGACAAAAACAGACATGTATGTGGAAAATTACCTCAATAACTGTTTGTGACAATAAACAACCTAAACACACATACCCTGTCTGCAAGTCACTCTTCTGCATCAGAACATCAATATGAAATGTAACAATTGTACAATAATTGCAAGTAAGAGTACAAAAGTAAAATCATTGTGTGTATGTTTCATCATCACAGAGATGCCATACTGTGTCAATCGTGCACCACTTGACTTTACAACGAGTAAAATCTGGCGCACAATTCATCAATGGTTGTGTCAAATAGTATGTAAATCATGATTCACAGGGTGTACTTTCTATGAAAAATTGAAATGTAGGGCCCTGTAAGTGCTAAATAATGCATCTTAATGCAAATCCAGTGTTAAATTGCACTGTTAAGGCCGTGAAAAGAGGGAGTAATCAGAAAATTGGGTGTGGAATAGGGCTCAAATCAGAAAAGTGGGCTTGGAATGGGGGTAAAATCATTAAAATGGCTGAGAAATGTGGTTCAAATACGAAAAGTGGTTGTGGACTGTGGGTCTAAGCAGAAAAATGGGTGTGAAATTGGGGGTCAAACTTGAAAATTATCTCTGCATGCATCTGAGACATTGAATGAGCTACCAGCAGAGCTCACATGCACAACATCTCTGGACACCTCATGAAGACCGTCATGATCTGTCTCTACGTTGAACAAATTGGCTCTTTGGCAGTATGACCCAACAGACAAGACAAACTAACTGACCATCTCCCTGCACCCCGTGGTGGACAAAGTCAATGAGAGATCCATAAACACCAAGCTGACTGGCTACATTGAAGATAACTCCATCATGGACCACTCCCAGTCTGGGTTTGGCATCAAGCTGAGCATCAATAATGTACACCATGCTGCCAACTATGACATAGGCTGGCCATTTGACCTGGGTCACATCGGGGATAACACATCCTACTACACCTCTATGCAGCCTTAAACACCATCTCACACCGCACACCATACGCCACAATCCAAGACCCGGGGATAAGAGGAACCGCCCTCTCATGGATCCACTCCTTCCTCTATGCAACTACCCAAAATATCATACACACCCCCTCCATCTCCAAACCCACAGAGACCAACTGTGGAGTACCCCAGGGACTGTCACTAAGCCCCATGCTTCTCAACATCTACATGGCCATCCTCACCGCCATTGCCAGCCAGCATGAGCTTAGCTTATCATCACACACAGAGGACACACAGCACATCCTCTCCCTCATGAACAAAGCCAAAGACACAAAAACCTGCGCACAGAAATGAATGTCGTAACTAGCTGATTGGATGAAAACTATCTGCATAAGCTCAACTCAGAGGAGAATGACCTCCTCATCCTTGGTTCATCCACATGCACATGTGCAAAACCCTGGTGGATCTTGGCCTTGTGAGGCTGCCCCAGTGACAGACCACGCATGCAACCTCGGCATCATCCACGACTCCTCCATCACCCTGACCTGCCAGATCTACTCCATTGCCTGCAACAGCTACAACTGCATCCCGAGCCAACAGAATAAATTGCAATGGGTAACACCATAATAACTAAAATATGTAAACAATGCACTCATCACCAGCAAATTGGAGTACGGCAATACACTTAACAAAGGTATCCTCCAAATGCCACTACACAAGCTAGAAAACACACAGAAGGCTGCTGACAGAGCCGTCATCAGAACCCCGTCTCACAAACCCTTTAGCCAACACATACAAAACATCCACTGGCTCAGTCAAGAACAAAGTAACCGTCAAAGTACTCATAAATGCCTACAAATCTCTCTACATTATCGGACACAAAGACATCCACGAGATAGTCACCCCAACATCCAAGAGGGACTGCTGCTCCGCCAACCTTGACCTTGCACACTCGCTGGATCCACACTTCTAGAGCAGGAGTAAGACCTTCCACCTATGTTGCAGGCAAAGCCATGACCGAGATGACAGCCAACATCAAACACCCCACCACCATGCACGCTTACATGCAGAAAAACTAAGCATGGCTATTTGACAGCGACGGAGCTGCACTCTCACTCACCCACAGTGACTTGTGACCTTCATGGGTGAGTAGCGCAAATCATGCACACTCTCATTGTCTGATTGATCAGCGCACATACTCATCATCCACAGACAATAACAGGTGAGTAGTGCCCTGACAAATCACATCATTTTTTGAATGAATCATTGTGAAAGTTGCTATGGAGTTGGTGAGCATACATGTTGCATGCAATTTAGGCTATCAACTGTCATGAAAATTATAAAGAGTAGCCAGTCCTCATTGTGCAAATATATCTTTACATTGTACCATTGTGCTTTGATGTTAAATTTGCTCAGAGTGTCCAACTGTGTATTAAATTGGTCTTAGCAATCTTGTGTTCGATGCACTCAAGGGAAATACCATGAAGATCAGGGGACTAGCGGATCATAATGGTGAGTGACTCCACCACAAGGGCAAACAGTAGAGGTGGGATTTCCCTTGTGTGCATCAAACCCAAGATTGCTCTCTTTGCTGACGACCTACTTCTCATTTAATCTGATCCTTTGCGCTCACTTCCAGTGGTACACCTGCTGCTCCAGATCTAAGAGCCAATCTCAGGGCTCAAAATCAACCATACGAAATCATAGGCCCATAATCTGACGATCCCGGACGAGGAGGTTGCGACCCTTCAGACTCTCGTTCATTATCAATGGGTGGCTAGCTCAGTAAGGTATCTTGGTCTTAGCCTAACACCGGACTTAGCCACCTGGTCCAAAGCTATTTGGCAGGAATATAAAAAATCAGTCCTCGCTGACCGGCGCACATGGCAAGTCCTGCCACTCTCTTGGTTAGGACGCCGCAGCACAAAAAAAATGTCCATGTTGCCGAAGATTCTTTATCCTTTTCAGACTTAGCCGACGCCCACCCCAGAGCAACAAATTCAGGGGTTACAACGTGAACTGACAGCTTTCATATGGGGCATTAAGAAACCGCGCTTTCCTAGTAAAATTTTAATGCTCCCACGGGACAGGGGCGCACTAGCCTGCCGTAATCTGACAGAATACTATTGGGCATCGCATCTTCACTTTATTTCGGAATGGGGTGCTTGGGAGAGCGTAAAGGTTTGCTTACACATGGATTGGGCGGTTATCTGTTGTCCACTCTAGGATCACGCGCGGCTGCCTCGGGAGGCACGTAATCTTAGCGCATACATGGCAGTTCCGACTAAGACAGTACCCGAAATTTGGGACAAAGTGGCAGTCTGCAGGGGCCTCACCTCTTTACCATCTCCCCACACTCCCATTGCTCGCAAGCCACAATTCCCCCCGCGTGTCGACCAACCTATTTTGCTAATTGGACGGATAGAGACTGTAGTATGATACAACACTTATTTGTGGGAGACGACCTTAAAACCTCGACTCAATGTAAGCAGGAATTCTGTTTAGCATAGTTGGACAGATTTCAATATATCCAGCTCCAACATTGGTTACAGGGATCCTCTCTAGCGCAGACGGCCAAGCAACCCTTCACACCGATTGAGCGCTTGGCACGTACTTTCGGCACCACAGAGGGACTAATCCCTCGCATATACCAAGTCCTCCAGCATTGGCAGCGTTTGGACCCCCATCCTTATCAGCAGCGGTGGCAGTCGCTTTCCGGTGTAGATATTACCCTTTCTCAGTGGGCACTTCACAGGTGTGACATCCCAAAATATTTCCATGGCATCCCCAACAGAAATCTGCCTACAAAGTAATGACTCAGTGGTACTATACCCCTACTAGACTTCAGAAAATGTTCCCCAATGTGTCCCCTTTGTGTTGGCATTGTACTCATGCACTAGGACATATATAATACATATTTGTTGGGTGTGCCCTCTCCTGAATGCTCATTGAAAAGAAGTACCCAGCCATATTAAACGGGTACATGGATATCCATTGCCTGAAGATATGCTCATGATCATTCTGGGCCTTAAGCCAGCGAACCTGAGAACTATGACTCATCGTGATCGGCATCTTAGCCTTCATATGCTGCGTGCTGGCCAAATAATCGGTTGGCCTCTTTTTGAAATAAACAGAAACACCTTCTATAAACATGTGATTTGCCCGCTTATGGCACACAGTGGCAATGGAGCTGCTCACAGCGCGTCTTCAGCTCCGGTACACTAAAGTCAGGAAATATTGGAAAGCCTTGAGGGACCATTTGGGGTGACTGGAAAATGTTAGACTACAACCAACGAGGCTCCGAGCCTTACAGTTGCTTGATGATGCAGTACACCCCATTGACCCAGAGGGTTCTTGGAATCCTACGGACTGACTACACTGCATATCACCCCATACACTCTTCATGACCTGGACACCCTGTCTTCCAATGCTTAGATCACTGTTGCCGTCCTCAGTACAGTGTTGCATGCTGGCAGAGATAGTTCCTGGTGTAGCGAGAGCAACACTCATTAGTAATGTGATATTTCTTGACACTGGCAATAGGGCGTCATTTATTCCCCGTCGTCGCATATACTCATCCTTCCCCACTATCCTCTTCCTATCCTGCCCTCCTCCTTAGTGGGTGTTTCTTCTTTGTTCCTGTTTCGATTCATGATGTCTAGCTAATGGATTAAACGCTGCCATATCGACGCAGCACCGACGTGCCTTATAGGGACAGAGTCCTAAAACGCTGACGTGTGGCCTGGTGTCATAGGGCCTTTCTGTCGGCCTCTAAACCATTGGGACTCCAGGATGCCAGTTTGGGAGTTTCTCTGCGTCCAACCAGGCTCTGTGATTATGATATGGTTGCTTGCATGAAGTAATGCATCCTACACGTCATCTTAGGCCTACAGTGTTAGACATTATGGGGCAGATTTACAATAACTGGCGCATCCCTGCATATCTGCAGGGATGCGCCAGTTATTGTGTGCAACGCCTCCGCCACCATGGATGCGCCGCATTTACAATGCGGCGCACCATGGGGCAAAAATGGCACAGATGAGTGACACATCTGTGCCGTAAAGGCGGTGCATTGCTGGAGTTGCGTCGCAATTGCGACGCAGCTCCAGCAATGCTCTGGGGGGCCCTATTTTTACAAAGCTGCGTCAATCCTTATGCCTGCTTTAAGCAGGCACAGGGTTTTGATGCTTGATGCAGCATGGGCTCAAAAGTGACTGAGTGAAATCTTGTAGCCACTTTTAGGAGGTGTTCCTGCGCCGGAACACCCCCGTCCCTGTGCAGGAACGCCTCCTTTTGGTGCAGGGCTTTGCAACGTGATGCATCTCCCAGATGCGTCATGTTGACCACATATGGAACAGAGGTCTCCTGTGTGACACTTGCCAAAAATTTACATTAAAATTGAGAGTGGCCACTCAGCAGTAGGGGTTGAAAGGTGCGAGGGGTTTTTGCATGTACAAGTCCATCAAGGGTGTAGTCAGTCGAAGAGATATGTCCAGTTTTTATCATCCTTGATGGTGAGCAATGTTGTCTGTCGGAGGTGGAGTGGAATCTCATCACAGGCCATGTCTGCAAGGTAGGAAAAGGAGCAGACTCACAATCTTGTCTCTCTTGTGCTGATAAACATGTTGTAGGATAGATGGCCTGATCATAGGGTCAACACATATTAACATTTGTTCACTCACAGATGGTCGTCAACCCATCACACAGGGGGACATAGATTCCAGGACCCTCACGCCACTGGTGAGTATTGACCAGAAATATTGCCATGGTGTGGTGTCATGAATGTCAGTGCCAAATGCTACACGTTGTTGTTTGGCAGTATAGGTGTGTATCGCATGTCACTCTGCCACAATGTAAAGGTGTATTTTTTAATCAGATTTGTCTAAAAATTAGTAGTTGAATATGGGGCAATGCATCTCATTCACAGTTGTGACTTTACCCATCAACAGACAGTGACACACCTTTCAATTCCTGCGCGTGATATCTAGCACCTAATCACGCGAACTAGTCATTGATAAAAAAGTTCTGCTGGCAATACGCTCCTTGATTTTAGCACATGTTGAGTAGCGCTGCATAGTCATTAAGGTACACTTTCATGCTGTGTATATCGTCCAAGGTGCTTGCAGTGGGTGTTGCGTTGTGCACCAAGAGGCAGTGCTGTTCAGGCCGTGTAAGCTCAGACATGATGGCACAGTGAAATCTAAGCTATGCTGCATTGCAGCTTCACAGAAGTGGCAGTGTGTAAATCATAGGAAAAATAAAAAATGGAATGTTACACACACATTAAAAATATGTGTACATCAATTGCAATTGCATATTTGTGCACTGCAGTGGTGTGGTCAGGCTGTGTCTGTGGTGACATACCATGCTTGACTCTGGATCATGTGTACAAACTCTGTCACAATTGGTGACATCAAACAACAAGTATTTACTAGGCATGCTTTCCATCTGCATCATCTGATGTCACATTGATTTGGCAATGCGGGGCTCTACAACACTCTCTGTGAGAAGGCATTTGCCCTCAGAAATACCCTAACCTCATGACCCCAGGGTGCCATTACTATGTGTAATCCATTTTAACTGTTTGTGCTGTGAATGCATGTGTGTTCTCATCTACTACGCAGTGAGATTAGTAGTTACAAGACATGCATGAGTGGCATAATTGGTTAAATGATGTCTGCCCCTCGCAGTGTCAAAAAGTCAGACATTGTATAGTGATGGTTGAGTGAGAAACTGCACGTCGGGCTAAAGCCAGCGTTCATACAACAAGCATGATTCATGTGTGATGCGTGATGCAGCAAAAATATAATTGTGAGTAGGGCTGTCCCAGTCTTGTTCCTGTGCATGTGGGCTTTGCTTACAATAGGTTGACATTCACACCTGCACACAGCCACACTTGCACTCATGTACAAGAGTGCCAGTCTTGGCACTGACTCAACTGCACACAGTTGCTGGTAGACATACATGGCTGCACATGTGCATTATACAGAAGTAGCAGCAGTGTGTCACAGAATCAGATGAGGGTGGTGCTCGGCACAGAGGGCTAATGCCTCCCTAATCGAGTCAATTGTACATGTCGCCCACACTCAGGGTTCACAATGGTGCCATGTTCTGACCGTGTCATTAGCATTTAGATTTGTCTGTACATGTCCCCTGCCATGCACTGTCATGTCACTATCCACAGCATGTGGTGAACAAATCATGCCTTGACATTTGTTTGGACAGGTCACTTTGTGACTTTACAGATTTAGGCTTGTGTGTTGCCTTCCATGTCATATTGAAGTTGGAACATAGATTTCATGTTGGACCATGACATAGTGTGATTGGCTTGAAATTGAAATTGACCATATTTTACAGACAACATGGCTCCTGCGCAGATCCATGCCTTCCCGGTTGCCAAGAACCGCTACCACCATGTCTGCTGAGTAAACAAGGGGTTCTGGGAGATGGCGAGGAGGCACTGGGATGAGAAGAAGGCAGAATCCTGGAAGGCGATGCCAGAATGTGCCCTGATCACCCAGCAGCCCATCCCCTCCACCTCTGGTGCCAGTGTGGGCCAAAAGTCAATTGTTCCCCCTCTGACCACACCCGCCCAGGTGCCAGTCCCCCCCGCACCTGCGCCTCAGGTGGTGGAAGCTATAGCCGAGATGTTGCAGGTGGTCAATAGAAACAATACGTTGTTGACTGACGTTTGTGGGGAACTACTATACCAGAACAGGCAGATCCACGAGATACGTCAACATCTTGGACTATATTGAATCCTCCCCTTGTTATCCCCCATTCCCCTCTTCTCCCTTCCCACAATGTTTCAATTTTTATTAGATGTGTTGTTAGTGATGTTTGTAATTTTATAGGTAGAATAGTTTTAGCATAGGTATAGGTAGTTTTTTATTCTGATATATTTCTATGATAGATTAATATAGTATTGGGGTTAAGTTTCTTTTATCTTTGGGTGGGGTTAATGTTCTTTTTAAGTAGGTGTATTAGTGATTAGTTATTGTAGCATGTGTAGTTTGAGAAAGGGAAAATCTTGTTCTTTCGGTTCTTGAATCGTGACCATATACAATTCTGCGGGGGGGGGGTCAGGAGTCCAACCCAAAACCAGCCACATGGGGACCGCACACAGCCAAGTAGCCAACACCGGAAACTCAAGGGAAAAAATAAAACGTTCCTTGACTCACCAATGGTATGCAAGAGGCTGCGGCGGGACCCCCCAAGGCGGCTCGTGGAAGTCCACCGAACTCCTCCGCAGAATGGACCAGGTACGATGACGTTGGGCACCAGCTGGGAAAGGGAAAATCTTGACCCTTTCGGTCAGTGGTCACCACCTTGGGTGTGGTCACAAATCACAAATCACCAACACAGCATTTTACTGAGAGAGAGAAGGAATACAGACGTAAGATACCAGACTTTCAAGTTGGAGTGGCACTTTATTTTCAGTTAACAGGCAGAAAAATAAATGCATATCAGTTCAGGCTACAATGCAATTTCCTAGATCAGGTCCAGACTTCGCCCTGTCTGGAGTGACTGATAGATGACAAATGCTCAAAATATCTCAAGGCAAAACAGGAATAAAATGTACTAAAAGAACACTATCACAGATGATTAAAGATCCTACGCTACTGAGTACATGGGTATGGAACTCAAGTGCCTAAGGGCAAAATATCTAGAACAGGCCTATTCTCTCATATTGTACATTTCTATCAGGACCCTGAATTATGAGGCCTAGGCAAGGAAGGCGCACGTAGAATTAGCTACAAATGGATCATTTTGCTATTTAAATTCAGTGTCAGGTAGTTTCTAGGAAATGAGACCAGTCACCTAATGTCTGAACGGTCTACCATACAGGGAACTAGCTAAAAAGAGAGATAATTAAAGGATCAGAGATCTAGAGAGAGAGAAGGGCTATCTGCCCTGGGAGATCCACAATCTGAGAGAGGCGTCGGTGTCCCAAGTCAGATAATCGGCTAGCCGGAGAACAAACCACGCTCATGCCAGGCATCCACAGGAAAGTTCTGCCTTCAGATTTGACGGTTGGGTCTGATATACCTGAAATTGAGGAACTATGGTTCTATGGTGACACTGGCCTACGCCCATTCAGTGCAGGCAGTCTAACCACATGTGTTCTAGGACACCGGAAGGACATCTATAAAGAACATTTTATCTCGTACATTTCTAAAACAGAACATTTTGTACATTTCTAAAACGGGACAGTTTGTACATTTCTAAAAAGGGACATTTTGTCACGCACAATTCTACATATCTGCAAGTGTGAAACCTTATGATAGGAGCTGAGTATTGCCAGAGGTTGCTGTTTATACTTGTGCAAGCTATGTTTCAAAATATTACTTTAGCAATGTCTTCAGGAAGCTGTACCAACGTGTACCAGTCTGTGTATGTGTGGGTGTTGGTCTTGAAGCTGGCAGTGAAGCTAACTAATCTCTGAAGGCCTAATTTCACCGTGTTTATTTCAATGCACAGAAACATGTGTTTTTAGGCCTAAGCATGGTGGGCCCTTGGGCCTTTATTTACTAATGGTGAAAGTTAGTCATTTTAGCATATTTTCAGATTTCTATCACGCAGGGCCTACATCAGACCTTCATCTTACCAAGGCCGTTAGAACTCTCCTTTCTGGTGATTTTAGATGGTAGAACGGGACCCTCCATCAAGTTAACTTTAATATGTTTTTAGTTTTTGTAGATTTAGTGATAGTGGTAGGGATTATTGTAAGTGTAGCTCATTAGGACGTTAGATTTATATATTAAATACTGGTAAATTTAATTTCTGCTTGCACTGATGTCAGGGAGGATGCAGGGTGTGGGGCTGGTCCCATTGTATGCTACTCATGCCATCTGTGGCGCGATGTATAGTGTCCAGAAACCTTAGATGTGAGCACGGTTAACTTGCATGGCTGACAGATTAGCAAGGATTGCTCACGGCCTAGTCTTGTGACATCTATTTAGTGACGCACAACATCTAAAGTGTGATGCACAGAGTTAAACTGCACATTGTTGCACATTCGAAAATCAACGTAGGCACATAGCATTGTGAGTCTGTCAGAGATGCTACAGTTATCCATCACGGAGATGTATGTATTCCCCGGCTACCACATATGGCGTGAGAAAATGCACATCTGATGCTCCAGGCTCGGAGTCCATCTCCATTGCACAGACCTTGGCACACTTGATGCGTGGTGCCAGTGCATGAGCTTGCTTAGCCTTCCATTATCCTGTGCATGGTTGACCATTCTCATTTACATGCATGATGTAGGTCAAATGTGTGTCCATTGTTAACATCACAGGGCACAACAGTGTTTGTGAATCACAGGAGTAATGTGGTACAGACTCATGACTTTGGAATTGAGGTAATTCACAGATGCCATTTATGATTAGCAGTGTTAGGTAGACTGACAAAACATCTACTATCTTCCTTTTGTGACACCCTTAATAAGGTAAGTGATGCTTTAGTCACTGATGATGTTTTCTTGCATGCACACTGTTCTGCATCGCAATGGTGGTGACTTGTTGCATTGCTCCCTGTACCGACAGTGGCATAGCCACTCATCCCTGCTGTTTTTTTGGCATTGGCTCATAGTGATGACACTCTTGAAATGTTGTAACAGAATCACACTAGATGTTAACCACCTGGATGCTGCACATATTTCTCTGCTGTGCTGGGCCTTAATGTTAGTGGGTGTGGTTATGACGAGCTCAGCTCGTCAAGAGCACAGGAGCACTGTGCCTCATGACGAGCTGAGCTCGTCATGAGCATCGAAGGGGTTAAATGCAGTTCTACAGACATCCATGGTCACATTGGCCAATATGCTGACAGTGTGCACAGCACAAGAGGGCTCAGTATTTATTTGGTATTGTTTGTGCACAGGTAGGGACAGTATGGCGGTTAGCAATTTTTCTACAGTCACTATTGTGGACTCAAATGTAGTGTGGCAGACTTTGTAGTACCATATATGTATGTTACACATGTGACCTTAGCTCACCTCATCAATGTGAATCTGCTGTGCAACATCTAGGGATGTGATATGCAATGCGCAGCGTCACAAAAACCTTCGTCCACCACGTCCAGTATAAGTAGATATGCCAGTCGAATATGGTTTGCAATCCTTCTGGGGGACACTACTTGTGTACTGCAACTGACTTGTACATGTTATCACACATGCATTTATCAACAATGGACGTGGGTCAGAGTTGTTACATAGCTAGATTTCTATATCTGATAAATGTGGGCACAGCATCTTAGCCCGTGTACTGTTGTTTTAACCCCTGTTCACCTTCTCCACTGTCTGCCTTCTGACATTTCTTTGGTGCCTTTTTTACAGATGTAAATTTATTTTGAGCACTGTACCCCTGTCACCTTGATTTGGTAGTATTCCTCATTTTCAGTATTTAGCCATGTATTGTTTATATCTTTTTTCCGCTCATCTCTGCCCTCACTTCCCGCTGCAGCATCCCCTGCATCCATGCCTCCACTCAAGGCGATTTGACCAGCTACCCCTCACAGATGCTCCTCCCTCCAACATCCCCTTCTTATGGCAGCCACTGTGTTTCCACATTGCAGGGACACCAAAGGCGCACATAATGCAGACCCGTATGTGCCCGTCTCCACCTGGACCGTGCACAGTGCAAGCACGCCTGGCACACATAGATTCCACAAAACACAATGCCACTATGAAGGCAGCAGCCTCCACGCACTCAACAAAGGACAATCACACACATTTGATCTGCAGCTCATCCTGCTTCCTATCCACTGATCCACCAACCGGGATGAGAACCCACCTACCTCAGATCCATTCTTCTCAACACACACTCTGCCCACAAACACGCCCTTGAACTCTGGGGCCAACTTTTCACAACATCACTGCCACAACCAACCTCCATGTAGGAATGAGAGCGGTCGCTGAATGGATGTAGTACAGGCAACTGGAGCAGGACTTTGACAAGACGGAAGTCCTCTTCCTCCGCTCTACAACCTCAGCTTGTGATGACTCCTGGTGAACCACCGCATTGGTAACAGCTCCAACAACAACCAACTACGCACATAACCTGTGCTTCTTCATCAAATCTACTATCTCTGTGACAATACATGGTAAAGGCCATCTGCTTCTCCGGCTTCAACACCCTCAGCATGCTCCGCAGGATCTACGGGTGAATCCCCACTGAAACAAGGAGAAAGGTCTCCCAAGTCCCGCAGCAGCAGGTTGGCCAAAGAAAGGCCCTCTCTGCAGTCCCCTCAACCAAACTCCTGAATCAACTTCTACACATTTGAAAGGCCTTTGCATGCTTGATCAACGACATTCCTTGCAGCAGCCACATCACACCCCACCTGTGATACCTGCGCTGGCTCACCGTCAACAAGAGGATCACAATCAAGCTCCTCACCCACGCACACAAGGCACTCCACAACACAGGCCCAGTATGCCCGAAAAAATGACTCACCTTCTACACCACAAACATGCCAGCTCTGCTCCACCAACCTCGCCTTCGCAACACTTTCCCGCATCTAGAGAGCGACCTCCGTTGGCAGATCATTCTCCCTCCTCACCACCCAGACCTGGAGCCCTCTCCCCATCCTCCTTAGGCACATCCAGGACATGCTAACCTTCAGGAGACTCTGCAAGACCTGGCTTTTCATGCAGTAGCAGCACCCCCACCCCAGCGCCTTGAGACACTCACAGCTGAGTGGTGTGCTTTATGGATGTGCTGCTGGTTAACTTGATAAATATATTTAGCACATACGCGGTCATCTCACTGCCTATCCCTGTCAGATTACACATGTAGATTGGTTCTATTTCCCTTGGTGGACCTTCTTGTGGATTCACAGCCCCTTACTTATTGCCTCAGTCAAATACTTGATTGGTCATGTAAACCCACATCTTTGTGAATTAGGTGAATTTATTTACAATACAAGGGGGAGACTGGACCAGTGCTGGCCCATACAACGCAAGATTTGATGGGTGTTGGAATGGCAGACAGAGTCCATTGTGAGTGTCAGAGCCAAGGGAAGAGGCGTTGTTTGTTGTGCCATTGTCAAGGAAAGGTAGATTTGTTGCAAGTCCATGCGTGGGTCCCAGGTGAGTGTTTGTGGACGTTGCAATACAGTGGAAGAAGGAGGTCAGTGGAATGAGGTTAAGAAGAATACTAAGATGGGACAGGCCTTTGTACGTTAATGTTTGCGGTACTTGCGCCTTGCCAATGTGGCACTTTCATCCTGAACTTCGTCCTCTGATGTGTAATGTGTTTCACATGAGGGTGGTGGTATGGTGGGAGCAGCACTTTGAGGCACAGACTCATCAGGGGGCAGAGCTGAGGATGTGGATGCGCCAGCAGCAGGAACTGTTGGCGCAAGACCGTGGTTAGGGGCAGATGTGATGTGACATAGCAGGGCCTGGAATATCCCTGAAAGATTGCGCTGGTGTTCAGCCGTGGCAGCCATCTGTTGGAGTTTCCTCTGCTCCCTGGTCTCCATGATCCGTGCGAGTAGTGACAATTCAGCACAGACACAACTGGAGCCAGCCTACTGGGCCAGGGTGTTTGCTCTCTGGATTATGACTCCAGCAAAGTCATCCAGCGAGCGTTGGATGGCATTGAGGGGGTGGCCCTGGATGTGAGTCAGACACCCACGTAACTCGTCAAATTTGGCTGCCAGGCTCTCCAAGCCCACCCTCAGATAGTCACGTGTCTCATGCTGGACCTCAATAACCATGCGGTGAAAGGCCACATATGGGTCACCAGTGTCCTGTAAGGCAGCAGTGGTGGTAGGTGCTTGCTGCTGGGTGGTTTGTGCAGGGGGGGGGGGGCTAAGCGCAATGCTGCTGAGTGGCCCTGCTCCTGGAGGTGGTGATTCAAGGCACTCCAGGATCCGTTGGAATTCCTCCACATTGATGGTGGGGGTTTCAGACAAGTCATTGTGGTGGAGTGGGTCGTTCTGCTGTCCAGGAGGTGTTGTCTCTACCTCTGCAATGTTCATGGGAGATACAGTTTAACAGTGTGTTATATGTATGGGCTTGCAATATTTGACTTAACAAGCAGACTGCAGGAGACTGTACAGTATTGATATTTTGTACAAGATGCATGGAACTTTCTGGATGGTGATTATTTCAGAGGCATCACGGATGTGAGGGTGCACCTGCACTCTGTAATATAACAAGTTACCTATGCAAGATATGTGTCTTGACAGTGTCAACACACACATGCTACCCGTTGTGCACTGCATTGTGTGATGGTGGCCCCTGCTGCTTTTGTTTGGCTGCCCCTCGTCCCTTTCATGAAATGGGCCTTTGACTTCTGTGGATGTACAATGCAGACATGTGGAAAGCTGTGGGGATTAAGTGACTTGGTCAGAGTTGTGACACTTGTGCATAGTAGGTCATCTAGTGTCTTGTTCACATCAGGGGTTGTGTGCAAGTAAGGTTGAGTCAGTGTGTGACATGCTCCTTTGATGATGTGTTCCGCACTCCGCAACATCAGTGAGGTGTCCTGCACCATGTAAATCTCTTTGTCCTGAAAGCATGCTATTCATCATGCCCTGTCACTTGCCTTGTCGATGTGGCTCACGGAACTGCAGCTTTGCAGGGTCTTGCACATGTGCATGTGTTTTGTGTGCGATTGCTCATGTGTTCGGAGGGCCCAGTTTTGGCACATTGGCAATGAGGGCCTACTTGCTCTTTCAACTGAGCTGCACTGTGTAGGACACAAGTGCCTCTAAGTTGCTTTTGCTCATTGTGATTTGTGTTGTGTGCATTGCATCTGTCATGTTTGATCTAGCATGGTTTGCTTCCTGCACTTTCTGTTGGATTACCCTTTCAGAGTGTGGTGCAGAATGTACTGCAATTTTTGTTGCTATCTGAGCAGACAGTGTACACACCCATTATCCGCACATTTGGGCCAACATGTGGAGTGTGTGTGGCAGTGGTGGGTCTTTTTGTGCATCGTACTTGGCAGTGACCTTCTGTACTCTGCATAAGCGATTTGATTTTAGAGGGGGGACAACATACTCCATACAGCAATCACTGCGTATATTTGTGCGCATTGTAACGGGGACCAAGCAGGACCTGAGATTTCTTTAGGGTGCCGATACATATTGACAGCAGCGGGGAAGTTTGAGGCAGTCACATGCCTGTACATGCCCATGGCTCTTAAGAAGCTGCCCCCTTTGGACACAGGGAGGTAGATGTAGGGAGGGAGATACCGGAAAGGGCTTGGGCTGACATTGTAGAGTAGCACCAGGAACTTTCAATGGCTTATTTTTTTTTATGTTTTACATTGTGACGGCGAAGAGTCAATGCATGTTTCAACACTGACTCAGACCAATGCCCAAGGTGTCGGGGAGAGGGGGAAAACTTCACTCACATGATTTGGGGGTGAACACTTTTGGCTACTTGTTGGACCAGAGTGATGGCACTATTGAAGGTGGTGATGGACAGGGAGGTAGCTCTGGCTTTGGGGGCTTGTATACTGCATTGCTTCCCACACACAGCTCTGACTAGTATCGCAGCAAGTTTATAGATATGGGATTGGTAGTGGCCATGATAGAAATTATGATGTACTGGAGGTCAAGTAGGGCGACAAGTTTAGATCGATGGAAGAGAGAGCTCACCAAATGGGCAGAGTGTGTTGGCATAGTTAGGCTACTACTGGTCAAGGGTCCGGTGAGCATGGGATCACTTGAGGCGGCCATGACAGCACTGACTGAACGTTCCTGCACGGTTTGTACTGCATGCCACACCATGCAGGAACGGGGGTGCAGTTACAGTGAGGCACATCATGTGCCCGCCCAGCATGCATCCTCAGGCCCAGATCCAGCAACGGGGCCTGTTAGGGCCCCCTTGGTTGCATCTCTGCCACCCATTTCATGGCAGACTCGCAACATAAAAAGGGCGGTAGAAAGGCAACTCGTAATATTCTTGGCAGTGCCAGCAGCAGCACCCCCAACATATTAAAGGTTGTTTGCAGACTGACGGCTCAGCATGATCCTTAATCCTGGTGGAGTCAGCGGTTTCTAGGTGGTCCGGACACCACAATCAGAATACTCTGGGCAGACCCACAGTGTGGTGGTGGTCAGACCGCCACCATGAGTAAAGCGGTCCTAAGGACCGTTGTACACGTAATAAGGAGCTTAGAGCTAAAGGAGGAGTTTGGAGGTATGTGGCTCTGGCCACTTACCACAAGCTGCTTTAGGCTCCACCTTTGTCTTTTTTTCATGTGTGGTTCACCTCTCCTAGATCTCCCCACCTCCTCTTCAATCTTAAGTTTGGCACAATACAACTTTTAGTAGTAAAAAATCAAGTGTATTTAGACCATTGGTCTTTAAACCACATAGAACACGACATTTTATATAAATACTCTAAAAATTATTACAAATTCATCATCTCACTACATTCTAAGAGCCTAATTTTCATATCATCCTTCTTGATTTTGTTAAAAACAATTCCATACAAAAGCTGTATACACATTGAAATATCGCATATATAATCCAATAATAATAAAACCCTCTTCTAAAACATTTAAAAAGGCTAAAATTTTAAATCCCTATACATCAATACTCGACCTAACGAACAGCCGGCCAATCCCTATTCCATAAGAAACCTTTTAGCAGCTTGCATAAACTTTGCCACGGCAATTTCAATTTCAAAATGTAACACATCAGTAATGAGCTTGATTGCTTGCATACACGACCTATTGCCATATTTTAAGAAAAGCGGTCGTAAAAACTTTTTCTGCTTGGCTAACAATTTGTGACAGTCCATTAAAATGTGTAAGCAATTACTTTTCATGCCCATCCTACAAGTGCATCTACCGTCAAGTCGCATCAATTCCCTTTTTATTTTGTCATTTACCAGAGCTGGGTTAATACCGATGCTCAGCCTTAATACTTCAATCCGGAACCATTGGTTTGGTAGGGTGTCTGAATAGGGGTACAAATTTTCTTTCCTCCAGCTATTTATCATGAACTGCACAGACTCTTTCTTCCTCAGGTAGTCCATGTCGTTCAATCTAGACATTTCCTTCCCTAAAGATTTGAGTGCACTTTTTGTTTCAACAATATATAGGGACTGCGGATCAATTTTCACCCTCAACTTTTCACAGATGGAATGGAGTTTCTTTCTTGTTGCTTTAGCTCATTTTAATTCACTAAGCTGAATCTCCTTCATACACCACTGTGACTCTTTCATATCTTCTCCTGACACCAGACGTTTTTAAAATCTGAGCAGACCCACTTGCACCTGAACGTTCCATGAGGTAGCGTCTAGGCCCAATCTAATTGCCTGAATCATTGATGTGCTAGGCAATGACATTAATGATTTTAAACATTTCCCTTCGTCAATGTTCCAGGTACATTTCCCACCTAGGCAAATCATTTCTGCTCCATACTGTAACTGCAGTGGGATCATTGCATTGAAGTCCTTGAGCAATGGTCTATGAGCAGCCTCGGTCGGCAGTAGGAGTTCCTGCAGGGCAGTGACGTGGGGAGGGGCAGGGTGGGGGGTAGTAATGTTTGGATTACGGAGTTTAACAGGTAAGTAAACATATAAATAAATAAAACAAATGTTGTGCGCGATGCAGTGGGCGCAATAACATTTGTTTTATTTATTTATATGTTTACTTACCTGTTAAACTCCGTAATACATACATTACTACCCCCCACCCTGCCCCTCCCCCTCCCCACGTCACCGCCCTGCAGGAACTCCTACTGCAGACTACGGCTGTCTATGAGACATAGCGCGATAACAGCAATTGAATATTTTCAACCCGCATACCGAAGCTAAAGCTTTTACTTTCTGAGCCTCCAGGTGCGAGCCCCACTTTAGAGACTAGTCAAACCACATTCCAAGATATTGATACTCATTGGCAATCTCTAGTTTAGTGTGCCCCAAAAACCAGTTGAACTTTTGATCTCTCTTCCCAAAGCACAGGATTTTTGCTTTATCCATGTTTACTGTAAGACGTTTAGTTGCACAACATGTGCCGAAAGCATTTAGCTTCCTTTGAAAACCCAACTCTGTCTGATCAAGAATTACTAAATCATCTGCATACAGTAGACAGGACAAATGCTTCCCTTTCACTTTTGGGCCTGCACTTCTATCAGTCATCAAAAAAGAAGGCAGATCTGCAAGAAAAATAGCAGAGAGAAGCGGGGCCAGTATGCAGCCCTGTTTGAGGCCATTATTTTTTGTAGGGGGAATGTATTTATTTGTATTTTCTTAATCTCATTGCAAAACCCCATCATATATAAAAAGCATCTTGTTTCTGTTTTCATTACAGGTACAGCGAGGTCAAACAATATTAGCACATAAATAATCAACAACAACGAATATTGTCTGTCAACAGAATCCCTCGTCACCCCTCCCTTCCCCCCAGGTATCCTCCTTTTCTCCCGATCTACTGTGAATCCGTGAGTGTCAGGCCATAGTAAGTTAGCCATGGCTTCCATATTTTCCCAAACATTTTTGGGCACCCCTTTGCTTGAAATGTTGTTTTTTCCCCCAACATATACATGTCCATCCCTCTCCGCCATTCCTCCAGTGTTGGATTAGTCGTCGCTCCCAAACCCCTAGCCATGTCTCTTTTGGCTACTTCCAGACCCAGCTGGAGCAACATCAGCTTTACTTTGGGGAGATCAATGTCCTTGGGTATACCCAGCAGAATGAACATAGGGACTGGGGGTATTGGTTCATGTAATATAAGCTCCAATTCCACCAGGAGTGTGCCCCAGTATAGCTGTGAATTTGTGCATCCCCAAATAGTGTGAAAGAAGGTCCCTTCCATGGTTTTACATTTCAGGCAATTGGGGGACTCCGCTCTACCCATCTTATGCAGTCGGGCACTGTCATAATACATTCTGTGTAGATATTTAAACTGAATCAATCGCAGCAGTGATCTAATGGCCACCTCCCTTGGGTGCATAAGGGCCATTTCCCAGTCTAGATCTTCCATGTCTCCCAGTACCGCCTGCCAGTGTAATCTCAATTTCTACAGTGGGTCTGGTGTATTGTTCATGATTGTCCTATAGGTCCACGACACTGCTTTCCCTCCAATGTCGCCCATCAAGAGTCGCCCTTTTAACGGGACATACTCTGGGAGGCCCTCCATATCAATATGTTGTGCCCGTCAGACATGCCTCAGTTGCAGATACTTAAAGTGTTGCGTCATGTTCATGTCATATTCTAGCTGGAGGCGCGGGAAAGTCACCAGCACTTTACGATATATTATGTCCTTAAGCTGGGAAATACCCACCAGATACCACTTCTGAAAGCCTTTCAGCTTGACAAATTCCTTAAGTCGTGTGCCCACCCAAAGCAAGGTTTCATTGGTCACCCGGTCTTCCTACTTCATGCGCCTCTCCGCCTTTTTCCATGCCATTATCGCTATTTGTGTGGCCGGTAACAATTTTGCAACACCCTTGCCTCCGTAAAAGGTAGTGTGAGTATGGCCTGTAGACGAACTGTGTGTGTTACTATCAAGTGAGAAGCCTAATAGTAAGCCCGTAGGTCCGGCAGGGAAATGTCACTGCTATATTAGTTACATTGCAGCTTCCCTAGTGCCACCTCTGGGGGCTTCACTCCCCAGAGGAATTTCCTCAGGATGTCATTAATTTTAATGAACACCTCTTCCGGGATTGAATCTTAGGTATTTTGCAGAACATACAAAAACTTTGTAAGGGTTAATATTTTGAAGAGCTCTGCTCTTTCAAGCAGTGTTAAGGGAAGGGAGGCCCATCGGTCCGTGTCTAAACGGAATTCCCCCAGTACCTTGTACTGGTTCTGCTCCAGCGCCCGTGCCTATCCAGCGTTATGTGGATACCTAAATATTTTATCCCTGTGGTTGCGACCTGTAGTTGGCTGGGATAAATGATGTTCTCGACCTCTTGCCCTACCGAATAGACACTTGGTGTTTCCCAGTTAATTCTATACCCTGCATACCGGCCATAGTCCTCACAGCTCTCCATAATATTAGAGAACGTTGTTTCAGGGCTTGTAACATATAACAGTATGTCGTCAGCATATAAAGAAATGCTTTCAATCAGATCATCCTTGTTATTTACCCAAAAACCCATTATGTGCGGGTGTGCGTGAATGACGCATGCCAGGGGTTCCAGGACTATGGCAAATGGTTGAGGAGACAAGAGGCAACCTTGTCTAGTGCCCCTTTCCATTGAGAATTTCCGGGACGTTACCCCATTGACTCTGACTCTAGCTAAGGGTCATTCATACAGAAGGGTTATCCATCTCCTAAACTCGGGACCAAATCCCAGTCTATTCAGTACGGCCATGAGAAACAGCCAATGGAACGTGCCGAATGCCTTCTCGGCATCTATTGACAGTAAGAGGTGCAGGTCAGTCATATGTCGCTCTAATTCCAACCAGTTGGTGACCCGTCTAAGATTCAGTTTCGTCGACCTGTGAGGCATAAAACCTGACTGGTCCCTATGGATAATTCCTGTTATAACCTTGGTTAGTCTGTTGGCCAAAATCTTTGTATTTATGAGGGAAATGGGTCTATACGAACCGCATTTCTGTGACAGCCGCCCCTCTTTAGGTATCACCACAAAAGTCACAGTCCTCAGGTCTTCAGGGAGTGCGCCCCTTTCCCGCGCCTCCAGATACATCCAAAATAGATGCTTGCTAAAAAGTACCCCATGCCGTTAAAAAAATTCTGGCGGGAGTCCATTAGGACCCGTGGATACCCCAGTTTTCATCTGGCCTATGGTGTCTATAATTTCTTGTTTTATCAATTTTGCCTCCATCGCTTGTGCTACTCTGGACTCAAGTTGAGGGAGTTGCATAGATTTTAAGTATGTGTGTATCTGTTTGGTGCCTGCTAGAGGTCATTTTGCATAAAAGGCCTCATAATATCCTGCTAAAGCATGCGCTATCGCATCCAGGGTCTGGTGAACCTGATCCTCTTCCGTCTGTATTTGGGCTACCCATCTGCTTTCTATCTCTTTCCGGCTGAGCCAGGCAAGCAGTCTACCAGTTTTATCACTGGCATCATACAGTCTCATGTGCATGACTTGTATCGCGAGTTGCACGTCTTTTTTGGCTAGCGCAAGATATTCACTCTGGAAGAGTTTCAGCTTTCTTAACCTGGAGGCATCATCTCCTGTCCTGGCTTGCGATTCGGCCTGTAGAAGCTGCGTTTAACATTTCTCTACCTCCTCTGTCTCTTTGCGTTTCTTATGCGCGATAATGTTTTGAGCCCTGTCCCGGATAACTGCTTTGTAAGCTTCCCACAGAATAATGGCAGAGTCTACCGACCCTACATTTTCCCAGAAATATATCTCTGTGTCTACTCTAAGCTCTTGGGACACCTGCGAGTCTCGTAGTTCCCACAAATTCAATTTCCAGTCTCTAGGTTTGTGTTGTGTCTGCACACCAACTTTTAACCATACAGGTGAATGTTCCGAAAGACACCTCGCTAGGTATTCAATTCTTTGTATTTCCCCTACTTCTCCTGCCAGGGTAAACATATAGCCTATTCTCGAGAATGCCTTATGAGCCCCTGAATAGAAGGAGTATGCTTTAGTCTGGGGGTGCTGTTTCCGCCACAGGTCAGTAAGTGCCAGTGTGTCTACGAACCGTTTGAGTGGGGTTTCCCTAGGGCCCCCCTTATGGACTGTTGAGCGATCCCATGTAGGATCCATCACATCGTTAAAGTCTCCCCCTATGATGTGGTTGTGGGAAACTGCCTCAAGAAGAATAGTTGCTAGTCTATCCTTTGTCTGTTTCTGTTGCCTGGGAGGCGCATATACGCTAATAAGTGTAATGTGTCTCCTATCCCAAAGCCACTCTACTGCCACATATGTCCCATTAGGGTCACTCCAGGTGCGTTCTTTCCTGAATGGCGGATTTTTCTTAATTAATATAGCAACCCTCCTTGCCCCAGTGGAGAAGCCCACGTGGGCCAGTGTTGTGTATGGTCTGCGGCCCAAAAAATTGCATCTCGTACCCTTTAAGTGTGTTTCCTGTAAGAGGATCACATCCGCTTTCAGTCTTTTACAATATGCAGCTACCAACCCAACCTTCCCCATTCAATTGACATTCCATGATAAAACTGAGTATGGGGAATGATTAACAGTCATTCTTGCTGTGTCCGCATTTCCCCAGCCCCTCCCCCTGCTCCGTACCCTCCCCCCACTGAGTGGCCACAACTGATACATTCCTACTTGGTAAATTAATTTTTTGTTCCAGAAAGCCATAGCAAACTCACCCCTCTATCCCCCCTCCCCCACCCCACACTAAACTCCCACCCAATCTAATCCCCCACAGGTCAACGTGACAAACTTTGTCGCCCACCACCCCACCTGTTAAACCTTCAAGTTAAATTACTCTCAAAGACACAAAAAGAACAGAAAACTGCACACACAAAGGGAGGCGGGAAAGCCCCTTTCTCTGCTTACTGTCCGTACCGCTCTCCCAGCCCATCTCCGCTTATCATTCGGCCACATCTTCGTGTTCAGTTTGCGCCTCCGCTCCGGCTACCATGTCTGACCCCCCCCCCGGGTTTTCAAGGAGGTTAATGTCCTGCATAAGGGGATGTTCCCCCTCTGAATCTGTGGTGATGTCCTGGTCTGTACAATCAGTCGACCTTAGTTGGGCTGCGTCGTCTCCAACAAGGCTCTTATGATGCCTGCCCCTCTGCAAAGTGCTCTCAGAGTCCAACGCTATCAGGGTCCTTCCCATGCCCCCACTGTTGTCGTATGGAGTCATCCTGTTAGGGACCCTCTGCGATGTCTCTCCATTTCTCCATTCGGGCCTCTGCATCCGGGGCCTGTTACTGCTTCTTTTCGGGGCCTTCCCACTGGGAGATCGCTGAGTCCCCAAGGGTAGAAGCACTGGGCGTTCCTTAATTCAGTGCCACGCCTCCTCCGGTTTCGTAAAGAACATTGTCTTGGCCTGATATATCACCTTCAGTTTTGCCCTGAAAAGGAGCATGTAAATAATTTGCATCTGTCTCAACTTATCTTTGACTGAGTCAAACATTTTATGTTGTTTCTGGACTTCTCGCGAGTAATCTGGGAACACCATGATTTTGGCATTGTGGTGCCTGATTTCCCCCTTGTTTCGAATACCTTGAAGGACAAGATCATGGTCTTGGCAATTGAGAAACTTCGCAATCAACAGTCTTGGTGTCGACCCCACTGGAGACCGAGCCCCTGGGATTTGGTGAGCCCTCTCGATGATGAAGCACGGCGAAAAGTGTGTGGTAGGCAGAGTGTCTAGTATACACTGTTTCAGGAAGGCACTGGCATCCGTCGCCTCAAGGTATTCTGCAAAACCGATAAATCGGAGGTTATTCCTTCTTGCCCGGTTTTCCGCATCATCCACTCTCCACAGGACCTCATTCATGGCTGTCTTCAATTCTGTAACCTCCTTCCAAAGGGTATGTGCAGTGTCCTCCACCTTTGATATTCTGTGCTCTGCCTGTGTGACTTTTTCTGATACATTCTGTAGATCCTGACAGAGCAGGTTGACATCAATCTTGATGCCAATGCTTTTGCCTTCAAGTGCCTCCCTGGAGGAGCAGATGGCCTGAAGTAGTACATTATTGTTGGGCGCATTCATGGTGGTGACTGCGGGGGACTTCCTCCCCCGCATGGGTTTAGCAAATGTATCCAATTTGCCCTGCTTCTGTGTTTTAGTGTCCTTTTCACACGCCATTGGTGATCCCTCTCCTTTGTGCCTCGGTGTCGTGGCTGACCCACTGGATTCCCTCCGTCCTGCGTTAAGGGCTTTGCTGTGCCAGTGTAAGAAGTCTCTTAAGGCGCTATTGTTACACCACTGGGCCCGCCACCATGCTCCTCCGGCTTCCATGTGGTGTCTCTCCGATCTTACGCCCCTTCACCGGTACCGTCCCATCTGCCAGCTCCCCTGCCGTCTTACGTCAAGTAGGTTATTCTCCACCACCCGCGGCCTTGTGCACTTTCTTGCCGCTCCTCGCTGCTCTCCCCTGCTGTCGTGCATTTTTTACCACCCCATGTTGCCCGGAAGAGCCCTGGCAAATGTCAGGCACCCCCTCGATGTCGGGCATCAGCAGCACTCTCCCGGGTTTCGGGTCAGCTCCACCACCTCTTCAGGTCCATTTGCCTCACACAGGCACGGTATTTTGCTGGCTCACACGTCTTTGCCTCTCCTTGGGTACCAGCACGACCACAGCCCGCCAGTCCTAGTGCCTGCCTTTCTCCTCCTCCTTCGGAGTCCTGGGTGCACCACTCGGTCTACCCGTCACTGGCCGGACCGCGCCGCCACAATCGACCACCTCCAGCACTGTCAACAGTTGTCTCAGAAGCCCGGTAGTCCAGAAAGGCAAGAGGGGGGTAAGGGGGGAGCAAGGAACACATCTCCAATAACCTTCAAAGCAGGCCACTTCTCTGTCCTTCCCCGTCAGCGGCCTCAAACACAGTCACTGCACCGGGCAGCGGGGAGGCAGGGAAAGAGGAATGAAGGTACCGCCACTCACCCCCAGTACTCCGGCCGTCCAGGGATCACCAGCAAACCTTGCCTCCAGCTTCAAGCCCCCACAGAGGCTGCCAGTCCTCTGAGTCATCAAGAAGGGCTGGGAGAGAGTAAAGCGCTGCACCGCCTACCCTTCGTGAGCCGATGGCCGCCGCCTCACCACAGCTGCCTCCTCCCGTCATCCTCCCCTGGTGCCTCTGTCATTCTGGCAGGTGGGGGTTGGGAGGGAAAGAGCGAGACACAGCTCTGTTGGTCCCTCAAGTGTCTTCTGATCTACAGCCTTCCCAGAGGACACAGCACGGCTCCTCACCCTTCAGTGCGATGCTCTGCCCGGTCTTCCAACTATGCTGTCTCCTCCGCTGCCATCTTGCCGTCCTGAAGCATCCACTCCCCTCGTCGAGTCCCCGGCCACTCGGATTTGGAAGGGGCCCCAGTGATCCTAATCTTCTCCCGCACAATGTTCCCCACTACCTCTCACAGGGGTGCACGTTCGTGGGCCATCTGATAGCTCAGGATATTGTCAGGATTACTCGCTGGCTGGGAAAGCTACGGCAGGACACGTCTAGTCTGCCATGGAGCTTAGCCACGCCCCCTATCTTAGGCCATTATTAATCGCTATTTCATGTCTCAGGTCCCCCTTTGTATCTTTAATGACCTGAGCCCAATTCTGACTATGTAACTCCTGGATTTTTGCTAGCAGCTCATCCGGGACGTTACAGCTTCTTAAAGTCTCCCAAAGACACTCCCTATCCACTAGGTCAAAAGCCGCTCGGAAGTCGACAAAACAGCAATATAATCTACCTTGCTGCTCCATGGACTTCCGAGCCACGGTGAAGCAGTGGTCATTTGTAGAGTGACCCTCCTTAAAACCTCCTTGTTCCACTGTCACAATCGACTGCTGCTCCACCCAATCCTTCAATCTGCCAAGGATTATTTTAGAGCAAACCTTCAATCCAATATCCAACGGATTAATCAATCTGTAATTCTTTGGGTCCTTCCTGTGGCCTTTCTTGTGTAGTGGTCTGATCACAGCCTCCCCTCCAGGATTTAGGGATGATGCATGAATCTAGAATAGCTGAGAACATCTGTAATAAGAATTGTGCCCACCAGTTTAGCTGTGTTTTAATTATAACTGTAGGTAAGTTATCTGGTCCTGCAGCACAAGTTAGATTTAACTTCCTGATAGTATCATTTCATTTTTCTACTGAGAAGGATGACTTTAACTCTTTTACTGCCGCTCCCCAGAGGGCTTTTCCCTTACCTACTATGGGTACATTACTTGCCTCATATAGTTGGCCTAAGTACTCCTCCCAGGTTGCCTTATCAACTACGCAGCTCATGGTTCCTGAGGTCCGACCCGAGGTGTCCTGAATCAGCTTCCAGAAACCTTTAACATTTTTTTCTTCTATTGTTTAAAGTAGATTATCACAACATTTTTCTTTAAAGATCCTTACCTCGGACCTTACTAACATTTTATATTCTTTCCTTAGTTTAATTAGGTCAGTCAGACTTCCCTGGCCATACCTCCCTGGTCATACCTTATCCTCAAACGTCTTTCTACTCTCCTTATTATCCTTTGTTTTTTCTTGCATGCAGAGTCAAACCAACGTACTTGCCTTCTTTGGGTGGATTGCGTGTCTTTAGTATCCTTTTTCTTCATTTTTAGGTCAACTCTAAGGCATTGTACAACCTGTTCGATTTTGTCCTCAAACTATCAATGGCTTCCTCCATATTTAATTTCTGTTGAAAACTTGCCCATTTCACTGAGTATTCATCTGTTAATTTTGTGGACTGGCATTTAGGGTATGACATATTTTGGGGGAGGACTCTTTCGCAATGACTTATAGGTCCCCTTATTAGCTCAAAATACAGGGCACTATGATCAATGTCTTTACGCCGAATTTGTAATCATTTTTAGAATATTTATTCAAAATGTCATGTTCTATTTGGTTTAAAGACCAATGGTCTAAATAAACTTTATTTTTGACTGGACTTGAACTCCTTAGTACTTAGTTACTGCCTTGGCTCCTCACTCCTGCCCCGGAGATTTGTCCAGGCCCGGAGATTCTACATCCTTGAGTTTAAAGATAGTGAAAATTTACCAATCTAGTCAAAGGGAAGAGTTGGGCTATCAAAGCTAGACTGCTTAATGATGTCTCTGAGGTGGGAGGATCAAGTGGCGAAACCTTTGTTGGTGAACTGGCTATATTCGTAGTTCCTGCTGACAGGCCTGTCCAGTGCAATAAGAAAAGAGAGAGACCAGATTTTTCTTCATGAAAGTAAGCCATTTAGGCATGAGCAGTGCATTTCGAGTAACAAGGTTTTGGAACTACATCAAAAAACACATGCTACTAATTTTGAGGTATTACATTTTATCAAAGCTGGAAATTGCTTAAAGCCCAAAACCAAAAGGGTGGATTTTGTTATTGATTTTGTTTTTGGCTTTTAGAACCTCAGCAACACAGGTTTTCACAGCAAACTAAAAAAAACTACTTGCCACAAAAATAAATGAGTTCTTAACAAAAATAGGTGTGCATGTTACAAACAAAAATATAATTTGCAAGAACAATTAATCGATTTGGAATTTAAAACTCTCTTGATTTGAAATGTGCATTAAAGTGTTGGGTTAATTGTCGCAAAGTGTTTTAAGGAAAACAGAAAAGGACTAGATAGTGCCAAATTCATGCAGAAAGTGCCCCAGAACCAAGACTTGCGGTTAGTAAGTGCAATTACATTTCGAATTAGAGTGATCTTAAATATAAGTTACGTTTTGGAATCCACAACATTTATCTTGCTATGGATCCACTTTCATGGAGGGATCCTTCGCGTTAGCAATTATCACCACTCAGCTGGGTAACAATATATTTCTGTTGCCTGTCAGTATCGTCAAGAGATCTTTTTGGAGATGAATGAATGAATGATTTTTATATTGATTTTGGTCGCAAATCTGAGACCACAACATAAAAAGATTTCATTGTCACAAAATAACTCTTTCAACCAGGTTGCAAACAAGGTTCTTACAATGAAAATCATCGAAGCATAATAAGTTCATTTGGTTGAATTCATCAGTATAAAATCTTTACATTTGTAGTATAAAAACTGCATGTCGTGCAGACTCTGGAGGTGAGCATGTGTGCTAAAAATACACCAGTTGTATTACATTATGTTATCAAAGAGTGATCAACAAAATTCCTATTGAATGAGGTTATTCTTGCGTCAATGTAAAGTTTTTCCCAGATTACTCACACTGGTGCAGCATAGTTGACATGGACTCTGATGCAAGCAAGAAAAATTCCTCCTGTCCCTCTTGTCCCCTGTGTGGTAGAAAAAGACAGCCGTATTTGAAGTGCAGCAGGCCCCTCACACCCTAATGCCACTATAACTGCTGCCCCAATGATAGCTGCCCCACTGATGAATCACTTTACTGTCCCTGACAAACCTAAAGAGATGCTTGATCAGACCTAAGGCCAGACTTAAACCAACATCATCCCGTCATAGAAAGTTTCAGCTTCGTGTGGCTGATTGGAATTGAGGCCTTGTAGAAACTCGAGCAGCAGCTAATTTCTTATGGGTGCCTTCACTGGCGTCTGTTAAAAGCAGACATTTATCATTCAGGCGCGTTTTTTCGGTGGTTAACCTCTTCTGTGAGTTTGTTTATCTCTTGTTCGATGTTCTAGTAACATTTTTCATTGGAGAAGAGATGAAATATTAATTTGCATAGTTTGCCTATTAGCAGGAAAGGTATTTTTCACTTTAGATATTTTAACAACTATTTAGAATCGTGACAATCTTAAAGGTTGCTGCCAACCATGAATGTAGAGTGAACTGTTACTGAGACAGATGGAGAGAGAAAGTACGTTTCCAATTAGTTTTCTACTTCCTTGCCTCTCTTCTAATCATCTCCCACCTCCTCGCTCCTGTGCCCCCGAGCTCTAATCCTGAAAAATCATTAAGGTTTATTACATAGATCTAAAATAATTCCTAATGTTAATCTTCTAATTCTTCAAAGGCACATGAGGTTAGTTTTCGCGTTCTTAAAAGGCACATGAACTTAATTACTCAAGTCTCTAATCATTGGTTATTTGAGTTTTTTTTAAGAAGTTGGAGTGGATTTCCCAGTGTAAATGCAGAGCCTTGCATTTCATTACTTTGCATGAATAAGAAAGTGTTGTATTGCACCAGATATTCCATAGAACGTGTAGAGATTTCACAGACATTAAGAAGATGGTGCAGAGCAAGACACATGCACAACATGTAAGAGAACATAGGGCTGCATTGTCATAGAACAACAACAAAACATGTTAAACAATGCTAAGCTGTAGAAATGTTTGCACGACAGAATGTGCAGTGAGAAACAAGACAATGAAAAGACCTTGAGGAATCATTCAGTAACATTTTGAAATGTGGGAGCTCTGAACCAGTAGAGAGTGATTGAAGAAAGCGCAAACTGTGCTACACAAAAGAATAGTTACTTCGGAAATGCCAGGCTGCACCATATTAACAAGGATATGGTGCAGCCTGGAATTTCCCCCTGCGATGGGGCTAAGTTACACAACTTAGCGCCAGCGAAGGCACCCTTGCCCCAGAGTGCAAGGGTGTTTGCAAGCAGGGAGGTTTGTTTGTGTGTAGGAATCAGTTTCTTCCTGAGAGTAAAAAAACCTAAATGACATTTTGTAACTTTCATGTGTGCTGGTTCGTGCAGCACACATGGAAGTTACAAAATGGCATTTTGAAAAACGGTTTGTTCATGTACTGGAAAGGACGCCTTCCTGTACATGAACCAACCATGGCATTTTGCTTTTTCCATGTGTGCTGCACAAGGCAGCACACATGGAAAAAGCAAAAACGAGGAGAAATAAAGCATTTCTACTGGTTTTGCCACCTTAAGACCAGGTTTTTTCTTGTCTTAAGTTTGGCGCTGCACCTATTATCGCCAAAACTTGATAATTGGTGGCAGCGTCGAGGAGGGGCGTGGCCTGGAAGCCTAAGATGGCGGACGCGCTTCTCTAAAGCTCCGTCCCGGCTGCCCGCTAAATATCGCGCCAAATACAATGGGGATCCTCTCCTGACTCCCCAAACATCGAAAAGCCAAGCTGCACACACCCGGAAGCCCTCAGTGCTGCGGCGCCGCGAAATGACCCCGGGATCCAGCGAGAACGAGGCATCCGATCCACGGCCGATAGAAACTTGAAGATGGCGGCGCCCTGATGAACGACCCACGGTGGAGCCCATTGGCGGCGGGTCCGGGGCCCCCCTCCCATCCGTGATGCAGAGTGTCTGCAACAGTGCACCCAGAGCAGAGGAGGCGGCGAAGTGACGGCAGCCCCCCGGAGGTCCCCGGACCTGGAGGTGAAAGCGTATCCGCCAGCAACGCACCGAGCCCTACTAGCGGTGGGGGGTCTACGCAGAGAAGCCTCACTCCCGAGCTGCACTGTCAGAATCATAGAGGAAGCTGTCCAGTTGCCCTACGAAGCCTCCCTACCCACCTGCATGCTGCGGAAGGCATCCACTCGCGAATTAAGCTCTGGGCCACGGATCGGTGGTCGCGAAGGCAGGGACATCGCTCAGCCCGCCGCCTCCTGCGTGCCATTGCTGCCAGAGCTCCTATCGGGGACCCCCACTGAGACCCGTCGCCCAGCACCACAACAGGGACACAGGCCGTTCTAAGCCAGTGCCTCTCCAGTGGCATTGAGGGGTAACCCCCCCCCCCCAGGTCGGCGCTAGGGATCGGATCGTGGGGTTGGGAAGAAAAGACATAACGGGGCGAATACAGACAGGAGTGACAACGCGAGAGCCTCGCCACGTGGCACCCGCAAGCACAACAGAACGCCCTACACTGGCTGCACCCTGATACACGGGGACACCACGACCGGCCACACACCGTCACGCTTGGACCCAAGGCGCACAGGAAGAGGGTCACAGCACGTGACCACCACATGACCCGGGGCCCTGGCTGCCCTACGCCTCGCCACGACATTGTGCTAGCGTGGTATAGCCCCCCCTAGCCGTCCGCCTCCCTCCGACCTCAGAATCCAGGGTGTGTGAAGGACAGTCAAGGACACCATATGGCACAGCCGGAAACGGGTGACTGCCCCACGTGACCGCAGCACCCACAACGATCGTTGGCAGCCAGAGAATGGCACAAACGGGATTGTCTCACACTGGCCCCGAAACGCAGTGGTGGGCGACACAGGCGACAGATCCCGCCGCAACAGCCACAGCGCCTCGATGACCACCCACAACTGATCTCACCTCACAGACCATTATACCCCCCCTGCATCCGACGTTAGGACCGAGCACCAAAGCAGGGAGCCAGATCAGAACTCTTGCGAACGCCATCATGGGACGCCAACGCAACACAGAGGTCACGCAGGCACGGAATCGTAGACAGGATTTCCCGAAACCCACTCATTCCTCTGCGGGCGAAGGGCCCTCTCATGAGTCATCCACGTCGGATAAACTGGACAAAGTCCTCGCCGTCATTGAACACTCCAGAGTCACGATGGAGACTAAGTTTGGAGAGCTGGCTGCGGACATTAGCATTCTAAGAGATGATCACCGGAAATTGGCGGACAAATTCAAACAGGCCGAAACAACACTCCAAGTTATCGAACCTGAGGTGCGAGCACACCAGGATGCGCTAACGGACATCAGCGTAGAATACAACTCCTTGAAAATAAAACAGATGATTTGGAAGGGCGCTCTAGGAGGAGTAACATCCGCATCCTGAATCTGCTGGAGGGCTCAGAAGGATCCCACCCAATCGCACACATGGAGGCCTGGATAAAGTCATTTACCCACCCAGAAGACCTAACTCCGTTCTTCTCCATCGAAAGGGCGCATCGAGTGCCGGCTCGTAAGCTCAAACCAGGCTTACCCCCTAGACCATTCTTCCTAAAGCTACTCCACTTCCAGGATAGGGACACCATTCTCAGAGCAGCCCGGGAGAAGGGTGCGCTGCTCGTGGAGGATAAACGCGTCAGGTTATTCCCGGACTATTCAAGAACAGCTCAACAACAGGGAGCCACCTTCTGGTGGTCAAGCGATCCCTACAACAGAAACAGGTGCAATATGCCCTCCTATTTCCGGCCCGTTTAAAAATCATCTATAAAAGCTCTACGCATTTTTTCACCAACCCTGCGGAAGCAAGTTCCTGGATAGACCAGCACCTACCCGGCCCGAAGCAGAGGAGGACTCGCCACACCGCCGGCACTCGAACCGCCCCAGGCGCCTACAGAAGAAGGTCACCCTCACACAACTTGCCTACCACTCGAGATCGCCCACACACCGAGCCCCTAATCGGGAACAAATCATTGCAGAGCGCAGAAAGGCCCTAAAGGCTGCGGCAGCGAGGAGAGAAGTTGGGAACAACTGAGACATAGAAGAAGCTCCTCACATCTTTACGTCAGACGACAAAGCCAGCGATACCCATACATCACATGACGGATCTGGCACGCCGCCGCTGGTCACTCCACAAACGGCAGACACGCTGATTTAGATAGCAACAGGAAAAACAGATCATACTGGATATCGCAACGCCCTGTTCGGTGTATTTGTTTTCCTTCACTGCCAGTATACATGCAACAAATATGGTTGGCAACACGAGAAACCCCAGAGACCAACCAACCAAGACAGGATGCACCACGAATTGCTGCATGCGCATCGCCAGGAGAGACTGTTCCCCCAGAGACATGAACTGGCCATCATGCAGCAGGCAGCCGGACAGCTGGAGATACCCGCAACCAAGCAGCCACCCCCCTCCACAAAACAACTGTGCGTCCGTCTTGATAGATTCCTCTGTTCCGCGACAGTGTTCCCACTTGTACAACACGCTGACTATCTCGGCAGAGTCCTCTCGGATCACAATGCACATGTCCTGACACTTAGATGGCGGCCCCCGCACCCCCCTGTATCCACCTGGAAATTACCAGGTGATTGCCTTTCCGACCAGGTTTTTAGACAGACACACGGCTCCTATAACAGTGAACACTTCGCGATCAACGCAGGCACAGCAGGGTCTAGCCTTATAGAATGGGACGCATGCAAAGTAGCAGCCAGAGGCCACTTCATACAACAGATACTTGGAGTCCGCAAACACTCAACAGAACTATACAAGCTGCAGAACTGACACTGGCAACACTTACGAAACAAACAGACACCACCGACACCACTGTCGAACAGATAGGGGAAGCCAGAACCACCTATGCAGAGGCGTTACGAGACCTGCGCAAATATAACTTTAGAGCCTACGCTGCCAGGACACACAGGGAGGCCAACAGGGCGGGCGCGTTATTGGCATGGCTAGCCAGGCAGGAAGTAACCATGAGCCCGATCACTGAACTACTAGACCACACAGGAACCCCCAGACACTCGCAAACCGATATCATACACATCTTCCGGGATTACTACGAAACAATCTACCAAGCCCGACGCAAACAAACCAACAACAAGAAATAACACAATTCCTCCGCCCCCTAGGCATCCCCCACATCCCAAGAACCACCAGAGAGACCTGGACTCAAAGATCAAAGCCCCAGAGGTCACCCAAGCCCTTAGACAACTAGCACGACATAAGGTCCCGGGTATGGATGGATTCGTACTTGGATATTACGGCACCTTCTCAATGCACCCTGTTCCTAAGATAGTGACTGTGTTGGACGAGGCGCTGATCCGAGGAGAACTCCCGAAGTCACTCTGAGAATCTATCATTGTAACCTTTATCAAACCGCATAGAGACCTAGTCCTCCCGGCCTCATATAGGCCAATAATGCTTCTAAATACAGACTGTAAGCTATTAGGAAAGGTCCTAGCAAACAGATACACTCAGATCCTCCTGCCCCTGGTGCTCTCAGACCAAAACGGTTTTGTCCCGGGGCGAAACACCTCACAGAACATACGTCGGCTATTTCACGTCCAAGATAGTGCGAGAACACGATTCCCCAACGCAGCCTGCTTGATCCTAGATCTCGAAAAGGCATTCAACACCTTACTCTTGCCATACTTATTCGCGGTCCTACACAGAGCCCGGGTTGGACCTGTTCTGTTGAAATACACCAAACCACTCTACCAGGGCCTTACATCTCGGGTACGGATAGGCAAATACATATCAACCTCGTTTCAGGTAAACAGAGTGACCAGGCAAGGATGTCCCCTATCCCCCCTCCTGTTCGCCCTAGCAGTCGAACCACTTGCAGTTAAATTACATCAGGAAGGGCAGGCATGGGGAATACCAATAGCGGACGTCACACACTGCGCGTCACTTTATGCGGACAATCTCTTGATTTATGTCAGAGACATCACAAGTGACTTAGCTACGATCTGGTCGACGCTACAGAACTTCGCGGCGACCTCCGGCATTAAGGTCAACTGGACGAAGTCCACAATATTCCCTTTAAGTCCACATCTAGCGCCACACGACCTACTGATGGGCCCCATACACTCACCTGGTGTACAGCGGCACCTCGATACCTAGGAGTGCAGCTGTTTCACACCTCCACGGACCTATAAGATAGAAATCACCGTAAGATCTTAGCGGGACTGCGGGCATCAGTGCGATTCTGGAAAACGCTACCACTAGCACCCATAGGCCGCATCGCACTTACATAGATGATAATGGTTCCACGACTCCTATACCATTTTGCCAATCATCCGGTGATACCGCCACGCTCCTTCTTTAAAGAACTTGACACGCTCCTCACAACACTGATCTGGGGAGGGGGGGAGACACAGAGTAGCCCTGTCCACGCTTTACCTTCCTGCTACCCAGGGTGGCCTCGGAGTTCCATCCTTTGAATCATACTTTTTGGCGGCACAACTCCAATGGCTGTCGTATTGGACAGCGGAACGTCATATCGGACAAACACTTACAGAGCACGGCCGGATCCCCCTTCTGGCTATACACAGACTATTGCTCCCAGGTACAAAGCCCCTACGCACATACCCCTTGCAAGTGACAGTAGGCTGTGTGTGAGAGCCCGTGCGATATTTTCTTGCTTTTAACATTGCTGATTTTAGCCTTTTTCTGCGCTGTGTTCTCTCTTTTAAAATTGAAATTGTATTTTGTTGTTGTGTGTTATATTTTTTGCTCATTTGCACTCAGTATAGCTTTTCTTACTCCGCTTACCCGCACTTTAAAATGTTGCCATTTCACTCGCTATTTGAGCGAGACTCTTATCCTCCCCGGGTTTCACTGCATCGCCATCTTGGGTGTGGGTGACCTCGGGCTTTCTAGAGGCCGTTTTACTGGAAGGTGGGCTAGTGTTCGATTGGGGGTTTACCGCACCTGCTTGCCTATTTAAACTTGGCAATGCGAGCGCGCGCAGCGGGCGCGCCGTTGGTGCGACAGAGGCAATCCCATCTGTGCCCGTCAGCGTCCCGGAGGCTGCCGGCGCCGGCATCGCTGCCGGTTTTAACGCTAGGGGCCCCACTCCTCAGGTGATTAGCTATGATACAGTCCTTCTTAGATCTTTGGAAAGAGGAGACTGTTGTCGCTGCCCTCTCTTTCCTGATGTCTACAAGGACGCGACCAGCATTGCTGCCTGCGCACGCTGTGGCTGGAAACGTCTGGTAACACTCTCTAGCTCCGGCACCAGGATCCCTTCCATTTTAGAGCCGCCTACTACCACGACGCTAGGTACAGCCAAGCGCTTAGATTTCCCCTGTTTGCTACTTAAAGCAGTCTCGATGAGCAAACATGCTCTTGATCTTTTTAATTTGATAACAGAGCTAAAACCCGCGTGTATGTTCTTGACTGAGACATGGCTCGGCGATTCCTCCGGCCCTGATGTATCAGTCGCCATTCCCCAAAATTATCTTATTTTCAGGAAGGACCGGGCCGTGGGCATGGGAGGAGGAATAGCGATTGTGGTAGACGCGCGCTACTCCTGTTCCATCATTCCTACAGATGTGGTATAGGGAGCGGAAACAATTGGTTTCCTTCTTTCTTTTTCCTCTCACCATTCCTGTGCTGGTCTTTTGGTCTACAGACCGCCGGGCTCTAGCGGCACTTTCTTCTAAGATCTTCATAGCGTCATTTATCCTTCTTCTATAAAATACAAACATTGTCTGCTCCTTGGCGACTTCAACATTCATATGGATGTAAAGGAGGATGCAGACTCGGTAAAATTGTGTGATGTCACAAATCCTCTTGCCCTCACGCCTTTTCTTTTTTCTGCTACGCATAACAGAGGACACACTATAGACCAAATCTTTTCCACTAAACACATTACTATCTCGTCCCCCCTCCCTTTGATCTGGACTGACCACTTCCTGATTAAATTCAATATCCTGAATTCAGGCAATACTCCCCTTCTTACTCCTTGCTCTCAACCTAAGGCCACTCGTTCATATCATCGTGTCACACCGGAAATGCTAGCGGACTCACTCATCGCTCATCCCTGCGGGCTAACAGGCAGTCTAGAGGAGGACCTTGTCCTCTTCCAGGCTTGGCTCACGCAACGCTTGGACGAACTTGCACCTCTATCCTTGCGCTCCCCCATGAGTTCTCGCGCTTCTGCGCCATGGTTTACTTCTGCTCTTCATGAAAGCAGAAGACAATGCAAGATAGCAGAAAGAGAATGGCGTAAATACTATAGCCCATTATCTAAAAGCTCCTATAGGGAGAAGCTGAAAGTCTACCACAGGGTTACCATGAGCGCAAAAAAAACATATTTCGCCACGAGAATAGAGTCAGCCACAAATTCCAGTAGGGAAATCTTTACGATAGTTAGGGAATTTACATCGCCAAAGACCCTAACATCCAAACTTCCCGCCTTAGAAACTTGGACTAACCAGTTGGCCACTTTTTTCGTGGACAAAATTAAAACTATACAGGCATAATTTCGGAGGCAGGACGCATCTAGGGAATCTGTGTCCACTCCTTCTGTTTCTCTCGTGCCCCTGGTAAGCCACTTTCTTTCAGAGTTTCCGACTCTGTCCCCTCAAGCTTCCATGGAATTATTGCTTAAGGTAAAATCTGGCTCGCCCTCTGATCCCTGTCCTGCAAATTTTTTAGTTAAGATGGCCCATATTATTAATCCCATCATTAACCCAGTTTTGAATTCTTCTTTGGAGTCAGGGGTGGTTCCTAGCACGTGGAAACAAGCTCATATTCTTCCACTATTAAAGAAGCCTAGCCTGGACCTGAGCATCCATTGTAATTACAGACCTATCTCTCTTCTGCCTGCCTTAGCGAAGTTAGTGGAAAAGCATGTACATGGAACATTATCGGCCTTTCTGGAGGAGGGGAACATCCTTCATAATAGCCAATCAGGGTTTCGTTCCTATCTGAGTACTGAGACAGCCCTATTGGAGGTTACCGAATCCATTAAAGATGTACTCGATATCGGAGGGAAGGCCATGCTGGTCTTACTCGACCTCTCTGCGGCATTTGATACCGTCCCTCACAACCGTCTTCTTGCTAGATTACAGGAGATTGGTCTTAGAGAGACGGTATTTGACTGGTTTAAATCGTTTCTATCAGGTCGCCAGCAATCGATCTGGGCCCCTCCTTTCTCAGCCGCCATTCCCCCTTTGGAGGTTGGAGTTCCACTGGGATCCATTCTCAGTCCGACTCTTTTTAATATTTATATGTCCCCGTTGGCAACACTAGTTGAGGCGCACGGCACCCAAATTGTATCCTATGCTGACGATACACAGCTTCTTTTAACCTGCGACACAAATTCTAACTTTCCGGGTGATCAAATCAAAGACTGCCTATCTGCAGTGTTCGCCTGGTTCCAAATGAATCAGCTTAGGTGCAAATTAGGCAAATCGGAGGTTATTTTCTTTGGAGGTCCACCAGATGATAATTGGAAAACCTGGTGGCCCACCGACATGTTCCCCCCTTCGTCTGCCACTGAGTCGGCCAAAAACTTAGGGGTAAAAATTGATTGCAGCCTCAATTTTAAATCGCACATCCTTACAGTTGCTGGTCAGTGCTATGGCTTTTTAAAACATCTAAAAAATTCCTTCCACTTTTTACCTTCTCTCACAAGAGGATTATTGTGCAAGCTCTCATAGGATCTCGGCTGGGCTATGCAAACATGCTTTTCCTCGGTCGGCCGTAGTATCTCATCACTCGCCTCCCGCTGGTCCAAAATTCGTCTGCCAGGGCAATTTATGGCCTGAGTCGCAGATCAAAGACCTCTGGTCTGCTGAGATCTTTGCACTGGCTCCCGGTGCGAAAACTTTTCTTGTTTAAGACACTGACCACTGCCTTCAAATTCTTACATGGACTTGGAGCCACTTACTTGAGGAAAAGGGTGCACTTTTACTATCCTGTCCAGTCCTTGCGATCTGCTTCTCTGGCCTTTGCCTCTGTTCCTAAAGTCAAGTGAGCACGTATTGGCAGGCGCTTTTACAGACTTTTGGCGCCCGAACTGTGGAACAAGCTGCCAGTACATCTCAAATAGCTAAACAACCTGCTCCCCTTTAGGAGGGAGCTTAAGACCTGGTTATTTTCACAGTAATCCAGGGCTCTTCTCTCAGTCTGACTAGGTTTCTGAGCGTCGGGACACTCGGTTCAAGTAGCCGAGCGCTGTACAAAACTCCCATAACATAACATAACATAACATAACATAACAGTGGCGCGCAAATGTATGCTCAGGATCCACCGACTGTCCAAAGGGAAACCTCCATACTCACCATTACTTCCGCTGGTAGGCCTCCCCCGTAATGATGGCTATTATACGTCCCGCGCTCTCCAGGTTTGGACGGACCACTCCATCAAAGACATGGCGTCCCTCTTCGACGACGGACAGTTAATGCCGTACGCCCAATTGACGGATCTCTATGATCTCCCACCTGGCCAATTCCTCCTACACCGACAGCTCATAGACAGTTGCCGCCCGTTCTGGAATGCAAGGGAGGGTGAACCCCCGACACACCCGGTAATACACACTATCATACATATGGGAGTGGGTAGACACCTAGTCACATGGTTATACAAGGCAATCCGAGAGCTTCTTCTACGACCCTTGGACTCACTACAGCAGACATGGGAGGAAGAAGTCGGTCGGGTATTTAACGATAAGGAGTGGGAAAAAGTCTTGGAGTATCCCAGGAAAGTCTCTAGAAACGCCCGCTTTCGAAACATCCAATTTAATATACTTCATAGAGCGTACCTCACCCCGCAGCGACTCCACCGGTTCTATCCTAACACACATTTCTCCTGCCCTTGATGTCAGACCCCCGAAGCTAACTTCAAACACATGTTCTGAGATTTCCCCATCATTGCACAATACTGGAATCAGGTACATTGTATCCTTTTAGAAGTAACTGGTAATACAACCCTACCCACGTTGGAAGCTAGCGCCCTGGGGCTGTTCCGCAAACAGAAAACCAAGAAAGTACCTTGCCGATTCGCCTCATTAGCCATCCTCCTAGCAAAAAGGGGGATAGCCATGCACTGGCGAGCCCCAGAGGGACCCCCGAAGGCAGCATGGACAGGAGCAGTGAAGAAGTGGGGGGCTGCCGAGGAGGGAGTATTACGAGACGAGGAGGTAAAAGGCATACGAAAACACCCCATCTCTCTCAAATGGGCGCAGCTGATGCACCTATTCACCCATGTTACAATGCAACCACCCTCCCTACCCACCTCTCAGTCGCACTCCACACCGGGCTCCCCACAGGGGCAGATAGGAGAGGTCTCACGAGTAAATGCTGGTCCCTAGAGTATAGGACCGCCTGACACTAGCCGCGCCCCTCTCACGAGATACACAGCTACCACCATCGACCTCTGCCACCCAGTATGCACCAACCACAGTCCACGCCACTTACCTGGATTCAACATCTTCAATTTTTTTCCCCCTTTTCTCCCCATAATGGGATATCCGCAGCATTCTCTCCCAGTTCATTCCCCCCAACAGTTAGTTGTTCCCCTCAATATTCGGAATTCCGATTCCGATATGCAATTCCTAGGAATGCATACACCACAAGCCTAGACAGAGGCACTACAGATATACATAGAGATAGCGCACAGAGTCCCCGGACACTCCAAACAATATCACCATATGGCCCGTGCCTTGCATAGTGGTGCACTAACAGGTGGGCGTGGGTTCTTTCCCCACTAAGTGATAGTTACAGATATGCACAGGGACTATGTTTGGGGTGATAACATCAACGGTCGAATTGACATGTTACCGCTGTCTGATGTATTGTCACTAGCCATGATTTACTGTATTTTTCTTTCTCATATCTTGAAAACTGTATACACTTGCCAGGATAATGGTTGTAATGCAATATAAACCTTCAATAAAAACATATAAACAAAAAAATAGGTGGCAGCGTCGACTTCAATTGGTGTTGCGGTGGAACTACACGCCCCCTTTCACGCTAAGTTTACAGTGAAAGGGACCCTATTATCAAGGCAGCTTTAAGCCACTTAACGTGGCTTTAATGTGGCTTAACGCTGCCTTGATAATACGTTGCTGACCTATTGCCTATTGCCACCACAACGTCACATAAAGTGACGCTGTGGTGGCGATAGGGGCTTGGTACTATGCCTCTTTGTGTCTGTTGAAGACTAGCACCTTGCACAAAAAGCTGTACTGTTAAAAGACAATAAAGCTGGGATACTCTCCAAAACCAGTGCTAACATGAAAAAAGAGTGGTATTGTAGGAAATACGCAGCCACCGAAATTGTGAGACAATTAGAATGAGAAAACAAAACAGACTAGTCAGAGGAAGGGGGCACACCACAAACTCTCATTAATAGTAATCACGTTATGCATCTAAGACACGTACTGATCATGTTGTAAACCACGTTGCTGTAGAGGTGTAGTTCAGAATTCAAAACAAAAATCTTGTTCATTTTTGTAGAAGGTAATAGCACAGACAAGCAAACCCTGTTCCTGTACCATTGACACAAACATGATAATGCTAGTGAGAGTATGGAATTTCACCTCACCCTCTTACCCCTGTCATCTTCATATTTTACATAAAGACACTTGCTATTTTACTCACCTATAGCAACATTACAATTCACCAATATGCTGATGCAACACAGCTCTACTTGAAAGTACCCTCTGTTTCAAGCTTTTAATGCCTTAAGCATTATTTGCATCTCATACAGAACTGGTTGTCCAGCACCTACCTGAAGCTCAACACTACCAAACTAGACATCCTAGTATTCACCTAAAAACACTAACAGCAACTAGTTCAAATCTGGCTTAATGACATGAACCTGGGGGATTAGAGCCCCAACTTTTCCATAGACCAAGTCACTCCGATTTTTTCCATAGATGCTGAGCTCACCCTTGGGGATCACATCACCAAGAAAACCAAGACAGGCTGGAACAGATCTGTCTGCTGAACAAAATGGAACTATCACTCCCAGAAAGTGACTTCAGTACTGCTGTTGGTGGCAACACCACGCTCCTGGGCATCCCTAATTTGTCACTCGCCTACCCTTGAAGGAATTCTGCACTCCAAAGCAAACTTCATGAAGGGCTTGAAAAAAATACGACCCAACATTCCACCTTGATAGAACTCCACTGGCTCTCCTTGCCAGCTGTCAACATCTCCAAGTCTACTTGCTTTAAATACAAAACCATTTCAACCAGCATCCCCATCTAACTGGATCACAAGCTCATCGTCTCCAGTGGTTCTCACACAGCTGCAGCAAGGAGTTCTATCAGCCTGGAGATGAAGAAGTGCAAAAACATCAAGGTAAATGGCCTTCTCCTCTTATGCCCAGAGGATCTGAAATAGCAACCCCATATGCATTATGACACCATTCGCGGCTGTTGCCTGGAAGCAGTAGTGGGGCAGGGAGGGTCGGGCTTAAAAAAAAAGACTTACCTCCCTAAAAGCAGGCTAGCCTGCCAAAGCCACCTCTCCTGCATCCTCTTCCTGGGAGAAACAGGAGGCAGGAAGCATCAGGGCTCCAACGCATCCGGTAGCCAATAGCAATGCTGAAATGCAGCATTGTGATTGGCCTGAGCACCGTGACACCACGCTCAGCCAGGGACTGAAGGGTTGGGCATGTTCTCCTTGCAGGCTTTCATGCAGCCTGCATGGAGAACACTGAAAGTGCACATGACTGATTTGGAGGCCCGAGAGGGCCGACCAGACAGTCATCACGTGCACTTAAGAGGGTTGTACCCTTCTCTTCTGCTCTTCAGCCCTGCCCCCTCATGCAAGCTGCCGCAACAAGAGGAAAAAATAAAATGATAATAACATTACATTACTATCATTTATTTATTTTCCTTTCTTTTGCTGCTTCATGGCAGTGGGTCGACACTCCTCCGCCTTAGCGGAGGAGCCGCCACTGCATGGCACCCTTCCAAGTATGCTCCAACTTAAGTAACAGCTCAAAACACACCTTTTAATGAATACTACATCAAAACTAAGTAACAGTCCACTTCCACTCTCAGAATCCAGCTTCTCCTCCATTGATGCACTGATCTTGTTTTTGTCTTTGACTCTGTAGAGCACTCTTGTCTTTTGGCTAGGATTGAGCAATGCAAAAACCACATACATTCATAGAAACATACAGGGATAAGGCATGGAACACATGAAGCCCAAATTATGTAGTATCAAATAAATAAGACTCTTGCACCTTGTGTGAAGACTGCACAGATGCAGGCAGGCCTAGTTACATTAGCTTTATCTGTCTCTTTCCAACAAGCATGACAAAGCAAATCTGTGTTCAAGTTATACTTGCAATGAGACAGACCTACACTTGTTCTATCACAGCTTTTGTCCATCGCAGACGACAATATCCACACTATCGCACCAGCAACTGACACACAACTGTACTTAGTCCCTCATCTAAAGTTTGACAAATGGGACATTTAAACAAAATGTGGTGGATACCCTGTCCACCAAATCTCGAATCCTCTGCTGTAGTGAGAGTAAGGGCAACTGCTATATTTCGGATGGTGAAGCCTATGATGGTTCGGCTGAGGAATACAAAGAAGTAATGGGCGAAATGCTTGAATGAATCTTAGACACAGGTAACAGGGGGCTGCAACCCAGTCCGTCAGTTTGTTTTGTCCACCATGCCACTTTAGAAGAAACCATTAATATGCAATGCAATGCAATGTTTATGTGCCCCCCCCCCTTGCTGAGATTGTACGGAAATATGGGTTCACACCGGTTTCCTACGCTGATGACACCCAGCTCCTCTACCCTTTCAGCTCCCTTGGCCCCAAAGTCAAGGAGAACTTTGCTGAGGGTATGAGGGCGGTGCCACATTGGATGGCGATGAACTGCCTCCAATGCAATGTGACAAAAACAGAGGTCATGCTCTTTGGCAAAGCAAGTATCCTTTGGTCCCCTGACTGGTGGCCTATAGATCTCGGCCCAGTACCTGCACCCAAACCTCATGTAAAAAACCTTGGGGTGAAGTTGGACCAAAAGCTGACCCTGAAGGAACACACCAACTACATCGCAGGATTGTGTTTCCACACCATTGGCCTACTTAGGCGTGTCTTCCCATATCTCCCTGCCACCTATAGAAAGACACTTGTACAGGCCTTGGTAACCAGTCGCCTGGACTACTGTAACGGCCTGCTGACATTAGCAAATGCAGATGCAGTAGGTCGTTTGCAGGTAGTCCAGAATACAGCAGCAAGACTGGTCATGGGTGCACCTGCCAGGACTCCCTCTAAGCCCTTGCTGAAAGAACTGCATTGGCTTCCTATACGGCAGCGCATCAACTTTAAAATCTGCTGCACGGTTCATAAAGGCCTGTATGGAGCAAGTCCTAAATACCTATCTCAATCCCTGGAATTGTATCAGCCCATTAGGTCTCTCCGTTCAAGCAACCAAGCCCTTTTAAAACCCCCTGCTACAAAGAAATCTAGACAAGGAGACCGAGCCTTCTCCTCAGTTGGCCCTGCCCTGTGGAACAAACTTCCAATCGACCTAAGAACAACCACCAATCACTTGTCCTTCAGAAAAACATTAAAAACCCTTCTCTACCAAGAAGCATTTCTGTCCATATAACTTCCCAGGATGCTCTACCTGATAACTTTATAGCTGGCAAAGCGCGGAGATACCCTTACGGGATTGATTCCTGCGCTATAGAAGAAACTAAAATAAATAAATAAATAAATCATTCTTGGTCATGTACCAATCGATAGGCTAGATCTCCACAAAGATAAACACAGGCAAGACCAGACCAGTTTTGGCCTATTTAGGCCTTGACAGTGGGGTGCAGAGTAGTTTGAGTGACACCATGAGCAGGGGACCCATGTCTGGCCATACCTGTTGCAATAAGGACTTCACACTGTGGAATACAAAAAAGTGATGGGTTGAATCCTTGAATTAATCTCAGCCACTAGTACATGCTTAATCTGCAGCTCAGTCTATCATTTTTTTGTCATGTCACCTTAGAGTGGAACCAGTAATATGTAAATCAGTTTTGAACCTGCTTCAATAGGAACAGTCCAGCCTGAATTACGGGGCAAGGTAGCCTCTGAACAGCAACACCAGAGACCTAATCATGGTTACCCTGGTGAAAACTTGACTGATGAATATAGGTGGTCACCAAAATACTTCAGACTGCCTGCTTTATTTATCCAGGTAGTTCCTATCAGGAAACCAAAGAAATGGTTCCCACACTGGGGGAAAACTCCCAGAGGGTCAGGAACATTTCACTTTTGCTTTGTTTGTTTCTGAAGAAAAGGGTGAGCAGGCACTTTAGACATAGTGTTCACTCAGCAATGTTTCAGAGACTTCAACTGAGCTACCACAAGAACAGCTAAGCTAAAGACACAGTGACATATTATCAAGGGCAGAATCGCCTTTTGCTGCACTTTTTGCTGCTAAAGTGGCGATATTCCTATCGCCCTATTAACAAGGCGGCGCTAACATATACAGCACATGTTAGCAGGCGATTTCGTAACACATCTCATGACAGCGATAGATATAGCTAATGAGATGCAAAGTAGGCATCCCCTCCTAAGACAACATGTGAAATGCTCGCAAAACCAACATCGCTGTATCAACAACGCTGCCCCTAACAGCGAAGCGATAACAAAACACGAGCTGAGCCCCCATTATCTCATGATTCCAACGCCTGAAAAAAACCTGACATAGCAGTATTGCCTATGGGAGGTGGATTGTTTGGTTAGGTACACAGTCCCCTATTAACAAGCATTTAATTAGCGCTGTGAAATCATCGCAGGATTTCACACGCTAATGATGATTATCACAGTCTATCACTGGATTGCACTTCGCCTGTTGCTAATACTCCGCTAATCTGGTGATGTAATTCAGCGATAGAGGGCGATAATGAAAAACACTAAGAGCGTTTTGCGATATTTATCGCAGTTTGTAGATAATATGCCCCACAGAGATCTCTGCCTGCTTGGGTGATAAGTCTATATATGGCAGTTGGTCTTCTGTGAGGAAGCAGGGTATATTCCTCTGCTGCCCTGGTAGACCAACAGACCAGCAACCATACATTAAATAAGTCCCTTAGTGAGATGAAATGATGTGAGATTAAAGAGAATTCCTTAAATCTTCAGTGGTATTTTGTTGTATTTAGGTTGAAAACATGGTGGCTTACATCCTAATAATCAGAGTGAGATTCCAGATCAGTGCAATAAAGATGAATTTATAATGTTGTAGCTAGGCGTGTGTTAAATGAGTGTAATCTGCATTTGCATAAGTATGTGACATTTTGGAAGAATGATGCGTAATTAGGTAGAATGCAAAACTGACATTTGACGATTTATTGCATTGTAAAATGTGTCCTCACGTCCATTTTAGACATGACAACGCTTTCCGTGCTAAAAAACTGTTGGAATATACATAGAGGCTGAACAACATACATAGGGGGATATTGATGATCCAATTTGCGTCACCCATGCACCGCACATTGTGGTGCAAAAGCGAGGCAAATGAAAAATATGATTTATCAAGTCATGCAAGGCCATTTTGCGGGCCCTGTGTGGCTTCATAAATCTCAAGTAATGCAACATAATGCAAATCACTGCGTTACATTACTCTGTGCCAGGGAGGTGTTTCCATTGGTGTTGGGTGGGTTTTCCACTCAACATCCATGGACTTTGATGCACTCCCAGAAGTGCAAGAACAGGTTAACCTGGGAATGCTCCAAAAAGATACTCCTCCCAAGCAGAGGTATAACAAGGAAGCCTCTAAGGATTGTTTTTGTGCCAAAGGGTGACCCTTCCTGCACAAAAACAATCCTGCAGGCAACACAGGCACCCTTGCACCATGGTAGAAGAAGGCCTGCATTGGTGCTAGCTATCCCATTCTTTGCCAGTGCAGAGGAAAGGGCAGGAATGAGCCATATTGCCTTAAATATGGCCCATAATTTAACTCTGGGCAAAGTACTACGCTATGCTTGCATAGGTTGTGAAGTTTGAGCTACTTCGCACTACGCGAACTGCACGTAGCACAGTGCAAACACGCGTAGCATAGTGCAGCGGTCATTTTTTGCTTGCTCGCGGTCCTCAACGTCAAGTTGGCGACCGCGAGCAAGCAAAATGACATCCCGGCGAGACTTTTTCCTTGTTCATGATCAGCAACAGCAAGCGTGGAAAATAAACCTCCCAGAAAGATCCTCAACGCGGGGAGGTCAGGTTTCTCATTGCGAGTGGCCGTGTATGGTCACGACCGTTCGCGATGAGAAACTACCAGTCACCGTTAAAAAAGCTGCTGCTCGAGTAAAAATCTACTCGAGCGGCAGAAAACTACAGCTCGCACTGTGCAAGATGCTGTTTTCAATGATTGCACAGTGCCGGATGCTTGTCATTGAAAACTGCATCTTGCACAGTGTGAACAGGGTACTACGCAGCTCGCATAATGCTACGGGTAGTGCGAAGTGCACTTTGCGTAATTACGCGTAGCGCTACTTCGCGAACTACCCCCAGCCCTACCATAATTTTGACCTCAGTTCCATAAAGTGCCATGGAAAAGAGGCAGAGTGGTGCAAGATGGTCTGGCAATCCTTCACCTGACCTTGGAAGAAATAAGGAAGAACACAGAACCATTAGCTGCCATAGCATAGCATGCAAATATCAAAACAACCCATAAATGGTTTATCGGCTACATTAATGTATATAAAATAAGTTTTACTAAACAATAGTGTTCTTAACTGCATTAATAATTCTATCAAAGACATATTGGACACTTCAGATGACATCAGCTTTGACATTTTCACCCTGTTCAACAATGTCAAGAGTGCCATTGATACAGCAAATGGGAGCACTATTTGAAGGAATAACTATTGGCTCAGTGGTTAGATTTCTAGTTCCAATCAAGACGTTGCTGTTGATGCTCTAATTCAAATAATTAATCGGCATGGGTGGAAAATGTCATTCCTCTTGCAGAATTGGTAGAATTCAACTGCTCTGTGCTACTCTTGTAACGCAGAGTTCTGGCTAAAATCCGCCTATCACCATTTGGTGGAATTTTTATCTCTCACAAGGCTACAGAAATGGGAGCTGGTGAGCGAAGTTTGGCATCCCCAAGCGTGATTTACGGTCGCTAGGAGAACTCCCAACAAGATTTCTTTAATGCGGGCACAGTCAGGAGGTTGCTACTTGAGTATATTTTCTACTCGAGTGGCAGAAAAATCAACTCGAGTGGCTGCATGCTCTTGTGCACTGTGTGGTGCTGTTCACTCTGATTTTCTGATGTTTATTCACAGCACAACAGGCATATTCCACCCATTGTCCGAACTCCCTTGAAACTTCAGAGTTTTTATGTAACTGTGTGGAATTCCGCAGAGTGAAATTTCATGAGTTACACACACACTAATAATTAAGAGGGTTGATAAGTAGGAACATGACTATCTGAGTCTTCATAAGACTGAGTCCAAGCCAATCAATAAACTTACAAGAGGCAGAGTTCAAAGTTAAACCATATAGTTTTATTGAAAACAAAGATCATTACAGAAGGCAAAGCATGGTTAGTTAATGAATAGGAATCAATTATTCGATAGTAATCGAAATGTAATTTGAGGCTCAGCATAAGTCCCATCTCCAAAGAGCACCAGGAAATAAGTATTGTTCAGCTAGGGGACAGACAGAAAAGACGAAATATAGATCAAATGACTGACTAGAGTAGAGTCTTCAAATTTAGATTTGCAAAGAAAGTCAAAGAAAGTCTGTCAGATATCCTAAAAACGTAATCTTGTATAGGGTTTTAGATATAAAAGCCACATATGTTTAGTTATAAGATGTGAAATATTGTAATCCCTATGCACTCATTATCCAAGTTCTACAAAACGATTCTTCAGGTAGTGATGGCGCGTGAACGTCACACGGAGTCTGGCCGTGCCTTATAACTATTCAAAATTTGATGGGGATAGAATCAACGATCCTCAAGTTGACGCGCTCAATTAAACATGAAACAAAAATGTTTCTTTCACAAATATTTCTTTAATGTCAATCTCTTTTGTGATTAAACCAATTCATTCATTGGTCATTCAATGTTTTTATATTGATTGTTTTTCGGACATAATATGATCCTTATGTCACCATTAACAAATTGACTCGCATATTGTTATCACCCAATGCATTTCGGGTCGTAATCCTTGACCCTTCGTCAGGGGTCTGTAAATAAGGGATAAGACAGGACCAACGTTAGGGGCTACCACAACTGTCTAATGATTGAGTGAAAGTTAGCTGTGAAAAGAAACGGAAGCGTGCAGAAAACGGTGGAAAGTTTTGAAGGTGAAGTCGTGGGATGTTAAACTACCAACAGTGACTAAACAGTGCAAGCGTGAATCTAGATAGATAAATAAGAAGCCACGTGCTCTTAACAGTTACGACTTATCCGTGAGTACATCGAAAAAACAATCCTCCCTCTTCCCAATGTCTCCAAACTTACGAAAAAGCGGCGGACGCCGTCACCTCGATAAACGCGATGTGCCTCAGTGTGAACCGCAGTGCGCGGTGAGCGTTTTAAAACAAAGTCATGTGATCGGACGTATGACCAATAGGAGAGCAGGATAGAAAAAAGCCAATCGGAAACATAGACTTAATGCCCTAGTGAAAACTCAAAGACCTAGTCATGTGATAAGAGTATATCGACTTCAATGAGGAAGCGGGTAACCACCATAAACAAAACATGAGACAAACGTGAAAAATATACAAATGTGAAAATATGACATAATAGAAATAGATCGGACTTCGTAGGTCAAAAACAGCAATGCTGATGGTTATTTATAAAAAACATGAATGTTCCACACGATCATTCATCCCGAAGGGATGTGTCGAGTTCAACTTTTTAATCCAGTGGAATTCTGAACGTAGTCTTTGTTTCAGTGGATCCACGTCAGGGCGTTGTGGGAGAATTTCCAGAACCGTAAATTTTAGTTGAGAGATTTGATGTCTGGCTTGATTCCAATGATTAGCTAGGGATGATTTCAAATTGGCTTGGCGGATATTGCTTTTATGTTCAGTGATGCGGATCTTTAATTTGCGTTCGGTTTGGCCCACATAAACTTTCCCACATGGGCATTTGATAGCGTAAATGCAGTTGTTCGTATCACAGGTGCTTGTATGTTTGAGTTCAATGGGATAGCCTTTAGATGGATGAGTGAAAGTTTTGCCTGGCATTACATTATTGCAATGAACGCAATTCATGCACTTCAACATTCCCTTCCAATTGGCGTTGACAACTTTACGTGTTTTCAACAGTTCTTTCAAATTTTTTGATCTCTGAAACGCAAATGTCACATTATCACTGTAGAGATCTTTCAGGTCTGGTTCAGATTGGATTAGGTGCCAATGTTTATTGACAATTCCTTTAATTTTGTTGGATTCCGTGGAAAATTTTAGTACACATACTGTTTTCATCTCATTGGTTTTTCTTTGAGTTTGTAATAAAGCATTCCGTTCCAATTTGTTTACTTTTTCCAACGCTTTTGTTATGATATCTTCAGGATATCCTCTTTCTTGATACTTTATCACTTGTTCATTCAAAGCAATCTGTAAATCGGTGTCCTTGGATGTAATCCGTTTCAACCTAATGAATTGCGACGTGGGCAGGTGTTTCTTTAATGAATCTGGGTGGAAACTCTGAAAGAGCAAGCTGGTGTTTTTATCAGTTGATTTTTTGAAGACTTTAGTGTTGATTGTGTTGTCGTGTATCGTTACTAGTACATCCAAAAATGAGATAGATTCTTTCTCAATGTTGTGGGTGAATTTGATTCTTGCATTCTTGGTGTTGAGAACGTGGATGTTATGCTCTAATTGTTCCTTTGAGCCTTGCCATATGACGAAAATGTCATCTATGTAACGTTTAAATGTTGTTAGTCCATCCATCCAATCAGAATTTTTTAGGATGTGATCAGTTTCAAACTTCTGCATGAAGATGTTCGCATATGAGGGGGCCCCCCCAAAACCCATAGAGGTACCGTTACATTGGTTAAAAAATTGGCCTTGCCATTCAAAGTAGCTGTGATATAGAGCAAATTGCATGAGTTCTAAAATGAACACTCTTTGGGATTCTTCAAGATCACTGTTCAAAAGGCTCCATTCTAGAGCTTCAATGCCCTCATTGTGAGGGATCGATGTGTATAGGGCCGTAACGTCAATGGTGCATAACCAGTACACCAAATCTTTTTGTAGTGATATTGACCTCAATAGGTTCAAGAAAGTGGTAGTATCTCTAATGTAAGTGTCACTTTTTTGGACGATGGGTTGGAGAAATTTATCCACGAATTTACCAATTGGTTCTGAGATTGACCCACAGGCGGAGACGATGGGTCTGAAAGGCGGATTCACTGGATTTTTGTGGATTTTCGGCAACATGTATAGTTGCGGTCTCCTTGGGAATTTCATCAAAAAATATGTATGGGTTTTCTTGTTAATCCAATTCATATTTAAGGCATGATCAATTAAAGTTTGTAAAGTTTGTTGGTATTCTCTCGTGGGATCACTCTCAAGTGGAAGATAGATGTCTTGATCATTGACATGAGAATTCACACTGTTGATATAGAAAGACGTATCCATTACAATCAATGCGCCCCCTTTGTCTGCTTTCTGAAAGGTTAATTTTTCATCCAGACTTAAGTTCTTGAGGGTATTCCATTCTTTGGGTGTCAAATTAGATTTCTTGGGTTTATTGAATGGTATCTTTTGAACTTCCGTGGTCACTGACCTTTCGAAGGCATCGATGGTTTTATGCGAAAACGGTGCGCAAAAAGAACTTTGTGGTTTAAAATCCTTATCCCAAGTGTCAGTTAGTTGTTGTTCCTGCATGTCTTTGAAAAAATATCTCAATTTTAAATTTCTGAAAAATTTGAAGAGCGCGATTTCTGTTTCTGCTTCATTTGACCTGTAGGTGGGTACAAAGGTGGTGCCTTTGCTCAAGAGCTTGGTTTGTGCCTTGGTTAATTGTTTAGAAGAGATATTGATAATTAAGTTGTTTTCCACAGTTGGCTCCGGGTCCTTTTTGCTATCTCCTCCTCGGTTTCTTTTGCTCCTTCTTGTGGCGGGGCGTTTGCTGCCGGGCTTACATCTAAAAAAGCCGGTTGGTTTGGACCTGTTTTGCTGGTAGATGGTTTTGTGAATTTATCCGTTGTACCTACTGGTGGTCTTGTTTGTGAAATTTCAGAATCTGATACCACACTTTCCTGAGATGAGGTAGTGGCTGTTTTTTGAGTTGGTTGTTGGGGTTGCCACTTTTTCTGGTTGTATATCTCAGCCCAAGTGTAAACTTCTTCTAATTTGTAATCTAACGTGTCTCGTCGATATTTTCTCACTTTTCTTTCGTTGACCTCTTTTGCGTAACGTTCTAGTTTCCTATTGATGTCTTCTAAAGTTTTGTCTAAGTCTGGAATTGTGCTCATTTGTGTCTTTAATGTATTGATCTCTTCCTCGATTTCAGTTATGACTTTAGAGAGTTCTTCCACGATTAGTAGAATTAGATCTAATGAACATTTGTTCAAAATTTGGTACCATTTCTCGATGAATTTCTTATTGTTTTTGCACAGCATAGGTTTAAGAGCTATTCTAAGTCCTCGCGGTATTCTTTGATTCTTGTGATAGTGAATGAGGGTGGTTGCATGCAACCTTTGATTGATTTCCTTCTTGCTGATATATTCAAATTGTTTGAGCAGTTGGGCTGTCGTGGTTTTCTGTGGAGCGAATCTGATGGTCTCCTGAATTAACCCATAGATGTCTTTTGCGGCTTCCGCCGAGTAAACAAGAGTCTCTGCTTTGTTGGTAGTGAGTAACGCTATGTCGTCGAGTTGCATTTTTATCCAGGTGGTGCACAAGGGATGGGGTAGACTGAAAGAATCAATGAGAAATATTGTAATCCCTATGCACTCATTATCCAAGTTCTACAAAACGATTCTTCAGGTAGTGATGGCGCGTGAACGTCACACGGAGTCTGGCCGTGCCTTGTAACATTCAAAATTTGATGGGGATAGAATCAACGATCCTCAAGTTGACGCGCTCAATTAAACATGAAACAAAAATGTTTCTTTCACAAATATTTCTTTAATGTCAATCTCTTTTGTGATTAAACCAATTCATTCATTGGTCATTCAATGTTTTTATATTGATTGTTTTTCGGACATAATATGATCCTTATGTCACCATTAACAAATTGACTCGCATATTGTTATCACCCAATGCATTTCGGGTCGTAATCCTTGACCCTTCGTCAGGGGTCTGTAAATAAGGGATAAGACAGGACCAACGTTAGGGGCTACAATAGTTATAAGATGTGACATAATTGGGTTGTACTAGCAATGTCTCATTTTAGTAAGCGAATGAATATTTTAATACATAAGAAACATTCAATGAGATACATAAAGAAATACCTAGTTTGTATCGTATTTTAATGAATAAGGTTTGCATAGGTAATCAAGGAAACATCAAGATGGTAATGATATACAGAAATGTAATAGGCAGTTCAACTAATGAATGGTCCCTAGGAAAGGCTCGAGCTAAAGACCTTGAAAGTTACAGACAGGAACATCCTGAACATGGCTTCCTCAAAAGGAGCACAAAATTGTAAAAAACATTTTAAGAGAGAGTATAGATTATGCATCGTTTTCACTGATTTTCTGAAATGAAAAAGCACACAGAGAAACACGCACATGGGGGCGTGGCTTGGCTGGCAAGGAGGATGCTTGCCTGAGTCAGCTGCTCCGTCAGACCAGGGAGCAACAACAACTATCCCTAGAGTTTGCACCGGATAAAAGGGGGCAAAAGGACATATTCTTGCCTCTGAAGGTCGTCGGCAGACGATGTTAGCGAAGACTGGATACCCACACCGAAATTAAGGGTGAATTTGCTGGTTTTACGATCTCACAGCAACGAGCAATGGCGGCTGCAAAAACAAAACTGATGCCCAGAATGCGGTGAGCCCAGACAGAGGGAAACAAGTGCCGCCATTACACTCTAGCACCGTCAACCCAGCCCACCCCGCTGATTGCGAGGTTGAGGTATTATGAGAGGAATGAGAGACTAGGAAGCAAGAGCTGCCTTAAAATGTACCGGTGGAGAAAGTGGTAGATGCGGGTAAACCCAGTGCCATGCCCGGCCAGGTGGTGAGTCTGAGGGGACTGTGGAGATGAGGTATCTGGCCGCACGCCAGACTACGCGGCATTGCCAGTAGATGCGGTACATGTGTGTGGCTGTGCTGAACTTAGTACGGACCAGCGCTGTGACTGGCAGTAAGGGCGGAGTGTGTGGTACACCCCAGCACAGTGAACAACATGCCAGTAAAAGACAAGCGGAGTGAAACAGGACCAAGCCGACCAGCACCGGAGGCTTGCAGACAAGCGGAGTGAAACAGGACAAAGCCGACAAGCACTGGAGGCTTGCAGCCAACTAGCACCAAAAGAGATGAAGAGGTGTAGGGCACCGGGAAGAAGGAACCACCATTGCGAACAAGGTGGAGGTAGTTGGACAAAGAGAAAATGGCGGGCACATAACCAGGTGCTGAAAACTGAAACCGAAACTCAGCCAGACTCAGGACCAGCACGGTAAACAACATCGCCGCCATTTTTAAGTAGGAGCAGGACCGATCGGGTCATTGCCATCATGAAGGAGAAAACAAAGAGATCGAGCATGGAAGAAGTACAGGGAGGCCATACAACTGAAGGGCAGGGAAGTGGAATCGAGCCCTCCCCCAGGCAAAAGCGCAACGTGAGTAAAACGTGTGGAGCACCAGACTGAGGGGAGAGGGTTTGAAATGAAATAAAAATGCTACAGCGAGTGAGCGGACCGGGTGAAAGAAAAAAAAAGTGGGTGTGGTGTGTAACTGGCGCAGAGCCCCCGGTGGAGCCATGCAGAGCCACAGTGTTTCCTTGAAAGGACAAGGGGTAACAGAAGGAGGTGAGGAGTGAGCCAGCAGAGCTGCAGAGCAGCACGCAAGAGAGAGGCCACAGGAGAGGATCACAGGTGCCTTGGGATAACACAAAGAAGAGCAGATCAGGTCTGGGAATGGTGTGTGACTATGCTAATAACTGCAAAACAGTTGAATAGATGTGTGCAAAAACGATTGAGAAACATACGCTAGAACCAGACCCATCAGCCCAACCTTTATGTCGGAGTTTACGTCATGTAGGGGTTTTCTGGTTATTCATCACCACATCCGGCCATATAGTGCCGGTGCGGGACAGAATGTCAATACTCCAGCGATGTGACTCATCGTGGAGTAATGTAAATAAGGTGCAGTGCTCAAGTGGTTGTGATGAGTAAAAAATGACTACACAGATTCAACAGAGAGTTCAAATAGAAGTCTGAGTGTCAAGAGTTAAAAACACGCCGAGTAGTAAGACTACTCTTTGGCGCTTTGCAGGACAGTCGACATGTTTCAGCCTAGTGGGGGACTTCCCCGGCTTTCTTCAGGACCCTTAGTTATGGAATAGCTACTGCAACTACAAAGTATGTGAAGTGAAAAATCTCAAAAATATACATATCTACCAGGAACTTAAGGGATTGTATGTCCACTGGAGGGAGAGACGTACGTCTTCTTCCTATCAAGAAACGAGAAATTACTATCAAGTACAGAAGGTTGCACACATACAGCCGCATGAATACACAGAAACCGCATAGAAAAAACACCTGCATGAACAATCTATATTCTGCATTATAAAAGAAGCATATTAGCTTAATCACATTGAGGCATTTCCTCACAGTGATACTCACCCAGCTTTTTGTGGGTGAAGACCTCACCTCACCCGGCAACCGCTCGGGAGTATGAGGCCCCGCTCTATAGTGTAGAAAAAGGGACACAGTCAACACATAGATCTAGTGTGCCCAAACAAATTGTTCTACACATATAACCCAACCCACGTGTGCTGAAGACCCATCCGCCACAGTTACATACTCTCCTACAGCTAAGTTCACATAGAACACTTAGAGAACATGCCTCATACAATATTCATATAGTACCTTGGGTATATTGAACATGAATCATCAGTTTCCTTGATACATAAAATGGGCACTCTAGACTACTAATATTACTACCCCCTCAGAACTGGACAAGAACACTCTAGGTTGTTACTTGACATGACCCCTCGAGAAGACCTTAGGGAGAAAAACAGAAAAATGCTGTCAAGAGGCTCACCTATCCGTCGGTGTCCCCGATGTTCGGCCGAGCGGAAGGGGAGGAACTGGTTCTGTAGGCTTACAGCCTTTAAATAGCGACCTCTAATTGAGACATGAGCCATAGGAGGGGCAAGCGCGCACAATGTAGGTCACTAGTCCCACGCGCTTGCGTAATGCTACTGAAAGCCGGAAGATAGCGGCTTCATAATAAGTAACATATCGCGCTTGCTCGTGAAGATTTACACAAGCTAACATGCCACATTACTGGAAAGTGTACGGAGAAGGCCCGCTTTAAAGAAGATTGCTACTAAGGGAATCCAGCTGTATAAAGAAGCACGCGTATCGAATACTGCGTGCTCTAGATCTATCAACCAACGAGAAGTTGTGCGCATGACCTGGCGGGAAACACTATTCCCTAGGCATGCGCACAGAAGAGCACTTAGACCGGGTTTTTAAGTCTAAAAAATAGTGCGTCGCTAGAGCTACCAAAAACTGAGTGTCGCAGTTATTATCACACTCAGACTTCTATTCGAACTCTGTTGAATCTGTGTAGTCATTTTTTACTCATCACAACCACTTGAGCACTGCACCTTATTTACATTACTCCACAATGAGTCACATCGCTAGAGTATTGACATTCTGTCCCGCACCGGCACTATATGGCCGGATGTGGTGATGAATAACCAGAAAAACCCCACATGACGTAAACTCCGACATAAAGGTTGGGCTGATGGGTCTGGTTCTAGCGTATGTTTCTCAATCGTTTTTTGCACACATCTATCCAACTGTTTTGCAGTGATTAGCATAGTCACACACCATTCCCAGACCTGATCTGCTCTTCTTTCTGTTTTGTAAGTTGATATTAGGGGAGTGAGCAGACAGGTCGTAAAACATTCCCCTGGACCCTCCACATACGTGTTTTGTTTTTGAGCCTTGGGATAACAGCCTTAGGTTAACAGCACAATAATAACCCAATATTAACCCAAACCTCTCAAAAGCGCCCCAATCGCCCCAAGCGCTCCAAAGCACCCCAAAGCACTCCACAACTGTCCACAACCGTCCCTGATAAGACCCCGATAAGAACAACCCCTCCAAAGTAGGACAAAAGAAGGACCGGGCCAGAGGCCCAAAAACAAAACCCAATGTGCGAGACAGAGGGGGAGAGGTGTGGTGGTGACTGAGTCGGGCACTGGCGAAAGGCGCTGGCAACAAAACCTCTGCCGAAAGTGGAACCCTCACAAGGGTAGTTAGAGCTACAAAGAGCAAGTCTCATACGCCGACCCAACCTACACAGGCTCAAGAGGACACCTGGGTGCAGGAGGAAACCCAGTCAAAGGAGTGTGGCCCAGCAGTCCCCAGAAGACCCTAATTGCACCAAGAGAGCAAACAGCTACCTAGCGGTGGAGGCAAACCGTACTCATCAGCCTCAAAGGAAGAGAACGCGAGCCCATAGAGGTCCAGATGGAGCAACAAGTAGAAAGGGGAGATTTGAACTTCATCAGGAGAAGAGAGGTCTAACGAACATGGCGGGGTGCGAGGCAAGACTCCAGTGTGACCTAAAGAAAAACAAGGGGGAACCAGCAATATCAGACTCACCAATCAAGCAGAAACCAGACATCAACGGCACCCTAAAGATGATCCTAAAGAAACTGGCGGAAGTTCATGATCTGGCCAAAACCACAAAACAGACCACAGATGCGATCCAACTGGAGCTAGCAGCAGTCAGGGGGGGACATGCACACAGCTAGCAATAGGCTGGTCGCGGTGGAGCAAAGAATAAGTGACATCGAAGATGCGGACCTACAAGTAAACAAAGAGCTGAAAACGTATCTAAAATCACAGCATCCCCCCGAAACAGACAGTGGAATTGGAAGACCACAACAGGCGGGGGAATTTAAGAATCCTAGGAGTCCCGGATGGAGCAGAGGATAAAGCGGGTGCGTGCCTGGCCTTCCTAGAAGAAATGATCCCTAAAATCGCAAACCTAAAACTTGGCCACCAGTTCGAACTAGACAGAGCTCAAAGAATCCCTATCTTCAGGTCCACAACAAGGAGCGCGGCTCGCCCAATAATCTGCAAACCTCTGAAATCTTCAATTTTGCAAGGAAAAACCACCAGATCACATGGAATGGGCAGAAGATCATCTTCACACAGGACTATTCCAAGCCCACAGTGGATACCTGAAGAGGCTTCCTAGCCTTACGGGATAACATGAAGAAGAATAACATCCAATTCTCGTTTGTAGGCCTGGCAAAATTCAGGTAAATGACAGAGGACGCTCCCAACTCTTCGACGATCCGAGACAGCTGGCCAGATACTTAGAAGGTCCGACAGCCCAAGAAATGGAGACCTCTCAAGCAGGTACCAGCAAAAGGAGAGCCTCGCCAGAACTGGGGGGGGGGGGATTGAAGACAACCTCCTCAAAGACTCATAATGTTCTACTGCAACAACTCATTATCTACCTCATTATTTATCTCAACCTTAAAATCACCTTTTACTGTAGCAAAAGACTGCACGAAAAGTGGCAAAATCTGAAAATAGACAAACTGAAGCACAGAAACAACACGTTCTACCACATGAGATACCTCATCGGTGGCAAACACACTCTAACTATCTACCTCAAAGCTGCCATAAGTACCACAATATCCAGGTCCAGCAGGGCATGCCTAACCGGGCACAACCGGGCCAATACCTCGACAGTGTCAGCCAGCAACAATCAACAACAGACAGTGGAGGAAGGCTCACAGTCCTCGAAGCAATGCAACACAAGGAAGAACCCTGCAGGGGGGTCACAGACACAAACACTGCCTTAAACTGCGCTCAAGGGCTCATACACCGACCCTAGTGTGTCAACTACACCTACCACAGTGGAGACATCTACAAGCTAGCTCAATGCAACCTCCACAATAAACACTGTGAAGTACTGGAGAGCAGGCAGATCAACCCACATAACGGATGCCACGCACTGTAATAAAGACAATTACCATATCCTTTTTCTATATGGACACATAAGACCTCATGGTTGATGTATAATGGTGCAGGGGTGGTTAGTAACACAGACTTATTATGAAGCGGCAAATGTAGACTCTTGGGATCATAGAAACACAGAGCTATCACCCAAACAACTCCCAGGGAGACAGGACGGCGACCCTGTCGTCGCACGCTCAGCCTGCAATGTTTCTTTCAGGGGAGGGAGGGTGGGGTGGGGAGTTGAGGGGGAGGGCTCCTGACTACTTACTTTCTTTTTTCTCTGTCTTTCTTTCGATTTTCACCTCTTTACTCATACATCCCTTAATGAGAGGGTTCGGCCAGACACCGGTTATTGCCAAAAGAGAGAGACCTAACTCTGCGACTAATGCAAGGCAGACACTAATAGATCAACAAGAGAGGGTCCGGTTGGGCCGGAGGGGAGAAGGCACAGCAAGGTCAGAGGGTTGGGAACACAGACTAGGTTCACCAGACATGACTTACCTCAGATAATGGCCCCCACCAACAATCTCAACGTGGCAGCTGACCTAAAGATAGTGTCCCTCAACGTCAAAGGGCTCAATCACCCTATTAAATGTAAGAAGATCCTTGACTATCTAGCTAAGGCTAAGGGTGACGTGGTCCTGCTACAAGAACCCAAACTATCCCTGGGGGATATCAGACTAGTGAAAGGTAACTGGTTCTCTCAAGTGGCGTGCTCACTTGCTAAGGGGAAGAAATGAGGGGTAATTACGCTTGTATCGAAAAGCTCAAACCTAACAATAGAATCACAACTCCAAGACGAGGCTGGCAGACTTCTGATAACACACCTGAGAAGGGGGGAAGAGAATATACATGTAACTAACATATACGGTCCAAACACAGACGTCCCCTCCTTCTGGGAAGGAGTTACGCACAAGCTCAATAGCCTCCCGCATAACGACCTCATGGTGGTGGCAGGGCACTTTAACATGCCTCTGGACCACATATTGGATAGACATTCACCATGCCAGTACCAACCCACAATTGCACACACTACATTAAAGAACATATGCTCCAAATTCAACCTCAAGGACCCATGGCGGCTTCAGCACCCAGACACTAGGGACTTCACATTCTACTCCAACCCACACAACTCATACAGCAGGATAGATTCCATACTAATCACAGGCCCACACACACACCTAATGGAACATTCCGACATAGTGCCCAGGTTAGTGTCAGACCACTCTTCTATAAGCCTAAAGTTGAGTGGCTGCCACAACGTAGACATTCCCCGAAGGTGGCGTTTTAACAGCGACGTCCTAGCCTCCCCCGAGAACACGGAAAAAATCAAGGAGGCAATACGGCAATACCTTAGACACAACGATTTACCAGGTATTAGCGCCTCCACCCTATGGGATGCACTAAGGGCTACCATCAGGGGGACAGTAATCGAAATTAAGGGCAAGCTAAATAGACACAAACTCACAGCTGACCCAACTCGAGCCAGACATCAAAAGCCTAAAAATGAGTCACGCTAGGGCCACTCATGACACCAAACTTGTAACGGACCTAACTAGAAAAAAGTACTAATACAATAAGATCCTGAGTGAGAGAGCCGGGCTGTGGTTCAACAAATACAAGGCCATTAACCTCTGCAAAGCCAACAAAGGGGGGAAACTACTAGCCTCCTACCCGAAACACAAACTCAATCAATTTACCATCTCGTCCATCACAGACCCACACAACAAAACCCACACAAAACACAAAGACATCCTCAAGACCTTTCAAGAGTTTTATCCGGAACTCTATAAAAATGACCAGACCCTAAATCCGGAGGCATGCAAGAAATACCTTAACAGACTTGGCCTCCCACAGTTAGTCAGTGCAGAATCACAGAGTCTAGGGCAAGAAATGAACACCGTAGAGATTGAAATGGCGGTCAAGTCTATGAAAGAAAACAAAGTCCCGGTGCCGGATGGATACACAGCCTCCTTTTACAAGACCTTTCTAGAGCAGCTGAAACCAACCACAAAGAGGGTGTTCAATCACTGTGCAGAGAACGGGTTGGTATCACAATCCATGTCTGAAGCGAACATAATAGTAATCACAAAGGAGGGTAAGGATCAGTTGCTGCTCAAGAACTACAGGCCCATAGCCTTAATTAATGTGGACCGCAAAATATATGCAAAAATTCTAGCAACCAGACTTAACTCCCTTCTACCCAACTTAATAAGCAACTCCCAAGTAGGCTTCCTGAGAACACGAATGCCTCACGACAACACCAGACTTCTCTGCCACATACTAGAACACACAGCAAGGAAAAGAGAAGCAGCAGTAGCTATCACCCTGGATGCCGAGAAGGCCTTCAACAGGGTATCATGGACCTTCCTGGAACAGTGCATGAAATCCTTCAACTTAGGGGAAGGTTATATTCGGAAGGTGATGGCGCTGTACAGTGACCCGAGTGCACGCATTGTCATTGATGGGTCACTCTCCGAACCACTCACAATACAACGTGGCACTGACAGGGCTATCCAATGTGCCCCTCACTCTTTCTGTTGGCATTAGAACCCCTGATTAGTGACATCAAGCTAAACGTGAAAATAAAAGGGGTCAACATCAATGATGTTGAAATAAAACTGGCAGCATACGCAGACGACATCCTAATAGTTAAGGAGCATCCAAAGACCTCAATTGAGACCCTGATAGACACCATAGAGATATACTCAGGCCACTCAGGATATAAGCTCAACAGGGACAAATCTGAATACAAACCCCTGAACATCCACTTCACTAGGGACACCGTACAGGGATCAGGCCTGGCCCGGCAAACAGGGTTTATCAAATATCTAGGTATACATAATAAATTCCTGGAGGCATGGTCCCCGAAATTCATAACTTGGTGGGGCTGAATCAAAACAATCAAAATGATGATCACCCCAATAATCAAATACCTGATCAGAATGCTCCCACTCCTGCTCACAGATGACTTCCACCATAAAGTAGACAACATGATTACTAAATCCGTATGGCGGGGGAAGAAGGCACGGATAAGCATTAAAAAAAACTGGAGAAAAAACTCGAGGAGTAAACCTAGCAGACGTTAGGACCTTCCAAACTGCATTTTTGGCAAAACAAGGGGCTTACTGGATAGCACCTCTTCAAGGCTACGCACCGGTATGGCTGCAAGTCAAGAGAGCCATACTGAGCAATCTAAACCCACTGACGCTGTTAACAGCTTACAAACACCCTCATGCCCCCAGCCCTATTTTTAAGAACACAAACATTGCCCTTCTAAAAATAGACAAGAAAATGGAGCACAGCATAAAGGGCTCAAAGATGGAGTCACTCTGGGCCAATAGAAAGATCAGATACAAGGGGAAATCCCTCACCCTCGACACATGGATAGAGAGAGGCATCTTCCACCCAGACCAGCTAGAGGAAGGGGGGAACCCTATCACATTTGCAGTACTGAAATCTAAACATAACCTATCAGACATCGAGTTCTACACCTTCCTGAAAATCAAAACACCCCTATCCAAAGCCAAACTATCACAAACCCAACTGTCAATCTCACAGTATTTAGCAAAAATCAACAGACTAGGTCATCAGGTATGACACCTCTACAAACGACTACGCCCAACCACCTCCAAAATGAATGACAAGACAACTAACTACTGGATAAAACAAGGCAATACCCCACTGAATAAGCAAGAGCAGGTGATTTTATGGTCCTCTGCCTCACTTAATAAAATCACCCGAGTACTAGCACAAACGAAGTTTTGGCAACTCCACAAAGCCTTCTGGACCCCCAATCGATTATTGTCACTAGGACTCAGAGAAGATGACCTGTGCTGGAACTGTAGCAAGGAAAAGGCGGACCTAGCACATCTTATCTATTACTGCCCATCACTCAAAAAGTTCTGGGAGAAAATCTTTGTGTTCATAAATAACGTACTGGGCTGCACACTAACAACTGAATTTTCCTCCCTCGCCACTGCATTCATGACCACAGCACTACGATCAGAACATGATAAAGACCTACTGGACCTGCTTCTCACTGCGGCAGTCAAAATGGTCCTCACCAGTTGGAAGGACACAACTAAGACCTCATACAAGGGCTGGCTCAACTGGGTGACGTACCTTAGCGGCGAGGATAACATTGCGTTGCAGAACACTCCCTGGAGACCAGCAACCAGGAGGATGTGGAAGTCACTCGATGCATACTTAGACTCTTACGAACCCACTTGAGGCCAGTCTGGCTCCCTCCTCCCCTCCCCTATGGAGAGGATGGAGTGAATCGGAGGTTAACACCACAGGCCGAAGGGACATAGGGGGGGGCTTGTTGGACTGCCTTGTTAGACAGCCTCTCCCGCCATAGGTCAACTAGTGAGGTGTCAGCTTTGCCACATGCCTAAAACCCCTATTAGACTCAGGGCTACAGAACCTCTCTCATACCTTTCTCTCACCTCTTTCTTTCCTGTTTCTCTCTTTCTATCAGCCTTTGCCTAATTTCCCAGCAAGTCAATGTAAGAGGGGATTAGCTAAAACAGATATCTTACTGTAAAGTACATGTAACCAATGCATACAGACTACTTTTGGATAACCCCGTGATAGAATGCTATTGTACTTGTTTGTATAAAACTAATACAATACTTTGAAATAAAAAAAGGGAAAAAAAGAAACACGTACATGTGGAAAAATGTGTTCACATAAAATAAAAGTACACTGTTTTATTGCAAATATAAATGGATGTCGATGCAAGGTGGCTGTGGCCCAGTCATAATAATTTAAGCTTATCTGAATTAGGCATTATTTTTCTAATTAATAAGAATATTCTTACATTGCCATTACCTTGTAGAGAATCATGGATACTGGCAGCCGTTCACTCATCTCTTTATCCCTTAGTATTAATGTTTATGGTCAGGAGTACTGCAACAGTTTCCATCAAGATAGTTATTAACCTCAAGTGGGTGGGTCATTAAAAGGAACTGCACCAGTGCTAAGGTTCAGTGGTACAGTAATACAAACCGTGTTCATCAATTAAATAGTGCAACAATACATTCTTTGTAGGAATCTATGTCATGTGCTGGACTTGTGTCAGAATGATGTTCCAGCTGCTGTATGAAAAAATATGTTAATTTAAGAATATGTACAGGAATTACTGGTCAGTGGGTGGACCTGGAGTGGTAAGCCAAACGTAATGTGATGCGAATGCAAGAGTAGAAGGAAGGCAAATATGCTGGTATTTTGTCACAAAGTTCATTTATGTTTTGGAATGTGACATTTGAGCATAAGCAAATAAGTTATTTGTGGTCTCTTATCCTTTTGTGCTGAGCATTACTTTCAATGAGATGTGTGTGTTTGCCTCTTTGACTCCTTCACAGTGGAAGTGCTATCAAGTGGTGTTCTATCTTGTGCCACTCAGTTAAGTAATGCACATTGTCCAACTAATATTTAACAGACTGTCTATATCTGTATAGCGATTGACCACCTTAAAAGTTTAGGCATATGACTCTGGTTTCAGTATTCCAAACAAACTCCCTATTATGCAGCTTGCCTTCCTAGTATATTCTTATACACTTTAGTGGGTTTGTACAGTGTCAAAACCCTAGTCATCGGGGCACTAAAAGGGGCTTGTGTGACATGTTGGGTTTGACTTTCCATTTTGTTTCACCTCGTTTTGTTGTGTACAATGCATTTAATACTTTGGGGGACATTAGGATGGCGGGCGGACTTTGCCCGCCCGCCATCCTCGTGGTAATAGGGACCGCCCGCCACAAGGGTGGGGGTCCCGTGGGGGGTATTAGGATGTGCCTGCCACAGTGGAGCTATACACAAAGTGGGAAACCCAATATACCCTTGAGGGCTTGGGCTATGTAAATGATAAGGTAGGGGTTGCCTTCAAGGGTTTTTTTTGGCCAAAATATTTCACAAGTTATTTATAAGAAATAAATCACAGGCCCAAATACTTTTGGCCCAAGCTAAACAATAGCAAATCAACATGTAAATTTACAGTGACTTTTTGATTTAAATAAAACACTAAACATTACATAAAGAAAGTGCATAAAGAAAGTAAGAGAGCACAGAAACCGGTGTATATAAAAAAATTCCTTTATAATTGTATTTTAAAGAGGGTACTAGAGTGTATATAAACAATGTGACAAGAAGGGAAACAATACACAATAAAGACACATTTACTGTAACATTATGTAACGCTTTTCTTCTTTGTTAAAATTGAATACAAACAAAAAAAGCGTGGGTCAACGTTTCGGTCTCTATCGTTTCAATACAGAGACCATCCGAAATATAGCGTGCACTTGGGTTCTTATTAGCCCAGCACGAGAACACGTATCTTTTCTGGTGCCTTGTTATTTGTTGTTAGAGCGTTCTTGGATCGGATCAATTTAATTGAAAATCTTATAAGCAGCTAAAGGCTTCGTGGATTCAAACGGCAACAATTTGTTGCCGTGTGCACGCTATATTTCCGAATTTTAAAGCATCACCCGAATCAAACAAGCAAATGGACCTTTGATGAAAAACAAAGATTAGACCTAAAATTACTCAAGTACATCTGTATGACGTTCTCGAATACGGGTGCCACCACCTGATATCAGGGGTCAACTTCTGTATATTTGTATAGTCCTGAAGATGGTGACCGGGGCAGAAAAGCGGCGGACAGTCTTTCCGTCCGCCGAGGTCCCCCCCGCCTTACTAATATGGTGGGGGGAAAATCAAGAGTGGATGTCAGGTGGATTGCCCCCGCCAGGCTGGCGGTGGCCACATAACGGGCCCCTTTGTGTTGTGTGGAGAATTACTGAATAAGACACACTATGAAATGAACCTCTCCCTACCAACATGGCAACCAAAATAGAGCCCTGGGTGGTGAAGATTAAACTAAAACATAATCCACAAAAGACTAAATATATTCTAATGTTTCCAAATTGGCAAAGATCCATCTGATTGGTTATAGAAGCTTATTAAACTAAAACATAATCCACAAAAAGACTAAATATATTCTAATGTTTCCAAATTGGCAAGGATCCATCTGAATGGTTATAGAAGCTTATTTTTTTAAGACAGGGCCATAAGATTGGCACAAATCAAATTATCTAGGTTTCCACCTCGACTCCATTTTTCAATTCAATTCTCATATGAAAGACATTTCTGAGAGTGTGTGGTATCATCTCTCAATGAATCCAACTAGCGGGCATTTCCTGTTTAAGAACAACTTACAAATGGCAATTCAAGCTGGGACTGCTTATGAATTGGCCAAAGGAATGATTTCCTCACTGGTCTCCCTCAGGCACAAATTGCCCTTTCTCCACTTTGCTGCTCGACTTTTCTGGAATATTTATCAATATTGGCACATAACACTTGTTCTACCTTACCCAAATAGCTACCTATGGAATCAGGGTGTTCATAGAAAACAACTAGCATCACATATAAAGGATGTACGTTGTTACAATGCATGCTTTTACCACGCATGCCTTTACAACGCAGGTTTTTCAACGACTTGTGTTGGGGGTGCTGGATAGTGAATAGTTTAATTTACTATTCCAACTCCAGTCCTCGTAGATAGTAGGGAAGGTGTTGGATAGTAAATTAAACTATTACTTATCCTAGAGCACCCCCCAGTGCATTGAAAAACCTGCGTTGTAAAGGTACTGCGTCGTAAAGGATGTTTCCCCATATAAATCTATCCACTAAATATCTTAAAACACTCAGCACAAAATAAAACACCCAGGTGACAACAGTGAACTGAGAAGTAAAACTCTTCCACACATTGAAGCTCTCCATTTAAGAAAGAAGAGGATTTTTTTAAACCTTGTTTTCTGGCAATTAATCCATTTTTTATGTACACAGCCTAGGATTTCACTGATATACAGTCTCCAGCACATTCACTCAAATACAAAGATGTTGTAATCATATCTTTGTGCAGTGCAGGTACACAGGAAATGATAGAGGTGCAGAAGGGCTTATGAAATGATAGCAAAACTGTTAGTAGCAGATGTTTTGAACTCAAAATTAAGGTTGCTGTTTTTGCATCTGCCTGGCTTTTCCCTTACAAAAAATGCATTAACTTTTCATCGACAACAACATCATCTTCACAATGCTTGTGTTGGAAGCCCAGTCATAGTGGGAGGAACATACATTTTGAAGAGACAGGAAAGACGCTCACAGTCCATGCAGTTCTCTTGTTGCAATTGAATACACTAATCTTAGCTCTGAAAACATAGCATGTGAAATCTATAAACAAATTGGTGGCTAACAGTACATGGTGTTCCCTTTTTTTATGAATTACATAATAAGGGCCCGATTTGAGTTCAGCCAACAGGTTCCTCCATCATAAACATGAAGGATATCCTGCCCGCAGTATTACAAGTGCATTACAGCCAATGGAACTTGTAAAATGGCCGGTCGATATATGTCATGTTTGTGACAGAGTACCCCATCTGGCGAACTCTAAATCAGACCCTAAGTATCCAAACAGAGCCTGCTGTACCACATCTATCTGATGTTTTTAAATTGATAAATTTACAATGCTCAAATGTACAGATCCCAGATCTGGTACCTCTTCTATGGACTCTTCCGAGGGATACAAGATTAAAGTCGATAATTCTGAACGACAAATCTGTCCTGCTGCAGCGGTTAGACCCTCGTGGAGACGAGCTATACCAGTTTGCAGTTTATTGGCAAGAATCGTGGCATTGAACAACATACAGGCAGCAGCAGTAGACAGCACAGATCGTCTCCTATGAATATTCTCGAACGGCTCAGAGTTGTTTCCCATCACTCGGGACAGACATTAAATACTAAGGATTCTGGACGGTGTGCTAAAATCAAATATAAGAAATCTTTTCGTTTATTGAATACCAGCCGTTTAAGCCTTTATTAATTTAAAAAGAAAGTCATGTTGTATCTATGTATGGACATTGAAACATCATATGGTGGTGTTACACTGTATAGTGTAGTGTAGTTCCTATATTCCCAATAGGCTCTGCTCATTGGAATAATATATCCTATAGATTTGACGTAGGACTTATGTCGACTGGGTCTCTATCGAATATATTAAACTTAATTGTGATTGCCAGCTAGCTCAGAGGTCACTAGAAACTTTCTTGAATACACAAGAAGGGATTAGTTTCTGACAACCGCATAAACATGACAACTTTGTTTCCCCAAGAATAAACGTATCTTCAGAGTCTTGGAAACAATAGAAAACTATTTTACTCAGTCAATCGTGCATGCTTTGATTAATCAGAGGTGCAGAGAAATAGAGAGACGAGAGACGGGCGTATCAATAAAAAGTTTATTGAACAGTCTTCCTTCTCATGCAAGTAAAGTGAACTGCTACAATCGTAATACAGGCTGCAAAGTATAATGCGTATAGCATGAAAAGTATTATAAAATAGTACTGTAAAAGCATTGTATGGTTTCTAAATCATAGATAAATACATACATAAATAACAAAGGCTAAAAGTACTCAACTGGTGCTTCTAAAATACACCTACCCTGATGTACCTAAGTCTAGTACGAGGGAAGAAGTAAGTGTGGTGTAGCATAGGTTTAGTTTTCTTTGCCAATAATCTATCCAAGATTTCTCTTAGGGTCTAATCAGCTCCGTACCTTAGTTTTAGAATGAAGGAGGTCTGGTATCTCTGTCTCTGGACTCGATTTCCCAACACCCCGCAAGGGGAGCTTGGAAACACTGGAGCTGGATTCTCAGCGAGAGAAAGGACAGCTTCTCGATCAGTGTGTCAGCTGGAGGGTCTGCTTCCTTCGGTACATGCTGTAGCGAGCAGCGTCGGACAAGTAGATAGTCGAGCTGCTCTGAACCACTGTGTGTTTGCTAGGGCAAGTGTAGGCATATTTATACCTTGAAGGTGCCTAGTTTGACATAAAGTCGGGCATAATAGAGTCATCTAAGAACCCCAAGGGAATGGTAGTTCTTTGAAAACTCCATGAGTTCTTGGACAAATTAATATTCAAGCAAGGGGATGTCCCTGACTGCTTAAGCTGATTTTTCCAAGAAATCGTTGTGGCTTTTTGGAACGGGTTGAAATAGTCATGCCTGTATTTGGACTGCATGAGCTATGTCTAAATAAGGTTATGATTTCTATGCCTATATAAGGGCAATGTGAATTGTACCTATATAAGTGCATTAATCAGTAATCTTCGATCGGATCCTAAAATGCCATACAACAATAGTATTGAAGAATGAATGGGGGATGTTTGAGATATGTATGACAAACAGCATGGGTGGTATGTTTTAGTAGAAGTATAAAGTATAATATGTATATAAATTGATGTACATATATTTAAAAACTGTTTTTTGATACATTAAATATACTAGATTCGAAAATATTCAGGTTTTTTGGTTAGGATGCACCAAGAATAACATGTAATATGCAGCCATAATTGAAGCATATAGTTGCCTAAGAAATTTTCAGTACAGTAGATTGTGTTTTACCTGTCTTAAGAAATAGATTCTTTTTCAGGGGAACCTCAATATGCACATGTGTGTGTATTTCATGTGTACGCAATTGCGACACGGAAATCTCATAAACAGGGTATGAATGGCTCCACCTTAAAACTTACAAAGAAAACTTCCAATACACGCAAATTTCTTCTTTAGGACGATTCATTTTGCCATCATGTTAGAATGGAGCTCAACCCAAATACATTCTAAATTAATCATCAATTTACAGTATAAAGGACTTTATTATGAATTTCTGCCGTCCTGGAGTGGGCAGAACACCAGTGCTCCTCGCCAGAACCTCTGAAATTCACTGTCACCCACCTGCCAGATTTCAAGTAATTTTGTGCCTTGGCGGATGGGGGGCGGTCCTGCTGTGGTGCTGTTTAAAGGCTCGTTGTGAGCCTTAAACAGCACCACTGCAGGACTGCCAGTGCACCTTCCTGCATGAGAAAGAATTCACCATGTTATGCATTCCTTCACATGCAGGAACTGGGGGTGCAGAACTACAAGGGGGCACAACATGTGCCCCCGACATGCACAGAGGCACAAGAGGGGGCCTGTAGGTCCCCCTTTGTTGCCTCATTGCCACCCTTTTCATGGCGGTGCAACTGCTATGAAAAGGGTGGCTATGAGGCAACTCATAATATGTTCGGCGGTGCTGCTGCAGAACAACCAGCATATTTTGGCCCCGAACCACTGCCAGATTGCTGCAGGATCCTTAATCCACGGCAGTAGCAGTGGTTCAGTGGCAGTTCGACTGCCAAACTTATAAAACGGCTGGAGGTGGTCAGACTGCCACCACAACTATTGCGGTCCCATGGACCATTGTAGTCATTATAAGCCCATAGTGTTAAGTCAAGGATGAGAAGTTTGGTGAATTTTTGAAAGTTTTATTTTCTCTTTAAGAGATTAGTTTGAATTTTACTCTTTTCATTTAGGTTAGTCATGTAAGTCTATTTACAGAAATATCAAGAAAAATGTAGTTAGAATTAGCATATAATTTGACAGTGTATTCCATAAAGGAATGAATCCCTATCTTAATCTAAAGAACCTAATCTATTCTAGCCATAACCTATAAAGAGTTCCTTTGTAAAAGAGTAGGAGAAAATATGGAGCATCAGGCTAATAGCTGTAAGAGGTCAAACTCGCCATAGAGAGACGTTCTTGAAACTCAGCTGAATGCCCCAACATGTGCAGTAGGAATCGTTAACACAATTGTAAGGAAATAATCAAAGCAGTAGCTATGATCAGCATGGACAAAGTCTCCAAAAAAACATCAGACTAACAGAAAAATCACCATTAGCGTTAGCTCACAGTCATTGCAGGCAGGACTAGCACCGTCAAGTGCTAGAGGGCATGGCAGGGTGAATTTGTGCGTAGAATGCATCAAATGCAATAACTCTCAAACCAGGCACATGTACTATATAGAAAAGCACAAAACATATTGCAAACTCTGAATGTTGAATCTTCTCAGTGTCAGTTGTCTTCTCTCTCATTTCCTGCGCTAAATGTCCATGTCAACATGTTGTTATATGAAAGTTACTACAGCGTATTACAAAAAGATGCATCTAGGAAGATTCTCATGAGAACCTTTGCAAGCCAACTCTGTTAGCTGTTAAGTGCCCCATTGTGTAACAAGGGGCTTCTCTATGAAGTGAAACATTAATATCTAACATGTGCTTGTTAGATCATGAGACTCGAATCTATAGCAATAGACTTGTTCATTATAAGCATGTGGCAGAGGTAGCTACCTAAAATACATTGAAGTCATATGATGTGCGGAAGGAAAGAGATACATTTTGCAGCAAACAGCACATTTCGCAAAGACGTTAGGTTCTAATGTTAAGTTAGCATTTACAAAAAGGCATTTATTTTATTAAGAGGAAAGGAACGAATAACAGAAAATATTGAGGCCTAACCATAAAAGACCTTCAGGAATGGGAGCTTTCTGCAGAAATAAGCAGCATTTTCTCTTTCTACAGGTTAAATAAAAGCACATTTTTGTCTAGCCTCTAATTGATATACATTTCCAACCTTAAGTAAAGATGCATTTCTACATTGCCATGTTGTAAATTTTCGTCAAAAATGTAAACTTCTTTGCAATGTATATAACATATGTGTATTACCTGCGAGTGAAATCGGATTGGATTTTCTGACGTGAATACTCTCCAAAAAGGATTAGTGTGGCCAAAGTCAAGAAACGCAAATTTTGATCCACACCTGCAAAGAATTGATGTGAATATTCGCCATTCTTTGTCCACATGCTTGCCACAATTATCTAACAACCTAACTTACATGCAAATGGGCAGGTAGTTTACTTGAAATGTTATGAAAATGTATTTTTTTGTGCATTTACCATCATGGGGGCCGATTCACAGAACTAATTTGAGATAAAATCCTAAACTTACTACTTTTGGTATTCACAGAAGGCATTTAATACTAGTAAAGTTAGGACTCCTAACTTTACTAGTACTAAATGCCTTTTGTGAATACTAAAAGTCGTAAAGTTAGGATTTTGTCTCAGTTTAGTAGTAGTAAAGTTAGGTGTTCTAACTTTACTAAAACTAAATGCCTTCTGTGAATACCAAAAGTAGTAAGTTTGGATTGTATCTCAGATTAGTCCTGTGAATCTGCCCCATGGTTATTATGCTGGGCTTGCATAGTTCTCTGTTACCTGTCTCTGTCCATACATTCAGCTGTTTGTTTCTTTCTTTTTATTACTGTTTGAACTTGCTTCCCGCCTGTGATTGACTGTGCAGTTATAACGTAGCTACAATTGTATCTCTTTTGGCTTTATGTTCAATTTGTGTGGGTTCTGCTTATTGCCTGTTACCCATACATATCAACAGGAAATGTGCCTTGGAAATGCTCACCACTCTTCACTACTGTAGGTTTTATGTTTATTTTGTGTGAGTTCTGTTTAGCGTTTGTTATCCTTACATATCAACAGGGAGTCTGCCTAGGAAATATTAACCATTCTTCATTATTCTGTTTTCAAACGAACATATAACTTTGAATACATATTATTGTAAACATAAGCACCAAAGAACGAATAAATTATAGTCATAGTATCTGTTGTAGTCATGGACATTAGTCTGCATAGCTTCATGAAAAATGTTCTCCGATTAAAAGTATTAAAAGTGGGCAAGCCAACAAATTAACAGGGAGAACTGAGTGAGATTTGAGTACAGGGCTTGGCTTGGCTCCCAGAACCTGTGCACGAGCCGAGCCTTGGAAGCATTTGGCATTTCAGTGATGCTTAAAATTCTGGTAAAATATGATAAAGTCTCTTCCAAATTAAAAAAGTGCATTTGTTTTAAATTGGAAAGCGTTTCATTTTATTACATCAGATTATATAACAGCATTGAGAGGTAATTATTGAAAGTAATTTTTGAACTTCAACTTGGAAACATTACTGCTGCCACCCCAGACAACATTTTAGAATTATAGAATATTAAATCAAATACAAGAGGTTGTTGTACAGAACATATACTGGACTTACATATTTAAAGGTCCTCTCTTATGTGATAATGAAAAAAAAGGGAGGCTTGATGAAATTAAATTTTTGCCTAGGATCACACTATTTGCAAGCAGGCTTCCGGGATTGAGCACAGGTTTTCTTGTTTCTCATTGTGTGAATCAGTCACTAGTCTCCTGTGTTACATGAAAGGTTAATAGCTTCTCTTTGATTCTTGGGATTGCATGACTTTACCATGCATGCCATTACCTTGCCTGTCTTTACCGTGCATGTAACATTGAGCATTGATGTACACAACTTAAGGCTTTACATTATGGACCTTTACCATACATATCTCTAAATCTGTGTGTATTTGTGCATACACATATTTATTTATTTATCATTATATATACTTTAGGTTAGAGTGTGGTGGCAGACAAAAGCCACATTTAATCTCAAGTTGATACAGGGTCAAGGGTCCAAAAACTTGAGATGAACTTTTGGCTCCAGACTGGCTCGACCTTTTAGGGACTCGCCCACCTCTCTCTTCAATTATTTCTAGGTGGAGGAAGCCACTTATATGTCCATGTGATGAATCAATGTGTACTGTACTTTTTAAGATGCTCTTTGTATGATTTGTAAAGAATTAATACTATTTTCAACAGGCACTAAATGTGTATAAATCATAGTTGAAAGCAGATGAAGGGGCCCATCATAAAATGCATAAAAATATCACTTGCCCAAACCAGCAGTTAATCTCAAGCATAGAAGCATCACATAAACAAATCGCCCTCCTCAAGGGCAGTAAAACCTGGCTTTGAGTATAAAATCATAGGAGGACTCTCAGGTTGGTGGCAGCTCCTGGGGTCCGATTGGAGAACTGATCGCAATACTCTGCGCTACATCGCGCACATTACTCTTTGAAAAGCCTTAGGTAGCGCGGGCATGATTTAAGATGCCGGTGCCTCTTCGCCAATTTTACAAATAATTTTAAGACACCACTTACCATTTTGTGCACTGTATTGTTTGGAAAGCTTCTATAGCATTGTACCTTGCACCGTTCCACCGCGGCTGACTATGCCGTTTGTGTGGAGGGCGAGGCGACATCTTGGATCGGGCCGGACCGGAGCTAGCGGTCTAGCTCTTCTGGGGAGGCAGGGTTAAAACGAAATGTGTATCCGGGAGCGCAGCGGGCGCGACGATGGCGCGCCGAAGGTGCGCCTAAGGTAAGCCCGTCTGTGCCCGTCCGCGGCCTGCCGGGGTCAGGGGCCAATAACAGTGCTCAAAATTTTACTTATACTACAGATGATTTACTTACATTAAGGCCTCCCGAACACCTCTGCCCCACCCTACCCTTGCCCGTATTAAAACGTACCTCTTCATACGGCCTCTCAAAAACTAAATACTCTGCTTCCAATTTTACTCCTAATCAACACTTACATACTTTTAGTCAGTTACCCCAAAAACCCCAGGTCAAACTTCGTTGTATCTACCTTAATACACGCTCTATGGCTAAACATCAAGTTGATATATTTTTATTATTAACATCTGAGAAACCTGATATTGTGTTTCTAACTGAAACCTGGCTTACCCAGGATTCATTGCCAGATATCCTAGCCTCTCTCCCAGCTGACTATTATATTTTGACCGTTAATAGATCTGTTGGAAAAAAGGGTGGAGGAGTGGCTGTTATCATCCATAACACACATAAATTTACAACATTCCACTCTCTTTTTTTGACCACCACAGATAATATTGTTTTAAAGACTGACACAGATAGTGGAGCACTATTATTAGTTTTGATTTATCTGCCCCCTCAATCTATGCCCAGCTTTCCAGTATTACTGGCCGAACAAATGGCCCCCCTTGTAACAAACTATTCTAAAATTGTCCTAATTGGGGACTTTAACCTCTGGTTTGATGACATTGAGGCAGACCCACAGGCCTCAGAACTGAAGGATCTACTCTCTGACCTGAATTTATTTCAACATATTCACTCTCCCACTCATGAGAAAGGCCATAGTCTAGATCAAATATGGTCCTATAACATATCACTAACCACCCCTGCCATAAAGCCTTGCATCTGGTCTGATCACTTTTTTATTTATTTTACAATCACTGTCGATACGAGCATGAAACAGTTATCTCAGGCTGGTGGGAAAATTAGGAAATGGACGGGTATTGATACACCGGCTTTTCTTGACACCTTGGCCAGTACCCTGCCCTCACTGACCAAAGACATTGATGTCATGGAGGAGACCTTTTCTCACTGGATTCAAACGGCAGCGGATATTCATGCTCCTCGCGTGAACTTCTCTCGCTCACGTTCTAATGACGCACATAAATGGTTTACTTCACAATTGAAGACTGAAAACTTGAAGTCCGCCAAAAAGAAAGGAAGTGGAGGACTAGGTATCTACCACATGACAAAGCGATCTATTGCTTGGCCCGGAAGAATTATCAAAAAACTATTTTAAAACATAAAACTACTTACTTTTCAGAATTTTTTTTAAACTCACAGAACAAATCAAAAGATGTATTCAATATAGTGAATGATCTTTGTAACAATGACAGAACAACTCCCTCTGTCACTCCTGCACAAGAGCTCTGCGATTCCTTAAACCTCTTTTTTTATAGACAAAATTACTACTATAAAACAGAGTATACTTAATCTCCCTGTCCCTGTTCCTTTGGATGACAGCTATTACAACTCTACTACATTAGATACTCTTCCTCCCATTGATGCAAAAACATTGTCTGATCTTTGTGTACATGTTAAATCTGGATCACCCGACGACACCTGTCCCCCACACATATTTAGAGAGGTGTGGCTAGCCATTCCTCAAGTTGTGCTTTCACTGCTGAATGAATCACTTATACAAAGTAAGGTTCCTAGTAGTTTTAAGAACGCCCTGCTTATCCCACTGATTAAAAAACCAGGAGCAGATCCACTTGATCTGATAAATTATAGGCCAATATCCCTTTTACCCTATGCGTCTAAAATTTTGGAAGCCCATGTCTCCTCCTGCCTGTCCAAGTTTATCGAAAAATCTGAATACTTGGAACCAAATCAGGCTGGTTTCCGTCCCTGTCATTCGACGGAGGCCGTGATCCTGGCTGTCCAAAATACTTTAAGATCTAATGCTGATAGAGGCATACATCAGGCTCTTGTACTCCTTGACCTTTCGGCCGCGTGCGACACAGTTGATTATACCATTCTTGTCAACCGTGTCGAACAGGCCGGTCTCAGGGGACCTGCCTTAAACTGGATCACCTCTTTTATAACAGGACGTTCGCAATGATTGAGACTTGGCACCTTCACAGCTCCCAAAACTCCTGCTACATGTGGGGTCTTTCAAGGATCCTCATTATCACCTTTACTATTTAATCTTTACCTCCACTCATTAATATACTCTTTAAGGAACTCCAAAGTTACTATCTACAACTATGCGGATGATCTCCAACTTGTCTTCCCTCTTAACACTGCAGATTCTGTGACAGATTTTCAGAATACTATGACACATATACAGAGGTGGATGAACCTTAACCAGGTAAAACGTGACCCAGGCAAGACAGAGTTGATCTTGCCTGGGAAAAGTGAATTGAGTTGGGGCCCACGTTTCTGGCCATCTGACATGAGAGCCCCACCCACAATATCCCTCTCTGTTAAAAGTCTGGGGGTCACGCTGAGCGCAGATCTTTCTTTGAAAGGACAAGTTGGAACAGTAGTCTCTGCTAGTTTTTTCCAACTTAAGAAAATAAAAATAGCCCAGTTCCTGACACAATCTGCTCTTATTCAGGTAATCATTGCCCTTGTTCTTTCCCGACTGGATTTTTCCAACAGTCTCTATTTGGGACTCCCAGCAGGCCAGTTGAAAAGACTTCAGCTTGTTCAAAATCAAGCAGCTAGGCTGATTTGCAGACAATCTAAATGGCAGCCTATCAGACCTGGCCTGGAAAGATTACATTGGCTACCTGAAAAACAAAGGGTTCCGTTCAAGACTGGATGTATTATTTTTAAAGCTTTACAGGATACAGGTCCAAAATTCATCAAGAAACTCGTCTCTAGGTACAACCCTTCATTAAACCTTCGCTCTGCGCATAAAAGTTTTTTGGTTGTCCCTACCTTCAAGAAAAAACGTCTGGGGGTCAACTGTTTTGATCATCTTGCAGCCACCTTTTGGAATTCTCTTCCCCTGCCTTTAAGGCAGAGTCCTGATCTTCTTACTTTCAGACACTCTCTCAAAACTTGGCTTTTTAAACAGGCCTACTTTTAGAGTATTATTTTGTGTTATGTTCTCTTCCGATAGCGCCTTGAAGCCTACTGGCGAACGCGCGCTTAATAAATAAATTTTAACATAACATAACATAACCTAACGTAAATGACCAATCACTCCTGAGTTCTGCCGGCCAAAAAGCAGATGAGTGGCTGTGGGGTCATCTCTTGACAGATGCTTGTCCTATGTTGGTCTCACACCCCAGCAGGTATCAGACTGACCTCTTGTTGCTACTTAAAGCACTGGCCAAATCAACACCAGCAAGAGTCTGATGTTACTCTGGGCAGAGTGTCTTCCTCCACCACTTGCATGGTAATCTCAAAAGGTGTCATACTGAGGGTGCAGACCACAGGGCAATGATTGAAGTGCCATCATAAGATCTTATAAGAATTCCACGTTATCCTCCTTTGTACTGCTTCACATCGGGTCACCTGCTACAATGTCAAGTCGCCTCCATTTGTTGAACCACCACCTCTGTATATCTCCTTATATATATCTAACAAAAACAGCCCAAATATTTGACCCTCTCGTACTGAAAGTATTGAATTCTTATATGAATATGTGAGTGCACCTCTTTATCAGATTTTCTATTCTCTCATATGGTCTTCATTTATGGTGTCCTTCGTCAAATTATAGCCTTATGCAGCAATAGAACCAAGCAAGCCTGAACTTCATAACACCTACCTTTTAGGTCCTCCCAATGTCTTGCACTGGAAGCAGCAGAATGACAATGTGAACTTATGTTGACTTTGTTGTTTGTGAGCACTTCAAGTCACTGTGTTGCCTGGATTGTCACCAAATGTTCTATGATTACTTCCCACCTGCATGTTTGTGGAAGGACCACATCATACCTTCTCAATTGTATGTATATTTTATTGTATAAATCTGCCAGACTTAAGATTACATTTTTTGTCAATTTGGTCATGAATTTATGCAGAGGAGAGTTAAATAAATGAGATATTCAGTGGGTCCCATAAATACCTCCTATTCCTAGTTTTAACTTACAAATAAGCATTAACTTGTGGAATATGGCACCTACCCTATATAATTCTATATGTGTCTGTAACCTACAGCATTTACCCCTGCAAATTTCGTTAGGGTGTCCTGCCAAAACTGATGTGCGCCAAACGTAGCGTTAATCACACCATGCAGTTACCGCTTGCAGAATACCCTACAGTGGTTGAAATTTTGATCACTGAGCAAACAGGAGTTTGTGCGAACCTCAGACCATGTGAATGCTAAAGACACACAAGTGATGGACCGAATGCAGAACAAATCAAAACATTTACCTCCAGTCAAGAAATCTGGGTAAAATCCATTGTTCTTTTGCTCAACATGTCACTCCAGTTTAAACCCAGCCATATGCAAATCGGTCTTGCCCACGTGAATGCTGTAAGCCCTTTAGATCTATGGCCAATATAAAACAGCTACAATGAAAATCTAATATATTTCATCATGCCTTACCACTTCCCTTGAAGAGCCTATCAAAGAAAGGTTTAGGTCCACATCGGTGCATGCTGGGTTGAGTGACAGAGCACACGCTTTTGAGTATTTGTTGAGATGTAGAGGTGAGAAAGAAGCATGAATGCCATAGGATATTAATGAAACTGTGACAGCACAAGCACTTTATGTCAAGCATTTACAGTGAGAAACGATCCTGTCTTGCTACAGAGACATGTTAGTCTAAACTAGAATTGTTAAGCTCCTTTTGAATGTCATTGCCGATTTAAATTTGACTGTGCCTTACAAGAAATTACATTATAGAACTGTGTATACAGTGAAGATTGAAACATCTGAAGAATAGATTTAACCATTTCTTATAGCTTTTGATATGCCTATTTCACCACACTATATATATCTTTTTAGGTCTCGACTGTCGATGCGCATGCGCATCGAGCAAGGCGAGAGTATTGGGACTTATCCACTCTTTATCCACACTGCAAGGAATCGTGGCGATTCCTTGCAGTGCCCGTGACTTTTAAGCTCAATGCGCATGCGCATTGAGCTTAAAAGCGCGTGCACGTCCGTCTTTGTTTACCCGCTCCGCCCCCTCCCCGTCCCGCTGTGTCGCATTTCTCCTCCCCCCTCCCCTCTCCTCTGTCCGTCCGTCTTGTTGCTATTTACAATGTTTTGAATGTTAAAAGACAGGGAGAGACAACTAATCAACGTTATGACCGGCATCACCTGCCTTACACTGCAGAAGCACTTTAGCTCTCGGAATTTTAAGAACGTTTATCTTTTCACTGAAAGTAGGGAAAATATTTTCCTTACATTAAAAAAGTATGGGACCGCCCACTTCAACTACTGTTAATATGGGTCTGGAAAGATAATTACATCCTCTAAAGAAAGCACCGCCCAGCCTCCTAAAGTCCATTGGAAAGTTCTCCTCACCTAACATGTCCGCCGAATTCAAGATTACGGTCTAGTGTTTCTGTCTGAGTCCTTGCTGCTGTTCGCCTGTTCGCATTGCGCGTCTCCGATTTTGGGTGGTAGCACGCTCTTCACCTCTTCCGCAGACCGGCCTTGAGTTTGCGTGTTTAATGATTGATTTTGATCATAGAGGTAACCACTACGACCAGAATGCTAATAGAAACATTTGGTCGAGTTTCAAGGGAGTGCGGAACCGCATTTCTGTTTTCTGATGTTTATAGACAGTGTGGCGCCTTTTTACCGGTTGTTTCATCCGTATTCCTGGTAAAACAGAGCACCCTTTGTACGATTTTGATTTTGTTCCGTCCGTCTTTGTTTACCCGCTCCGCCCCCTCCCCTTCCCGCCGTGTCGCATTTCTCCTCCCCCCTCCCCTCTCCTCCGTCCGTCCGTCTTGTTGCTATTTACAATGTTTTGAATGTTAAAAGACAAGGAGAGACAACTAATCAACGTTATGACCGGCATCACCTGCCTTACACTGCAGAAGCACTTTAGCTCTCGGAATTTTAAGAACGTTTATCTTTTCACTGAAAGTAGGGAAAATATTTTCCTTACATTAAAAAAGTATGGGACCGCCCACTTCAACTACTGTTAATATGGGTCTGGAAAGATAATTACATCCTCTAAAGAAAGCACCGCCCAGCCTCCTAAAGTCCATTGGAAAGTTCTCCTCACCTAACATGTCCGCCGAATTCAAGATTACGGTCTAGTGTTTCTGTCTGAGTCCTTGCTGCTGTTCGCCTGTTCGCATTGCGCGTCTCCGATTTTGGGTGGTAGCACGCTCTTCACCTCTTCCGCAGACCGGCCTTGAGTTTGCGTGTTTAATGATTGATTTTGATCATAGAGGTAACCACTACGACCAGAATGCTAATAGAAACATTTGGTCGAGTTTCAAGGGAGTGCGGAACCGCATTTCTGTTTTCTGATGTTTATAGACAGTGTGGCGCCTTTTTACCGGTTGTTTCATCCGTATTCCTGGTAAAACAGAGCACCCTTTGTACGATTTCGATTTTGTTCAATAAGCTGTCTGAAAACATGTACCATATGAATTCATTGTTTTTTTCTAAAACATGGCCTTGTGCAGTGAAGTAACTGCACTGTCATTATGCAGACATTATTGACTTTTTATGACTTTTTCTCTTTGAGGAAGTTTATTCTTTGAAACAGAAAGATCAACCCACTTGAAAATACTGTCTGTACATTGAGCTTTTGTGAATAGTAGGGGATATCTTTTTTTTAATGCTTGTATGTGTGTACTTGAATGGGTGTAGTCTAGTCTAGTCCTACAAACTGAACCTTGGCCATGATCCTAAGCTAACTGCTTTCTGGTTTAATTGGATTCGAATAACGTACAGCCCACTTAATGTTTTTTTCTCATTCTTGAAAGCTTGTGATCTTAACCAGAGCTGGTGATGCTGTTTGAACGAAGTCACTGTTGTTGGTGAGATGTCCACGTACTGCTGCTTGGGTTTTATGTATCCTGTTGAAAGGGAAAGCAGAAAGATTTGAGTGAAATCTCTCTCCTTTGTTTGTGCTTTATGAGTCTATATGTCCACTATTTTTAGATTCAGACGTAAATCACTGCAGTGCAGCGTCTTGGCTTTTGAGCATGGGGACTGTAGTAGGTGGTTGGGCCCCGTGCGATACAATATCTTCCATATTTTGGGAAGCTCAGTACTTGTTAAAGTCCAGTCAACTTGCCGTCAATCACCTGCTGTCTTTTCGTTAGCACGGAGAGAGATTTGTTTTTAATCAGAAAATCACTGTTGGTATTTGTTTTCTGAAAGGTGTAATGTTACTTATTGGCTGTATCAGTTGCCAGTTACATGTTTTAATCTCTTTCCATTTAGGGTGCAGCCTGAACCTATCAATGTCCTTGAATGTTGCACTTTATTTGGCCCTTGAGACTGAGAGTAGGGATGTAGTTCCCCAGCCCCCTTTTTCACTCCCACTGTACTAGAGCTTAACACAGAACTGCTGAATTGTGACTGGTAATGGGACGTTCTGCCAATGCTGCTGACACTTGCTTTTAACATATCTTGGAGTTGCCACAGGGTTCCATGTTGCAGGACACCTCACTCACCCTCAACCCCTCACTCACCCTCACTCTCACTCATCCTCACTCACCCTCAACCCCTCACCCTCACTCACCCTCACTCACCCTCAACCCCTCACTCACTCACCCTCAACCCCTCACCCTCAACCCCTCACTCACCCTCACTCTCACTCATCCTCACTCAACCACCCTCAACCTCACTCACCCTCAACCCCTCACCCTCAACCCCTCACCCTCACTCACTCACCCTCAACCCCTCACCCTCAAACCCTCACCCTCACTCACCCACCCTCAACCCCTCACCCTCACTCACTCACCCTCAACCCCTCACTCTCACTCACTCACCCTCACTCACCCTCAACCCCTCCCCCTCGACCCCTCCCCCTCAACCCCTCACTCACCCTCAACCCCTCACTCACCCTCAACCCCTCACCCTCAACCCCTCACTCACCCTCACTCTCACTCATCCTCACTCACCCTCAACCCCTCACCCTCACTCACCCTCACCCTCACTCACCCTCAACCCTTCACCCTCACTCACCCTCAACCCCTCACCTTCAACCCCTCACTCACCCTCACTCTGACTCACCCTCACTCAGCCTCAACTACTCCCCCTCACCCTCACTCACCCAAAACCCCTCACTCACCCTCACCCTCACTCACCCTCAACACCTCACTCACCCTCTCCCTCACTCACCCTCACCCTCACTCACCCTCACTCACCCTCAACACCTCACCCTCAACCCCTCACCCTCACTCACCCTCACTCACCCTCACTCACCCTCACTCACCCTCACTCACCCACACTCACCCTCACTCACCCTCACTCACCCTCACTCACCCTCACCCTCAACCCCTCACCCTCACTCACCCTCACTCACCCTCACCCTCACCCTCACTCACCCTCACTCACCCTCAACCCCTCACCCTCATTTGAGTTAGAGCTTTTAGAATTGTTTATGGCTTTTTTTATTTGTAATTCTTTAGCATTGGCTACAGGAAACAAAAATGCTAAAGATTTACAAAAAAAACCCATAAACAATTCTAAAAGCACTAACTCTAATGCTGCGAGACCTATTGCATTTCCAATGCTTGTTTTAAACTGCTAACATTGTTTGGGATTCCTTTTTCAAAACCGTAGCAAACACTATATACGGGCACCCTTATTAAAAAACATGGGGGCGGATGTATCAAGATTCCATTTTGCGATTCCTAAATAGCGATTAGTGAGGAATCGGTATTTAGAAATCGCAAAATGGAATGTATGAAGAAAATCGCAGTTTTTTAGCGATTCCTTAATCTTCATTATTTGCGAATTCGCATTTTGCGAATTCGCAAATAAGGAATAATTTCCCATGCATTCCTATGGGCCAGGAGGCCCATAGGAATGATTGTGAAGTAATTCTCAAATTGCGAATTCGCAATTTGCTAATCGCAATTTGAGAATTATTTCAAGGGTGCAGGGGTGTCTCAAAGACACCCTGCTGCACCCCTGAAATGTACATGTGTGTGCATATGGCGCACATACATGCCCTATGGGCATGTATGTGCGTCACATGCCACCATCATAAATGCTAAATTGTGCATCAACTACAACTTGGTGGTAATTTGCGAATTCTTACACATTAATTGCAATTCCAAAATGCTTCATACATAGCATTTAAGGAATCGCAAAATTGTGATTCCTTAAATGCTATGGCAAAATAAGAAATCGCAAATTTTTGCTATTTCTTATTTTGCAAATTTTTGATGCACGCCAAAACATGCAAAAATACCCTTTGCGATTGGCAAAGGCCGAAATTCGCAGAATTTCGGCCTTTGCGAGTCGCAAAAGACTTGATACATCGGCCCCATGGTGTATAAAGTGTCATGTGCAAAATTATATGAAAACTTGGTGGAAAACGAATCCTACCTTTTTATCCTTCATAAATGAGTGGGAGAAAAGAGTTTCCAACAGATTTTTAAAAATATTTAAAGAAGGTAACTGCTTCAAGTTATGTTTGTGTACACAAGTGTCTGTGTTTGCAAGAGTGAATGAGTATGTGCACTGTGTGTGTGTATGCGCGAGTGTTCATGAGTATGTGCACTCGTGCACCCATGAGTTCATGCATTTGTGACATTACCATGCAAGGACGTTAGCAATAACAATGATTACGGTGTTTTGTTCTTTTGGAAATTGAATTCCAGAGGCCCCAATATAGGCCTTGATTTGTAAAAAAAAAAAAAAAAGTGCATGGGCCACTTTTACTTGTGAGCTGGGCATCGGCTGCTGAATGCCGGGTTTGCCCAATACCAAGACTTTCTATCTTGATCACTTCTCATTTCTATTTTATACCACCACTCTACACTTCTTGTATCTTCAGCTCACTCTTGTTTGTCCCTTTTCACATTTTCTTCTTTACTTAATGTTTTCCTATCTCAAATGCCCTTCGTTCTCCCTTTATTACCCTTCTCTTTCATAGCACCTGATAACAATCGTCACACCAACACTACTACCTTGGTGAGATTTTCCCGTACTTTGTGAAGTGCCCGAGTATCAGTGTGAAATTGTCATCAGTAAATACCAAATTTCTAAATAAAGTAAAGCATCTGGCAAGGTTACTCTGTAGATCAATATATCTGCTGCAGATCGACCTCTGTGATACTGATTTCAGCGTGTTTCTTGAATTCAGACCTGGCTTATTAATCTTAGGTGAGGTTGGGGAAACAAGTGTTAATATCCCAAAACAAAGGCCTGATTTACATCTTTTTGGAGAGGCCAAGACATTGGCATGCCCGCTCGACGTAAATGCTGGCGGGACCATAGTTGGAGGACAGCGTAGACTACTCCTTCAGACCGTTGGAGGTTTGGCTACATGTCTCACCACCTAATGTAGATGATTGGACATTTAACTTTTTCTCAATGCCCATCAATGGCAAGAAAAACCTCTGAGTAAGGGGCACTGTAAGCGCTCTATATCCCAGTGCCAATAGAGGAAACTCCCATGTCGAGGCGCGCATAGTTCTTTTATTTTTTTTTAAAGAAAATCCCACTTAGGATTTTCTTTTGAAAAAAATCTTGGTAGGTTTGCCATATGGCTCCGCCATGTTACAATACATTGACCCTGCAGTGCTGGCTGCTCTTGCCACTGCTAGAAATGTCTGCTGGGCTACTGGACATGCCAGTACCTCCGACTAGTCAGTTTACTCCATTGCCCTGGATAGACAGCGGGCTGATCGGCCAAAAATAAATCAGGGCAAAGTGAGTTGACTGATGCGTGTGGTTAGGAGAATTTATGCTAATCTCATGAAATTCTCTACTTTCACGTTATGTGAATTTCCCAAAAGTTTTAAAGATTTCAACACAACAATTTCTTGTGGTTGGGCCTGGTGTGAGCAGAAAATATCTTGCAAGAACAGTTAGACGGCAGCTGAGAATAATTTTCACTCGAACCAGTCTCTAAACGGCATCTCGCTGGACTGTGTTTGGGAGTTGCCATTACATTAATTTTGTTCACACATGAAACTGACAAGTACATTTCATGAAATTTCACGAAAATTGACCCACCTCAACACAGCATGCAAATAAGCACTGTCAATAGTTTACACAGGTTGCATGTGGAGAGGGTGGTAAGTCATGGGCTATGGAAAGGGCTGCAGAGTAATATAATATTAACAGATGATAGGGATGCCTGAGTGCTATATGCTTCAGCAATCTAGCAAGGTAGCACAAGGTTGTCAGCATGTATCACTCTTCAGGCTTGCTGTACTTCTCTTGACGGGCCAACAATGATCAGAAGGCTTTCTAAATTTTTATTGGAAGACTACTGGGATTTCTTAACAGGTCTGCCATTCTTTTATTGGGTCATCAGAGGCACTTACCAGCAGAGCTGTCAGACTTTCATCAGGGCCAAAGGACATATATGATACTTCAGGAGGATGAACGATGTTACAACGCGTACTTTTACAACGCGTGCCGTTACTACGCAACTTTTACAACGCAAGTCGTTACAACGACTTGCGTTGGGGGGTGCTGGATAGTAAATATTTCAATTTACTATTCCAACTTCCGTCCCCTTGGATAGTAGGGAAGGAGTTGGATAGTAAATTAAAGTATTTACTATCCTGGAGCGCCCGCGTTGTAAAAGTTGAGTGGTAACAGTACTGCGTTGTAAAACCTTCGTTGTAAAGGTTGTTCCCCACTTCAGGTGCAGCATTTTCCACATGATTATGGATTTGCTGTATTTGAGGCGTAATTAACCATCTGCTGCATAATGCACAGGTTTCACCAAAAATAAAGCTCAAACAGCTCCAAAGTTACTAATAAAGTCACACGTTTTAGTGCGCAGAGGCAGACACGATGGGAAAATTAGCTGTTTACCTTTCATTTGCAAATTCAGTGGTTAAACTGGTACTGATTAGATTGTGGATTAGCACCAACAGTATACATAGTTGTGAAAAACGCCAACATAATGATACAGTACCGTTTCAGGTTGTGCTGCATTATGCCATATCATTTGTCATTTCTCTTGCATAATTTAATCACCCCAGCCGCATAATTTAATCTTCCTATCCCACTTATTTCCAGAACCCTGAATTTAATTAACAATTTCGGCATAGCTCAACCAAGATGCGCTATTTTAAGTGATTTAATGTTGGCCATTCATAGCAGGGACGGTCTACTTTTCATACACTAGAACAGGACATTTTAGTCATGGTACTATATGTTTAACTTGGTACTACTGGCATGACTGCTATACATTTAATGCAAAGTAACAGCATGTCCTCATCACCAAGAACCAAGTTGTACTTGCATACTGCTCTAGCCCTCCCTCCCTTCGTCTATTATAGTGCTCTGTTGCATTTACTTACAGCTTCATACATACATACATTAATTTCTATACTATGAGTAGAGCAGTAAAGACAATTCCTGCATAAGGATTCATGCTGTTAATAAAGAAATAAATACACGTCTGGGGTGGCCCCATGCAAATGAAGGAATGCCTTTGCCCCTGAGCTTGCGCTGGGAGCAGGAGCTAACAAGATGTCGGGAGGTGCACTATATGGAAGGAGCACCCTCAGTCCCTGCAGGTGCCCTTGAGGGGGCCATAGAGGACACTGGTGCATTGTTCCCAACTGAGGCTCGAGATTAGGCCAGCACTGGGAGCAGTGTTTTTTGTAATTGGGCGCACAATGCTGGTCTGCACCTAGTGCACACAAAGCGAGGTGCAAAACGCGAGTACACTTCCAATATGCAACAGGGCCCCAGTTTTTCTTCTTTGTCTACTTAAATTACTTGCTTTTTGTCAAGATAATAAGATGTTGCTAAAGGATGCAAGTGGACTGTTTCACAACCATTCAATACTTGAACTAACTGGTTAGCAGACAAGATGCACACCTAATGTTCAGGCGAACTGGCGGCATCCATTCGGGGATTAACTGATCAGATTAGTTTACCTGCCTCTCTAAATCTTCAAGACAGACATGACATTGTAGATCAATCAGCCTGTATGTCTGGAGCAGGCACTTGCTTCCACAGTGATTGCCTCGCCATTGACCTGCAATAGATGGGGTTTAACACGCGAACCGCCTACATAAAAAGAGTGTTAGAAGAGCACCAGCTCAAACACTTCCAACAATTCTCGTATTCACTGAAAGAAGAAAGAGGAAATCTAGTTTGATTCGAATAAAAATTGTAAATTCTGCATTACTCATGGTTTACTTTCCAATTAAAATACAGACTTATTATTTGTATACATTCAATAAATGGCATTGAAAGGCATATTAGAGATTAATAGTGAAACGCTAGAAAAGTATGGAATTACATTATTCTGAATTTGGAAATAAATGTTAATTGCAATTAAAACATCAACATGTGACTACACAGTGGACAAGCAGGTACAATGCTAAGACGGCCGGCCAAACCATCATGCGCAATGAAGGGAGTGCACTACCACTCCCCTCAGTGCTGTCACCCCCACTGCCCCGCCCCCAAGACTCAGCAGGAAAGGAGAAATAGAACGAGTACCGTTTTTTCTCTCCTTTCCTGACTTTTATGTGGGGGCGACGCTCTTCTGCCATAGTGGAGGAGCTGACGCTGCTAATAAACCAAGCTGACCCATCATAACACTCATAAAATACAATTTTCATCTATATCCCATCTGTTGAACAAATATTACATAAAAGATGCAAAAAGTCATGGTTACAACCCTCCAAAACAAAACAAGCACCTTGGCATGGGCACATTTGTGAAGCAAAGGAAGTGGATGGGCCTAGAGTTCTTGTTAAGCGCTCACAGCCTGTGATGCTGGTTTCTGGATTTGCTGAATGCATAGGGTCTCTTACTTTCAACACCCTGCACTACCAGACTCTATATCTCTTGTTGCAAGTTATGTTATTATCTATGGTTTCTCTCTTACCTCTGTGCCCCTTTCTTTCTATTCCTCCATCTTTCCCCTGTTTCTGCCTTTCTCTCTCTTGCTGTGGGTCAAAGTCTAATGATGAAACTTAAGTTCTGGTTACCAAAAATGAGTTCCAGTGCTGACCACTTGCACAAATTAAGCTCTGACACGAACCACAAACCAGATAAAAACTAGGCGTCCTCATGTGCCTGTTAAGTTTCTTTATCTTGAGGGTCAGGATTCAACCACAGACTGAAGGCATCAAAGCTAGGTCACAAACTCAATGCTGGCTATGTGCTAGGAATTCGGAAGCCTTGCAATACATTGCCTTCTAATACTTTCCCAACACCACTAAGGATTTATTCTGGAATCTCAGATGTAAAACTTTTATACTGTGTTGTCTGCTAACTCCCCCCACCAACCTTGTGATGTACAAGCAAGTAGACCTTAGTGCTCTAATTGGCATGGAGTAATAGGCACTTGAAAATAATTGGATTCCTGTAGAAAGTATGGAACAACAGCCAAAATGTTTCTTGCACAGTACATGTTGAAATTTGAAATACTTGCAGAAACCAAAATACTCCATATTTGCATGAATGTATATTGCATTGAAACGGTACTAAAATGCAACCTTGCAGCTTCAGTGTGGGGCTGTCTTCTAAAGAACGAGTTGTGTGTAAGATGGAAGTGATGCAAAGTACATGTCACATCAAAACAAATTGGAAAAGCCTAGACAGAAATTCATAGATGTCATAGTTTATTTTTCTTTATATTTTTCATTAGAATATATATTTCAATACACTCAGGGGATATTTTATCAAAACTTGCGCCAGTGCAAAGTCATTAAAAATAACACAAACATGTGCAAAGTGTTGATGCACTATTTACTGCCCAGCACAAATCTGCACTGGAATGTAGTCTACAGAGTACTGCAAAGAGCACTTTTTTGCTACTTTGCTTCAAAAGGTCATCCAATGGGTCACACATGAACGTTTCTCCACTACCACCCTTGGCTTCTGAAGCAAAGCCCTATCTAATAACATTGGTAGGCCAGGCTCTGCACCAAAAAATAAAGCCTTCTTGGTTCAGGTGTTATATTTGAGAAATCTGAACATTTTTCAAAGGTTTTCAAACACTATGGGCCTTATTACGATGGCGGACAGACTCACGTCCACCAAACACTGTTGCGGAATCGGATCGACCGACCTCCGTTCAGCGGTCCCAACCGCAGCATTACAATGAGACCGCACATCTTGCAGTCGGATATTCGCATTTCTCTATGGGAACTTGTGCTGTGGCCGTAAACCGGCGGTAGCACAAACTCCCATTGAGAAACAGGAGAATCTGTTCATCACTGCATCACGTGACTCAAGGTGCCTGCCACACGATGCAGGGATTAGGAGGTGGGAACCATACGTACCCCCTCAGCCTTCAACCTGAGGCCGCAGGGTGACGGGGCCCTGCTAGTGGCCCCAAAGGCACTTTTGGACAGGCTTTTTATGTTGGAAAGCCTGAAATGGAAAGCCTGTCGGAAATCGACATCATAATCCCTAAAATGGAAACGCCATCCATAGGGACTATGGTCAGGCCTCCAACGATGGGCTCATTGAGCCCATCTGAATCCAGCTGGAATGACTGGCCTGTTTCACTTTCGACCACCTGCATCGTAATGTAGCGGTCGAAAGTGAAACCCTTGATGAGACTCGGAAAGCCTCCGAACTGCGGTCGGAGGCCTTCGGAGTCTTATCGTAATGAGGCCCTATATGTGTTCTGCACTGTACACAAAACTTCCCATGTGGGAAATGCTTTAAACATTTTTTCTAGGCATAGTATTTTGTTCCGGGGGGCTAACTTTCCAGTAAAAGGCTTACATCAGACAGCACACACACACCCCTTCACATTACCTTCACACTATGGTGTATAGGTATGCGCATGGTATTAGGCAGCCTAATTGTGCAGGCATGTTCGGCAGTACAATATTTTTGTAGATAAGGGCCTGCAAAGCTCTCTTCCCTATCGCAATGCAGTGCAGCAACTTGCTGCCTTGCTCACAAAATTGCTATATGCGCCACTGAATAATGAGAGGTAATTTGACCCAAAAGTTTTGACCTGTTTTACTTTGACTTTATCGTATTGCCTTTAATGCAATGTGGGAGCGAATCTCTTCCTACCTGAGAGAAGGAAGGCACAGCTAGTGATTTGCCCCCTCATTATGTGGGTGGTACCTGCATTGTTGGACCTGGTCCTTTTATACAGGGTTATTTCCAAACTTTTTGGCTTCCTCTGTATTTTTTCTGACCTGTTTTTGTTGGTTCTATGACTCTGGGCACTTTACCGCTACTGATCAGTGCTAAAGTTCATGTGCTCTCTCCTGTAAACTTGGTAAGATCGGTCTACACCTGTTTGACATATTTAATTTACCTGTTAGTCCCATGTACAGTGGAAGCCCTTATACCCAGGGCCTGTAAATTAAATGCTATAAGTGGGCCTGCAGCGCTGTTTGCGCCACTAACAGAAGTACCTGTCTCAGGCCTCTGCAACTGCAGGCATTTAAAGTGCTTGCAAAGCCAGAAAACATCCCTTTTATTACATATAGTTCACCCCTAAGGTAGGCCCTAGGTAGCCCTTTGGCAGGGTGCTGTGTTGGTAAAAGGTAAGACATGTGCATTTGTTTTGTGACATGTCCTAGTGGTGACAAACACCCTATTTGGTTTATCACTGCTATCAGGCAGCTCCTCTCATAGGTTTGGATTGGGAATTCCCTGATTTGTGTTTCAGTGGTAATTTCGGATATGAAATTCCCATGAAGTTCCCATGTTTGGTATGTTTGGAACAGTGGTGATAAATCCTGCTTATTGGTGAAAGCAGATTTTGTTTTCCTGTTTTAGAAATGCCACTTTTATAGGGTGGGAATTTCTGTGTGCTTATGACTCTTTGTGCTTTGCAGCATGACTCCAACCAATGTCTGGTTTAGATTGCCAGTGGCCTGTTTTGTGCATTCTCTCTACACAGTCACAGAGGGAGCTGAGGTTTGCCCCGCATATCCTGATGAGGCTTGCTAGGCTATAGTGGTGGGAGGAGTTGTCACCTACACCTGAATATGGATGCGCCTGCCTTTCCCATGTTGTCACCGCCCACCTGTAGTGTGTCTGCATTTCACTGAATCAAAGGAGAGAGGGAGGACTAGGAAAGCTAGTCTGAATCCTCGCTTTTATATATCAAAAATCAAGAAAGACTAGCTAGGTTTTTTACAGGGAAGACTCAATGGAGTACGTATGTCAAGGAAAACCAGTAGGTTTTTAGAAAGCCCTCACCCACCAACCTAGTTGGTGGCATGCTTCATCATCGGGCCCACCACAGTGGCACCTAGCGTGCCCCGGGTGTGCTACGACGCCAGATTACTGCGGAGCTGGTATATTTACTGAGTGTGCAGTGTGGTGAGTGTGAAGGTGAAGATTAAAAAGCCATACAAAAATCCCAGCACCCGAGGGTAAAAAAACTATTTTAATAAACTGGGTCTCTGTTGGCATATTAAAAGGCAGACGGACACGGTGGAGTATGGATTATGACCTCCAGTGTCCTGTGTGGTCTACATGTTTCAGCCTGGCCTTTCTTAATTTAAAACAGGCTTTCCTCAGGACCAAGTGAGTATGTGTGGAGTTGAAAAGGTTAATTTACAGTGAGTGTTTTTTGTTTTTATGTGTAGCACTCCCTAAAGTGCTATATGGGTGAGAAGGGGATTCCCTCTCGCTTTGACAGTATTTTGCTGTTCAAAGCCTCCTTGGGTTGCCTGGCAGAGAAAAAGACCGAAACTGTCGATCTGGTTCCTCCTTGGACCTGTCGTCCTTCTGCGGCGCCCGGTTGTGAGAGGTATACCCAGACGTAGGTCCCATGCTCTCCGTGCCACTGGAGTCAAGCTATCCTGGCTGATGAGGGCTGAAAGCCCGAAACCAGTCCTAGGATGCTTGTTTCAAGTCCAGGGTGGACCTGGCCTGGCAGTTCGGGCTGGACTATTCCCATTGGGCGCAGGGTCAAGACTAATTTGCATATGGCTTGGTCCAAACTGGAATGGCATGGTGAGCAAAAAAACTATGGATTTAGGCAGAGATCTCTGTACTGGGATGAATGTATGACATTGTTCTGCATTCTGTCCATCAATTGTTCTTTTTGCATTTGTCACCCAAAGTGGGACGGGTATGCCCAGACGTGGGTCCCATACTCTCCATGCCACTGGAGTCAAGCTATCCTGGCTGATGAGGGCGGAAAGCCTGAAACCATTCCGAAAATTCTTGTTTCCAGTCCAGGTAGGACCTGGCCTGGCAGTTCGGGCTGGACTGTTCCCATTGGGCGCAGGGTCAAGACTGATTTGCATATGGCTGGGTCCAAACTGGAATGGCATGGTGAGAAAAAAAATTATGGATTTAGCCCAGATCTCCCTACTGGGGTGAATGTATGACATTGGTCTGCATTCTGTCCATCAATTGTTCTTTTTACTTTTAGAGGTGGGGATTTCTGTGTGCTTATGACTCTTTGTGCTTTGCAGCCTGACTCCAATTAATGTCTGGTTTAGACTGCCAGTCGCCTGTTTTATGCATTCACTCTACAGAGTCACAGAGGGAGCTGTCCTGCATATCCTGATGAGGCTTCCTGGGCTAGAGGGCTGGGAGGAGTTGTCACCTACACCTGAATATGGATGTGCCTGCCTTTCACAATGTTGTCACCGCCTACCTGTAGTTTGTCTGGAGGCAGGGCTGGGGATTGAATGGGGGTATTGTGCACTTCTAAAGTTTGTTCGTTGCACCCCCAGAACAAAGACAAAGACTGTGACCCCATGATTTGTGACTGTGACCCCATGATTTGTGACTCTGCATGAACTTGTAACCAGAAGCTATTGGCTCTACATACTGCACATTTTCAGGAGGAACTGTTATGCTGCCCAGAAGAACCACCATGAGACTTTGCTTGTTGTGCTGACCTGCCCAAAAATACCCTGTGTGATGGACTACTGCCTGCACTCTTGCTTTGGTGCCCCCAGTGCTCTCCAAGGAGTGCTGTTTCTGCCCCTTGTCTCTGCAAATTAGTGCCTGGTGAGCACTTTATTTCATTTGGTGCCTGGCCCTGAAGTTTACTGTGCTGAGAGCTTTGGGTGAGGGAAGGCATGTACAACAGAGATCAGTGCGGCACACTGGGCACACCCGAATCACCTTGACAGGCCCACTTAAACTGCCTCATGGTGGGGTGGACCAGGGTCCTCTTGATCCTACTGCTGCTGTATCCCCAGAAGGAGCGAGGGACATGGTGGCAGCGAAGGGTGTCTGACAAAGCCCCATTGAATTATGTTTTGCTTTTGTCTAGCTGTAGGCATGGCCGGGGTGAGGAAGGCCAAACCCACTCTTCACAGCCAGCAACAAAAGCCTCGGGGAGAGAAAGTTGCTTCTACTTCGGTTGGAGAGGAAAGGACCTGGCGAGGTCTCCCTGTGGTATCCTCGGTGCGGGCCCTTCTCCCCAGGTAGCCTGCCATAAAGGGTAGCGTGGCCCTTCAACGAGCCCCGTGAGGCCAATGTCGGTGCCCTAACGGCAGGAGGATATTATGTTGCAGAAGGTGCACCGCGAGGTCTTGGGCAGCCAGCCTTGTGTGAGTAAAGGTCTCGCTGCCAACGTGGGAAGTGCTGGTGCCCCCCCCCTTTCGGGCATATACCTTGGGCACTGTTGCTCGATTGTCGCGATGAGAAGAAACTTCAACAGAGGCCCCTGATTCCCTGTGAGTTTTACGACATTCCCTGTTATAGGCGCGCAGGTGATACTGATCCTGAGATCTTTGTGTTGGTTACCGTATGACTTGTAAAAAGAGCGCAGGAGCACTGTCCTATGTTTTTGCTGCATTTCATGCCCTGATATTGGGATGTGTCATTTTTTATACCCTATACAGGTGAGGATAATGACAATAATATCATGGGTCTGCATAAAAATGCATAGTAACATGGTTTTTTATGAAGTTTCTTATGACAGGTTGTGATTCCTATAACTGGTCATAAATTGCCTCATATTCATGCCCTGATTTGAAGATATACATTGTGCTTATGCCTTATTCTGACAGGATAATGAATACGCTTTCAGGAGCTACATAAATGGGCACAGTGATGACGGATGTTATGACAATTTCCTCATCGGCAAAGCGATTATTGTTTTTTTTGTCTATATTTATATACAAGACACATTATATTTTTATATAATTTTGTGTGGAGTTTCCTTTGCTGTGTATTTATTGTGTCACTGGTGGGTGTGTGTTGAGCAAATGCTCTACACGTTGACTGATCGTGCCAAGCTACCAAGGGGGTGGGCAGATGTTATCTTGGGTGTGTAACTCCCTTACCTTGGGTTCTGCCTGGCTTAGGTGCATACCATAGTCAACTCTAAATGGGAGCTCAGAGGGAAAAATTAGACTGGGTCGCCCTCCACTCAGACATAAACCAACAACAAAAGACCCTGTCCACAGGACGTTAATTGTGTCAGTTATTTAAATATTAGAACAGTCTGTGCCTACTGATAACTATTATCTTCCCCTACATATTTTTATACTCGTAAGGGAAAGGTCACTTCACCTCGCCCATAGGTTTCTAAACTCAAACTAAAAGGCCAATCTTCCTTGACAGATACACAGAACACCATATAAATAATGTCTGACACCTCTAATCAGTACCTGACATCCACACCATCAGTGTTAGACCAAGTTCTACTTAGAAAAAATGTGCAAGAAACGAAGGACACCTCACGGAAACACCACTAACGGGGTAACTGGTATGTAATCTCCAGACAGGCCCCTGTCTCATCATCGGTTGTCATCCGATTCTCAAAGAAAGAAGAAGGAAAGTGTCCAAAACAAACAACGAAAACGTGCAACAAACAGTGGAAGCAGAAAGCATCTGCTAGTGACAAACAATAACATAAATTAGTGCATAAAACACAGCATCCAATTCTCTTCAATAACTTTATTCAAGAGGAATGAATGTCTGCTGTTGAGATAAAAAGGCTGGTAGCTATTCATGCATACCATTACCTATTGCCAATGCCGACATGTTTCTCTGCCACAACAATTTTGGCAGATTCATCAGGGCTGCACTATATGCTGCCACTTCACTCTTGGACACTTGTTCTGTGTTAACCAGAAACAGCCTGACTGCTCATACCCGCTGCCTGGGAATCAAAGGGGATGCAGAAGTACTCCTAACGTGAGTCTCCGCCTTCACTTAGCTTGTAGCAATTGTGAAATCGTACGTCGAGCACCTCGTCTCGTTCTAACCATACCATAGTCAACCAGAAACCCCACTTCTAACAAGCATGACAGAAAAAATGTATAGTATTTAGGTTACCGGACACTTTTCCATGTGCATAGTTACAAATATCTTCTGCATGATGCAGTGGTAATGCTAGCAGATAACCCAGTAGTCCCACTCAAATGGAGCAGACATTTATGCTCAAATTATGTTTCTGCTGGCTATTCAGCAAAACATCAGCTTGATGGTAAATACTGAGGAAATGACTCCTGGTAATGGCATTACTGTCATGCCTACCATATGACATTGAAAGTGGTGACTAGCTTCATATCATGTAGAAGGACTGATACCAGTTTGAGCCTTTACATTTCTGTGTGAAGCAAAGTGTCACTCAGACCCACCAGTAACCTTACTACACTTGCTGGCTGTATACTCTTTAACTACTTCTGTAATATAACTGTTTCTGCCACGGGCAGCATTCCCAGCCGCGGCCGGTGGTGGGAGTACCTGCCGGGCGGTGACGTGGGGAGGGGGAGGGGCAATGTGGGGGGTAGTAATGTATGGATTACGGAGTTTAACAGGTAAGTAAACATATAAATAAATAAAACACATTTTGTTACGTGCACTGCATCACCAAATACGATGCAGTGCACGTAACGAATTTCGGTATGTGCACTACATCACCAAATGGGAAGCAGTGCACGTAACGAAATTCGTTTTATTTATTTATATGTTTACTTACCTGTTAAACTCCGAAATCCATACATTACTACCCCCCACCCTGCCCCTCCCCTCCCCACGTCACCGCCCGGCAGGTATTCCCACCACTGGCCACAGCTGAGCATTCCATCACTGGCTTTCTCTTTTATCTTATTTTTTTCTTTCTCACCGCTGAATTATCATTGATGAATCTTGAAGCCAAAACTGCATCCGGGATAATATTATCCTCAACTGGGGCATAGAAACTGATTAAGGTAAGCCACGCTGAACAGATGGAACAATTAACCGAGGCACCTCGATGAGCCGAGGCGGCTGCTGAAAAGGCTCTAAAACTCCCCTCATTTCTTATACATTGAAAACTTAGCCAGCTCAGTCGATGCGATATGGGTTTCCTGTAAAATACTACTGATGGATTATGCTCCACAATCCAAGCTTCAGTTATGTGCAGTTTCCTTTTGTTATTGAGTCCTTAACATTGTATGTAATAATCTTCAATATACTTCTTGGGTTTCTGACCCACTCATGTTCCTACCTATGTTTAACCACAATACAAAAAGAGGGATCCCTGCGAATTTTTGAAAGTTCCTATTGCAGGGAAAAACATAAATAATTGGAAAATAACCCCTTGGCAACTAAATGATTAATCAAGCTTTATGATACAGATATATAGGGGCCAAGCAAGCAATACAATGAAAAAAGACCGTCCTTTATTGTTAGTTCTACAAAAATCTAAAAACACTAATGCACAGAATGACATCAGAATTTCTGGCAAGTTTAAGTCATGACATAACACAATCAACCTTCAGTCAAGCAAGCAGTCATACACCATATATAGACATCAATACATATCAATGACCATGATCAAACAGTGATTATTAACAGACAATGTGTCTCAATACATCAATTGAAAACATCATATGGCAGGGACTTAATTATGTTGCATTGAAAGTAGTGGCTTAGTATCTTGATAATGTTATCATGTGAGTGTACCTAATCCTCACACTCAAACACCCTGTGCTCCATTTCGCCAATTCTGGTAGAGACCTTCACCAACTCGTCCGCCATCTCTTTCTGAGTATTTGTAATTGTTTTGACCTCACTTAACACCCCCTCTAACATATTCAGTAGTACTGAGGCATCTGCATCCATGGCATTATATGGGATAGGTGGAATCTTGGACTGTAATACAGGCACAGAGAAACATTGCGTGTCTCCTGAGGCGGAAGCCGGGAGCTAGGCCAGCTACTTTTTTAAAAATTTGAGAGTCACTTGAATTGTACCTTGTACCACTTACTTTTCACTCGCCTACCTCCACCCACGTTTTAGAAGTACCCGCGCAGCGGATATTAGCGCTGACTCGGACTTCAAAAACACAGAGAGGCTTCCCCCGCCGTCACCGGCGCGAAGCAAGGACACGCCCCCTTGACGAGGCCACGCCCACAACAAACGCGCTACAAAAGCGCCGCTGATTACAAGCGACCCCAGAAACATTGCGTGCCTCCTGAGGCGGAAGCCGGGAGCTAGGCCAGCTACTTTTTTAAAAATTTGAGAGTCACTTGAATTGTACCTTGTACCACTTACTTTTCACTCGCCTACCTCCACCTACGTTTTAGAAGTACCCGCGCAGCGGATATTAGCGCTGACTCGGACTTCAAAAACACAGAGAGGCTTCCCCCGCCGTCACCGGCGCAAAGCAAGGACACGCCCCCTTGACGAGGCCACGCCCACAACAAACGCGCTACAAAAGCGCCGCTGATTACAAGCGACCCCAGAAACATTGCGTGTCTCCTGAGGCGGAAGCCGGGAGCTAGGCCAGCTACTTTTTAAAAAATTTGAGAGTCACTTGAATTGTACCTTGTACCACTTACTTTTCACTCGCCTACCTCCACCCACGTTTTAGAAGTACCCGCGTAGCGGATATTAGCGCTGACTCGGACTTCAAAAACACAGAGAGGCTTCCCCCGCCGTCACCGGTGCGAAGCAAGGACACGCCCCCTTGACGAGGCCACGCCCACAACAAACGCGCTACAAAAGCGCCGCTGATTACAAGCGACCCCAGAAACATTGCGTGGCTCCTGAGGCGGAAGCCGGGAGCTAGGCCAGCTACTTTTTTTAAAATTTGAGAGTCACTTGAATTGTACCTTGTACCACTTACTTTTCACTCGCCTACCTCCACCCACGTTTTAGAAGTACCCGCGCAGCGGATATTAGCGCTGACTCGGACTTCAAAAACACAGAGAGGCTTCCCCCGCCGTCACCGGCGCGAAGCAAGGACACGCCCCCTTGACGAGGCCACGCCCCCAGTTCCTCGCTTCCTGTCCCTACAAAAATGTGTCTCTACCGTACGCGCCTCGGCCGGCCACAGGGCCTGTCATACCGTCCAATCTACGGTATGTACAAACAAAATACCTACATACACCAGAGATAAGATACTCGCCCTAAATCATGACAAAAATCACTGCCACAACAGGATTGACGCTGAGAAGTGGTTAGGACCTGCATGCTGCTACATCTGCAGAACTCTCCTCACCCCGGAAAAACAGTCAGCCATGATGGAAAACGCGACCTCTCTCCGAGGAGCTCTGATCAATGCTAGGTCAATATGTAAGAATGGGGAACATATTCATGACCTTATTACAGAGAATGACATTGACCTGCTATTTGTAACGGAAACTTGGCTAAAGTCATGGTGCAACCCGATCATAGCCCAAACGGTCCCCCAAGGCTACCACATTCAGAGGACCGATAGACAGGAACTGAGAGGAGGTGGCTTAGCCATTATCCACCGAGACTCTCTGAAATGCTCGACGTTCGAACTCACGGACGTTAAAGGGGCAGAAAACATGGATTTCTGCTTTCAGATAAATGAGGAAAATACCTTTGCGGGAGCCCTAATCTATCGCCCCCCAGGACCTCAGAACGGCTTCTTCGAAAGCTTCGAAGATGCACTCAGCACTCTTACCCTGAAATACGCTAACTTTACAATTTTAGGCGACCTAAATTTCCATCTAGATAAACCAAACGACCCCAATGCAATATGGCTCAACGACTTACCTGATATCCTGGGGCTGGAAATACTGACCAAAATGCCCACACACAAAGCAGGCCATATATTAGACTGCATCTGTACCAACATCAAAACTTTAACCGTCGAATCTCCCCTGATTCAAACCTGGACCGACCATTGCTTAATCCCTTTCAAACTATCCACCAAAAAGAAAAGACCTATTTCTGTCAACCTTAAAATCGATGTTTCGATGCAGAAAGACTGGAAAAAACTGGTCAACTCACCCAATCTACACCTCATTGCAGAGGAATCCAAACCGCCCCTGACCGGGTGTACCGAAACTGACTATAACAACTTCTGTAATTGGGTCACAGATTTCTGTGGTCCGGCTAACGCAGAAAAAGTAAGGAAAAAACAGAATAAAAAGTCGGCACCCTGGTTCTCACCCGCTCTAAAAATCAAACGTACAGAAGTCAGAACCCTTGAAAAGAAATGGCGCCACAACTATGATACAACGGAAGTTCTTTCCTATAAAACCGCTAGGAAACAATATCATTCTATGATAAAAAGCGCCAAAAAAGACCATTTCCTAGAAGGAATCAATCAGGCCAATAACAAACAGAAAGAAATTTTCAAAATAGTGGATGAGTTCATGAACCCCAGAATCCTCAGGCAACAGATACCGCCTTCACTGGCACTCTGTAACTCCATAGCAAACTACTTCGAACAGAAAATACTGAACCTCACCAAAGACTTCCCAGACTCTCCAGAACCTCCCCGTATGATAATTTAGGACTAACCAACAGCAAACCTCAGCTAAAAAACGTTACCCCCATCAGCCTCGACGAAACTCGACAAGCCATCCTCTCTAGCAAATCAGGCTCCCCTTTTGACCCGTGCCCCCCACTGCTGTACCACACTTTGGTAGACACGGTAAATCCAATTATAAACTCCATCATAAACTCATCCTTGACCACTGCCGCCATCCCATCTGAATGGAAGCTTGCTGCTGTAAAACCACTGCAGAAAAAGCCCCTAGCTGATCCCACCACGCTCTCCAACCTTCGCCCAATTTCACTGCTTCCACTGCTGTTCAAACTTACTGAGGCAGCAGTAAACAAACAGCTGACTAAACATCTGGAGGAAAACCACCTCCTACACCCCAACCAGGCAGGTTTCAGGGCAAAACACTCCACGGAGTCGGCCCTTCTACATACAGTAGAGACACTTAAGATGGCACTGGATCAAGGAAAAAAGGCCGTCCTGATCTTGCTCGATCTGTCGGCGGCCTTTGATACGGTCTCACACCCCGTATTAATTGGCCGCCTGGCAGAATCGGGGCTAGCAGGAACCGCCTTCAAATGGCTGAAAAACTTCCTAAACAATAGGAAACAAGTCACCATACTAGGAAGCCACTGCTCAGACGAAAAAACACTAAAAACAGGAGTACCACAAGGGTCAAGCCTGAGCCCGGTTCTCTTTAACCTTTATATGACCCCTTTGATTGAACTCTTCACATCCTTCAACATCAGTACGATATCCTACGCGGATGACACCCAACTCATCCTGGTATTGGACAACAACTCAACTAATGCAGAAGAAAATCTGAGAGACTGTCTCACTGCAACCTTTGAATGGATGAGAACTCACCACCTAAAATGTAATTCAGGAAAAACTGAAATCCTCCCTTTTGGCCAAAACAACCTTTTTTCCCCTAATCAATGGTGGCCCCAAGACGCCGAAGTACCACCCAACACCATCACGTCGGCCCGCAACCTCGGGATAAGGTTTGATGAAGCCCCATCCTTCAAACAACAAGCAGGCACTGTGGCAGGGTCCTGCTTCAATATCATCAAAGGCCTCAGAAGGTTCTTTGACTTTCTCCCCGTGACAGCCAGAAAGACGGTAGCAGTAGCCCTCATCACATCCCGTCTAGATTATTGCAACAGCATCTATGCAGGTTCCAACAAAGCTGTTCTGCACAAACTGCAGATGGTTCAGAACGCTGCCGCCCGTCTAGTGCTAAGACTACCTAGGAAATCATCTGCCTCAACAGCACTTAAAACCCTGCATTGGCTACCCATCCACAAGAGAGTACTTTTCAAAATTCTGCTCATCACTTTCAGAGCTTTCCACCAATCGGGCCCCACATACCTAGCTCAAAGGTTTGGAAGACATATTCCCTCCCGGTCACTCAGATCATCCAACCTAAACCTACTGACAGTTCCCAGATTCAGACTGACCACAAAAGGTGGAAAATCCATCGGAGTGCTAGGAGCCAGAGCCTGGAACAAACTCCCACCCCAGATGCGCCTGATCCATTCAGAGAACCTTTTTCGAAAAGCCCTCAAAACATGGATTTTCAAGGCCACTGACACACTCTGCCTAGCGCTAATTTAATTTCACTCTCTACACCCGACTCTCACCCCTTTCCCCCCTCCCCTGGTCCGTTTAGGTAACTCTCCCTCTTCCCATCTGTGACACGTTATGACTAGCGCCAAGATGCTCCATGGAGTGTAAGCTGCGCTCTATAAAAGCCTATTCATATCATATCAGATAGTTGGAAATTATTTGTTGCAGTGCATCTTATAATATTTAATTCTTAAGATTAGACAATAGTATATAAGTCCACTACTGAGTAGCAAACATTTGAAGGTTAATTTAATTGAGTCATTAACCCTGAAGCGAGTGGGTGGCTTTAAAAACATTCTTGCTTTAAGTAGAGGGACGGATACCTATCAAAAAGGTGTAAATAAGTGGGGAGATTATACATTTTTGTATTATTAAGGGAAGTTTGAGGTAAAAATAAAAAATAGAATTTCACAGAACTCAGAGGAGCTTATTGGTATAGAATGCAGGTCTACGCGAAGTGGTTGATTTATCGTACTCTACAATTTCATTTTGCTAGGCCAATGTTTTAAATGTAAATCAACTAAAGTATCAAACTGGCCTCATGTAATCTGGAACTGCATGCTCTTCGAGACTTTTGGAATGCAGGGGCATATTACCAAGCAATAGCGATAATTATCGCTATTGCTTGGTTAGAGACAAAAGTTTACCGCAGCGCTGCGGCGATTTTTACCGCAAATAAACCTTGGTTTTACCAAGGTTTAACGCAAATGCGGTAAAAATCGCCGCAAATCATGAATATCGCTGAAAAGTCAGCGATATTCATGCATTAGCGAGCTAATGCTCTTAGCCATGTTATCCACCTCCCATTGGATAACATGGCTAAGAACTGCTCAGGGCAGGTGTTAGCTTTTGGAGATATTCCCGCTTAGCGCGAATATCTCCAAAAGTTGGTAATAGGAGATAGCGATGTTAGCGACTGTTTTCAGTCTCTAACATCTTGGCACGCCCACTTTGCATCTCATTAGTGATAAATATCACTGACATGCAAAGTGGGGCCCAAGATGGTCGCTATCTCCTACTAGCTGTCGCTAACTGGTGTTAGCGGCAGCTAGGTAATAGGGAGATAATTTTATCTCCGCTTTCATGGCTTTTAAAGCCAAAAAAGCGGAGATAAACCCCCTTGATAATATGCCCCGCAATTTTTCAGCATTTGGAGCCGGTTTGGCAAACACAGCTTGCTCCTAATGCTTCGCTCGTAATATTGGGATAAGGTCCAATTCTAAAACTAACACCCAGATACCAAAGGTTTTAATATGTTTTAATGCTGGTGGCCTGAACACTGTTGTTGCAAAGGTGGAAATCACAATTAATCCCTTCCATTTGAGAGTGGATTGGGAAAATGAAGCAAGTAAGAGTGAAAGAGCTACTATGCTATCCAATGTGGAGGGGTTGTAAGGTTTAATAAAATGTGAGGCAAATTCTTGGTTTTGGTGGGGTGAGTGTGTTGAAAAGGGTAGATTTTTTAATTGTGTATGGTTTATGGGAGTCGTTTTTTTAAAGGTGAAAGGATGTATGCAATCTTTAAGTTTTTGCTTAGTAAAGTCATGTTTATATAGGTCATTCACGGATAACCTTATGAAATTGTATGAAATTAATTGCTTTTTCAGTGTATTTAATTTTGTTTCAATCTGGATCTCGATAGACAAATAAAAACAAACTGCATTCTGGATCTTCAGGGACATGTGAATCGACATTGAGGAAGTTGTAACAAATGTTAAAAGTGATTATCTTTGAAAGGAAATATACCCATAGTGTTTTGGAACAAACTGCATTTTAAAATTTGACTACATTAAATGTCACAATTTTGCAAAATGTACTTTCTCGTCTGTGAGCGTATAGTTAACCCTAGGAGGTAGTACTAAGTTCCTGCCGGTAATTGCCAGTGGTGGGCACAGCACTTATTTTTGGGATCCCAGACTTATTTTTCATCATCAGATTTTGTCACAGAGGAAGAGATAGAGGGGCAGAAAAAAGAGAAATACAGAGAAAAAGAGGCGTACAAAGGTTGAAATCACTGATGAAATAGAACTAACAAGCACGAGATAAGAGAAATGAAGTTTAGGGTGGGTGAAGAAATTGGCATGATGTTTAATCAAGACTAGTCTTCGTATTTGGTAACTTCAGTACAAGGAATTTCCTAAGGAAGCTTTCGACTGTGCACTGCAATCTGCAAGACTTCAGATGTGAAAGCCTGTGAATGTAGTGTAATGTTATGTATTGTTATGGTATGTTATGTCATGTTATGTTCTGTTAGTAACTTATTATAAGACATGCTGTCAAGTATCCAAAAGCCTGCTTCAAGCTTGTGGAAACTGGAAGCTTTGATATGCATCTAAAAAATTGCTTATTCAAGTTACAGATATAGATACAAGAGAATTTCTATTACTATTACTAAACTCACAGGAATCTGAATTCCTCTTCCTCGCAACATTCCTCAAGTTCAACTCCAAACTGTTGTACTTTTTGAAACTAGAGGGTTTTTCTCCAAAAACTACCTTCACAAGTCATAAGACATTTATTTCGGCATAGTCGAAAGTAACTTATTGAAAACATGAAAAATGGAAATAATTGACCAAACTCCCTATTTGTATTTCTCTACCAAACTTTAGGTATTACAAAAAAAGTACAACGCCATCTACAACCTAGAGACCCTCCAATAAATGTCAACAATCAAACACCTAAATAAAGGCACAAGAAGTAAGTAAAAGCAAGCCACTTCTAAATATCAGCTAACCCTTCAAAATAATTGAATACATTTAAAAGGCCGTAACCCTCTACAACGTAGCCGTATATAAATTGTTAAAATATAGCTAACAGTTTCAAGAAATGATGGGGGACAGGGAGCCGAATAAGAGGTCCAGTACCCTTGCTCCTAAGAATAAGTTCATTAATCCTATATGGTAGCTGTTTCTGCAGTGTATAATTGCAGGTTTTTAAACTATTAGGAAAGCCTGATGGGCGTATCTTTATTCAGAATTGGTGCCTTCACACGACTGTGAGGGTGTCATGCTTCATCATGAGGCTGGCGCTGCAATACCCGAGAGGCCCAGCGAGAGGGCTCTTTGGCAGAGCTCTTTTTATAGTAAGCTTTGATGGTGGGTGCGGGTGTGTGGGGAGTGTTAGATAATGGCTTAAAACTACTTTTTTATTCCTCAATGTCATATTTTTATTCTGAGGTCCCCACGGTAGGGTTGAAAGGTTATAAACGTAGCTTGTGAATTTCTCGTGATGGAGAAAGACAATCTTCTCATGAGTGTGAGATCTGGGTCTTATGTGTGCGATATATGGGTCAACATGTTTCACACCTTTATGGTTCAGGAGGGATCCGCAGCGTTTCTTCAGGTCCATAAACAGGGGGAGACGCAGTCCATACCCTTACTCTGGCTGTGTGCAAGAGAATCGTGTCTCGCAGGGTATTCACTCTTACCTCCACATGAATATCCACTGGTCATGTAAATACCTAGTGGTCAGATGAACTGAATATGTCTTGGTTTCCAACCTGCAAGAAAACAGTAGCAAAAAGAAGCATTTTATCAAACAAATAAAGATAAAATAGACATGCTGTCAAGTATCCAAAAGCCTGCTTCAAGCTTGTGGAAACTGGAAGCTTTGATATGCATCTAAAAAATTGCTTATTCAAGTTACAGATATAGATACAAGAGAATTTCTATTACTATTACTAAACTCACAGGAATCTGAATTCCTCTTCCTCGCAACATTCCTCAAGTTCAACTCCAAACTGTTGTACTTTTTGAAACTAGAGGGTTTTTCTCCAATACTAGCCCCCTCTCCCAGATCCTTCATAGTCACGCTAGACGCTTCTCTCACAATAATTCCTTATATGCACCGGGTGGCGAATTATGCACCCTTTCATCTTCATATTTTAAGAAAATCTGCCACCTTCATCTCCTAAAACCATTTTGAAACAACTGCCCATTCTTTAGTTATCTCAAGAACAGACTTTGGAAAAGGCATACTAGTGGGAGCCCCTTTGACATCCATCACGCTACTTAGAGCAATATTAAACTCAGCAGCAAAGTTGAAACACTCTGCAAGTACTTTGCAAGCTTTGACTGCCCAGAGGATCAATGAAATAATGTCACTGAAAACAATATCGATTCACAAAAATGTAAGAAAAAAATATTGTTTACAAAAATATTGCCATTGTATACTTAACAACAATCAAAATGTCGTAGTTAAAAAAGATCTGTTTCTACTAATATGAAAACCACAAATATTATAAACAAAAATACAGTTACCTATAAACAAATATATAAAAAGTCAAAAAGATTGAACCACATATGAACTACACTAATATTGCAAAAAATACACCCAAATATTACAAACGTTTATTGCACAATTTTGATTAAAACAACATTTACAACTAATCTCTACATAAATAAATAAATCATCTAACTACATTATTTACATCTTATGCCTATAAAATATTATACTGTGTATTTTATGATTTATAATTTTGTATACCAATAAAATAAACTTTAAGTATATATAAAAATACATTTCAAATCATCAAATATTTACCAAATAAAAAATACTTTCAACAATTAATTTAATATAAAAATAAATAATAATACATACAATTAGACAAAGACATTCAAAATAACTATAAAAAACGAAAATTATTTCACATGAAATCAGAAACACTAATTAGAGTCTACCATAAAAGGTAATAACTGATACAAAAATAAATCACACTAAACAAACACTAACCAATAAAAAGAACAGCAAAGCAAACTAACCAATAAAAATCACTTACTACACCAAAAAAACTAAAGCTGAAAAATGACAACTCTCTGCTGAATGGCCAACAGAAAATCAAAAAATAAAAACTACCTTCACAAGTCATAAGACATTTATTTCGGCATAGTCGAAAGTAACTTATTGAAAACATGAAAAATGGAAATAATTGACCAAACTCCCTATTTGTATTTCTCTACCAAACTTTAGGTATTACAAAAAAAGTACAACGCCATCTACAACCTAGAGACCCTCCAATAAATGTCAACAATCAAACACCTAAATAAAGGCACAAGAAGTAAGTAAAAGCAAGCCACTTCTAAATATCAGCTAACCCTTCAAAATAATTGAATACATTTAAAAGGCCGTAACCCTCTACAACGTAGCCGTATATAAATTGTTAAAATATAGCTAACAGTTTCAAGAAATGATGGGGGACAGGGAGCCGAATAAGAGGTCCAGTACCCTTGCTCCTAAGAATAAGTTCATTAATCCTATATGGTAGCTGTTTCTGCAGTGTATAATTGCAGGTTTTTAAACTATTAGGAAAGCCTGATGGGCGTATCTTTATTCAGAATTGGTGCCTTCACACGACTGTGAGGGTGTCATGCTTCATCATGAGGCTGGCGCTGCAATACCCGAGAGGCCCAGCGAGAGGGCTCTTTGGCAGAGCTCTTTTTATAGTAAGCTTTGATGGTGGGTGCGGGTGTGTGGGGAGTGTTAGATAATGGCTTAAAACTACTTTTTTATTCCTCAATGTCATATTTTTATTCTGAGGTCCCCACGGTAGGGTTGAAAGGTTATAAACGTAGCTTGTGAATTTCTCGTGATGGAGAAAGACAATCTTCTCATGAGTGTGAGATCTGGGTCTTATGTGTGCGATATATGGGTCAACATGTTTCACACCTTTATGGTTCAGGAGGGATCCGCAGCGTTTCTTCAGGTCCATAAACAGGGGGAGACGCAGTCCATACCCTTACTCTGGCTGTGTGCAAGAGAATCGTGTCTCGCAGGGTATTCACTCTTACCTCCACATGAATATCCACTGGTCATGTAAATACCTAGTGGTCAGATGAACTGAATATGTCTTGGTTTCCAACCTGCAAGAAAACAGTAGCAAAAAGAAGCATTTTATCAAACAAATAAAGATAAAATAGAGTGTTGTGTTCCCAGGAATCTTCGGAACCAGTACCATTCTTGGATCTAGTGATTCGGAGAGGAGCCGGCACCCTCACTACACTGAACTGCAAAAAAACAACAGACCGGAAAAGCCTTCTGCTGTATGAAAGTCACCACCACAAATCCCTCAGGGATAATCTTCTGGTAGGCCAATTCCTACTACTACGTCAGTATTGTGACACTATGTGAGAATACAACTCACAAGCAAGAGAACTCAAGAACAATTTAACAGCATGCCACTACCCCCCAAGAGCCATCAAAGGAGCATACAAGAGGGTGAGGAATAATCACAGCGTAGCTGTACTGGAACCCAGAGTGAAGGCATCTATCCACCATCTCACCTGTGTAATAACCTTCACACCATCTTCAAATCAGATCTAGAAGATCATAAAGAAGAACTGGCATATTCTGAGGACAGGATCACTAGATGTTCAAGACCCTTTATTCTCCTTAAAATGAGCACAGAATCTTAAGGTTCACCTGGTACATACTTGTCTCAAATCAATATAAAAGGAGACACAACAGACACAGCGGGGGCTTCCACCATTGACAAGCCTTTAACCTTGTGGCAATTGCACCAGCTGTGTTTTCACACAGTCTACAAAGGAGGTTGACATAGGAGAGAACAGACAAAGGCAACAGAGGAGACACACCAACTGCAACATGAGGAACTGCATTTACCTCAATACTTGCCCATGCTCATTGCGCTATGTAGGAATGAAAACACATATGATCAAAATAAGAGTGGTCGAGCACCAAAGCAACATCCAGTGTAGGAGAACCACAACGAAAATGGCTGCCCACTTCATCACCAAGAATCCAACAGCTGATGATATCAAGTGGCCCATTCTTGAAGCTAATGACAACTGGAATAGCGAAACCTTATTCAACAGGGAACAACGTTGGGTGCTCCATTTGAACACAAAGATAGGAGGCTTGAATGATGAAATACCCTGGATTGAATGCTCTAGGCCATGAAATACCACAGGGAGTATGTTTACCCCATTAGTAAATCAGGATCGATCATTTTAGATCTATCCTCCAAGGTGTAGCTGCACCTAATACTGTATCACTCTCAGAATGACCCTACATACACCAACACATCATGACTATCTTGACGACACTGGTGTATCACAGTAGAATATATAGCCCTCCTATTCAATTAAGATAGATTTCCTGAGTTGAAAATCAACCACATGATTCAGGGTTCTATTTTACTGTAAAAACTGAGGAATGATACCACCAAATGCTCTGAACAGATTTAGAGATTGAATACATTTAGAAACAAGCACAATAACGAGACAACCAAGAAGATTCTAATTGTCTTCTTTTCTTCTTTTTCCTTTTCTAAATAAACGCAACAGCAGTAACTAGAACCGTAGATAAAGTTGTAGGCCCCTGTCTTGACCCAAGATGCCCTGTACATTTCATTTAAGGGTAAGAGACAGAAACCCTACCCTCATGCTTGACCTGTCACTAACTTAGTGGCATTACTATAGGTTTGTAAATAGCTATGTTTATGTATGTCTTAACTGGCCACGAGAGTGGTGCTAGCCGATCACCTTAATTGCCTTAGTGATGTGACACATTGCGCAATAGAAGCACCACATATTTGTATTGCTCCTTGCACGTCATAATTTGCAGCTTACCCAGGTGATTGCATCTGGGAACACAACACTCTTTTTTATCTTTGTAACAATATATGTGGAGGTTTTTTTAGTAATTCAGGACAAAAAAGGTGCACTGCTCTCTCTACGGTAGTGTCAAGAGATGGCGTGTGTATGGTGCCACCAGGCAAGAGGATAATTGCCCTAAAACCCCTCTGTAAGTGTAAGGAAACAGTCTTTCTGGCGTCAAAGTTCAAAGAAAAAAGTCAAAACGTGATTGTATAGGGTCAAAGGAATTCAGATGTGGCAAAGTCTTCCAAGAAAAATCATTCAACAGTTGCCAAGATCCCTCATTTGTAGAGAACTTCAGCGGATACGCTGTGGCTCTGTGTGAAAAATATCATGTTGGACGGCCCAAGCATAGAAAGCTGTTAGCAGCTATGAGTAGAATGGAGGATAATACGTGGTTCTAGAAGCGGGTGTGCTCTAACCTTGAACCAGCAGTAGTGCAGTGTCCAGGTCTCTATGCAATCACGTTTTGACTTTTTTTGACCCTGCACAATCACGTTTTGACTTTTTTCTTTGAACTTTTACGCCAGAAAGACTATGTTGACTACATATTGTTTATACAGATTACAACAGATTATGGTTTTGACTGTATTTATGGATTCTTTTGGATATTTTCACTATTAACCTTAGCAACATAGACGGGTGATCTTCTCACTGAGTTTTAGGAGGACGGCATTGCTTGCGTTAAGTTTTTCCTGAAGCTACACAGATATTGATAAGTAGGTATCAGCTTTGACCACCCGGGTTGGAAATATCACCGGCAGAGCATTTCTACGATACCATCAGCATTTTCTTAAGGCCCTGAGGAAGTTGCGGGATAACTCCCATTGGCGACGAAACACGTGTCGGCTGGTTTTCGTGTGTTGCGTTGAATAAACAACAAGAATATAGAGAAGATTAAACTTTAAGACTTTTGTGTTTGGAACTTTTTATGGACTTTAATTTGATTGACACCTTGATCACGTGTGCCCGGGATTTGTTGCTATTGACTCTATTTTATCATTACTTGTTTGATAAAATGTTTATTTTTGTACTGGTTTCCTGCAGGTTGGAAACCAAGACATATTTAGATCATCTGATCACAAGGTATTTAAATGACCAGTAGATTTTCATGCTGGGGTAACAATGAATACCCTATGAGACAAGCTACTCCTGTACACAGCCCAAAGTAAGGGTAGGGAATATGTCTCTCCCAGTTTATGGGCCTGAAGGAACGCTGTGGCTCCCTCCTGGAGCACAAAGGTGTGAAACATATCGACCCAGATCTTCCACACATAAGACCCAGATCTCACACACATGAGTAGATTGTCTACCTCCATCACAAGAAATTCACAATCTATGTCCATCACTTTTTAACCCTACCGTGGGGACCTCGGAATAAAATTAAGACATTGGGGAATCCCATATTTATTTATTTATTTAGAGGTTTGTAAAGCGCAATAGCTACCCCCAGCAGGGGTGTCCCGGTGCCGTAGCAGACGGCAACAGAAGAACCAAGGGAAGGGCTAGGGGCTGGTGAAGAGCCAGGTCTTGTGAGCACGTCGGAAGAGGGCTTCATACTCAATCATACGGAGGGAAAGAGGAAGGCCATTAGAAGCTTTTGCGGTAAGCATTGCAAAAGCTCTGCCGCCCATCCTGGAGCATTTAAAACGGGGCATTGTCAGAAGATGGAGAAAATTAGATCTGTGATTCCGGTAGTGTTGACAGTGTTTAAGGCGAGTTTGAAGATAGGTAGGACCACGTCCTTGGAAAGCTCGAAAAGTTAGAATGAGCGCCGTGAACTGAATGCGCTTTGTCACAGGAAGCCAGTGAAGTTTTCTAAGATGGGGAGTGATCGAATGGTGAAAGGGGATCTTACTTATCAACCTGGAAGCCGCATTCTGGATGATCTGCAGATGCCTAATCAAAAAAGCGGGTGCTTCAAGATAAAGACTGTTGGCATAGGAAGTGGGAAAGATGCCGGTACCAAGGAGGAATTCCAGATCTGATTTAAAAAAGGGTTTATGAGTGGGGCCAAGGTGCTAAGGAGCTTAGCAGGACAGGGGTCCTTAGGAGAGCCAGATTCACAGGTGAGTAGTTTCTGAAGGGAGTAGTCAGACGAAATGGGAGAAAAAGAGGTCATAGCCTTGCAATTGGTTACTGAGCTATTCGGGACGGAGGTGCAGGGGAGCAGAGTAAATGTAGAATAGATATCCAGAATTTTTTCATGGAAGACATTAGATAACCCATTACATAGGTCATGACGGGGAGGGACTGTACTTGAAATGGCCAATGGCTTGGTGAAATCTTTAACAATTTTTAAAAGAATTTTAGGGGAATTGCCGGTGGTCTGGATTTTGTTCATGAAGTACTCTCTCATCGTGGAGCATTTTAGTTTGTGAAATGTTTTTAGAGTGACGTTGTATGCTGATTTTCCTGTTAGATCATCGGATGTTCCAGTTTCTTGCAGCGGCTCTTCTCGGCCCTCAGCTCACGGGTAAACCACGCGGCTGAAGGTTTTAGTCTAGCCGATTTAATGGGTTTAAGGGGCGCAACATTGTCCAATGCACACGAGAGCCAGGAGTTGAAGTATAGTGAGTCAGAGACATGGTCTCCTACCGTCTGAGGGGGGGTATGGGAGAGCGCAGGAGCCATAGATTTATAGGTGATTTTATGCTATTGCCTTCTGAGATCTAACTTAGTCAGCAAGTCATTTTAACTCGCTATCTACCACTCGCCACACACTTAAACTCACATCTCAGCTTACTTTAAAAAGATCTCTGCCAAAGACCCCTCTCAAGGGGCCTGTGGGGTATAGCAGCGCTGACACCACGAGAAAAAGAGCACAATGATGAAGCATGACACCCTCACGGGTGTTTGAGGGCACCAATTCCTAGTAAGGATATGCCCATTAGGCTTTCTTAATAGTCTAAAACCCTGCAATTATACACTACTACACTACAGGAACAGTTACCCCAAAGGATTAATAGAATACAACTAATACAACATTTTTTCCCCAATTAAAAATAATCCATCTGATCCATATTAGAAGACCTCCAACAAAAACATGAAAAAACTGCAATTATAATCAACACATATGTAAGTAAAAAGTACACAATGATTCTCATAATATTTTATGTAGATTTGCAAAGCAAAAGTAAAATTATTACAATGTATTTAACTGTATTATCAAATTATTTCCAGACAGAATGACAAAAAGAGCAAGATATATCTTACATAAAGGCAAACAATTACCCTCGCACATGGGCTAAACTGACAGCCCAGAAAGTACAAGCGCCAAAAACGTTAGTTGGAAATGTGGAAAATAATACTCTAAAGCATGTTATGAGAGAGCTACTATGAAAAAGTATTGTGTATGTTATTGATATGAGAGAACACAACCACCCCTTAACCGCATGCGCGCTAGCGCAATTCCGCTCCTGTGCTGAGTTTTTTAAAACCGCACTTTATGTGACGAGCTGGGCTCGTCATCAGCGTGCGAGGAGGCTACGCCATGACGAGCCCAGCTCGTCATCAGCGTGGAAGGGGTTAAATATCTTTGAAATTGAAGCAAGGCATGTATTATAAGATTTGAATGAGGCAAACACTAGTTTCCAAGAGCCCACTACTAAAATTCTATGAGATAAACTCCAAAAAGTACTTGTACCTGAACATATCACGTCTGCTACCAGCTATACCCACTCTAAAACACTTACCACTATAAACTACAAAAGCCACCAGTGACACTCCAGCTGCCCCTAGAAGTTACAAAGACATCCAAATAACACAACTCCTAGGGCCTAATTACGATGAGAGTCGGAAAGCCTCCTACCACAACCGGGAGGCTGTCCGAGTCTCATTATGGTTTCAGTTTCGTAAACCTGTGAACAAACATTGAATACTCATGTACACAAAACATTGTATTCAAATTCAACATAAAGATTACATAAAAAATGTAATAGACAGAAAATATAACATGACAAAATCTAAAAGAACACTAGACTACCACCAATCTCTAAGTAGGCACTACTAAACAGTAGAACATAATTCTTCAACTAATTAATGCTCAAAATAAAAAATAACCTTATAACTTACATGAACTAGTTCTATCCATGTTCCCTCTACACCAAACACCTTCTAGAAAAACTTTAAAAAGGTCTTACCATATCCAACTATCAGGAGCTGGCTACTGTAACCCACTCCTAGCAAATTCGAGAAAATGGCAGAAATAGAAGACAAAAATACACTTAGTGGTAAAAAAAAAAACATATTGTATTTCAATCCAAATCCATCTATGACCGAAATTCTGTTTCAAATTCAACAGACACCGAAGAAACAGTAATTTTATACACCCATGACTAGCAATGGGCCTACTGGCTGGAAGGCCAATTGGAAGACTAGGCCTGATAGTGAATTAAATCAATATTTCAAATGTCTTAAAAAAACATATAGAAAATGTAGTGAAACTCTGAATGTTTTCCCTTTACAAAAGAAGAAAAATTAAATGCAAAGAAATCACTAGGCCCCTACTGAGAAAACAGGCCACCCACCACAATACATTTTAAAAATCCATTAAAAGTAAAAATAAATCCAGGTGCATGTCCCCATTCAAACAAACAACACCAGTTTTTCAACTTGTAAAATCTCAAATACAAAGTCCTTAAATTCAATTTGCAGCAAACACAAAGAGTAATTCTTCCAGCTCCAAGTCCAAACGAGAAGCGACCAGGAGATGGACAGAGCACTGGGAGGAGTCTGCTGTACAGGAACAGAAAGTTGGAGACTCTAGGGCACGTTTTTCCAGTTGAAAAAAAAACTCCTTCAACAAAAAAAAACAACGCCAAATGTCAATTTAAGGAGGTTTTTTACTCCAAATCGTCTAGAAGATTTTGATGCTTCTCAAGGAGAATTCTTCCCCAGATTGCAGGCACGGTAGATCCTGTGCGTTTGGGATTGCGTACAGAAGAAAACATCTGCCAGAAGTCGCTGCCATGCCGGAATGACATGTTGGCGATCGCAAAATCTCACTGGAACATGCAGCCGGCTAGCAAATCTCGTGTCACCCGCGAACATCCCTGAGAATCTCGTGGAAGATTAGAAGAGTCCAGCAAGTCGCTCCCATGTGTGCAAAACGACATTTTGAGAGCACCAACCAAAAAAACTCTGCTCATTTGTTCTTTTTCTTTTGTTACCTTAAGTGAGATGCCCTGACGTTGGTCTCGTGCTCAATGTGGTACTGGATTCAAGCTAGCCTAGCTGATGAGGGGTGATATCCTGAAACTGGTCCCAGGTTGCTTGTTTCGAATTCAGGGAGGACCTGGTTTAGCAGTTCGGGCTGGACTGTTGCCATGAAGATCAGGGTCAAGACAGTTTTGCAAATGGCTTGGTCCAAATTGGGATGGCGTGGTTAGCTAACAAAAAAAAACAAAAGATCTTTGTGACTGGGAGTGAATATTTGCATTGTTCAGCATTCTGTCCATCATTTCTTTTTTTTTAGCTTTTGTACACTTATATGTGGCACAACAACTAACACTTTTTTTTCAGCAAACACAACATTCTGATCACAATTTATAAAAACATTAAACAGAGCAATGATCCACCCACACTATTACCTGGCAAATGCACTGCATTAAATGCATTGTAGCGCACCACCTTACAGTCTAAACCTATAGAAGATTTGTGTCAGCAGTCCGGATATCTCTGAAAAGGAAAAAGCTTTAACATGCACACATATATTTATGAAAATACAAAAGAGATACACCGTCTGTACCTGTAGTACACCACATCTCATTTATTGAGCCACACGAGTACATAAGGCCAAAAGTAAATATATATTTGGCCTGGCCAAACATCCAAGGATGGAGCCAAAATTATGCTACTCCATTTAATACAAAGAAAGTGGCCTTATTCTGCATGACTCTCAACAGAATCAAAACTAGATTGCTTATGCGTGAACCACTCAACAGAATGAAACATACAGTCAATTCTGATTACAAAACCACAATGAAAGCAGAAGCAAGTCTGAAAAATCATTTCCTTTACGCACTTCAAAATCTAACATTCAGAATGACTTAACTCATCATGACAGCTAAATATGATTTCCACAGGGAAACTACCAGAAGGAGAACCTTCAAAAAATATTCCAGCCTGATTGATGATAAAAACTGAGATGTCTATAGATAATCAGATACAGTAAGCTGATCATGAAAGAAACATCTAAGGCTCACCACCTACCAGACAAAAAACAACAGGTGAGAAATCCGTCAACCTCCTTACCAAAGAATGTCTGAGAAGACAACTGAGTGCATCTGAAGCACCTCCTGTCAGACAACTTATATCGCAGATCAAAGACCACATGGGGGGCCCTGTTGAAAGATTGCTGAACTGCAGTAAATGAAATTTAGAAAATATGTAGAAATTATTTTAGTATCTCTTGTCATTGGCAAGAGTGGTACTCTTATCCTGTCTTCAGTAGCAGCACAAAGGCATGTGGTGGAGAGATGAGGAGTGTACAGAATGCAAGTGGTTAGTATACATTTTTTGTTATGCCTGGTTCCTGAACTCTCTATAGTGTTTATCCCAGAGCAACAGAGCAACCCATCTAATGTAGTGGACTTACATAGTCATGGCAGATGCTCTGTTATTCAATTTCCACAGAGCAATTGGAGCAGCAGAGGAGAGGTCCTCTGAGTACACTGTTTGTAGGAAACCAAGGTAAAGCTGTATTGTATCCACCCAGAATCAAAAGGAGTGGGAAATTAGAGGATACAGGTGACTATGGAGAATAACCTCATGAGTAAATGCTGGAGCTATGAGGACTCGTATGGGCGAATTTTGCGGATCTGCGGTCCGCGAATTCATGCGAATTCGCAAATAAATCTGCAAATTTGCAGATTTTCCAGCAAAATCGCGGATTTTTTTCGATTTGCACTGGAGTGCTTTCTACTGGCTAATCAGTAAGTGCTACCTTGTTGGGTAAATGTATAGTGCTTTTCCTACACTGCAGCTGCGTAAAGGTCCAGAAGATTTGTCTCCACTGACCATATGTGCCTGTAACTTTTCCACCAAGCCAAAAGGCGCCGAGGTCCCTTGAGTGAGCTGTCCATCATAGTTGGGAAAGGGCGGGAAGACGTTTGATACCGCTAGTGTGTGGTACGGGGCTTCTATGCGTGTCACCATGCCTCTTGTGTATAAAGGGTCAGAGAGCGAGCAGGGCAGCAGGTGAGGAGAAAGCAGCCTCCTGGTCACAGGAACTACACAGGGATTGCGCTCAAGGAACTCATGGATTCAAAGGCCTCCCTCGAGTATTACAGCTAATTTTCGATGGCAGATATGGGTTTAAAGCACTCTTACCCAGCCTCGACCGTGCTCACTCATGTTTTGGGCTGATTAAAACGTTACTGAATTTGAGCTTCAACTCGGGCACCTGCTTTATTTATATCTGTAAGTGCTTCCTGTTGAGGTTTAGTTTTTGGCCCAAAGGAAGCACTTACAGAGTTAAGGCAGGTGCCCGAGTTGAAGCTAACTTTGTAACCATTTTAGAATGGCGCTGGCAAGCTGCCAGAGTTTAAGTTAGCTTCAACTCTAGCACCTGCCTTAACTGTAAGTGCTTCCTGATCCGCAAATTCCGTGAGCGGAACGGATTTTTGGCCCACAGTTAATGAAGAGTAAGCAACATGCATGTGAAGGGGTAATGTTCTTTAACCACTAATTCGGAGCAATGGAGGAGGGCACAGGATAGCACATGTCACAAGCAGCCACAATAAATATAAGTGAATGCGCAGGCTCCTGCAGCCACTGTAGTGCAGGGGGCCCCCAACCCACTAGGGGCCCTTCACAGGTCTTAATTGAGCCCAAAATTAATGAATATCTGTGAGATACCAGGGGCCCCTCATCAATTTCTGCAGGTGCATTCCCATCATTTTGTGTTACGCCACTGAATAAGTGCCATATAGCGTACACCCAGAATTGACAGGGAAGCGAACCATTGGCATTCAATGATGCAGACAGCCATAGTAATGATCTAAAGAGTCACCCTAAAGCGACGAAGAGTAACCAATGTGGATGCAAATTGGAAGCACAGACATAGTAAATGCTCTTCACAGACACACAAGACTGACAGGGGGTGATCTACAAACTGTGGTCCCATTTCTGCATTTAGGCTTGCACACTCACAAATAAGGAATCTAGACAGAGGGAGACAGACAATTGTGACACGATACAAATCAGAGAGGTAATGGCCTAATGCCCTGCTCTTACATACAATACCAAAGGGGATGATGGACGGAGCGTTTGAGCAAATTAAACACTCATCCCCGGTCAACTTATCTGGGTTTAATCCACCATCATTCTTTAGCTCACTCCACTACCCCAGTTCAGACATGGCCATATGCAAATCAGTCTGACCCTGTGCCTCATGGGAACAGTCCAGCCCGTACTGCCAAGACATTTCTTCCCTGGATCGGATACAAGCATCCTGGGACCGGTTTTGGGTTCATAACCCTCATCAGTCAGGTTATCTTGAATCCAGTGGCAGAGTGAGCAAGGGACCAACGTCTGGGCATACCCTGCCAACTCAGGGCGAACAAAGCGATACCAAAGGAGATGATGGACGGAGCGTTTGAGCAAATCAAACACTCACCCCCGGTCAACTGATCCGGGTTTAATCCACCATCATTCTTTAGCTCACTCCACCACCCCAGTTCAGACATGGCCATATGCAAATCAGTCTGATCCTGTGCCTCATGGGAACAGTCCAGTCCGAACTGCCAAGCCATGTCTTCCCTGGACCGGATATAAGCATCCTGGGACCGGTTTTGGGTTCATAACCCTCATCAGTCAGGTTATCTTGAATCCAGTGGCAGAGTGAGCAAGGGACCAACGTCTGGGCATACCCTGCCAACTCAGGGCGAACAAAGCGATACCAAAGGAGATGATGGACGGAGCGTTTGAGCAAATCAAACACTCACCCCCGGTCAACTGATCCGGGTTTAATCCACAATCATTCTTTAGCTCACTCCACCACCCCAGTTCAGACATGGCCATATGCAAATCAGTCTGATCCTGTGCCTCATGGGAACAGTCCAGTCCGAACTGCCAAGCCATGTCTTCCCTGGACCGGAAACAAGCATCCTGGGACCGGTTTCGGGTTCATAACTCTCATCAGCCAGGCTATCTTGAATCCAGTGGCAGTGAGCAAGGGACTCACGTTTGGGCATACCTTGCCAACTCAGGTCGAACAAAGCGATACCAAAGGAGATGATGGACGGAGCGTTTGAGCAAATCAAACACTCACTCCCAGTCAAATGATCTGGGTTTAATCCTCCATCGGGGACTTTGGTCTGTAAGGGGAAGGATGCGATACCTTGCGTGGATTCCTGTGCTCAGGTTTCGGTGGAAGCAGCTCGCAAAAGGTACGATGCAACGATCTTCGGGGCGGCGATGATCTCTGGTGCGGTGATAATGTGCGGCTCAGTGGCGATCTTCTTCTCTCGCGGCCCCTAAATGGGATGGCTCTGCGACAACTCTCGCAGCGAAGTGATGCGGTTCGCAAGCAAGCGGGGCAATGATCTCACCCAGTGATGACAGGCTCTACCACGATACTCGCAGCAATGGTAATCTTCCCGCACCGGACTGGTGCGTCCCGCAAGCCAAGGATGCGCCGACTCTGGCAGCAGCAACAGGCGCTGCAACGATCTCGGCCTTCGCGGCGGCGGGAATTTCTTCGCACTGACGAGGATGAGCACCGCAAGCGAGCGATGCGTTAAAACTTGCAGAAAGTCTTCAAACATCTTGGTTACCAGCTTCACAACACAGGTACCACTTCCAGAGGCGCCACAACTGGCCCAAGCACTCTAGGAAGGACAGTACACTCTCAGTAGAGTTCAGGGAAGATGGGCGGTGAAGTCCTTTTGTTCCTGTGACCTCTTAACAGGGAGCCAGCTCTTCTTCAGGCCCTTGGAGATTCCTTCAAGCAAGGGGACACAGCACAAAGCAAAGTCCTTCCCCACTCCTTGGCAGCAAAGCAACTGCAGGTCAGTCGAGCAAAGCAACAGCAGGACAGTCTTCCTTCTTTAGTCTTCCAGCTTTCTCCTTGGCAGAGTTTCCTTCTTGATTCCAGGATGATCTAATTTTCTGTAGTCTGGGGTCCTACACTTATACCACAAAAATCTTTGTTCCCTTTGTGCTGGAGGGTTCTGAGCCTGGTCTGAAACAGTTCTGGGTGTTCCTTGAGCACTTTGTTTTCCTAGCCTCTCCTTTCCTTTCAGAGAGAAGGGCAGTGTCGACAGCAGCCCAGTAGGAGGTAGAGCCAGGATTGTGGAAGGCAGGCACAGCCCTATTCAGGCCCAGGTGCTACCCCCTCCCACTGCTCTGGATACAGATGGAGCTATTCTGCCAGGGATGGCCCACTCAGCCTCTGGGAGCTACGCAGCCCCTGCCACTCAGAAACCAGACAGTCAATTCACAAACAGGCCAAGGCACACAGAAAGGTCAGACAAGAGAACAGCAACTTTTTAAAAATGCTGTTCTCAAACACAGGATTTAAAAAACACCTTTCCTAAAAGATGTGTTATTAAATTCTGAGTTCAGGGATATTAAACTTTTATGTCCTATCTTGCTCCTATGGGAAGATATACAGGTAGCCACTGTATATGAATTCCCCATGATAGCATATGGGCAAGATAGCCTTACAATAGTGAAAAACGAAAATGGCTGTATTTCACTACCAGAGCATGTCACCTGCACCAGTACATGCTCTGCCTTTCACAAACACTGCACCCTGCCCAAGGGGGTACCTTGGGCCTTCCATAGGGGTGACAATGTGTACAGAAAGGGAAGGGTTAGGCCTGGTCAGTGGGGACACTGACTAGGCTGACATGGCAGTTCACAGACTGCACACAGGCACTGCGGTGGCAGGCCTGAGCCACCATTTTAGGGCTACTCATGTGGGTGGCACAATCAGTGCTGCAGGCCCACTAGTAGCATTTGTACCACCAGCCCTGGCACACTTAGTGCACTTTACTAGGGACTTCTTGGTGATACAAATATGCCAATCATGGATAACCAATTACAATAACAATTTACACATGGAACACTTGCACTTTGACACTGGTCAGAAGTGGCAAAGTGCCCAAAGCATCTAAACCAACAAAAACAAAATCCAGCACATCTTCAAAAATACAGGAGGTAGAGGCAAAATGACAGGGGAAACCACGCCAAAGATGCCAGGTCTAACACCATGTCTGAACTGGGGTGGTGGAGTGAGCTAAAGAATGATGATGAATTAAACCCAGATCAGTTGACTGGGGGTGAGTGTTTGATTTGCTCAAGCGCTCCGTCCATCATCCCCCTTTGGTATTGCTTTGTTCGCCCTAAGTTGGCAGGGTAAACCCAGACGTGGGCCCCTTGCTCACTTTGCCACTGGATTCAAGATAACCTGGCTGATGAGGGTTATGAACCCGAAACCGGTCCAAGGGGGCTTGTTTCCAGTCCAGGGAAGACATGACTTGGCAGTTCGGGCTGGACTGTTCCCATGAGGCTCAGGGTCAGACTGATTTGCATATGGCCATGTCTTAACTGGGGTGGTGGAGTGAGCTAAAATATGATGATGGATTAAACCCAGATCAGTTGACTGGGAGTGAGGGTTTGATTTGCTCAAGTGCTCCATTCATCAGCCCCTTTGGTATCGCTTTGTTCGCCCTAGGTTGGCAGGATATGTCCAGACGTGGGTCCCTTGCTCACTTTGCCACTGGATTCAAGATAGCCTGGCTGGTGAGGGTTATGAACCCAAAATCGGTTCCAGGATGCTTGTTTCTGGTCCAGGGAAGACATGGTTTGGCAGTTTTGGCTGGACTGGTCCCATGAGGCACAGGGTCAGACTGATTTGCATATGGCCATGTCTGAACTGGGGTGGTGGGGTGAGCTAAAGAATGATGATGGATTAAACCCAGATCAGTTGACCGGGGGTGAGTGTTTGATTTGCTCAAACGCTCCGTCCATCATCTCCTTTGGTATCGCTTTGTTCGCCCTGAGTTGGCAGGGTATGCCCAGACGTTGGTCCCTTGCTCACTCTGCCACTGGATTCAAGATAACCTGACTGATGAGGGTTATGAACCCAAAACCGGTCCCAGGATGCTTATATCCGGTCCAGGGAAGACATGGCTTGGCAGTTCGGACTGGACTGTTCCCATGAGGCACAGGATCAGACTGATTTGCATATGGCCATGTCTGAACTGGGGTGGTGGAGTGAGCTAAAGAATGATGGTGGATTAAACCCGGATCAGTTGACCGGGGGTGAGTGTTTGATTTGCTCAAACGCTCCATCCATCATCTCCTTTGGTATCGCTTTGTTCGCCCTGAGTTGGCAGGGTATGCCCAGACGTTGGTCCCTTGCTCACTCTGCCACTGGATTCAAGATAACCTGACTGATGAGGGTTATGAACCCAAAACCGGTCCCAGGATGCTTGTATCCGATCCAGGGAAGAAATGTCTTGGCAGTACGGGCTGGACTGTTCCCATGAGGCACAGGGTCAGACTGATTTGCATATGGCCATGTCTGAACTGGGGTAGTGGAGTGAGCTAAAGAATGATGGTGGATTAAACCCAGATAAGTTGACCGGGGATGAGTGTTTAATTTGCTCAAGCGCTCCGTCCATGATCCCCTTTTGTATCGCTTTGTTTGCCTTAAGTTGGCAAGGTATGCCCCACGTGGGTCCCTTGCTCACGTTGCCACTGGATTCAAGATAGCCTGGCTGATGAGGGTTATGAACCCAAAAACGGTCCCAGGATGCTTGTTTCCGGTCCAGGGAAGACATGGCTTGGCAGTTCGGCTGGACTGTTCCCATGACGCACAGGGTCAGACTGATTTGCATATGGCCATGTTTGAACTGGGGTGGTGGGGTGAGCTAAAGAATGATGATGGATTAAACCCAGATAAGTTGACTGGGGGTGAGTGTTTGATTTGCTCAAGCGCTCTGTCCATCATCCCCTTTGGTATCTCGCTGCTCTTACATACATCATTCCTGCTTTGCCATTGATAATTAGCAGAACAGGGAAGATTTCAAGCTTTGCCTGATAGAGTCAAGTCAGACTATATAAAGGACGGCCCATTGTATACATGGTTATGTGCAACCAAGATGAATTCTGTATAAGTTTAGCCAAGAAGCAATAGAAGGGCAACCAAGAGCGTTTATTGGTTACAGTAAGCCTGGTAGATGTTCTGTATTGTCCACCCAACAGCAACAAATGTTTAATCTCCAGTATGCACTGGGTCCAGGCAGCCAAAGTACATGGAATTTTTAAGTAGCACTACTGTATTTTTTTGTCAGTGTTGCAGTGGATTTCCGTCATTATTAAGCTTTAACAGGGGAAAGATTTTGGTATGATTTTGCATCATGAGTCAAGTCAGTGTCACTTTCTTTTTCTTCCTTCCCGAATTTCTAATGGTCTTAGATGTTTCTTGACTCAGCAAGTACGTTGTTCCATAATGTTGCCACTTGGACAGAAACTAAGGGGCTGATTTTGATGTCGGTGAGACCGCCATTGACAGGCCAAAGGTGGCGGTCCCACCAAGCCCTCGTGGCGGCCCAACCTCCAGACAGCCCTCCAGGCCGACCGTCGCATTAGAATGCAGAAGGTCAGACTTTTCAATCTCGGGGGACAGACCGCCACCTCTGCCAGGATCTACTGATCTCAATAGGGCAGCTGTCGGAATCATGATCCTGAAAGGAGGCGGTGCCTGCTCAGGCACCGCCATCAGGATTACAATGTCCCTTTTCGAATGCTTTTTCATGGTGGTCTCACTGCCATGAAAGGGCTGTTTTAAAGTGACTTGAGGGGCCCCACTACTAAAGTGGCCAGCGGGGCACATGTGGTGCCCCCCCAAACATTCATGCACTGTGTGCCAGGTACCGCATGGATGTTTGAAAACATCCTTTTTTCTGCTGCAGCTTGTGCTGTGACCCTTTTTCTACTGCAGCACAAGCCGCAGTAGAAAAAGGCATTTTACAACTGCCTACGTGTTGGTCTGATCAAAATATGGTGGGTGGGACCACCGTCTAGTTGTCGGCTGATCTCAATCCTGCTTCGATTGTGGTCAGACGCCTGTCCAACCACCATCGAAATGAGCCCCTAAGTTTTCAGAAAAGCTCTTCTTGTGAGTTTTAGAGTGACTAGAACATTGAGATTATTAAGTCTGGTAGCCCTGTGTTATAGAGTTTGAAGAGGTTTGGAGAGAAGATCAAGCTTGTACACCACAGTGTGTGGTGAAAGGAGGTGATATGAATAGGGGTAGTAAGAGGATTCTGTAGCCTAACGTACAGATAGGAGGTTATTCAGTTTACTTACTTCTGCATATTCTGAACTATCTAGTCACAATTGTAGGGACTGGGGTGGACAGTGTCAAAAGCAGCAGACAGTATCATCAGTAAAGACATTGCCACTCCTCTTCTGCCCACTGTCCTTTTGTTAGAGTTAATTCAATGAATAAATCAGTGTCTTGTAGAGTGCAACTACTCACCTGTAAAGGTCTCAAAGCGCTGGGAGGGAGAGCTGCAGGTCTGTCGAGGCGCTGTGGTTCAGCCGAAGAGCCAGGTCTTGAGGTCCTTCCTGAATTGAGGCAGTGATTTCCTGAGGTAGGGAGGCAGGGCCTTCCAGGTCTTTGCTGTGAGGTAGGAGAAGGATCTTCCTCCGAATGTGGTCTTGCGGATACGTTGGACTGTTGACAGGACCAATTGGGAAGAGCAGAGGTCTCTGGTGGGTACGTGGAATGCGAGGCAGTGGTTGAGGTATGCAGGTCCTGCGTCGTGTAGGGCTTTGTAGGCATGTGTGAGGAGCTTGAAGGTGATTCTTTTGTTTACTGGGACCAAGTGGAGATCTCTTATATGGCAGGTGATGTGGATGCGGCGGGGGATGTTGAGGATGAGTCTAGGGGTGACATTCTGGATGTTCTGCAGTTTCTTGAGGAGGATGCCAGAATAGAATGCGATGCCATAAGTCGATTCTGCTGCTGACGAGTGCGTGGGTGACTGTCTTTCTGGATTAGGTGTGGATCCATTTGAAGATCTTTCGGAGCAAGCATAGCTTGTGGAAGGCTGATGATGAGATGTCATTGATCTGGCTGTTCATGGTGAGCAAGGAGTTGAGGATGATGCTGAGGTTCTGCATGTGGTATGTGGGTGTGGGGAAGGTTCCAAGTGCTGGATTTTATTGACCTGCCTATGTTAAGCCAATGTGGTGGTCTCAAAGAGAGTATTGTGCTCTTTTATGAAGTCTGAAATCTGTTTTAAGACATATTTCCACTTCATGTTCCTAAGAATGGACCAATGAAGACTGTAGATAGTTGGTTGGATGTCATAAATCAAGGTTCCCTTTTTAATGGATGCTCTAATAAAGAAGGGATAGAGAGCAGTGGGCAAGCCTCCTGAGGCTAGGGAGTTGGGGACTATGATTCTTTCTACAATGACAGCTGGTTTGAAGGATTGCACCGGAAAGGTCTGACTATTTGTATCTATAATCAGGAATCCTTAATCATACAAAATAATTATTCTTAATAGTGGTATTTTTCTTGTACTCATGTGGGTTTTTATATTGCCATTTGAGGTTGGGTGGTTTAAACCCTCCCATTCGAACTGTAATCTCCCCTCTTTTATGAAGATTTCTAGTCGAGAATCTTTGAGACACTAAGTACAAAACTTGGATCATTTGTTCCACAATAAGAACATTGATTCATGTTCACAGATTAAAAACTTTTGACCCTCTTAAAGTAACATTATACATTGCAATATTACAAAAGGTATTTTGGACTTGTAAATAATAAATAACGTAAGGTGTAGACAGAAGATCCCATCTGTCCCCTTAGTATACAGGTTTATTTCTCATAACCACATTACCAGCTGAAATTTCGAGAAACAGAGATACCTTACTGGCGCGCACCTGCTTTTAGAGTGTGATGCTGAAGAACAAATCATGCCTACTGATATGTAGCCCAATGGGAGAGCTTCTGTAACTAAGGATCGAGCTGATTGGACCATATTAACTCGAACATTCGTATACAGAAAGACTGGCTGCTGTCCATCTACTTCAACCTCATAAAATTTCTCTAAACCAATAATCTATCTCTAGTGGGTTGTAATTCCAGCAAAGACTCCCATTGGATCCAGCGACAAAGCACTCTGCTAGGTGATACAGAAGCAAACAAATGGGAATTCAGCAGTGTTGTATCCAAGTTGCAAAGGAACACACCTGTGCAAGATTCCTTATTTATAGGCTGAACGATATGTAATCTGCATAAGAGTGTCTGAAAATATTAGCAACAGGTTCTCCAAAGTATTGTGCGTGCTCCTGCACGGATACTCTGCCTCAATAAACATGCTCCTCACAAAAAATGGCACCCATTTCAGAATACCCTATTTGGCATACAAGTCTGTCCGCAATGTAAAGGCTTCCTGCAGCCCCAAATGTACCAAGAAAGCCATTAATCAATCACCATATGTTTGGTTTTGAAATATAATTAATGATGGCTTGACTGTTTATAAATGATATTGATCTAATATTTATTTTAGTATAGACTATACTCATCAGCACCTCAGATTTACCACTTCATTGCCTGTGTTGGATCATTTTTAACCAAAAAAACACATGCCGAGATTAAACAGCATTCAAATTTGGATGTACGTCATTACCACGCACACTTTTACAACGCGTTCCATTACAACGCGGTTGTAACAACACAAGTCGTTACAACAACTTGCGTTGGGGAGGCGCAAATTAAACAAATTTAATTTACTATTCCAACACCAGTCCCCGTGGATAGTAGGGAAGGTGTTGGGTTAGTAAATTAAATGATTTACTATCCTTGAGCGCCCCCCCAGCGCAATTCGTTGTAACAACTTTCGTTCTTATGACCGCGTCGTAATGGAATGGCGTTGTAACGGTTGCGTTGTAAATGTCGCATACCTTCAAATTCTGATGCAATTTCACCTTACCCTCTTCTAGCATACATATCAGACTATTACCAATCTTCTGTTTAACCTTAAACCTGAACCAAACTATGTAATAAAGCTCACACATTGCTATCATTTCTGTGTGTGGGTACAAAATCCACCTCTCATGCCGTCCCCAGTCTATTTTCATATGCCGGTCATTTATTTTGCTGAGGATGCAGCTACCAAAAATGCAACCAATCCCTTTCTTAGCTGAAGAAATCAACACCATGTCTTGCAATACTATTCCCTACTTTGCACTTGGTGCCCCTTTACCCATGTTTGACGTTCATGCCACTTATACACTAAATTAGCCACTGGCCTCTAATAATTTATTTTCTTACTAATTTTTGGACGATTTGTTATTTTCACTGAGTTTCTGGTCCCTTTCAATTGTGTATCGGACTAATCAGATTAATTGAGTGATATACTCAGCTGAGGGTTTCATTGAGCTGATTTACGTTCTCGACTTTCAGGCCCAATGGCTGAATGCCAAGAGAAAGCTGAAAGGACACCCTAGCATGGGGGAGCAATATGTGTTTCTGCTGGTCACCATTAATAGTGAATACTGGGGGGCTTATTTATGAGCCCATGTGCCACTTTTGCGCCACTGGTGCGTCACTTTTTGTGACGCAACAGCGGCGTAAAAAACTTAGCCTTGTGGCACCATATTTAGAAAGTGACGCACTTAGGTAGATGAGTCACTTTGTAAACCCCCGTGCCACATTATACTTGCGCCAGGTATAATGTATGCAGGGGGACGTTCCAACGCAAGAAAGGGTCATAGAAGTGATGCAGTGAAATCTATAATTCTAGGACGCAAATGCGTCAATATCTTACTCCTACCTCATGTCTGGCGTAAGACTGAAGCAGGCACATTTCCCATGTCTAATGATCCATTCCTGGAGTTGCGTCACTTTTGTGACACACTCTAGCAATGCGTCATTTTTATGCCTACATATACGTCAGAAACACTTACAAATCTGTAACTCCTTGTGACATGATGCGTCATACTGTAAATATGACGCATCCAGTATGTCTCAAGGGAGGGCGCAATGAAAAGGGACGCATTGCTGTTTTCACACAGCGATGCGTCACTTGTCATAAATGAGGCCCTGTGAGTGGAAAACGTGTCCTGGTGACTCCATGTTGTGTCCTGCCTCGCTCATTCAAGACCACCCTCAAAGCACACCTCCGCCATCGAGAAGACTGATACAGTTGATCTGCCACGCACCCGATCCCACCACCTACCTGCCACTCTGATCCCTCACAAGCTCTGCTCCCTGTACGATGTGTTGAAATATGACATATGTCATTGCTCTTGTCTCACTACTCACCTGCCATGTCTGATTGTCACCTCTACATGTGAAATACCTATGTGTACTCCTGTTAATATCATTTAATAAATCAGAACATTTACATATACGTTTTCAATCTGTCTATTCATGCTAATAGTCTAATATTTCAGTCAGGCATATAATAATCCATTAAAAAAAATAAAAGAGTAAAACGTTAATTTTGACATTTCATTGTTTACCTGGAGGCATCATGTAGTGTTTTCTCATCTGTTTCAGATTTCGTTTTGTACATTTTTCCAGAAAGTCATGTTTTCCACCGTTTCGAAAGCCTGAATATTTTTTTAATTTGTATACACTATTGGATTGTGTTTTTGCACTTTTTTTCACCGTTAATTCTCTCTCTAATTCTATTTTTATTAATTCTAGGTGGCACACGTTTCTTCTGAGGCCTTATAGTTGACTCCTTTTTCTTAACCTAGAAACGAGACACTCTGTTGGCTTTATTAACTCTACTTGTTAATTTACATGCAGTATACTTGAATATTTCGATAGTTGCTTTCTTAATACTTTAGTGTCACTGCATAACGTAAATATGTGACAATCTCATGCTTCGTAATGTGGGACTCCATGGCCGTAGCTGTTGTCTTCTTTACGGTTCAATGTTGAGAAATTCATGATGGAAATTTGCATATTCTTCCTATAGTGGATTTTATTTAATGGAAAACTGCATTTAGGTCTTCAGTTTTTGTTACCGCACCTCCTCTAAAAGTATACACTCAATGGGGAAGATTTACAAGCCCCTTGCGCCACGTTTGCGTCACTTTTAACATGGGAAAAGCGACGCAAAAGTGGCGAAAGGCGCTTGTAAATATGCCCCACTGTACTGATGTTTTGTTTGCTGCCAACCGCATTTAGGTTACAAATGCTCCTGTTCTCTAACACATAGTTAAATACTCAATTGCAACTATAAATTATCCAGTATCAATACTATTAATTATACTCATTTTCTCACCAACAGGTGCCACAAGTAAAAGCTCTGAAACACCAATCTTAGGTTTAGTAATATTATTAGCACACAAGCAGGACAAAACACCTGCCTAGAACCTTTTTTGTAACCCAAACGTTTTATTTTGCACGATGGATCGTTGTCCATGCTGTCTTGTCCGTCGTCTAATATGCCATCAACAGAATCTGAAGAAAATGGCTACCTCATAAATACTTCAGAAATGCGAACACGAAAATACGTCATATGTTGAACTCATTTCCATTCTTAACTCAGCACAGCATGTCTGTGCTTCTCAGAAAATGTAAACACATTTAGTGCTTCCTATTTTGAATCATAGCAGATGTCACCCTAATTATATGTGTGAATGCGACATCACCAATGTCAACAATTGTGACTCAGATGGATGGTATGTGCCTGCTGAATTAACAAATATAATCCACATTATTTCTGGATTTTTTATATTGCAAGCAATAATTCACCTGTTTAAGGACAATATGATGAGATCTATCCTGCATGCTTCACACTGCTCAGGCAAATATATGTCCAGTTATATGCATTAGGGCTCCTGACAGGTTATATACTGGTTTGGAAGGCCTCAGGTAGCATGGGCCAGAATTGCTTCATACAAAGCGATCATAGGGGCATATCACCAAGCCCGCGATAAATGCTTTAGCGACATTTTAAAGTCGGTAACGCATTTTTTTATCGCACTATTCCCAATACGTCTCTAACCTGAGTTAGAGGCGTATTCTTGCCATCATCTATCGCCCCGCGCTGGGGTCGATAGATAACGCTAATGGGATGCAGGGTGGGCGTTTCGACGTCCAACCACATGTAAAATGTGGTTGGAGGTGGTAACAGCCTATTATCAAGGCAGGCGTTGGGAGAAGGAGACCTGCAATATACTCGTTTATCGCAGGTCTCCCAACGCCTGCTTTGATCAGGTGTTAGGCATTGATAACATGGGGGTGTGTATCATAAAGCTGAATCCACCCCCCATATTATCAAGGCACAAATTAGCGCGTGAAAACAACACTTGTTTTCATGCGCTAATGTTCCCTATTGCCAACTATTGCCGGATTTAATTTCTCCTACGTGTTGCGCGTTGATAATTACTCGCTATCATGGCGATTAAATCCGGCGATAGCCGGTGATATGGAAATGTGCGATGTGCGTTTATTAACGCACATCTTGTTAATATGACTCATAGAGTTTACCTAAGAACACGCAGTAATTAGTGACCCGCTATCCGCGGGATGTTCTTCCATTGTGCAACCAACCCTCCATTGCTTCTTTCTCGTCAAGTCCTCAGCACTGACAGGGGCTTTGAGCAGTTTCGCCTCAGCGGATTTTCTGTTTCCAGTCTGAGAGAGCGCAAACTGACCTGAATGTATAAGTATGTCACACTTACACGTAGTAAGCACAAGTCATGAAGATAAATGCCATGAGTGCTGATATTATATGCATCTGTAGTCTGAAAATGTAGCTAATCTAGAGATTTATGTAGAAGTGGAACTAATGCAGAAATGTGTGAGATGTATAACTTTATTAGACGTGATTAATCTCGAATCCATGTCGTGTAGCTGCTAAAATGTAAGGACAATATGTGGTTAAACATAGAACGCGGTAGGCCTCAGGGCCAGAGCTGAAAGGAACGGGAGAGGGGTTCGTTTTCACGACATGGATTGCACTAATGTCATTTAGTAACTAATAGTAGGATATGTTTTATAGATGTGTTTACCTAATTATAGAGTAGAGTATTAACATGCCATTAATCAATGAAGGATTTGAAGAATATAATCACTATGAGAAATGTTGTAAGCCTGAAACGTTTAAAACCACTGATTTACACGTATTTAGTCTGTGCTGAGAATAATGTTGCAACTTTGGCTGGAAGTCTATGAGAATTGGGATCTTGGCTGCAGGTGTCTGTCTGCAAGAGAAAGGGGGGATTCAATTATAAATGAAATGAATAGAGGGTTGTTCAGGAGCCGGCACAGACATGGAGGAGGGTTCCGGAATGTTTTAAGGGGTATCAGCGGGCCGGAGAAGAGTCTGAGAAGCAAGGTCAACTCTAACGCACGAGGCCCAACACAAAGCAGCATGGAAAAAGCCAGAAGCTACACCACGTGAGGGGCATCTCACGAGGGGCGTCTCAAATGTTGTTGACTGTTTTGTATTAGGGACAGCACCCCTGGGTGGAGTTAGAGCAGATGCCTGAGGACCCTTTAGAGAGCGGATGGGTAGGCAGAGAGGGGCCATGACTGGAGAACTGTAGGTTTTCACCAAGAGACTAAGAGTGGGTGACCTTCCTAGGAAGTCACTCACCGCTGACACCTTTTGATAGGTTGGGATTTTGTTAAGTAGGGATACCATCCAGAACAGGGTAGGGACAGCCTAACCTGTGTCTTCCCTCCAGCCTTAAATGACGGAGAGATCTCAATACGTGTCTATGCTGATAGCTTTGTTATTCCTAGAACTTGTACTCGTAGTCTTCTTTGCTCGTCTGAGGGTTTTCAGAGAGCACATGTATGTAGTTGGGCCCGTATATCTGGTGAATCTCATCTTGAGATGCCTGTACTTGCAGCTGATCTTAACCTTATAATAAACCTTTGAAAGCTAGAAGTTGTTTGTGATCCTTCAGAGCGGAGTCCATTATTGGGTGAACTAACTTGGTAAGAGATGCACTTTCTTCCCTCAATGACAGGCAACAAAGGTCCAGTCGACCAGAACGGGGTTTTAGATCAAGAGTGATAAGGTATCGATCAAAATCTCGCCCCCGCAGTTGGTAGCTATAGAGGATGGTTGCCTTCTTGAGGAAGGTGATCTAGGCCAGGTTAGATTACCCCAAGGCCCCTAGAGACCGATGATCAGAAGAACCGCCCGCTGAAGAAGGTCCGGATGACGTGAGACAGAAAAGCAGCAGTATCGGTCGAGAGTGAGTATAAAGGGTCATGCGTGTTAGATTGCGGTGTTTTTGTATTGTATCTATGTTGTAATGTCTGGCGGAGTTGAATGCCTGTAGAGTGACTGTGGAACAGGTTGTGAGCGCGCGCAACCGGTGGAAATCTTAAGTTCAAGGAGAGCTTAAGTGGTTCGGGTGTATCGGACATCCAGAGTAATTGTCAACCAGTGTGAAGGGGGTCAGGAGGTACCATTGACCGCCCGCAGGACCGAGATAGGGGGAACGTAAGAGTGAGTGCGTGAGTAACGGACGCTGGTCGGAAGTTACTGTGTGTATAAGCAACCTATCAGAGAGACGATAGACATTTCGTCAGTTGCGTTGGCAATTACAGATAGACTGTGGACGTACAGTCGAGGGAAGTGACCGCTTGGTCGGAAGTAGTCATTTTTCGGAGTATGAATGGGACGCATGCATGACCGGGAGAAGAGCGGAGAAAGGAGGGGTGCTGCTGCGAAGCGGAGACGAGTGACGTCACAAAGTGCCGCGCTGGGATTGGCCGGCCGGAGAAAGACCGCGCTGCGATAGGCCAGCTAGCAAAGCCGCGTTAGGATTGGTGGATTGTCATCAGGAAGTAAACAGAGTATTGAGGCTGGAGTTTGTGCGTATAATCATGAAGTGTTTTAAATGGTTAAGAGCGGCTTTTAAGAAAGAGAGGCGGGGATCTTATGAAGGGGAAGAAGCCCCGCCGGAGGGTACGCCAGCTCGTTATATGGCGGAAAATGTTGGGTTGCATACAATTTTGTGGATTACAGAGTGGAGTAAGATTACAGAAGGAAATGAGGAACTGACGTTTCCGAAGTACGGGACGTTCAGATTAGAGGTGCTACACCGATTAAAAGCAGTTATGACCGCAACGAGACCCTTGCCTAGACCAACCCAGTTTGAAGCTCTCAATGCATGGATTAGGGCAGCGCACGAGAAGAACTTGAATAGACGACAGGAAAGGGTGAAAAGATCGGTAAGAGCAGTGCAGGATGCCAAGTGGGATGCAGATGCTAAAAGATGGAGAGTGCATAACATGGAAGTAAATAAATTGTACCCAGTGTTAGAGGTGCCCGGAAACAAAAGCCCCCTAGAAGAAGATGATGAGAGTGAAACAGAGGACAGCCTGATAAACAGATTATTGACAGATAGGCCACCCCCGTATAACAGAGCAGGGGGAGAAGTCGAGCACAGTGAAAGGGAGGGGGGCAACATAGGAGAGAATGGACTGCTTCCCAGTTCAGATTGGGATCCCGCTGCAAAGAAAGAATTGTCACAGCCTAGTCCGATGCAGCAGGTAGTTGGGAGGTTTGTGGTACAAAGAGTGCCGGAAACGGAGTGTGCCACATCCTACGCACTGCCCGATGCCCTACAAGTACCTGTTACCATAGGTCCTATAGTATCGATTTATGACCCAGAAAGAGCTAGAGGGGAGGAACGGGTACGGAGGGACAGAGAAAGAGCAGAAATGGCAAGGAGAAACGATACGATCAATTCCCCAAGTCAGATGCCGATACCAAGAGAGTGGAGCACCCCGGTACACACAGCAGAGGATCCAGTGGGGGATCCTGGGGGCCATAGATGGCCAGTGGATATGAGGGGATCTGGACGGAAATCCTTTCAGGAGCGAAATGAGTACATGAAGAAGTGGGATGAGGCAGTAGAGGCTCACAAGAGCATCATAGCTGCGGAAGCGGAAAGGGAAAGCCAGGATAGCGGAACCCGGACTCACTGCGGGGCTGGGGAGAGCAGCCCGGAGTGGGACGGGAGGGGGAAGGGCAGTAGGGGAGTCACCCACTGGGCCCGGAGTGGGGGTAGAACAGACCTGGAAAACGGGTGTCCCGAGAGTGGGGGGGTGTCCCGCCCAATACTCAGTGAAGGAGAGAGGAGAACGCAAGAGTACAGAAACAGCTTTAAGTGTACCCACTGTGTGCCCGGCACCAGAGAACAGAATGGGAGTTGTGAGAGGCCGCGCCACAGTCCCTGCGATGACGGACATGAGCGCAGTCCAGTGAATATGGGGAACCAAGAAGGATCATATCAGATACTGAGTGATACTAGACAGAGAGAGGATGGCGACCGGAGGGAGAATAGCAGAGAGTCCTACTGTGAAAAGAGAGAAGAAAGAGAGAATGGGCAGAGTAAGATTGGGGGTAACAGGCCCGTGTTCCATCACCTTCCAAGATCGGATGGCCGAGCATGGGACCTGGAGAGATGGGAGCAAGGGAGAACACTCCTTAACTCTCCCGAACCCAAACGTAGGGCCCGGAGTTGGGATGGGAGAGAAACTTGTGAACCCCCTTCGAAAGACATATTGCGAGCTGAGATAAAAGCCAAGAGACTCGATGTCGCCAGCTTAAAGTCAGATCTGGATGACATGGTAGACGGTACCCTGCCTTTAGAAAGAATGGAAATGTATGAGCAGGATGAAATACTGTTCATGGCAAAGGACGTTACCCGAAAGGCGAGAACAATCCATGAGAAGTTAGTCGAACTAGCAGGCAAATATATGGTGGACATGTCAAGGACCAAGGCATTACAGGGGAACCACAGGCTACATTATTCTGATCGAGACCTAGATGAGAGGCGAACAATCGGATTGAAAACACACATAAGGGAATTGATCACTGGAATAAGGACGTGGAGGGCACTAGATAAATGGGAAGAGAGGTGGTCCAAGAAGGGGACCGTAAGGAGAAGCATACTTGGTATGACTCCAGGAGGACTGCAGAGAATAGAGGCATACCCTTTGCGTGAAGTTTCAAATGGGAACTATGTACACGTCCCATGGAGTAGGGGAGATTTAGCTGCTTTTACCACTTCCTTCCCCAAATTGCGGGAGAACCCAGTGGAGTGGTACAAGCAAGTTGAGAGATTCGTAAAAATCTCAAAGGTCCTATGGATAGATCTGAACACGCTGTTTGACATTGTAGTACCAGGAGATTTGTGGACAGCATGCAAGGTTAGCGCTGAGTGGTCCACAACAGAGCCAGAAAGGGATGCTAAGACTAATGGGCCGTCCGAGACCGTAATGGCAAAATACGAGAGAGTGATGACTTGGCTAAAAGACAAAGTGCCAATGCAAGACATAGATTGGGTCAAAATAGATCGAACTAGACAGGAACCCAAAGAGACAGTTCACGAATACTATGAGAGATTGCTGAAGGCGTTTAAACAGTATAGCGGTCTGGATGTAATGGATCCAAAGGACATAGGGCAATTCGTGTCCAAATTCGTCCTGGGCCTGAGACCGGATATTAGTTTAATGATTCAGCAACACTTGATTTGTTGGCAAAATAAACCCTTAGATGAAATCCTGAGATATGCCAGGTACTGCTGCGATGAGATAGACTCCAAGGCAAAGAAACTAAAGGAGAAACTAATGGTGGTACAGATGCAGGCAGCCGGGAAGGGGGGACAGCAGCAACAGCAGCAAGGAACCGGTACTGGGGGAAAGAAACAGTATAGCCAGAACAAGGGCAATGAGGAGAACTCCACCTTCAGACCCAGAATAGACATAGCTGCCTTGAAGAAAACGACTCGGTGCCACCAGTGTAACGAGGTGGGGCATTGGAAACGCGAGTGTCCCTACAATGTCGAGATAGGGGAACAAGAGGTAGAGGAGGAAGAGGTCCAGAATACACCTGTGAGAGGGGTAACGCAATACCAGGGAAAGGTGCTCAAAGGGGGGACCCCTCCTCCACGAGCCCAGTTCCCACAGCCACCCAGAGTAGGGACTATGGGTAAGACATATAGACAGATGCCCCTGTTTGTAGGTGGAGAGGAGTGCTATTACGTAGACCCACTAACTGGACAGAGAGTGGAAAGGGAGGACTGTACCCTCGGGCCGCCTTGGAGGTGGATCAAAGGGGACCCTATGTTGAGGCCGAAGTAGCAGGGTGCCCCACGACATTCCTAGTGGACACAGGAGCCACTCGATCCACGATCAGATCAGCCGCAGTTCCAGGCCTGCCCATGTCTGGAGAGACAATACAAGTGGTGGGGGTCGCAAACAGGAGAATTACCAGCCCATTGACTGAACCAGTGCAGGTGAAAATAGGGAAATACAGCGATGAGCACCAGTTTGTGGTTTACGATTCTAGTCCTGTATGTCTGCTAGGAAGAGATCTTTTGTGCAAGTTAAATTGCACCATATACTGCACCCCGCAAAGAGTGGAGGTATTGACCAATGACGACGATGCTGACTTCAAAGTCGCAAATTCAAGAATCTGTGTGGAGCTGTACCCCACTCTGACCGTAGACGAGCTCCCCTGGGATCTGAGAGAGACAGTGGCACCAGAAGTGTGGGATTTTACCGGGGAAGAGATTGGACTGGTCAAGGGAGTAGACCCAGTGAAAATTGTAGTGAAACCACATGCTGAGTTTCCGAGAACACCCCAATATAAATTGACTCCAGAAACAATTGCAGGTATAAAGCCCGTGATTGAGTCCATGATTAAGCAGGGGATACTGAAAGAAATCGTGGGTAGTCCATGTAACTCCCCGATTATGGGTCTGCAGAAACCAAATGGGAAATTCCGGATATTGCAGGACCTCCGAAAGATTAATAACATTGTTGTTTCATGTTGTCCAGTGGTACCGAATCCATCAGTGATACTGTTTCAGATTCCATTCCAAGCTGAGTGGTTCACTGTGATTGATCTTTGTCAGGCTTTCTTTTCGATCCCTCTGGACGAAGAAAGCCATTTTCTTTTCGCATTTAAGCTGGAAGGTCCCGTCCTAACATGGTGTCGTATTCCTCAGGGGTATACAGAGAGCCCATCGATCTTCAACCAGCTTCTGAAGAAAAATCTTGAAAGTCTAGTACTGCCCCAGAGGTCAGTTCTGGTCCAGTACATAGATGACCTCCTTGTGGCGTCAGAAACAGAAGAAGCTTGCAGGGAAGACTCCATTGCTTTGCTAAATCACCTAGCTGCAAATGGGCACAAGGTGTCCCCGGGAAAGTTACAATACTGCCTGACAGAAGTGCAGTATTTGGGGCACAGAATTGAGAAGGGCAAACGAAAGGTGTCACCAGACAGAATAGAGGCAATCATGAAGATGAATGCGCCCAAGACACAGAGGGAAGTCAGAATGTTTCTAGGGATGGTGGGTTATTGCCGACAGTGGATAGCCAACTTTTCACTAAAAGCAAAACCACTACAAAAACTGACGCACAAGGAGGTGAGCGATCCGGTACCATGGGACAAAGACTGTTTGATGGCGTTCCTACAGCTGAGAGAGGACTTGTGTCGTGCTCCGGCTCTGGGAATGCCGGATTACGATAAACCATTCTTGCTCTACTGTTGTGAGAGAGAGGGTTGTGCGCTGTCTGTGTTGGTCCAAATTCATGGGAATGCCCGTAGACCAGTTGCCTACTTCTCAGATACGTTAGATCCAGTAGCTGCAGCGTTGCCCGGATGTCTCAAATCCGTTGCCGCAACAGGTGTCAGTATTGAGAGATGTGAGAACATTGTTATGGGGCACCCGTTAGAGGTATACGTGCCCCATTCCGTTGAACTGTTAATGACCAGGACCAAAACACAGCATCTGACCAACAGTAGGCTCACGCGCTATGAGCAAGTCATACTTGCTGCAGAGAACGTGACACTCAGGAGATGCTCTGTTTTGAACCCTGCCACCCTGATGCCACTCCCAAATGATATAGACGATGATGAATGTACAGACCATGACTGCCTCGATGTGACTGAACTATGCACCAAACCTAGACCCGACATCGTGGATGAGCCACTGACTGACCCAGATGAAATTTTCTTTGTCGATGGCTCATGTGTAAGAGACGAAGTTGGGCAGTTGAGAGCAGCCTACGCTGTTTGTACCATTACTGGAGTTGTGGAAGCTGGGTGCCTGGAAGGAGTACACTCCGCTCAGGTAGCCGAGATTATTGCCTTAACGCGTGCCTGCCTGGCAAGCAATCAGATTGGAGTCACCATATACACCGACAGCCAATATGGTTACGGGGTAGTTCACGATTACGGGCAGTTGTGGTCTCAAAGAGGTTTCATGACTTCTTCAGGCTCTCCCATTCGCAATGGAGAGTTTGTGCGCTTGTTGTTAGAGGCGCTGCAATGTCCAGCAGGTATCGCAGTTGTGAAATGCACCGCACATACCAGAAACATGGACTTCGTGTCACAAGGCAATAGATATGCCGACGAAGTCGCGCGGTATTGCGCGGAACAAGGGTACTCTTTCACAGAGGTGGAAGTGGGTGGAATAAATGTAAGAACTGAATTAGCTATGATACTAGAAACTGTTGACTCTTGGGATGAACTAAAGTGCATGCAAGAAAATGCTCCTGATTTTGAAAAGCAAACATGGGAAAAGGCAGGATGTGTGGTGGGTGAGGCTCATTTCTGGGTCTCAGCAGACGGAAGAGCAGTGTTACCAAATGAGATGGTGAGCCCAATGGCAAGACAAATCCATGGTCCCGTACACCTAGGGAGAGACGCTATGTTGAGAGTTTTTAGACAGACGTGGTACAATCCTAAATTCAGAGTAGCAGCCGAAGCAGTGTGCCAGCGCTGTGTGACCTGTCAGCAGCTGAATGTAGGGAAAAGAACGCCAGTTGCACTGAGTCACATAGGGAGGTCGGGGGGCCCATTCAACCGCATGCAGTTGGATTTCATCGAATTGCCGAGGTGCAATCGCCTCCGTTATGTTCTGGTAGTTGTTTGCGTATTCTCCAGATGGGTTGAGGCATACCCTACACGTAGGTGCGACACCCTCACCGTAGCTAAGTTACTGCTTAGGGAGCTCATTCCGCGCTTCGGGGTGCCGGCCTCTTTGGAATCAGATAGGGGAACGCATTTCAACAGCGAGCTCGTGAAGATGATTTGTGCGGCTCTGAACATAGATCAGAAATTACATTGCAGTTACCGACCAGAAGCCTCAGGAATTGTGGAGCAGATCAATAGCACTATTAAGGCCAGAATTGCAAAAGTGTGTTCATCAACGTCCTTGAGTTGGCCTGACGCTCTGCCATTGGTCCTTATGAGCCTCCGTAGTACCCCAGACAGAAGAACGGGGCTGTCGCCTCATGAGGTGTTGATGGGGAGAGCAATGAGGTTGCCATCAGTCCCAACTGCTGCACTGTTAGACATCACAGATGATATGATCCTGGACTATTGTAAGGGGCTATCTGACGCCATTCATTCTGTGTCCCTTCAGGTGCAGGCTGCCGAAGTTCCGTCGTGCCAGGACCTGTGCCACGACCTGTGTCCTGGAGACTGGGTGCTTGTGCGAAAGCACGTGAGGAGAAGCTGCCTGGACGTTCGTTGGCGTGGGCCCTTCCAGATCATCCTGATCACGAACACCGCAGTGAAGGTGGGAGGCCTGCCCAATTGGATCCACGCGTCGCATACGCGAAGGGTACCAGCACCTCTGGAAGAATCAGCTCCTCTCTCGGATAGACGTCCAGCTGAGGACCGAGAAGCCATAGAGGGGGCCATCCAAGCTGAAGAGGTGCCAGCAGAAGCAGGGAACGAGTCTGACCAAGCTGAAGACGGTCAGTACAACAGCGAAACAGACAACGCTACTGAAGGAGAAAGTAGCTGGGAGTACGAGTCAGAGACTGACCAGTCTGACAGAGAGCGTGAACAGACAAGAAGGAGAAGGAGTAGAAGGGTACGAGGAGAAGCTCATTGGCCACAAAGAAGGAGCTCTAGCCTGAGGTCAACTCCAGAGAGAACCCTTCCTCCGATATCAGAGGACTCGGACACAGAAGAAGGTGCTCAGGGCGCTGAAGCACCGGACTTGAGAAGGTCAAGAAGAGTGCGTGTGCCTAGCAGAAGATACGCCACCCCTGAGTGGACATATCTGGCGACAGATGTCTTTGGAACCGGAGACAGGGAGGATACGAGCGGTGGTGGTGTCCAGCTCTGAGCCCATCATCACAGTGGAAGTGCAACTGTTAGTACCCGGAGTCGAGGCAGAAGGGTCACTGACTTTCACGCTCCCCAGCCCTCCCCGCCTCAGCAAGCTAAAGCACATGTTTTTCACAGAATTACAGTTCCCCGACTTTGGTACAAAGATAACAAGCCATGAAGAGCACATTCTTCGTTTGGAAATATTGAACTATGCTGTCAAAGCTGCAGGCACGAGCCTGATTGTAGATGCTTAGAGACTTTGTAAATAAGCAAGAAAAAAGAAGATTACCTAGCGCCCAGGAAGCAGAAAATCTTAGGGACCTTCCCTTGAGTTGACGGAGAAGGGCTAGGGTTGTCTAAATTGAATTGCTAAAGAACTTTCTGCAAAGAGGTTGCCAGATTCCAGATGTGTGGTTCCAAGTGCAAATAAAGTAACAAGGACTGTAAAGGAACGAGGAGAAAAAGAACTTTGTACGGAGAAAAGGAGAGAGCCATACTGTCTGACGAAATGGAGGACGGCACCCCGAATCGCAGAGCTAAATGTATAATAGGCACACTAATAGTAGGAGTGATAATATTAATAGTTTTAGTAGTCACAGTTTCTTATGTAAAGGGACAGGAGGATGAGGCAAAGGTAACCAATGTGAAATCTGTAGTGACACCTAAACCCACTGTTGCAGGAGAGAAAGGGGTAAACATACAGGAAAAAGCGTTATTAGCTGCAGAAGCCCGCAGGTTACATGTGGATGAGTCCCAAGGCGACTTTAGGTCAAATGCTTATGCTAAACTTCTGTATGAATACGTGGACGCCATGGAGGTTAAGGACTGCTATGTCTGCATGCAGTTGCCGGCGTCTGTTGATGAAGGCATTCGATATCATCACCTCCCGTTGACATATGGCATCACATGTAGCTTATTGCTTAGTATATTTTATGGGAGAGATAGTTTTGAATACTATTTCTCCAATTATGACTCAGTGTTGCCAGAAGTCCCAAATTATAAGCAAATGAACAAATGGGACTACTGGAAGAGTGAAGACAGATTGGCTAAGTTTTTCATTCCTTGGATTACCTTAGATACTTCACATGCCCGTAGAAATAATCTGACGTGCAAGGTGTCGGAAATAGAGAAGAAGTTTATAGGGCAGGTGGATGATCGATACAGGAGACAAAAGATTTTGAAAAAATCTGGACAATGGAAAACAGATTGGACCGAGGAAGAGAAGGCACATAAAAGAAAGGGTAGTAGTGGTCCAATAGCTTTGGATAGAACGCAGAGAGGAAAGCTATGTCTTCACCGAGCCAAAACGTATTATGAAAATGTATACGTGGGAGAAGTCAGCTGTGAACATGCTTTCAATTTAGAGTACTATACCAAAGATTTCCTGAAGGGAATGCAAGTGATTCCAAATGTATATTTTGTTTGTGGAAGGAATGCTTACGTGATGCTACCTGATAACTGGTATGGATCATGTTACCTGGCAATTATCTTCCCCAAAATATATCATGCCCAAGACTTAGAGATCATCGAGGGCAAGGCATCAGCAAGAGGAAGGAGAGATATAGGAGACGCAGAAATGGTCGGGGATGTATTTGGAGCTGTGTTCCCTATGTTGGGACTAATCCTTACTGATGTCAAGATTAGACGACTGGCAACAGTCGTAGACAGGTTGTCTGCCAGCACTGCTCAGTCCTTAATGCTGGTGGAGGAAGAGATGCAATCGATAAGGGCCATGGTTCTTCAAAACCGTCTTGCCTTAGACGTCCTGCTAGCAAAAGAGGGCGGAGTCTGTAAGGCTTTGAAGGTCCAGGAATGTTGTACCTACATTCCAGACAATTCAAAGCCCCTTGAGAAAGTTATTATGAACATAACTGATATTCACAAAGAGATCGAAGACCTGAGTAGAGAAAATGTTTGGGAGAAGGTGGGCCATGGAATGAGTGAAGCTGGAGGGTGGTTTGCCAACTTAGGAAACAGCCTTGTGTGGTATGTGTTGAAACCTATCATCATAATATTGATCTGTGTGATCATGTTGTGGGGATTGGTGAGGGCATTCAAATGGTACAGAGCCAGGAGAATTGAAAGAGCTCGGGAGGAACAGCTGCAGAGATTAGCTGCCATACAAGACAATCAGTACAGGAGCCTGAGGGCTCTGGAAACGCGGAAACGAGGTCCATTGGCGATTACTTCAGTTTAAATGTTAGTGATGACCCCGAGAGGTCATCAAAGGGGGGAACTGAGAGAGCGCAAACTGACCTGAATGTATAAGTATGTCACACTTACACGTAGTAAGCACAAGTCATGAAGAGAAATGCCATGAGTGCTGATATTATATGCATCTGTAGTCTGAAAATGTAGCTAATCTAGAGATTTATGTAGAAGTGGAACTAATGCAGAAATGTGTGAGATGTATAACTTTATTAGACGTGATTAATCTCGAATCCATGTCGTGTAGCTGCTAAAATGTAAGGACAATATGTGGTTAAACATAGAACGCGGTAGGCCTCAGGGCCAGAGCTGAAAGGAACGGGAGAGGGGTTCGTTTTCACGACATGGATTGCACTAATGTCATTTAGTAACTAATAGTAGGATATGTTTTATAGATGTGTTTACCTAATTATAGAGTAGAGTATTAACATGCCATTAATCAATGAAGGATTTGAAGAATATAATCACTATGAGAAATGTTGTAAGCCTGAAACGTTTAAAACCACTGATTTACACGTATTTAGTCTGTGCTGAGAATAATGTTGCAACTTTGGCTGGAAGTCTATGAGAATTGGGATCTTGGCTGCAGGTGTCTGTCTGCAAGAGAAAGGGGGGATTCAATTATAAATGAAATGAATAGAGGGTTGTTCAGGAGCCGGCACAGACATGGAGGAGGGTTCCGGAATGTTTTAAGGGGTATCAGCGGGCCGGAGAAGAGTCTGAGAAGCAAGGTCAACTCTAACGCACGAGGCCCAACACAAAGCAGCATGGAAAAAGCCAGAAGCTACACCACGTGAGGGGCGTCTCACGAGGGGCGTCTCAAATGTTGTTGACTGTTTTGTATTAGGGACAGCACCCCTGGGTGGAGTTAGAGCAGATGCCTGAGGACCCTTTAGAGAGCGGATGGGTAGGCAGAGAGGGGCCATGACTGGAGAACTGTAGGTTTTCACCAAGAGACTAAGAGTGGGTGACCTTCCTAGGAAGTCACTCACCGCTGACACCTTTTGATAGGTTGGGATTTTGTTAAGTAGGGATACCATCCAGAACAGGGTAGGGACAGCCTAACCTGTGTCTTCCCTCCAGCCTTAAATGACGGAGAGATCTCAATACGTGTCTATGCTGATAGCTTTGTTATTCCTAGAACTTGTACTCGTAGTCTTCTTTGCTCGTCTGAGGGTTTTCAGAGAGCACATGTATGTAGTTGGGCCCGTATATCTTGTGAATCTCATCTTGAGATGCCTGTACTTGCAGCTGATCTTAACCTTATAATAAACCTTTGAAAGCTAGAAGTTGTTTGTGATCCTTCAGAGCGGAGTCCATTAATGGGTGAACTAACTTGGTAAGAGATGCACTTTCTTCCCTCAATGACAGGCAACAAAGGTCCAGTCGACCAGAACGGGGTTTTAGATCAAGAGTGATAAGGTATCGATCAAAATCTCGCCCCGCAAGTCCACCCTGGTGGGCACCACTCCAATGGCGGCTCCTCCGCTAGGGCAGACAAGCGTCTCCCCACTGCTTCAGCTGCAAGCTGAATAAAAAAAACAAATTGTTAATAATGTTATCATTTTGCTTTTTGTATTCATCTTGCAGTTGAAGGGGCGGGGCTCTGGGCTCCCCACACCTCACCAGGAGCAGAAGTGTTGGCAGCACCAAAAGTGCACATGATGCTTTGGCTGCCCGGGATGTCATGCCAAAGCGTCATGCTGCACTACAGTCAGGTTGGAGAACATTCACAACCTGCCAGATCCTGTCTGAGCGCCATACCATGGCACTCAGAACAATCACAGCGCTGCTAAGGCAGCGTTGTGATTGGCCAGGGCATTCTGCTAGGCTGTGTTCTTCGTTATTTACTTTTTAGGGCTCAGGGCATGGGGAAAAGGGACAGTTTACAGGGCAGGGGTATGATCTTTAACACGCATGTCCCTTCACCAATCATGTCTTTTCCACAAAATTGCATAGTGGTAAAGGCATGCGTAGTAAAGATGCAATCGTGGTAGAGACCATGTGGTACAGGCATGCATTGTTCAGGCATGCTTTGTACCATCATACAACTATCCAGGCAGCATTGGTGTTCTGCAACCCCGTCTTACTGCACCTACAAATAACTTTAGGCCTCTGCGATACTTCAATACTTTTTATTTATCTGTTGTCTCCTGTTATATGAGACCTCAATGTTCCATATTTTACTTTTGTTTACCATAAAACCTATGGGGAGGTCCACAAAGCATCATAGTACAGGGTATTTTGCATCCTTTTCGGGGCATTTTTTTAAAAACAGGATCTGGCTGTGTATTTTTAAGCACCTTTCACCAAGTATGAGTATAAAATGTGATGTGGTGCCTTATGATCACACACTTAGACAGATTTTACTTTATGAAAAACTTTCGTAAATGTAAAAAATGTATTCAATCTTGGTTGGGCAGATGTGCAATGTTGGGTTCTGGTGATAAAACTACAAAAAAACTAGTATACTAGAGAATGTGTGGTATACCTGGTGTTTAGCCTTCTCCGGTACACTAACAGAAGCAGCCAGTAGGATTGGGCTTAGACCTTACATTGTAATTCTTTAACCCTGCTTACAATGTATTGGGAATATCTGCAAATATTCCAATACTGGAGATATAATCGTAAATTAGCCCCCATTTCGATTTTGGGGTGAAGGTGCACTTTCCCCCAAATGTCCATAAACTGAGTTAGAATAGTAAACTAGCTGTCCCACCTTCCGTAAACTCTGCTGTAGAGAGGGCACATCAGAAAGCAAGGAATTGACTTTGTGCTACAAGACTTCTTAACTATAGGTGCACCATTTACATCCTGACCATAGGAGATGGGTGTTCTAAGTATGTGCTAAATGAATATGACTGCATCAGCTCAGCTTCTGGTGAATAACCTTTTTCTGTCAGCATAGCTGTCTCCAAGACATGTTAGGGCTGATTACGATGGCGGAGAAACCGCCACCGGCAGACTGCCGGTTCCGTTTTCCCCGCAATTGTAAAGCACTTCTCCACTCGCCATATTACGCAAAGTCCGTCCTCCACTGGTCTGCCACCGGCAATCATTATGATTGCCTGTCGGACCCACCAAGCATCTCTAAAATGGCGGTGGTGCCTAGCAGGCACCGTCTGCCAGATTAGGAAGCTGCATCCCCGCCAGCCTGTGTATGGCGTTTCAACAGCCATTCACAGGCTGGCGGGGATGTACTTTGAGCGCCCGTAAAGGTCCTCCTTCAGCGGGTGCGCCCAAGTTTTGTACTTGTGGGGCACCTAGGATGACGAGGGCACAATGAGCTTTTAAAATACCCCTCACACACTAAGAATCCCTTAGTGTCATGCTTCATCATGGGGGTCTTCCCGTCCCTCTACGGGGCGGGGCGTGCTACGACCTACGAACTATGCGGGAGCACTGATTTTTGTGACAGAAGGCTATGTGTTGGTGCAGTGTAGGTGATATCAGCGAGGTGTGGGGACCTAAATAAGTGAGTGCAAGTTTAAAAAAAGGATAAAAAAATTCCCTGGCTAGTAGAAAAAATATATTTTATTCACTTCTCTGGCTGGAAACATTAAGAAGGGTTTTTTTGTGGTAGAGCAATTAGCTGGCTACCTGGTCGACATGTTTCGTAAGTAGTCCCCTACTGCTTACTCATCAGGACCTTCTAGTGGTCCCTACTAGACAATGCTCAGTTCTAAAGTGATATGCTTAAAGTCCTACAAACAGGTGGCAAAAATAGGCTGCCCGTTTGAGCTTCAGGGCATGAGCTTGGAGCGGCACAAGGGTAGGAATAAGGCATTGCACACAAGCGGTAAACTTTACCGCGTGGAAAACCCTTCGCCTGCCAGCTCATGGGGCAAGCAACATTTGTCGAACTAAGACCGCAATAGGTCAATATTTTTGACAAAATTTTTTGACAAAAATTCTACGCTTCACCTAGGGCCAGCTCATGCCCTGAAGCTCAAACTGGCAGCCTATTTTTGCCACCTGCAAAAATAGGGTGCAGTGGCAGACAGTGTCAAAGGCGGCTGACAGGTCCAGGAGGATGAAGGCTGCTGTTTCCCTGTCGTCCAGCAGGGCCCTGATTTCATCGGTGGCAGAGCTGAGGGCAGTTTTGGTGCTGTGGTTGCTGCAGAACCTGAACTGGGTCCAGGATGCAGTTCTCCTCGAGGTAGCGGGTCAGTTGTCTGTTGACAGTCTTCTCGATGACCTTCGCCTGGAGGTCTTCAGTGAACCACCTGGCTCTCTTGCTGGTGTGTCTGTTTGAGTGTTTCTTGATCTGGGCGAGGGTGTTGGTGCCGTTGTCTATCCATTGTCTGAGATTGCGGGAGGCAGAGTCGGGTGGTGGGGTCGGCAGGTGGGCTCCGGGCGAGGGTGGTGGTTAGCTGGTCTTCGGTGACTTTGTTCCAGCAGCGGCTTGGGATCTGTTGTGTGCGGTGGTGCTGGTGGGTTTCCTGAAGGTGAAGTGAATGCAGCAATAGTCGGTCCAATGGAGTTCAGTGATGTGGTTAAAGGAGACGTGGGAGCTTCCGGAGAAGATAGGGTCAAGCGTGTGGCCGGCAGAGTGGGTGGGTGTAGTGATGAGTTGTCTGAGTCTGAGGTTGGCGAGGTTGGCGATCAGGGTAGTGGAGTTGCGGTCGTTGTTGTTCTCGAGGTGGAAGTTCAGGTCTCCGAGAAGGATGTAGTCTGTGGAGGCGAGGGCGTGTGCACTGACGAAGCCGGCGATGGAGTCGCTGAACTGTGGTCGGGGTCCGGGGGGGTCTGTAAACGAGGGTTCCTCTGAAGGTAGTGTTGGGATCGGTGTGGATCTGGAAGTGCGTGTGTTTGGCAGTGCTGAGGGTGTTGTCTGTGTTGATCAAGATTACTTCTCCTACTCCTTTGGTGCGGTTCCTGCGGGTGATCTTGTAGCCATCTGGGATGGCTATGGCGATGTCAGGTGCTGACGAGGGGTTCAGCCAGGTCTCCGTCAAGAAGGCGATGTCTGGGAGGTTGAGTCGAGTAGGTCAGAGAGATCGACGGCGTGTTTGCTGGCGGAGTTGGTGTTGAGAAGAATGCATCTGAGTTGGTTACGTTCTTTCACAGTTTGTGGGTTTGCGAATCGGATGCTGGTGAAGCTGCAGTTCCGGCAGGAGAAGGGCCCTTGGGGGCGCTGTGGGGTGGACAGGAAACAGGGGTGTGGTCGTCCGGTGTTGAGTTCGTGGAGGGTGCTGGCATCGTAACACAGGTGGGTGTTGTGGCATTCGCGGGGGCCAGGGGTTCGGGCTCTGGGCACGGACGGGCGCAGAAGAGCTTGCCTTAGGTGCCATAAGAAGGGAAGGTGGGAGGTGGGAGGGAGGAGGCAGCTGGGAGGAGGCGGCGGTCGAATGGGCGAACAGGGGACGCAGCAGCGGGAAAAACAGGGGCAGGAACGGCAAAAGGAAACAGAAGGCAAAAGGGCACAGAAAATAACAGGAAACACGAGCCAAATAGACAAATAATACAGAAGCACTACAATAACAGTGAAAATGGGGGCAGGGACGGCACGAGAAAACAGAAGGCAAAAAGGGCACAGAAAATAAAGAGGGAACAAGAGACAAATAGGCAAATAAGGCAGAAGCACTACAATAACAGCAGAAGACAAACCTACGGTCTACCACTGGCCACCAGGGATGAGACACAGGTGGTGGCTTGCAGGTGGAGAAGGACCCTGAACTCTCCTCAGCAGCGGCAGCTGGGGCAAGAGGGCAGGACACACAGGTGGTGCTGTGCGGCGTAGGGAGTGACCTGCCTAAGAAGGGTCAAGGGTCGCTCCAAGAAACCTTGTATGGTCAGTGTTTGTAACAAATTGTAGATGGTCTAAAACATTAAGCCACATTAGTAGTAAAACTTACCACAGGTACTGTGTCTTGAGAAAAAAAAGGATCATCTGTACAACTGTTTTCTCCAGAAAAAAATTCATCAATAACTGTACCAGCAAACATCCTGGCATCAGAAAAAAAGCTCTGAATTATGACTGAACACTGAAAAAAATGCCCCTCAGAATATTGTAGCCCAGAATTATGCTCCACACTAAATTTAGCTAAAACCATGCAAATACAATTTTGTGTAGCATAATATGGTTTCCACATAGCATGCAGTAGTAGAAACCTATCTTCCTTGTTACCTGCTCAAGGAAATACATTTGTATTATTTACAAGCAGATTCTATAAGAGTTTTTAAATATTTCACTTGTATGTATTTTGTAATGTGGGATAGATTCAAATAAGGTTCCTTGCATCTTTTTGATTTATGTATGACACAAAGAGGGATATTTACAAAGAAGTGGCTGAGTGAGGCATTAGCGGTCATGGCTTAACGCCTCACTCCACCACTTCAGAAATGCAAGGCTGCACAATATTTATTACAAGGAAATGATGCTGCCTTGCTTTCCCCCTGCACTGGTGCTACACTTAGCAGTATAGCGCCAATGCAGGCACTCTTGCACCATAGTGCAGGGGTGTCTGCGTGCAGGGGAAGATTGCTTTTGTACAGGAATATTCCCCTTCCTGCACAGAAACAATCTTGAAATGCCATTGCGTTACTTCTAAGGAAGTTATCAAATGTCATGTTTTTTAAGGATTGTTTATGTGCAGGAAGGGTCACCTTCCTGAACATAAACAATCCAAGGCGTTTTGCTTTTTCCATGTGTGCTACCTTAGCACACATGGAAAAAGCAAAATCGAGGAGAAATAAAGCATTTATCCTCGTTTTAGTTAAGGCCAAGTTTTCCCTGGTCCTAATTTTGGCGCTGTCTACTATTTACGCATTTATAAATAGGGGGCAGAGTCAAAATCAATGGGTGTTGCAGTGCAACACCCACTGCAACACCCACTGCCACACCAACTGCCACACCCACTGCCCACCCCTTTCATGCTAAGCTTGGCATAAAAGGGGGCCTTATATACAAGACAGTGTTAAGCCATGCTAAGTGGCTTAACGCTGCCTTGTAAATAAGGCAAAGCCCCTATCGCCACAGAAACATCACAAAAAATGACGTTCCTGTGGCAATAGGGGCCTGTACATATGCCCCAAAATGTAAGTATTGATCACACCCTGTTTTCACAAACAGTTTTGAGTTTCATAATACAGGAAACAAATCACACAGGCTCTAGTCATAAAATTAAGGATGGGCAAAAGTATAAGTGTTATCTTCGAATAGTATCTTCGAATTTACAAATTTCATATTATCTGACATTCATGAAATTCTGCCAGTTTTGTGGGAGTGAAACCGCACAGGGTTATTTTCAGTGTGGTATTAACTTCAGCAGAGAATGTCAAGTGCCAGACTAGTCTGAGCAGAAAATGTAATGTGGGAGTCACTTCCTCCCCAGCCAGTCTCAAGCTAGTCTTTTTGCTGGTATATCACATGATTTATAAAAGTGAGATACACCCTCGTTTTCAAGTTTCAAATAAATAAACTCACACGATGAATATTGGTGCTACAGCATGTTTTTGGGGTGAAATTTCATAAAATTGCACACAAAAAGCACACTTTTGCACACCCTGTATATAAAGGCCTGGTAAAGGAATATGATTTTCAGAATATCATTTGACAAAAGTTTTTGGCCAACTATTATTTAAAGACATATTAAGTTATTGGATTTAATAACAAAAAAAACCACACAAAATGGAACAATATTTGTGTATACTATATTTAGGGCACAATATTTATGTTGCACAATACTTCTATATATTATATTCTGACAAACAACCTACATAATGCAAGGGCAGTCACTGAGGCTTCCTATGATAGACTGTAGTTGAGAACTGCAAGGTCCAAGTATAATTTATTAATGGGGATCATAGCAAGCCCTTTACCCAGGAAGACTTTTGCTTTCAGGGTGTTCCTCGCCAGCTCGGAGGAGCTCTCGAGACATGTGTATTGCAACTTTCATCGAGCTTTTTCTATTAAATATTTGTGATAAAACTGGTAACTAACGAAGTAATATGTCTGGATAAGATCAAAAAGTTCTTAAAGGAACATTTAAAGAGTTTGATTTTTAGTGCAATTTTTACAAATTTTATAATCAATTGTAGACACAAATTTGTGGTGTTGTTTTTTTAAAAATACTATTCGCAGGTAAGGAGAAACATATGTCAAAATGTATCATTCCCACTAAATTATAGCCTTATAGCACACATACTAGCCTATTCCAGTTGTTAAAGGACCTGACTCCGAGTTACAGGCAGAGCTGCGGGCGAAGGCCTATAATGAGGAGATGGCCTTTAACAACCAATATTGCCCGAGGCAGAAGTGCTATAAGGCTATTAGAGCATTTCGCCCACTGAGGGTGCAATGTTATAAATTAAAAAATGAGAACCAGAAAGATAAATGATGGAATGTTGGAACAGAATGCTTATAATGGTTATTATTAACACTTGCTTGTGGTTCATGGCGCTCCCAATATTACAATGTTGTAAAACAAACTGGATGCATCACTTGGAATGCTTGTCATGCATTTGATCATATCCATGCGAAGCCTTGTTTATATATTTGAAATCACATTATGACACACCAGTGGTTGTCACGTTTTTTATTTGATTTTATTTGTAGTTTATTAAATTTAATGCAAAAACACTTTCTCTATTTAGCAGTGAACCCTTCATCTTTGTGAAATTGAGTGCCCTTCACATTGTGATAAATTGAACATAACATAGAACATGTACTGCCACAATTTCCTCAAATTATATGATACATTTTTGACCTCTTGGCTACGGACCGAATCATTCAGGTAATGTAGAAAAAAGGAGGCTTTTAATGGTCTCTATTATTTATAATGTAATGTCTGAAATTTATAAAATACAAACAACCTTACACTCAATGTCCCCTGTTTTTTTTTGTCACAATAATTTCTTATTTTAATATATATGCATTTTGCTAATGTTCTTGTCAACACATTTTGAACTTGCTATGACACTTAGGGCCTCATTTATGAGGCCCTGTGCGGCACCGGAACATCACTTTTTCGACGTCCTTGTGGTACAATGTGCCCCAGCATATTTACACACCACGTAAAGCCACTTTACATGGCTTTTTATTGGCTTGTAAATATGTGCCCTTTTCACGCAGAGCACTGCGTAAAAGGAGCGTTCCATGTGTGTTCCTGTGGGTTTTCCCACGCAATACCCATGGAATCTGAAGCATTCCCAGATTTATGAAAAATCGGAAACCTGGGAATACATCAGAATCTAACGCCACCACTGGGGTGGCGCTAGTGAAGGACAACGAGGAGAAATGTTTCCATCCCTCCTTGTTGTTTTTCTTTTTCTATGTGTGCTGCAGAATTGATTGATTTTGTGCAGGAACGTCTCCCTTCCTGCACAAAATCAATCGGCCTGCAACGCTGGCAACCTTGCACCATGGTGCAACGGGTGCCTGCGTTGGCGCATTGCAGCCCATTATGCGCCGCCCTCAGGAAAAGGACAGGAATGCACAGTATCACATAGATACAGAGCATTACTGCCCTTTTGTTTTGATTGTAAGGCAGCGCAGCAAGATTCCTTGCAACAGTCTCCGACGCCAAAGTCCTTATTTTGTAGGGCCTTAATTAGGACTGATTGACAACTAACGGTGCAGTGATTTGCAAACATGTGTTGATGCAGTAGAGGACCACAATTCTGTATTTCAAGGCATCTTGTTCTTATTCATGTTTTTTTGGCCAGCAGCGCTTAGGATAATGAGTTATATTTTCAACTTTATTTTTGTTTTACAACCAAAGTCTCTGCACCTTACTTCTATTCCTTGTTTCAATATTTCAACATTTTCCTTTTTTGAAGGCTTGCATGTTTGATTAGAATCAAAGTCTTCAAGTCTGTGGAATTTGTTAAGCACTATGGGTCCTAATCACTAAATATTTTGTGAAGTTCAAGTATAACTTAGAGATCTTAAAAATAAAATCTTCAACTGAAACTCCAAGATCTTGATTCACAGAAACAGGATATGCAAAAAGGTGTTTGCCAAGATAGTGCTTGCTCCAAATCAACACTTTACAGCAGTCAAATGTGTGGCCAAGTGGTGGGGGTGGGTTTTCCTGTTAAACGTTAACGTGTTAAGTTATAATATGTTATGCTGTTTCATGTCATGATATGTTACCTTATTAGAATTTGCACACCACCTTCTACCTTTAGTACAGCACTGATCACGCTTTTAATCTGGACATCTTGTTCATACTGGTATGGTATTTTCAACGATCGATTGCATATGTATGCTTGGTTTATTGGCTATCTACTTTATTAATACTTTGTGTTGGTTAAAATCATTTCAATCCTGCTAAAGATCTTCGTTGTTTCTTATGTAAATAAAAGAGTGTACCAAAGGAGCTTACTATTTTACTTTGTGGTTGGTTGTCCATAGCTGAGCCAATGACAACTACTTTCTAAATAGCAGCACAACCCTGGTAAATAGCTATGGAGCAATATTGTGTTTAGGGTAACATTATCTGATTTGTATTTAAAGTATCTTACATTTGGAGCAGTGCTCTTGAGGTGACAGTGCATTGCAATTAATGATTTGATGCCATGTTGTATACACCATGGTGTAAGGGAAATTGTGCAGTGTTTACTGTTTGAGAAAAGTAATTTGTAGATGTAATTATGAGAGGGAGAGAAAGAAAAATGTAGTTTGTTAGAGAGTTACAAGGTCTAGGAGAATTCCAGAGGAATAGATGCCCACTCCTCCTCTACAATGGCATTCTTGACACTTAGCCCACAGTCATAGGGGCTTATGTACATACCCCTTGCTCCGCCGGTGCATCACTTTTAATTTTGGGAAAAACTGCATACTGGTGGGGCAAGGGGCTTGTAAATAAGCCCTTTTGTTTCTTTCTGCTGATAAATGTATCTGTTAGGCCCACAGGTTGGAGAAGGCAATGGCCTAAGTCAAAGCTGATGTTGAAAGTTACTTGTCCTTCATTTCACTAAGGGCTCAGCCATAGCGGCTTAGCATGGGTTGCCAGCACCTGGGCAAGGCAAGTATTTGCATCCCCCTAACTAGGGGACTGTTAGCACTTCCTGACACAAAATGTTAAAGGAAAAATAATTAATAGTACAAATAATTTTTCTTTTAGAATTTTGCCTCCTAAGAATTTTGCACCCGGGGCAACCACCCCTGTGACCCCCCCCCCCCATACTACGCAACTGCTCAGCCATTGGAGTGCAAATGGTGAAGGGCATGCATTAGGACATACCTAGCTGAAGGTAGCCTGGGCTAGGACCGGAAAGTATAGGATCTTATCCTGCGTTGCCTATAATTCTGATATATTGGAGGCCCTATGGGAGCATCGGTTCACATTTGGGCATGTTATGGATACGTTCAATGATGTAGAGCTCAGTCCTCTGACCACCTGCTTGAGAGAGCACATAAAATAATGCAATGGTCCCTACAAGAGGGATCAGAGCAGTGGCAGCGTTTCACTGCCGCCGCCCTTACTTATCTTCCAGTGAGTCCCGGAATCAGGAAGCACCCAGGCTCCCCTAAGCTAATCACAATGCTGCAATGCAGCGTTGTGGTTGGTTTAAGAGCTGGCACTTGGATGGGGACTGGGAGGCTGGGCATCTTCTCCACCCAAGCTGAAATGTTGCCTGGCTGGGGAACAAGCAAAATACGCATGACTGTTTGACTGGCATTTAGAGTGTGCACGCCACTCCAAAACCTGTGACCCCAGCCCCCCCCCCCCCCCCCCCCCCCCCCCCCCCCCCCACCCTAACCCAGCCTGGTAGCAAAGAAAAATAAAATGATAATGACAAAGTTATTGTCATTTTATTTTTTGTCTTCCCTGAGAGTAGTGGGTGGCGGTCCTCTGCCTTAATGGAGGAGCCGCCCCTGGAGCAGAGGAGGATTGTAAAGGTGGAGCAGTGTGAATGAGTGAGCAAGTGATTGAGGGAATGAATGAATGAATGAGTGCAGTGTGTCTGTTGGAGCTATTAGGGAGAGGAAAAGTAGGCAAGTGTGCCTGGAAAATAGAGCACAGTTGAGAATTTCAAGGTAAAAACCACTACAATTTCACTGTTCCTAAACTCATTCTGCCCTGTTTGTTTCTTTTTGACTCTTGAGAATTCACAAACATAGTAACTGGTAATCTTGGAAATACCAAGAGGCACACTGTTCTGGCAAACATTTGCAATGACCTCACAGTTTTAAGGTGCACATAAATAATGGATGCATAAATGGTTCAATAGCTTGAGCAGGCAGTGTCACTGACAGACACAATTTTTAAAGGGATGGAGAGGAAGAAATTCTTTCACAGGGAAATCCAAAAACATGTTACCTAAATGTGTGTCTATTGATTGTCCATGCTGCGATTGTCTAAAATAATCTACAGCTACAAGTTTAAACAACAAAACCCCTGAAAGGGCCAGGCCCATACGTTCTGAGCCTACTCTAGAATCACAATCCGATGACTTTTTTTAGTAGCATTTACGTGTAGATGGGAGAAAGCTCATTATTATTGCCAATTAGTTCAACAGGAAGTTCTTTAGAAACATGATAATCGCAGACAACTATGTAAGGTTAGTTAATTTATTACAAAGGCAAAAATAACTAGAAATAAAGACACCTCAAGATGAGAGTGTAAAAAGTACAGCGGATTTAGCATGAAGCAAAACCTATGTATCCAGTGGAGTCGATGCAGCATTAACATAACAATTAACTCAAGAAATAGAATGCAGAGAATCTGAAAGCATGAGTCCAAATGTCCTTGCATTAAGCATTGATGAATATAAAGCATTAATCTGTCCCTAGACTATCACTAAGATGACGTCCCTACTTAAGCATCTTTAGGAATAGGATAGAAGATGACAGTATGTGGAGTCTTCCTAAGAAATCTCTACACCATAAATGGGTCAGATACCCTTAAGCTATCGAGACAGAGCTTGTTCTAAGGTGCCTGCCCTCCTAAGCAGCAAGAGAAGTGGGCGATTTCCTATTCCCAACAATTCAATATCGAGAAGAAATTTCACAGAATCCCTTTGAGATCACGCCATCTGCTCTTCATACTGTCCTAAAGGTAGTTTTCCATGGGACAACTGTGTTCTTTTCCTTCAATATATCCGTCCTTGGTTCCCAAGGCCTTTTCTGTGCCGAACGCAACATCCTTCCTTTATCGATTCGACCCGTACAATGTAACTTTTTCTCACCTTGCCTGACTAGTATAACAAAGACATTATTCTAGTTAACAAGAAAGCTTCTATCATCTGCAACACAAACTCGAGAAAGAAAAATTCCACATCACACATGAAATTCAAACTAGTAATTCTAAAACCAGAGCTTAATGGAAAATGCATTTCAGGCCAACCAAATTCCGCTAACATAGGAAAATATAATATGCGAGCTTTATGAAATTACATGGGAAATAAGGCACATTCAGTTCATGGTTCACCCTACATGCAAACAACTAATTAATGAACACATTTAATAAATGAATAATTGTCAGTTGCACAACACAACTTTCACCCCATTAATGTTTTCTGCTAGTTACATGAGTTACATTCACCTTCTACGTTACTTTTCCATGTCATTCTTTAATGGCCTAAACACATCACGTTTTCATGTTATTACATTACAAGATTCTGACACTTCATGCTAATAGAACAAATGATTATATGTGGGTGCACTCTACACATGTGATTATAATGCACCCTTACAAATAAAATGTTATTTCCTCTACATCACCCGCATGCATTGACAACTACGTGATGTCCCTGGCCAACAAGATGAGGCATTAAGTCTAAGCATCAATCATTTGTCCAACTTTTTCTGTGATGTAGGCCTCATGTTTGTAATACCTTTTTTATACTGAAGAACTCAGACCACAAAAACCAAGTATTGGAAGGCCGGATGTCGACCACTGAGTGTGGTTTCAAGCAGCTGATGCACACATTACCCCAAACCCTAACATTTGGGAAATACTAATCTCATGAGTACAAATATAATATTACATGACGATGTTAACTGAAAAGAAGCTATATTAAAAAGCCTGGTGTACATCACAGAAGGTAAAAGGTTTCTTATGACTCGACTGAAAACAGCGGATTCTTTAACACTTTATCATTAAAAGGTAATGTGTCTCGTTTGAGCTTCTCAAGAAGATGAAACATGTTAAATATGCGTAAAGTCTAAATGAATAACACATTCTCATATGTGTGTGTGTGTATGTTACAAAACGTTTAGACCCCCTTCTCACATTTTACAGTTTTCTGGTTCACAGCCAGATGGTCATTGAGTTGAAGTGCTTAAGGCCACAAATTTGCAGGTAGACAAAGAATTCAAACCTAATTTATAAAACAATTTGCAATTGTAATGTTTTTCTACCATTTGTCGTCTGCATCCATACTCCAAACTTCCTATTGGTCACAGGGGAGAGGGGTGAGGGCACAGCACCCCATAACCCCATGTTTTCCACCAACTGTGCTACACAATGAAGGAAATTGGACCCCTACACATTGGTTTTGCAGCAAAAAACAGCCACTAATTTGTGGTGAAGTAGGTCTCTTGCATTGCCATGCCCCGGTTCCACTGCTCATGCTGCACTATATATTGCTACACCCCTGAGCATCCCTAGTTCCAGTAGCACTATACGAGGTGACTCCTTATACCTAGAAGGTCAGAAAAGTTGTTTTTCACTGCATCCAGGGTGGGTGCTGGCCTGAACCTACCAATCAGAACTAGAGGAGGCAATTTCCTGATATACTACCACTTTCAGTGGAGTCACGCTTGTCTGCCAGCTCCTGGAGAAACCAACACAATGATTACTCAATAACTTGACAGCTATGGAGTCCAGGGAGAGTAGAGTCCCTTGGCATAATGGCCTGAAAGTGACCCCACTTGAAGCTGGAAACCTGCCTGCTCCAAAGTCCTTGCCTAGCTAAGTACAGAAGGAGTGATGGAGGTATTTGCCTGAAAGTTCCTACTTTCAGACAAATACCAAAGTCTTGGCTGCACATTTCAACTCTAGGCAGCGATCTTCAGCTCCAATCAGGCCCTTATTACGAGTTGATCAGTGCAGAATCTCCACGTGGAATTCTACTCCCCTCAATTATAAGTGGGCGAGTGATCCTGCACCCGATTTTTCAGGTACATGTAAACCAGATTCAATTACACCATGCAGCCAATCCAGCTGATTGAGTTGCATTCGAAATTGGCTGCAGAGCAGCCTGTTTCTGGTCCCGGTACCACCTGACACTCTATCAGGGCACACAAGGAATATGCAATACTTTGCCCTGCCAACTAACATTATCCTGCTCTCTCACCCAGCATTACCACCCCTTTCCCCCTTTGCCCACCTTGCATGGGCTACCATACAGATATTTAACACCTTCTCACAAGAAGTTCTTTGACTCCCTACTCAGAGCAGGTGCCAATTGTTTGCCTTAAACCCTGTGAATTATGTGCAGAATTCAGCCAGGTAAATCTGGGTCCACACAGTTATTACTCTTTTGCTGGATTTTAATATGAAATAGGCAGATAAATGTGCAAGGATACTAGGTTGAAACAAGCTACAGCCACCAGGAATCTCAGCCCATATATTTACCTAATCTGTAATTGGTACCTAAATGGTAAACATTTTCTGCTTAAAAACATTGACCTTTTCTGAATAATCATGAGATCGAGGTGCACCTGTCATCTCTCTACATAAAATTCACCCTTTGTGATCTTTGCAAGCACTTCAACCCACTCTGAGGGGCATATTCTCAAGGACCTATCGCCGAGTTAGCAGCAATTTATCGCAACCAAAGTGGAGATAAATTAATCGCACCATTCACAAGTTGGTGCTAACAGCTGATATCACCAATTTTCCTGCGATAGTAGCCGCAAAAACCAATGCCACGGATGACACCGGCAACTAACGCTAATGAGATGCAGAGTAGGCGTTCCCGTGCAAAAAGCTGTGACAACACCACTTCGTAACATTCTCAACGACCAACCAGATTGGGGATAAGATCACAAAACATGAGATAAGGTGCTTTAGCAGCATGAATTTAACAGCTGCTCTCACCTGGTGTTAAGTCGAATGACAACCTGCACCATGAAAGAGAGCCCAGCACACAGCCACACCAGAAGAAAAACAGATGCCACAGAGCCATTGATCAGGCTGCCCGGACACCCAAGAGGGCCACAAAACCCACTGCCACCACCCCAGGAACTCCCCCCCTCCATGGGCCCTACCCGGGGCCCCCCTCACCGGACAAAGATAGTTCACATGAAGCTGCACAAATAACAACAATTAACATTCATGTGTGGACAAAGGTGTTAGACGGAGACCCGGAGGGTCGGCCGAGTACAGGGGGAGAGGCCTCCGGTGAGGGCCCTCTCCGGTGATCGTACAGACAAGTAACTTCCCCCCCACAGATGGACACCACACAAAGATGAGTTCTGCACACTTTATATAGAAATCTTGAGGCAAGGTGATAAACGATACAGCGGGACCAGGATACAAGGATCCTGCCAATTCTAGTCTCTTTGGGGAAAAGGGGTAGCGGGACAGTCTTAGTACCGGTCCGGTCCGGGAGCAGCAGGAGGTGGAGCTCACTATCCTCGAGCTTGAGGGTTCGCAAGGTTGGGCCGCGGCAGCGCCAGCAGGCTTCGAAGATGGTTCACGATGAGGAGCGCCGCGGCAGCGCCAGCAGGCTTTGAAGATGGGTTCATGATGAGAAGGGCCGCGGCAGCGCCAGCAGGCTTCGAAGATGGTTCACGAGAAGGAGCCGCGGCAGCGCCAGCAGGCCTCCAAGGATGAGTTCGTCTCAGTGTCTCTCGACTCCAGGATACAACTGCCTTCCTGCTCTGGAGCTGCCCCAGTTATAGGTCTGGCGCCTTTTGATGTCCGGACCCTCGCACTTGGAGGTCGGGAGGCCCGGGATGAGGGAGTCCAGACACCCAGCAGGGGGTGGAGCCAGCGCCCGGGGAGGCTGGGGGCGATCGACACCTGGCGGAGGGGAGCCCTCGACACTCCTTCTCCAATTGACCTGCCAAGTGGTCTCTTCACCCCCTGGGTGGATGGTGGTGTCTCGATGTCGGGGCCTGGCCAGGCCCGGGGTTGGGGTTGATCCGAGGCCACGCTGCCTTGTCGTGTAGTGTCCAAAATGGCGGCTGGGCCGGGGGCAGTGGTCCTGGAAGGGGCCCGGGCCAGCCGATACCGGGGTGTTCAGGAGCTGGGGTTCCGTCGGGGACGGGCTGTGGGTTGCCCCGGTGGGTTGCCGGGATAGTTCTTGTCTAGGACACAGTAGGAGCAGGGGTCCGGGCCCCGCCATGCGGGGAGGGATCGGGCCTTCCACGAGGCCTGTCCAACAAAAGGTAAATCATTCATTCACCTTTGAATTTCCCCAAAAGAATAATTCATCCAAATGTAACTCAATACAACTATTTGGAAGAGTCATGGCGGGCCTCCCATAGACATTCTGTAAGTCACAGCCTGCAAGACAAAATAATTCAAGATAACAAGGTGTGTCATGCGCACATCAAAGGACAGAGAGAGACAGAAAGAGAGAGAAAGATAGAGAAAGGGGGATAGAGGGAGAAACAGAGGAAGAGACACAGAGGAAGAGAGACAGTTAAAGGAAGAGAGGGGGAGAGAGAAAGGGACAGAATCATCACTGGGCCCTGTGCTTGGTTCATTAATGGGCTGGACAGGAATCCAAAGTGATGCATGTTACTCTGTTGCAGTGTCGGTGCCACACGGACCTCAACTGACAATGTCGCCCTGTTGCATGCACACGGAGGGCAGCTGCTCAGAAAGGGATTGTACAAGGAGCGCAAGACCGCTCTGGGTCTTGGCTGATACATACCAACTGTTTTGTGTGTATCGCCCTTGGTGCACCATAAGCCTCAGGCCAAGCCACATTTGCAAAGCGAAAGCCACATCACATTTCAAGCACGCAAGCAGTAGTCAGACTGACATTGTGGATGAAAGCTCCTTGGTCCAAATACAGAATGCGGAAGGACATCTGCACCTATGACCTTGGCAGTGCATGCAGCGGGCACCCCCTGAAAGATACACCATAGCAGCTGACGACTCCCACACTCCCACACAACGCTAATGAAAGAACAACTTATCTACACCCCACACACAGAAGACCTTGCACGAGATACTCCTGCATGGAATGCCCTTGACACTTAAGAACAGCAAAACCCATAAGTCCAAATTTTGCACATCTACAGGACTCATTGCTCCGAGCTGTGGCATATCATCAACACAACAGTCGCAGGTCAGAAGAGTGTCCAGTTCTCCAAGACCCAACAATGCAATGGCAGGACATCCCGGGCACATGCCCAACCCGTGTCATGTGGAATTGCACCAAGATCGAATACTGCGTCTGTTGGGGGCTCTGCCATTTGCAGTGCTGCTGATCAATTACCGTTTGAGCTTCCAACTTGCGTACGTCACCTGCGTCCAGCCCTGGTTCCACTGTCGATCATGCATATTCGAGTGGCCCATAGATTTCTGCCTATCCAACACAACGGTAGCTGAACTAAATTATGACATGTGTGTGTGCACTCACTGTTTGCCCATGACCAGGAGTGTAACCGTGATACCCGTTCATGGGATGCCTTGAAATTTCTTGGCATATGTGCTGGCAGTTGGGCATGGGAGATTGCACAATTCCTCGTGTGCAGTGACCACATCAAGGCGCTCCCATGTTGGGCTGTGTTGTGGATTGGTGAAACTGCGTGGACGGAGCACATCTGTCTGGACCAGCTAATCGATTAGCTCACCCTCGTGTTCGTTTAAGTCGACAACGACGTACTCTTGGAACTGATTGCCTATGAAGCTGCGCTAGCTCTCATGGACGAGTAGCTATGTTCCTGCAGCCACAACTGATTGTAACCCTTAGCACAGGTCCCAACATCCTTTTGCAACTTGAAGAAATGGTTATATATCCCACCATTACAGTGGACATGGCTGCATTCGCCTGGACTCAGAATGCATATGCGTGCAACACTGCGGATTGACACACACCTGTGCAAGATGAGTGGACAGTGGCACATGGCAACGCTCTTGATCTGACACCCTGTTGGAGGGAGTGAACACACATGGCAATGTAGTTCTACATGTGACCCTTTTGGACTCTGTCACCTGCTCACTGTCAGCAGAGCAGACTGCAAGCGCAGTCCGGTGGTACAGGACTATGGGCTGTGAGTGGTGTCCCCTGAAACGGTGCAATGAGCGTACCACAAACATCACATGACTCGTCCAGCAAGGCCAGGTGGGCCGCGACCGTTGCCATCTGTGATGATTTCTATCCATGTTTGCATCCCGATGTCTTGCACCTCTACATGTTCCTATGCTGCCTGTTAGTCTATAATGCATTGGTCTGCATGTTGTGGCCCTTGTCTTGCCCATACTGACACGAACATGCTAATGAAGTGAACGCAACTTCAATAGTGTTCAACGGTGATGAGTGTTGATTAGAATACCAAATTGTGCGCCTCAATGAGCATTGTCCATACACAGGAAGGAACTGACTGACGCATTTCACTTAGGGGTGAGTCTGCATTGGCAGCTCCACCTTTGTGAGCCAGACATTGTGTTTGGGAAAGTTGCTGGTAGGCCTGTGCACTTACGTGTCTTCAGCAATGTGAGTATGGTATCCAACGACTTGCCATGTGGATCAATATGATCCATCAAAACAGACTGTGTCCACACAGTTGAGTGTGTTTGGGTATGTGAAGAGATGTACTGTTGTCACATGTAATAGGGGACACTACTTTGGATCTGCTACCGACTTTTACATTTTCACACACAGCCATATTTCATACATGGACATGAGGCTACGCTGGGGGGTTGTGAGATTGTTGTTAATGAGCAATGAGGCCACAGCTAGTTCACACCTTCACAGACATATGATTGGCCATGTGTGTCACTGTCAAACATGCACATAGATATAATTTCCCAGGGTGTATCTTTTTGTGCAATCGATATCCCTACATTCATCCATACTTTTATTCTTGACTGAACATAGACATGACACATCTGTGTGATTTGGAATGTTTTATTCACATTATGTGGAGTGTCGGAGCTGGAGCAGTACATGGCCATGCACACCCCACATTACATGGTTGCACAGTGGAGTGCCAACCAGAGTCCTTTGGGGAATGACTAGTTATTCGGAAGAGGAAGAGTCCAGTCCGCAGCCTGATTGCTGTGTCATTGGTAACCAGTGCACATACGGCAGTCCATGTTGGGGTTAAGGTGAATGTCGCAGAGTGTTTGGGGGGAAAGTGGACGGTGTTGTTCCAGGGCATGATGCAGAGGGCTGAACCAAGCACGAACAGACCATATGGCAGAGAAGAATGCTACAACCTCCTTTTTGACACTGGGGGCCCGATTCATAGAACTAACTTAAGACAAAATCCTAAACTTACTACCATTTTGGTATTCACAGAAGGCACTTACTCATTTTGGTATTCACAGAAGTTAGGAGTCCTAACTTTAGGACTCCTAAATGCCTTCTGTGAATACCAAAAGTCTTAAAGTTAGGATTTTTCTAAGTTTAGGAGTAGTAAAGTTAGGACTCCTAACTTTAGGACTCCTAAATATCCTTCTGTGAATACCAAAAGTCTTAATGTTAGGATTGTTCTTAGTTTAGGAGTCTCCATTGCTCTCCACATCTGTGCCAACTCTCTGCTGTCATCGTTGGAGCCTGCCTGACTAGACAGTACTTGTATCCAAGAAATGGCTTCTGCAAGGTCAGCTAAGGATTGTTGTAGGGCATGAAACGGACTGTGGGTGTCTGTTAGGGACTTGAAGTGGTCCCTGTGGGACTTATACACCCACGTATGGCATCGAGTTTGGCTGCCATGATTTCGAACCCCAGACACACATGTTCAGCCACTTTCTTCTGCCAGTCTAACACACGGCTTTGGAATGTCATGTGTTCTTCGGTGAGGTGCTGGGAGCCAGACATGGTGGTAGGTGCTTCCTGCTGTGTGATCTGTACAGGGGGTGGGGTCACCTTGATGCAGCTGGGCTGCACTGCTCCTGGGGGTCGGGTGCGGAGGCTGTCCATGAGCCGTTGGAGGGTGTCTGAGCAAATATCCAGGGTGTCCTCTTCATCATCACTGGAAAGATGTCTGGTCTGCTCTGCAGGAGGTGTTGATTGTCCCTCTGCAATGTAAAGGGGAGATGCAGGTTAACAGTGTGCCCCATGTACGTTGACGCATTGTAGATGTTTACATACAGACTGCTTGTAAATGTACATTGTGACTATTTTGGCGTAGATGCTATTTGAAAGGCGCCCGTGGACATTTCGACTACATGACGGATGTGAGGTTGTACTCTTACATTTTCATCTCACAGTGTCCTGCTATGCCAGATGTGATTGGCCAGTTTCTACGCACAAGCGGCACCAGTTTTGTCCTCTGTTCTGTAGTGAAAGTGTTGCACCTTGTACCACATTGTCGTCAATGTTGATGTGCCGTGATTGCTATGTGTGTGTGCTGCATTATGGGAGAGTCGCCCCTGCAGCTCTAATTTAGTGTCCCCTTATCCCTTTGAGGAGGTGTGCCTTTGACTTGTGTGCTTTTACATTGTTAATGATAATGTTATGTTAATGTTAATGTTATTGGGATTTGTATAGCGCTCGGATGCCCCAGCAAAGGGGCGTCCCGGCCCTGCGAGCAAAGCTAAAGACAGAAAAAGAAGAAAGCACCAGAAGGGAAGAGGTGCGATTACTGAAAGAGGTGAGTTTTGATGGCTTTCCTGAAAGCCAGAAGGTCCTGCATGCCACGGATTGTTTCCGGGAGGCTGTTCCAGAGCTTGGCAGCGAGCAGGCTAAAGGATCGCCCGCCCATTCTGGCTAGATTGGTGCGGGGAATGACCACCAGATGTTGTACTTCTGAACCAAGTGACCTCCCAGGAATATATTCCGTCAGGTGGGGGCGCAACATCGGGGGGGAGGCGGTTTTAAGGATTTTGAAGGCAAGGCAGAGTGCCTTGAACTGAATCCTTTTTCTCACCGGGAGCCAGTGTAGTTTTTTCAGAGCTCCAGCTACTGAGGAGTGGCGGGGGAGACCTACTAACGCTCTGGCGGCAGCATTCTGCACTCTCTGAAGTCTGGTAGTTTCCGCCAGGTTTTTGGTGTGGTGAGTGAATTTCAATGCTGAGTCGACCCAGACTCCCAAGTTTTTTACACATTCCTTGGGCTCAGGAGGTTGGCCTAAAGTATCAGGCCACCAATTTTCGCCCCAGGATGCGGTGTTTTTCCCCAAGAGCAGTATCGCCGTTTTCCCCGCATTGAGCTGGAGGAAATTGGCCGTCATCCAGTTGGTGATGTCAGTAAGGGTCTGCTTGAAGTGATGGGCCTCCAGACCGTTGTTACCATTGAGAGCTACCACCAACTGGGTATCATCTGCGTAAGATACTCCAAGAGATGCAGATGCAGAGATGTTGGCAACTTGGGTCATTTGTGCTCTTGGACGTTTTTTGTACTCGTGTGCATTTTTTGTCTGCAGTTTTGTTGTTGACGTCAGGGGTTGCATGTGCACATGGATGTGTCAGAGTGTGACCTGCTCATTGGAGGATGTGATCCACACTGGGCCAACTCAGTGTTGTGGCGTGCAGCATGTCATGCATTTTGACTGCAGCCATGCTATTGGTAATGCAGTGTCACTTGCTATGTCAGTGTGGCTCACAAAGCCGCTGCTTAGTGGGATTCAGCACATGTGCATGGGTAGGTTGTGTGATTGATGATATTGAGGGGGCCCCTTTGTGCACATAGTGGATGGGAGCCTACTTGGTGTTTCTATGTGTGCTGCAGTGTGCCAAGGGTGGTGTGCAGTGTGCTACACATGATTGTGCACGTGTGCCATTGTGCCCATCTCCCACGTCCCCCCAGTCCCTGGTCGTTACTCACCCTGTTGCTGTTGGGTCATGTCATATAGAGCTGTGTCCGGCGCACCGACTCCTGCCACCATCTCCACAATGATTACTGTGCCCACCATTTCCTCCAGATCATCCAGCTCCTCCTGTGGCGCAGGACTCCCACCTCCAGTCGCCGTTGCTACCTTCCTGTTGGCAGCGACTTTCGGCTTGGTTTGGCTTTTGACGTCCTGCCAGCGCCTCTTGACCTCCTTCATTGACACCCTCAAAACTCTAACTGCATTCACATTGTTCACAATGGACCGCCATATTTACGTTTGTGTTGCCAATTACACGTTTGCGGTGCCGAATAGTTGTTGGTAGTGTCCTATCACCTACGTAACAATGATCCTGTTTTCCTGCGACTGAACCGCATCTTCCTCTTCCTCTTCTCCTTGGCCTTTCCCGAGCCCGGGGTTTCTTGCTGGTCGTCTCTGGGACTTGTGGGGTTTGCGTTGTCCTCTGCACTTGGTCCGCCTGCATCCATGGTGCTACGCAGTTTATTTTCTTGTGCCTGTTTTTTGTTCTTCTTTTATAGTGCATTTTCCCGCATGATGTGGGGTAATTGCAGGCCTGTCGCTAGTTATTGCTGATTTTTATAACGCAATTGGCCACATCGCAACTTTTTTCGTGCTCGTGTTTCACATTTTTCCTACATCGCATTAGTTTTAACGCAGTCAATTTGCGCATTATCGTGAGACTATCACATTTTGCCGCCGTGTTAAAAAGACAACATTAACACAGTGTTATTTTCCCACGATAGACTGCAATGTGCAAATTTGCATTAAGCAAATTTTGCGACAATTAACACACGTTCTTGAGAATATCCCCCTACATTTTTTCACCATGAGATAACACAATGCCGACATGTCTTCCAGAAGGAAATGCAGATGGGGGGTCCTTAAGGGTGTGCTTCTGGAACACCAGTCCAAGATGCTGCATTCAATTGCACTTCCTTATTCCCTGGGTTTGACTGTCTTGCCCTGTCTTTATCACAGATGTACAGACAATGGGATTTTCAAAGAAGACATATTCTTTTCATAATATGGTTCTACTTCTAAGCATGTTGTTGCTTTTTTGTAGTTGCTCTTTTTATATAACTTTTGATCTCTTTATGGAATATGGGTCATAAACATTATTTTTTGACTGATGTGGTTGATTATTAAAGAATATTTTGAGCAGCATAGAAAAATGTAATAATTTACCGAAATTCACAAATTAATTATTTATTTATGTATTTATTTATTAATTTATTAGTGGTATAGTATAGCGTTAACCAGACCCACCAGGGTATCGGAGAACTGTAAATAAAAACACATTTTACATTAGAGACATCAATCCCTTTGACAGTTGTGCATGCTTAATACAACAGATTGGACCCATGTACAGCCTGGAATTCTTGTGTAGTAATCTATCGATTTCCACTCAGTGAAAAATTATTTCTTGATTAGAAGTGAATGTAATCAGCTCTAAGATCTTGAATTCAATTCTCAAGACTTTTAAACCATAAATTCTGGAAAGGGCTTTTATTATGTTAAAACCATGTCTAGATCTACAGACGTCTTAGATATTGGAGAAGAGTTTTCCTTGACCTACTCATTTGCTAGTTACTAGGTTCACATATGAAAAAATAAATGATCATAACAATATTTATTATTATCATTTTATTTTTCCTTTTGTTGAGTGGGGCGATGCTCCTCCGCCTTATGGAGGAGCCACCACTTTGATCTGGTGGCTTAGCAGGGGAACAAACGCAAAATCATTTACTAGTAAATGAAGGTGCACTACATGACTATTATTTTGCATACTCTTAAACGCCTTTGTGAATCTACTCTGAAACATCAACATTTAATAAAAGTGCAAAGAGAAACCCGTCCTTTCAGTCATTGCAAATTGTACGGGACTATTCCTATTTTATTGCCATTTTGTTCCAGGCTCCTAAGAGTATGTGGAAGGTACTACTTGAGTATTCTTTTAAATTCTGTAACATGCCTTTGTGAAACGGCCCCAGTGTTTTCAGCCCTGAGACCTGGCGCCACCACTGTTTCCTTCAGTGGTGTTCATTAACAAAATATGACAGTCAAGTTCAATCCGCACAAATCTAAACGAGCTTCTCATTGGCAGGCACTCTGTCCTAATATCTTATAGTAACCGGCAGAGGCTGGAGATAATTAAGTCTTACTGGAAGGGTGCCCTGTAGAAATACAGCCAGGGAAATATTTGCTATGCTTCATCCTAACTTCTGGGAAGGGATATTGCCTGATTAATCATCCTTCCTTGGTTTATTTGACACTATGGAGGTAATCAATTGAAATGTACAATAGATTTGATGTTTCCTAATTTGACTTTATTGCTGAAATATTTATATCAGCAGTGTTGAAAGACATTGCCAAAAGTATGTACTAATTCACAAGCTCCTCTTGAAATGCGACAGCTCAGACAAGCCTTGAAAACACAATCGTTTTATCGTTTGCAGAGTGATATGTTTTGACAAAGGTTCACTAACACACATAGCACAGGGGTGAACAATTTTAACAAAGAAAACAACAATAATGCAAGATTCTCTCTATCTCTAACCCCTTTGACACACACACACCCCAACACACACACAAAGAAAAACACAGACATGTGGCACACACACTCCAAGCACATAATTACCGGCAGCACTAAAAGCTTCAACCAAACACACTGAACAGAAACAGCATTTAAGCCATTGTGCTATGTTAACTCCCACATACATGCATTCAAACACACCCACACAGAGACACAGACATACAGACATATATTGGGCACAAACTGGGAAGCAGCGGTATAAGCGTCCACCAAACACACTGTTAAGTCAAGGTCAGCAATGGTGCAGTACTAACTTGTGCAGACACACACAGACACACCCAGAAAAGCTGCAATGGAGACGGTAGTAGTGCAAGCATACTAGTCCTTGAAAATCGTGGGGATCTCACACAACTTCGATGTGGCTAAAGCCAATATGAGTACAAATATGGAATGGTACATTCGATTTTGAGCACTCCCATTGCCTTTATGAGATCTAATAGCTTGTTGTGACTGAGGGGAAATATTTGAGGAAAATGACTGGCAGATCCTGAGATCAAAAAAAGTTTTTTGATACTTTTAGGCCATGAACCATACAAACATTTTCCCCACTCCAGGTCTAACTCGACAGGAGTCCACTCCTTAGGGAACAACTTATTAGAGCCTATTAATTACATCTTGGATTGCCTCAGAGCGCGATACTGCTAACACATGCCTGCTACTCAATGCCTGCATGCACTCCTGCAGAATAAACCATGGATTAGATAAGATTGCCCCCACGCAGTAAAAAAGGTCTTGCTACTCACCACTTGCATGCAGTCTGACAGAACAAACAATTAATTGCATAAGATTGCCTGGGTGGGATGATGCTAGACGGGTGCGCTACCACTGCTCCACTTGAACCCATTTGATGAATGCCCCCCGAATACGTGACGCACCTCCAACCACACTAGCAGGTTACCAGTTTTCACACTACTAAAGCTCACATACCAGTATAGCCTGCCACCATCTTTCCTGGTCTCCGCGGATGGAGCCACTTGCAGATTAACAACATCACAGCACCTTCCAAAACATGGCTTTTGTACTTTACAGGTTTGTTGGTGGCTGGCAGTGATGGTCAAAGAAGACTTCCAGCCTCGCGTGAGACCTTTTGAACCTGCAGCTGCCCTGAGGCCACTTCCAACGTCACCCCCAGCAGTCACGAGATCCCACCTCCCACAGCACAGGCTCCATGTATTCGAATATGGTGGGCCAGTACCAACATAAGGATCTCTCATAAGCTAGAGCGCCGTCTTGCACTCCCCGCTCTGCATCGCCCTCCATTCTGGGGGGGAGCTTTAGGGCATTTCTCAGAATTCTGTAAACAAAAAAATGAGAAGGGTATCTCAACACCGTTCGTCAGGAAGGGAAGAGAGATTTTGAATGGAAGGGGAGGGGGGAAACACTCTCCCCATGTAAACTGTTACATTACAGAAAGTATCCCATACCGGACTATTTCATGATAGGGATCTATTAGATTCTCTAGCTATCACTCTGAGATGAAAGAAAACAAATTGCTTTCTTAATTAGACCCTTCCCCACTCTATTAGAGACATGTTTCATCATCAGGTCTTATCCTTGTCCCTAAAAACCAGGATCAGCAGACCCTATTCCAGGGAGTACTATGGATTTTACTTCAGTCAGGGTCTTGAAGTATAATAAAAATACCCTAAACAACAAAGGTATCCCTATAATAGTGGTTGCTTAGGTATGGCTAAAAGGTTTGTGCTGGGGAAGGATAAAATGACCCTGATACCCTAATAACTGGTCGACATGTTTCAGCTATAACCAACAAAAGGAGCTCGAGGGGGAGAGGCACTAAGAAGGAGGAGGCAGCCCCCCACTCAATCAGTATCCAATAAGGAATGCCTCCGCTAACAAACACCAATAAGTCAAACAGACCTGGGGTCGATTTGCACAAAGGGTCAACCTCTCACTCACGTAGTGTATATTTTAACACTCATCTACAGGCCGTGGTGTGTATGCTAAAAAAATGCACTACGGTCATATCTACTTCCCACAAGTGGAACAGAGGTACGAAAAAATGTGGAGACACAGAGAGAGCGCCTCACGGTAGAAACACCAGAGGGGGTTCCTGGCCTGAGATTGCCAGTTTACTAACTTCTCATCATCGGTCGCTCTCTCCTTGTCGTGACAAAAGAAACAGAGAAAAACACCCAAATTATGGAAATGAAATTACCAACTTATATCAAGTGCCATGTATGTGAACAAACTAATCACCCACTCATCTATGTCTGAAAGTAACAGGTGAGTGTATGCACCTAAAACCCCTGCGATAGCCAGAGCGCGAAAAAACTGGCCACCGCTGTTAAAATGAGGAACCACTTGCTGGCTGTGATAAATTTATTCTGCTGCTGTAAGTAGTCCCAATTAAAAATGGTTCAGATTATACCATACTTAGATGATGCCAACATGTTTCATTGCTATTACTTCAGCAAATTTGTCAGGGCAACAATCGGGGTTTCAGAATCGGCTATTGTTTTTCTCAATTCAGACGACCTGATGAAACATGTTGGCATCATCTAAGTATGGTATAATCTGAACCATCTGCAGTATTGTGACTCTTAACAGAGAAACGAGAGCGGGTGGAATTGTAGTTATTTTTAAATCCTTCATTAAAGTGGTCTTGGCTGGATGTGAGTACTTGCGTTTTGGGATTTCCCTCAATGCCAGCTATACAGTGTATGGGTTGCTGGTCTAACGACCGCCGGGGCCCTCTAAAGAGTTTAGGGTGACACTGATTGATGCGGTCAGTTCTCTAGCTATGAGTTCTGCCAACTTTAACATTATCGGTGATCTGAACCTACATTTGGACAATATAATTTCTTAGAAGATCTTGGTGCCCTTCAGCTGATTCAACTTGTTCCTGGATGTACCCACTCTGCAGGTCACTTGCTTGACCCAGTCTTCTCTAATCATTCTGCCCTCATAGTGAATACTCCTATCCAGATGAGCTGGTCTGATCATTATCTTGTCTCCATGGAACTGTCGAGGGGGGGTAGAGTCTTCCCAGAGGGTGGCCCAGAAGTCGATTCTTAAATGTCCTTGGCATAAGCTGGACGCAGATCAATATCATGCTCTCCTCTCTACACACACCCTCAGCATGCCCGATGACCCTGACGCAGCTAATAAAGCTCAGCTGACTGGATCCGGCTGCCTCTTGATACACTCATCCCGGTGAAATGGTCTAAGAGTCACAAAAGTAAATCCAGCCCATGGTACAATAGTAAGCTTGCTAATATCCGAAAACATGCAAAAGACTGGAACAGGCATGGAGACGGGACTATCACCCAATCTTGATGAGGCATTATCAAGCAGCCATTAAGAACTATCACAGGGCCATCCAGAAGGAAGGGGTGGCCTACTTTGATGATGAAATCAGAAGCAGCAGCAATCCTGCTAAAATTATTTTTTCAATACTTAAAGATCTCAGAGCGGCAGGGTCTCCTATAACGCCACCATTTTCCTCTGACCAGCAATGTGAGGATCTGGACGCCTTCTTTATTAAGAAGGTGGATAACATCTATAGGTCCTTCACCCCCACCGTGATTAGACCAGGTCCTGCAAATAGACCCCTCTCCACTTCCACACTTGCTGTCTTCCCTTTTATCTCTCACGATGAGATGCGTATGTTATGCAGTAGGGTCGAATCAGGTTCACCTGTAGATCATCGTAAACCTGAGCAATTTCTAAAATCTTTACCTTTACTCCTTACACCTCTGTGTCAGTTGATCAATCTGTCTCTGTCCACGGCGGCTGTCCCTAGGGTTAGGAAACAGGCCATGGTGGTCCCTTTGTTAAAAAAAACCCGCATTGGACGGCACTAAACTGGAAAATTTTCATCCCATCTTTCTTCTGCCGTGGGTGTCCAAGATCACCGAGGCTCACATAAAATCCATTCTGACAGGACACTTGGAAAACAACAACATCCTTGACTCCTCTCAGAATTGTTTCCGCCCCGGGTCATAGCACGGAGACGGCCCTCCTATCCCTAACTGAACATCTGAGGGAGGCCTTAGTTGTCGGACTCACTTCGGCGTTGATACTACTAGACCGCAACACCGCATTGGACATGGTATAACATCAGATCCTGCTGCAACAGTTGGAGGAGGCGGGCATTGAGGACCTGGCCCTGGCCTGGTTCGCCTCTTTTCTCTTTGATAGAACCTTCCAGGTGACGGCTCCTCACTTCGCCTCCTGGATACATGCTATTAAACAAGGGGTTCCTCTAGGCTCAGCATTGAGCCCTAAGCTATTTAACTTGTATGTCCAACCTTTAGCAGCAGTGTCCGGGAGCAGAGTTCTAGCGGTGGTAGCATATGCTGATGATACTCAGTTGGTAGTAGCTCTCTCTGATGACTCTACCCAGGATGCTCCTAAGCTTAGGAGCGATCTTGCTGTCGTCGCGGAGTGGTTGACTTCCAACTGTCCCCAGCTCAATGCTAGAAAATCTGAGATGTTGCTAGTAGGGGAGATCCTGAGCTGTGGAGTGAGAGCTGGGGGCCGGCAACTCTGGGCTGTGCTTGTGCCCCAAACAGGTGGTTAAAAACCTGGGTGTATAAGTTGAATCGACACTCAGCTTTCAGGTCCAAACTAAAAAAGTTGCGGGGGCTTGCTTCGGACTCTTGCGAGGGCTAAAACCGCTGTTGGGGTTTTTTGATCCCACAGTCCGTCAAGTCATCATCCAGGCTTCCATCATGTCTAAGCTGGACTATGCCGGTTCACTCTATCTGGGGGGTCAATAAGGCTGGAATCCTCTGCCTGCAGGGGGTTCAAAATGCGGCTGCTAGAACTCTTCTAGGCCTCCCTAGAACTTGCCCAACAACCAACACAGTCCATCGACTACATTAGTTGCCGTTGGCAAGGCGCATCGAGTTCAAATCCCTCTGCATTGCCTTCAAAATCATGAACTCATCATCCACAGATATCTTGTTGAACTTACTCTCACTCTACTCCATTACTCGCCTACTTCGTTCTAGGGGCCAGCATCTGGAGGTTGTCACTCGGGTGAGGAGGGTGCCTGCAGGAGGGCGCTCCTTCCACACCCTGGTTGCAAAACTGTGAAATTCTCTTCCTGCGCACATCCACAGCATTGACAACTATCTGTCATTCCACAAGGCCATTAAAACGTACCTTATCACTTTGCTTTCGGCCTTGCTTTTGTTAGTAGCTTCCCATCTTCCATCTGTTAGCGGTGGGCCGCCCCTTGCTGGGGCAGCTGAGCGCTATACAAAACTTGTAACATAACATAACGTATGTCTCTTTACTGTGTTGCATTTTGTACCTCCAACACCCCAAACCTTTATGGCAAATTATGTGCCAAATGTAGTAATTAGTCAAAAAGAGGTATGCAGTTCCTATCTACCAGAAGGAGAAGAAGGAATTTTGGGGCATATTACCAAGCAATAGCGATAATTATCGCTATTGCTTGGTTAGAGACAAAAATTTACCGCTGAGCTGTGGCGATTTTTATCGTAGATAAACCTTGGTATTACCAAGGTTTATCGCAAATGCGATAAAAATCGGCCGCAATGCATGAATATCGCTGAAAAGTCAGCGATATTCATGCATTACCGAGCTAATGCTCTTAGCCATGTTATCCACCTCCTATTGGATAACATGGCTAAGAACTGCTCAGGGCAGGTGTAGGCTTTTGGAGATATTCACGCTTAGCGCGAATATCTCCAAAAGTTGGTTATAGGAGATAGCGATGTTAGCGACTGTTTCCAGTCGCTAACATCTTGGCACGCCCACTTTGCATGTCATTAGTGATAAATATCACTGACATGCAAAGTGGGGCCCAAGATGGTCGCTATCTCCTACCAGCTGTCGCTAACTGGTGTTAGCGACAGCTAGGTAATAGGGAGATAATTTTATCTCCGCTTTCTTGGCTTTTAAAGCCAAAAAAGCGGAGATAAACCTCCTTGATAATATGCCCCTTTGTTCACCCAGTAACTAAAGATTGATAAAGAGGGATTTAGGATTTACTGGGTGTACAGTTTGGCCCCATTCAAGCAATCAATCAACCAATAATCACTATATTCGATTTTGTAATATAATCATACAAGTGATGTGATAAAAGGTCCAACATAATTGTACCTTAAAAAAAAGACAAAAAAATGACATAGTATACAAATATAAAACTAATCAAAGGCCACTTATCCCTAAGATCATTCTCTATCGTGCAGCACTATAAAACACCATAAGAAACTTTGACACATTAAAACAAACTTTATGTGTGGCTAAAAGTTGTACATATAAAAAGCAGGTCTAGCCTGGTAAAAACTCCAAGGAGATAAAAAGAGGTTTTAAGATCTTATGCTGAAGAGATTTAAGGGCATATCAAAACAATGTGTAAAGTGTTGTGTTTAGAGAACAAATCACACATACATGTGGGTGGTTCTGAATGCTTACACCAGAAACCCTCTGGACAGATCAACTGATTGAATAAACCCAACCTAAAATAGGTCAACAAATGATATTGGTGAATAGGCATTTCAAGGAGGAGATATGGCTCTATCCCAAAAACTGTTTTCACAATTGCATATCTTTGAAATAATGGCTTAGCCAGAGCTGAGGCTTCCTTCTCAACAGCCACTCTATGGTGAAATTCCTCTATTAACCAAACAGCGTCTTGTTTAATAATTCCCTGGGGGGTTGTGAATAGCTCTGGTCTTCCAATGGTTTTAAAATTCTCTTTAACGTAGGCCAGCTAGAGAATATTGGACATATTATCCAACTGCATAAAATCATAGATAACTAATCTATTAATAGTTCATTCTTCCTTTAGACGAACTGCACACCACATTAAAGGAGGTCAGAGCCGGATGTAATCTACGATGGATCTCATTCCTAACTCTTCATGCGGAATCTCAGTGGGGATACATAGCCAAACCCCCAGGAGACCCCTTAAAAATTTATTCTCTGCCACCTCAATTTAGTCTAAATTCATGTTGGTGGAAATAGGAACACACTTAGCTTAATAGATCTCTAACATAGTTCTCGGGGGCTTTTGTCCCAAGCATGTAGAGAAGTCATCGACTCCAGCACATGCCCTCATAAGGTTCCCAATATTCTTCTTTATTTAGGGCTGCCAGCAGAGCCTAGTCTATTAAAATTTCTAAATAATTAAAGTTTTCGACCTTGCTTAAAATCTGACCTTGGACAGAGAATGTGGCACTTTTGGGGTTTTTTGGACCCAAAACCATAACATGTGACTCTTTAAGATTAGTGAGTAAATCCAGGCTTCCCCAAAAACCAACAAAAGGTTCTAAAAGCCTCTTAAAACTTCTAGCAGTATGTACAATTAAAATGCCGTCATCTGCTTAAAGGAGAGCCGGGAGCACTCTGTCTCATGAGACATCAATGCCCGGCTCAAGGAGGTCTAATAGATCCACAGGACCATCATCAGGATGATGTAGTTGCACATGTAAATTTGTTCACAATACAATAAGGACCTGCTACGTTACGTCCGTGTGCCCGACTCAAAGACTCGGTCTTTGAAGTCGGGCACACGGACTTAGCATAGCAGGTCCTCATCTCAAGCTAATAGATGCTTGTATACTAACTACCTTGCGATGATATGTCATTGTTGAAGAAGATATCCTTCAGATTAACATCCTGGAGAGGATATTTTTCCTTTCCTTTCACACTTCCTTGGAAGTATTGTGATCAAATTTACATGTGCAACTACATCGTCCTGATGATGGTCCTGTGGATCTATTAGACCAACGGGGGACCGAAACGTCGAAGCCCAGCACCGTTTTGCTTATATGTCTATTATTTAGACTGTATATTCGATAAAATGTTATGTTTGATCTTCATTTGATATGGTATCTTGGTTGTCCATAACCTCAGCAAAAGGTGTTTTTACGCTACTGTTAATTGGTCTGTGAATTGCAGTATTGTGTCCGTTGCCAGGCATCAAATGAAATAAAATAATTATTTTTGATATATTCTGGTATATGTACATATTTTTCTCTTGTATACATCGAACTAATGATCATGACATTGAATTTAAATTACTAATTTGAAATGGTTCCTTTAGGGACCACTGTATTCTGTTAATGATTTTATAGTTTGCGCCGCAGGAGCATCACAAAAAGTGACGCTCCGCTGGCGCCAGTGACTCATAAATGTGCCCCCTCGTAACTGGAAATAACATGCTAATGTTGCATGCCATTCCTTATTCTCATGTAGGCAGGCTCCAAAACACTGCTGTTTGCTACGATTCCCGATAGGCATTAACAAGAGTTCCCGCCCAAATCCCAGATTCATGTGCCATTAGGAGTGACAGCACCAGTAGTCCGGTTGGGAAAACAGCTCCTTGATTTAAGGAAAAAGAAAATGCGTGTACAGTCAACGTTTACGAAGGAGATTAAATCAAATGATGTATTCTATAGTCCCAGCCGCGAGAGTTTATTATAGCGAAGGCGAGAAATGTACCTGACGGTACATTAACATTTCATAAATCAAAATATGAAAACATAAAATTGAAGAGAGTGTCACAGTCAGAAAGCACCAAGGCCCTGTTCATCAATTTTAAACAGGAAAGATTAGCAGCTTGAACGGCATAAACATTTTTTTCCTCACAATGTAATTTCAGTCTAGACATCACGTTCGGGCTCGAGCATCCTTGTCCCTAAGGCAGGCCTTTTTACGCCAGTTAATTATTTCTAGATGCCGCTCAGATAAGGTTCCTTCTGCAACAGTGAGGGCCACTTTCGGTTTGAGCCGGGAAAATCATTTTTCAGTCAAAATGCGCAGCTGTAGGTTCAGTCGTGTATGCGTATCCTCTTCTCCCAAGCGAACATATTTCCCATGAATTCCAAAGGTCACTGTGTGCATGGTTTTATGTCTAATTGGATATAGATTAGTGTTGTTAGGAGTAGAATAGAAATCAGAGCCAGCTTTAACATCGCTGCCGTACATGCTTAATGACCGTCACGCGCCGGTTTTTTTTCCTTCTCTCCTTGGGCTGCCCCATAGTGCACTCTGCAACGTCCTCACAAGTGCTTATCTTTGATAACAAACCCCTGTCCCATGAGTATGCCCTTTTAAAGACCATTCACAACCATAAACACAGATTTTTAGGTCCGTCATTTGCTGCAGTTAAGCCCGCTACTAGTTTACCGTATGTCGGAATTTTCTTATTTCTTGCAATTTTTCCCTTTTGGTGGGTTTGTTAGGTAGCCCCTACATTGTACAAGGTCCCAGGACCTATGAGCATAAATCCAACTGGAGTTTCCCTGGCAACAGGGTTCTTTTATCCAGGTGAAGCAAAACCACCCTGCATGCTGCTGGTTTTGGAATTCAGGTAAACAGCTCGTGTCCAGACCTGAGGACAGGGGAGACTACTGATAGCTCATTCAATATTGTTCCATATTCTTGTGTGTTTGTCATTATCCTATGTGGGTGACCCCCAAAGCCAGGCAGATATTCGTGATTCCAAATGAGGCTCGAAAGTATGCAGTCTAGTGCCAAGATAGGATTATCTGCACCTTCTTGGGGCAGGAAGATCTTTTAAGGCAAATATTGTGTTTATTTTTTATTTTGTATTTTTTAGATTTCCTCCAAGCTACCAATCGCTTAGGGAAGACGGGAAGCATTAGTCAAGAGTGATGGAAGTTATGATTGAATTCATCTCAGCCGCTGGAGGTCACTTGCGACGCACTCCAATCGATTTTTTTCACTCATCATGGCACTCTAGACAGAGACCAGCTTTAAACACCACCAGGCCAGGTAACCTCCAAAAGGGAACACAAGCAGCCTCAGGCCGGTTTCAGCCTACTTGGGGCTCATCAGTGAGATTATGATATAGCTTGTATATTGCGGTACAATGAGCAAAGGGACCACATCTGGGCATACCTGTCGCACTTAGGGTATCTACTGCAACAGACAACAAAGTGATAAAAAGAACACAAGGATTAATATCAACCAGTCTGCCAGTGGCTGGGATTAATTCAAACATTTCTCCTATTACTTTGATTGTTGCGACAAGCCCTAAAGGCGATACAAATAATGCTTTTCCTTATCTTTGCGTTGTCTTTAAGCTGATTCTACAAGTTTCACACAACCTGCAAGTAAAAAATCTTTTTTTATGGGTATCTGAGGTGTTCATAGTTTAAGCTGTTAACCCAGGAAACAGCTTCCTATGGGTTGCAAAGAGTGCTCAACCACAATTTGCCTCACTTCGGTGGCCATTTTGTTTTTCAGGCTCTTCTCTTTCCGCCATTGTAGAATGGTTTTGTTCTGCCAGCATCTACAGATCTCTACATGAAGGTCAAGTTTTTCTAGGTGATTAAGGATGTCAGTATTTAAAAAAATTGATGGAGTTGGATCAAGTGTATGGTCTGTATGAGGCACTATTGGCTGTGTATCAAAGTTCCCTAATTTAATTTCTTTTGTGTCATCCCACTGTCCTCTTATGTTGTGCGCCTCAGGGATGCTTTGGACATGTTTCGTAAGCTTGAAAGAAATCTCATGCTCCAAAGATTGTGTCTCTTCATGAAGATCATGCAGAATTTATGCCTCAGTGCTGTTGAAGGATTCCAATGAATGTTTGCTGCACTTCCAGATTACTCAAAGTGCGCTGCCTTCCTGTATATGGATAAACAGGACTGGTTTCTTGTCATCAGCATATCTGGTCATCTTCAAGGTATGGCTTTAACGTTAGATGCTTTGGTGGCAGCCAGGACATATTATAAGAGTTTGGATACATCATTCTTGAGGCAATACCTCTTTGCCTCCATCTTGAAGCTTGAGTAGCGATACCCTTCATGGAAAAGAAGCATGCTTTGCTACTTTAAAGCAATGTGTCAGGTAAAGTCAATCCCTTTGACCATCCTTAGCTCATGAGCCCTTGTAGCAGAGAAATTACATGTTCAGGTTTACTACTTTTATTCCTTGCCTCAGCCAGTAACTCTAAAACCATTGGAGCATTTCAGACTGTGCTCAGGAGAAGGATACCAGTGTGACTTGCAGATAGGAAGCCAGATGGTAGATTATTTTTCTTTCTTTAAATGATCCATGGCAGACCAATTGGGATTGGACATTGTCACATATGAATACATGACCACGTTTGTTCACTGGCATTCTGCTTCAGGGACTCTGTTCATGCTTAGGTCAAGAAAAGATAGTAACTTGTTTTTTAATACAGATTTTCATACCACACTGCTGCTGATTTTAGGTGCTGTAAATAACAGATATTACTTTTACCCGCTCATGGTACTCAATTTATCTTTCTATGCAAGGTTGTGAGGATAGAGGCTGCGTTAGCCTTGCCAGGATGAGAAGTCATGACCTGCCATTCAGAACTTTGTCAAGTTAGATTTATAGAAAGAGGCTTAGGGCAAGGCCCGGGAAACTTTAATATTATACAAGTAAGATTTATAGAAATAGGCTTACGGCAAGGCCCGGGAAACTTTAATATTATAATAAATAATTCTGTTTCGGAAGACTCTTGGAAGAATTGGAGTCTTAATACAAGCCTCCGAGGTCCTTCACAGCGGTACTTAGAGGAGTCCAATAGGTTTGGGCCCCTTAGTGATGTGGAATAGGTAAAGGGGCAGCCACACGGCTTAAAAATGGTCTTCTGGAATATAAATGGGCTAGGAAACCAAATAAAACGTGAACGGCTAAAAGATCTAGCAAAAAATAATGTGATCATCTGTATCCAGAAGAGCTGGCTATGTGGCGAGCCCCCTGTGGTGGATTAAATTTGTAAATAGCAAGCCCCAAGTCGGGAGGAAAAAGGGGGGGAGGGGGTAGTGCTCAAGGGAGTGTTTAGGACAAGGAAAAATAACACAGTATCAAAAAGGTAACCGATATATTACAAAGTTAGTGACTGTATAAAAACAGTTATAGTACACATCTCCACCTTATTTGATTGACCACGACTTCTTAGCGTGACGTCCCTTCCATGTACAGAGCCCGGCTGGGCCGTACCCCATGGTAATTTTGTCTTTAATTTAATTTATCCTTTGGTCTATATATTAGATAGGATGAGTAATCGTCTTCCCTACCATGTACTAAAGTTCATTTGCTCTATCTATTCATACAAAATTGCCCCTTCCCCCTCCCTGTGTGACGTCCTGATGAAGACCCTGTGAAAGGACTTTAAATAGCCTGCTGATAGGGGTCGAAACGTCGACTGTTTTCTTTTTGTTGAAATTCCGGCACACCCCCGATTCATCTAGTATTCAGATGTGACCGTTGAATGTGATCTATTGACAATGCTTCAAATTTTGCCTTGTATTTTGGCATGTGTACTATAACTGTTTTTATACTGTCACTACCTTTGTAATATATTGGTTACATTTTTGATACTGTGTTATTTTTCCTTGTCCTAAACACTCCCTTGAGCACTACCCCCTCCCCCCCTTTTTCCTCCCGACTTGGGGCTTGCTATTTACAAATTTAATTCATATATTGCCACCCGCAATCACGCAGTGTTTGGTAATAAATCACAAATACCAATCGAAAAATTGCCTTTTCCAATTTTTGCTTTACTGTTTGCCTTTAATTTTATTCCTGTGTATGTTATTCACAATACACTCTCCTTACGGGGACCCCTTCACATATGTACCACATAGCGCCCAGGTCCCCGTGACTGCATGGGTTCAACCCCCTTTTTGTAACGCCCTGTGGTGGATGGCTTCTGTCAAGCCTATCGACCGGCAGTAAAATCTAGATCAGGACGCCCGGCAGGGGGTTTATTAACTTTACTATCTACAAATTTGGTGAAAAACTTCTCCCGGCTCACTGTAACATGTAAATGGCTGCTCTGCTGTAGAATAACATTAATTACAGCCAGTAACAAGAAAGAAAATGTGCTGATTGTAAATGTATATATGCAATGGGGGGGCAAGGAGGAGTATCAAGTCGAAATGGGTCACTTTAAAAATGATTTGGATTTATTGTGTGAAAAGTACGTTTCAGATTTGATTTTGTTAGTAGGAGATTTTAACCATAAACTTAATCCTAAGCGGCAGGATCTCATGTATCAGGATTTTTTAGAATCTTATGATATAATTCAAGCAAAGTTTCCAGAAAGTCTGTGTACAATGAATGACGTAAACTCGGGGAATTACCTAGCAAATAAATGTCTCTTTTGTTTGAACGGTAGGTACCCACAAGATCGTCCGGCAAAAAAACCTTTGAACAAGGTACACAAAATTGCCCCATAGATTATGTCTTTATCCCAGCATGGAACTTTGATATAATAAAGGGCTTTATGGTTAACCATATAGAAGAAAGTGCCCACAATATTCTAGAAGTGGAACTGGCATTTTCCCATCAATTCATTGCTGAAAAAGTAATTATACCACAGATGGACTATCCCAGACGCATCACAACACGGTTAACCGAAGAAAATATAGAGAAATTAACCAGGCTCCAACATAAAATTGTTCTAGGATGCATAGTTGGTCTAGATCTGGCCTGGTACATTGAAAAATTAAAAGCAAGTGGTACAAAGTATCAAGGTCGAACTTAGAACAGACGTAAAGAACACCAAGAGTATACAAACCACCCAAGTTAGGAATGGAAATTTGTATAATATAGCCTGTTTAAACAAGAAAAGAGAACTAAGGCAAGAACAGCGCAGTCTGCGTAATAAATTTGATAAATCTAGAGCTGAACATCTTGTAAAATTAAAGAAAGAGTATACCATGCTTCTTGATAGCACAAGAAGAGCCCATAAGGATAATTGCTGGAAGAAATTGCTGGAGGCAATAGAATCCAAGAATATACGTTTATTCTGGAATCTAGTCCGCTCAGCAACAGACGCCTCACCTGGGTCAATGATTTGCGTGGTAGAAGAGGGTGCCTGGGTGGATTATTTGAAAGAGCTATAAGCGCCGGGGAGTGAATCTGAAGAGGAAGTACAAAGGGACTGGAGTGGCCTAGTAGATGACCTAAAACTAGACTTCTCAGAAAGAAATGTACTTGATACAATCAAAACTTTAAATTTAACAAGAGCCTCCGGCCCAGATAACCTGCCTGCCCTGATAATTAAGACACGGACATCTTGGTGGGCCAAATTCTTCTCCCAAATGTCCTTAGTAATCCTAGAATCAGGGATAGTTCCAAGTAGCTGGAAGGGTGCGATAATTCGACCAATCCATAAAAAAGGGGACATCAACGCACCAAGGAACTATAGATTAATTAACCTACTCGATATAGGAGAAAAAATATTTGTGAAAATTATATTAGGTAGGCTAAAGACTTGGGTAGAGGAGAGAGCAATTATTCCAGTGGAACAGGGCGGCTTCAAGGAAGGCCATTCTACAATAGACCACTGCTTTGCCCTATGGGCGTTGGCCCAGAAGTCCACGGAACAAAATGGGAAGTTGCATTGTTGTTTTGTTGACTTTCGGGCGGCGTTTGACTCTGTGGACCGGAACAAACTCTGGGAGGATTTGATAGGATACGGAATTCCGGTTGGCTTGTTGATGATCTTGAAAGATCTCCATAGAGGGAACTGGGCCCAGGTTATAAGAGATTTGCATGGGTCACTAACCCAGAAGATATAGATAGGGAATGGCCTTAGACAGGGGTGCGTTCTGGCACCCCTGTTATTTTCAATCTTTCTTGCAGATCTCCCTGCGACACTTGAAGTAGAAAGAAGCGCAAGCCCTAGAATGAGCGGGAACAAAGTGTCTTGCCTATTATACGCAGATGACTTAGTGATCCTAGATCAAACAGAAATAGGACTTCAAAGGAAACTAAATGCTTTTAAAGGTTATTGTGATAGAACATTTTTGACTGTAAATATGGAAAAAAAAACAAGGTCTTATGATTTGGAAAGAGCAAGAAGAATTTTAATTGGTTTTTGGGTAATAACAAATGGTTTGACAGTGCGCTAAATTGGCGCACTCATTTGGAGGCGCAAAGAGCCAAAGCTTTTTCATCCACATGTGGGTTGAAAAAGTTTAATAAAGAATATGGAGACATGACTCATAAACCAATGTTAAAGGCATTTGGTGCAATGATCCCCCCCCAAGTATTGTGTGGCGCAGAGTTGTTATACCTGAGCGGTAAACATGAGTGGGACCAGGAAGAGGGAAAAATCTTAAACATGTTATTGTCCTTACCAACCTGTACTATGGTTCAAGCAATAAAAATGGAGCTTGGGCTTACTTCATGGACCGTACAATCTCAAATGGCCCTGGTAAGATTCTGGAAGCGCCAAGACCAGGAGTGACACTAAAGGTCTCACAGTGGTGTAGGGATGAGATCCAAATAAGTAATCTTGCCTGGGCAAAGGATGTGAACAAAACCCTCCAGAAAGTAACTGGGCGCCTTAAGGTGAAACTCTCTCAGGACGCCTTGATAGCCGAGTTTACTAAGAAAACCCTTAGGGAACAAGGCCAGTCGATCTCCAGGGCGCAGGACCAAGATTATTTGTCAGAGAAAAAATCGGTCCAGTGGTTAAAAAAAGTCATGGGTTAATGATGGCTGGTTCCCGTATTTGGACATTCTGCCCAATCGAGTGCTGAGATATGAAATTCTTAGGACTCGGGTTGGGGTTAACCCATGGAAGATAGATGGAAAATTAAAATCTGCACTGATCGGCCCAGAAGGTAATTGTAACTGTGGGCGTGGACTAAGACATGATATGTCACATATTTTACTTGATTGCTTATTTGTACATGATATAAGCAAACTGTTTTTACGTCCAATATTTCTATCACATAAGATAACTTCACGTGCCCAGGCGATATGTTTACTTACCGATATGCCCACGTTAGAAATTGCAATTGGATTGGGTACATTCTTGAAGAGTTTAAAAGAATATGGAAGGGTGATTTCGAAAGAAGGGAACTGATTTTAAATTGTTTTAAAGTTTTATAAAATGAAAATATTCATCTTATCCTTTTAGTGATTTTGAAATTTCTGTAAAATAGGGCGTATTGTATTTAGTGTTTCTGAGGGCGTCACCCTCTTTTAATTTACTTTTAACATGTACTGAATTTTACCTATTTAAGATGTAGTAGAATTTTGTCTGTCCGTACTTTTTGAGCCTAATTGCGTGTGTTCTGTATTGTTTAAAAGACCAATGTCTAAATAAACAAGTTTCTCTCTCTCTCTCAGACCTTTGTCCTACTAGAGAACATTCAGCTCACTTAGCAGTCCCCCTTAGTCACACAGTAGTCCCCTCCAGGAAGACATCCAGTCCCAACCATGGAAGCAAGGCATTATTCCAGTTCCTCTTGAAAAACTGAGCTAAGAATTTATCTTGCAGACAGTCTCTGGCAAAAAATTCTTAACCACTAAATATTAAACAGACTAGTGAGGTATATTAATTACAACTTTTATGCTTAGATGATTTGCATCTTCTCTGTTAGTAGTGAAACTGTCTCTTCTCATCAAATTTGTGAGAAGTTCAAATATAATACTGTCTCAATGCATTGTTAATTTGGCTAACAATGAACAAACATTCTGTAGATAGGGAAACCACGATCAACCAGAAACACTTCTTGTGGCCTGCCTATGGAGTTATTTTGAAGGTGTTGAGGATACCAATAGCAGGAGAGAAGCTTGAAATAAATCAAAATATTGTGAAAATGTGTCTTTGAGGATTATGTCCTTAATTTGAACTATGACCTTCATGTGGGCATGGCAGAAATGACCTACAATACTAGCTGCAGTTGTCCATCCCATTACTTTACGTTTTTGCTGCTATTAACTAAGGGGCATATTATCAAGAACTATGATAAAATTATCGCCACTATAGTGGCAGAAAACTACAGCTTAAACGGCAATAATGGGCTTGATAAGATGCTCAAGTGAATTCCCATAGCAGCCCAGGTTCTGGTGTTACCTGGGATGCTATGGGAATTCACAAGGGCATATTATCAAGCCCATTATCGCTGTTTTAGTGGCAGTTTCCTGCCACGAAAGCAGCAATAATTTTATTGCAGTTCTTGATAATATGCCCCCAAAAGTATAATGGGAAAATGGAAAGGAAACCATTAATTCCTTATATGGCAAATTTAAATGATTCATCCGTGTCCTGTGAACTAGAAATGTATCTGCTAGTGGAAATAATGAAGATAGGTCTGAGACAAAAGTGCATTAGTGGTCAGAAACATTTGCAGAAGACTCTTTGGTTCACTACTTACAAATGATTTAGTGTGAGACCATGGTGGACGTGCAAAGGCATCCACAGCTAATGGCAGTCAACGGCAAACTCGTTCCTGGTTAGAACTCCTGTTTGTGCCTCTCACGATCTGGCATGGTCCAAGGGCCAAAACCTTTACTACTCTCGCGAAGAACTACCATCATGTGCCTCATCACTATAAATGAGTAGCCTATCGCAGTTCAGCACTGCCCTCTGTTTGCATCAGTACAATAATGCACCTGAACATTAATCAACTTCATCAATTTCCCCCTTCACAATACATGAGATCACATCTCTGATTAGCTCATCCATGATGACTACACCATATCATAACTAACCTCCATGCACAAAACAAGTAGTGAGCTCACAGTCATATATAGGACCATCTAGACATGCTTTATTTACATCCCCTCTTTAACAAATTTCTGTTGATGCTTGACGGTTCTTTTCTTAAAAAACACTCAGAAAAACAATTACATACTACCTTAGTAAATGTCAGGATTCTGCCATCATGTAGCATTAGAAGGGTCGTGTGGGGATTCAGCTGTAAAACCAAATTAGGACAGGTTTTTCCAACACCTTACATTTCCAGCTCCACGTTACATTGCAATTCATGCTTCAACCCCACCTTCCTGATGCATCGTGGTCCTTGTAGTCCTTTCTGTCACCAAACCTTGCCCAGTCACATCCTGGTGGTGGTGCTCTATACCCTATCCTGATTCCAGGATCCCACTGCCTTTCCGACCTCTTTATATCTGCGCTCTGACTCTTTCTGTCTCCTGGTTCCAATCCTTACACCATTACTGGCTTTCCTGTGTCTTGTCTTGTATCTCCTGGTTTTGCTGCGCTTTTCCTTTTCAAATCCCAGTTCTGCCTTCCCTTCATTGGTAGTTCTTGGATTCCTTGCACCCGGTTGCTCCCATGCACCTGGCTCTCTCCCCGCACCTGTGCTCTTCTCTTGAGCTTCTTGCTATTTCTGCCAGTTGAGTCCAGAGTGCAGCTGCTCACAAATGACTTTGCTGGAGAGTCTCCCTGCACTGTATTTGAGGCTGCTACTATATCATAGGCTAACCTTTTGATTTCTGTTTTCATAGTTGTTTGGTTCCTGTTCTCATTAGTTAATTGTGTCTGTTGTTGCTTGTCTCTTGTTCACCCTACCTCTTGGTTCCAGTGTGTGCCTTCTTCCTAGTTCTGACTGCACACAACCAGGCCTGTCTTGCATATGCAGATTCCTAATCCTGTATTCCATGTTCTTGTTCTGCCTGCACACATCTAGGCCTGTCTTGCATATGCATATTCATGGTCTTGTATTCTATGTTCCTGTTCTGACTGCATATTCCTGTCCTGCCCTGGTTACTGTGCAGATTTCCAGTATTTACTGTTCTGTGTGTTTCATTCCTGACCTTGACCCTTATCCAGTCCAGCTTTTGCCCTGAGCCCACTTCCTGTTTCTCTGAACCTTCCACTGTTCTCCTTGTCTTCTTGTGTGTTAGATTATTTATTATGCTGATTTCCATTGCTTCCAAGATTGCAAGTTAGACTCCAAGGGTTGTGTCTCTGGCACAGTCAACTAACCATTGCATCTTTTCCATAGGAGCTGCTGGGTGTCTCCTTGAACTCTGTGAGATTCATCTGCTACTTGCCTTCTTGTAAGATCTTTTTAACCTCACAGAGAGATCCCAGCAGATAAACTATAGTTTATGGTAGTTAGTTTGTCGTTTCCCTGCTTTCACATTCCTGTTACTTGCACTCATGTTATCTTCATAGTTTCACTGCAGACTTTCCAGGTCCCTGTTCATTGCCTCTTTCAATCTGCTTCAGTCCTCAGCTTCAGTTCTGCTTCCATCCCAGCCTTCAGGTACTCTCTTGTTTATATTTAGTCCCTTCTCTGGAAAGTCTTTGTCCCTGCACACAGAAACAAAACCCTGTTATCTTGCCTTGTTTTGCTTCCTGACAGATTGTCCCAAACTTTGCTAGGTATCTGATACTAATACTTACCCAGCTTCAACGGACACTTATCAGATGAATCTGAAAGGCCAGCTTTTTTATTTTTTCAGCCAATGCAGCACACCCACCACATTTGCTGCACTGTGTTGCATAAAGGGTCAAACACAGTGTAGAACCATATCATCTAAGAATGTCCTGCTGCTAGGGTGAGCCCCACTGCTGCAGCTCAAACAGGCTGCTTTGCACAACTTTTGAACCTAGAAACCATGGTGCAGAGGTTAGTATGCACTGTGCAGCATAGGGTTTATACTGGAAGCATACCATTCCAATACAAATGTCTAAGCCTAAACAAACTCAGAGGATTCCACCCATTGAATATGTGCTGTATCCTACAAGCAAAGAGTGGAGCCCTCTCTGAATGGGGCCCGTGGGGGTACCCATGGGGCCCTTCTTCAGCACCATGCACAGTGTGACAGGCACCATGGGGTGCCTGCCACAGGGTACATGATTTTCCCCACCCACCCCTTTTTTTCAGTGGGAGTCGGTCGAAATACAGGCTCCGATTAAGGTCAATGGGAGTCTGACCGAATGGTGTTCGGAATCATCCTCATTGGTCGATCGGATTCCCCGAATCCAATTTGTTCGGAAACCATTCCTAGACCGAGTCGGTCGGTATGCTTTCCAGCCAACATTGTAATTAGGCCCTAAGAACGAACCAATTAATTACAATTATTGATACCTATTATAGAGACTGCATTATACTCTCAATTCGGAATAGGGGCTATGCCCCAGGAGCATCACCTAAAGGAAGCCAAATCAGGGATCGAGTTATGCTCATGAAGCACAGATAATGGAGACTCTCAATCTCCTTGATCAGTCTATGGCATTCAACAGTATACATCACTAATAACCTTTTGTCATATCCTTGTAAAAGGGTTCCAGCAACATGGTGCTAAAATGTTTCTCCTCGTTCATGTCTTGGAGATCTTCCCTTCTTGAACACCACCCCCAGACTGAGGAGTATCCCTCTGTTAAAGTATAGGGAAATATTTTAAATGTATCTGACTCAAAAATAAACATATACAATATTTGTTTGTTAAATATCCATGGAATTTCATTTTATGTATTTATTTTAAATGTAGAACGAAATAGAAAAAAACGTGCAGGCCTATTAAATTACTTCTGAATTAAAATTTCAATTGATTGAAGTATACCAAATTGAATTAAAATTATTTTTCTGAAGTTTAAATTAAAAATAAATTCCCACCTGAACAAACCATATTGTTACATGCGCATAAATAATTGTAAAAAGTGACATAAATATTTAATTAAATTGAATGTATTTATTTTTAATAACATGTAATGTTAAATTATGTTTTACATTAAAAATAAGTGGTTAAATATATTATAATCACATGATAAATATGTACTATTTGTATATGTTTTTAACATTCTTTTATTTTTATTTACATTTTTAACTATTTTAAATAATTTAATTTCATTTAAGATTATTTCTTATGAAGTTTTATTGCAAGTCTCTAGCTCAATTTTTTGGGGAGAGGGTGATGCAGTACTAGTGGTTGACTATGTGGAGTGCTGGACTAACTATGAAAGTGTGAGTTACTACAAAAGCAATGATCTACATTATAATAAAATAGACAGTTGTTGATCATGAGTTGTTCTATTTGCCCTGCTTAATTATAGTTAATGATTCCAGTTTCCAGTTTTTACTGATTTGTACAGATAAATACAGACAGACCAATATCTATTTTCCTGTTTGCGTGACATTGATCACTTCATTATTGTCAAGGCAATCATAAACCCCTCCTCCGAGCCTCAATCCTCCTTACCTCAGTTTAGAATGGGTTCACTGGACAGTGTTTATCATTACTTCCTCTTTCTGCTTTGCCCATAATGGCTCTTTCAATCCATCTAAAGCACCCTTTGTTCTACCTTCCCCACACTTTCCCCCTTTACACCGTCAACACTTCAACTCACCCCTAATCCCTGACACCACTGGTATGCAGGTTTTTACTGTTATGCAGATTAGAACAACCTGCATACACAGATATCCTTGAAAATGGTAAAAGATTCTGCCCCCCTGAACATGCAGCATCATACAAACTGATCTAAATGATGCCACCATCCGCAGCATCCTATTGTTGAGGACAACAAACATTTTCCTTTTCACTAGTCCCCATTTCTAACAGGGCTGAACAATTATCTTACTATTATATATCAACAGATGCCAGTGCACTTGTGTCTGCTGCACAAAGCCCGAACAGAAATGAGCTACTTCCTAAAAAGTACATTTCTCATTCCAATGCCCTATTTCATCTAATTTCCTCCTGAAACATCCTCAGAACCTCTGCTAGAGACCTGGAAGTGCATGTCAATAGTCACTTACACCTTTCCACCCATGTCACTTCAACTGCCACCTAGGCACTCGATCAGAAAATGTAATGTTGCTCACCTACCTCATGACCCACTTAGTCCCCAATTGATGTATCACACCTCAGCAAACTAGACAACTGCAGTACTCTCCTTGTCCCCCGTTCTATTCCTCCCTACACCTGAAAAAGTGACTTTCTCTGCTCAACCTACATTCATGCACACATAACTTTACCTCAAACCTCAAAAAGTTAGCTCAGAGTACACAACATGCCACTTACAGATTCATCATCATAATAGTTAAGTCAGTGTCCCTGCCTCCTCACCTATCTTATTCAAGCAATTTGTCTCCACCACTGATAAGGTGTCCTTCCAGTGCCCACCACAGAAATGCCTAACTACCCCTAACATTGGTTTTCTACCCAGTGGCAGCCACTGCAAAATGAAAGTGGGAGGATGGGGGATATGGGGAATTTGAGGGAAAAATTGTAATTTAATAAAAAGCTTACCCGTCGCCCTGCCGACTGACACATTTTTGCTTCTCTCTCCGGCAATCACTGGGAAAGCACAGGCTCACCACCCAATCTAGACTCTGCTCTCAGGTTATGAGAGCAGAACCAGGATTGGTCTGAGTGGCCGGGTCTGCCACTCAGATAGTTCCTGGGAGCCTGTGAATTTTCTACACTAGGGTCCTCCCAAAATAACGTTCTCACACAGAGGCAAAACAGATACCTCAGCAGATCTCAAAAACCTTCTGCAAGATAAAAGTGTTAAAAATCAACAACAGCTACTCAGCCCACTGCACTAGGCAGTACGCATTGGCTGCGCTCTAAGAGACTGTTCACATATGTAGATTGATAAGTTGTGAATTGCCCTGCTCATCGCCTAATTCACACCATGGTCTCGCCGTTATGGTTTATGACGTCATCATGTGTATAATTGAGAGTGCTGCTTTTTTGTAACAAAGGAATAGGTCTCACAAATGGAAAAGCTAGGTAACTTGGGGCCCGATGTATTTCACTTGCCAGTCCTTTGCAGTGTGCACACATGCGGGCTTTTTGATTTCCAATATCACTTTCAATGTACTGAAGTGACGTTATGCGGCTCACTTGTGTACCTCTATATGAAAAGGTGGGCGTGAAAGGGGCGTGGCCACTTCCTTACTACTCACAAGGACGTATCAATGCTTTGCAACCACTAATGCTGTCGCAAACCATTGCATAAATGAAATGATTGTGATAATGCATTTGCAAAATGGAAGCTGTCCATGAATGACAGGTGTGGCCATCGGGTGAATGTAACTGTAAATGTATTTGAGCTTATATAGCACACAGCTACCCGCAGTGGGTTTCCCGGCGTTTGCTTAGGGAACCCGTCCTGGTATTCCCCTGTGAGATAACCCCGGCAGGGTATCCACAAGGTGAAAGCCAGGCATCCCGCCGCGAGGGGCTGTTGTGGAGATTAAGCAAGCTATTGCCCAGAGTCGCAGAGTGTGAACCCGTGAGTCGAGAAGGCACCGGAGCGAGAATTATCGAGTCCGTGGAATTTTTGAGCCCAAGACCCGCCAAGGCGGGGAATTGAACCCTGGTCCAGGGCCGATCTCAGATTCCGGGTCTGCCGCCTCTAACCCCTGAAGCAGACAGCACGCCAAGGGTCCTGCTGCTGGCTCTCCTTCATACCCCAAACATCATGCCAATTCTTTTTTTTTGCAATAGATACCCTGTCTCAGTAAGGGACAGAGGTTCAAATGTTTTGAAATGTGATTATAGGTAAGGAAGTCTGCTACTCTCTAATTCCACTATACCCAAGGTATATGGCCTCACTAGCATCAGTGGAGCTGATTCTTGTGATTGACATTTTTATGCTAGAACAGAGTATTGCCTTCTTCTGAGCACGGAAATATCACAGGTGGTACCAGAGATATTGTACAAAAGTAGTATTTAAGAATAGTACACCAGGCTCTAAATCAATACACTCAAATATGTCAGTAAATAAATAAATAAAATACACGCATGTCATTGCCATTAGACTTGACAAAAATTAAAAATATTCCACTGGCTTGAAAAAGGTCTTCAGGTCAAAGTAATTATATTGTGAATATTCTTTCTGCTTCTCTTAATTACTCATTGCTTATGCATACCGATGAGGTGGGTTAATTAGATCCCATGAAAGTGCTCAGGGCAGAAACGCGGTCCTGACAGTTCACCTAAGCAGCATTTTGTTTTTCATTTTTGATGAATGGGCATTGTCTAGTATGCCTGATAGGTCTGGCAGTAAAATAGTAATTGGTCTTTTGACAGGCTGATGTGGTAGTTTCAGGACCGCAGTGAAGCAAAGTATTCTCAATAAAGTTGCATTTTGGCATAGATAATAATTCAAGACAGGGACGCACACAAGTTGGACAAATACAAATACCATTGTATTATTTTATAAAAATACATTTTCCTGCTGGAATTCCACTAAATTCATCGGCTTTATAATTTTATAACAGAGCCTAACTGTTTAAAATAAACCTAGCTGCTAAAGATGGATCCTCTGTGTTGCTCATGTTGAACGAAAAAGCTAGTGCCACTTTTTTATCAGTGGGATCTCCTCAATTCAGGTCAGAACCTGGCATGAGGGGTAGAAAAAAACGAAAAATGACCACAACACGCAGGGAAAAAAACTCGCCTAGCGTGGGTTCATTATTTGTTTGTTTTTCGGAAACAAACTCCCACTTTGGTAGTTTGTTTTTATTTCACGTTTGGTTGATCGTCCTCAAAACTGACAACAACCATCTGCCAAATCTTTTGCACCTTGACAGGATCTTCTGTGCTAGCGGTTCCAGTAAAATACAGAGATTACCCGTGGGCCATCGGTTAATGCTAAATGTCACGGAAATAGTTCACCATGATGGCAGACGTAAAATCTTCTAGTCATCCTGACAAATGCAGTACCATCCACCAAATTCTAAATCTAGCCCTGTGTTACCTTTGTTTATCAGGTGAATATATGTGACTGCCTCTCTCTACACGGTTTTTAGTGTTAGGGTCTGTCTCTACAAAGGCCAGTGACAAAAGATCAGTAACATGGGATCAAGATACTTTTGAATAAACAATCTCTGAGACCTCAGGAATGTAAAATATTTGTATAAAAAATCTGCTTGAATACTACATAGGATGTTAACCAAGCCTTACTCAAAGTCAAAAACGTTCAAAATGATGCTGAATACAAAAGCATTTAATTTGCTCTAAGAATGTTGATAAAGAGAAGTCTCTCAGTGAAACTACGAAACTTTATTTAGAGCCACTTTGGTCCAGGGAATGAATGGCTTATCCAGTGACAGGATGGCCTCTCCTATGTGAATCTCAGTGTAACCCTTAGTTATCAAAGGCGAGTGTGCCTAAGGGAGCTTGCGAGATGGATATTTCTGTCCTCATCAGATGGCAGAGATAAAGGGGATCGGGCAAATATTGGTGGCACATCACTTGAATTGAACGAGGGAGAGACGTCAGATGAAACACATCTAAGCACCCTCAGCCCAGCGTATTATCTGACTGAAACTGAGGGAGCTCCACCATTGTGGAGACTTCTGCTGTGTGGCATTGGGGTTGGACTCAGATCTCATCCACTTTTTCCCACAGCAGAGGCCACTCACTCCTTGCATATTAACCGCACTGTGCCCATGTGATGAAGCGGGGAGACTCCTCATCAGAGACTGGACAGCGCATCAAGGGGACAACAAGAAACAACATCTTAACTGCAGTCACACCAATGGTATAGGGCCAATCACCACTGAAGGAGGTGGGGTTCTCCACGTGAAGAGTGGGCCAACCGGATAAAGTACTGAATGATGGCACAGATAAATGGGGTTGTGATCCGCTGATTGTAGTGTAGTTCCTAGTTTCCCACTAGGCCCTGCGCATTGGAATAACATAAACAGTAGTATCGACGTGGAACTGCTTATATTCCAGGCCTCCACTGACTATGCTAAACTTAATTGGGTTGTGTTACCAACTAGCTCAGAGGTCACTGGAAACTTTCTTCTCTGCATAGGAAGTGATCAGCTTCCTTGGCACAGACAAGAAGGGATTCAGTTTTCCAACAACCGTGCAACATGACAACTTTGCTCCTCAGATCAAGAGTCAATCTCTAGGGTCGTGTGAAACAATAGACATGTATTTCACTCAGTCAGTCTAGTGCAGTTTACTTTCACGAGATGTAGAGAATAGAGAGACGGGCGTTTGTCAATAAAGGGTTAACATTTATTGAACAGTCTTTCTTCTCGTACAAGAGAAATGTATTGCCACAATTGCAATAATTGTTATTATAAAAAGTACGTACAGTAAGATAAGTATTGCGAAATAGAACTGTAAAAGCATTGATATGGTTTCTTAACCATACAATGGTTTAAAAGTAATAAAACGTATATACAGTCATATATACATTAGGCTAACATACTCAACTGGTGCTTCTAACTAAGCCTACCCCAGTGTGCCTGACCTAAGCCTAACACGTGAAAAGGGGAGTAAGTAAGTAGCTTAAGTTAAGTTGGTTTTGCCAAGGTTTGTTTTAAGAATTCTCGTCTAAGGGTTTAGTCAACACCATACCTCTGAATAGAATGATGGAGGATTGGTATCTCCTTCAGGGGTCTCTCTCGATATCCCAGTCACCCGCGAGGGTAAACCGGAAGCGCCGGGACTGGATTTCTCTGCACGAGAAAGGCAGCGGCTCTCTTCAGCGCGTCGAGGAAGGAGGGGGGACAGCGTCCGCGGGCAGCTGGAATCTGCTGGATGTCTTCGCAGAGGACGGCTGTTCAGCTCCTTAAGCGTACTGCACCATAGGTCGCGCTTTGGCGGCGATAATGGTAATCAGCAGCTTCACCACCACAGGATAGCAGGCTGCAGCGACAGAGTGCTAGATTTACCAACACAGGGTCATGCAGGCAGCTGGCATCAGCAACAGGCAACGAACATTGCTTAAGGCAACGTTGGTAATATTTATACCTGACAGGTGCCGGGTTTGACGCAAGTTTGCTGGACATAAGACGTCAATTAAAGATGTCACTAGGAAGTGATAGTTATCAGTTGCTCATTAGAGTTCCATTACTAATCAAAACATAGCAAGCGGGGATTTCCAGGTTTGCTAAGTTTTTATCTTGTTGAAGAACTCGGAGTGTTATCTAGGAATATCAGATAGTGACTGCTGCTCTGTCATTGCACTAATTGGTCGCAAAGGAAGTAGCAGAGAGTCATGCTGGAATGTGGCTCTGTTCGTGTGAGGCCAGAGATGACTTTTCAGAAAATCGCACTTGAACGGTTATGCCAATATAGGGAATAAAGGGATTTATAGCCGAATAGGGGCATAAGGTCACAGTATCGATCAGGAACCTAGATTAACACGCAACACCCACTCCACGGGTTAATGTCCATCAAAATTACTAAAACTAAGCAATTAGATGCATGTGTAACATTGCCCACCCCAAAATACATAAATGCATTCGAAATAGGCGTACTTGTAATACATGGAATTTTAGGTACTGTACGTTTTTTAAAGCATAGTAATCATTCAAAAATTATTGCATATGAAATCAATGAACGATTATGCATAAAGAATTACACATGAAGTATCTCTGACAGAAGAAATGCGAGATAAATCATCACATAAAAATGCATTGTAATAACATGTGTGCTAGAGGCTGGTGTAGTATTGTTATGTCTCTAGATGTGTTTAGAAATAGAAGTGTGAGGCTTCTGTTCTCTAAGAATAGTTTTTACGTTAAGCAAAGAATTGTTTGTGCCAAAAAAGGTCAATATTAGAAAAATTGTCCAATTCAAAGAATTATTGCTTGAACGGGGAAAAATAGATTTCCAAAGCTCTTGGCAGTTATTGTTGATCAAAACTGAAGGCCGAATTCAGAGTTCATGGAACGCTGTGTGTCGGAAGAGCTTCTAAAAGTTATTGTTTCTCTGTGGGTGAGAACATCGTATCAGACAGGCTCTCAAAGAATTGGTCTACAAATTCAGGTGATAGTTCAACCAAATTAGATAGCGCTGTAACTTGGCAGGTGTGAGAATGATTGCTGTCATCATATTCGGGAGCAGCAATGCTCACAGCTCGCTGTACCTGGGTGATGTTGCTTTTGTCACTCGCTCCACTGTTACCACTTGGCTGTAGTACAGGAGTCTCCACAAATGCCGTCATCAGGATTGGTAGCCGCTGGGGAAAACACAATGCGTGAGCCGTTATCGGACTGAGCAAAGTATCGACGTCCATTGGTACTGCTGATGGAAGTGAAAGACAGATGTCCAACACGCATTCATTGCCGCAAAGCATACACCGTAGCACAGGTAAATTGCAATTTTGCCATATTGGTCTGACTGAAAGGAACCAGGTCATGTTTAGATCTCTCAGCCTGGCCAATCCGAGGACGTTAGTTATCCTGTCCCGGTAGCGCATTGCTAGGATTGTCTCTTCCATTTCCCATGGGAGATATGTCTGAGCCGAGGCTTGCCATAACGTAGCAGGAGGGTCAAAAATAGAATCCCTGCGATGAGTCCCAAAAATAATGGTATGCCGCCAAAAATGGAGTGCACAAAATTAGGAAAGATTCCCAAAATTGCCTGGAAGGGTGTTAGCAGTCCCGTAAAGACTGTCTTAAATATGCCTGGGATGCTTGTTGCACTAGACATGTTAAGGAGTTGGCTGAATATTTCTACGAAATGCACGGGGCAATTTGTTGATAAAAGGTCATGAACTTCAGTAGCCGTCCTTGCGACTAGAAGATCATACGTCTCTTTAGATGACGTTATAGGCACTGTTGTCTGTAAAAGTACAGATTTCATTTTGCTTAATGTATCAATTCGTATAGAATAGAGATTCAGACGAGGCCAGAGGGGAGTCACTATGTCTGGAGGCCCGCTCGGGAACAATGCTTGCATACAACATTTGACCATGGACGTTACTTCTATTAGATAACTTTTCCCTGGCGTCAGGCCACAACATCTGTGATCCGTTCTAAGAATGTAACTCCCGTTTGCGAGTTGCATAAAGAAGGGCTCTATCTGAGTTGCAGGTGTGACTAGCTGGTGGCATGAAAGGTTGTTTGAATTTCCATCACATGCTCCGTGTAAATTAATACCTTGACACAAAAGTATACCGCTTAGTGAATGTTTACAATTCTCACCACTAAGAAATACATTTTTGTCGCTGTCACTATAGCAAGAATGAGTGTATGGTAATTTCCATTCGGATTTTACATATCCTTTACCCAATTGTTCATACTGGCCAGCAGGTATGTATTCAAGGCACTTTTTAAATCGGAAAGTTGTTATCGGAATTGTGATAATCCCGTGTATTATCCATTCAATGACAGGACTCTCTGACATTGTCAATGGTAATCTCTCGAGTTTTTCGATGCTCAGGATTGTATAGTCTGCTCCTTTCTGTGCCAAACTGATCTGTTTATCAGTAAGGTTAAAACTGGAAAATAATGACGTTGTGTTGATTAAACGCCAAGGCACATAGCCTGAACGAAGATTTTGCAGCGTCCAGCCTAATTCTATAATAGAACGCAATTGAGACTGGCCATGTTGTAACATTAGCAAATCTCTGTCTATCACATCAAAGGCAGAGGATACAATATTGTCCAACGAATATATTCTGGAAGACAGAGTCGTTAACCCATTGTCTACCACAGAAAGTGATTTCTCCAAATTAATACGATCAATTTCTCGTATTTTCTCAGCAGTTTCAATTTGCTTTACTTTCCAAGCCTCGTTGTAAGCAGCATAGATACTGGTCGCTATGAAACGCTTTTGACGCTGTTTGCGTGGTCCAAGAATGAAATCGCGCAAATCAGCACCATCTTTTAATAAAGACAAGTGTTGCTTAATTTCAGCCAGTGTGGATGTAGTTAGCCATTCTAGGCAGAGTTTCCCTACACTGTATGTTGTTATAATCCCTGGATGTTGTCTCTGGGAGTATCTAGAGTCTAATCTGGTCATTTTTAAACCCTGTGTTTTATTCAGGAATCTATCTTGACAGCTATTTGTGTCAGTAGACCAGATTAACCACTTTTTCCAATCAGGATGTGTTCTGTTGAAATGTAAAATTTGTGACACGTCTAACTCAATATCTGTGGTTGTATTCTCAGCTATTGGCTTTGGTATAGACGGTGTTTTAAGGTCTTTGATCTTAGCTAGGCCAAGACAAGATGTTTGGTGTACTGTGTCATTTAAAAACAACATTTGTTCTGGTATCATGCAGGTCCTAAATAGTGCTTCTATGCCCTGCACCTGCCAATCTTTTGTACCCCAAATTGTTTTCGTTTCAATATTATTTTTCCAATAATCAAAACCAAATGTCATCATTTTGTCATAAAATGCTTCTGAATATATCAATTTAGAATTTGTCAGCATTGTTTTCATTCCTGTTTTTTCTAACAGTTTGTAATAAAACGTTTCTGCATCACTGGTGTTAAACCCTGAAAAATATTTGAATTTCTCAAAAAATGCTTTAGAACTGCTTTTAGGTGGTGTAGAACAATGTTCCCATTGATTATACATAAAAACATTTCTAGGCTGTGCAGATTTATGCAAGTAATGATCCCCATAGTGGGTGTAACAGAATAACTGCTCATAACTAGATGAACCTTGTAAATAATCATGATCTGTGAATCTAGCTGACATTACTAAATCAGACATCATGTCATTAATACTGTTAAAGTCCCAATCATCAGAGAATGTACTCGGTTTTACAAAGTCACTTAAGGAAACCTTTAGTTGTTGAGGATACTTCAGGATTTCGACCGGACCATAGATCTCATAGTCTGTTTTCTCCCATACTACCCCACCAGGTATTGGAATTGCTGTGACATTTACTGTTGACAGTTCTCTTTTCTTCACGTGGGATGATCTGTGTGGTTTCAGGACTAGGTTGATGTCCTGACTTGCTGTGTCCATTGTAATATATTTTCCTTCAATGGATTTTCCCAAACGCAGTACCATGATGAGCCAAAGCAGGAGGAAAAATACACCTAGACCGAACCAGAACTCTAGCCAAGGGGAGATGAGGTAGATTTCCTTCAGTTGATGAAAGGGTTCTGTTGCTTTTTCTTTAAAAGACTTTTTTGTTTCTGGCATTACTTCGGGGTCGTTTAGATCTTCAGAGAAGTTGTCGAAGTTGATGAAATAACCAGAGGCAGTTCTGTCAATTGATGGGATTGTTCTTTCAATCTGTCTCTCGGTAGCACTTTCTGATGCCACATCATTGTAGACTGGTGTTGTTTCTTGACGAACTGTTTCAATCTGTGTTTCAAGAGGCACGAGTTCCATGGCATTATTGCATAGTCCTTCATTGTGCACTGCAGGCTGATCGAATGTGATTAGTCTTTCAGTTTGAACCTCTTGGATTGTTGCAAGTTTGGGTATTCTGTTGTTTCTTGGGAGCCCACTGGGCCTACTGTTGATTATAGGCCACATGCTTGTGGTTTTACCAGATCGATAGACACGATTCTGTTCTCCTTTTTACCAGCAAGGGGCGGTAGCACAACTGATCTTGTTCCGGTGACTGCCAAGACAGGTACTGCTTTTCTGTAAGAAGGCCCAAATTCCTTCTTAACCGCGATCTTTTCTCTGACTAGATCCCCAATCTTTGGAATCCAGACAGGCCTTGCTGGGGCTGTTGCGGGTGGTGCCTCGTCAGTGGTACTTGGCTGTTGCTTTAACTTTATGTTGCTTAATGATTTTCTTGTTTCATTCAGTTCCTGTAAAACAGCCAAACGATCCTTTACATCAAAGTGCTTTGTTTCTTCTTGTACCACTGACATCTGACTATCGAGGTCCTGAACTCGCATTCTAATTCCGAACAATAGTTCGTATGGGCTGAAACCTTTTAGAGAATTTCTTGGCATGTTGTTAAGACTAGTCTGGACACTTATTAAATGTTTGACCCACCCAGCGCCTGAACCTAATACCTTCGCTGTTATAGATTGCTTTATGTCCCGGTTTTTTCTTTCTACCACACTATTCCCTTCGGGGTGCGACGGACAAGAATACCGCAACCCAATTCCCATGCTAGCCATGGCCTCCTTATAGGCTCGAGAGCTGAAAGCAGGACCCTGGTCAGAATGGAACATGGTAATTGCGTATGTGCCGATAAAGACTCGCAAATCTTTTATAACCGTTCTAGCGTCAGCCGAGCGCTGGAGGCCTCATTTTTTAAGTGCTTTTCGTCTTAACTAATTAATAGGACGCAGGTTGGGGTGCAGGCAGCGTTACGCTCTTTCTGACTGGTAGCCGGTAGCAAGGTTCGCTACTGCGATCCCTATTGCAGTTTTCACAGTTGTTTGCATATATTTGGTGTTCTACACTCATTCCCGGCCACCAGTATACTGATTGTAATTCAGTCAGAGAAACCTTAATTGTTTGGTGTCTCAGACCCAAACCCATATGTGCGTCTGCTATTAAAAATATTCTCCTGTTCGTGTTTGGAATTACTCTGTCCCCCACTCCAGGGATTCGAGCAAAAGGAACGGAGTTTGCATCGATTATGTATGCATAATTGAGTGGATAGTTTACGGGTAGTGCTGCACAGTCGCCTTTTACGGTCGTTTTTACTGCCAGCATGGTTTCCCCGTCTATGTATTTATCTGTACGCTTTTTTGTGGCTACGGAAGCCGGTTTAGTTGCTTCCGCGGTGGCTGTATTGGCCAATGAATTCCCTGCAACGTGAACGCCATCACGTTGAAGACTCTGTGCGTGAATCACGTGAGTCTTTTGTAGTTCTTTACTTAAAAGAGCTACCTCGTTCCAGAGCATTTTATGCTTTATTGTGGCACCAGTGTCATCTTTGTAGTCGTTTTTGATCCAACTCTGCAGTTTATTGTTGTAAGAATTGACGCAAAAATGAGAATCGCACACTATAAGTGTGGGGAATTCGCGTTCTGCATTTTCGAGCGCCATCTTTAAACATCTGATTTCAGTTCTTTGAGCCGAACAGTACTTTACTGATTCAGTTTTTGTTATTTTCGGTTTGATTTTACCGCACAGCCAACAACATTTAATGATCGCACATGCTGCATCGTAGGATTTTTTCTCTACGTTGAAATGCTGTACAGAGCTATCTGTATAGATTATACAGGCATATTGTGGGAGAGGCAGAATTTCGATTGGCAGAGGATATTCTTCTTCATACTCTAAATCATTCAGTTCTTCGTATTGCGGGGCGAAATAGTATTTCACGTCTTCCGCTCCTAGAGAATCTATACACTGTATCCATTTCGGATCCAGTGACACTGTAGGCAGGTTTACTGGGCTGAATAGCGCCTCGAAGGCGGAATCCGCTGTAAGGATATTAATCCGTTTGCCGTGTGCTAGTTCTTGTTCATTTGCTAATGCGATTTGCACTGCGTTCACAGTTCTTTCTGTGTGACTGAATGTTTTTTCTGCTTGTGTGTACAAGTGAGATTTAATTGAAATTGGTACCTTTTCTCCCTCATTAGAGGTTAGGTATGTGAATCCGCATCTTCCTGGGATGACTCGGATTACAAGATCGATCGTGTTGTCACGTGTGTCTAATTTTGTTTTGCTAACATGTCTGTTTGCAGTGATCTCAAAATTTCTGTGTGTTTTTGAGTCCAATTGATTTGTTTAAAATCAGGTTTTATTAGTTCGTAGAGAGGTTTAACCCTCTCTGCGTAATTTAGTATGTAAGTTCTTCCGAAATTCAGAAAACCTAGTATGGATTGTAAGTTCTTCAGCGTTTTTGGAGCTTGGAGTACAGCGCACTTCTCTAAGAATTTGTCCGCTAGGCTTTTCCCTTCACTTGATAATTCGTACCCTAAAAATAGTACTGTCAGATGGGCAATTCGGGACTTTTTAAAGTTGAATTTGTAACCCTCTGCTGCAAACCCAAGTATAATGGTGTTCACTCTCTTCAAGTGAGTATCCAAGTCGTCGTCTGTGAGATAAATATCATCTACGTAAGATAATGCTTCATCATCATAGATTTGTAGTAACTCTGTTACCCTAGCTGAGAATAGTCCTGGGCTGTTCTTGAACCCCTGTGGGAGTCGACAGAATTTTTTCTGCGACCCAAATGCGGAGAAAGCGGTCAAATATCTGCTTTCTGGTGCAATGTTTTGACAAAAGAAACCATTAGATATGTCTAATGTCGTTTTATATTTTTTCCTAACTATGTTATTCATTAGGGCTGCACTATGCGAGTTTTGTACTGCAAAGGTTTTGCAACATGTATTAAGATGTCTGTAGTCCAAAACTAGACGATATGAATTGTCTGGCTTGGAGACAGGAAACAAAGGATTGTTCATTTGAGAGGTGCATGTTTCAATCACCCCCTGGTACTCAAGTTGATCTAAGATCTCCCTGACCTGTTTTTTAGCTTCTTGCTTTATGGGATACTGCCGTTGGGCAGTTGGTTCACTTTTTAGTTGGATTTTGTGAGGAGGTGAATCCTCATCCCATCCTACATGATTTTTATACAATGCCGGAGCCTGGGTTACTGCCCATTTCCTTGCATATGTATATTTTTTGTGAATCGGTATGTGATTCGAGAAGGCAGGCATAATCACTTCTTCGCCACGAGGGCACTCCCTGACAAACTCCGGGGGCCAATCTTTTTCAGCTAACAGAATATCATAGCCTTTTGAGAGCTTATCCCAAAATAGACCCTTAATTTTCCTAGTCTTATCACCCTCCATACGCAATGTTATTTTGTATATTTTATGGGGCTCGCTAAGTCTGGCGTCGGCAGTTTCAACCTGAATGTATTCATTCGTGTCCACTGTCTCCAGATGACTCATCAAGTTCTTGCGCGCTATACTGATTTCTGCTGCACTGTCCAACATTGTCAATGCCCACTCCCCGTTTTTCAACTGTGTCCTCAGTATTCTCGGTATGGTTGATTACTCTAATACTGGCTACCTTCTTTTTAGGAAATTGAGATTTTTTACTCTGAGCAGGTTCCTTGTCTTTGGACCTGGTGTGCTCTCCTGGGTCTGACCGTCCTCTTCTTTCCGAATTCTGTGGAAGAGATCGAGAGGGACGTGTATCAATACTTTGATATCTATCAGGTTTTTTCAGATTATCCCTATTTCTAAGGTTATATCTTTTCTCAGAGGGCTCCCTCTGGGGAGACTGGCGTTCTCGAGTCGGAGTTCTTTCCCTCCGTCGAGGAGACCTTCCTCTGGACTGGAAAACTTTTTCCTTGGGAGTGGATTGTTTATTTCCATCCCAGCTCTTTTTAGGAGTGTTTAAATTATTTTTAATAAATAATTTCTCAGGATTTTCGAGCAGTTGGGGCTTTACTGGTTTCCCACCCAAGCTGTCTCTACCTAATTCTTCATAGCATTTTTCTATGATTTTTGCAAGCTCAACAGGATCTTTTATATCTGTTTCCCTCAACTTCTGGCGAATCGCCACAGATGCTGCTTCTCCTTTTATGTTGGCTAATAATATAGCCGAGACCTGCTTGAAGTCTTTCAGTAATTTCATACCTAGATTTAAAGCGGGCTCTGGACCGAATTCATTTTGAATCTGTTTTAGCACTTCTGGTATTACCGCCATAGACGGAACACCGTGTGTTTTTGTATAAATGGAAGCAAAGACTGTACCCCAAGTGTCGCAGTCCTCCACGTGTGGTGCGATTCCCATAGGAAGGCAGATGGTCAAGATTCTGTGTTTCTCTATAGGGGTAGTATCAGGAAATACTGCCTCTATTTGAGTGATTTTCTGTGTTAACCAGAAAGGAATTTGTTCCCGTTTTACGGGTGTTTTACCAAGACATGACTGTATGTTCTGTGGTGTAATTTTATTTGTGTTCCCCTGGTGAGGGGTTAGCTGGTGTGAATTAACAGCTGGCTGGACTGTTGCAGTCCGCATTACATATTGGACTAATTGCCTATGTATTTTTATTAATGTGTTTAGTTGTACTAACAGCTCTTCCTTAGACATTCTTGCAATGTCAGGATGTGGTGTGTAGCTGGCTAGAACCGGCCACGTGGCTCCTGGTCTACCTAGTGGACCGAGCCTAGTTATGTGATTATTGTGTTTTAGGGCGCCATTAAACCAGAGCAGGTGCTCTTGAAATTTAAGTGGAATTTCAATCTCCTCGAAAGGAGCGTACTCTCCCGGAGGTTCCTCTATTTTGTAATAGTGAAACTCTTGTGTTCTAGCGTTTGCCGCTGGAAAGTTTATCCATGAATAGAATACCTCTGTCTGCCGATACTCGTGAGCCTCTATCACGAAAATTACTGTACCACCTTGAGGTGTCAGTCCGTTTTCTATAAGTTTTAAAGTTATAGATTTTCTTAAGTTGACCGGGATGATTATAGCATCCGGGTCTGCTTGTTCAGGACCTTGCTGAGTCGCATCTACTGCGGCCCCAGAGGTTCCGTTGTTTTCTACTGACATTTTAAAAATGCAGGTTTGCAGAGTAGGTCTCCAAGGAGACAAAGATTAGGTGCACAATATTTTGGAACACTGTATCCTTCAACGTTGAATAAACCAGAGCTTTACATAGGAATCTCTTCCTACTAAGGTCGGGCGGATTTTTAACCTTTCACCCACTCCAGACGTCTATTGGAGTATTTACGGGAGAAAGGGGTCTGTGTGAAATATGCACGACTGAGTTACTCTAACGTCTTGCGTTAGTTTATCGCCTTACCAAACGTTGGGCGCCATGTAGTATAGTTCCTAGTTTCCCACTAGGCCCTGCGCATTGGAATAACATAAACAGTAGTATCGACGTGGAACTGCTTATATTCCAGGCCTCCACTGACTATGCTAAACTTAATTGGGTTGTGTTACCAACTAGCTCAGAGGTCACTGGAAACTTTCTTCTCTGCATAGGAAGTGATCAGCTTCCTTGTCACAGACAAGAAGGGATTCAGTTTTCCAACAACCGTGCAACATGACAACTTTGCTCCTCAGATCAAGAGTCAATCTCTAGGGTCGTGTGAAACAATAGACATGTATTTCACTCAGTCAGTCTAGTGCAGTTTACTTTCACGAGATGTAGAGAATAGAGAGACGGGCGTTTGTCAATAAAGGGTTAACATTTATTGAACAGTCTTTCTTCTTGTACAAGAGAAATGTATTGCCACAATTGCAATAATTGTTATTATAAAAAGTACGTACAGTAAGATAAGTATTGCGAAATAGAACTGTAAAAGCATTGATATGGTTTCTTAGCCATACAATGGTTTAAAAGTAATAAAACATATATACAGTCATATATACATTAGGCTAACATACTCAACTGGTGCTTCTAACTAAGCCTACCCCAGTGTGCCTGACCTAAGCCTAACACGTGAAAAGGGGAGTAAGTAAGTAGCTTAAGTTAAGTTGGTTTTGCCAAGGTTTGTTTCAAGAATTCTCGTTCAAGGGTTTAGTCAACACCATACCTCTGAATAGAATGATGGAGGATTGGTATCTCCTTCAGGGGTCTCTCTCGACATCCCAGTCACCCGCGAGGGTAAACCGGAAGCGCCGGGACTGGATTTCTCTGCACGAGAAAGGCAGCGGCTCTCTTCAGCGCGTCGAGGAAGGAGGGGGGACAGCGTCCGCGGGCAGCTGGAATCTGCTGGATGTCTTCGCAGAGGACGGCTGTTCAGCTCCTTAAGCGTACTGCACCATAGGTCGCTCTTTGGCGGCGATAATGGTAATCAGCAGCTTCACCACCACAGGATAGCAGGCTGCAGCGACAGAGTGCTAGATTTACCAACACAGGGTCATGCAGGCAGCTGGCATCAGCAACAGGCAACGAACATTGCTTAAGGCAACGTTGGTAATATTTATACCTGACAGGTGCCGGGTTTGACGCAAGTTTGCTGGACATAAGACGTCAATTAAAGATGTCACTAGGAAGTGATAGTTATCAGTTGCTCATTAGAGTTCCATTACTAATCAAAACATAGCAAGCGGGGATTTCCAGGTTTGCTAAGTTTTTATCTTGTTGAAGAACTCTGAGTGTTATCTAGGAATATCAGATAGTGACTGCTGCTCTGTCATTGCACTAATTGGTCGCAAAGGAAGTAGCAGAGAGTCATGCTGGAATGTGGCTCTGTTCGTGTGAGGCCAGAGATGACTTTTCAGAAAATCGCACTTGAACGGTTATGCCAATATAGGGAATAAAGGGATTTATAGCCGAAAAGGGGCATACGGTCACAGTATCGATCAGGAACCTAGATTAACACGCAACACCCTTTCTTTCCTCTTCTATTGTTCAGAATATACCATGGGCCTCATTTATGAGAAATGACGCAACGCTGTGTGAAAGCAGCGATGCGTCACTTCTCAGTGCGCACTCCTTGCGACATTCCCGATGCGTCATTTTAATGTATGACGCATCATGTCGCAAGGAGTTACAGATATGTCAGTATTAGTGACGTATCTGTAAGCGCAAAAGTGACGCATTGCTGGAGTGTGTCACAAAAGCGACGCAACTCCAGCAATGTGTCCTTTCACATGGGGCAAGCCCCATGTGAAAGCGCCTGCGTCAGTCTTACGCCTGCTGTGAGGCAGGCGCAAGATTTTGACGCAACAGCGTCCTAAAAGTGACACAGTGAAATCTCATAGATTTCACTGCGTCACTTCTACGACCCTTCCTTGCATCAATACGCCCCCTTTTCATACATTATACCTGGCGCAGGTATAATGTGGCGCAGGGGTTTACAAAGTGACGCATCTACCTATATGCGTCACTTTGTAAATATGGCGCAACAAGGCGCATTTTTTACGCCACTGGTGCGTCACAAAAAGTGACGCACCAGTGGCGTAAAAGTGACGCACGGCCTCATAAATGAGGCCCCATGTAAGCCCTATTCATGTTGCTATGATGACCCTTATTCTTTACCCTTTAACATTCCGCAGATGAATACAGTGATTCATGCTCACAATTAGACACCCCACGTTATCTCCCTTATTCTTTATTGTGGACATGCCTGAAAAACACACTCTCGTATTGCAGCCTTCCTTTTTAGGTCTCGGCTTCGAGACCTATTGTCACGGAGTTCGCTCTCAACGGAGACAGAGCGGTGCACAAGCGCCGATTGCACATCGTGGACGCGCACGCCGAGCCTCCTGGAGCCTGCACATCTCTTGCTCCACAATCACACTCACGGAAGCACACACGCACGCACACACACACACACACACACACACACACATACTAAGACTAATGAACACACAGCACAGAAAAATGTTTGCAGCCTGTGTGCTCCATACGACAAACGGTACTCCTATGATCAGTCCTACAGACAAGTAAGTCACTTTATCATTTATGTGTGCATTCCCCCGTGATCGCTCTTACCGGCACCATGGCCTCCCATTATGAGTGCAGTTCGCTATACTGGAAACGCGTAGTTCGTAAACCCTGATACAAATGTAAATCGTATGCCTTTAAAGTCTGTGTTAACAACAGACTCTCGGACACCACGGAGCACCTTGAAATACCATAAAACTGCCTGGGACACTTCAGCCAAGACTGGCAAGGTTTCAAGGTATTTCATTGCTAACGTCATCAGCAAGAACTTATTTTCACTTAATTTATGTGCTACCCCCAGTGTACCAACCACACTGTTGACTAGATACGGCCTGTGCATCAACAAACAGGAGCCATATCGTATATATAAATAAAACATGCATAATTTCACTTACCTTATGACATGTGAGGAGGGGAGGGTTTCCAGATTCACTTCTGCTCGTTAGTTCTAAACAATGCACAGGTTTAGTCCGATGCTGCATCATGCTGTTTACAAGGCACATTGAGTATTTCAAAGGACCACAGTCTTCAGGTTATTTGCGTGGTGTCGGTACCTGGAGGTTTTTGCTTAGCGTTTGTAACTTATTTTTGCATTTTGAATGTGCATCTTTTGCATCTGATTTGTCATGTGTAGGTGGCCTTTAATTAAGCAGTGTATTTTAAAGTGCATTTTAAGTGCAGCACACACAATCAAAGTGTTGCTTGTTGAATCCTGGCGTCCACCAATACCGCCTGTGTTTAAACAAAATGTTGCCTTTCTACCTTCATAAATGGTTAAGTGGCATTAAACACATTAATTGTTGTTTTTTTTCACTTCAGGCTCCCCAATCAGTACTTGTACATGTCGAATTTGGTGAGTCAACTATGTCAGACCTGACATACTGACTTGTCTCAATGCATTTATATGCAGCACAGACTGTACCTTATTAGGGTCTCAAAGTACTGTCTTCCGGAATTTACTCCTCATGTAGCTGTAAAGAATGCCTCTATTCTGTGGCCAGAGGAGAACTTTGCTGAGGACCGAGGACCAGGAATCATGGAATGAGGACACACTGAATTCCACTGTGGGAGCTGAATTCTAGTGTTATTTTTATCCTCGGTCCCCTATTTTTTTGTAGGTTTCTGTGTTTTGTGCTTGCACTATTCATGGTGAACATATTGTATTCTACACCTTAAGGGGGTTGGGGTCCATCTCTCTAAGCTCGGGACTTCTTTGCTTTCGCACCTTCAGTCATTGGCTTGCTGATATTGTCATTCACCCATTGGTGTAGACTGAGGAATATTTTGGCATCAGTGTTTTTCTATTGGCTGCATAGGTGTTCCATCAGAGTTCTTGAGCAACTAATTTACAGTCCACAAGCAGTCCTGTAAAACTGGGGAGTGAACATTGACGAAAGCTGAGTGCAGCGCCTGCTTCAGGGACGCCGCGCTTTATATTTTAGCATTCTTTTGCCCATTCCTTTGCTCCGATCGAGCGTGCACTTTACAGTGCCCCAGGACACAAGTAGCGACCGACTAAAGTGCTCCCGTAGCAGCACACACTCTATGGTCTCACCCAGGGCAAAAGCAGGCATCCACTCTAGTGGCCTTTTTTTCAGTGAGCGTGCTGTGTATATATAGCAAGCAGCATGGAACATGAGGAAAATCTGCGCCTGGCTGCTGGTGTGAGCCTTTATACTGCAGCCTTTTCAATATGCTGCACTTCTCTTCGGTAAGTAATTGGGATGGGGCGATACAACGCCGAAAGTCTTATGGTGTGGGGACTGTGTTTTGCTTCTTGTTTAAAAATGTGGGTAGTTGTGTTTTGGGTCCTAGCTCAGAGACCTCCCAGGAAATTTTAAACCCCAACATTTCTGAAAGACACCAGGGTGAGTCTAAGGTGTCATGACTTTTGTGGCTCTTATGTTTTTAATCCAGCTTTGGTTTATTAAACAAAATAAACAAAAATTATCCTCACATTACTGTCAAGGAAAAGTCTGAAATATGTGGGGATATACACATTTCTCAACACTGTTTTTCCCCATGTCTTCCGATTAAAAGTGGTACCTCACTTGTGAAGTTGGGCCTAGTGCTCACAACAGGAAAAGGCCTTAACGCAGCTTGAAACTTCAGTTTTTTTTAATGAAAACTGACCCCCATTTTTAGGGCTGTAGAGTGCTTGGTGCTGTAGAGTGCTGTGTGCTGTAGAGTGCTGTGTACAGAGTGCAGTTGAGTGCAGAGTGCAGTGTGCTGTAGAGTGCAGTTGAGTGCAGTTGAGTGCAGTTGAGTGCTGCTGTGTGCTGTTGAGTGCAGAGTGCAGTCGAGTGCTGTGCAGTTGAGTGCTGTAAAGTGCTGTGTGCTGTTGAGTGCAGAGTGCTGTTGAGTGCTGTGTGCTGCTGTGTGCTGCTGTGTGCTGTTGAGTGCAGTTGAGTGCAGTTGAGTGCTGTGTGCTGTGTGCTGCAGAGTGCTGTGTGCTGCAGAGTGCTGTAGAGTGCAGAGTGCTGTAGAGTGCAGAGTGCTGCAGAGTGCTGCAGAGTGCTGCTGAGTGCAGTGTGCTGTTGAGTGCAGAGTGCTGTGTCCTGTTGAGTGCAGAGTGCTGTGTGCTGTTGAGTGCAGAGTGCTGTTGAGTGTGTCTGTATGAGGGTGGCTCTGTGTAGGGTGTAGCTATTGGCATTGTAAATGACAATGCCATTTATTTAACGATTAAGCAATTGGCAATGTAAATGACAATGCCATTGATTATTTAAAAAAAAGACGAAATGTCATGAGCAATGCCAATAGCTCTACCTTTAATGATGCCGAGACCATTGCATTGTAAATGCTTGTTCTCCTTACATCTCCTTTCTTCTTCTTATTTTACATTTCCTGCCCGGAATTCATTGACCCTTTTGTGGTCCTCAGCCCCTGTTACAAATTACTATCATTTAGTCTACATTCTATGTCATGCTTTTGTTGATTGGCGATCTCTTCATCAGGCATTACATTTGGAGGGCAGGGTCTTCACAAGAGTCTGGAACCACTCTGGTAGGGCTATATGTATGAATCGAATCGCTATTTGTGAATGCAAAAGTCGCTTTGGGAATGTATGAAAGGCAATTGAGCTTGTCCAAATTGTGATTCCTTCATTTTAGAAAATGCTATTTTTGCAAATTCAAATGAGGAATCGCAAATAGGGATTTCCAAATCGCAAACCGCAATTTTATGTAAGACGCATTTCCTAATTGCTACTAGTCACAAAATGCAGTTTTTGGAGATGCAATTACCACAAACTTCAATCTGGTGCTAATCAGGTGCAACCTATATAACGTGGGCCAAAATGCATCAGACTCTTTCACAATGGCAGCATTGTATGTTTTGACGAGGAGAAGGAGGATTTGACTCGTAGGCAGAGGAGGAGACAGGAGAGGATATTTAGGGTTACGAGCAAGGAGGAAATATTTGCTAAATACAGGCTCAGTAGTCAAGTCATTTTAGAATTGATTGCTGGTTTACATCCACACCTACATACCCCCACAGATAGAAGCAATGCTATTCCACTACATGTGCAGGTACTGTGTTTCCTATAACTTTTAGTGCTTGGCAGTTACCAGGGAGAAAAATATAAGTAGCAGAGGGAGTGTCCGTAAGTGCAGTATCACGCTTTTTCCATACATTTCTTAATGTTATGTTGTCCAAAAATAATGAGTACACTTATTTTCCTGCATCTCATCAGGAATTACAGCATGCAAAAATATCATTTTATCATCTGGCACATTTCCCCAATATCATAGAGCGTGTAGCTGGTACACATATTGCTATCGGTCCACCATCTGCGAAGGAATTCATTTTTTGAAAACACAAAAATAGCCACTCCCTCAATACGCAGGTTGTGTGTGATACATCCTGTATGATAACAGAACTTGTAGCCCGATTTCCAGGCAGCACTCATGATTCATATAAGTTCTGCTCCAGTGGGATATACAATAGGCTGTCTCGAGGTGATTTTGGTGACAGTTTTCTACTTGGTAAGCCCATATCATTTTCTTATCACCCAGGTTAGCATGTAAACCAAAAAGGCATACTAATTACTGTTTTCGTAACATTGTAGGAGATAGTGGATAAGTATTTCAGCCTTTGATCTTGACACCTTTTTTAAATCCAAGTACAAGGAGTGAGCAGAGATACAACTATGCTAAAAAAACTACACGCCTCGTCAGAGAGGACACTGGAATCCTTAAAGGATGGTTCAGGTGTCTGCACAGCAGTGGTGGAGCCCTCCAATGCCATCCCCAAACATGTTGCAAAATCGTAGCTACATGTGCAATGTTGTACACTCCTGATATTAGAAGTGGTGTGCACAGTGTCGGGATTGATCCAGATTCTGATCCTGAGGATAGAATACCACAAATACAACACCAACAGGATGCCTTTCGTACTGCTGAGGGTAGAACACATAGTGCTGAAAATACTACTAATCATTTTAAAGGTAAGTAAACAGGACATATTGGAAATGAAAACAATATCACAGGTTTTAAGTTGGTTTTAAATCAAAATGTTCCTTTTATTCAGGATTCACTCTCAACATGAGCAACTTTTTCCAAAATTTTTTAATGTTTTCGCGTTAAGCAAAGATGATAAGAAGTTAAATGCATATGAATAGACAACACACAAATTAGTACTTTATTTTACTTCTGCTTGTACTACTTTTCTAAGCAGTTCCTGCCTGTGTAGTAGATGTATGTCGCCGTATGCGCCTAAGGTTTAGGTTTTAGACATCAGGAAGAGAGAGGCAACTTAAGTTTGATGCCTCTTCACTATCCCCTAACCTTACTTCTGCAAGTCTTGATATTACACGGGATTGAATGTTTTCTAAGGCAAATGTAACCTGTTCTATGCCACGGGCTACATCACTAGAGCAGCGACCCATCTAAATTTGAATGTTGACAGTTTGCCTAGATAAACTACGAGAAGTTTGTGCCAGATGTTTGATGGATCGGCTTAATGTATCAAACCTCACCATGTGCTGGTGATGCCTACGCCTTTGTGTTGAGTGGTCCTGTTGTAACAAGTCTATTTCTTGAATCAGTTAGTCTTACAAAGTTGTTATTCATCATGATCTGACCACCCTCAACTGTTCTCCTAAGACTCTTTTGTCCATCGAGCAACTGTAAAATTGTGATATTAATACAAGTAAGTGTTGATTGACATTTTTTTAAATATTTTTGGTGTGCAGTCACCCAACAGAGAGCATAGAGGTCTCTAACCCTCCAAACAATTGAGATGTCTCAGAAGCATTTTTTTCTGCAGCAAAGAGACCAGCATTAAGAGAATCTGTTTCATGACGATTCCTCTGCAAATACCTGGGACGCATCGGTCTGACTCTCAAAGGTGCTGCTGTGCTTTCCTTGCCTGGAGTTGGTTCATCTCCTATATCTGGGAAATCAGGGAGTGGTGAAACGGTAGCTCTTCTTCTGGTTGTTACTTGCTCTGTCTGTGTGGCCGGTATGTCTGTGAATTACTCAGTTTCACTAGGACTTTCATCAGTGACATTTTGGTCTGTGTCACGCTGTATCTGTTGTGATACATCTGAGAAAAGTATACAGTTGTACTTTAGTATACTTTTTTTTACATGAAAATTAAGAATTTATGTAACTCTAAGCATATTTCTCTCATTATTGGCTACGTTTAATGACAATGTTTTTGGGTCCATTCCAAATATTAATTAATATACCCAAACTGTGAATCTGGAGAACTGCAGTTTGAATGTTTGTATAGCAGGAAAAGCATTTTTGATGTCACAAATGCTTCAATTTTGTAATAGCAAAAATGCTTCATACATATAGCCCTAGGTACTTTATTTCATATTAGTCCCTTAGGCACAGTAAAAGGAGGAAGGTCCTGTCATGGGTCAAATCTCTCTCCAACTGTCACTATCTCCTAGCTTCTACTTCACACCACACACCAATATTCTGTTACATAATTGACTCTCAGTATTCCGGACAACACTCAGTCAGATATGGAATGGGGACACACAGAATACTACATTAAATTCTTGGTAATTCCCCCTGCTAACTAAACTAAGCATACTTCCTTAACCCACCTTTCCTTCCTTCCTTTTCCATTCCCATCTTCCTACCCCCCACCATCCCAATCCTCTTTTGCCAATTCCTTACTAACTGGGAATCATGTTGCTGCATTTTACGTGAACAAGATCTCTCCTTAGATACGTTTCAGAAATGTCTGGGATACCTAGCCTTACAGTCCCCTGATTTACCTCTACTGTAGGAACCTCAGGATTGCTCAGAGTCTGAGAAACATAAAAGAAACCGGATGGGCAGAGAATTTAGCGGAAGCAGAACTGTTTCCACACAGAAGGTACTGCATTCCCCTTTTGTATCTAATTTGTCCAAAAATGAGGGCAGGCTCGCTAATATTTTAAGGAAAATCCCTGTCCTACAAAACTGTGAAAACTTGGGCAAAACGAGAAGGCTAATTTGTCTTAGCAAAATTTAGAGCAATGGATCAAATTATCATATTTCAAGTCAAGACATGCTGCTAATTCTTCAAAACACAAATTCCTTACCCTACCTTTTAAACTGCTGATGGAGTGTGGTGGTTCCAACGTGATTGTCACAATGGAACCTCCATGATAGGTCTGGACCTCAAACTAACATTAATGCTGCTATCAGTTCATTCCCTCTAAATGGGATAGAGATCAATCATCTTTCAGATCCATGGTACCTATCCAACAAAAGGGAAAAAAGACTAAACAGTCACATAAAAATAAATAAATAAAGGCACTTTGATCAAAGATGAAATACTTACAGGAACATTTATGGGAAATCCCTTGACACCATAACACACACAGATGTGAGCAATTTTGTAGATGGGTAGACATGAGGTAAAGCCTGTTCTTAACTGAATTGAAGCAATAACTACCCAACACCTTGAAAAACAGTTTTGATATGCAGTATTTTCATTAAACAGTAAACAAATTACGGACTCTACTAGACAACATAAGAATGCACAATGTACTTCTGTTTGCACAAAAAAAGAAAAAAAGTTAGGTAAATGAAAAGCAATTTAAGAAAGCTTCCTACACAAAGGCCATATCAGGATTTGGGCCATCAAATACATGGGTACCCCAATTAAAGGCTGCACTTATGCACTGTATTAAGTGTGCACTTTGGATTGGTGAATAACGTGATGATGTAATGGACTGTTGATGTGTTTGTGAGTTGAGTAGAAGCCTGGGGAAATGAACAGTATGTGGGAGGTGCAGTTCTGACTAGAGATATGTATGATGCTGCATCTGAGACACTTACATGTAAATAAAGGCACTATCCTCCACCTCACCGACTCTTGTTTGATCCTTAATGAACATTCCTCATGACTTAGCCAGTTTCCTCAGTAACAGATGTTTAACTTAAATTAAATCAGTCATTGATAACCTATAAAAATGCACGGGTTAAGCTATTCATAAAATGAGTTTTTAAGAAAGAAAGTTAGGATTGTCAAAGAACCATTGGTTATGTCCTTCATAATGCAGCTAAATCTCTCTCTCTACTTTGTGTCCGGTACCCGTGTTTGGATTTGTAAATGCTCTCATAAAATTTCAAACTGAATTTCTCATTACTCACTTAGTAAATATGTTATATATGTTATGTTATGTTATATTTGTTTTTGTATAGCGCACGGCTACTCAAAAAGAGTGTCCCGGCGCTTTAAATAAGGAGACCTACAGCAAAATAACACAACACAGTAATAAAAAACAAGGTGAAATGCAGAAAGAAAACAGAGAGAACAGCAGAACAGCCTAAAGGGTAAACAGCCAGGTTTTGAGGCCTTTCCTAAATGCAAGTAGACTGGTGGCTCCCCGGAGAGTTAGCGGCAAGGTGTTCCACAACTGTGGCGCCAGCAGTCCGAAGAAGCGGCCTCCAATGCGGGCTCTCTTCACTCGCGGCACAGACGCCAGGAACAGAGATTCTGACCTGAGAGATCGAGCCGGATGGTAAAAGGCAAGTCTCCTTTGGAGGTACTTTGCTCCCACCGCATGAAGAGCTTTGTAGGCCAAAGTTAATGCCTTGAAGACAATCAGTTTACGGATGGGCAGCCAATGTAAAGTCTGCAACAAGCCAGCCGCACTGGCTCGCCTGTTAAGGCCAAAAATGGCCCTCAAGGCCGCGTTCTGCACAACTTGGAGCCGCTGCAGCAGGTACTCTGGCAGGCCCAAGTAGAGAGCGTTGGAATAATCTAACCTAGAGCCGATCAGAGCCTGCACAGTCAGCTTCCTATGTTCCTCAGACAGAAGAGGTAGAAACCTCCGCAGCATCTTAAGGAGGCTGAAGCATGTGCCCGTCACACCAAGGATCTGGGATCTTAACGTCAGACCCTTGTCCATCTTGACCCCCAGGTTCTTAGCAATTTGGGATGAGCAAGACGGAGGGAACATGTTAATGGGCCACCAAGCTTGCCAGTCTGGCTCCGTAGCACACCCGAAGAAGAGTACCTCGGACTTATCGGAATTGCACTTGAGGCTGTTCAGCTGGAACCATTTAAAAACAGCCCCAAGGCAATCCCGGATACTCTCTCCATCAAAGTCTCCTCCTCTCTTAATATACTTAAATTCAAGTTTACTTGAGAGTTAGAAAATAAAAACTTATATTTTAGGACCTAGGTAACATGGGGTTGAATGAGGTGGCAGCTATTATATGCTAATTTGCTTCCCTGCAGTAAACAATACTGCAGGGAATTGGAGTATCAGTTGAGGGTTTAAGTACCAACTCATGTAAAATAACAATCCTTGTCAGGGTGAACCACCAAAGTCACTACATAAAACTGAGCTCAACACCTTGATAATTATGGCAAAGTGCAGACAGGCTTAACCTAGATGCAATATGCAATGTATTCATACAGTACCAAAACAGTAAGAAAGAGGAAATGCATAACAATACCGATTAGAAAAATAGAGTAAGATTTATTAAACAAAATGACAATAAAATGACAAACACCCAATAGGGGGAACTGGAGATATAATTTTTCATGTTTTGAGTAGGAACAGCGCCAACAAGCACAAATTGCCAATGATAGTCAATGGTCATGTTAGATCAGCACCTTGGTGCAATTTACGCTGCCCGCGATGGAGCGTGAGTCGAATACACCAACCTGGTTCATGCTACTTAAAGATTTTACCTTCTGACTATGAATCTTTAAATTCCAATCCACTGCAGGATTACGCTTCTAAACCCTCAGGACCTAAGGTGAAATACTTAGAAACTCACCAGGCATCAGGCAGAGGCCAACAGAAGGGTCAGTCAAGGTTCATGTGCCACTAGACAGCTGAGCAGTTTCAGGAAGTGTCGCTTGTAACTTGAAGTACCCCTGTAGCTTCCACTGAAGGTCAGTCTTATGAAACTTGGAGTCCACTTCTTCATCCTGGGTACAAGAGGGAGCCAGTACTGCTCTTCGGGGTGGGGCTCCTATATGGTCACAGACAGCATGTCCATTCCTCTTCTGTTCTTCCTCAGGTCCAGTAGTGTTCTGAAGTCATTGCAGGCAGAACACACATTTATGCCTTGAATGAGCTAGTGGGTGGGGATGACTTTTGGGCATGCCCTCACAAATGTGGTAAAAGTTCCTGGGGACATCTCTACCAACTTTGGACATATTCAATATGGCAAAAGTATTTGGCCACACTAAATCTGGGCTTTGAGCGCTGGGAATTTATGTGAAAAGTATACTATTGTGATCCTTTTGTCCTCCAACATCTAACACTAAAATCCAGTTAGGAGAGCCACTGTACACACAGCGAATCCACAGATAGAAGTCTGGTAGAACAAAACAGGGTTCATCAGCTACCAGACAGTGAATAAACAATAATTGTCTTGCCATCTTGCTCCATTCTTTCACGTGCGCCCAATTTAAATGCTAATCCCTGGCTGGGAGAAGTTTGAGAACAAATGGAAATTAGCCTACAGGGTCTTTAGACAGGGAAAGGTAACTTTGTAAATGCTACTTTTCCTTAATATTTGTTAAAAATCTGACTACACTATGAAACTGGATTTTCAATATTCAGTAAAAATAGTAGCTTATTTATTATTGAAGCTAGTCCCATTCCTGAGATACATTATTAGGATTTCAATCAGTACTTTTCTATATAGGACAGCAGGGTCTGCCACAGTAAAAAATTGATTTTGGGTGCTAGTGATTGTAAGGCCATAGTAACATAAAATTTCTTCCATGAACTCTGCCTTATGGGTGAGAAGGCCTACATAGCGGTGGCATTAATATTTAAAAGGGCAGTTTTGACCTCTCAAAGGGGACTATTTTAACAAGTCAAAGTGCGTCTTTTGAACTGCTACAGTCAGGCTACAATAGTAGGCCCAAAGTTATGTTTTACAATGTCACTGTAGTGGATGTCGTGATAGATGCTGCAGTCCCCCTGTGACATTTAACTTACAAGCCCTGGGCACATTTTGGACCATATACTAGGGACTTATAGGTATGCTAAATTTACCAGCTAGGAATTTAACTATTCAACCGCAGCACAGGCCCTTTTCTGGTTTTGGAGTCTATTAAAAGACGAAACATATGGGGTGACCACACAGAAAAAATAGAATTCCTACAGATACCAAACAATAGTAAACTATTCAGCGCTAAATAAAAGAAGAAAACAATTTCTATCTATTATGTACTATCAGACCCATGCCTGGGTATGTAGAGACATTGAAACTAGCATTGGCATCCTAAGGCCTTGAAATAGTATCATTACTTCTGTAGGTAGTGAAGAATGTTTTATTAACAATGGGAAAGCGTTAATGTTAATTTTTGTGGGCAAATTACTTTTCTTTACTGTGAAATTCATGGTTGCAGCATATCTTCATCCTCATAGTGCTGAAATTATTACAGAGCAAGCACTCATATATTTGTGCCTAAATTTGCTAGCATTTACACATGAAAATGTCAGAGCTGCATTGCAGGAACAAAGAATAAGCAGTTTCTAATTTAGGAAGGATTGAGCAACATGTAATCAGTGGCCCTAACACAAAAACATGGCATAGTATGATGTGAAGTGTGACCCAGAAGTGCCTTGGGGGAGATTTGTATTCGAGATAAAGCCTCCAGTACAAAGTTAATTGCGGGAACAACCATCAAAGGGTTATCTGCATCGGATGTGTAATTTCACTGCAATCATTCATTGAATGCCTAAGATCATCATGCATTAATAAAAAGGCCCCTTGTTTGTCCCTGCTTTCCTTTGGTGTTAGGTTATAACCAAAAGTCAGATCACACTATGGGGCAGCTGTACAAGGAAATAGCACAGCACAGCGGAACATTTTTTGCATAAATTTCCAAAACACAGGGATGCGCTGTATTTACAAGAATGCAGTGCACCCCTGTGTGATCACTAGGGCAGGGCCAAAACAGACACAATTGCACCATAGTGCAAGGGTACCTGTGTTGTAGAGATGATTGTTTATGATTGTTTATGTGCAGGAAGGTGTCCCTTGCTTCACATAAACAATCCATAATGGTGATTTGCTACTTCTATGTGTGATGCATTCTGCAGCACTCATACAAGTAGCAAGGTGATGAGGTCCCCTTGTGCCCTGAGGACCTTAGGACTAAACTGGACTTCATCCTCCAAGCAGCAGTGCAGCAGGAGGTGCAGTTTGCAGAGTGGTGTAAAATAGAGGGTCGCCTCTGACCACCTCTCAACAATCCAGATCTGCGAGGCTTACTGGAGGTAACAGGAGGGCTAGTTGGCGCCCAGGAACCCTCAAGAGGCAAGGAGACTTCATCCCCCAACCAAGAGCGTGCCCGGAGGGGTATTTGCAGAGTGGTGGAGAAAGGGGACATGGCCGGTGACCACCTCTCAGCAAACCCACTGTGTGGGGCTTCCTGGAGATAACAGGTAGGCTAGTTGGCCCCTAATGACCCCAGCAACAAAGGGGACTTCATCTCCCAACCAAGATCATGTCAGGAGGTGCGTTTGCAGTGGTGGATGAAGGGGGAATGGCCTGGTATCAGAACACAGCACTCCTGCTGTGTGGGACTTACTGGAGGTAACAGGAGGGGTAGTGGACTCCCAAGAACGTCCTTGGGGGCCAACTACCCCTCCTGTTACCTCCAGTACGTACCACACAGTGGGATTGATAAGAGGTTTTTGGAGCCTACACCCCCCTTTCTCCACTACTCTGCAAGCAAAACCTCCTGACGCACTACTGTTTGGGGAATGAAGTCTACTTTACTCCTGAGGAACCTTGGAGACCAAGAAGCACTCCTGGTACCTCCTGTAAGTCCTGCGTAGCAGAATTTCTAAGAGCTGGTTAGAGTCCCAACCCCCTTTCTCCACCACTCTGCAAACATGACTGTTAGTTAAAAAAACATAGAAATTCACTGAAAAAACACAGGTTTCAGGGATATTATAGTTAGAAATTAGCATTTAGAAAACCTTAGAAATGCCATGAGTGATGTAATATGTGAGGTCATATACAGTGCAATGTTTTTTGTGTGAATTTCTAAGGTTTTTAAAATGCTATTTCCTAACTATAACATCCCTGAAACCTGTGGTTTTTTCAGTATCTATCTATCTATCTATCTATCTATCTATCTATCTATCTATCTATCTATCTATCTATCTATCTATCTATCTATCTATCTATCTATCTATCTATCTATCTATCTATCTATCTATCTATCTATCTATCTATGTATATATATATATATATATATGTATATATATATATATATATTCGAACAGGAACCAAATTCGAAACAGAGCCACACGAAGTTAGTCATTTGCACATTTCATTTATTGACAGCTTGCCAGCAGGCTCTCAATCCATGGTACATTTCAGGAAGAAATAACGCCGGACGCGTTTCAGGAGTGAAAATCCTATTTATATATATAGATATATAGAGAGAGAGATATTTTTGCTATAAGCAGTGGCAGCTGGTGTCGGGGTGGGTGACGCAGGGTGTGGGGATGGTTGGACAACAAAAAACATAATGAAACAACTTACCTGCTGCATCGCCAGATCTCACCACATTGCACTCTTCTAAGCTCCTTTCCACTGCAGGCACCCAGACGCCACCCTGGCTAATCCTGATGCTGCAGGATTGACCTGAGTGCCATGAATCTGTGCTCAAAGTGAGATTGGGAGCCTCCGCCTGCTGTCTCCAACCCGACAACGAAGATTGAATTGGAGACAATTACAGTGCTCTTGTCCTTTTGGCCACTCTGAGACAGCCGGCCAAACCCAAATGCGCACTGACAACAGTGTGAAACACTTCCTCTTGTGCATACCCCTACCCTTCTCCGGGAAGGTCGCGGTATCGAAGGAGATGTTGATGATCTTGCGGAGATGGGGTGCAATGGTGGCACTAGCTTTGTTGTAGATGTGGTGCAGGCATGGGTCTGACGGAGAGCCGGAGTGGATGGTGTTTGAAGCTGTCTTGGATGTCTGTGATCTTGCGATAGAAGAAGGTTTCTAGGACGTTGAACAGGTCTTGCAATGGTTGGATGTCGTTGGTGTTTCCGCTGGGGTTGGCAAGTTCTTTGACAATGATGAAGAGCTCTTTGCTGCTGTGTGCATTGTTGTCGAGGCGGTCTTTGAAGGAGGTTATTTTGGCGGTTTGGATGAGGTGATGGTGCCTGCGGATGGCGTTCTAGTGGGCTGCGTAGCTGTCCTGTGTCTGTTCGAGGTGCCATTTCTTATCGAGCTTTCGACAGGTCTGCTTGGAGGCCAGGAGGTTGGCGGGGAACCAGCTGGCTTTCCTGTTGGTGCGTCTGTTGGAGGGTTTTATGTCGGGGGAATGTTGGCGCAGTCGTTGATCCATTGTCTGAGGTTGCGGGCAGCAGTGTCGGTGTCGATGGGGTCGGAAGGTGGGCTTCGGGTGATGGTGGTGTTTAGCTGGTATTTGGTGACTTTGCTCCAGCTGCGGCGGGGGGTCCATTGAGTGCAGTGGTGCCTGGTGGGTCTCTGGAAGGAGAAGTGGATGCAGCGATGGTCAGTCCAGTGGAGTTCAGTGGTGTGGCTGAAGGTGAAGTGGAGGCTTGCAGAGAAAATGCAGTCGAGCGTGTGTCCGGTGGAGTGGGTGGACGTTGTGATGAGCTGTCTGAGTCCGAGGTTGACAAGGTTGTCGATCAGGGTGGTGGAGTTGCTGTCGTTGTTGTTCTTGAGGTGGAACTTCAGGTCTCCGAGGAGGATGTACTCTGCGGAGGCAAGGACGTGTGTGCTGACAAAGCTGGCGATGGAGTTGCTGAACTGAGGCTGGGGTCCGGGGGTCTGTAGACGAGGGTTCCTCTAAGGGTGGTGTTGGGGTCAGTGTGGATCTGGGAGTACAGGTGTTCAGCGGTGGTGAGGGTGTCGTCGGTGCTGGTCAAGACCCTGAAGGTGTTCCTGTGGATGATGGCGATTCCTCCTCCTATTCCTTTGGTGTGGTCCCTATGGGTGATCTTGTAGCCGTCCGGGAATGCTATGGTGATGTCTGGTGCCGAGGACGCGTTCAGCCAGGTCTCCGTCGGGAAGCGATGTCCTGGGAGGATGTGTCGAGCAGGTCCCAGAATTCGATGGCGTGCTCGTGGGTGGAGCAGGTTTAGAGAAGTATGCATCTGAGGTGGTAGGGTTCTGTCTCGGTAGGCAGTTTGGCAGCTCGGAGGCTGGTGTAGCTGCAGCTCCGGCAGGAGAAGGGTCCTTGGGTGCGCCTCAGGGCGCCCAGTAAGCAGGAGTGTGATCATCCAGCGTTCAGCAAGTGGAGGGTGCTGGCGTCATAGTGGTGGCAGTCGTTGTGGCGTTCACGGGGGCCAGGGGGTCTGGCCCTAGGTGCAGTCCAGGAGCAGACGGGCGCAGACGGGCTTGCCTTAGGCGCGCCAGCAGCCACCATAAGAAAGGGAGGTGGGAGGGAGGAGCAGCTGGGAGGCAGGAGCGGGAAGAATGGGTGAGCGTGGGGCGGGTCCACAGGGGACGCAGCAGCAGGAAGGGGAGAGAACGGCACAGGGTAGAGTACAGCAGGAGAGACTTGGGTGGACTGCAGTAAAATATAGCAAAAGGGCACAGAATCTAGCAGGAAACAGGCAGAATATAACTCAGGGCACAGAGTATAGTGAGGAGAATGGGCGGAAAAAGAACAAGGGCACAGAATACAAAACAGAAAAGTGGGCTGAAACGAACTAAGGGCAAGAAAACAGTACATAAAAATAAGAAAACAATTTAAACAGCTGAGCAGGGATAAAACAACACAGAAGGCAAAAGGGATAGAGTGAGCAGACAGATACTTACCTCTAACCACTGGGCCACCAGGGATGAGGCATAGGTGGCAGCCTGTGGGTGGAGGAGGGCCTCAAACTCACAGCAGTGGCAGCGGTGGTCAGCAGTAGGGACAAGGGCACACAGGTGGTGCTGTGCGGCGTGGGGAGCGACCTGCCTGAAAACAGGGTCATGGGTCTCCTCAGTGCGCAGTGGCCACCATAAGAAGGGAAGGTGGGAGGGAGGAGCAGCTGGGAGGCGGGACGAATGTGCGATCGGGGTGGGGCTGCAGGGGACGCAGTGGCGGGAAGGGGAGAGAAGGGCACAGGGTACAGTACAGCAAGGGATGCACGGTAGGAATACAGTGAAATATAGCAAAAGGGCACAGAATCTAGCAGGAAACAGGCGGAATACAACTCAGGGCACAAAATAGTACAGTAAAAGGGCACAGAGTCTAGCAGAAAAACGGGCAGAATACAACTCAGGGCACAGAGTTATGTTATGTTATGTTATGTTATGAGTGGTCTTATAAAGCGCTCAGCTACTCGGGCAGAGTGTCCCGGCGTTATACAGACCTGCAGGGGCTGGGCCGAAAAACACATCGAGCTACTGTCCAAACAGCCAGGTCTTGAGCTCCTTCCTAAAGGAAAGCAGATTGTCTAGCTTCCTGAGGGAAAGAGGCAATTTGTTCCACAGTTGAGGTGCCAAAAGTCTGTATGAACGTCCCCCAATGCGAGCTCATTTGGTTGCAGGAACAATAGCCAGCGCTTGAGAAGCGGATCGCAAGGATCGGGAAGGATAATAGAAGCTCACTCTTCTCCTTAAATAGAAGGCACCGGTGCCGTGAAGAGATTTAAACACCGTGATGAGAGTCTTAAAGTAAATGCGCTTGCGCAACGGCAGCCAATGGAGCGAATTTAAAAGAGCAGAGGTATTAGACCTTCGGCTAAGGCCAAAAATGGCCCTTGCTGCCGAATTTTGAACGGATTGTAGACGGGTGAGAAGATATTCTGGGAGGCCTAGATAAAGCATATTGGTATAGTCCAGACGTGAGCCGATCAAGGCCTGTACAGTGATCCTCCTGTGGGCATGTTACAAAAAGGGAAGAAATTTCCTGAGAGTTTTAAGAAGGCCAAAGCATTGGCCAACTACACTGAGAATCTGGGGTTTAAAGGTCAGACCATTGTCAATTTTAACACCCAAATATTTCGCCATAGAAGTAGCAGACGATGGAGGATACATATTGGCGGGCCACCAGGATTTCCAATTGGCGTCGGGGGGGGACAGCCGAAAAAAAGGACATCTGATTTATCAGAGTTGCATGTAAGTTGATTCAGTTGGAACCACGAAAAAAACAGCCTCGAGGCAGCTCATAATGTTATCGCCGGCGAAGTCTGTGTTCTTGTCGCAAGTAAATAGAAGCTGCGTATCGTCGTCGTAGGAAACAATCTGGGCTCCATGAGACTCGACCAAATCAGCCAAGGGGGACATGTATATATTAAAAAGAGTGGGACTCAAAATCGATCCCTGTGGGACCCCCACCACCAGCGGTGGAACTGAAATTGTGAATGGAGGGGCCCAGATTGATTGTTGGCGACCAGATAGAAAGGACTCGAACCAACTGAATACCGTCCCTCTTAAACCAATCTCCCGGAGTCTTGAAAGAAGACGGTTGTGAGGGACGGTATCGAAAGCCGCCGAAAGGTCAAGTAAAACCAGCATTGCCTTTCCTCCGAATGTCAATTACCGATTCGGTAATTGACATTCATTCCTATGGGCCTACAAGCCCATAGGAATCAATGGCAAATACCGAATCAGTAAATACTGATTCGGTAAATACCGCATCCTACCAATTCGGTATTTTTTACCGAATTTCTACCTACATTGGATTTACCGGTTCATAAATACCGAATCGGTAAAATTCGGTATTTATGAACCAGTAAATCCAAATTACCTACGTCTAGCCCTTAGTTATGAAGGAGACTAGTGAGTATACTGTTATATTCTCATTTTCTGTCCTATCTCTTTAAGAAGTGTGATTATGGTCGCATGCCATTGCATGCAACGTGTTTTCATTTAATGGTGCTCTGTATTCCACATGCTTGTGGAACTGTTATGTTAGATGGTTAAGAGTCAGTTGATGCTGGACCTTGATGCTGAAGGATGTTCACCGTGCTGCCATTAAAGATTCATCTTATTTTACTTCAAATGACTCATTATTCAACAAAATATGGCGACGAGGGAAATCACCACCACTAGCAGCACGGGATTTAGTGGTGTTTGAACCCATTTATTAGAATTTCATGGAAACTACTTGGTATGTACTTTCTGATTTTTTTTAAATGTACTTTGATTGTACCTGCGGCAGTTTTAAAGCTTTCTAGAGCTCTGATTGCACCTGCGGCTGTACCCTCCGTGTATTTTTTCAGTATTTTCACCATATTGTTGATTTTTTTTTTCAAACCGGACTTTATGCCACCGTCGAATTGATTTGTTTCTGGATTACTTCATACTTTTGTGAAATTCTGATGTTTTGCTGACATTCACCTTGCTTTCTTTTGTTTCCTAAAGATTTTATGATTTTCATTATTTTAAAAACAAATACCTGGCTTGCGCTACATTCCGAACGCTGCATTCCGAACGCCTCTCTTCCAAACTGGCTTGCGCTGGTATTCATATGATGCATAGCGTTCAATGCGTCCTACACGTTCTCCACGTCTTCACGTACTACGTCACGCGCATGGCAGCCATTTTGTGTACTTTACTCTGATTACCATGGTAACGCGATATGGTTATTTTCTCCGATTTTGAGGCGCTATTCTGTCTATTTGTAACAGAATTTCTTCAATCCTTGAAAGTAAGTGTTTGTTTCTTTTAAAGTACTGCAGAGAGTTTAATTAAAAAAAAAAACTGAACGATATTTTGTTCGTTCTAATTCTTTATCAAACCATTTGAAAACATTATTTACTGTTCATAATGCAATTTGATCCTCCTGCGAAGTTTTTGCAAGTCAAGGGCGATCCACCCATGCCCTGGGCAAGGTGGAAAGAAGAATTCATAACATATATGAGAGCTATTGATGGTGAAAGAATGTGATCTGAAAGAAAGAAAAGCATTCTTTTACATTGCCTAGGTTCTGAAGGCCAGGTTCTTTTTAGATCTTTACCCCAAATAACTTCTCAATCTGAAGGAGGAGGAGATTCTATGAATGTTTACACTGAAGCCTTGGCAAGACTTGAAAAAAGATTTAAGTCTAATGTTAGTATTGCTCTCAATCGTTTTAAATTCTACACCAGGAAACAAAAGGAAGATGAATCCTTTGATGATTTTTTAACATCCTTAAGATCATTAACTCTACATTGCAATTTTGGAATGATGACAGATGAAATGATAAGAGACCAGATTATCGTACATGTTAAATGTAAAAAAATACAAGATAAACTTTGGGTTATGGGTGATCCAAATTTGACAGAGACAATTGCGATAGCTAAAGCACAAGAACAGTCTGATCTATGGATGAACACCATTAGGAATAACACAGAGAAGAAGGTTGCTGAAGAGGAAGTTTGTGTTGTCAAAACTAAACAAGATAACAAACAATTTTCTTCTCAATCATCAACAAGATATAATTCTTATAATCCAAAACAGTTTACTTCACAAAAACCTTCTAGTCTTGCCAACATCCAGGGTATGTGTTTTAGATATGGAAATAGAGCTCACTATGCTTCTCTTCCAGGTTGCCCAGCACTAAAGAAGGAATGTAATTTTTCCAAGAGAGTTGGTAATTTTAGCAACATGTGTAGAGACAAACGTGCTCAAAGCTATAATAAGGGTTCTGTTTCGTTAATATCAGAAGAAAATGTAAATGTTATTAATGATGTTGATTTACAAACCAATATGGGTTTTGTAGTATCCATTGTTGATGACCAAGCAATGCTGCATTTTAAGTCACCTAACTGCATTTTCAAGGTATATGAAAGGGAATTATCTCTTATGGTAGATTCAGGTTCACCATGGACTATAATAACACAAGAATATTTTAACAATACATTAGCCAAGTCTGAAATGTTAAATGAGATGAAAGAGACTGATATTATTGCTAAGAATTTTTCTGGTACGAAAATTGATATAATTGGTTTCTTTCAGGTTGTGATTCAGTTTAAGAATAGGAAAGCTGACATAAAATTGTACATTTCGCTCAAGGGTGTTAATGTGTTAGGATGGCTCGATCAATGGAAATTAGGAATCCAGCTAAATCCACGTGCTAAAAATCCCATTTCTCTTTGTGATGAAAGTTTAATGGGTACTGTTTCTGTAATTAATCCATCTATTTTGGCAAACATTGCAAATGTTGAAAGAGGTTCTAATCTTATAAAATGTTTCAATTCCGTTTTCAGTGAGAAGTTAGGCAAGCTTAAGAACTTTTCACATAGCATTGTCCTCAAAAGAAATCACACACCAATAGTACAAAAACTTAGAGGTGTTCCCATCAATATCAGGGAAGAACTTAAAGGCATGTTGAAAGACTTACTTGATGAGGGAATCATTGAACCGATAGAATCATCGGAATGGGTTTCTCACATAGTTTTGGTAAGAAAAGCTGATCAAAAATTGAGACTGTGTGTTGATTTAAGAGCTCTGAATGCCAATATTGTAATTGATTGTCATCCTTTGACTAATATCAATGAATTAGTGTCAATGTTAGAGGGGGCTAAAAAAATATCAACTTTAGATCTAAGATCAGCCTACCACCAAATTGAATTAACAGAAGCTTCTAGGAAACTCACAGCATTCATAACACCTCAAGGTTTATTCCAATACATACGCATGCCGTTTGGCCTTGCGTCAGCGGCATCTGTCTTTCAAAGAACCATGTTTCATATTTTCAGGGATCTAGACATGTTTGTTAAATGTTTTCAGGACGACATTTTAGTCTTTTCAAAAGATGTTAGTGAACATGAGACCCATTTACAAGTAGTATGCAAAAGGATGGAATCAAATGGTTTATCATTGAAAGCACATAAATGCAAATTGTTCCAGGAGTCAGTGGAATATTTAGGACATACTCTATCAGGGGATGGCGTTATCCCCAAGAAATCAAATGTAGATGCGATCACTAAAGCTCCCGCTCCAACGAATATGACCAGCTGTTGTCATTTGCAGGGATGTGTGAATATTACAGCAAGTTTGTTTTAAATTTTGCTACTAAAATGGAACCCCTAAGAAAATTGTTGAGGCAAGAGGAAGAGTTTATGTGGTCTAATGCACAACAACAAGCTTTTGAGACAATAAAAAATTATATCATACATTCACCTACACTTAAACCGTTTCGTATGTACAAAGAACGTATAATTACAGTAGATGCAAGTTTGTATGGTTTAGGTAGTGTATTGTCACAGAGAGAAGGTAGTAATGAGTGGACCGTAGCATTTGCATCTAGAACTCTCAATGAGTGTGAGAGAAAATATGCTGTAATAGAAAGGGAACTTCTTGCTTGTGTTTGGGCGATTGAGCATTTTAGACTGTATGTATGGGGTTCAAAGTTTACACTTAGGACAGACCACAAACTGTTAGTTAATATATTATCTGTGGGTGATGGATGGAATGCTACACCTAGGATTGCCAGACTTTCCTCAAGGTTACAGGAATACAATTTTGTTACCGTTTTTGTTCCTGGCAAAAAGAATGTTACGGCTGATTGTTTATCGCGTCTTCCGTGTGCGCAAGATGTAGTTAGTATGTTAAATGAAGGGGATTTTGTGGTAACTGTTCAAGATGTTTTACATGATAAATTTCAAGACATTTCTGAATCATTGTGGTTGGATTGTGTACAGAAAGATACTAAGTGGGAAGAACTCAAGAGTTATATTAGTAAAGGATGGCCAAGTAAGGATAAGGTTGGAGCAGAGTTGTTACCATACTACAATGTGGAAGAGGAATTGGAGTTGGAATCTGGTTTTATTTTTAAGTCTGGTAAGTGTGTTCCTCCGGAGGGGATGCAGGAAGTCATACTTAAGGTTGCAAACAGAACTCATCCTGGCATATCCTCTATGAAGCATTTAGTTAGGTCGTATTTTTGGTGGCCTGGAGTTGATAGATTCATTGACAGAATTGTCAGAGAATGTCAGGATTGTGCATCTAGTGATAGAATGTTGAGGACTGTTACTCCACCTCTCAAAACGGTAAAATGGCCATCTGAACCGTGAGAGAAGGTTGCATTTGATATTTCTGGGCCCTTCCATATGTTACCAGAGTCTTCACGGTATGCTTTGGTTATGATAGACTATCATTCCAAGTGGCCGGAGGTCAAGTTTGTTCCTAAAGCTACCACCGAAGCAGTCATTGTATTTTTCAAAGAAATTTTTACGAGAGAAGGTTGCCCTTCAAAAATGGTCACTGATAACGGTGTACAGTTAACGTCTGTGGAAATGTCTGAATTTCTTAAAGAATGCAATATTGTTCACAGGTTAACTTCTTTATACGAACCACATGAGAATGGGCAAGTGGAGAGATTTAATCGGGTGCTGAGTTTTATTGTAGAATCTATCAAATGTGAGAAAAATTGGGTAAGTGCGTTAAGAGAGAGGTTGTGGATCTATCGTATTACGCCCCACTCCACTACAGAGGTGAGTCCTTTTAAACTTTTCAAGGGTCGCAACCCGGCTTCCAATGTTTTACCATGGTGGTTAAAGGAGAAATATAGCAATGTGTCAGTTCATGATAAGGAAAGTATTACTGATGTGGCCAAACGTGTGGAAGACAAGCAGTTGAAAACAAAATTATGGTATGATAAGAAATGGAATGCAAAAGAACAATTTTTTCAAGTGGGAGAATGGGTTAGAATTCTCAAACCAGGTGTGTTGGCCAAAGGGGTTAGTAAATTTAGTGATCCCATTCAAATAAAAACGTGTTTACTTATACTAACAGTGTCATGACTGAAGATGGTAGAATGTGGAATAAGGGAAGATTGGCCAAATGTTCCAAATGTCATGATGATCACAATGTTGGCCCTGACAAAACTATTATTGTTGACAAGAAAGACTCTGTAGCTTATAGAGTCAAAGATGCAAAACGTGTTATCAGTTTACCCAAGAGATATTCTGACTAGGTGTAATATTGTACATATTTCTTTCTATTGTTGTACATTTTGCTTTGTGTTTTTTTTTGTTCTTTTGTGAAAAAGGGAGATGTGTTATATTCTCATTTTCTGTCCTATCTCTTTAAGAAGTGTGATTATGGTCGCATGCCATTGCATGCGACCTGTTTTCATTTAATGGTGCTCTGTATTCCACATGCTTGTGGAACTGTTATGTTAGATGGTTAAGAGTCAGTTGATGCTGGACCTTGATGCTGAAAGATGTTCATCGTGCTGCCATTAAAGATTCACCTGATTTTACTTCAAATGACTCATTATTCAACATATACCAAGGGACTTCTCTTTGGAAAAGGAACAGTAACGTCCTTATGGAAATAAGTAGCTATGTTCACAGCCTGAGACGAGGCATGTGGGGATGTTTTCCCAGGTCCAGAATTTGGAGGCAGTGACTATTTATCACAGAAAACCGAGAAATGTATTGAAGACCCTCTGGGGCAAAACCTTTGGACCCTAAAGAAAAATATGAGACCCTAGGAGTTCTAAATAGTGGCCTATGGAGCACGTGGCTGAGTATGTGAGGAAAATAACAAGGAAACCCTTGGAAAAAGAGGGAAGGGATATCATTAGGGAGGAGTGTGTATGTCATGTGATTGGGGATAAGGACACAAGACACCTAATTTGGATCTGGAGTTTATCACCTTCTTATTTAAACGTTGAAGGGATCCAAGAAGGGGTCTGGATTGGAATACTTGCTAAAATAATGAGAGGACAAGTTATTAGATGTTTTGGGCCATTTAGCCCATATCTTTAACCTTGTAGAAGATACTTCTGTTAATGAAGATGAAATTGATTTAGAGCTCCTGAGAGGCCGAAAATACCGATTTTCGGCCGTTACCGACTGGTATTTGGATACTGAGATGTAGGGGCCTAAGAAAATGCAGATTCAGTAATTTTACCGAATCTGTAATTTACCGATTCAGTAAATTTACCGATTCGGTAAATTACCGATTCTGTAAAATTACCGAATCTGCAATTCAAGATGTAGGTGGCACTGTAAACAGTGCCACAGGGCTCTAAGGATTCGTTATTTACCACCAACTATTAGTTGGTGGTAAATAACGAATGCCTGTGAATATGCAAATCTGTGCATGTACACATGTGCCATGTGGCACACATACATGCCCTAAGGGCATGTATGTGTGCCACATGGCACATGTGTACATGCACAGATTTTCTGTCCTATCTCTTTAAGAAGTGTGATTATGGTTGCATGCCATTGCATGCGACCTGTTTTCATTTAATGGCGCTCTGTATTCTAAAGGCATGTATGTGTGCCACATGGCACACAAGCCCTAATCAGGGGTGCAACAGGGTGTGAAAGTGACACCCTGCCACCCTTGAATTTTTCGGTATTTACCGAATCGGTAATTACCGATTCGGTAATTGACATTCATTCCTATGGGCCTACAAGCCCATAGGAATCAATGGCAAATACCGAATCGGTAAATACTGATTCAGTAAATACCGAATCCTACCGATTCGGTATTTTTTACTGAATTTCTACCTACATTGGATTTACCGATTTATAAATACCGAATCGGTTAAATTCGGTATTTATGAATCGGTAAATCCAAATTACCTACATCTAGCCCTTAGTTATGAAGGAGACTAGTAAGTATACCAAGGGACTTCTCTTTGGAAAAGGAACAGTAACGTCCTTAGGGAAATAAATAGCTATGTTCACAGCCTGAGATGAGGCACAGTCTTCCATGAGATAGGTTTCAATGGGAGTAGTTTATATCAGAGAGCCAAATGGATATGGATGAACTAGTTACATTGGAAACCATGGGTCAGCAAGTTCTATCCCCAGAAAGGAAGAGAGGTTAGAGGCAGATCTTCAATCGGACGAGACCACCAATCTAACTCGACAGGTGACTATGAAGATTATTTCTAATTCTACCCAGACAAAGTTAGGAGGAAGGTTTAGGTAATTTCAGACAGAAAGGGAGACAATAACTCAGGACCAATGGGTTCTTTCAACAGTATGTGGTCACAAAATAGAGTTCAAACAGATTCATCTACAGTATGAGGAACCAAGAGAGGAGAGTTTCAGTTCAAGGAGGAGCAGAGAAAGGTAGTGAGAGAAGATATACAGCAGATGTTAAGGAAGAGTGCTATCATTTAGGCGAAGGAAGAAAAGGAGTGTATTGTGAGCACCTTATTTCTAAAAAAGAAAAAGGACAAAGAATGGAGGATGGAGGCCAGTGATTAATCTATGATTCAGAAAAGGAGGTGGTGATGGACGGAGTTTCTGAATAAAGCTCAACAGATCAGGGCTTTTTTAGCTCACTGCACCATCCCAGCTCAGAACCTGGATACATGCAAATTAGTCTGTCCCTGGCCCAGTGATTCATGGGAACAGGGCAGACCAAACTACCAAGCCAATTCTTTTACTGGAAAGGAAACAAGCTTCCGGGGACCGGTTTCTGGCATCACAGCCATCTTCGGCCCAGCTTGCTTGAATCCTGATGGTACAGTGAGCAAGGGACTCATGTCTGAGTATACCCTTCCACGCTTATGGTGGACAAAACGATTCAGAAAAGGGGGTGGTGATGGGCAGAGTTTCTGAATAAAGCAGAATACTCTTACCCAGTCAACGGATCAGGGCTTGATCCATCACCGTTTTTGAGCTCACTGCACCATCCCAGCTCAGAACCTGGCTACATGCAAATTAGTCTGTCCCTGGCCCAGTGCATCATGGGAACAGGGCAGACCTAACTACCAAGCCAATTCTTTTACTGGAAAGGAAACAAGCTTCCGGGGACCGGTTACTGGCATCACAGCCGTCTTCGGCCCAGCTTGCTTGAATCCTGATGGTACAGTGAGTAAGGGACTCATGTCTGAGTATACCCTTCCACGCTTATGGTGGACAAAACGATTCAGAAAAGGGGGTGGTGATGGACAGAGTTACTGAATAAAGCAGAATACTCTTACCTAGTCAACAGATCAGGGCTTGATCCATCACCGTTTTTTAGCTCACTGCACCATCCCAGCTCAGAACCTGGCTACATGCAAATTAGTCTATCCCTGGCCCAGTGCATCAATCTACAGCATTTGTATCAGTATGTGATTTATCGTCACCTCAAGAGGGAAGAAGTCCACATGTTGAGAGATATTTTACAAGAGAAGGATTGGTTGATGCAATTAGATTTGAAAGATGCTTATTTCACAATTCCAATGAAGAAGGGGAAGCAGAGATATCTGCAGTTCAGGTGGAACGGGAAAATGTATCAATTCCAGTGTTTACCCTTTAATCTTTCATCAGCCCTGTGGTGTTTTCCAAAAGTTTGATACCAGTTCTGGGTCTGTTGAGAGAACAGGGGGTGAGATTGGTAATTTACCCGGACGACATTCTTATACTGAACCAAGAGAAAGAGATTTTAGTAGAACATTTAAATATGGCAAGACATTTGTTGGAGAAACTAGAATTTATTGAGAATTTGGAGAAGCCAATTTTGCTAACAGCTCAGCAATTAGAGTTTCTAGAGTTCATCTTAAATGCAGTAACGGTGCAACTAAATTAGCAAGAAAGGAAGAAAAGATTGATTATGAGGGAAGTGAGTCGGTTACAAACAAAACAGGGAGTGTTGTTGAAGGATTTAGCACAAGTGGCATGCCTTTTGTCTACTTTGAATCAGGCTGTTTTTCCAGGACTTTTACACTACAGGGCCCTCCATAGATTAAGGACTTCAGGCCTATTGAAGGGTCTTTTGTATGGAAGCAAGCGAGGGTTACAGGGGAAGTGTGAGAGGAGTTAACCTGGTGGTTGGAGAATTTGGAAGCATGGAATGGTCAGGCTGTGTTTGGGACAACCCTGGAGTTTTTACTAGATTCAGATACGAGCAAGATACTGGCATCTGAATTTAGATGAGTTAGCAGTGGATGCTTTCACCCAGAATTGGTTAAGTCTTAAGTGGTATGCGTTCCCACCTTTTACTATTATTTAGAAGGCACTACTGCAGGTGAGAAGACAAAGTTGTCAGCTGATTCTAGTAACGTCTTTCTGGAACACTCAGATTTGGCTCCTTGTAGTTTTGGAGATGGCAATGGATATTCCTTTGTTAATAGAATATTGCTGGGGAATGTTGGGAGGTGTAGACTGAGAGGGGCATCCTCTAGTGGAAACAGATTTACTCAACCTTCTGGTTTGGAGGATATCAGGTGTTCAGAGAGGGGACATTCGGGAAGGCTTTAGAGCTCTTTGATGAGTTGTGGGCTCTAGTTACAAAGAAGAGATACCGGGGAGTATGGAGATGTTGGGTACATTGGTGCATTAAACAGAACTTGAATCCTGTGGAGGCAGATGAGATTGAGGTGGCCAATTTCTTAACATATTTCTATAGCCAAGGTTTTACCAATAGAATGGTAAATTGCTATGGATCAGCTATTGCAGCGGTCATTCACTGTTGGAAGGCTTATCTGTAGGAAGGAGCCCTTTGGTTAGTAGGGTGATGAAGGGTATCTGTTTGAGAGGCCTCCCAATCAATAAACTCTGAGATGTGACTTTGGTGTTGAAGCTGTTTAATAGTTTGCAAGCAAATAGGTGTTTAGCTCTGAGAGAGTTTGTAATGGAAGTTGGCAACTTTATTATGTTTGATATAATTTAGGTGAGTATCGGATGTTCAGGCTTTGGATTTAGAGAGAGATTTTATCAACCATATGGGGTACTTTTTGAAGTATGGAGAAGAACTAAGCCTATGCCTGCGTCTGTGCTTTTTCCAGTTTTTGAAGAAATGCCAACGTTGTGTGTGGTATGTTGCACCAGGGAGTACTAAAAGAGAATGAAGGAGTATAGAGCTGATGGTGTAACTCAGTTGTTGATTTCTTATGTTATACCTTTTAAGGCTGTCTTGGTGGCAACCATTGCACGCTGGGTGAAGAATGCTTTGAAGGAAGCAGGGGTGCATGTGGAAAGGCTTACGGCTCATTCTGTAAGCGGAGCTTTGTGTTCATAAGTTTTTTGTGTGGGTAGAAGGTTGGATGAGATTATGAAAGCCGCAGACTGGTCGAATGTGGGTTTTTTATTTTAAACCAGAAGAGCATGTATATCATTTTGTTTTGAGAAGCTTAGAACATGCAAAATTCTAGCCTCCTGTCTTGCCATAAAAGGATTATTCTCATAGGTTAGATGAATAGAGAATCATGATTTTATTAAAGACAAGGCGGCTAGCATTATCCCTCCCTCTCAACCTTGGAGGGAGCAAGAAAAATATTTACAGGTTGAAAATATGTGTGTATATATGCATTTTGGTTCAAGGCAAAATACGGTGTTGCATTATAAAGATGGGTATCTCCAGAAGATTTAAAATTCTTAGTTTTTAATGAATGAATTACTTATGTTTCAATTTAGTCTGTCAGTCAGTCAATCTTTATTCGGGTACCACAGTACCCATAAAAGCACAATATAAAAATACATTACATAAAATACATTCATTATACAGATCATAAGTGATTTAGTGCAAAATTTAGGATCATCACAGTACAAAGCTATTTACATTACTCTCAGTCTTCAGCCATGGATCTGTGTGCCCTTACTGCCGTTTTTAGGAATGTGCAAGTGCGAAAAATAAGGTCCTCATCATCTAAAGTTCACATGGAATCAAATGCTGCCTCTAAGCTAATTGGTCTTCTCTTATTAAAATACAAGCATAAAAACTGTTTAAAATATTTGATATAAAATTTGCAGGAGAATATAAAATGCTTTACAGACTGCTCACTCCTCCCATCGCACGGACACAGGATTGAGTTTGAATTAGAACAATTACCAAGTGGGAAGGAGAGTACAAAACGAATTGTGCCAGCCCTTAAATGGAACAATAAACTTGTCTCCCAGCGAGTCATCGGTAGTAACAAATCGATGTGGAGTGGGTGCCTATAATGTTCAATGGCCATATAGTTACGCACAGTAGTTTTACTGACCTCTACTGCCTCACGCTCGGTCTTATATAAGGAGTACAGAGCATTCTGCATATCCTTTTTTGCGACTAAAGCAGCAAGTGAAGGGTCCCAAAAAATGCTTTCCATATTTATACTGCGCAAACTACTCAACACTGCACCCAACCACGAGATATCTAGGCCCCTGGCACAACCTAAGCAATCCTTAATGATTGACTGGGTCAGGGTGGCTGCTTCGTTCTTCCATACAGAAATCCACAGAAGTGCTGGGCGAGCCCTGATAAAATCAGAAATAAAAATAATATTGAGCTCTTTATGAGATATGTAATTGGAGGTTGAAATAGGGACATTCAGTATTTTTCTGCAGAATCTATTCTCCTCCTGCTGTATACCAGAGCAGCTGGCCGTCCCCCATATCTCAGCTCCATAGGTTGCTACTGGGGTACACTGATGTTTATAAATCCTTTGGACAGCTAATACTGCACCCGTCGTCTTAGGGCGAGGGATGCTTAAAATTGAGTTATTGGCCTTTGAGAACTTGCTCCTGGCGCGAGCTATGTGCTCACTCCAGGAGCTGTTCGCAGCAAAGGCCAAACCCAAATATACAAAGGATTTTACCGCCGCCATCATATGGCCATCTATTGCAATTGGCCGTATAGCCCGTTTGCCTGGGCCACTGCTCATTAAAAAAGTTGTTTTTAAATTGACTTGTAACTCTAGATTTTTCATAAAAATATTAAAATCTTTGACGAGGAGGCATAATGAATTTGATGTGCGCCCTATTAAAACTGCGTTGTCGTGGTAGAGCAACGCAGGAATGGGTACTTTGTTAATATATGGGACGTCTTGGGTGGCCAATTTCAGGGAGGCATTCAGGTCATTGATATAGATGATATAAAGCAGGGGGGCCAGAACACAACCTTGTCTGACCCCCCTGCCGATATCAATAAATCCTGAGACCTCTCCTCCCACCCCCATTCTTACTTGGGCCTTAAGATCTCTGTGCAGATAAGCCAGAAAATTGACCAGAGTTTCATCCAGACCCTTGGTGTTGAGACAAGAGAAAGGCAGGACTCGATCAGAGGCATCTTGTTTTTAGCCCGTGCCTTAAAGACTTCTGCATTGTCTGCCCCTATCCAACATAATCTTAAATTATCTGTTGAGACTGATAAATTTGCCGCTACACAATCGCTATAAGCGATAGTCCATCTGGTTGCTTTTAGTATTACTTTAATCAGGTTATGATCCCCAAAATCAGACAGTGTCACCGCAGCAAAAGTCACCAGTTTTTCAATTAGGGGGTATACAAAAACATAGTCTAATGTAGAGCCACTCCCCCTTCCTCTATATGTCGGGTTGTTAATCCTATGAGAACTTACAACTAAGTCCATAACATTAGATAGGTTATGCGAGTTAATAAGACTTTTAAGTTCTCGGCCTCTGATATAAGAGGGTTGTGTACAGAGAGAGGTTAACATATCAGTACCTTGGCTTTGAAATTTAGCATTAAAATCGCCACCTAATAAGATGCCTAAAGTATCTCCTTTTACGGACTGGTTATCCAGATCAGACATAAAATCAAATAACTTTAAAAATCTTTTGTTAGGGACTGACTGAAAATCATTGTTATAAAAATGTAATAAATAAAATTGAATACCCCTTTTAAACAATGCAGCTTGAAAATATAGGCTATACATTGGGATTATTTCAAATGTGCCACCGGATATCACCTTAAATCCTATGAACAATGCCCCTGTTGGCCTTCCCTTCCTTGGTTTTTGTGAAAGGATAGTATAACAATGAAAATCCTCAATGTATAAGTTTTCGGTAGCCCAAGTTTCTTGAAACATCAAAATATCATGTTCCCTGACCAAATTTAGCCATTCAATATCATCAAGTTTTGATCGGAGGCCTGCCACATTCCAACTGAGTATGCTCAGACTTGTCCCATCATTCCTTGTTGCTGGGACTTTCTTCCCTTGAGGTGGTGCGGTCTGTACTACTCTGGGTGGTGAAATACTGACAGCCTCAAAATCTAGGGTTGTTGGTGGTCAGTCTTGTTGATCCAAACTTTGAAAAGCACAAAAATTATTGGACAGGGGTATAGGTGTTCCAGTGCCGCTATTGGGTGGGGTACGGGGTTTGTAAAAATAGCCCAGAGGGAGGGCACTAATATCAGTATGAGGATTAAAGGTTGCATCGTTAATAGACAAAAGATGACGAACCTACTGGGGCCTTCTACAATTTAAGACCACACAGTCCCCCTGGATATGTTTATGAGAGGGGCCTATCCACCCAACTCATCTGGCCATAATTATATCATTACTTCTATTAGGATTAAAACATTTTTGCTTGCAAAGCCTGTCCACTGACTTTCTTTGCAAGTCTGGCCAAGACTTCCTCTCTCCCCTTTTTAATGGGGGGACTCCACTTAGGACCAGTACATATGGTGCAGAGTCCGGTGGGAGATGCAAAACATCCTGGTTATGGCTAACACTTGACTCTCTGGTTATTTTGGTTACATCTTTACTACCGTTATTTGGCTCTAAGGGGGGTTTAGGGGGTATGCAGTTAGCTGCGTTTTCTTTACATGAGCCCCCTCTCTCCCCACAATTGTTACCCTGAGTTAATGGAGATGGTATCACAACATCGGGTGCTCTATGGGGGTTAGGGGCCTTATCACAGTTTAATATGCCAGACAGCATGGGTTCCAGCGCAATTATACCCTCTCCCACCCTTTTTATAACTGCTGCGACATCATTGATTTTATGCATTACTTTCCACAGGCCATCAAGTTTCATAGCAAACACCCCCATTAAGTCGTCCAACCTAGATTCAAAACCCTCCATCAAGGTATCCAGGATTTCAATGCCCAAATATTTTGTCTGGGAGTCACTGACAGCAAGAAAATCAGTTTGGGTGGAGATAGAGTTAGTCAATCTAACATTGAGTGGTTCAGTGTCGGACCCACCTTTGTTGTTCCTCGTAGTATCCGTAGCAAGGTCTAGTGATTTTCTTCTATGTTCCCTTTGGTTAAGGTTTTTACTGACCGATACTGAAGCAGTCAATACCTGCCGTTTGATTGTCTTGCCTCGGGTGTTACTGGCTGGGACTTGTAGGTCCTGAGCAGACTGCGCCATAGTCAAAGGGGTATTTATTACCTGTATGTCCGGACTTAATGGAACTGGTTTTGCTCCTAATTGAGAAGCAGGGAGTAACTCGTTTGTTCCCAAGTGGGCAGGTGAGAGTGGGACGCTGCAAGATCTGAAGATAGCCGTCTCTCCGTGGCTTGGATTTGATGGATGAGTACAGACTCAGCCCTTACGATAAAGTCATCCAAGGTGCCTGCAGCCCCCTTTCGTTTACTCAGTAGAGACATGGTCGCCGGCAACGAAAATTAGGCTAAATGTTACCTTGCTACGGTGTATCGTTGCTCCTCACTCGAGCTGCCAAAGGGGCTGGCCCAACCCAGCCTCTTTGGTCTTCGCCCGGCGCGTCCTGCGTGCGTCCCCGCGGGACAAGGGACCAAGCAGAGCTTTATGCGCCTCGTGCGCAGGTTGATAAGGGAGGTGACATACTCGCCTGGGTCTGGGCTGCAGGGCTGCTGGGAATCGTAGTTCCGGACCAGTGGGGCAGAGTACGGCCAACAGAGAAAGCAGTGGGGGCAAAGGTCGCAGCGTCCGGGCGGAGCAAAACCCGGCCGGCGCAAGAGTCAGGGAGAGATAGCCTTGTTGCGCCTCGGCGGAGCTAAGCCTGGCCAACGTGAGTACCCCAAGATAAGTCTTATTTTCCAGAGAATGAAGAATTGCAGGGGGAAAGTAAAAGGTCATCACTTTACGAAAATCTTTAAACTAGCAGTGCACCTTGCCACAAACAACGTTATGTCAGCATAGGTGTTGTCTTACGGTCTGGCGGCCCCCACACACTCACCAAAATCTTATCCTTCTTCTTTGTTTTGGGGCTGCACACAGAAGTTGATTTCTTGAATTTTATTTTAAAACGCCCATGTAATCACCAAAAAAAAAAAAAAAAGAAAACACGGCACTCGGAGCAAAAAGTTCAGAAGCGTTCACTTCACAAGCTGCTCACCGGCACAGATATCTCCTTTTCAATGAGCATCTCACCCCAAAAAGTCTGCTTCTAACGTTGTCCCGCTATTGTGCACTGCTCGCGAATTCAGCCCCCAGCTCCAAACCAGGTGCACCGCATTCAAGAAAAGCCAACTGCCGCCATTGCCGTCCACTGGTGTAGGCTGCCGTCTTGCCACCACTCCGCTCCCGCTCCCAATGGGACCTCCTTTGAAACACGGAGTCCTCCACGACTCCCAAAACCCGCTCTCCAAAGAGTCTAGACCAGCACCAAAATGTTCGGCGCTCTGCCGCCCAGCTGCCACCATCTATTTAGATAATTAAGAAATCAGCTTTATGGAATTTTAAAGGAGAATAAGGAGGATGACAAAGTGCAACGTCAACAAAGGAAGAGTCTGGGGTGTTGTGGAGTTTATGGACTGGATGTTTTATTTTTGTTTATGTTGCCATACTTGGTTCTGGTATGGAACTTTAAAGGTTACTGCTTGGAAGTGGCAAATAAAAGGATTTATGCATTATGCTAGCCTCCTTGTCTTTAATAAAATCACGATTCTCTATTCACCTAACCCATGCGAATCTGCATTTCTCATAGGGATTTTGAACATTACTACAGCTTGAACTACTAAACTAAACAGAATTACACCAAGTTTGGCAGACAGGTTTCTCTTTTTTACTTCTTTATTACATTTTTTTCCAGTTTTTTCCTCCCAAGGCATCAGCACAAATCCAATTCAAGCAAGCCAACAAAGATGCAAGGAGTTAATCAAGAAAAGCAACAACAACAAAAGCAATATACTGAATTAAAAAGAGTTCATACATTCATCAGAGGCAAGCAAAGAAAAATAAAAAACTATAACAATAAAAAGTACAGAACTTACATAATACACTTATCTATTACCGGATAATATTTAACCAGTTTCACTCAGGGTTATCCCTCTCCTGTATCTCTTAATTAGACTGATGCCTCCCATCTTATAAGAGGGGCCCAGATTTGCTGCCACAGCAAATTCCCTTTCTTTCCCTTACTTTCATATATCGCTTGCTTCAGCATAAATGTGGCGAGCAATCGAGCCAACCATTGCTGAAATGTGGGGGGTAGGGGATCTAACCAGGCAGAGGCAATATTAATCCTTAGCACTGCTATGGATACAAAAGAAAACGGTAAGCAGTCCATATCTGACTCATACTTCTTACTCCTAGCAGTATTAATTCAGGTGTTAATATAACTTTCTCCCCTAGAGAGTGATCAAGGTATTCAGTAATTAGCTCCAAGAGTCCTTGTAGGCGCAGGCAGGAAGAAAACATATGAAACAGATCTACCTCCAGCCCACCACATCTAGGGCATGTACTCCCAGATACTCCACCCCACTGTGCTATTCTGCCGGGGTATAGTATCAGGAAAAGACCGTTCTGAAGTGTTGAGCCTGGAGACCGGCAGAGCATAAAACCCTTTGAGCCGACTCCGAGGATTTTGAAACTGCGTTAGAAGCAGCACCCACCCGCTCTGCCCATTTAGCCTTGTGTTTAGGCAATCATCCAGTTTTAGACTCATCAATTCTCCATATATTACTTTGATAGCCCCCTTAGTCCGACCTTTAATAGTATCGATGATTACATTACTACCAAACCCACTCACACCACCAGCTTTTTTGCTGAAAAAGCTACGTAATAGTAAATATTTTTAAAAATGAGCTCTTTGTAGCCCAAATTCCGTCTGTAAATCGCTAAATTGACGAAACCCTACATTATGGATTAAGTCCCCAACCTTTCGAATCCCCTTACTTGCCCAACCAGCCATGATCTCATCTGAGAAGATTCCTGGGAGTGTGGGATTTATATATAAAACTGTATAGTAATTGAATCTCCCAAAGGCCTATCTTCCTTTTTAATAACCCCCCCCCCCGATCTTAAAAGCAGCATCAGAGTCTTACATTTTGTCTTCTTATAGTAACTTGGCTCTGTAAACTTAAAAAAACAGTTCTCTGAGTTTTCGCGCAATAGCAGTTTGTTGTCTTCCGGAACATCAATTTCATCTTCCCCATCCATATCCCCCGGGCATGATCCAACCAATATCCCCATATATTGTAAGGCAGCTGCACAATAATAACTTTTGAAATCAGGAACTGAAATTCCCCCTTTTTCTCGTGATAATGACATAAATCGGTATAGAGACAAAATATCGACTCCAAAATATCGACTGGACATAATATCGAGTTTTAAATATAGACTGGACAAAATATCGACTGGACATAATATCGACTACAAAAATATCGTTTTTCAGGTAAGTGAAGTAATATCGACTGTATAAAATATAGATAGCAAAAATATCGATTTTTTAATAATATATAATATTTTATAGTGTATTTTTATGTAATAATATGTGTGAATAGTGTGTATTAATGTTATAAAATATTTTATTACATGAATTTTGTTTTGATAATAATTGCGTAATGTAATTCTGTAGCGGGTTGTGGGTTTATAGGGGAATAGGGTGGGAAGTAATTTAATAATAATTAATTAATTAATATATGTTTGTTAATATTTTTAATTAATAATTAATTGATAATTAATTAATGTTAATTAGTTAATTAATTAATATAATTTTGAATATATTTTGTATTAGTAAATAATTGTTAATTAATTAATTGTAATTAGTTAATTACATTAATTAGAGTACATTTTTATATATATAATTTTGTGTTATTTTTAAGTAATTAATTTTGAAAAAATAATATTAATTATTAAAATAATTACACCTAATGTTCTAATATATTTACTTTATTGTTATTGTTAATTAATAATTAATTGGTAATTAAATAATATTGATAATTTTTGGGTAAAGGAGCATTTTTAGGGTTCAGGGTCAGTTTTCAGTTCATGGGTAAAGGGGTATTTTTGGGGTTCAGGGTCAGTTTTCAGTTCATGGGTAAAGGGGTATTTTTAGGGTTCAGGGTCAGTTTTCAGGTCATGGGTAAAGGGGTATTTTTAGGGTTCAGGGTCAGTTTTGGGTTTTTGGGTAAAGGGGTATTTTTAGGGTTCAGGGTCAGTTTTGGGTTTTTGGGTAAAGGGGTATTTTTAGGGTTCAGGGTCAACAAATAAGATTTTAAAAAATTATTTTTATTATTTTCATTTATTATTTTATTATTATAATTTAATTTAAGTCGTTTTAAGTATATTTTAGTAATTAAAATTTAATATTAATTTAATTTAACACTGTTTTTAATAAAGTCGATATTTTTTACATCTATATTTTTGTTAACGATATTTTGTACTCGATATTTTTGTACTTACCTGTTTGTAGATACAAACTCGATATTTTGACTGTCGATATTTTGTCCACGATATTTTGGCAAGTCGATATTTTGTCAGTCGATATTATTTCAGTGATCCACATAAATCTAAGTGCCCCTCTTGTTTTGCCCTGTGCCCAAATAAACCGATTAACTAAACCCTCCAAAATAACAAACCAAGACCTCTGAAATTCCAATCGGATTGCCCTAAAAAGATACAGAATCTTTGGCAAAAACCAGCATCTTAATGATGTTGCATCTACCAACAAGAGGCAGATGGAGGTCTATTAATCTATCGAAATCCCCCCTTGCCTTCCTAGTCACTGGTTCCATATTTTTATCAACCAATTTTTCTAAATCTCTAGTGATCTGTATACCAAGGTATACAGCTGAGTCAACCACATGAGAGTCTTCGCAGTTAGTTTACCAAATTTTTATCACCTGAGTCTTAGAACTATTAAGGGCGTACCCTGAGAATGTGCCATACTCTGCAGCGATCGACTCAACCATTTCCAACGTCATATGTGGGTCTGTGGTAGTGATAGCCACGTAGTCGGCATAACCATGGACTTTAGTTTCATGCCCCTGACTTACCACTGGACAAATTCCATTATTGGTCTCAAGTAGCCATAACAGGGGATCCATGTATATAGCAAATAGCAGAGGGGAAGAGGGGCAACCCTGCCCTGTCCCCCTCTGTATATTAAAAGGGAGAGTATAATTACCATTAACTTTTAACCGGGCAGTGGGGGCCCTATATAACACTGGCATAGATTGAATAAAACCCTCGCCCAGTCCGAACCATCTCATTGTTCCCCAGAGGAAATCCCATAAGACCCTATCAAATGCCTTTTCAGCATTTAACAATAAAACAGCCATTGGGTCTCCTGAGATCTTCAATGCATCAAAAAGGGTAATCACCCGGTGTATATGTTGAGTTGTGCCCAGTCCCATAATAAATCTGTGCTGACTCGGGTGTATGGTCTTCCGTAAAATACCGTTTAGTCGGGTGGCCAAAATTTTAGAGAAGATTTTAACATCACTATTCATAAGGGTGATCGGACGATATGACCTCGGTTCTCTAGCTGTTTTTTTTTTTTAAACAACAAAATCAGCAATCACCCAAGATTCAGGAGCAGGTCCACCCTTTTGAGCTAACATCATTACCTCTATAATATCTGGTTCAATAGAGTCTTTGAAAATCTTATAAAACTCCAACGCGATCTGGTCTGGGCCAGTGGCTTTTCCAGAAGGCAAATCCTGCAGGGCCCCCATAATATCATCTTTAGAGAAAACCCTCTTGAGTTCCTCCCTGTCTATAGGATCTACTTTCTTAGTGGGTGCCATATCCAAATAATTACAGACCCCGCCTGGCACTAAAGCTGAGCCTGCAGCATATAGCTGCTGGTAGAAGAGCCTAAAAGTTTCACGTATTTCTGACAGCCAAGGTGTGCCCCACTCGCTCATTAAATTCATAACAATGCTTAGATAGATATATCTCAGCAGCCTTCTTAGTAAAATAATCCACTGCCTCCACCTTTTTCAAGGCCAGCTGCAATAATATCCCATCTGCCATTCCCCCAGCACCGACGGTCTTAGCTAACACTTCCTCTAATTTAATCAATTCCTCTCTCACATCCTGCTCCCTCAATTGCTCCTTCTTTTGACGACGCAAACTATAACTTAATGTCTCCCCTCTCACCCCTGCCTTAAACACATCCCAAACGATTCCCAACCAAGTGCTCCCCCGATTAAAATCCCAGAACTCCTTAATCCATCCCTTCATGTATATAACATAGTCAAGGTCAAACAGCAGCCTTCGTTCAAACGTACATCCAACATTCCTTTTTTCCATACTCAAAAAATTAACAATCAAAAGTAACGGGTTGTGATCAGATAAAATACGTGGATGCTTCTCAATGCCTAAATAACGTTAAGTTCATTGGACACAAAAAAATAATCCAAACGGGAAATAACCTTATGTGGAGCAGAGTAAAATGTACTACCTGCTTCAGATGGTTTCAGATGAGCCCAAACATCCAGCAAACCATTATTACAGATTAGATTAGAAAGGGCAGATCCCACCTTACTTTTTTTCCCGCGTAATTTCTTCCTGAGACACCCCATTGTACCCGCAGTCCATTTATGTTAAAGTCCCCGCAGATAATTATCGGAGCAGGCCAAATTGCTAAAGTAGAATCTAAATAATCTAACAACTCTGGGTCAATCCGTGTTGAGCCATATACTGTACAGAGTGTAAACTTCTGGTTATTTACCAGACAATCAATCATAGCCCAGCATCCCCATTGATCTACTGATTTTTTAAGAACCTTAGCATCGTTCCTCCGGATGAGGATTGCCACCCCCGTGTTCGAGAACCCTGTGTTGTGTGAGCCACATGTTTAAACCCTTTTTGTTCTATAATGCATGCCCTACAACCCTCTACATGCATCTCCTAAACACACAGAAAGTCTAGCCGTAGAGTTTTCAGCCAGACTTCTACCTTATTTCTTTTATGCTGATCATTAAGCCCACATATATTAATCCGTACACTCATCTTGCAAAATTGCTAAATTCCCTGCACTTAAACCTGTCCAACATTGATTTCTTGCCCTGCAAATTCTTGTTGTTGCTACTAAAACAGAGCACACTAATTGACCAGATGGAAACAGCTTGAATCCATAAATGATATTTCTCCAATAGCCTTACAACTTGACATGTTTCATGGTGTGCTAATGCCTCACCGAGCCCCCCCCCAAACACCTCCCCTCTGCCACCCTCCACCCCGCCTACTCCCCATACAGGCAATTACATCAAACATGACCTAGGTATGACCACTGAGTTTGCTCCACTCCAGCTCCAGCCTCCCCCCTTGTAGTAAACCCGCCAACCTTTATAAAGTGACCCCCACCTCAAGAAAACTCTTTCACTGCAATACAAATACAAAACCATAACCAAGATTAATTTCTGAGAAACACACCCTGACCTTCCCTTTTTAAATACCCTTGAGCCGAGCAGGAAAAAGCAAAAAGGCTTCACAGCCCAAGGCTTGAAAGGGATTTATCATCTGGCGCAGTCTCCATCTACGCTCAACAGTTGTGTGACAGAAATCTGGTCTAGCAAAGAAGGTATGTCACTCGTAGGTTCTCTTAGAGTCAGGTCTTGCACGATCTATGATTGCCTGCCTTAGCAAAAAATTGCTGGCAAAGATCAAAATATCTCTAGGTCGCCCCTCTTGATTCTTTGGCTGTGCTCTCTGCACCATTGGGAAGCGATGCGCTTGTGTTTCTGTCTCCCAATTCCAATGGGCCAGGTCTGGAAAGGAGCCCTTCAGCAGCTTCACCACAAAAGACAGAATTTTATCCCCCTCCATGTTCTCCTCTACACCAAGAAGGCGAACATTATTGTGGCGCTACCGATTCTCGAAGTCCTCGAGCTTCCAATCTATGTCGCGTGAGTGTTTCTCTTGGATAGTCTTAAAATCCTGGAATTTCTCCACCTCTTCCTTGACTGTGACTGTTCGTTCTTCTACATGCGGAATTCAGTCAGCCATATCAGAGCAAAGCTTATTTGTTTTCCTAATGACACCCAAAGTTTCTTAGTCGCCAGTTGTGACCTCTTGCTATCCTGCCTAGCCTCCCCCTGCATTTGTTTGAGGGTCGCATATAGCACTTCCAGTATTCGCACAGGAGGGGTGCTTCCCGTCCTGTTAGATCCATCTACACCCATACCTGCAGCTTCTGCCCCAGGGCCGTTGCTGGAACAAGCAGACAATGTTGACGCTGAATAATCCCACTCCAAGTGCCTACTACGAGAATCTGAAGATCTACCCTTGGCAGACAGGTCTCTTGGTCAGGAAAAAAGCCCTATTTGTGATTTGGTGTAAATCTGTGAAGTAGGTGCACAGTTGTTAAAGGAAATATAGATTCTGAAGTCTTGCGCCACCAGCAGTGCCATGATTGACTGACTACAACCTGATCGGGACCAGGACTGAGTCCTTTCTGGAAAAGGATTAAAGGGGTCAGGGTAGAGGTACACTGACCACATGGGTGTGTAAGAGGAGTGTGAGAGGGACTTATGCTGGGTACAAAATTGAATTATATTGGGGGTATTGTCTACTTCAGGAAGTCACAGATGCTCTCCAAGGCTCAGTGCGGCCCCCGTATAAATCTGAAATGAATCCACAAATCTTGACTTACTTTGAAAAAATAAAAGACTTTCAGACTGACTCATACACCCACACAAATACTCTCACACCCATTTACAGACGCACACAGGCAGTCATGCATCCACTCACAGACATACGCAGGCATTCATACACCCATTCACAGAGCCATACAGGCATTCTTAGACCCACTCACAGACCCACATAGGCACTCATACACCCACTCACAGTCCTAAGCAGGGACTCACAGATCTACTTACATACCCATGTAGGCACTAACACACCCAATCATAGCCCTACACAGTCACTCACAGCCCTACATAGACACTCACACACCCACTCACAGACCCACACAGACGCTCCCTCACAGACCCGCTCAGACACACATACTCCCACTCACAGACCCACATATATACTCACACACCCATTCACAGACCCAAACAGACACTCCCACAACCATTCACAGACCAACTCAGGCATTTACACGCCCAATGACAGATCCACACAGAAACACACAGAAACACACAGACCCACTTACACACTCACAGACCCACACAGAGACTCTCAGACACTAACACACCTAGTCACAGATCAACACTAGCCCTCACACAGCCACTCACAGATTCACACAGGCACTCATGCCTACTCATAGACTCACACAGGAACTCAAACATCTACTCACAGACCCACACAGACAATCACACACCCACTTACATATCCGCACTGAGGCACTTGCACACTCCCTCACAGACCTATGCAGTTACTCAGACACCCACTCACAGACATATGCATCTACTTACACATCTACTTACAGACCCACAGAGGCACACTCACACCAACTCACAGATTCACACAGACACTCAAACACCCATTCACAGTTCTATGATGGCACTTTCACACCCACTCAGAGTCCCACACTGGCAGTCACACACCCACTTACAGACCCACACAGCCACTTAGACACCCACTCATAGACTCACATAGACACTCACAGTCCCACTCACACACCCACTCATCCACTCACACATCCACTCACAGACCTATGCAGGCACTCATAGAGACACTTGTATACCCATGCAGGTACTCATACACATACTTACAGACCCAGGCATCCAATTGCAAATCCACTCACAAGACCAAACAGACACTCACATCCACTCACAGAGCTATGCAAGCACTAACAGAGCCACTCACGCCCACTCACAGATCTATGCAAGCAGTAACAAGCCACACAGAAACTCACACACCCAAGTGCACACCCACAAAACCAATCACACATCTATTCACAGAGCCAGACAGACACTTATATACCCACTTACAGACCCACACAGACACTCACACACCCACTCAGAGACTCACTCATACACCAACTCACAGACCCAATCAGACACTCACACACTCACACAGAGGCTCACTTACACACCCACTCATAGACCCATACAGGCACTCTCACACCCACTCACAGAATCACACAGGCAGTTACAGAACCATTGAGAGAGCATGCAAGGCACTTATTCAGTCGCTTGCGTCTCCATGCAGACACTAATTCATCCACTCACAGACTAACACAGTCACTTAGCGACCCACTCACAGATCCATACAAGCACTCACACACCCACTTCCAGATCCACAAAGTCAGAAATCCACTCACTAGCCCATAAAAGTGAATCCTAAATGTGCAGCTTTGTATTGAAGGTGTGCTTTTGGTTTGTGGATGTGCAACAGATCTGTGGAGCTGGGTAAACATTTTTAAAAAGGATTTAAAAAGAAGGTGAACCAGTGTTTGAGAAAAAGGGTGGCTCTAAAAAGAACCGTTGTGTTTATGGTGTGTAGGTGATAACTACATATAAAACAGGATGCAGTCTTTCAAGTTGGTGAGGAACACCCTTTTGCCTTACTCTGTGAAATGAAATCCATCATTTTTATATATATACCGTCCACATCAAAGCGTAAATTGTTGTTGTATATTGAGCCCATGTTGTGGTCTCTAGGGAATGCAGAAACAGTTTTATTGATATGTCTATCTGTGGAAAAATGTATTTGACCAGTTCCATTTCTGCCTTTGGCAAATGTTGGAGAACCCCAAGGCAGTATGTGGGAAAAGTACATTTCATTTATCAAAGGTATACTTCATTGGGATTTTCAATCCAACCCCTGTAAGTGTGCATAGGTCATTGCCACCACAGTGCACAACCATAAGGTCTGGCTGTTGGCAATGCAAGATGATTTCAACCAAAAGCAGTAATTGATGGCACTTTAATCCTCTGTGGCCAATCCAAGTAATGTTTACATTAGGTAAATCAAAGTCTCTGTCAATACTACTCTTTCTAGCACACTCTCTGTCCCAAAACCCCAAACTATGGCCCACAATCTACACTCTAACCATTTTTGAGGCAAATTGGAGTAGCACACAGGAGAAGGCTGTAGCTGAACGAGACAGTTTTCAAAACGAAAGACTGTTACAATGGAGGACAGCAACTAAATGAAATTGATTGCTGTTGATATGCGGGTAGCTAAAATTAGGTAGGGACGCATTTTCTATGTTGCCTGCAGCCGCTATCGTAGTGGAGCCTGACACCACTTGGGGTGTTAATCTGGACTCGCTGTCCCAGGAAGCCGCGACAACTGGAGGAGGGGCCAACACTCTCTCGCACCTAAAAGCACCCATTAGAGCCCGGAGGAGGCTGGACTGGGCCCACTCTCTTGGCTCTCTGACTGGGGGTTTGGTCCCAATTGATTCATTATCATCTTTGTATCGGGAGTCAGGGGCAATGAGCAGGAGAAGTAACCCTCCCAGAGTTCCTGGGTCCATATAAACACAACACCTGGAGGAAAATAGACTTAGGCACACCTGTGCAGGTAGGAGAGTTTATATCACCTCTGTTAATAAGCAAGCTGTGGTCTGCGGTGTTTAATGGCCCAGGTTTCAAGGGGTTGGTTGCTTGCTTGCTACGGGGTAGATCTCTGTGTAATTGCTTAACGGAGACAGTGGTTCTGGTTTAAGTCTTTTTTCTGTAAACCCAGCTGTTTTAGTGACCTCACATTATTTCAAGATGCTATCTGTGGATTCGTTGGAGGGACATTGCCCACTTTCTTTGGGGTTGTCACTTGGGGCTGTCAGGTTTGCTACAATAGGGAAATTGAGGCTGCCCGCTAAGGAACTGATAAAAACTGTGTCCACCATGAATGCCTTCCTGCCGCTGCCATGGGGGTTTTGGATAAGGAAATTGAGTTGGCTACACTTCGTCTTTCTCGATCCCCTGTCCCCCCCCCCACAGTGAACCTGCACCTTTATGCCCAGATGCTTTCGAACAAGCCCCCAACTCTGGCCCAGTACTCTTGGCACAGAACAATGACAGGGGCAACTACTTGACTTCATTGATCACCTTACATCAGGATGGCTCACTAAGTGACCCTCTGATTAAACCAGTGGTCCTCCAAGTGGGTTCTGGAACAGGGAAGGGAGCTAGAGCAAAGAGGAAGGGCCCCGCAATCGGAATTCATGCAAAAAGTTGTGAGAGCATTGGCTTGGATTTCAGTCCCCCAGATTCTACAGCTGCACTTAGTCCGGATTTGATAAGCCTGCTTGATGCTTTAAAAGCATCCTTGGTGTATTGAAGGGGGGGTTTACCCAAACATAGTCACTGGGCCCTGGTTGTAGAAGTACTGAAAGGAAGGGGTCCCAGCGAGAGTGAAACAATGAATATACAAGTTAGAAAAAAGTCAAAAAACACACTAAATGTATCCGCATTGTTTTATTCACAATGGGGATGGATATATTAAATATAATACCAATTAAATTACACAGTATAGTAGGTTGTACAGTGCCCCTGGGGAAGGGAGGGAGTGATTATGTGAGGATGGTGTGATCGAAGGGAATTGTGACAGTAAAATCAACCAATTCTCGACAATGTATTGGTACGTAAATTGTCATACACAAGATACAAGGACCATTGGTTCAATATACAAATAAACACATGTCATACTTCACAAATACATTTAATGTGACAATAATGGCGTGAAGTTGACAAGCGAGGTGTTGTTGTCAACGTTTTGACCCTCAATGTATCGCAGAGATTAGTTGTACTCTTGCTGGGGGTCTTCATCAGTACAAGGTACGGGGCAGGCAACCTAGTTAATATATATTATAATAAGTAGAATTATTTCCATGATTTATCAAGTGGTCATGTAATCCAACACACATTAGGTTTAAATCAAAGGCATGCGCACACAATTAGCATACCAACCGGTTAATGCTGATTGTCACTAATGAAGAACAGGATATACCCATCCGTAAGATTATTAAGTTCATTAAAATAAATGGAGTTAAGAATTCATTTGGTAGGTGGAGACCGAGGGTCTGAGAATAGAGGATTGAGCGTACTGTTAAGTTCATTAGAAGACAAGATATGCCTGATTTCATCAGTATATATATAAAAAGTGACTTACAAAGAAGATATACTAATATCCCGGTGGAGGTCGATACGGGCCCGGAACCTGTGGGTGTGGCAATGTCTGAGCCAGGATAATACTGTTAGATACCAATAGGGTAGTAGTACGCTCAATCCTCTATTATCAGACCCTCGGTCTCCACCTACCAAATGAATTCTTAACTCCATTTATTTTAATGAACTTAATAATCTTACGGATGGGTATATCCTGTCCTTCATTAGTGACAATCAACATTAACCAGTTGGTATGCTAATTGTGTGCGCATGCCTTTGATTTAAACCTAATGTGTGTTGGATTACATGACCACTTGATAAATCATGGAAATAATTCTACTTATTATAATATATATTAACTAGGTTGCCTGCCCCGTACCTTGTCCTGATGAAGACCCCCCAGCAAGGGTACAACTAATCCCTGCGATACATTGAGGGACAAAATGTCGACAACAACACCTCGCTTGTCAACTTCACGCCAATATTGTCACATTAAATGTATTTGTGAAGTATGACATGTGTTTATTTGTATATTGAACCAATGGTCCTTGTATCTTGTGTATGACAATTTACGTACCAATACATTGTCGAGAATTGGTTGATTTTACTGTCACAATTCCCTTCGATCACACCATCCTCACATAATCACTCCCTCCCTTCCCCAGGGGCACTGTACAACCTACTATACTGTGTAATTTAATTGGTATTATATTTAATATATCAATCCCCAATGTGAATAAAACAATGCGGATACATTTAGTGTTTTTTTACTTTTTTCTAACTTGTATATTCATTGTTTCACTCTCGCTGGGACCCCTTCCTCTCAGTAATTAAAAGCATCCTTGTCATCAGCCCTGCATCTCAAATTAGCCCCCATTCTTCATCTATTGAAAAGGATCTTAAAAAGCTGGCTACACTTCCTCATGGTGATTCACTCATGATGCCTACCCTTCCTTTTAGGCCCAACAGCCTGGCCTGCCAGTGCGTATCATAGTGTGGGTCAAAGTTTGCAGGGGCTTGGCACAAAACTCCCACTTAAGGCAGCAACGGAGGGTGCAACTCAGTGCACACTTTGCCAAGCACCTTCTACACACTCCTCTACATTGGTTACAACTTTTAACACAACTTTGCTACCAGCATCAACCCCTTATGGCGGCACCTCTTCACAGTTTAAGAGGAACCCAAACCCAGGAACTGTTGCAAGCAGGTCAGGAGCCACCCCCCCCCCCCCCGGGGACTCAATCGACCCTGCACAAAGCTCATGCACCTTACACCTGCCACCAGAGTCAACTCCTCTAGTAGTGGTTTTATCAAATGTACCCCAACTTGCTCTGGGCCTTAATGAAGACTTTGAACAGCTCAAGAATAAAGTTGTGCATTGGCTAAATTCTAACATTGTGACTGGGTTGTGGGTAGATAGTCACAGCATCATGCTGCGCAGATATCATGGGTGGGCAGAGTCAAGAAAAATTGGGATGGGTATTGTATTACCTTTTATTTCAATAGCCCCTTTGTGGCGAATATCATCCTCAGTATGAGCTCCCAACTTAAACCTACAGGTTTTAACTCAGCCATAGGGGCTCTTCCTCTGGGTTTTATTATTTTATTTTTTTTAACTTTCAAGGTTTTATATAGCGCTGGCTAGACCCGGAGGTATCAGAGCGCTTTACATGAGCATCAGATCATAGTTACAGGTTACATCATTACAAAGGTTACACAGTTATTAGAGCATGGCAACATAGTTACTTGTGAGGTCAAGATAAACAATAAGCACAAATATGAAAGGGGATAAGCAAGCAAGGAGAGAGATTCAGGGGAGGGGGGAAGGAGCTGGGGAAGTAGACAGGTAATGAAGGCGGGAAAGAGGAGGGGAGGGTGAAGGACATCGCATGGAAAGAGGAGGGGAAGGGCGACTGGGACACAAACCGGTAGACGAGTCAGAGCAACGTCCAAAGTCCAGTAAGCTGTGATCCCAGGGGAAGTGGTATCACTTCCCTATCTCTGTTGCGGGAGGCTCCCTTTAAGCAGTGGACTCTCTCAGAGGGGTCTCTGAGACTCCAAGGTCTACATACTGGATCCTTCCCCAAAAAGGGGAGAGGGAGTGCTTTGGCAAGGGGTGCCCTACCATACCTCAGCTGTGAGTGGCTTCCTTGGCGCAGTGGATTCTCTCAGCGGGTACGCTGAGACTCCAGAGTATAAATATTAGATCTTACCCCAACAAGGGAAGAAGGAGTGCTTAGTCAAAGGGCACACGGGACAAGGGGCAAGGCAGACTAGCAGGCAAGGTGAGAAATTCAGGGGAGAGTGGATAGGAGCTAGGAGCTAGGGAGGCAGACAAAGGGAGTAAGAGTACTAAATGGAAACAAATTTAATTAATGAGTTATTATATAGCGCTGGCTAGACCAGATAGAATCAGAGGGCTTTACATGAGGGACAATAATGTTGCGAATTACATCAGTTAAAAGTTACATAAGTATCAGAAAAGCATTTAAAGAACATAGGGGACAAGGTGAATGGAGCAGGAAGGGTAAGGGGATAGGGTAAAGGGGTAGGAGGAAGACAAGACGTAGAGACGAGGAGGAAATAGTTACAAAAGATACCAGAGAAAACTTTTTAGGAGCATAGAAGAAAAGGAAAATGGGGTGAGGAATGGAAAGGGGGTGAGGGCAAAAGTGGTAGTGTATAGATACAGCAGAGAGACGAAGGGATAGTTTGTCCAAGGTCCGACTGGGTAGGTGACGGCCGAGGGGGAATCCTCGGCCCATCTCCTCTTCAGCTATCAGGTAGCTCCACTGGGCATCGGTCAAAAGGTTAGGTCTCAACTGAAAAACATTCAAGGGGAAGAGGGAGAGAAGAAGGTAGCGTAGAGGGGGAAGGGGGTGGGGTGAAAGGGTAGGTGGGGGAAATGGCAGAGAGACGAAGGAAAGTCTGCCCAAAACCCGGCTGGGTAGGTGACAGCTGAGGGGGAATCCACAACCCATCTCCTCTTCAGCTAAAACCGGACATCGGTCAAATAGCAGGGTCTCTCCGATTGAGGGAAGGTTCAGAGTACATGTCCAGGAGGGAGAGCAGGATCAAGTTCAGGTGAAGGATGTGGTTAAGCTCAGGGCACTGACCAGTTCTATTGTCCGGGAGCGTTAGAGCATCGTGGAGAGACCAACTGAGGCTGCCAACGTGAGGTCAGGCAGGGGGGTTGAGAGCTTAGTGTTAATTTCAGTTGTTCCTCAAAATTCACAAAGCATAGGGGGTGTAATCTGTGCCGTGAAGCGGCAGGAGGACAGGGCCAGTATGCAAACACAGACATCAAAATTAAAGGATTTATATAGTGGTATCATGAAAGTGCTTGTTAACTGAGGTGTAGAAGTGTACACAAAGCAAAACGGACATCTTCCAAATCTGGGAGTCATCGGAGATCACCCAGAGACTTCACTTCAGAAGAGGTGTTTAAACATGTTCAAGACAGGAGAAACACTGGGGTTTGGTGTGACGAAGCAAAAACCGAGTTTGACAAAGGTGGTGCCCAGATCCCAATGCAAACTTTCTAACTGAGACTGCGTACCTCTGTGCCCTTTAATTATGTTATAAAATAGCATTTAATTAATATTGCATGACAAGGTTTATTATTTTAATAGGCCCCTAATCCATCCACTTGTCCCATATGGTAGGTTTCAGGAGGGGCCATTGGGCTTGGGGCAGGGAAGTCAGCATGAGGGACCTTTAGGTATCGCCACATCTAATATAATAGGTTTGGACTTCTTAAATCATTAGATTACTGTTATTGACTGAGTCCAGGTCCCCCGAACTAATTGCACCTCCCCTAAAGTGCTACAGGGGACTTCTGGGTTATTCGGATATCAAGGGGTGTAACTTTATGTCCTTGAAAATTGCAGGGCTGGCAAGTAAGTTTGATAATCTAGACTGGGTGCATTTTTTAGGAAGGTTTGATGTGATCTGCCTCCAGGAGACATGGGCAACTGTAAACAGTTATTATCTGGAAGGCTACAAAACCTTCTTTGTGATAGCCACACTCTCTACAGCAAGAAAAGTGAAGGGTGATTTGGTCAGTTTTATTTCTTTAGCTGTCCACGTCAGCTCTGTCATGTTGCCTCAAGACTCCCCCACCTTACAGGTTCTGTTGTTATCTAGGGGGACAAATAAGCTGTTGCTTGTACAATCTTTTAGCGCAGTAGTTAGCCTTCAGAAGTATGCAATATTAAACGGCTGTCCAGTGTTTTCTATCAGATAGATGTGGGAAATACTGTTGGCAGAAGTACAGAGTGAAAAGAACACTACACTCTAAGGGGCTGATTTCAATGTCGGGCAGAATTGCTTCTGCCTGACACCAACTCGGTCCTGGGACCAACCGACACCCGGTCGGCGGTCCTGACCAGCCCATTATAATGTGACCAAACACTGTTCAGTCGCATTCCCCCTTTCCTCAATGGGAGCTCATGTTGTGGCCGTAAAGCGTCCGCAACCCAAGCTCCCATTTAGAAAAGGGAGGTGCAGTTTGTCCCTGCACCCCATGGCAGGCACCGCAAGGTGCCTGTCACAATGTGCAGGGATCAACAGGGGGCACCATAGGTGCCCTCTCGGCCTCCAACCAGAGGCAATGCACCAAAGGGGGTCCTGCTGTGGCCGCCCAAACACGCTTTCCAACATGGTTTCTATGTCAGACAGGCCAGCATGGATACCATATCGGAAACCGTGCATCGCAATCTCAAGAGCGGAAAGGCCCATCCTTGAGATTACTGGCCGGCTTACAACTGGCTGACAGGCTCTCCGAACCTGTCAAAAGCCAGCCAGAATGACCAGCCGGTTTACTTTCCGACAGCCTCCATCATAATAAGGCGGTCGGAAAGTAAACCACGCTTCCCATTACGATGCAGCTCTGAGGTCAGAGCATTTACAGGCTGCATTATAATCGGTACCTTTAGGTTGTTTTGGATTTCCTAGACCTGTTATTTCCAAAGGAAGAGTCAACAGTTTTGTGTCTGCAATCAGACATATACTTTCTTGAAAATCACTCAAAAACACCTACAACCAGTGGAGAACAGAAGCTTCAAAATATCTCAAAGACTACAATCCTGTCATTCTCAATATGTGGAAAGCCAATATGGATATTCAATATGTGATAGGCAACTCCATAGCAGTTGCTTGTTATGCTGCTTCATACATAACAACATCTGAAAAGTTGGTATGAAGGAGTTGTCAGAAGAGAATTTCTGCTGAGAAGTCTTTTACAAAGAAACTGTACAGTTTAAGTTTGAAGATGCTTTCACCCAGTGTAAATTGGACCTTATGAATGCTGTGATGGATTGAGTTCAGCTAGTTCACACTCTAAGTTGAGAAGAATTGTTTGGGTGTGTCTAGGCCTAGCATGCACATGAAATACAGTGTTGAACCCGTTTCTTGGAATTCAGCACCTTGCAGAATTTGACCAAGAAAGTACAGATATTGTCAAAACAAACATGCTGGACATCTTCTTTCCAAAAAGGAGTCAGCATCTGTATATCTTTATGAAATACTTCAAAACTACAAATATAGAAACAATGTGACAGAAATTGTAGATGAAGGTAAATGTGCAGTAGCTGGTTGTGATCTTGGTTGGTATGACATGCCAAAGGCAGTGTAATTAATTATAGAAAAATGAGCTGCCAGACTGCTGAAAAAAGAGAGATTTTCTATTTGGAACTTCAACAGCTCTTTAAGCTTTGGCATTCTGAATTAGAATTACTCAGAGAGTTAGACTGCTACGAAGACTTTCAGGGCTGCAAAAGATAGTATTGAGTGTTCAGTATTTCCTAACTATTTGAATATGTTACATGATAAAATTGAACAAGAAGAAACAATTGCAGCTGAGATAACTAAGGAGAGTTCACAAAGCAGCCAGAGTTCAGGTCCTCTAAATCAAAATTCAATATTTTAAAATTAAGCTACCATCGCAATGAATGAGGAGGAGACTGCAATGCAACTAGCAGCATAGGAAACTATTGATTGGAAGAGTTAGTTGCACAACTAAATGAGAGCAAAAAGAAAGATATATGGCGGTGAAAGACAAAGTAGAGCATGGATCCTCCATGACAATCAAGAGTGTGTATGCACCCTATTTAAGCCTTTACTGTTGAATGTCATCGGTCAAGCTGGCACCGGTTAAAGCTTTTAAATACAAGTCCTCACTGCTTTCCTACAGAAGATAACAGAGTGTAATTTGTCATGTGAAGTAACAGCACCAATTGGATTAGCTGCACATAATATCAAAGGGATAACTTTACATCGATTTTTGATGCTTCCTGTAGAGCATGAAAACAAAGTAGAATATATAAAGTTATCAGGCGAAGCTTGCCATGAAATGTCAACAGTGCAAAAAAATGTAAAGCTTTTAATCCTCGATGAGGTGAGCATGGTCTCAAACATAATGTTTGCTTTGTACATTTAAGAATGCGGCAGATTCTAAACGCAAACTATGATATCCAATTTGGAGGAAAACAGTTGATTGTTTTAAGAGATCTACTGCAACTTACGCCTGTAAAAGGACAGCCTGTGTTCAAAACACTGCTCCAAGGTGAAACTCAGAATTAATTGGGAAGCATTGGAAATTAAAATTTTTCATTAAATTTCCAATACAAAGAATTACTTAGGAATGTGCAACAAGCATCTGACGTTGAATATGGGAATATTTTAAAGGATATTAAAGTAGGTGTTCTTTCTAAAGAGAGAAAGGGTCTGTTAGAAGCCATGTTCTTTAAAAGTGTTTCAAATGATCAAGACAGCAGCAGAGATAATGTTTATGTTCATTCAAGAAGGAAAACCAATTATGTTCTTAATGCCTATACTAGCATATTGCGCCTCTTTCAAATAAGAATTGCTGCATTTGGAGAAAGAAGACATTTTGGAACTGATGGCCATAGACAAAATGGAACACCAAGGCGTCACAGTATTGATAAATGAAAGATTGCAAACAAAACTTGATTCATTTGAAACATCTGTTTAAAAAACTGCAGGATTGGAGAAATGTTTAGGTGTCTGCAAGAACTGTAGATTAATTTTACGCTAAAATGTAAATGTTGAAAACGGATTAGTTAAAGGAGCTATTGGTAAAATTATTTATTTAATTAGCTTTCCTAATAGGAGTAAGATAGAGCACCTAGCAATTAAATTTGATCAGATTGATAGCGTAAAGCAGATTGGAAGGGCCATTGTACATTTTCTGCTTGTGAAGGACTTATATGTATAAGGGAAACAGTTTTCTGTTACTCTGACATAGTATAAGTATTCATAAATCTCAAGGTTTAACTTTGATTAATGTTGAATATTGTTAGGAATATAGTGTTTAAGGAAGGTATGTTATATGCAGACTTATCTCAAGTTAGAACATTGTCCAGTTTGTATTTTGTTGCATATGATAACAGCAATATGTTGTGATCCAAGTTGTGTAAAAGAGTACAATCGATTGAGAAGTGTTTATGCTCCTCATTTATGACAATACCCCATTCATTAAAAACACATAATCTGTCATTCAATCAATCAATCAATCAATCAAGAATTTGTAAGGCGCGCTACTTACCCGTGAGGGTCTCAAGGCGCTGAGGGGGGGGGGGGGGGGGGGGTTTGGGGGAAGATGCTACTGCTCGAATAGCCAGGTCTTGAGGAGCCTTCTGAAGGTGAGCAGGTCTTGGGTCTGCCGTAGATGGGTGGGGAGGGTGTTCCAGGTCTTGGCGGCGAGGAAAGAGAAGGATCTGCCGCCGGAGGTCGTTCATTGGATGAGTGGGATAACAGCAAGGGCGAGGCTGGCGGAGCGGAGCTGGCGGGCGGGGGTGTAGAAGTTGAGTCTGTTGTTCAGGTAGGCTGGTCCTGTGTTGTGAAGTGCTTTGTGTGCGTGGGTGAGGAGCTTGAAGGTGATCCTCTTGTTGACGAGGAGCCAGTGCAGGTATCTTAGGTGGGAGGAGATGTGGCTGTGGCGGGGGACGTCGAAGATCAGTCAGGCTGAGGCGTTCTGGAAGCGTTGTAGTCGTTGCAGGTGTTTGGCCAGGATACCTGGGTAGAGTGTGTTGCCGTAGTCCAGCCTGCTGGTGACGAGGGCCTGGGTCACTGTTCTTGTTTCGGTCGGGATCCACCTATAGATCCTGTGGAGCATTCAGAGGGTGTTGTAACAGGAGGAGATGGTGTTGACCTGCTTTGACATGGAGAGGGAGGAGTTGAGGATGAATCCCAGGTTGCGTGCGTGGTCTGTCGGTGTCGGGGCTGCTCCAAGTGCGGTCCAAAGTGAAAGCTTCCAAAGGAGTGTAATGATGTTGCTGGAAAGAAAGAAATGATAGAAAAGATAGAGTTATTAAGAAAACAAAATGACAATGAGGAAGGTATTCTTCGTTTCCTGTTGTCAAACCCCTCTGGTGTCAACTGCTATGCAAAGGTTGTTTTAAACAAACTTTTGTCATCTTGTATATGCAATTGAACAGAAACAACAGCACTATGTTCTTCGTTTCAAGATTTACACACTGGTAGGCCTTTAACACATTGAGCTTCACATATTTAAGACCTTGTAGATATATGTAGTCTATCAGAACAGTTTACTCCAAACACTCAACAGGAAGCACAGGAGTTTATAATGGTGATCTTTGGAGTATTAGAAGAAGTATGTACTGATGAGTTATTTAGACTTTCCTTTGATCATGGAACCATGAATGTGAAGATTGCTTTTTCACATCAAGTACAGAAATAGATTTGGAGAGATGTCTTTATTTATTTCTTTAGCACTCTTTCATAAAAGTACATTCTCAGGGTACACACCCAGGAAGACACTAATACAGCCACTCACACAACCAGGTACACACTGATATAAGCACTGACACACCCAACTACACATCAATACAGCAACTGACAGACCCAGATAAACACTGATACAGACTTTCAAAAAGCCACTCACACATCAAATATAGCCACTGACACACCTAACCATACACTGATACAATGTGTGACACATCCAGGTATATGTTTTTAGACACTGACCCAGGAAACACTGATACAGCTACTGACATGCCCAGCTACATTCTGATATAGAGGCTCATACATTCACGCACACACTGATGCCACCACTGACACGCCCAGGCACATGTCAATGCAGCCACTTACACACCCAGGCAAACACTGTTACAGTCTCTCAAACACTCCTACGCACCCAGGTACAGCCACTGAAACACCCAGTCACACACTGATACAGAGTTTGACAAACCCAGACAGACATTACTAGACATGACACCCTGTTATAGCTAATGACTCACCAAGCCACACTCCAATACAGAAACTGGAAAATTCATGTACACACCAATACTGCCACTAACACACCCAGACAAATATGGATAGAGCCACTTAGAAATTCACTCAATCACTGAATAAACCTCTTGAACACACATGCACATACTGACAAAGCCATGGACACACTCAGCCACACACTAATGCATACACTAGCATACCCAATCACATATTTTAAAGACACTGACACAGCCAGACACGCACCAATATAGCCACTAACACACCCTGGCACACACAGATATAGCCGCTGACATACCCAGGCACACACTGATACAGTGCCTGGCACACCCAGGCACATGCTCATGCAGCCAGTAACATGCCCTCTCACATATCAATACAGCAACTTAGAAATTCAGCCAAACACCGATAGAGCCTCTTAAACACCCGTACACATACTGATACAGTCACTGACACACCAAGCCACACACTAATACAGAGTCTGACCCACCAAGCCACACATTTTTGACACTGATACACCCAGGCACACACTGATACAGCTAAAGACACACCAAGCCACCCTCCGGGGGGCTATGTGGACCCTCCTGTGCTGCATTTGCCCCTGGCCCCCATCCCCAGGGGCCTGGCTTTTTTATTTTTTATTAAAATTAAGGGAGGGGGGCCCTGGGTCTCCCTACTGGGCTGATTTTGGCCCGGAGACCGCATCCTCCAGGGCCCAGCCTCTATTGTGGGTGCCCAGGCCCCACCCAGGTCACCCAGTTCCTTTAGTTGTGGACCGTGTGGGAGCCTGAAGGCCCCCGTGGTCCTTGCTGGCTACCCATCTCCTGCAGGGGCAGGCATTGCTTTCACAGATAGGGAGCTGCTGGAAAGGCGGATCCCTCCCTGTGAAAGCAATTTTGCTTTGCTTCCAGCAAGCAAGAGCATCTTTAATGCTCCTGTTTCCTGAAAGTGGAGTGTTTGCTCTGGCTTGGTGGAAGCAGTAAAGCTCCTGCCAAGCCACAGCAAACAGCTATTGCCAGGGGATGGGCACCCTAGGACATAGCAGGAGACAGGGTGGTGGCAGTCCCCAAGGCCATTCTTGGCCCTAGGAGGAGGCCATGCAGCCATTCTCCTTTCTTGGATTTTGCCCCGGGGATGTGGTGGTCCCTGGACATTTGGGGGGTTTGCCTGCCCCAGCATTATTTGAAATTAAAGTCTCGATTAGGTGGTGGCCCCCAGGGCTGTGGGTGGGTCTGTGCCACCCACGCATTTTATACGAATAGCTCCTGGGAGGTGGTGGTCCCCAGGGTTGGGGGGGCGTCAGAGAGGTCCTCCATTTAAAAAGTAAAAAAGCCACGGGGAAGGGGGTCCCTGGGACAGTGAGTCTCCTCTGCATTCGTTTATAAACAAGCCTTGGGAAAGTGGTGTTCCCCGGCCCATTAATAAGCCCCAGGAGGAGGGGCCTGTGTTCCCCTATTAAAATGCCTCTGGGAACTGTCCCATCCAAGGGCAGATTAGTAACAAAGCATTTTTAAAAAACGTCTGTGGGATCGGCGGAAATTGCTTTTTTGGCCCTGCGGGGTCCCTGGGACCGCCTCAAGAGGCACAGAGGTTCAGGGTATTTCCTCCCTGCCCTCATTTCTTTTTCAAGGCTTTTTCTGGGATTTGGCTCAGTCATTCTGGAACAACAGCTACCTTTCTGCCAAATTTGGTGTCATTCCGTTCAGCAATTTGGGCTATAGATGTGTCTAAAGTTCCTATGGAAATTAACATGGGGAAAAGGCATTTTGGAATTCCCCTTTTTCTCTGCCCCTGCTTGACCGATCACCCAGGAAACTTTCAAGACAACAGCTGAGATGAGCAGCAAACTAGTTTTGAAAATGTTGTGGGTATTCGTCAAAGAAAGCCAAAGTTATTGGCAACTGAAAAAACGCTCTTAATATGGAAACAGCATTCTAACTTCATTTAAAAAAAAGGAAGGAGTCTGCATTGACCCCTCCTCCCACATTGCACAAAAATCAAAACAGAGGGCAGAAAAGCAAGCAAAAAAAGCAAAACAGAGTAGAAGAGGGCAAAACAGAGGGCAGAAAATGAGTGGAAAAGGCAAAACAGAGCAAAACAGGGGGCAGAAAAATGAGCAAGACTGGCAAAACAGTCGGCACAAAAACAAGCTGAAAAGGCAAAACAGAGGAAAGGCAAAACAGAGGGCAGAAAAAATAGAAGAAAAAGGCAAAGCAGAGGGTAGAAAACCTAGCAGAAAAGTCCAAACAAAGGGCTGAAAAACAAGCATAAAAGACAAAACAAGCAGGAAAGACACAACAGAGGGCATAAAAACGAGCTGGAAAGGCAAAACAGAGGGCAGAAGAAGAAACTGAAAAAGGCAAAACAGAGGGCAGAAAAATGAGATGAAAAAAGGCAAAACTGTGGGCAAAACAACAAACAAGAAGGGCAAAACAGAGAACAGAAAAACACACAGAAAAAAGGCAAAACAGACAGCAGAAAACAAGCATAAAAGGCAAAACAGAGGTTAGAAAAACAGGCAGAAAACTCAAAGAAGAGCAAGAGAGGGGAAAACAGAGGGCAGAAATAAAGCAGAAAAGGCAAATTGAAGGGCAGAAAAACCAGAAGAAAAGGCAATTCAGAGGGAAGGCAAAACAAAGGGCAGAAAAACAAGCAGAAAAGGCAAAACAGAAAGCAGAAAAATGAGCAGTGAAGAAAAACAGAGGGCAGGAAGATGAGCAGCAAAGGAAAAAAAAATGCAGAAAAATGACCAGAAGAGGCAAAACAGAGGGCAGAACAGTGAGCAGGAAAATAAAAACAGAGGGCTGAAAAATGAGCAGAAAAGGGCAAAAGAGAGGGTAAAAATAACAAGCAGAAAAGGTAAAACAGAGCAAGAAACGAGCAGAGGATGAACAGAGGGTAGCAGGTAAACAGGCAGCAGAGGATAGCAGCCTGTGGGCAAGGTGGATAGAAGAACTGTTATAGTGGAAGTTGGCATGAGGACATGCTTAAATTTTAGAGAAATTAAACCTTAACAGGAAGCAACTGCATACATAAACTTAGCAGATTCCCCAATTGAAGCTCCACCTCTGTAAAGGACAAATGATCTGACCTCCTTGTCTTGACAAAGGCACAGCAAGTGTGTTGTCTTCTTGGCAATTCCAGATTGAAGGACAATCTGAACGCTTTGTGGAGGTGAATGCATTGTTGATCTATTTGAACCCAATATGTAGTGACTGTGATGAGTGGGTTCTTTCTTGTCCTTACCTGGTGAAAGCAGAGCCCATGGTTCTCCCTTTAAATGACTACAAGTATAAAAATGTGCAAAATCACCTGAAGCTCTGCCCATTTGGCCTCTCCCCATCCCCCTTAGTAGATATGCAATGGCCTCATCACCTTTTGCCAGGATAATGGGCAGTTTACCAAGACGCCACTCAGCACTTTTTCCACCGACTTTGGTGACGCATTCTTGATGCAGAAGAACATGAGGACAGGACCCTTGTTTGGTGGAGATTTACCTCTTTGTACTCTCATCGTCTTCTCTTTAGGAAGATTAATGTTCTCACAAATTCCTGGATAAAGACTCATGAGGAACACTCACATTACCAAAACGCACACAAGGTCACTGGTGACATTTCCTCATGCTCTATTATGCAGCTATGGTGTAGAATACATTCTGGACATTTAACCAAGGAGGTAGCACCAATTAACCAGTAGGAAGTACTCCACTTTGGTAGATATTTTGTGCAAAACAGTGGACTCTTTTTGGGTAAAGGGGGCCATTGGGGCTTCCTTTGGTGTCCAGTTATTGACACACCTACTGACACACCCACTCATATATTTAGGCACTCACACATCCACTGAAAGACCCGCTCAGTCACTGATACACCCACTCACAGACCCACTCAGACACTCACACATGCACTCACAGACCCACTCACACACCCATTCGCAGACCTACACAGACACTCTCACACGCACGCATAGACCTAACTAAGACAGACTTAAAACAGATTTAAGACAGACTCAAGACAAACTTAAGACAGACTTAAGACAAAATCCTAACTTTACTACTACTAAATGCCTTCTGTAAATACCAAAAGTAATACGTTTAGGATTTTGTCTTAAGTTAGTTCTGTTAATCAAGCCCTCACTCTCTAATATATCCACTCACACACCAACTCACTTAAGCAAACACCCACTCAAACAGCCGCTCACTCACCCAGACAGCCACTTATATACCCAGCCAATGACTCATACAGCTATTCAGACACCCACTCACTCACCAATACAGTCACTCACATACCCACTCACCCATCCATACAGCCACTCACTCACCCATACAGCCACTGGTGCACCCACTCACTCAATAATACAGCCACTCACTCACAGAGCTGCTTACACACCCACTTATACACCCATACAGCCACTCACACACCCATACAGCCACTCAGACACCCACTCACATAATAAATGTTAGAAGTGGTATCACTCAGTTGTACACCTAGGGGCAGATTTACTAAAATTGCACGCAGCACAGTAGGCAAAAAAGCTAGGTTCTTTATGCAGGAAGAGAAGATCAGAAGAGCGCCATATTTATAAATATATGTCACTCTCCTCCTCTCTCCCTAGCGCCGGCACTGAAATTAGCTACCATGCTCCATGCACACACCTTTGCACCATAGTGCAAGGGCGCCTGCGTGAGTCTACCAGAGGTTTGTACTGGAAGGATATTCTTTCAGTACAAAATACAATGCTAAGGCTAACCTTAAACCATTTCCCACTTTGTATGGGTGCTGTGCAGTGCAGCACACATGCAAAGTCAGAAAAGGATGGAAGATTAAAAGTATTTCTCCTTCTTAGCACCTGCTTGAAATGTGAGCTATTTTCTGCTGCTAAAACCTGCCTACCTTTTAAAGTAAATTGGGCTTAGCATCAGAAAGCTTGGGTGGTTGCATGGGAATGCACTATATAACACAAAAATGGTGAGGTAACTTTACTTTAGAAGCTTATGGAGAGGAAATACCAGAAGCCTGGCTGTATGGTTCTGATATTTTTTGCATGAACAGAACAGTATTATGTTTGTGTGTCTCCCACTGAGAATGGCAATTCCAAGAATTAGACGAGGTGGACTCACTCACGTAATATGACATGCTTTACCATAGGCCACCTTGTCCCACCCTGGTAGGACAATACCACCAGGGTGGACTCAATCTCAGGTTGAGATGTCCTGAGAGAGTTCTTAGATATTCTTCTATTTTCTGGATAACAAGAGTTCTAGTTCCTAACTAAAAATACCACCAAGCATCCTTTTTATTAGAGGTCTCACATATTGATAGGGTAGGGTAAATGTTCACAACCCTAATGAATTTCCAAGACCTATTAGGCTGCTTGCAAGGGCAGAAACATGTTGGTAAAAACTATGGGGAGGCAAGGATCCTAATATCCATGGCCATACCAATCCATTACAACAAATTAATTTGTTTTGTCTATACCCAGGGTACCACACTAATAAAAGGATACTTAGTGGTATACCCTGAGGTATTTTAGTTAGTAAATAGACCCTTGTGGGGCGAGGTTGCCTATGATGAAGCATGTCACATTATGTGAGTGAGCCCACCTCATCTAATTCTTGTAATTGCCATTCTCAGCCAGAGACACACAATTATAATACTGTTCTGTGCATATGAACAAATATGAAAAATATCGGACCAATATATCCAGGCTTCTCGTACTTCCTCTCCAGAGGCTTCTGATGTAGAGTTACCATACCATTTTTGTGCTATATAGTTACTTTAGAGACAGGTGTGGCTATCTCTCATCTTTTTTTCCCTTCGTGTTCTATATAAACGCCCACACACCATCTATGGTAAGCCCCGTTGGCGCTACGTAATGCAAAGCAGCACTAGTAAATAGGTAAAAAGGTTTTGCGTCAATTTGGGTCACTTTTGTGATGCAAACATGCCATAAAATCTTAATATATAGACACCCTAGTATAATAATTTATCTTTTGTAGTATCTTAGTATATATGTCTAAAATTCATAAACTCTTAGAAAATTCTTACCCTCTCTGGATGATGCCATGAGTGATGTAATTTGAGATATCATCAGTGAAGTCACTTACCATGTCATTAGTGATGAGGTCATAAGCAGTGCATTGCAGGGGAATACGTTACAGTAAGCTCAGGTAACTATAACTGTTGAATTTCATTTGTTTTCTATCAGTGAAATCTGAACGTAACTATAACATTCCTGTAACTTTTGGTTCTTTTAGTCGGTGTGTGTATACATGTGGGTGTACATATATATATTTTTTAATATGTTTTTATGCTGAAATCTGAAGCAAATTGTACTATGTCATGTATAAACTACGAGTTTGTTGATAATATCACTCACATTGTAGTTTTAGAAAAAATTCACGTAATGCACTTTAAAATGGCCGGGCTTTTTAACTTTATTTACCAGTGATCAAGACTGCGCGGCAGACGAAACACGTTTGTTAGCGGCAGAGAACAAAATTTGAAAACTGCACACGGCATCGTCATTTTTTGGGGAGTATTTTTGAGACTCAGCCCGAGGAGTCTACAACGACGACTCAGCAATCGGTCAGGAGGGGCAAGGAATGCTCGAGCACAGTGCGAGAATTCAAGAGAATTGCCACCCCCCAACACCATAAAGGCTGTGAAGCCGAGGAAGTAAAGATCAGCACTGGAATGCGGGTCGGCGGATTTCAAGGTTGGAGGACTTGAAGAGTCATGACGCGAGTGCCGGGTAAGGCTGACTGCGTGCGAACGGCGGGGGAGAGAGTGAAGTTTTTCGTACCACAGTGATTGAACACAGAGGGGAAAAAGCGGTTGCAGTGCAAGCGGGGACGCTTGAGGAACGATTAGATAATGTCTGCTGCAGAAGTTAAAGAGCGTGAGGAGGCAGCTCTAGAAAGCTTTGGCAACACATGTATAATCAACAGTGATTTATTGGGAACTAACATGGCAGGTAGTCAAGAAATAACTTTGATAACGCGATTCAAAAGACTTGAGAAACGCCAACGTACGGAGTTATCAAAGCGGTGGGAGTCCAAATCTTTGCAACGTTATCTCGAAGTACAGCGTATTCCCCGGGGACTTAGAATAATGGTGGCACCTAGTTACGAGGAACCTAATTCAGAGATGCTGCGAGAATAGGCCGCTAACAATAATGATGCCTCCAGACGAATGCTAGGGATATTGATAAAATATGCCAATATCGATAGAAAGAGAATTTTGGCGAAAATAGAACAATTGACGGCAGACCTGAATAAAGAAGAGGATCAAGAGACTATCAAAAAATTCAAAGGTGAAATGAAAGAGAGACTTAAGAAACTAGAAGTCTCAATCAAAGAACGGAAAGCCCAAAAATTCTTAAGAGACAAACAGGACTACGATGGAGGCCAGATTTACACTTTTGCTAGGAAATTCGATTTTATTTGTAAACAAAAGTTGGGAAAGGCAAATAAAACAGGTCTGGAGCCTTGATCGGAGCAAAGTAGCTTACAAAGCTCAGAGGCCGATACAGATATAGATGAGGAAGCAATGGCCCAAAGAGTAATTCCATCAGTAATAGACAAATTTGATATTTTACGCGAAGAGAGAAAAAACTATTTGCGTCAAAGGCCACCAGCACAGAATGTAAATCAGCAAAGAGGAAAAGAGAGAGGTTGAAGAGGCGGAAGGGGGCAGCCTGCAGGAGGCGCAGAAATGAAAAATAAAGTGACCAAGTAATTGAAGAGAACAAGGAAACTTCAATAGTTAATTTGGCAAACATCACCCTCACAGATAAGGAACAAGGGACACTGAAATTTGGACTATCTTTTTGCCCAGAAGCAGACCTGGATTATGTGCAAACTCGAATTGATTTATTTAAGTTCATCAGCCTGTTAAAGCTAAGGAAACACTTTTTATCCAACCCATCGCCAAGATCAACAGTAGCATTAAGAACATCGGCAAACCTAGAAGGAGAACTAGCAGTAAATAACATGAATTTAATGCTACAAGTAAGAGCTAAGGATATGGAAGGTTCTTATGGGGACAATATGATCAGTGCAACGGCTGTTGCACAAGAGGAAGGCATTGACATCCCCTAGGAAGCACCAACAGGCTTCAGACCAAGTTCAAGATTTACACCAATGACCACAAGAGATGTGACGGATGTTTATAATGACTTGGTCATGAATGAACTGAAGCAATTGGGAAAACAAATGTATCAAAACACCAATAAAATAAACAACAACAAACAGAGAACATAGCATGCATTGATTAAGAAACTGTGTGACAATGATAACTGTATAGTGCGTAATGCAGACAAAGGGGGCATTATTGTCCTGTGGGACAAGAAAAAATACCTAACTGAGACCTATAAACAACTAAATAATAAGAGCTGTTTTCCAAGAGTGATTGAGCAACTGATGGTGGCCAGTAACAATGAATTTAATAATGAATTGTAAATGTGGTATGATCAAACCCTCTTGAATCATGATGAATATCTGTTTTTAAAAATTGTTCATCCAGTTACCCCTATTTTTTATTTGATCCTCAAGGTGCACAAGGACCTAATGAATTCTCCTGGTCCCCCTATTATCTCAGCTATGGGAAGTGCCTTAGAGCACACTTCTAAATTTGTAGACTCATTCCTGAATCCTTTAGTAAAAACACTTCCCTCTTACATACAGGACACAAGGAATTTTCTCAGGAGGATCTATGATCTTCCCTGGGAAGATGACTACCTATTAGTGACCATAGACGTGTCAACACTGTACAGGAGTATCAGTCATGCAAATGGCCTGAGAGCAGTGGGGCACTTCTTGGGAACAATATCCATCACATTTTGGTCCCACACTCAGATGATCGTTAGAATGGTTGAAAAATGATTGCAAAGCAATTTCTTCTTATTTAATGACAAACTATTCCACCAAACCTGTGGTACGGCATGGGGCACCTGCTTTGCCCCCAGCTATGCGAATTTGCATATGGGCTGGTGGGAGCAGCAGGTGATCCGAGTCCAATACCACTGTACAGGAGTATCAGTCATGCAAATGGCCTGAGAGCAGTGGGGCACTTCTTGGGAACAATATCCATCACATTTTGGTCCCACACTCAGATGATCGTTAGAATGGTTGAAAAATGATTGAAAAGCAATTTCTTCTTATTTAATGACAAACTATTCCACCAAACCTGTGGTACGGCATGGGGCACCTGCTTTGCCCCCAGCTATGCGAATTTGCATATGGGCTGGTGGGAGCAGCAGGTGATCCGAGTCCAATACCACAGGGAATGGGAAAACCACATTATGCATTAGAGTCGATTTATTGACGACCTCTTCTTAGTGTGGAGGGGTACTAAAGCAGAAGTAAAAACTTTTATTCTCAGAATACAAAATAATTATTTAAGTATCAAATTTACGAGTGAAATCAGTAACAAGAGGGTCAATTGTCTTGACATAACAGTGTATATTGAAGATGGGAAAGTGGAAACGAAATTATACAGAAAGCCTACTTCTGGTGGTAACACACTGCTACATGCTCAGAGCTTTCACCCAGTTAATTTAAAAATGAGCATTCCTTATGATGAAAGTCTGAGGGTTAGACAAAACTGTAGTGTGCCAGAAGAAACTGTAAAAGAACTAATTATACTGACAAAGAGAATCAGGAGTAGATGGTACCCTGAAGAGTGGAAAGACAATGAAATCAGTAAGGCATCTAAGAGAAAGAGAGAGGAAATTCTCTTTGATGCCAGGAAGAAAGCTAGTAAAGAAAATGACAAGCAGTGCAGATTCATTACGACTTTTAGCAAACAGCATGATGATCTGAGAAGAATTCTTAATAAACATTGGCATGTAATTAGGAATGACCCAATACTAGGAAAGCAAGTCACAAAAAGACCATAAATCACTTTCCGAAAAGTTAGATCCTTCAAACAAGCACTGGTAAGCTACAACTTAAAGAAGCCAAAAGTGAGAACAGCATGGCTTAATAGTAAGCAAGGATTTGTTAAGTGTCTAAAATGCAAGGCATGCGCACATGGTATAAACACATACCAATATAGATTAGGACTCACCAACAAAATGAGAAAAATCAAGGGCAAATACACGTGCAAAACAGACTTTGCGATCTACGTTCTGCAGTGCCCGTGTGGCCTGCAATATGTAGGAAGCACGATCCTTGAAGTCCACAAGCATATCCTGCAACATTTAAGGGCAATAAAGTATAGAGATAGATCATATTCAGTGGCCCGGCACTTTGAGAAAGTCCACAATACAAACACTAGAGGCCTGACATACTATGTAATCGATTCGGTAATGTCAAGCATTAGAGGAGGCAATAGGGAGAAATAACTGAGGAGACTAGAATCACGCTACATTATAGAGTTGAATTCCAAGCAACAAGGAGACCTGAATATGGAAGAGGAGTTACACACACATTTATAGAGATGAAGAGCGTCACCTAGGAACAGAAGATCATTACATTGTTTTTAATTCACCGATTGTAGAATGTCAAGACTCAAAGGGTTTGTCATGAAAGAATAGTTGCGAAATTTTAGAATCAGTTGTTTTAAATGAAAGGCTTAGCCCACTTGGACGTGATACCAAAGGTATTAATGCAATGAATTATATTTGTGAGAATTATGTGTTCCACCGGCAGCAATGCTCTCTTGAGCTTTATTCATATATCTGAATGTTGGATTATAAGTTATGCTCATTAAAATGATGATAACAAAGGCAACCCGTCACATTAGGGTTGCGCAAGTATAGGAGATACGCTCACTTGAGCTTGATTCCAGGAATGTTATTGTGAAGTTGGAAGTGGTACTAATAAAGCTCACTCAGGCTTGAAAAAAACGATAGTGCGAGCAAACCTGTTTAAATAATTGCAGCAGGCGTGATATGTTTTTTATGCTGAAATCTGAAACAAATTGTTCTATGTCATGTAGAAACTACAAGTCTGTTGTTCATATCACTCACGTTGTAGTTTTAGAAAAAATTCACGTAATGCACTTGAAAATGGCCACGATTTTCAACTTTGTTGACCAGTGTCCAAGACTGTGTGGCAGTCAAAACGCGTTTGGTAGCGGCAGAGAATAAAATTTGAAAACTGCACACAGCATCATAATTTTTGGGGGAGTATTATTGAGACTCAGCCCGAGGAGTCTACAACGACGACGCAACTCTCGGTCAGGAGGGGCAAGGAATGCTCGAGCACAGTGCGAGAATATATATATATATATAAACAAAGCGCCTCCTCTGGTCCCCTCACTCCCTCAGCCCCAGAGACCAGGATTCCTTGTGGCGGGGCCGCCGTGACAGTGCACATTGCCCAACATGAGGTTGGTTACCTCACTACCGCCATATCTCTTCCCGATGTCCGAGGCGGGCTCCAGACCTTCCAACGCCTTGGAAAACAAGAGTACTGCCACAACAGCAGTAGAGCCAATGAAGTCCGGGCCCAATGCGAGGTGGGGGCCTCTGTTACGCGTCTCTGGCTGTCGCGACAAAATATCCGACAAACTCCTTCCTGCAAAAGAGCAGAGGCCACACAGGGGGAAAACCATTGGAAGCACTTTATTGGTTTTGGCGAATGCATTTCGGCATATCATCAGCCTTCTTCAGCGCCCAAGTGTATTGGAGGTTTTGCAGCAAGCTGTTGGTGAGTCCTGCCTCCTTTTTGTTGGTGTTACAAGTCCGCTCCGCCCCCTACTAATTAGCTGCTCACCTGTGTAGATTCACGTGAGTGAAGGTGAACTACATGGCCCAGAATTCTTAGTTGTGGATCCAGGTAGGTGGTGCGAGGGGGTGTGATAGATACCAAGTGGTGGTGCGGGCTGCAGGGAATGACGCGTGCAGTTAGAACCAATTTGTCATTTCCTGCTTGTAAGTCCCAAACAAAGCGCCTCCTCTGGTCCCCTCACTCCCTCAGCCACAGAGACCAGGATTCCTTGCGGCGGGGGCCGCCGTGAAAGTGCACATTGCCCAACATGAGGTTGGCTACCTCACTACCGCCATATCTCTTCCCGATGTCTGAGGCGGGCTCCAGACCTCCCAACACCTTGGAAAACAAGAGTACTGCCACAACAGCAGCAGAGCCAGTGAAGTCCGAGCCCAATGCGAGGCGGGGGCCTCTGTTACGCATCTCTGGCTGACGCGACAAAATATCTGACAAACTCCTTCTTGCATATATTATATTTATATATAATCACTGAAAACAACAAAGGTCACAGGGATGTTATAGTTAGGAAATGGAACTTAAAATAAAACTTAGAGATTCACTGACAAAACAGTGAATTTCTAAGGTTTTTTTTAATTCCATTTCCTAACTATAATGTGCCTGTAACGTTTGTTCTTTTCAGTCAATTTATAGGGGTTTTCATTTGCTAATTCCTAACTATAACATTGCTGTAACCTCTGTTTTTTTAGTCAATTTCTATGGTTTTTTAAGTAGTAGTCACGTTGGCAGAGTGGTTGGGAAAGGGGAGTGGTGTCTCTGACCAGCTCTCAGAAAACCCGCTGTATAGGACTTTCAGAAGATACCAGGAGGGCATCTTCTCCCCCAAGGTCCCTCATTGGTAAAGTGGACTTCATCTCCCAACCAGTAGTGCATCAGGAGCAGAATTTCCAGAGTGGTGGAGAAAGGAGACCTATTTGCAATCCCTATGTGGGATTTCCAGGAAGAAATAGGAGGGATAGTTGTCCCCCAAGGATGTCCTTGGGTGCAAACTACCCCTCCTGTTACCTCCAGTAAGTCCCACAAAGGGGGATTGCTGAGAGGTTTACGGTGGCCATGCCCCTCCACCACCAAATCTTTATTTTTTCTTGGGGACCAGGGAGAAACCCCCAGGGTCCCCACAGCCCCACTTGCTCTGCTCAAATCACTCATTCTGGGTGCCAGTGGGAGTGGGCAATTCTCTTTTTGTAAGAGGTGGGATAGCAGCCCATCTCCCTGAGTCTTTACAGGTCCCAGAGACCCCATTATCTGGGGTCTTATTCTTTGTTGAAGGGGGGTGGGGCACGCGGCCTCATTCCTTGAACCTTTACAGGCCCCGGGGATCCCATCTCCCGGGGCCATATGAGTTTTTATGGGGGAGGAGTCATGCGGCCCCATTCTCTGAGCCTATACAGGCCTTGGGAAATTCATTAGTGTTGTGAACATTTACCCTACCCTATCTCAATTAGCCTGCCTGCAGGAGCGAGGGTGGGGGTAAAATTTGCACTCCCACCCAGTGGGATAATGTCTGCAGCTCCCGCTGGGAGGAAGTGCACATTTTTTACATGCCCTCACTCTCACAGACAGAAAAACTGTGTCCGGGGGGTGTGCTTCCCAGGACACAATAATGGAATAAGCCGAGAGTTGGGGTCCCCAGAGCCTAGGGGAGTCTCTGGGAGGGGGCCAAAGCCCCTTTCCCTTTTCAAGACTCAGGGGTATGAGGTCCCTGGGTCACCAGAGAGGCTCCGGGGGGCGGGCTGTGCGCTTACCTTTTCTTTTTACTTCAGAATTGGCCCTGGGTGCTGGGGTCCTCTGGGCCTCAGAGAGGGTCAGGAAGGGGACCGCGTGTCTGTCTGCCCTCTAAACTGTTTGCACCACTCATCATGCCGTGGCCCACCTCAGGGGTTTATTTATTTCAAGCACTACTGCAAATATGCAGTAAAAACATTTTATAAATTTTTGTGCATGCAAAATCATAGTAGGAGGCATATCTAGCACTGGACTGCACTGGAGCCCTGCTCCTGCCCCTAACCAGTGAAACTTCATTAAATTATGTTTTACAAGACCAGGCACTTGCTGATGTCTGGCCTTTCTTACATCGGACTGAAAAGGAATATACTTTTCTGTACAGAAATGCATTGCGTGAGAAGGAATTTCACACTGAAAACCGTTCCAGGCCCAGAACCCTACCTGATACTTGTAAACAACTCTTTCCACCGCTTTCTTTTAATTAGATTTCGGTTGAATTTAATTCACTTTTTATTGGGCTCATACTATAGATGGGAGACCCCGGAAAACAACAAACCTTGTGATTGTGATAACTTCTCACCCCAGGACACCTTACACTTTAATATGTTCTGTGATCACTATGATAAAATCAGAAGGAAATATCTTGTCCCCATCCTTAGAGAGGCCCGCTTCTTACACGTGAGGCCTGCCCTCTTATTCCTGCAACTTTTGCACAATGCACAAGTCACCTTTCATGTAGCAAGTTTTTTAGTAGCAGGAGTACGCATCAATAAAAAGCGCAGAAAATGTAATAATGGATTGATTATAAACGAAATTTTTTAAAGGCAACTGTTCTTAAGAATTTAACTCTCACAAGAAAATAGATTCAGCGATGTTTTATATATTTTAAACGTACCTTTTTATCCTTTTATCCTTTTCCATTGTACATAGGAATTGCTTGCGCTCATGTCACTTTACATTCAGCTGCTATGATCTATGAATCACTATGTATATACTATGTAAATATTTTCCCTGTGATATTTAATTTTTCTGTATGTGTAACCTTTGAAATGTATCCTGTGTCTTTTTATGATTTTTTAAAAATCGAATAAAAGTGATTGACTGACTGACTGACTGGCATTGCTCAAACTATTAAATTGATAACGCTTTGGCATCTGGTTCACTGATCGCTAGAGCATCTCTTGAACGTAGCTCACACTTTCTCAGTAAAGAACGACCTTCAAATAAACTTTAACAAGTCAAAGGTCATGGCCGTGAATTATAGAAAAAAAAGGAATCTCTGTTGGCACTTGAATGGAGAAAAGCTCGATCGGGTGACCACCTATAAGTACCTGGGAGTAATCCTGGACTCCAAAAACACGTCTAGGGCACAACTTGACTCATTACGAGGTAAGGCGACAACGATCTACTTGGCATTACACCCATTAAAGGCCAAACTTCCCGATCTCACTTTTAAACCTCTCCTTGAAATTTTGCGTGCAAAACTACATCCTACCCTTACATACGGTAGCGAATCGCTCCATGGGAAGGATGCCGTATTACTGGATACAGTCATAGCCAACACATATAGGGCTATTTTTAACCTCCCAAAATACGTTTCTCCAGCTCAGATTCGACTAGAATTTGGCATCCTCAAACAAACACTAGAAAGGCAGAGCGTGTGCGTAGCCAGCTGGCACAATATTCGCACTGCAGAGATGGGCTCCTTAAGGTCTAACGTATGGGAAGAGTCACTTCGGCATCGCAAATCCTTGCCCAGAGATTACCTATTTGAATCACTCCAAGTTCTAGGCCTGACTGATATCTGGGAAAAATCAATAGACCTTTTGTCCCTCAAAAAAGTCGCCAAAAAATCGGCACGCATTGTCTCAGTGATCGAAGACAAGCAGGATCTAGCAAATAGGGCGCATGGCTGGATAACGCTGGGTGATTATGGAAAAATACAACCACAAGCATACCTCAACATCGGTATGAAAACAAAAGTTAAAGAAAAGTTTCTAAAACTACGCCTTGGCATAATCCCTATACTCCCACACCTTCCACCCTGGGAAAGAAACACCTCAACACAGCAGTGTCGCCTGTGCAAAACCGCCAAGGAGGACATTGTTCATGTGATTTGCATCTGTCCTAGACTAAAGGACCTGAGGTATAACTTTTTACAATCATCCTTTAAACTATATGCCGTTCGGACCTGCAGGCAGGCAGTCAAACTGTGTTTTAACACCAATAGCACCAAATTGAACTGCCAGGTCGTGAGGTTCTTTGATTTAATAAGGAAAAGACTAAACAGTGTTTGACGAACATTATATAGTTCCGAGGATAACCACGAACTGATCTTAATTAACTTCTTACTTTTAATCTAATCTAACTTGACACGCTTAAGTACAAATGATTTTTTAAATGTACCTACTGTTGTTTTTATAATTTTGTAAAGGTTTTAATTAATCATGTACAAATAAACGTTACTTAGAGCAATGTTAGGCAAGATTCTGGAGTGTGGAATATTGTATCATGCCACTATACTTTTACACTTAAACAGAGGCAAAATGTGCTTGCCAACAAAGCCATGGTGTATGAATGCTTCAAAATTTAAACTTCTGAAGACAAGATCACAATTCTTTTCCTAATTGAGGACATTCACGGAAGAGAATGAAGGATCTGTCACATCTGCTCAAACATTATGAGCAGCAGGTAAAACCACTGGGCGAGGGTTCCTTATGAGGGATAGTGCTATTGCTCAGTGAGAGGCCAATGAGTGACAAGCTACATGAGTAACTTATGTAATTGCTTACTTCATGAAATATTAACCACCCAATCAGGAACTTACTATTGTTTAGAGACAAAGCCAGTTACTTACAGATAAAGAAAGCCAGTTTTAAAGACATGAGTAATGGGTCCTGTTACAGACCCCATGAAAACGAACGTCGGGCCAACTGGGGACAATGTGTTAGCTAACCATCTTACAAGTTTGATGGAGGTTATTATTAAATCAATGTTAGATCCTTTGGTAGGGATATTAAACAGCATTGACATATCACTTAACATATTAATTAGCTCCACTATCTTGAAGGTCACCGCAGGCCTAGAGGCTCTGACCAACTTGACAGCGAATGCAAACACGAATACCCCACAACCCCCTGTACCATCGCAGCCAATGATACCCATGGCTGGTGCTACTAATATTATTGATATTGCAACGTACTCTTTAAAACAACACGACAATGCATGGCCTGGACATCAAGTGGGGATAACAGTGAAAACCCTCTCATTGGCAGAAATCATAATAAACCTTCAGTTGACATTGATAAAAGTAATTTGAGAATACTCCATCTACCTCCGGAAGTCACCCCCTATGGGATCATTCTTAAAAATGTCCCATCCTTGCTCCCTAGCAAGACAGAAGACTGGAAACTGCGAAAAAATAAAACAATGCACTGGCTGGCGAAAACTTTGGATTGGTCAGGATGTGACATTTTAAATGACAATATTAGCTGTAGAATGTGCCTCATGGGTGGGCTCACTGGCTAAAATTGAAACAGGGGACTGTGTTGTCGTAAACTTCAGGGACAGGAACTTTGCACACTGGGGGCCTTTTGAAGTTGTACCACTTGGATATTTTTATAGGCACTGTTTAATGCTGGCACTAGTCGTGCCCATTCGCAATCAAAATTGCCTTCTCCATTTACCATCCCAACTTTCAATCGCTTTTCTTCCCTAGATCAGTTGGAATGACTGAACTATCAGTCGCTGAGGGAGGCAGTTGTTTCAAATTTAAGTTTACCCTTATTGCGTGTCCCTCTTTAAAGAGAAGGAGACACTCATCATGACCCAATAGCAAACTTGTTGTCTTCTTTTAACATCAAAATGGCTAATGATGTTTGTTACTTTAATCAGGCTGGTTTTAGTTCTGACACATCTTACAGGGCTCATTTGATAATGTGCCCCTTGCTGGTATATAAGATCCTTTGCCAGCAAACCCGGAGGTACTATCAGCTAATGTTCCAAACTTTAATGTACTAACCAATGGGTTGCTAGCAGAAGGTGATGATATAGAGGTTGGTAGCATAGCAAGTGAGGACACTTCTCACACCAGTGTAACTACTCACGGTAGTCTCTTTTGGAACATAGCAGGTTTGTTGATTAAATTAGGCATTAAAGAATGGGTAGAGTTTGTTAGTAAATTTAGTAAAGATTGTTTACAGGAAACATGGATGCGCAATACAGCCCACATTAATGTTTTTGATTCTGTACACACATCTGCTAGACCATCTGTAAGTGGCCATGACAAGGGAGGCTTATGAACTTTAATTTCAACCACATTAAATGGCAGAGTTAGGAAAATGTGGTTAGAATCCCCACATATCCAGATAATCAATATTTTGTTCCTGAAAAATCTGACCCTTGTGGTTAATAATTTTTATCACAATAATTTTAATTGCACAAATAATACTATTGTTTAGGAATTGAAAACTGTTCTATTGAAGCTCATTGATGAGATAAAAACGAACTACGCAATATTTTGGGGGGTGATTTTCATTGCAAATGGTGCGTACTGTCTAAACATGAGGCATGTCACTGTTTAGCAACGGACATGGCGGTTGTTTACCACTTTGAAGATAATCATTGTGGGAACATTTTGAACTTTATATTGCTGACATTTTCACTCTTTTTAACGTTGGATTTTATCAAATTCTTAAATTCTGATGTAGTACCCTATGTAGGAAGAGGTCAAGGGACGTTGATTGATTTTATTATCTTGTCTGATTATTTTAATCTTCAAACTGTGATTCTTAATATGCCTAATCTCTATTTTAGCCATCATTACCCACTAACATTCAAATTAGTGGTCCTATCAGATCCTCCTATTACACCAGCCAAAGCAGTCCCACTCTCGTATACCAAAAGTAAGGGGTTAATTCGGAAGTGGTGTACTATCAATCCAGACCTTATTCTGGAGGAGATTATAAAGAGCAACCTCGGGCAAGTTCTGGATTGTTTAGAAGAAAAACTGAAACCTCGGTCATGATTCAATAGGGAGGCAATAACAGAAACAATAAAGGTACCTCTATCAAAGAACCAACCTAACAGAATACAGTATAGCAAAAGGTGGTTCAACAGGGAATGTTCCCAAGTACATAACAAATTATTTAAGACCTTAAAAACTAAACCAGGAGATATGGTGGAAGTGAGACAGATGCGCATAGATTATAAGCGCGTGCTGGAGAAACATAAGATGGAGATTAGGCAAGAAGCATGGGACCAATTACATTTGGCTTCTCAGTGTAAAGATTCCAAACTCTTCTGTAAAACTATTAATGAAGAGTATTTTAGTGATACCAAAAAATGGCAATATCGATGCAATAATCATGCCTGAAAAGTGGGTAAAACATTTCACTGGCCTCTATAGCAATAACAATGAGATACAATGTGAAACCCATCCCCAATATGTGGCATCATCTTTGGAACCCTCAACTCTAGCTGAGGTAAACAGGGCACTCTCCCAGACTGTACAGAACAGGGCCCCGGGACCAGATGGTATACCCACTGACTAATTTTTAGCTAACACCTCCCTGTGGCTAGCGTTATTGACCATATTAGTTCCCATATACAAAAAGGGTGACAGGTCGGATCCTAAATGTTATTGACCATTCTCACAGATTGACATTTCTTGCAAGATTATGGGACATATGATATTGGACAGATTGGAGACCTGAATAACAGAAAATGGGGAGTTCTCCACTGTCCAATATGGATTCAGGAAAGGCCTAGGCACTGTAGAACAGTGCCTCAACCTGCACCTTGTCATAGGCAAGTACACTATGGCTAAGTCAGGGTCCTTATATTTAGGGTTTATGGACCTGACATCTGCCTTTGACTGGGTATAGAGGGGGAAACTGTGGGAGAAAATTCTGCTTATGGGCATTGATCCATCTATTGTCCACTTTTTAGCCGCAATGTATCAGGGGGTTACGGGTAGAGTACGATATTGAATAAATGGCAAGCTTACCACATCCATAAAGATGGATTGTGGGGTTTACCAGGGATGCGTACTCGCTCCTTTCTTATTCTGTTTATTTATAAATGATTTAGAAAGTCATCTCAGAATTGGAAATGTAAATGCATCCACAATAGGCTCAAGGTCTTTACCTGCCCTATTATACGATGATGACTCTGTTTTAATGTCAAGCACTGGGGTGGGATTACAAAGACTTTTAACCAGTTTCAACAATGTTATGTGTGATCTTGGGTTAAAAACAAATGTCGCTAAATCAAATGTTATGTAGTAGGTAAATCACCATCTAAAACTAAGACATTCAACATAAAGAATGAAATACTGTGTCAGGTACCAACTTTTACCTATTTAGGTATTCTTTTTAATAGAAAAATACCTGGTCCCACTTAGTACATGCAAAAATCGGTGGTTTCAATAAAAATGTGGAGGCCATTTTTAGATTTACAAAAAAATTAGGCTCTCGCCCCATAAAAGCAATCATAGATATATACAAAGCACGTACTTGCTCCGACACTTTATATGGCGCTGGAGTATGGGGTTAAACCAATACTCAGGGCCTTCAGAGAGTTGAGAGCTTGATGCTAAAACGTGTTTGACACTACCTAAAAGTACCCCTGCCATCATGTGTCATAAGGAATTGGGCGTAATACCATTGTCACATCGAGTGCAATTAGCACCACTAATACTCTGGTGCAGCATCTGGGCAAAAGAGGAACCAGCCCTGAACCGTGATATATTCTTGGATTGTTTGAAATTGGACTGTGCAAAAAAAATCCCCTGGCTCTCTTACTTGCAAGATCAACTAGAGAAGTTGGGATTGCAGGATTATTTTAATAGACCAGGAAACATATCTGCAACTCCAAAAGATAAACTTAAAAATGATTTTTATTATATTTGAGCAATTTAAAAGATAGCCAGGAGATAGTTAAAAAAGGGTTGCAGAGTACTAGTTGTTAGTGAGCTCCCCCTGAGTAGAATCTTATTTTTCTTTCTATTTTAATCATGCCAATATGTTTTACTTGATTAGGTTCAGGATGGGCTTTGCTCATCTGTTGGTTTCGTATACAAGTAACGCATACTGTGACGCCAAACTAGATTTGTGTCCATGTAACTCAATTTCTGCACAGAGCACTCTGAACTTTATGTTCTTTTGTAAACTTTATCATAAACCTAGATGTACCTTTTTAAAAACTTTATCTAAGATTTTTAAATATTAGAAAGTGTCAGCCTGCATTATGTCACCTACTTCTTTTAAATGATGAATTTACTTGTTTTATGAGTTATAAGTATATCTCCACTGAAGTCCGGCATCGTAATATCGTTGGATAGTGAATCCTTGCGTATTAAATATGTTGGCTAAAATGTTATTATGCTTATTTTCCTCTGTAAAATAATGTCTAATTTTGTTCTTTTATGGCTATTTTTTAGCCGAATAAAGATTTTGATCTGATATGGACTATACTCTTCCTAAACTATCGACCAATATCACTATTAAATACCAACACCAAAATCTTAGAAAAAGTACTGCCAAACATACTCATTGATACATTACTTGCAAGTGCACTATCCCGCTAACAAATCTTGTGGACACCAGTTCCACAAACTCTCATGTGCTGTAGAGCAGGTGGGGATTAGAACCAATGGTAGCCCTACCCTCAATGTGGGAAAAGTCTTCCATTGAGTGGAATGTGGTTATCTCTTCAGGGTCTTATGCCAACTTAATTTGGGAGGAGCATTAATTTTTAAAGATATATGGATACAAAACAATCCCTTGGACAAGGTGAAAGTGACAGCTTCATGTCATAATTGTATCCAATACATAGGGGAACTTGGAAAGTTTGCCCCTTTGTCTTTACTATTCCAATTTGCTCTGAAGTCACTAGACATTGTCATTTGAGCTACACCTTACATCAAGGGAACTCACTGCAGTCAGGCGAGCTAAAAACTCTTCTATATGCTGTTGAATTTATGATCACGCTAAAGAAATCAAGGACCTCCATACCAGGACTCATGACCTTGAAAAAGACATTCTCAGGATTTTCTGGCTGCAAAATGAATTTGGATACATAAGCATTCACGATGTCACACACCACCACTATGCCAACATTGTAAGGGTACAATTTCAAATGGTTCTGGGGAAATCTCAAATATCTGGGTATATTATTAATTATAGGTTTGATTAACATGATTTTGGATAATCTAAATTCTCTAAATAAGCAAATTGACTTTGACATTCATAGTGATGGAGCAAGGATTCACACGTAATGCGACTTGCTTGTATTCAGTCCTCTCGACATAACGTTAATATACTAATCAACATGTTTTGTCCTATTAATATTGCATTACATGACATCTAAGTGAAGCTTGCATATGTACTTTTCCTAACGATAATCTGCTTGCATTTATAGGGCCGCTGCTACGCGAGATTTCTTACAGCGCATGCGTCTGTCACACTCACGTGACATGACATACTTTCTGTTTTGGAGGGAATCTTTTGCTTCTGCGCACTAGAAATAGGATAACTGCCTGTGTCCTAAAGCATGCATGAAGCTTGCACTGCTGCTTATGCTAAGTTGTTCGTTCTGCTTAACTGTAACGCAATAGTTAAATATAAAATAATAGGAATAGAGTAGAGATAAGTGGTATACAGTGCATTAATTTAGTCTTATTCTAAAATTGTTTCTTTTCTATTCTTTCATTTAATCACACTTCTGAGCCTGAAACGTACTCGATACTCCATTTTGAAACCCACTGCAATCCATTTTGAAAACTTTGAGCCTGCGCACCAGAGTCCGAAAACCATCGAGTCATGGCATTGAATGAGTGCCAGGGACAGTTTTAACCAAGATGCGCCTGGGAACTTCAACTCCTGACCCCAGTCAAGAAAGCTGATCTAAAATATGAACTAAAATGAAACCAATATTGGAACATACATTGCTGGGTGGAATAAAACATACATGGGAAAATAAATTGATGGGCGGGAACGCAAACATTAATATTCATTCTAAAAGTTTCATTTTGGTGTGGTGTTATGACTTCTCCTCATTCTTTTGTCCAATCAAAATTGGGAATCCTTACTCTTGCAACATTGGGGGTGGTACACTGACCTGGAAAATAGTATAACTAGGGTAGGCTTAGCTAGTTAATTTGTCGGACTTGTCCGAATAGCTGACCTGTCACTGACCCAACGCACTCAATAGGTGATTGGGAGCAGAGGTGCTGGTGGAGCCCTCTGTCAGACGGTTCGAAACCCAGGTCGGGGTTTGAGAACTGAAGTGCTGGCGAAGCACTTTGTCGGAGAAATCGATAACTCTTATCGGGTTCTGGCTGTTAGCTGCAGAGAAGGAGTAACACAGGTGTTGCAACTTTAACTGCGGGTGCTGCTCTTAGCCCTTGGTGGTCCTGTCCTGATCCAATTTGGCTTTACCTGTCCTGATTCCGATCTTCACCTGCTTGCCTTTATGGTGCCTGCGCTTTCGAGGTTCTGTCCTTTAAACTGACCTGTGGCCAGGGTTAGTTCTTCACACCATTCTAGGTAAATATTCAATGTGGGTATGTCATTGTATTGTTTCCCACCCTAATGTCAAATTCATAAAAACTGCTTTATAAAATCTCTGCATATTTTCATTCTAATCGTTATTTTCCTGGTTAAAAGTTTTCTGATGTTTAATATTTGGATTAAGACTTATTAGAAATTTAGATAAAGAGTTTAAACCTTTCTCGAGTTGTGGGTATTTTATGAGTGCAAATGTTCTTATTCTACCTATTATTCTAACACCTTTTGATCCCTTAGGACTTTAGGTACCGATGACGAAGATTGGTAAGACAATGGTATAGGTCCTAAATGAAATTTATAAATCACTGATTAGAGTAAGTGCACAGGTTACCTGATTAAATCTCATCATATGTTGTTTATGGGCCCATGTGAGTATGGTAATCTGAGTCGGGTGACCTGGCCACTCTAACAATAGATGGACACCACTTCAACTATCAGAGTACAATCAATCAAAATGATAATAGTTCTCTGATTTAATTATATGCTAAGTATGCTGCCTGTTTCATGACTTCTCAGTATAAGATGTAAGACTGATGAGACAACAAACTTGTTCTACGAGTTGGTGGCAAATCACAAGTACGTCCAGAGAAGCTATATAAATACAAAGCAGTGAGAGGTCTCAGATTTCCCCACACAGAAACATATCATGTGGCTCATTTTCTATTAGAACTACAATATCGCTAGTGGAAACTGGAATACACCCATGATTAAAGTAAATTGAAGATGAAGATTCTAAAATAACAGCATGGGCAGATGTTCAATCCCCTTTTCCACACATGTTAAAACCTGTGACCCTATCTAAATGACTACAGGGACTACATGAACATTGTATGCTCAAACATCCATGTAAATAGATCCATATTTACTTTTAGAAGCTCCACTATGGCACAATGCAACAGTGAAAATAGGCAGACACCCTGTTTTCTGAGGGATGGACTATCCAAGGAATCAAGACAATTTATCACATAAAACCTAATTGCACATTTCTCAAATATGAAGAACTATAGTTCAAATTTGAACCAACCAGGAAAAACAAAAAAATCATTATTCTGCTCTCCTTGTGAGGACAGAAAACACACTATCCACTAGGGTATTAAAAACAAGTCAAATTAAATGGTGCAGAGGCTGGTCCATCGTGGCATTGGGCTGCACCCCCAGCCCGTGAGTCTAAACAGTATTTCTGTGCCGCACTGGAACAGATAGGGAGGGAGACCACTAGATACCAAGGGCTGAAGTAGATAAAGTGTCCCAGAGAGAGTAATGGATGTTTGCACTGGTGTGTTTGCTGGCTCCTTGCACTCCAGGGCCTATTTGGTACTATAGAAAGAGCCACAGGTATTTGTGCAGCCCCTTATATAGTAAATGTAAATGTAATTTGTACTTGTAATGCGCACTAATACCCCAACTAGGGTTTCCTGGCGCTGTAACGCATACCGCTGTGGAACCCTTCCTGGCTTTTCCCTGTGAAATGTCCACTCCTGGGCACCCTCAAAGGTGAAGCCAGGCATCCCAGCGCTGTTGGGGCCGTGGTGGAGATTAAGCAAGCTATTAATATATACTATATAGTATGAATCATGCAACAGGGACAGTGCGCCCAATGTATAATTCGGGCTAAGACATTGTTTTAAAAAAAAGAATGAGGTGGGAGATGGCCAGTTCTGACATCAGACTCCAACCCCTATCCCTGGGACCCAAACATGTATCTCTACCTCCCTTGGGCTCAGAAACTGAATACTTCAGCCACTGCACCACAGCAGGATCATTCTGATGTAGTGTAGTTTTGACATGTGGGCTAGAAGAGAGAAGGTAAACACCTGCCTATATAGTCTACCTCAGATGGCAGAAGACTATCTGTTGCTTAGGGGTAGGACCCAATGAAAAGGGTGCAGATGCCCCAATCCATTCCTTTTTTAGACAACACAGCAAGGTGTCTAGTGGACTTTTTTCTCCTTGGGTTGGAATATTGGTAGTGAACCCTCAAATCTGCAACCTAAGAGGTAAGAAAAACTGTCTGTTGGGGCCGTCCAGTGCCATGATGGGCAGACCCCACATCCCATTCTATTTCTCACTTTGTTCCTTGTGGTCTGGTGGGCTGTGCAGACAGGTAGATACGGAGTAAATGCCCTACTCTCCCCACCCCATGTAGCAGAAAGTCCACAAGACCACCTGCTAGAAAACATTTTAAATCTATGGGTCAGGACCATTCCCATCCTTGCATTAGGCAGCCTCCAATTGCTCAGGCCCAATATATTTTTTCTTCCTCCCTCGGAGGGTAGAGAGGGGCATTAACATTAAGGAGCCCAGTGCAGGGAGGAGTAGAAAGCCCACCAGACAAAAGTGAGAAAAATAAATGGTGTAGTGCACCGGACATTCTTGGCATGTAGTCCCACCTTCGGGCAGGCTCAAAACAGTACTTTTGAACACAGGGAATGCCAGTATGGGGGTTATACCCTCTCTCTGCTGGTCTGTAAGTCAAATCTATACCTAAATAAATCCCAATTTTCTCTCACTTGCCATGGGGTACGGCTGCAGTATTCTGTCTCTCAGTTAGCCACCACTAAGAAAACCCTTCCCTTGGGCATTTCAGAAACCCGGGGAAAAATAGGAATCCTTGGTGACGTGGCTTAAGTGAATCACAGCATGTTTTCACGTATAGAATGCCCTATCTTTGGAGCATAAGTTATTTCAAGTCTGCAATTTCTTTCTTCAGAAGAAGGGTTGTTGTTGCAAGTTTCCGGGATCCACACTGTTGCAAGACTATGATTAAACAGTGCAATGCAAAGGTTCCTAACAATGTTTTCATCCTGACTGTTGCACCAGGTTCCATGTGCAGATTATAAGCTCTTTCTCTGTATTTGATAGGAGAGTAAATGACTTGAAGGTGGGGCAGGGACACTGGAGTGTTGAAAGAAGCATGGGGGACAACTATGTGTTAGGGGATATTATTTTGATCATCTTATCAATTTTTACAAGAAAACATATGATAATAACTTTTTGATGTACTATATGATCTTTCTTAAGTTATATGTTTGTTGCCACTTGCTCACATCAGTCAGCTGCTTTATCTTGCGTGTGCCTGGTTGGAGTATGTGCTTATGAAATATTTTAATTAGTTATGTCGCAATTCCATCTATTTTGATTAGAGTCTTTTGTCAAATTGTGTCCCTTCTCAACTGCTTGATAAATAAGCATGTCCCACCCCACACTCAGTGCTCTCCTTGGAGATTCTTTCAATATCAGGGGTGATCAAATTTGCCTGTCCTTCTTCTTCTTCACTCATCTTTTCTTCTTTCAGTCTTCCAGAGACTGTAGGCCCACATGCATCTAAGCAAAAACCGGTCGCAAACGGGCAGATTCTTAGAATCTGCCCCTTTGCGACCGATATTTTTGCATTTGGGATGCAAAAATGGCAATTTAAGTAATCTCTAAATTGCGATTACTTAAATTGCGATTGCATTTAAGGAATCTCAAATGGAAATTCCTTAAATGCAATGCATTAAAGTAAAAAAATTGAGATTTCGCTAATAGGGGGAGCAAATTACCATGAAGTTGAACTTCATGGTAATTTGCAAAAACTTTGAAAAGTGCACTAAAGTGCATTTTTCAAAGTTCCATTTTACACACATACATGCCCTTGGGGGTGTGTGTGCAAGATGTATTCATATGCAGATTTCATGGGTGCAACAGGGTGTCCTTTTGACACCATGGCACCCTTGAAATTGCATTCTCAGTTTGTGATTCTCTAATTGAGAATAGCAAATTGAGAATGTCTTCCCATTCAGTCCTATGGTCCTCTAGGCTCATAAGAATGAATGGGGTGGTATTCCTTAATTGCGACTCGCAATTTGCGTGTCGCATTTAAGGAATGTTTGGAAATCGCTATTTTTTAAGTTATTTCTACATGCATAGCCTTTTGCTCTTCCTTATAAGTGAATCCTTATTTTTCGCTAATAAGGAATCGCAAATGACATTGTTGATGCATGTGCCAGCTTATCTCTTCTTGGCGGGCGACCATTAAATCTGGTATAACCTGTATTTCTCTCCAGTGTGACCAGTTATGTATATTGGGTTTCTCCTCTCTCTGGCTGAAAACTATGAAAAGTAAATCAGTTGCAACATTAATTGATTATCCATAGTCAGCATGACGTCTAAATCAATGCACATTTCTTCTTGACCAAAATTCAGTCTAAAACGCCATTTTCATCTCAATTATTCGTGGAGTATTCAATCGCTGTACACATTTGTTCTCTTGTTTTACAATATGTTCTTTGTTTTCTTGCTTTCTTGTAAAATGCTCCTGTCCTAGCATGTTTGTGCCACCTAAAGTCAGTCCAATGTTGGTACAACCGTGACAACATTTTATAGGGAAATGGTTGGACTTGCTGTTCCCTCTGAAATGTCTCAGGTTGTCTGATCTGTTCCTGTCTCCGAGATATTAGCCTACTGACTTCCTGCAGTAGAGTTCCTTGAAAGACTGGTGTTGCAATCTTGATGGGTGAGAGGCATTTGTTTATTTCGTAGACTTAAAATGGTTGCAGGGCCTGCTTACTTTTTCTTTCCCTCTGTGATGCTTTGCCTGCCCTCCTAGCACAGCAATTTGCTGCACCACCCAACCATACCCTCCACCCACCACCACCCGGCCTTCTACCCCTACGGCCATCATCAGCCCAAGATCACCGCCCATGAGTGCAACAGCACCCTGAAGGCCTGGCTGAAGGAAGGCAAGAAGTTCATGCTCTGTAAATATGTCATATATAATTGTCCAACTCTAATCGCTTTTTTTTCTTCTGAGTTTTATATAGCGGGAAGTTAACCCGAAGGTATCAGAGTGCTTTACATGATCAGCAGTTGTGTTACATAATGACACATTATTTTTTGTTAGGCACGGGGAGATAAAATGATTTGCCCAGAATCACAGGATGTTGAGCGTCATTGCCGAGACCCGGACCGGATTCCCCAGATTTGAGATCCATCTTCCCAGCCAATAGGCTACATCATCTCTGTGTGGTATGTTGAAAAGGTACACCAACAACGTTTAATTATTTAAACTTCTTTTATTTGCCGGAGCGCCGGGATTCCTGACCGTTAACCCTAGCGGTCGGCGCCTCTTACAAGATGGCCGCCTTCCGCTTCCTGCTTTACATTTCCTGTTCCGGGGACGGAACAACTAGAGCGTTACCACATATCTCCCCCCTTTTGCAATAACAAACAATATAACAATAAAGTCCTTACTTCCAGTTCATGTCAAAGTCCTTGAACTTCTCAGGTACCTTTACAGTTCTTCCCTCTCTGGTTTTCACTACTTCCATACCTTCTTCTTCCAGTTCCTTTCTGTCCTGCCTTCCCCCAGCACTTTCTCTCTCTCTGTCCATCACTTCCTCACTGCTCTCTTCCTTGCATCAGCTCCTCGTTTCCTCGTTCGTACCTCCTTCTCCTTCACTGTCTTCCACTTGCTGCATTCCTTCTCCAACCTTCTCATTTCACCTTCCACTACATTCTTCTTCACCCTCGTCTCCTACATACTCTGCGCCTTCTTCTGTTTCATTTCCCCACTTGATGATCTTGCTGCAATTTGCCATTCTGTCCTGTGACCACACCTTCCCATCACTGAGCAAGGCAGATCGTGCGTAGGGCTCCAGTACTTGCAAGGGCGGTGAGAATTTGCTCTCTCCCTTTTTCTTGAGGATAGCCAACTTCACCCTTACCCAGTCGCCCTTCTCCAGTTCTGCGCCTTGCACATTGCGTCTTTTGTCGAAGTGCGTCGTGTATGTTTCTTGTGCTTTTTCCAGGTTTCTTCTGACCACGGCTGGTGACCATTTGCTCTGCACCACTAGTTTTCTCCATGCTAAGTTGTCTCTAGTGAAGGCTTCTCTTCCTCTTAAAACTTTAAATGGGCTGTAGCCCGTGCTCCCCGGGGTGATCCGATAGGCCCAGATCATCTTCTCCAGTTCTTTCTCCCAGTCCAATCCATCATTAATCGCCGCTTGGATGGTGCCCATGATCACTCATTTGAAACGCTCCACCTGACCGTTTCCTTCAGGGTGGTAGATGGGCGTGTGTTTGACTTCTATTCCATTCCTAGCTGTGAAAGCAACCCATTTAGCGGAGGTGAACTGCGGTCCATTATCGCACGTGACAATCTTTGGAATTCCTTCTCTGACAAATGTGGAGCGTTAGAAGTTCACCACTGCTTCCGTGTCTACATTCTCCGTCACCTCTACCTCCGGCCACTTGGAATACCTATCGATGAGAACCATGGCATACTTCTGTGTTCCTGCTTTGTTGAGGATGGGGCCCATAATGTCCACTGATAACATTTCCCACGGTCCATCCGGGACTGGGAACCTTCCCAACGGTGGTCTTAGCATGCTCTGTGACTTGTCTGCCCTGGCACATGATTCGCACTGCCGTACATATCATTCTATCTGAGCATCGATGGCCGGCCACCAGTACGCTTGCCTAGCAAGGGCCTTGGTCTTTGAGATGCCCTGGTGCCCTTCATGCAGTAAAGACATCAAATGATCTAGTATGCCGCGCGGTGGGATCACTTTGTCACCTCGCAATAGGAATATTGGATTCTCTGCCAACGACAGTTCCTCTCTTACTTCCCAATATCTCCTAAATTCTTCCTTGAGGTGCCTCTTTTCCGGCCACCCGTGGACCACGTACCCCTTGATGGCCTCCAAGTCACCGTCCTCTTTATAGGCTTCTTCCCATTCCTGGGCACTGATTACGTTCTCTGTCTCCTGGATGGTGGCTACCACGTATCCTTCCCACCTATGTTTCTCGTCGTTCTCCACCTCTTCCATTGCTGCCGCTCTGCTAAGGAAGTCTGCCACTTTGTTTTGCGGTCTCGGGATGTGTTCCACTTCATATACGTAGTCAAGTAGTCTGAGTGTCATTTTCGCGATTCTAGGGGTCGCATGGGCTTTGCCCTTGGAAGTCAGCACTTTGACTAAGGGCTTGTGGTCCATCCTCACCAGGAATTTCGCTCCCCACAAGTACTGCCTGAATCTTTCCATGGCCCAAACTACAGCCAGCATTTCTTTTTCTATTACGCTGAACTTTTCTTCGTTGGGCGCAAGTGACCTTGAGGCAAAGCTGACTGTCGACGTGTCGCCATTCTCAGACTGCTGCATAAGTACCGCACCCAAACCACGGTCACTGGCATCTGTTATTAGAATGGATGCTGCCATTGGGTCAAATCCTTTCAGGGGAATGGTGGCTCCCATTTCCCTTTTGAGGGTGTCGAATCCTGTCTGTTCCTCCTGGCTCCATATGAACTTGTTCTTTTCTTTCAGTAGCTGGCGCAGGAGATGTGTTTTTGTTGCAAAGTGAGGAATGAACTTGCTGTAATACTCGGCCATTCCCAGGAATGACCGAACATCCTCTTTCTTGCTCGGAGTGGGGGCATCCAGAATGGCGTTCATGTTGGCCTTCTTGGGTTCTATCCCTTTTTCGCTCACCTCGCGACCCAGGTAGGTGACGGATTGCACCCCGAACTTGCATTTTGTCCATTCCGCCGTCAGTCCATTGTCCTGTAATGTGCGCAGCACTTTGTGTAGTTTCTCGTTGTGGTCCTGCTTGGTTCTTCCCATGACTAGGATGTCGTCTTGGAAGAACTGTACATCTTCATCGTTCTTCAGAATCCTGTGCAACATCTTCTGAAAGACTGCCGCCGCTGAGGCCAGGCCAAACGGCATTCTCACGAACTCGTAGCAGCCGAACGGCGTGATGAAGGACGTGAGGTGGCAACATGACGGATGCAGTTTCACTTGGTGGTAGGCTGACGATAAGTCCACTGTGGAAAACCACTTGATGTTTTTAGTTTTCGCCAGCATCTCATTTATGCGGGGTCTGAGGGAATTGTCGATCACGATGTTCTTGTTCAGTTCCCTGAGATCGACGCACAGCCGTACCTTGCCATTGGGTTTCTGGGCTACCACCAGTGGTGAAAGCCATTCTGCACTCTCTATGGCTCTGACCACTCCTTCTTTTTCTAGCCTGTCCAGCTCCTTCTGCACTGCTTCTCTGCACCGGAACGGGATGTTCCTCACCTTATGAACTGCGGGTTTCGCTCCTTCCTTCAGTTTTATGAGGTGCTTGTACTTTGATAGTTCTCCGATTTGTCCGTTGAAGACTTTGGGGTATGCTCTGTGCCACGACTCAGCATCATCTTTCTCTTCCATGTCCATTAGTAGGATTTTCTCAATGCCACCTGGGTTGAGTTGTATTCCCAACGCTCCTTGGTCCTTCCAGCTTAGCATAGAGGGGCCTTTCTCTGCGATGTATAGCTTGCAATTTGCGTGGCGGCCACTGAACTCGAACAGGAGGGGGCAGTATCCCAACATGGTAATCTTCTGTCCAGTGTATGTGACCGGTCTCAGGTCCATCGGACGTAGTTCCTCCTCAATGTTGGAGACAAATTTTTCCTCCCACACACGTCTCTGTATGATGGAGATGGGAGCACCACTGTCCGCAATCATCTCTATGGGTATCCCTCCAATGTGCATGTCCATTCTCGGCTTGTCCGACTCAGAACCATCCATCTCCAACACCTAAACGTCGATGTAGAGGACCTCTTCTAAGTCATCATCTTCCTCTTGGTTGTCCACATTCTCTTGTTGCTCATGGTCGACATATCTGACCATCGCTCCTTTTGGCTTCCGGCAGCACACTTTCTCGTAGTGCCCGAACACGTTGCAGTATGAGCATCTCACCCTGAACGCCGGACACGCCTTGTCGTTACCGAGGTGCGATGCACTCCCACACCTGTAGCAGATCAGTCGCCCACCTTTGCCCATTCTCTGGTCTGTTCGATTGGTTGGGGCTGGTCTCTCTGCTTCAGCCGTTCACTTCTCCCCGGCGTCATTATCTTGCAGACTGTTTGCGTTCCCCCAGTTTCCTTCTTGGCAGCTTGTGCACATCGTTTGGATAATTCAGCCTTTTTCACCATCGCCCAGATTTCTTTGAGGGGGCGTCCCCATTTACCCACAGTTTTTCCTGGACGTAGGTGCTGGATGTGTGCATGATGATTTGGTCCCTGATTAGGTCATCGTGTAGCGCGCCAAACTTACACAAGAGGGCTACCTTTTGTAGGGCCACCACGTACTCGTCCAACGACTGACCGCTCTTCTGCTTCCTTTGAAAGAAGTTGTATCTGTCTATGGCGACGCACACCACCGGCCTGTAATGTGCGTCGAGGTCAGCAATGGCGTGGCTGAAGACGTCTGTGTCCGTGGCGTCCCTTACGCCTTTGACTATGGTGTCGTATACTCTTATCCCTTCAGGGCCCAAGTTATGTAACAGTATTTTCTTCCTTCTCTTACTAGAGAACGGGGTATCACCTTCCTCCTCCAAAGCATCAAGGTAGTTCAGGAAGTACCTCTTCCAGTCTTCCCATTGCATCTCCGGTTCTCCGCTCTTCGTAAGGAATGGCACCAGCTGAGTGAGGGAGGAGGACTGGGCAGCCATCTTGGGTACACCTCTCTGGTTAGCAGTAGCTGGGATCGCCCGACTGGGTGGACTCCCCGGCGTAGGCTGCTCGGCTGCGTCCCCTTCGCCGCGACCGCCGTCGCTGTCTTCACCACCTTCCACTTCAGAGGGACCAGGTAAAGCCTGCAGTTTGCTTCCCTTGGCTGGGTCTGAAGAGCCAGGCACTTCTTTGCCCGATCTCCGCTCCGCCAGCTTGCCGGGCACACCTACGGTTATGCCTGGGGTGGGGTGCTCCACTGAGTAGGGCTAGGCGTCTCCTGTTTGCGCCCTCTGTGCTGCCCTGTGCCTGAGCCTGCCTGGTTAAAACCTTTGCTGCAGCCAGGGGTGAGGTGCACCATTGAACAGGGCTCTGTGTCTCTCTCACCCGTGCCCACTATGCTCCTCAGCGCTAATTTCTTCCTCCAGGCCTTTCCCCTTAGGTAGGGTACAAAACAGCTTACTTCCAGGTCTGTGGTGCCTTGCAGGAGCGCTGGCGCCGTTTCGCGCTCTTTTTTCTGGTGCTGGTAGGGACCTCTGCCACGCTCCGGCGTTTCTTCCCGCAGGTGGTGCTTCGATATAATGCAGGTAGTGCGCGGTGTTCATAGGCCATGCCTCGTCGCCATTGTGGTATGTTGAAAAGGTACACCAACAACGTTTAATTATTTAAACTTCTTTTATTTGCCGGAGCGCCGGGATTCCTGACCGTTAACCCTAGCGGTCGGCGCCTCTTACAAGATGGCCGCCTTCCTCTTCCTGCTTTACATTTCCTGTTCCGGGGACGGAACAACTAGAGCGTTACCACACTCTGCTTCTTAAAATGTAATCTTGAGTAAATGTACAACTTGTACATATGTAACTCTAACCACTCTTATCTGTACTTACTACCATTCTTGTGTGAGTTTAGAGTTTATCTGTTTGCATCTTTTATGTTATTCATGTACTCTGAAGTCCTTATGTAATGTAACTAGTTCTTTTGTAAAGCGCTCTGACAGTTTCGGGTAAAGTTGCTCTGACACCTTCGGGTAAAGTTGTCGCTATATAAAAATGCATAAATAAATAAGTACTCGAAAAACAGGGTCTTGCCCATTAGCCCCGAGTCTCACATAACCGCCGCAACAGTGTCCAGATTTTACCGGCCTCCTCCTTTCTGCTGCACACATGCGAATCAAGTAGTGGGAGGTCTGCCTGCCCCATTATACCGCAGCCATGACTCATCTCTGCCCCTGCTATCAAATAGTTAGAGGCAGGTGTAGAAGAAGCTACTTCTCCTCAAATAGGCTATCTAAAATCTGACAGTCGATGTCTTTAAGTGTTTTTCCAAGGTTGCATTTGATACTGGTTGCCGACACCCCCCCTTGTACTGACGTTGTGTCATTCTGTAAGTCAGTTATTTTTACATGTTGAAAACACAGCAAAGGAGGCGGACTAGAAGTAATGAAAAGGAGGCAGTGAATGCTAATTTGCAGGTTCGAATTGTAGGCTTCTGTTGGCCGAAGACCCATTTTCAGATTCTTGACTTGCAAAATCACCTTTCTCGTCTCCGGTGCACTCTTTCTAACACCTCTGATTGCCTTGCTTTTAAAATATTACAATAACTGCCTTGATAAAATGTGCACATGTCACTACACATAATTATAGTTTTCAGTGAAAACTGTCGTGGCAGGAGCCAGTGGGTGACTGAAAGCTCGTGGGTTTGACCGTCTCAGTACTTCGTACTTGAAATTATAAAACATATTTTTACCTACAATATACTCAACTTTACTCTCATTTATATATTCATTGTACTGCTAGATTTTTTCATGCAAGCCTTTTTCGACATTGTTCACAACAATTTCTCCTTGAAACCTTTTTTAACATAATTTTGACAAACTTTTTAATAAAAACCCTGGTCATACATGAACGGAAAACATTTATTGTTTGCCTTTTGGTCACAAGGTTCCCCCAACCAATCTGCTACATCAGTGGTTTCTATGTGACCTTTTTGGGGCCTTTTCTGGCTTGTAAGCGCTAAGAGACTGTATCTGCCATCGTGACAAAATTTACAATGCCTAAGAAATTAGTATGACTTAATATCAATGCTTGAAGTTCCCTTAACCAGTTGCATATGTTCTCCTGAATAGCCCAATCTAGTTGAGACATATGGATTGTTTAATATAAGCCTCTAGTAAGTGAAATAAACCAGACGCACTTGGTTAAAGGTCTGATACTCTCCAAGGGGCATATCTACAAGGACTGCGATAAATAAACGCAAAGCGAGCTTGGCGCTTTGTTATTTATCGCTATCTATCTCTGGAATTTCTCGCCCTGGTAACGCGTTATTAACAACGCGTTACTTCAGGGCTATAAAATTTCCAGAGATAGCGGGGGAAATCGCCGTTTTGTAGGGAACATCGCTGGTTTTCCAGCGATGTTCCCTGCAAAACGGCGATAACCTTGCTGATACGACCCACAGGGTCGTATTAACATAATCCACCCCAATGTCAGGGATAGGTATAGTCTGCATTTTATCAGACGTTTGTTTATGGAGAAAACAGCGGTTTTCTTCAAAAACTAACGTGTGCTAAAATCCTGTGGGCTGCCTTGTAAATATCGCGTTGTGAACATCAGCGATATTTGCAAGGTAGTCCATCAAGGGTACGCCCAGAGATGCCCACTTTGCATCTCATTAGAGATGCAAAGGGAGGCATTGGGAAAAAGGGTGCTAACGTGTGATTAGGCATGTTAGCACCCTCTTGTAAATAGGGCAATAGTTTTATCTCTACTTTTTTGTCTTTTTAAGCCCAAAAAAGCAGAGATAAAGCCCATGTAAATATGCCCCAAAGTTTTTAAGCCTGCAAGCCCGCCTTTCTCCACAGATAGAATGTACTAATGGACATACCGTTTATAAAAACATGTGACTCAGTCTCTGTATCTGTGTTACTCTTTTAACCTCTTAACTCATGAGCCCCACATATCACTCCAGAGCTGAGCTCGTCTTATGTCTTGGCTCTAGTCTGCATGTATGCGCTGTCTCAAAGAGACCTGTTGTATCTACTCTGCGGGCTTCAGCCTGCCCATAGACTAGCCATTTGCTGGCTCCAATTCAGCTCCATTAATTTTCTCCCTTCATACCTCTGCAGATTTTTTGGATTTCTTATGTACCCGTTTCCTGCCCGCCCATTATGGCTTCCCGCTGTGGTGCGTTCTCCCTTGTTGGCAGTGTCATCTTCATTTTTGTGACGCCACTCATTTTTTTTTCTCTCTTCTTGTTTTCCGCTGAAGGTATGTTACCGTCGTCATTTTTATTTTTGCTTCTCTCCATAGTTATTTACCTTGTTTGCTTTGGCATGTACTTTACTGTCCTTTCTTAGTGTCTCACTTATCCTCTTTTTCCTTCTTATTCTTTTTCTCTCTTTCCTTTTTTCTCACAGTTACTTCTTACTTTTTCTTCTCTATGCTCCTTTTTTCACCGTTTTTTATTCCTCTCTTTAATATTGTTGATCGAGTTGCTTCATATCTAATCCTATTTCCCTAAATTCAGAGTTATATCTTAGAATGTTGATAAACAATTCTATTGAGTTTGCACAAACAACTAACAGCATGACACATTTCATCAGTGTTACATGACATCCAGAAAACTTTGAAATGTATCGGGTACAGGTAAGCATCTCGTTCTACGTCCCCAGCGTATAAATTAGCATTTGCTTACAACGCTGCGTATCCCTTTAAGGCAATCTATCTGGTCAGTCCAATTGCCCCACACCCTGTGGTATTCAGTAGGACATCCTTGAGCCTCAAAAAGGGGTTTTCCTGTGTGGCACACCAATCTGCTCCCTGGTGCCATTTGGATACACTTGGGGGCTTAGGCTGAGCCCATGTTGCGGCAATATTGCGCTTGGCTACTGCGATGGCTGAGCCCAGGAACATTTTGTCAGATCGGGACCCGTCTAGGCCATCCAGTACTCCTAAAAGGAGTCGTATGTGATCATGAGAAACCTGCCAGCCCAGGATGTGTGTGAGCTTGAACTCTATTGCAGCTCAGCATGGGGCTAGGCCATGTGATAAAAGTCTGCCGGTTCATGACCAAAATGTGTGCAGCTCAGAGAGGGGCAAAGGCCCACCCTGTAAAGATGTTCGGGGTGAGATGAGCGGTGTGCAAGTAATATAGTTGGATGAGGCGGAGTCTGGCTGAAGTTGGGACGGTTTTGGGGGCCATAAGGCCATCACACCAGTCCTCTTCCTCAAAGGGGCCCACACATCCCGCCTAATGGGTTCTGAGTGGGTCAAGCGTTGTCAGACTCTTATTAATCAGGGTAGGGTATATCCATCAGTGTACAATATATGCAGGACACCCCACCCTTCCCCAGGTTCCCCATTAAGACCTGAGCCTCTAGTGTGCTAAACTCAGCAAGTGCTGTGTCTGATGAGATATGTGCACCAAGAGCGTGACTTAGCTACACGTACCTATAGAATTGTGAGGTATGAAGGGTGTATCGTCTCTGCAAGTCCTATAAAGTTCTAATGTGGTCGCCCACCAAGACATCACCCAGTAGTGATATGCTAATAGAATCCCATCATTTGATCGCCGCGAGTGCTGTCATCTCTCCCAGCCATCTGCCTTTGCCAGAGAGATGTCTGTTGGCTTAGATTTTTGTCCCAATTTATGTGTCTTAGGGCCGCGTGCCAGGCAATCAGGACCGCCCTAGTGATCGCGGCATTGCCATGGGTATTGGGCTTCCATATAGGAATGTCTGGATCTGAGGGAATCTCAGGACCATGAGCTCTGTTTTATAGGCCGAGTCAGACCAACCCCCAGTAAACCAGTCGTGGAGAGCCCAAAACCGGGTAGCTATGTTGTAGAGGTGAAGGTAAGTCATGCCCATACCCCCATCAAAGGGCGGGATCCGACACTGGGCAAGGGTGATATGCGGTCTCGCCCCTCCCCACAGGAACCCGTGGCCACACCATCCACTTCCCTAGACCAGCTGCATGGGACGTGAAAGGAGGTGTTCTGGATAACATAGAGGAAACGTGGAAGGATAATCATTTTAAACAGGGCCACTCTTCCCAGTGGGTTGAGTGGTAGGGTTTGCCAGCGTTTGCGGTCCTCTTTGTTTTTTTTAACCAGCTGGGAAATGTTTAATGCCCACTCCAATTCGGGGAGTATAGTGATCCATATCCCCAGATATTTAAAGGATTGTCGCCTAATTCGGATGGACGTTTGCCAGTCAAAACATTCCCTGGAGGGGTATAGAGGAACTAGGGTCGATTTTGCTGGGTTAAGCTGGAGTCCTGAGGCCCTCTCAAAGGTGTGGAGGGTTTGGAGACATCTAGGGCCAGAGCTGGCTGGGTCCGCCAGGAAAAGCAGGACGCCATCCACATACAAGGCAGTTTTGCCGATGTGGTGGCTTCCCCAGGTCCAGCCTCTGGTCGGGCCATCCCACCGAAAAAGGCATGCAGGGGCTCCATTGCCAACGCAAAGAAGAGAGGTGAGAGGGGGCAACACTGTCTCTTTGAATGGGGAATACCACTGACAGGGCTCCGTTGGTGAGCACTCTGGCTTTAGGATTAGAGTAGAGGACTTGAACAAAGCACCGGAATTGCTGACCCAGGCCCATCATCTTCAAAACCTCCTCCAAGAAGAGCCAATCAACCGTGTGAAAGGCCTTTTTAAAGTCGACAAGGAGGAGCGTCAGGTAAGGAGTGAAACATTGATGGTGCGCTAGGGCCAGGTGGAGGCACCTCAGACAGTGTCTTGTGCTGCGTGCTGGCATGAAGCCACATTGGTCTGGGTGGACTAATCTGCTCAGAAATGGGTGCAGACGCTGGGCCAGTATCGTGGCATATATCTTAATTTCAGTGTTGATTATGGAGATGGGGCGATAGTCCGTGCAGGATGATGATGACGATTTGCTTTTGGGGATCACTACTATGGTTGCCTTGACTGTTGAAGGGAGGACCCGGTTTTGGCAACATGCCGGTATAATTCAACAAGGTGGGCAACCAATAGATCCCGGTACGCAGTATAGTACTGCTGTGGGAAGCCGTCCCACCCTGGTGATTTCCCGGCTTTCAGCGAAGAGATGGCTTTGTGTACTTCTTCCAGGGTGAAGGGAAGATCTAGGTATGCCGCCTCAGTCTCCTCGAGGCAGGGCAGTTGGACTCTCGCTTGGCTAATTATGTCAGGGAGGGTGGCGGTAGGCTTGCGAGTGGAGTGTAAGTGGGCATAATAATCTGCAAATGCTTGCAGGTGATGTGCACTTGGTGGTCCCTGAAAGGTCGCAGATTTCGGGGATTATCCGATTGGCCAAGGGAAATGAGACCAGGTTATGCAGCAGCCTCCCATTCTTGTCATCCCAGTCGTACACCCAATCTACAGATGAACCTCAAAACATCTTGGCCGACTCCAGGGCGATATGTTTGATTTTCTCCCGTATGGCTGCGAGTTGCCTATCTCGCAGATCATTTGGGGGCTCATTTGGGGCTGTTTCAAGCCGTATTGCTTGCGCCTCCAGGAGGGTCAGACGGTTGGTCTGAGTCAGCCGTCGAGCCTGGACCTGACCTTTAGCTACTCCCCAAATGGTGGCTTTACTTGCCTCCCAGAGGGTGCCTGCGGAGAGGACTGATCCCAGATTGGCAAGAAAGTATTGGCCCAATTCTTCCCCTATCGCTTTCTTGACCACACTATCTTGCAGGAACAGGCATTTAGTCGCCACAGTGGGTGAGGTGTATCAGGGGTTTTGTCTAAGTGCAAAAGTAGGGCTGAGTGGTCCGAGATTCCCCGGGGCGGATGGCAATGCTTGATACTTTCTGGCATTCAGAGGCAGGCATGTCAATTCGCGAGTGTGTATGGTGTGCCGCTGAAGTATGAGTCTGTTGGGACCTTCGGGGGTTTAAGATTCTCCAGACATCACACAGGCCCAGTGCGGCCGACCATCAACCATTCTCTTTGAGATCATTATCCTAACTGAGGTGGGTGTGCCAGTCATGTCAAGTATGGTTTCAAGACTGTATTAAAGTCACACCCTATCACCGTCTGTCACGTGGGTAGGGCAGTAATAATGTCAGTGAGGTGATGCAGAGAGGAGGCGAGCTTAGCTGGTGGAATGTATATGGAAACCAAATTGAGGATGTTCCCTACCAGTGACCCAGATAAGGTGACAAACCGGCCCTGGGGATCTGTAGTAATGTGGCTGGGCTTCCCAGGGAGGCCTTGTCGTATTAGGATTGCAGCGCCTCGCGACCCTCACTCGAAGCCAGAATGCCACACACTGTCAAAGCCATTTCCTGCAGGGAAGGGGCATTGAGTTCCCAGGATGTGGGTTTCTTGGAGCAAGAGTATATCAGGGGCATGCCTTTGGAAATATTTAAGGGCTGCTGTCCGTTTAATACGGTCTACCAGCCCAGTTACATTCCAGGATAAAATTTGGGTGGTCGCGTCAGACCTGGAGTATGGAATGTACCGGAGATGGGGCATGGAGTTCTCAGGGGACTGGTGCATTTTGTGGGAAGGTGCAGTTGCAGTCTTCACCCTGTGAGGTGTGTGGTTGTAGTGTTTATGTGAGGAGTAAGTGTCAAAGTGCTGCCAATAATAAAAAGGGGAAAAGCGAAACATTGGCGAATCCCAGCATAAAACTAGACAAAGGACAACAATTCTAACCCCCCTCGCCTACCCCAAGCACCCTATACTTCTGGAAAGGAAGCATCTGTTGCCCTGTAAAGTAATTCATAACTAGATAAACTAAACTAAAACATTTAGGTGAGAGCTGCATGGTGGACCCCTGCACAATATCGGATATATTGTTAGCATTGACACAACAGATAACTCTAAGAGCTGTGGTTCCGTGGGAAATGTTTCCCATGGCTCTTCTTGTTGGAAGCCCCAGTTGCACATCTCACTGGTGGCATTGGTCCCTCAAATCGCTGGACTAATGGAGAGATCTGAGTATGTGAGTGCTGGATCTAAAGTCTTGGAGGGACTTTGTGCGGGGGATAATTCATCTGTAGAACTGTCCTGATGTGGGGAGGAGAACCCGCCGGGCTGGTGGTGGCATCAGGCCTCTGGGCCATCGCGTAGGGTGATTTAGAAGTCTCCTTGAGTATTTTCAGGCCCCTAGTTGACTGTATGTGCCTCCTACATGGCTTTTGCGGACGGTGGACCTGTTACTTGTGATCTGGACGGCACAGGCGACAATGAGGAGCGGACCTGGATGGGTTGTTCTTCAGTTATCTAGGTCCAGGATGATTGTTGAGGGGCCGATTCACAGAACTAACTTAAAACAAAATCCTAAACTTACTACTTTTGGTATTCACAGAAGGCATTTAGTAGTAGTAAAGTTAGGATTGTCTAACGTTTGACTTAAGACAGACTTAAGACAGACTTAAGACAAACTTAAGACAAAATCATAACTTAAATCTGTCTTAAATCTGTCTTAAGTCTGTCTTAAGTCTGTCTTAAGTTTGTCTTAAGTCTGTCTTTAGTCTGTCTTAAATCTGTCTTAAGTTTGTCTTAATTCAAACTTAAGACATAATCCTAACTTTACTACTACTAAATGCCTTCTGTGAATACTAAAAGTAGTAGATGAGGCTCATCTCGTCACTCAAGGGTGTGGGCGGCAAAAGCACCTGGCAGCCGGGCTTGCGGCCTCCGTCCACAGGCCCTGTTGCGTGTCACCAGGGGAACAGCATGTAAGGCCCACTACTTCTTTAGGTAAGCTGCTGCAGGTCCCAAGCCTCCACAGCGGCTCTCGATGCACAAAGTGTTCAACAGCAGGATCAGCTAGGAGCGGTACAAGTGTCACAGGTGGCCTCCAATGTCTAAGAGGGCTGATGTGTCAGGCCCCAGTCACCCGGTAGCCCCCAGTCTTGACGGTGCACCATGATTTGCTATAAGCCTCCAGTAAGATCTTCGAGAGCAGGGAGGATGATGCGACACGCTCGCGGACCTCAGCGGGGGCGCCGAAGCCGAAAGGCTCCAGACTGCCAAAGATTGGTGCTCCGGAAATTTCAGGCACTTCAGGCTAACAGCACCACATTAGTTGCTCAAATACAGTCTTTTGGGCACAAATGTAACTGCTGATGACTGTAGAATATGGAGCGGATGACGGAGGGGTCCAGAGCACTCTTAGAGTGCGACCGCCATCTTGACGGTCCTAGCCACGCCCTTATATCTTAGAATATGAAGGGTTTTATTAACCCTATAAAAAGGCAGGGAATTTGATCTCATTTGGCCTCCTAGAATCCAGATTTAGTAATTTTGCAAGAAACCCATTTGACGGACACGGATGGGTGGAAGCACAACTGAAATTAGGTTGGTTTAATGTTAATATCTTCTAATTCTACTAAGAAAAATTGTGTCATTATTTTATGTCATAAAGTTAACATTGTCAAAATCAAAAAGGACTAGCTATTTAGGAGGAAGGGGAGACACAATGAAGTACGCATGTCGGCAAACCCATTGGTTTGTTCATGAAGCCCTCACCCACCAACCTAGTTGGTGGCATGCTTCATCATCGGGCCCACCACAGTGAGACCGAGCGTGTCCCGGGTGTGCTTCAAAGCCAGTTTACTGCGGAGTTGGTATGTTCCTTTGGTCACCTGGCAGAGAAAGAGACCGCAATTGCCGGTCCAGATCCTCCTTGGACCTGTCATCCTTCTGCGGTGCCCGAAGGATCACTGAAATAATATCGAGAGACAGAATATCGACCATCAAGAATATCGTTGACAAAATATCGAGTTTCTATCTACAAACAGGTAAGTACAAAAATATCGAGTTAAAAATATCGTTTACAAAAATATAGTTTTAAAAAATATTTCCTAAAACATATATATATAGTAACAAAATATAATTAAATAATAGCCAATATTATTAACGTACAATAACAAAAGTGTAAAAATTACTCTTCCCACTCCAAAGAGTGCAAGCATAGGATAAGCATTGGATAGCGTAGGGGTTAAAATTACTATTCCCACTCCAGTGGGTGCAACAGTAGGGAAAGCGTTGGATAGCGTAGGGGTAAAAATTACTATTCCCACTCCAAAGAGTGCAACAGTAGAGAAAGAGTTGGATTGCGTAGAGGTTAAAATTACTATTCCCACTCCAGTGAGTGCAACAGTAGGGAAAGGGTTGGATAGCGTAGGGGTTTAAATTACTATTCCCACTCCAGTGGGTGCAACAATAGGGAAAACGTTGGATAGCGTAGGGGTTAAAATTACTATTCCCACTCCAGTGGGTGCAACAGTAGGGAAAGCGTTGGATAGCGTAGGGGTTAAAATTACTATTCCTACTCCAGTGGTTGCAACAGTAGGGAAAGCTTTGGATAGCGTAAGGGTAAAAATTACTATTCCCATTCCAAAGAGTGCAACAGTAGGGAAAGCGTTGGATAGCGTAAGGCTAAAAATTACTATTCCCAATCCAAAGAGTGCAACAGTAGAGAAAGCATTGGATAGCGTAGGGGTTTAAATTACTATTCCCACTCCAGTGGGTGCAACAATAGGGAAAACGTTGGATAGCGTAGGGGTTAAAATTACTATTCCCACTCCAGTGGGTGCAACAGTAGGGAAAGTGTTGGATAGCGTAGGGGTTAAAATTACTATTCCCACTCCAAAGATTGCAACAGTAGGGAAAGCGTTGGATAGCGTAGGGGTTAAAATTACTATTCCCACTCCAGTGGGTGCAACAGTAGGGAAAGAGTTGGATAGCGTAGGGGTTAAAATTACTATTCCCACTCCAGTGGGTGCAACAGTAGGCAAAGCATTGGATAGCGTAGGGGTTAAAATTACTATTCCCACTCCAGAGAATACAACATTAAAGAAAGTAAATATTTCATATATTATTCAAAAATCTAAAAATGAATATCTATTAATAATTAATTAAAAATAAATAAAAATGTTATCTAATATAATAAATAATATTTTAAAATTACTAATTAACAATAAATATTTCAATTAATCACCTATTAATACAAATTAATTAGACATTAACAATTAATTATTTAATAATTAAAAATGATTTTACAATTATTTCCAAATAAATAAATTTTAATTAATTTTATTATTCAATTAATTATTAATAAATTACTTCCCACCCTATTCCCCTATAAACCCACAACCCACTACAGAAATTGCATTAGTAAAATGTACATAATTACCAATTAATCAATTAATAAAAATTAATTAACAATTATAAATAAATTAATTAACTAATATAATTACTAACAATAAATAAATTCACATATTTAATTAATTATAATTACATTACTTCCCACCCTATTCCCCTATAAACCCAAAACCAGCTACAGAATTAAATTAGTAAGATTGACATAATTACCAATTAAGCAAATAATAATAATTATTTTCCAATTACAATTAAATTAATTAACACATATAAATAAATTAACAATTAATTACAAATTACTATCATTAAATAAATTTGCATACTTAATTAATTATAATTAAATTACTTCCCACCCTATTCCCCTATAAACCCACAACCCGCTACAGAATTAAATTACTTAATAATTATAAAAACAAAATTCATTAAATAAAATTATTTATAACATAAATACACACTTTTCACACATATTGTAACACAAAAATACACAATAAAAAATATATTATTAAAAAATCGATATTTTTAACTATCTATATTATATACTTCGATATTTTAACTATCTATATTTTTAACAGTCGATATTACTTCACTTACCTTAAAAACGATATTTTTGTTATCTATATTCTGTCTTGTCGATATTTTGTCCAGTCTATATTAAAAACTCGATATTATGTCCAATCGATATTTTGGACTCGATATTATGTCTGTGCACCATGCCCGAAATCAGGTGACCCAAGGAAGCTTTTTACAGCAAGTAGCCTGTTAAAGCAAGAGGGAATCCCCCTCTAACACATAACGCACCTTAGAGAGTGCGACACATAACAAAGAAATAACACAATCACTATAATTTCGTATTTTTATTTATTTAACTGCACCTTTTTCACATACTCACTTGGTCCTGAGTAAAGCCAGTTTTAAATAAAAAAAGGCCTGGCTGAAACATGTAGACCACACAGGACGCAGGAGGTCATAATTCGCACTCCAACACGTCCATTTGCCTTTTTAACAGCTAACAGGGGCCCAGTAATTAAAGTTTATCCATTTACCCTCGGGTACTGGGACCCACTGTATAGCTTTTTAACCTTCACTTTCTCACTCACTAAACTGCACACTCAGCGAACATACCAGCTCCGCAGTAAACTGGCGTTGAAGCACACCTGGGACACGCTCGGTGTCACTGTGGTGGGCCCGATGATGAAGCATGCCACCAACTAGGTTGGTGGGTGAGGGCTTCATGAACAAACCAATGGGTTTGCCGGCACGCGTACTTCATTGAGTCTCCCCTTCCCCCTAAATAGCTAGTCCTTTTTGGTTTTGACATGTAATCCTGGGGATTCGGACTAGCTTACCTAGTCCTCACTCTCTCCTTTGATTCGGCGATAAAGTTAACATTTTCTTTGTTTCTCAAGATATGGATTTAGAGGGTAGATGGCTATTAGTGAAACTACTTATTCATAATATATTTTAGACTGTATTTAATGTTTATGGTTTATATAGATTGGGCCAGAGGGTTTATTCCCTCTGGCCCAATCTTATTAAAACATTTATCCAATGTAAGGATGAACTATTTATTCTAGGAGGTGATTGTCTCCAGATCATGGATCCATTTATTTACCAACAATCCCAAGTGTGCTTCATTCCTCATAAAGCTCCTAAACAATTCCTTTATACTATTTCTCAGGCACACCTTGTAGTTACATGTAGATTGTGTAACCCAGATGCCACAGAATTCTTTTTTCCCCCACTCATGGCTCCCTGACCCAATTGGATTACATTTTCTTTTCAAATCTTTGTCTCAAAACATTATTTTCACTCCCATTGACCCTACAGTGATTTCTGACCATGCTCCGGTTGTTTCTAATTTTGTTTTTGCTCCGATCGCCACCCAGGTCTTCTAGATGGAGGTTTGGCAACTCTCTCTTGCAGAATCCACTTTTCTTTTCCTCTTTGATTTCCTTTACTGATGAATTCTTCTCCTTAAATGCAGATCCGAATGCCTTTCATACTTTGATATGGAACGCGTTTAATGCTCAGCTCGGGGTTTTATTATAGATTTTGTTTCCAAAAAGAAGAAACAGTCTCTTAATCAGCATAAAATTCTATTGGCCAAAATTAAACATATTGAGCACCAATTTTATACCTCTGCTTCCGACCATACCTTACAGGATCCTGTCCTTGCGAATCTTGATTTTAACAAATTAACTACAGACAATGCCTCATCTATTCACCTACATAGTAATGCTCATTACTACAGTGGATGAAATAAAGTAAGTACACTTTTAGCTAATTATCTCGAATCTCGGAAAGAACATGTGTTGATAGACTCCGTTCAATCATCTGAAGGAAAAGATCTTTTTAACGATCAAGCGATCTTAGATGAGTTTGTGAAATGTTATAAGACTCTATATATTCCAGAAACCATTACCTCTATATCTCCTATTGATACTCATCTTACTCGCATGTCCCCTCCTTCGCATGTAAATCTTGACTTTGTAGCTCTAGAGTCTGACGTATTGATTTTGGAACTTTCTAAATCTCTACGTCATCTAAAAAAAAAAACAGGTCCAGATGGGTGTACGGTAGGATTCTACATACACTTTTCAAAGCTACCTCTTCTGAAACTCGTACAACTTTTTTGACATTTTTGTGTGACTGGCAAGGGGGATGGCATTGTTTTAGAAGCCACAATATGCCTAATCCATAAAGAAGGTCATGGTCCTAAGCAATGTAAGTACTATCATCCTATATCCCTTGTAAATGTTGATGATAACATTTTTGCCAAACAGCTTGCTTTATGTCTTGAACCTCTTTTGCCAAATTTTATAGTTCCAGAGCAATGTGGTTACGTTAAAGGTAGGTTGACCTTCCATAATGTTCTGCTGCTATTTAATGTTTTAAACAGGGCTCCTACTCTTCCTTATTCTTTGGCTGCAGTTTCTGTCGATGCGGAGAAGGCATTTGATAGAGTAGACTGGCCTTTTTTTTAAAGCTCTTCATTGGCATGATTTTTGTCTTAGATGTATTGACTTTATTCCTTTGCTTTATACAGCACCTAGAGCTTCTATCTTAATTAACAGACTTATCTCTCACTCCTTTCCATTATAGCGTGGTGTACATCAAGGTTGTCACTTATCTCCTCTCTTGTTTATTTTATCTCTTGAACCATTTTTTCCCGTAGCCGCCATAACCTTTCTAGTTCTGTATTTCTCTATAGCGATCAACATTTGAAGTTAACGGCATATGCGGATGATATTTAACTTTTTATATCAAACCAGAACCCTGTATTCCCCCGTAATTGCAAGAAATGTATGACTTTTCTTTAGTTTACGGTTACAAAATCAATTCCGACAAGACAGAAATTCTCCCATCACTACATTTTGTCCTAAGCAACATTTTGATGTAACTGGCTTCCGATGGAACAGTTAGAAAAATTGAATACTGAGGCATTTGGTTTAATAGCTCAATTTCATGGTCAAGGTCATGGACCTGGGTCAACGACTCGATAATTCTCGCCTCGGTGCCTACTCTAACCAGGGACCACACTCTGCAACTCTGGGCATTAAGCTTGCCTCATCTCTATAACGACCCCCCACAGACGCTCGGGATGCCTGGTTTCACCTTGGAGATACCCAGAAGGGACCATCTCACAGGGAAAGCCAGGACGGGTTCCCCAGCGGACTTCAGTGCCAGGACGCTCACGGGCAACAGTGCGCTTTACAAGTCCCACACATTTACATTTCATATTCGATTAAAATGAATTTGAAGGAAGGGTTTGATCGTGTCTCTAAACTCCTCTCCTCCTGGAATCCTCTTTTTCTCCTCTCATGGTGGGGACGTCTAGATTCTATTAAAATGAGGATTACTCCCATTCTGTTATATATTCTTTCAATGATTCCTGTCCATATTCGGTCCGTTTACTTAAAAAAATGTGATTCCCTGCTTTCCAAATTCCCGTGGAAGAATAAGAATGCTAGAATCTCATTTTCACATCTTGGGATACCTAAATTGATCAGAGGAGTTAGTTTTCCTGACTTTCGTCTTTATCTAAAGACCTTCTGTCTTAGAAAAAAATCTAAATGGCTTCTTACAGACCTCTCCCCTTTCACACCTTTGTGGACTATCATTGAACGGACTTTACTTGCACCCTTTACTGCAAAACCAATATCACTTATCTTCCTCTATTTAATCATACATGCTTACTGTTAAAACCTCACTGTCAATCAAAGGTCATCTCCAGGCATTCTGTCCTACATTTGCCTCTTTGGCACCACCTCTTAATTACTAATAACAATAGACCTCTTTATTGAAAGCCCTGGAGACTTCAGGAATAGTTTGGTTCCAAGATATGTTTGATGGTACGACTCCTTGCTCTTTTCCTCAATTTCAGGCTACCTTTAAGTGTCCTTGCTTGTTTTGGTGCAATTTCCCAATCCTTCTGGTGGTAATTCCAGATGCTTTTTATTCTTTTCTTTTAGATGAAGCTACATTCACAGAAGATTTGCTTCTTAAAATACTGATGCTACTTCCGAGAGCATCCTTGATGTATAAATATTTTTTAACCCCAATATCTGACCGTCCTAAAACTAATTTGGAGTTATCCTGGGAAAAGGTTTTGGGTTGTGATTGGAGCATCGACTTCTGGAACAAGATCTGGGCTAGGTCGCTAAACATTTCTAGATCTGCTTCCACCACTCAATCTATGTTTTTTCTATACCACATATTGTATTTTACTCCTATGTTCATAGATGATTCCTTCCATTCTAATAATAGGTCTTGGCGGTCATGTAATTTCCCTTTAGCTCATTGAAACACCTCTTATTTTCCTGCCCGATTGTTGTTTCATTCTGGGTAAATATATGGTCTTGTTGAACCATTATTTTTAATTTGTACATTCCTTTATCTAATACCGTTCTTTTTACAGGAAGCTTATTAGAGTCATTGAGGTTATCTCCACATGAGAAGGGGTTATGTGATTTTATGTTGGCTTTAGCCTTTAAGCAAATTACACTAAATTAAAAATGTTCAAATAAACTTTCAGTTAAAGCTAGGTGGAATACTGTTTGTCATTACCGTAGATTAGATATTTCTTTCGCCTCCTCTTACAAACCATTTGTAAATAGAGAAGTGTATTGGTTACCATTAACTAACTATTTAAATAAGGTTGCAGCACTATAGGCATCTAGTAAACGTTCTGAAAGGTTTCAACCCTCGTAAATTGTTTCTTTCTCTGCTTATTCACTTCATTATTTTTATATTATTGAATTGTTTTTTAGGTATTTTAGTTGCAGTAATAATATTCGATATCCAGTTATAAATTATATTCTATCCCCTTTTTTTGTCCCCTACTTCACTGTAATATTGTCAAAAAGTAAATGGCTTTCTTTATTGGTAGTCTTCTGACTTTTTACAATATTATATTCAATATGTTATGTTCATGACTCACTCTTTGTAAATGTTCTTAGTTCAAATAAAGCTGGTTAAACTTAAAAAAAAAAAAGCACACCGCTCGGAAGTAAGGATGTGCCTGACTACAGGTTGGATTATTTATGGGTTTATTAATTTTCAAATGAATCCCTTCCTCCAAAGACCGCCGTAGCATTGTGTTTTATTTTATTTGGAATCAACATTTACTTCATCATCTACAGAACACAACCTTGGCTGCTCGACCACAGTAACCAAAGAAATGTCAAGGCAGCCATGTTTCCAGTCCAGGGAGGACCTGGCCTGGCAGTTCGGGCTCTAATGTTCACATGGGGCACTGGGTCAAGACTGATTTGCATATGGCTGGGTTCAAACTGGAATGACATGGGGAGAAAAAAAACTATGGATTTAGGACCAGACCTCTGTACTGGGGTGAATGTATGACATTGTTCAGCATTCTGTCCATCAATTGTTCTTTTTGCATTTGTCACCCCGAGTGGGACGGGTATGCCCAGACGTGGGTCCTGTGCTCTCCATGACACTGGAGTCAAGCTATCCTGGCTGATGAGGGCTGAAAGCCCAAAACTGGTCCTAGGATGCTTGTTTCCAGTCCAGGGAGGACCTGGCCTGGCAGTTCAGGCTGGACTGTTCCCATTGGGTCCAGGGACAAGACTGATTTGCATATGGCTGGGTCCAATCTGGAATGGCATGGTGCGCATGGATTTAGGCCCAGATCTCTGTACTGGGGAGAATATATGACATTGTTCTGCATTCTGTCCATCAATTGTTCTTTTTGCATTTGTACATTTCTGAAAAGCAGACAACATTCAGGATTCATGAAGAGGTCAATCATGTAGGACACCATGTTTCTCACTGAAATGCTAGTCAGCGAAATAAAGATAATGACAATAAGTAGAAATGAATTAAAAGAGGTGACTTGATAGATGATGTACGAAAGTAATATACCATTATGTCGATCAGACTCTGCTGGTTGCAAGAATATATAGTGTTTATTGGTTGTCCAAAGACATATGATACCCACTATCAACAACTGGACTGCAAATATTAATGTTTCTTCATAGTGCTCTGACTATGCACCAAAACAAATGGTAAAATCTCATAAATGAATAATTACTATGAAGTAAAGATTTTTTTTTAATCTGCCCATGATGTTGAGCTTAGGAATAGAGGCTGTAGTACAGCTTTAAATGAAAGGTTACTAATACTATTAGGTGCGATTTGGAGGGCATTTTGTAAAATGTATTCTTTCTTGCACACTGGCTTACATTTGGAAGCCAAAAATGGAAAGAAAGTCAATTGATAGTAACAAATGTTCTACTATTCAGTAATCCCACAATTCTCTCGATAAAAAACAGTACATCTCTTGAGCAGCTGAGCCTATCACCTGAGACACGACAGGCCCCAAAATGCAATGTGGAGACAGAAAGTTTTCATCTTGTGAACCATTTAGGCAATGTGGGTAGCTGGGGTATTTGCATCCTTGCACAATCACCACTAAGGGAAACCTATCAAACCCAGACATTTCTGATAACTAGACACCAAGGGCAGGAGGCCAGAATGGTGTGACTTGCATGAATCCCACTATATTTTCTTATCCAGAATGCCCTGCAACCTACAAACCTTGACAAAAAGCACATATTTTCCTTATATTGGAATCAAGAAAAGTCCTATCACCCAGGGTTACCACACTACTCCCAGTAAAGTTATCTGCCTACTTGTGTGACAGGAATCCGTCAAAACATGGACAGTGTGAAGTCAATGTTGAGTCAACAATGTCTTCATGTAGTTCAGGTTTTGGTCCATTTCAATTATGTGTGTTAGGTCTTTGGTTGCCAGCAGACCCAGAGGCCGAACAGTAAAGTCATTCGCCATTGCACGTGAGAGGAACTTGGGATTTACCCCTCTGTCATCGTGCATATGTCAAAACTATGCCACCAAAAATGCAAATTTCCACTTTCTTGCCAGGTGGAATGCTCTAGGACCTAGTAGTTAAGAAAGTCTCTTATGGTATTTGAGATGGGAAGCTGTGGCCAATGCCTCCACCACTTTCTTGTTTAAAATAAAAAATGATTTATAGGTCTAGTGGGCTATCTGCCCCCCCTCCTGGGGTTTTGGGGAGCATATTGAGAGTAAGCATCCCAATGTACACTTTGGGCAATCATAATACTGTTGGATTCTATAGGATTGGTATAAAGCCCGATGCCTGGGTGGGGCCAACCTAGGCTCATTCTTTTTAAACAATATTTTTCATCCCTGGGACTACAGTGGACTCTCTGCCTCAGAAGGTGCTGAAAGACTGTTGTAATCTTCAATGGTGGGGTTCATGCCCATGGCCTGGTCAAGTCACCCTCACTCCCTTTTTTACGAAACCATTTCAGGATGCTTGGTGGGCTTTCTGTTCAACCACCATGGGTGGCAAGGTGAGAGTAAACCTCCCATGTGCACCATGGGGAACAGAAAGGCTGTTGTGCCATTTAGGGGGTCAGGAGCATTGCCTGGATTGCCACAGTGGGCTTTCTCCCCATACATGCTGATGCCTAAGGGAAGGACCAGCTCCTTCAAAAGCTCTGGATGTGCCCCTCAGTCCATAATCCCTCCAGTGTGCTCATAGTTGCCTCCACATGGCCTTGAGAATTACCCCAGGCGAGCCAGCTCCTATCGCCTGGCATGAAGAGTTTCAGTGCGGTGCCTAAGAAATGCTGCATGGGACTCAACAACACAAACCAACTTGTAAGTATCTGGAACTGTTGTAGATATATCGACCCTTGAAGCGCCTACTTATAATGACTTATAACAGAAACTGTGGGCACTCCTAGTGCAGGAAATGTTAGACCATATATGTCCAATTTCTTAAATCAAGTGGCTCTTAAGAAAACCCACCCCTGGGGTGTGTACAAATTTACAGAAGTACAGCTGTGACGTTTTGTAGCTTTTATTTTACTTTAGTTCACCTCCTCCAACTCCATGCAGAAAAAGTGTCACTCCCTCATGGAGCAAGGACCACACATCCTCGCTCAAACGGCCATGGCATAAACTTAACTGGGATTCTTTCCAGGACTGTCTGTCCACTACTTGCCCTAGCCTACCCAAGTACCCTAATGAGGCTTATAGGGCTTTAACATACTGGATCAGCCGGCCACTAGATAGTCTCATCCCTGAGAAATGGCCTCGGAACCGTAAATCCAGAACTAAACCCTGGTATAGTAGAGATCTAGCCGACCTGCACAAGGGCTGCAAAAGGCTGGAACGAGTTTGGAGAAGTGATTTTAACATCACCGCGAAGGACACCTATCGAGCGGCAGTAAAAAGATACCATAAGGCCATTCAATTGGCATGCGCAACATTCTATACCGACCAAATCCGCAGGAGCGATAATCCGGCAAAGAGTGTGTTTTCTATACTCTCCAGCCTTAGGTCGCAGCAGATTAACGCAGGACAGATGATCCAGTCCAATGAGCAGTGGGAGGACCTCCCCTCCTTCTTTATTAAAAAGGTAGACAACATCTGCAGGTCTTTTCCACCTACAGCTACCACCCCTCTAGCTGCATGGTGTGATCAAGCAGCCAGCACCTTAGAGCGTCTCCCGCCTATCTCTGCAGACCAGCTGCAAGCACTATGTAGGAAAATTAAATCAGGCTCACCTGCTGACCCTCTTAAACCAGAGCATTTTAGGAAGGTGCTTCCGTCAATTCTGCCCTCCCTGAGGCAGGTAATAAACTTATTGCTCTCCAAGGCAACCGTGCTCACGGCTTGGAAACTACCGTTGCTTAAGAAACCCTTGTTGGACCCGGCCAAACCGCAACATTTTTGCCTTATTTCCCTACTCCCCTGGACAGCCAAGATCACAGAGGCATATGTCAACTCACTCCTCTCAGACTTCTTTACCAAGAACAACTCGTTGGACCCTTCCCTGAATGGTTTTTGACCAGGCCACAGCACGGAGTCTGCTCTCCTGGCTGTGACAGAACATCTCTGGTCTGCACTAGACGCGGGGCAAACGTCGGCACTGATCCTTTTGGACACAGTGTCCCATGCCATTCTATTACAATGCCGGGAGGAGGCGGGAATCGTCGGTTTGGCCTTAAAGTGGTTCACCTCGTTCCTCAGTGAGAGGTAATTTGTGGTTTCCATTCCCCCCTTTGCCTCTGGTACTCATTCCATCAAACAAGGTGTCTCACAGTGTCCCTCCCTCAGTCCCCTTTAATTCAATCTCTATGTCCATCCTCTGGCCATGGTGACTAGAAATAGGGGACTGACCATGGTCCCCTACGCCGATGACACTCAGCTAGTGGTGGCACTCTCTAGTGACACCGAGAAGGACGCCCTGAAATTTTGGGGGCGACCTGGTGGTGGTCACTGAGTGGATGAACACCAATTGCCTCCAGTTGAATACCAGTAAATCTGAGGTGTTATTGGTGGGGAAGGACCATGGTCTGTGGAGCGAACTATGGTGGCCAGAAAGCCTGGGGAGTGCCCCCCCCCCTCCCAAGCAGGCCATCAAAAATCTGGGGGTATGGATGGACTCATTCCTCAGCTAACAAGTTTAAACCAAAAAAGCGGCAGGGACCTGCATCGGGCTTCTACGGGGGCTTAGACCCCTACTGTTTTTTTTTTTATCCATCCACTCGTCAGCCCATCATTCAAGCAACTATAATGTCCAGATTGGACTATGCCTGTTCCTTGTATTTAGGGTCCGATAAGGTTGAGATTGCGCGGCTATAACGGCCCCAGAACGCAGCATCCAGATCTCTGATTGGCCTGCGTAGGTCCTGTCCGGTGTCTGCCTTATCCGCCGGCTACATTGGCTGCCGGTTGCCGGAAGAATTGAGTTCAAGGCCCTTTGCATCACCTCTAAAGCTCTGACATTCAACTCCCCCGACATCCTAGCAAACTTAGTCATACCCTATGTTCCCTCACGTCATTTCCGCTCACTTGGTCAGCACCTGGTGGTGGTTCCTAGGTTTCGGAAGGTGCGGTCAGGAGGATGATCCTTTCGCAACAGGGCAGCGCACCTCTGGAACTCGCTGCCTACCCACATTCAGAACCTCACCAACTACTTAGCTTTCAGGAAGGCCATTAAAACCGTGTAGTCTACCCCTTTCCACCCTCTGTGTTTGTTGCTTGGCTGTCAGCACCGGGACGCTCCTTTGCTGGGGCAGCTGTCGCGCTATACAAATCACAGTAACATAAAATAACAACAGCAATTGCTGAACAATTACTCCTTCAGTGAAAACCATTCTTGAGGTCCTGCGAGCATAGTGACTGGAAACTGAGACCACATTTAGCCCATGAATAAGAATAGACCTGCCACAACTATGTTTCATATTGTGCTTGCATGAGCCCCTCTCAAATAATAAAAATCAATGATCCAAACTGGATAGACTTTAAAATACAGTTTTGTGTGGCTTCCATTTGTATCGGCCAGAGAGACTCCTACAAGGACCTAAAGACATCTGTCACTGTCCTCTTTACATTTTTGGTATCAAGTGAATCCTCCATTCTCCTAAGTCAACCACACATACCGTTGTCCTGTGTCAAACTCTGATTGCACAATGTGGCTGCTGAACCACACCTGCAAAGAACTGAGCGGTGAGCATAAGCACATTTCAATGTTGGGACTGGAGTTCAGGCTCACAAACTCATCCCTTCTTGTACGTTCTGTGGAAATACTTTCAACATTTTGTATATAAATGTAGAGACATCATTACTGGTGTTTTTACTGTGGTAACTGTAATGCTAAGGGGCCTATTAGAATGACGGGCGGACTTTGTCCGCCCGTCATCCTAGCGGGGAATGGGACCGCCCGCCATAAGGGCGGGGGTGGCATTAGGATGTGCCCGCCACTGTGGCGGGCACATCCTACATTTCTAGCATTGTGGCGGGCGGAGCGCTCAGCACCGCCCGCCACAATGCTAGAAATACTTGTCAGCATATGCATATACAAAGCGGCAGGCACCGCGCGGTGCCTGCCGCTTTGTATATGCAAATAAAGGCGGGTACCATAGGTACCCCCCCCATGTGCACCCCCACCTGTACTTCACTCTGGGGGCCCACAGGGGGCCCCCAGAGTGAACACCGCATGCCTTTCCGTGGCGGCATTGCCGCCACGGAAAGGCATTGAGACCAGACCATTGTAATATGTCGGGCGGTGTCTAACAGACACCGCCACCATGTTACTGGTTTTCCGCCCCGGCCGCAAGGCGACCGGGGCGGAAAACATGCGGGCGGTATTTGTCACCGCTGCAGTCCCCTCCGCCATCGTAATATGGCGGGGGGCATGCAGGGAAGGATGGCGGGCGGATTGCCTCCGCCAGGGTGGCGGTGGCCACCGCTACCCTGGCGGAGGCAATCCGCCCGCCATCCTAATGGGCCCCTTAGTGTTCAGGCATGGAAAAGTCTCTTTGGCAAGAATATCTAGGGGAGAATTGTCTAAAGTTATCCGTGTTTCTGTGTTCTGTTAATTTTGAGCATAGTATTGGGTTTTGTGAGAATTAAATTATTTTTCTTTCAAAACATAATGCCCTAAATGAATTGGCAATATTGAGTGATATTACTAAGTTTGCTCAGTTCTGAGGGCCTGATTAACAAGCTACACTTTTGAGTAAATTTACACTTCGGGGAACGTTTACTACTTTTCAGTATTGGCAAACTGAACTTTTATAGTAACCTACATTTTTGTAGTAAGTTACACTTTTGTAGTAATTCCAGGGCTTGGACAACCACTGGTACTGCAGCACACACCCAATAATTGAGGTAGGGACCTAAAATAAAACATAGTTAAGAGCCTATTTTAAAATTAAAAAAATATATTTGAAATTCAAAATATCGCATTCAATAGTTTAGAATTAAATAATAGAGGTATACAATTTCTATATATGTGTTCAAATGAATTTATTTATATTTTTAACTATTTTAAATAATTTAATTTAATTCAGAATTATTACCTATGGGGTTTTATTTTAAGTCCTTAACCCAAGGAACGGCCCATGCAGGTAAGAGTGGTGCGACAGTGGGGTAGGGGGAGTGAGTCGACAGACGACTACGCGAGAAGAAAAAAAGAAAAACACTTACCTTGCGCTCACCGTATTGTGAAGTCGACAATATGGCGAGCGCAAGGTAAGTGGTTTTCTTTTTTAACATTTTTATTTTCCCCTGTTGTCATCTGTCGACTCCCCCCACCCACTGATCATTGCTGCATGGGTCACTCCTGCTTAACCTCTTTATTTTCTATGGAAGAGTGTTTCAGTACCAGTGTTTAGCCATGTGTAAACTGGACTCACTACAAAAGTGTAAGTTACTGCAAAAGTGCGATTTGTGAATCCCAAAAGGTAGTAAGGTTACTCAAAAGTGTAAACTTGCTCAAAAGTACAAGTTACCAGTATAAATCAGGGCCTGGGTGTCTTACCCCTTTGCACATCCCTGGGTAGTCCATGGGCTGCTTTGCCTTGCTATCCTGAGGTCCAAGTGCTAAAGGGGTGTTCTTGTTACTTAATTTGAGGCCTTTAGTTCGGAGGTCCAAAGATACCAGAAGTCAACATATCCCTCTGTAAAAACTGGAGCCCGTTAACCCCTGATTGCCCTGTAACCCCTTGACGCAGAACTCACATCTAGGGGTCGATTCCGATTCGGCAAACAAATCCGGACGCCGATTCGAATTCGTAGCTGTTACGGTACGAATCGTACAAATCCGTCCGAATCGCATAGTACGGTCCGTAGGTAAAAAATATGTCCGAATCTTTGCGAACCGTACGAAAAGCAAGGGAAAATTCATACGAAACGGACCCTGGAAGTGAACCGTACGAATCATAAACATGATGTACGACCGGACAAGTACGATCCAGACCCGCGAATCAGAATGCGATTTGTACGGAAAACGTCGCGTGTGAGCTGCGCTTCGTACGGAAAACTTCGCGTATTAGCTAGCCATAAAATCAAATACGAGATGAACCCCCCCTGAACAAAGCGCACACGAACCCCGTAAAAACGTCACGTATGAGTGACCCACAAAATCCAATACGATATGAACCCCCCTGAACAAAGCACACGCGAACCCCTCAAAAACGTCACGTATGAGCCAGCCACAAATTCAAATACGAGACGAACCCCCCGGAATGAAGCACACGCGAACCCCTAAAAACAGCACAACGTTGTAGAAAATGACTCTTACCGCAACAACGTTGCGTTGCACACTCAAATAAACAGAAGCAAATACAAGTAAACGAGCCATACTGAACCACGCGGACACTGTAAAACAGCACAAGGAGGGTGAAAACGACTCACACAACACCACAAAACACGTCTCCAGTGTACAAACCATGGAAATGAATGTCCTGGCCAGATCCAAACAGGCAAACAGAGGGGCTAACTCAGAAACACCCTTTATAACACACCCACCAAAAATTTAAAACTAAGCCCCACCCACATATTGACCAATAAAAAGGGCCCACAGACACAAACCATGATCCTTTGAAACAGATACAATTAGCAAGACACACTGACAACTCACCACCAACTGCACACATCCACCTTCACATATACCCCCAATCACATTCTGCCCCACACCCCCCTTCACATTCAGATCCACACACCCACATCCATACACACCGTCACCCCACACCATGTCTGCACAGAAGATTCCAAAGTTCACAAAGGAGGAGATGGAGATCCTTGTAGATGAAGTCATCAGAGTCGAGCCACAGCTGTTTGGCGAATTGGTCAGATGGACCAGCATAGCTGAGAAAACACAGCTGTCGGAGAGGATAGTCAATAGGGTGAATGCTGTTGCACCCATCAGACGCACAAGGAAGGATTGCCAGGCCAGGTGTTACGATCTGCGGAGGATGATCAAGCGGAAGATGGACGAGGAGTACCAACAGAGCCAGCACACTGGAGGTGGTGGTCTCCGCAGACCAGTACAGTACCAGCCCTGGGAGGAGAAGGTGATGGCCCTGCTACCGCCGGTGGGAGTACATGGAATTGAAGGAGTCGTAGAGCCTGGTGAGTACACAAACAACTCATGTAACATGGGGGTAATGGCATCCACACCACAAGTACAAAAAATGCCTGCACCAACACCCAAGCGCCCACCGACCCACAACTACATCCAAAAACAACACTAATACCACTAACATGTGTATGCCCCATTGGGAAAGCAAGGCCATGCTATGTCCCATGCTTCAGGAAGCACAGAACCAAAAATGGACGTCCGGTATGCTGGGAGGGTGGGTGTCTCAAAATGCATTGTGGGACTCCAAATCAGACCCAACTGCATTGGCGTCTGCAGGGGGGGCAAGGGTGACTCTTGCCCCCCCTGAATCGCCAGTGCGTCTGGTGTGGGCCCAGTCAGGGCCAGACCTAGTCCATCATTCTTTGAAATGGTGACATTGTTCCAGGTGGCAGCCCCCTCCATTGGGTGGGAAGGGTGAAAGGGGACGTCCAAGAAGGGTGCAAGGCATAGGGCGAGAAGGGTGCAAGGGGGAGGGGAGAAATGTGCAAGGCAGAGGGGAGAATGGTGCAAGGTAGAAAAGGGTACAAGGCGGAGGTGGAGCAGGGTACAAGGGGGAGTGGGAGAAGGGTGCAAGGGGGAGGGGGAAAGGGTACAAGGGGGAGGGGGAGAAGGGTGCAAGGTGGAGGGGAAGAAGGGTGCAAGGGGGAGGGGGAGAAGGGTACAAGGGGGAGGGTGAGATGGGTGCAAGGCAGAGGGGAAAAGGGTGCAAAGTAGAAAAGGGTTCAAGGCGGAGGTGGAGCAGGGTACAAGGGAGAGGGGGTGAAGGGTGCAAGGGGGAGGGTGAGAAGGGTGCAAGGAGGAGGGCGAGAAGGGTGCAAGGCAGAGGGGAGAAGGGTGCAAGGCAGTGGTGAAAAGAGTGCAAGGGGGATGGTGATGAAGTAAAAAAATTGCCCACCACTAGAAACATTTCTGTGGACGCCCATGCCCAATTGCCCTCATCCCATGTGGCCCAGGTACACACCCATGCACCATGCTCAATGCACAGAGAGTGGGAAAGTACTGACAAGATAGCTGACACTGGGCCCTGGTGTAGGCAGCACAAGGCCCCCTGGGACCAGTTCAAACACAAACACCAGGACAACAAGGTCAGATATCTTTGACAGGAACTCACAACCACTGTCATGGCAGCATGCTCCATGGGGGGACAGCCGCACCACGAGGGAGGCCCGGTTCCAAATAAGACTGCAACTTCCAGCACGGCCTGTCACACACCCCTTACACAAACATAACCTCCAGGGATGGGCAATGGAGTGCCCCACTGTCACAATGGTCATGTACACACAACAAAACCAATACAGATTTGCTGAAGCATCCAAGCAAAAACTTCAAGGTGCAGATTCACAAGCCCCTTGCGTTTCTTTCATGCCGCCCTTGCGTCACCTTTGTGACGCAGCAGCCGCACAGAAGTGGCGCCATTGTGCTGTGTATTTACAAGGTCAATACTGAACTTATTAAAAAATGCTTAAATGAAAACCTCTATGAATTAAACATGTTGGTCCTTTTTTTACTAACGTCACTAGTTGTTTATTTATTTCACACTAGTTATACATTTCAATTTTAGATATTTTTTGAAGAATATTTATGCATGTACAAAACACTTACACATATCAAAGAAACAATAAATTTACATATTTACACATAACTACAAGTAACACATCCTACCAACAACATTCATACATCTCTCACACCTATATACAGAAAAACAAAGCAACAATGTGGACCTTTGTCAAAAGACATCTATATACCTAAACCAGCTAAATGGAAATGTTAGGCTAAATTTTTATTCAAACTTTTTAGTTGTATACATAGAAAACTAATTTGTTGTTTTATAAAGTGAATTCCAATAGATTTAAACAACGTTTGACAAAGAGTCCTATCAAAATTAAGTCAAGTCAGGTCGACGCGTTTCAAACCCCTGATTGTGGGGTTCTCATCGGGACCAATACGTTTTCTACAATAAAAAAACCAAACGACAAGTTACAAACCAATTCAAGCTACATTAAAAACAAGTGAAAAACAAAAAAGCACGCCACCAGTCGGCGAAACAGCCATACCTTATAATTATGGTCTAGCACAAAGGACCAAACACCTCGCTGTTGGTAATCATCAGTAACGTGGTCACACTGAACGAGAAAAACACAACATGAAACTATCACTAAATGCATCCTAGAAAGGATGATAAGCATATGAATGATATGGCAGCACTCACCTCTGTATATGAGGAGAGCTGTTTACCTAAAGAAGGGGGCAGAGAAACGGAAGAATCCCAGTTACCCCCAGTTTCAGGGCATCACAAGTGTGGCAATTGTTCATGTTGTCCACAAACAGTTGAAGGATCCCTTTTTACATTCAATGGGATCCATTGGAAACACGAAATGTTCACAAATTGCCAAACAAAAAAAAATGTGATTTATGGAATTATCTGCCTTTGCCCCATGCACAGGATTCAAGCAAGCCGGGCCGACGACGGCTGAAATGCCAGAAACCGGTCCCCGGAAGCTTGTTTCCTTCCCAGTGTAAGAATTGGCTTGGTAGTTTGGTTTGCCCTATTCCCATCATGCACTGGGACAGGAACAGACTAATTTGCATATAGCCAGGTTCTGAGCTGGGATGGTGCAGTGAGCTAAAAAACGGTGTTGGATCTAGCCCTGATCTCTTGACTGGGTGAGAGTATTCTGCTTAATTCAGAAACTCTGTCCATCACCACCCCTTGTTGTTAAATATTTTGTCCACCCTAAGCGTGGAAGGGTATACTCAGATGTGAGTCCCTTGCTCATTGCACCATCAGGATTCAAGCAAGCCGGGCCGACGATGGCTGAAATGCCAGAAACCGGTCCCCGGAAGCTTGTTTCCTTCCCAGTGTGAGAACTGGCTTGGTAGTTTGGTTTGCCCTGTTCCCATCATGCACTGGGACAGGAACAGACTAATTTGCATATAGCCAGGTTCTGAGCTGGGGTGGTGCAGTGAGCGAAAAAACTGTGTTGGATCTAGCCCTGATCTCTTGACTGGGTGAGAGTATTCTGCTTAATTCAGAAACTCTGTCCATCACCACCCCTTGTTGTTAAACATACTGCCCCATCACACATGACATGTGTCCACAGGTCATCACACATCGATTGTGCAACAAGATAAGATGCCCTGTGTATATCACTGGCTGCCACACCTAGGGCCTGCACATGAAAGTATGCAATGAAAAGTACTTGATAGACTTCCTTGTGCAAACCATACCCCTACATCCCTGCCGTGTGTGTGCCTCGTATCACTATTGTAATGGTGCCATACGTGAGTGTGTGAACCTCACCGTACCCCTGCATTCACATCAGGGTGTTAAACGCACCGTACCCTTGCATTCACATCAGTGTGTTAAGCGCACCGTACCCCTGCATTCACATCAGTGTGTGAAACGCACCGTACCCCTGCGTCTGAAAAGCACCATGTGAAACGCACCATACCCCTGCGTGTGAAAAGCAGTGTGTGAAACGCACCGTTCCCCTGCCTTTGCATCACCATGTGGAATGCACCGTACCCCTGCGTGTGAAAAGCACTGTGTGAAACGCACTGTACCCCTGCATTCGCATTACCATGTGAAACGCACCGTACCCCTGCATCTGAAACGCACCATGTGAAACACACCGTACCCCTGCGTGTGAAAAGCACCGTATGAAATGCACCGTACCCCTTCATTCGCATCACCACGTGAAATGCACCGTACCCCTGCGTGTGAAAAGCACAGTGTGAAACGCACCTTACCCCTGCATTTGCATCTCCATGTGAAACGCACCGTACCCCTGCGTCTGAAACGCACCATGTGAAATGCACCGTACCCCTGCGTGTGAAAAACACCATGTGGAAGGCACCATACCCCTGCATTCGCATCACCATGTGAAACACACCGTACCCCTGCGTCTGAAATGCACCATGGGAAACGCACCGTACCCCTGCGTGTGAAAAGAACCGCGTGGAAGGCACCGTACCCCAGCATTTGCATCAGCCTTTGAAACGCACCGTACCCCTACTTTCCGGGCGTGTGTAGGCATCATATCACTATTGCAATGGCGCCATATGTGAGCACGAAAAACGCACCATACCTCAACATTCATGGCGTGTGTGTGCGGCTCGTATTACTATTGTAATGGTGCCATTCGCGAGAACGTGAAACGCACCGTACACACGTGTGGATCTCAAAAATACTTAGGGGACACATAGGGGACGAGTAGTAGGCCCTGAATGCATCCTGGGTGTCATGGATACTGAGTTTAGAGTAGCTATGTGGCCAACAGATGTCCTACAAAAGTCAGTTGGCCAAAAAAATACAATGTTGGAAATTGATTGTTGAGCTGAAGCTCAAATTTTAACCGATGCGAATGCTGTCAGAGCTGTATGTTTAAAGGGATTGGAGGAAACGTGCGATGCAAACGAATCTGACCTATCACTCTGTACTCCTTGAACTGAAAGCCCCTCAGCAGCACTGATTTAAGGCATCATGAACCCCTGAGAGGGCCTTTGCATGCACAACATTGGAGAGGACCACACTGCTGCTGTCTCTGCATCCTCTGGCATATCATGGCTCGTACTATGGAGAGGGCCCCTGCCTTCACTGAGGAGGAGAACCAGGCCCTCCTGGATAGCCTCCTACCACAGTACAGCAAGCTGTATGGGAGACCAGAGCAGCAGGTGAGTGCTGATTCCCCTACCTTTGACTGTGCACCTGTTGTGTGAGTGTCACAATAGGCATTGAGTATTGGTGGGACAGACATGCAATGTGTTTTGGAGTGAGTCCCAGGGGGAGTACATGGTGGTGTCTATCATGCAGAACATGATGTAGTTCATGTGTGTTCACTCCTCACTTGCATTGTGCTTACTGTAACATTCACTGCATAGTGAATGACACATTCAGCCGTGCCAGACCTTGGTGGCTTTATTTCCAAATGTCCTGAGGTGGAACAGTGGTCCCCCTGGAGTGACAGGTGACTGTACTCACAGATGTTTATGACTTGAGGGGACCTATGGTGAGATTGTCAAAATGATGTGTACAACATAATGGACATTGATGTGTGTGAATGTGCCTTGTCATGTGGGAGAGTGTGTATGTGATGTGTTGCACCACTGCAGCATGGCATATGCAGCAGCTCTCCCCATCTGATGTGACAAGTAAGAAGTGCTGTGTGCCTGACTTGCAAGGCTTGCACGACACCTGTGACAAGCCAGTGGCAAGTGGCACATGTGCAAAGTGAGGGTTGTATCCACTGCTGTCAGTGACATGCGAGTGATCTGTGCCAGGGTGTGTCTGTCTGGGGTGCTGACGGTTCTTCAGTGGAGTGGGATATGTGACTGCATAGCATGTGCTGTCCCACACCCTGCAGTTGCATGTGTTGCCCAGTGTGTGCCATGATCAGTGAGTGTGTTGCACCCATTATGCCTTCTGTTGGCTTGCACACAGGCCAAATTCACATGGACAATGATGCAAGTCCTGTCAGCATCCTATGCCCTGTTCACATTATCAAAGGTGTGCAAGTGTGTGTCTCTGGGACATGGAGCACGTATAGTAATGTTGTTTCACTGTGTCTTCCTGACAGGTAACTGCCTACGAGAAAGGGGAAATCTGGCGGGACATCGTCAGGGCCATCAGGTCCACGGGGGGCCCTCGCCGGTGGCTGCACAAGGAGCAGAAGAGGTGGCAGGACATCCGGTGCTGGACCCAGCGTATCGCCCGGGTCCAGCTGAAGCTGTCACCTCCACGCCTGCATGGTGGACGCCGTCACCTGACCCCCCACATGCTCCGTGTCCTGGCGGTGGTGTTTCTAGACCTTGATGGGCAGTTGCAGGAGAGACAGCAGCAAGGAGGGGCTAGGTACATGGCTGTTTGTTGTGTTGTGTGTCACCTGATTTTTGAAGTGCTCTGAAGCCTGGCTACACTCCCACAGTTGGGGTGTCTGGTCAGACAGGTTATATGTGCAGTGTCTTTTCGGTTCCCCATAATCACATGGTGCTCATTTTCATCCCTTCCCCCTCCTTAACATGTGTCCCCTGGTCTGTGTGTAATCACATTTGCACATGTTCATCTAGGGTGCAAGAAAATAATACTGCACATTGATTTCCGCATCACGTGGGAGGGTGGTCTGTGACATGTGTTGGGACCTTGCCTGTGCCATGACCTGTGCACTGAGTTTGGCCTGCATATTTGTTTGCACTGATGATGAGTCTCAACATAGGAGTGTGAGGTTCGAACTGCACACCCTTGCAGCATGCATGACCTATTTTGTGTTCTCAGACATGATGTACATCAGTGGGAGATATGCATAGTGCCATGACGGGTAATCATGGTACAGTCAGCTCATTCCAGACCCACGGATAAGTGTGTCCACTACAGTCCCCTGAGACACCCTGGCCTCCTAATCATGTGTGTCATCCAACACTGTGCCCGTTCTATGTGGGTTCAGCATGGGTCTGCCTCTGTGGCATTGGTCCCTGGCATAGTTTGTATTTTTCCTGTGTCTGCTACATGTGTCCACTGGACAGGGATACAACATTTGGCTTGTGCGTACTCACACTGGGCAGTGCCTGTGTGCCTATTCACGAGAATCTGTTGATGGTTGTTTATTACAAATATGTATTGCAAGCCCCATGGGGTAAGCTTGGGATACTTTTGGAATTGTTGCTGCACAGTTTTTTTTACCCCGATTCAGAGGTCTCACTTCTTGAGCTGTATCAATCACATTGACTGAGGGATGAGGGTGTTGTGCAGAGAGGTCTACATGGGCCTGCCTGATTTAGCCTTGCCAGGTCTGACCTGTGGGTGAGAATTGGCTGAACAATAATTCACCATGCACTGCCCCTGTTGTGGTGGCCAGTGATTTCAGTTGGGGTTTGGCAGCCTATGTCATTTTGTTCCGGACATGATTCAGACTCGTACATTTTTGCCACATGTATGTAGTTCAGATGCAACGCTGTTTTGTCTTAGTGTGCACACTTCTGGTATACATTTTGCCTGGGGATAACGGCGTGTCCACAATGCAGCAATGATTTTGTTCATCACAATTGCTGGCCCAATAGCTTAAGCATTGTCCAGAGTTGGGACATGTGTGCCACTCCACATGACAGCCAATAGGTTTTATGTGCAAGCAACTGTGTCATCAGGGAATGGATACCCATGTGAGGACTGACATATTTCAAGTTGTGTCACAAAAATGATTGTACCTTGGCATTCACAACACTTGTTAAAAGTTGTCCATGTTTAGAATGTGTTAATATGACGAATTGTGCAAATGACACTTATGTGCCTGCATGATAGATGTCTCACAAGGTTGTGCACACAAAACAACATTTCCACTTCCTTGAAAGAAGCTGGCACCTTTTCAAAGAGGCCAGTGTTAGCGATTCATGATGTGCCTTGATCTCCATATACATGGCCCCACAGTGGTCTTGAGGTCTTGAAACTCCTTTGTTGTCAATTATACAAACTAATGAGTGTCAAGACATCAAGACGTCCGTTGGACCATGTATATGGACAATCTGCAACGCCATTTGTTTCTAACAGTGTTTTATCATAAAGGGTGCCAGCTTTTTCAACGAATGTGTAAATGTTTTTTAGTGCGCATCTCATTGTGAGACATCTTTCATGCAGACACATACGTGTTCTCTTCACACAAGATGGTGAATTACCACATTCAATACATTTCGATTATGTAAAGTATGGTGATTCCCAAGATACCAACATTTATTTACATTTATTTTTTGCCCAATGCACTTACAGGGCTCTGAGTGAGGTGTCACCTTGGGGAGTGAGGTGGGTTAGTTTGCCCTGAGGGGCACCAATACTGTGTAATTGAATGTGAACTTCAGGTGGCATCACTTCATTGTATTGATCTGCTGTCCTGTAAACAAACACTAGTTTCTCTGTGTATTTCTCATTCAAGTTGTGGCCTGGTGTGTTCTTTGGATCATTGTGTCCAAGTAGCATTGTGTCTAAACCAACTGGGCAGTACAAGGCTCAAATATGTGCAGAGTTATCTGGCTGGTACTCATGATGCATGGCATGATTTGTAGTGTGACCTACTAATTTTGTGCTCATGTGTCAGATGTGTACAGGTGACCGATGCATTTCTGTTTCTTCTCCTTGCCCATAGCATCATCACCAGAAACAAGAGGAGACAGCTGCACGGACGAAGAGGAGGGACCCAGCCACAGTGCCACAAGCGTGGAGGAGTCAGAGGGAGCCAGTGGCACGGAGGGTGAGGGGAGTCAGTCTGCGGACCTGTTGGAAGGCGAAACATCTTACCACCCCAACGGATCCGATTCTGGCTCCCTGGAGGAGGGGGAATATGCAGCAACACCAGGCAGCTGCACAGAGTCTGTATCCGCCCCCTCCAGCACCATCTCCACCCCCCAGTTATTCCCGTCCCTTCTGTCCGTGCAGCCCCCATGTCTCCTTCAGCCCCTGCATCGCAGCCCCTGCCCCTGTCACCCCTGCTGCCCTCAGTGCGGAGTCTGTGGACTTACTCCACCAGTTGCAGGATGGTCACACATCAATGCTGAGCGTCCTCCATGGCCACGCTCAAATACTGACCCAGTTGTCGTCTTTCATGGAGGGCATGTCAGCAACAATGTCTGACCAACGTCGGATTATGCAGTCCATGGACTTATCACTGACAGCAGCAGTTTCCCTCCTGCAGCAGTCCGCCCCCCCCTCCCTCGGACCCATCCACACTCCCCTCTCCTATACCTGTCCAAAGCACACACAGGAAGACACAATCACACACCCCAACAGACACAGACAGCACACCCCCACATATGGAGAAGAGCACACCTCCTGGCACGCACACTCAGGGGGCTGCAGGCACAACCACAGGGACTGGGCTTAGACTGCATACATGCAGCCAGAGTCACAGTGCCCAACCCTCACAGCCCTCTCCCTCCACTCCAATTGTGTCCTCGTGTATAGGGGTTGGGCTGGCCGAACTAGCTGCAGTGTACAGCACAGAGTATGAGTCCACCTTCGGCGCTGCACAGACCACTGAGGAGGATACGTCCACCTCTGCACCCACCACACCTACGCTTACCACTCCTGTCCCTGCGGTGCCTGGCCCTGCCCCCGATTATGCCCCCCAAGGGTCCACATCCCATTAAGAACTCCATGTGCAGGCAAGTTGGGGTAGACGGCCTACCCAACATCACCCTCCAAGGACATTTGTCTGGACTGGCCATTGGCCTTACTTGAGCAGAGACTCATTTTTGCACATCTTTTTTGTTCCTGCTGAATAAAGCCTTTTATTTTATGTTCAACACTATTGCATTTCAGGTACTTGATGTTGGTGATGAGGGACCTGGAGTTGGTGTCATGGTAATGTTTTGGTGTTCTGAAAGATGCTTTTTGTTTATGGTCATGAAGTGGACCATGGTATCTGTGTGCCATCACAATGTCGCTGCAATTAATCATTGGTTGTGTGTGTTCAGTTTGGCTAGAGACATTGTCCCAAGGAGTGTTCCTTCCTCTGTGGCAAATGACATATTCACTGCAGATAGTTGCACAACTGTTGTGCTGACATGTGTGCACATGTCCTTTTTTGGTGACGGTTCCCTTCAACAATGTCCATGCCTGCTCACAGATGTCTACTGATCATTCATCTGTGCCATGCTGGCAAATCACTGTACTTGTATGTACAAATGCCTTCATGGACACATTCAACCGTTTCACCACTATGCATGTGTATAATCACAGCCTACCCCTATGTTGGGGATTGTTATGTGGGGTATGTGGGCACATGACTCACAATTTTGTGCATTGTACCTAAGGGGTTACAACCCTATTCCTTCCATGATAGACTACATCTTGTCTGACCACCACCTGGACATTCATATAAGTCCTGGGATGTGCGTGACAGTGTGTGTTCCCTTTCTCTCTCTTTTTTTGGTAGGCTGTTACATCACTATACACTATTGTGTCATGATGGTAGGGTGTGTAATTCGCCATCAACCTCCATGGTTGGGTATGTATATGGAATTTAACATAACACCCACATGTGGTGTGTCACGCAGTGTGTGAAAGTAATCCATCCTCCAGGGAGTGGGACACTGCTGTAAGTGATGTGTTGCTATGGCACTATCATTATAGTCACAAGTTAGAGATGTGCACATACCCCATGTAGTTGTGGTATTCTGATGATGATGTACCCCCCTATATCTGAGCACTGATGGGAATCTTCTGCTCCCACCCCTCATATGTCTGGCCACTGCTGGGAGTCCTCTGCACCCACCCCTCATATGTCTGGCCAATGCTTGGAGTCCTCTGCACCCACCCCTCATGTGTGTGGCCTCTGCTGGGAGTCCTCTGCACCCACCCCTCATATGTCTGGCCACTGCTGGGAGTCTTCTGCACCCACCCCTCATATGTCTGGCCTTTGCTTGGAGTCCTCTGCACCCACCCCCATACTGTTGGCTGCTGCTGGGAGTCCTCTGCACCCACCCCTCATATGTCTGGCCACTGCCGGGAGTCCTCTGCACCCACCCCTCATATGTCTGGCCACTGCTGGGAGTCTTCTGCACCCAACCCTCATATGTCTGGCCTCTGCTTGGAGTCCTCTGCACCCACCCCCATACTGTTGGCTGCTGCTGGGAGTCCTCTGCACCCACCCCTCATATGTCTGGCCTCTGCTTGGAGTCCTCTGCACCCACCCCCATACTGTTGGCCTCTCCTGGGAGTCCTCTGCACCCACCCCTCATATGTCTGGCCACTGCTGGGAGTCCTCTGCACCCACCCCTCATATGTCTGGCCAGCATATGTTTGGCTACTGCTGGGAGTCCTCTGCACCCACCCTAATATGTCTGGCCACTGCTGGGAGTCCTCTGCACCCACCCCTCATATGTCTGGCAACTGCTAGGAGTCATATCCACCCACCCTTCATATGTCTGGCCTCTGCTTGGAGTCCTCTGCACCCACCCCCATACTGTTGGCCTCTGCTGGGAGTCCTCTGCACCCACCCCTCATATGTCTGGCCACTGCTAGGAGTCCTCTGCACCCACCCTTCATATGTCTGACCACTGCTGGGAGTCATATCCGCCCACCCCTAATATGTCTGGCCACTGCCGGGAGTCCTCTGCACCCACCCCTCATATGTCTGGCCACTGCTAGGAGTCATATCCACCCACCCCTCATATGTCTGGCCTCTGCTTGGAGTCCTCTGCACGCACCCCTCATATGTCTGGCCACTGCTGGGAGTCCTCTGCACCTACCCCTCATATGTCTGGCCACTGCTGGGAGTCATATCCACTCACCCCTCATATGTCTGGCCACTGCTGGGAGTCCTCTGCACCCACTCCTCATATGTCTGGCCACTGTTGGGAGTCCTCTGCACCCACCCATCATATGTCTGGCCACTGCTGGGAGTCCTCTGCATCCACCCCTCATATCTTTGGCCACTGCTGGGAGTCCTCTGCACCCACCCCTCATATGTCTGGCCACTGCTGGGAGTACTCTGCACCCACCCCTCATATGGCTGGCCACTGGTGGGAGTCCTCTGCACCTACCCCTCATATGTCTGGCCACTGCTGGGAGTCCTCTGCACCCACCCCTCATATGTCTGGTCTCTGCTGGGAGTCATATCCACCCATCCTCATACTGTTGGCCACATGGGGTTGATGGTGTGTGTGTGCCTCGTATAAGTATTGTGAGGATGCCGTACGCCACCGCGTGAAACGCACTGTACCCCAAAATTCATGGCGTGTGTGCGCATCGTATCACTATTGCAGTGGTGCCATACGCGAGCGTGTGAAACTCACCGTACCCCAACATTCATGGCGTGTGTGCGCATCGTATCACTATTGCAATGGTGCCATACGCGAGTGCGTGAAACGCACCATACCCAACATTCATGGCGTTTGTGCTCATCGTATCACTATTGCAATGGTGCCATACGCGAGTGCGTGAAACGCACCGTACCCCAACATTCATGGCGTGTGTGTGCAGCTCGTATTACTATTGCAATGGTGCTATACGCAAGCATATAAGACGCACAGTACAAGTACACTTCTGTTGTTGCTGTACGTTGTTCTCACCGTATACGTCGTCGTCGGTTTCTGTGCACCAGGTCGTAGGCGTACAGGACTGGGATACATGGACGATGGAGTTCATGGCGTGTATGCCGCGTACCGGAGATACGGTTTGTGTTGGTCTCTGCTTTTATGGACGTTTTGAGCTCCCGTAGAAAAAGTGTTGTACGGAGTGTCGCAGAGACGTTTTGTACTTGCTGGGCCGGAAACTGCTGCTTGTTTCGTACGGACGTCACGTAATGCGTGTTCCGGATACAATTTGCACGTATTTTTTTGTTGTTCGTTTTTTGGTACGATTCGTACGGAGATCTGCTTTGGGTTCGGATCGTTCTTCATTGTACGTACGGGGACAGTGAAGGTGTACGATTCGTACGGGAAATATGCTCCATACAGCTATTCATAGGGGATTTTACCGAATCGGAATCGGCCCCCTAGTGTCTCTGTTACACTTTTTAACTTTCTTAGGCCCTTGGTCTCTCTCTTTTCACTCTCTCTCTCTACTTCTCTCTCTCTGATTATCTACTGTCCTCTTTCCCTCTATCTTTATCCATCCTCTTCTCTTTATCACACTCGCTCTCAGTCCCTGCGTTCCTCTCACCTTCTTACTACCTAGGTCTTTTTCTCTTCCTTACTCCATATGTCGCCAGTGTGATCTCCATCTCGCTTTCTTTCTCTATATCTCTCTTGCTCCTTCGCTTTATGCTTTACTATCTCTCATTATACATATTTTATTCTCACTCTAGCTCATTCTCTCTATCTGTCTTTCTCTGACTCTCTCTCCCTCTTCCTTTATTCCTCCCTCCCTGCCTCTGTCGCTCTTTCTCTGTCAATTGTCTCGCTAACTTTCTTGCTCTAACCTTTGAATCTTATTTTTGTGTATCCTTCTTTTCTATCTCTCTCTTTCTCTATCTCTGTTTCTCCCCATCTGTATCAATCTGTCTTTCTGTTTGTATCTGTTGCTTTCACTCTCTGCTTCGGTTTCGCTTGCTTTTTCTCTCTGTCTCTCTATATACCTTTGCCCATTCTCTGTCTATACCTCTCAGTCTATCTGCACTCTGTCTCTCTGTCCTTTTTTCTGCCTTTCCCTGTTTATGAATGTCCTATCGCCTTCTTTTTTCTCCATCGTTCTCCCTACCTCTCTTTCACTCGTTTTCTCTTTCTGTCTGCCCCTTTCATATTGTTATATTTGACACCCTCTTCTTTCTGTATCTCTCTCTCCCACCCTCTGGATTTCTTTTCCCGTTATGCTTTTGATTTTTTAAATGGTTTCTCCAGAAACTCATGTTTTGTTATATTGCTTAACTGTCAGAAGCTGAACTAAGCTGTTGTTTTCCTGATTTTGACAACTCTGCGAATAAGCACAATGCACAACATATTTCCAATGTTTTCATGACAGAAAGTAGTCAAATCAAATCTAACTTTCTATGCTAAGTTTTGGTCAAATCAAACAGTAGTTAACAATATTTCAAGAATAGAACGCATGCAGCAATTATTGGCGTGTCTACATAGAAAACAAGACCGGCCAAATCAGCATTTGCAATGCAGATAACATTTATAGGATAAAAAAACCTTCTGGCTGAGAATATGATTTTAAGAGACAAGATGCTTGTTTTACTTTTATCTGATTTGCAACACATGCTCCACCAACCTCCCTGCCATATATTTCACTTTACTGTGTTCCCATATGAGAGCAGAATAGAGATTTCTTGCAAAGATCTAGCTTGCTTGCATTGTTCAGATTTTATGATCAGAGAAGAAAGGGTATAGATGGAAATAAAGTGGAACGACGATCGAATCGACATGGCACAAAATAAAATGTTTTTTTTTAACATCGCTTTTTCTGTTTTTTATACAAATGTTCTATTTCAATGAATTTTGTATTACGACAGATTGGAAGGAATAACCCCGAAGAAAAATGTAGATGCTATAAAGATGGTCCGTCAGAGCACGTGTTCTAGTTGCCAACAGATAAGGGGGTTTGGGAGAGAACTGCTGAGATTATCTCCCAACTTATCTTGCGTGGGAATTAGAAGAAGTAAGATCGAGCTGTGAATAAGGTTTGTGGAACCTTTGTTGATGAATCTACTCTTTATGGAGACAGAACTTCGACAATGTACTAGTTTCTCAGCACCAGGTTTGGATGCGATGTGTGTGTGATTTCTGCCCTTGTGGCAGGCTGTTGGTACGGATTCCTCCGTGACATACTATTGCTCATTATCGTAGTACCAGTTTGAGCCCATTCTGAGTTTCCCATTAAACTGTAGAGACCAAGGGGGATATTCACAAGGACTCAACTCTGATTTATCCCACCTTAACGCATCAAATATGGAGATACATTTAACACCCCATTCACGATCTGGTGCAGACTGCAGACATTGCTTGTTTTCCACGAAAACTGCCCGAAAATATATCTCCACGGTGGACACCACCAACTAACCCTAATGAGATGCAGAGTAGGCATTCCCGTGCATAAACACAAGGAAAACCCAAAACACCACTTTCACAACAAAATGCCAGATCTGCGATGCGAACCAAAACCGCGCGATGAGCCACGGTAGCAGCAGGTATTTAACACCTGCCTCCGCACACAGCCACACCCAAAGAGAAAACAACGCCATGGAGCTACTCATCATGCAGCTCGGAGTGAGGTACGGGGTTTTTCAGAACCGGTACTGATCCGGTAACCCAGCGGTGTCAGGGCAACACCCAAAGACCTCGAGTCCTTTCCTGATTCAGACCACAGAAACACGAGTCTTCTAGGTGAAGTCAACAATCGAATTTATTGGCTGCAACCAAGTAACAAACGTCCTAGAAGTACAACAGCATATAGCTCATGTATGTTCTCAGGAGACTGCTTGCTCTTACAGAGCCGACCATCTCTTTTCATACACGATATTAAACTTCAGGCAAAAATTCTTGGTTTTACTGTTCGACCATAAACATATTTTCACAATAAAGAAAAAGCAAAGTCATGATGGCAAGCCCATATTTTCGTTTGTCCAGTTTGTGATAGATTACCTGGCCATGCCCAGAACTTCCATCAGATATCGATGAAACCCCAATAAAATCGGGCACCTCCTCCTTGTAAAACTAGCCATAAAGAAGAAACAGGGACAGGTGTGTGTATGATAAAGCGTGGTTTGTATGCGGTAAATGGTTTATGACATGTTGTGCCTTGATGCTAATCTTGCTCGGCCACTGGGTTGGGGACTGCCCGAACAGGTTTTGGCTGGAGGCAGTGAAGGCAGCTCGCCCAGGTCAGAGAGGAGTCAGAAAAGGTGGACGTGTCCTTTCAGCTCGAATTCGGCCTGGGTCAATTGACTATGTAAGGGCAACCACAAGATGGATGCCGCTCACAAAATGGAACCCGAGGGTTCGAGACAGGAATTACGATTTAGGGGTGTTCCCGTCACTCAATCGTGACGCAAATGCGCAGTAATAATGTCCTAATCATTACCGGTCTGCCAATACCATGGTATGATGATATTTTCAGACACGAGTGTTGGGCTTCGGTACCACATTATAGCAGGGTCCAAAATTTTGAGAACCATAGACCCTCCTTTTGCCCTTATATAGGCAAGAACTCATGCTAATCTGAGTCCAAATCTGTATTCATGAAGTCATGGAGATGCTGCTGTAGCATCATCCTGTTGCTTAGTTCGTCCCTCGACACAGGCTTCCTTACACATGATGTTGCACAGAGGCCACATATTGCAGGAGTGCACTGTACAAACAGGCAGAACAGAAACAGGATGGCTAAGACCATTCCAATGAATATCAGAATTTTCCATCTCCAGGCAGATATCAGCTCCCAGAACCACCCCAGCAAGGACCAGTCTCCTTTGTCCACATGAATGGACTCAGAGATCTTGTGCAGTTTGGAGATGGCCTGGTATACTGTTGGAGCATTGTCAGGGATAAAAATGCAGCAACTGGATTGGATCACTTTACATACCCCACCACGGTCTGCAAGTATTACATCTAGGGCAACCCTGTTTTGAAGAGTCATAAGGCGGTCCGACTGGAGCTCCGCAGTCAAGTTACTAAGGGCACCAGCCGTTTCAATCACGGCGGATTCAACTATCCTCGTCAGTTGGCGAATGTTCCTGCTGTTCACCATAGGCCCCCAAAACGGCAGAAAACCCTTTGCGAAATCTCTAAACTCCTGTTCCGCAGTGTCGTCTTTACTCACAACACCTCTAACTGTCCTTGTCCGATGGTAATCTGCCTCGGCCGTGTAGGTGGGTGGCAGCAGAAACGAGATAAAACATGTGCCCGAGAAGTCAGGGGGCAACCATGTATATGCCCTGTCGTGGCAGACGAAGTAGGTGCCCTTAGCTGCTAAGAAAGAAGGGGAGGTCGGAGACAAGAAAACGTAAGTCTCAGTACAAACACTCTTCCCTAACTGAGCTCTGGGGTTTTCGCCATTTCCCTGCAGACATAGGTGACCTTGATGGGGTACTATCCAGATTGGGGAGGATTTCTTTGCTTTCTGGCTCTCAGTTAAGGAAATCCCATACTTAGTTATGTTCTATCTACTGTAAGGCTCCAATTTGTCTCTGTGAATCGTCCTATATGTGTCAATATCCCTACTCATATTTCTGATTCCTGTCAATAGTGCCTTGTTGCTTGAATTTCTTCCTGAAGGACGCGGGGGATACGGTTCTATGGCAAACAGGAACATTGTCTGGAAAGCCCACAGAGAACCATAGTAACTAAATGGCAGGACAAAATATGGGATACCCTTGTCTGTCGTGTGTGGCATGAGTCCACATACCCAACAATTTGTTGTGTTCATTACAGACTGGTGCTGGTGTAGGAGCTGAACGAATGAGTTGTTTACAAATTCTAATCTTCTGGCAGGCTCGTGTTCAGGTAGAGGGTGAAAGGAATGCGGGGAAACAGTAGGAGGAGGTGTGGGCTGAGTGTCGTGTACAAATGTAACTCGAAAGGTGAACAACGTATAGGCCACCAAAAACATCATTATGCTACACAACATTAAAATGCATATTAGCAAAAATTGTTTTCTTGCCATCACAGTGCATATTGTCTTTTCAAAGTTCGCTGGTCTAGCAGGTCTCCCCATCTTAGGAAACTCCATCCTCTAAGTTGCTGCCCGCGGTGGGAGATTGATTCTGCTAAGGAGTGCTTCTGTTCAGTCCAGGGTAACTCCCTTAGACCAACCAGAACTGTTGACCTAAACGTCTCCAGCTGCACTCCAAAGACTGGGGCAACCGCGACCCTAGCAGCAGAACCGGATGGCGGTTCGAAAATCAAAAATGAGCAAGTATCCCAGATGAGAGAGCTGTACAATCAAAAAAAAGGAAAAAAAATCTTTTTATTTGTCCTTAATCATAGGTCTTGGCCTCAAGTTATAGCGGTTTCGACCCGGTGCTGTGTTGTCTTCAAATAAAAGTTCAGGCTCAGTAGTGTTCAATTGCATTGACGGTGGCACAGATCCTTGCAGAGCGCTATCGCCTTCCTTCTCTGTAGTAGTTCCTTTCAAACGTGCATCGCTGAAGGGTACAAATCGTTGCACCGTTTCGTTCTCAGAGTCAGCAATTCCTTCCTGGACCCACCGGTCATAAGGCAGAGGTAACGGGACACTTTTGCAGTGGGTCCCGTGGATCCAATTTTTCTTTCCCTCCACACGAACGGCTGATCTAGTGGAAAGAAGGACGAGGTGTGGTCCGGTCCACCTGGGCTGTTCGTTCTTTGTTCGCTGGAAGTTTTTCACAAGGACATAAGTTCCAGGATCGATGGGGTGTCCTGGAGCTTCAGAGGCCTGGGGTAGACTGTCGTGGACCTGTTGGTGTAAAACACGCAATTTAGCCGTCAATTCATACAAGTAGTCAAGCAAAAAGGGTGTTCTACCTCACTGAGCCTGGTGGGTCTGGGCACCCCCCATATGTTGGCGGGGCGGACGAAAACGATTTCATAGGGACTGAGGTCATTCTGGTGGATAGAAGTGCTAAGGGCAGAGCGTCAGGCCATTTAAGACCAGTGCTCGCTTGAATCTTGGCCAATTTTAGTTTTAGGGTGCCATTGTATTATTCTACTAATCCAGCTGATTGGGGGTGGTTTGAAGTGTGGAACTTCTGTTGTATGCCTAGACTCTCACACACTCTCTTCATCACTCGTCCCACAAATTCACTCCCATTATCACTCCAGACCATTCTAGGCATTCCGAACCTGGGGAAGAATTCTTTGACAAGGGCTTTTGCTGTGGACAAGGCAGTATTGTCCTTGAGGGGATATGCTTCTACCCATCTTGAGAAGGCACAGACAACAACGAGTACGTATTTTAAATTGTTGCACCGCTCCATGTGTATGAAATCTAGCTGCAAAACCTCAAACGGATATGTAGGAGGTGCAAAATGACCAGCTGGAGTTGGGTTTCCCCTACCAGGGTTGTGTTTCAAACACACCATGCAGTTCTTGACCACATTCTCTGCACATTTAGGAATGCCACTGTTCTGCCATACTGGAGCCAACAACTTACAAATCCCTTTCACACTGATGTGCGCCATTCCATGAGCCATTGTAACCACTGCAAGCACATACGCATCGGGTAGCAGCCATCTCTGGTGCTCTGACAATTCGACCCAACATCCATTCGCATCCAACCTACCCTTGCTTTCTCTCCATTCATTCACCTCTTTCTCAGTGGCCTCGGATTGTATAGACTTCACACTCTCGATCGTGTCCTCACACATGCCAACATCACCAATCCATCTCGCAGGGCCTGCAACATACATTCGACTCATTACACTCCTTGCAGTTTTTTTCGCAACTTCATCCGCAAATGCATTTCCACGACCAACATCATCAGTCACCTTCTTGTGAGCACTGCATTTTACAATTGCAACTTGTAGAGGCAAGGTTAGTGATTCGAGAAGCTCATTAACTAGCTGACCATGCTGTATCTTTGCACCGTGCGAAGTCAGGTGATAAGCGTGGCTCAAATCCACCTGAGTGACTTACCGCACTCACCTATAGTAACTCTGTAGGAAGTCAGCCGGACAGTGGAGAAGAATAAACAATAGTCTTTATTAGGCCAAACAACACTCATATGAGAGGGCCCTGTCCGACCTCACTCCTAGGAGTGCGAACGAGAGGACTGACTCTCTTCATCACAGCAATACATTATAATGCAACACAGTTCATTAGGGTACGCCCCTTCTGGAAAATTACTGAAACCCAGACCAGTGAACAATACCATCATGCAACAGGCATCTGCACCTGCAGAGGATACATCGCTATCTTTACTCAAGGCCATGGAGCTAGGCTTCAGCGTCTCTGGGGCATGAGAACATTACTGATAAAGAGACTTGTTAGTTTCGGCCACAGTAAGCTGAGAAACGAAAACTGCTGTCTTAGTGAAATTCTCTATTCCTGCGGGAGGGGCAGATGAGCGAGTGAGGCTCGCGGACACAGAGGGATACACAAAATGGCGGCACACAAGCTAAGCTAAGGAACTAATATCGTCACACATACATTTGAATCATAAGATAGCAAACGAGAATAATTCAACATACGTATATATACGCACTCCATTAGTTAGCCATATGATGCTAACTTACATATGAGAAAGGGGATGGTTGGGGCATCGGAAAGTGAATTCTATCAGACCCTCCTTTTAGCATCATTGGCTAACTGCGGCCGCATTTATTTGCCAAAAGGTAGCGCCGACACATCCATTCTAAGGGAAGAGCATCATTTTTATTCGAAAACATCATCTGCAATAAACATCAACCAATTTGCATCAGGAATATCAGTAATCATTGAAGCAGTATATTGACCCGACACCTTCTTTTGGGGTCGCAAGTTTGTAGCACACATTGAGCAACATGGAGGGAGGCAATATACACAAAGGCAACATGTCAGTATTACGCTCACCACACCAACCAAACCTATCAATATTTTCCAACCCCAGGAGGGGAAAGCGCCCCAGAGCCACCCTTGCAAGGACCATGTCCCATTATCTTGATGGAGTTCAGTCGCTAATCTATGGAGTTTCTGTACTGCCAAGTTAACAGTCGGGGCTGAGTCTGGAATATACACGCAACAAGACGTCCCGATGACGCGGCAGGCCCCGCCCCTATCTGCTAGGATGACGTCAAGCACCATCCTGTTCTGAATCGTGAATAATCTCATAGCCTGAATCTCAACGGACATGTTAGTCGCAATGTCAGCCTCAGTGAGGACTACCTTTTCCATCACCCTGGACAGTCGTCGAATGGCTCTACTATTGAATATCGGACCCCAGAAAGGCAGGAGACCCTTAGAGAAATCAGTCCATTGCTGTAGAGAGGTGTCCGTCTGGTCAACGTCATCTACCTGAAGGTCCCTCCTTTTACGCTGCTCTTGTGGACTGGGAAATCTACGATGAGTCTTGTGATAATCAGAAGGTGCCACATATACAGGAGGAATCATATAGGCTAAGTAACACACCCCACCCCAACCCTCGGGCAACCATAAGTATCCATTATCTCCGCACACAAAATAGATGCTGGGCGGTGTAACCAAAGAGGGGCTGAGAGGCAAACGTATCAATGCCGTCACATTACAAGAACTATTACCAACCTTGATAGGGCCCCTTCCCTCTATACAGAAAAATGGTGACGGACCCACTACAGCCAGAGGTATCAAAGACTTAACACTGTCATTTCCCTTTGGTGGGTGTCTGTAAGACAAGGAGGAATTCAGTTGCAGAAAACTTTCCCTAACTTTGTCAGTGTCATTCGGAATTAAAAACCGGCCCAACTTCTTCTCACACGTCTCTATAAATGTCTGATCAAAACGTCCGTCAGTATATATCCGTCCAAGGGAAGAGGGGGGTAGAGGACGTACTCGCATTGTCATTGTCGATCCCCTATTCTGCAGTCGAGGTGTCAGAAAATCTGGCTGCTGAAAGTACTTGACAAGACCTATTAGAGTATACCACCCCACACAACTATTCACAGGTGTCAAAGGAAGTGCTAGAAATCTATCTTTCTTGTAGGCAGTAGAAGGTAAGAGGCCACAGACCCAACAGTCAGTGATGTTGGTAGTGATATGAGCATGGTGCAAAGTCTTTATAAAAACATTTTCTTTGTATCCTCTCCTAAGCATTCGCTCACCATAATCCACAGTAATCATGTTATGTTAAGTCACAGCAGTAGGTGTGGGTGCAAACACATGGACGGGATAGGCTTTATCCAAAAAGAACAATATACCAAGGGCCACTATAAAGGCTATTAGTACTATAATGAGGAGCACTATTTTCCCTTTTCGGGAAAGGGTCAACCAGGGGGAATCAGGCACGGGTCTCGGAGGAGCCGCAAAGGGCTGCTCCTCATCAGGGATGGGACGACCAAAAGGGTACATTCTTTTAAAATTGTTCAAAAATATATTTAAAAAAATGAAAAAACACTTCTAAAAAAAATTGTCCCAGACTGTCCACGAAACCGGCCAGAGGGGTTCTTCAACCCTAAAAGAAGGGATCTTCTCCCTGTGTCCTTCAAAGCCTCACAGGCAGGCTTTTACCGTCCATACCTTATTCCCACGTCGCTCAACACACAGCAATTGAAACAGAGGAGCACTTAATCTGGGCCCTGTACAACTCTATAGTCTCACAGAATCGCAATCTTCGGCTAAACACCAGGGCTCTTACAAGTCCATCCCTACCACTAAATCTTCGTTACTAATATGTTCACTAAGCCCTTCTTCCAGTGTTTAGTCCATCACACTTGTCACCCTTTTTTTTTATTTTCTTCGGGGCCGCAGATTATAGCGAGTGCTCCCTCGCACTTCAGGGTCAGTGAACAAAACAGGTGTATCTATGGCAGGTGCTGGACTCTCTGATGTCTCTTCACTAGTAGCAACGGGAGTAGCAGAGCTCACTGAAACACTTTTTCCTGCACATGACTTTGCGTTCTCTGTGCCACTTTGCTCTTCTCCCATCAGTGAAGCATCTGAGAAAGGAACATATCTGGGTATTTGCTCATGTTCCTCATCAGCAATGCCGTCTTTTATCCATTGATCATAGGGCAACGGCAGCGGGACTCTCTTCACGTGCGAGGCGTGCGTCCACGCCTTCCTGCCTTCCACTCGCAGCACTGTACGGGTGGTGAGGAGCACCTGTCGCGGCTCCGACCACCTAGGCTCCAGACAAGACTTCCGTTGATATCTTCTGACGACAACCCAGTCCCCTGGGTTGATGGAGTGTCCAGGCCCCTCCGGCAACGGCTTCAGGGTGTCTGCTACCTGCTGATGAATAGAACGAAGATCTTTAGTCAAAGCATACAAGTAGTCTGTCAACAAAGGATACTGAATTTCGGAAAAGCACTTAGGCCTGGGCACTCCCCAGACATTGGCCGGACGGCCAAATATCACTTCGTGGGGGGAGATGCCCGTTTTTGAATTGACGGTTACTCTCGTGGAAAGCAAGGCTAAAGGAAGGGCATCTGGCCAACGGAGACCTGTACTCTCCTGTATTTTGGCCATTTTTAATTTGAGCGTTCCGTTAAACCGCTCCACTAGTCCTGCGGCCTGAGGATGTTGGGCCGAGTGGAACTTTTGGGAAATCTGTAAGCCTTTACATATTTGCTTTACTAATTCCGCATTAAAGGACGTACCGTTATCACTCCAGATCACCCTAGGTAATCCAAAGCGAGAAAAGTACTCCTTTATTAACACTTTTGCAGTAGAAATGGCCGAGCAATCTTTTGTTGGAAAAGCCTCCACCCATCTGCTGAAAGCACATACAACCACAAGGACGTATTTAAGATTGTTGACCCTTTCCATTTCAATATAATCCATCTGAATCACCTCAAAAGGGAAAGAGGGAGGTGCAAAATTTCCCACTGGGACAGGGGTACCCTTTCCAGGATTGTGCCTCAAACACACCATGCACTGTCGGACCAAGTGAGTCGCCACTTTGGAGATATTTTTATTGCTCCACACTGGGTCCAACAGTTTGCATATGCCTTTTGCGCAGGCCCATGGGCCATCGTCACCACTGGAAGAACATATGCATTCGGAAGTAACCATCGTCTCTTATCGGTCACGTCTGTCCAACATTCATCTGCAGTCGCTTTCTCTTGTATATTTTTTACACTCTGCACAGTATCTGCAAACATGTTAACATCTGGGACCCATCTAGCTGGTCCTGCCACAAACATCCGTGGTAATTTTGTCCGAGCAGTCTCTTTTGCTGTTTCGTCTGCAAAGGCATTGCCTCGTCCCACATCATCCACTATTGTCTTGTGTGCGCTACACTTTATCACAGCCAATCTCTTGGGTAACGTCAGTGCTGCTAACAGTCGTAATATCAGTGGACCATGCTGTATGCGTTGTCCATGTGAAGTCAAAAATCCCCGTTCTGCCCACAGTCGCCCATAATTATGAGCCACGCCAAAGGCGTATTGGCTGTCAGTATAAATGTTCACGTCCAGCCCTTCACTCAATTCACATGCTCTCAGTAAGGCTATGATCTCGGCAGCTTGGGCCGAATTGTAAGGTATCCTAGAGGTCTCCACTACCGTCTGTAATGTCGTTATTGCATACACTGCTGTCGATGTACCATCTGCCAATTTGAAACAAGACCCATCCACATACAACTCCCCGTCCGGTTCGTCTAAGGGCTTGTCTGTCAGATCCACCCTCCCCTTTGTCTCCTCTTCTGTCCTAAACAGACAGTCATGTATGTCATCATCCTTTGTATCTGTGGGGATAGGTAACAATGTGGCAGGATTCAATGTAGCACACCTTTTTATTGTCACATGAGGTGCAAAGAGGGTCATCTCATAACCAGTAAGACGAGCACTAGTTAAATGCTGCGTCTGTGTTCTGTTTAGTAAAATGTCCACAGCATGCGGTACCATTACTGTGAGGTCTGAACCCAATACGAGCCCTGCCGATTGTCTTATAGAGACCGCAGCAGCTGCCGTGGCTCTCAGACAACTCGGCAGCGCTCTTGCCACATTGTCAAGCATTGCAGAGAAGTAAGCGCAGGGTCTCTGTTTCCCTCCGAAACATTGTGTTAGTACAGACAACGCGCAACCTTCCGCCTCATGTACGTAAAGAACAAAAGGCTTCTGGTAATCAGGTGTTCCCAGAACGGGCGCAGAACATAAAGCGGATTTTAGTGACTCAAACGCTTCCTGGCATGCAGGGGTCCACGGTAAGGGTTCGCGCACTTCTTTGGTAGTAAGATACAATAGGGGTTTTGTTAGTAGCGCATAATTAGGTATCCACTGGCGACAATACGATGTTATGCCCAGAAATGCGCGCACTTTTCGCTGCGTGTTAGGTACCTTCATATTAGTAATCGCTTTTATGCGCTCTGGCGTCAATCTCCTCTCCACTTTCGAAAGGAGGTGACCGAGGTAGGTAACCTCCGTTCGACAGTATTGAAACTTTGGAAGGGACACCTTATGCCCCCTTTTTGCCAAATGGTGTAGTAATTTAATGGTAGCATCTCGACAACCCTGCTCGTCGTCCGACGCTATCAGGATATCATCCACGTACTGCAACATGACGTTGCCAGGTGGAAGTTCCAGTTCATCCAATTGCGCTTTCAGTGCCTGACTATATATGCTCGGACTTTCAGTGTACCCTTGGGGAATTCTCTTAAACCTGAAGCTTCGGCCAGCCAAAGAGAATCCGAATAGATAACGGCTATCTTCATGTACTGGAATACTGAAGAAAGCATTTTTCAGATCCAGAACAGAGAAATATTTAGCAGAAGGGGGAATCATTGTCAATATCGTAGTAATGTCTGAGACCACCGGGTATTGTTGCTCCACTACTCTATTCACATGGCGCAGATCAATCACAAACCTATATACATCAGGAGTATTATCTGTAGCTTCAGGCGACCGTCTCTTAAGGATCGGTAGTATAGGGCTGTTACATATGTTCGAATCCTTTTCCTCCACTACACCAGACCTAATCAAATCTTGTATTATCTGTAAAAGGACTTTTTCTCCCTCCCTAGGAATCCTGTACTGTGGAACCCTGGGTACTTTCGCTCCCACCTTTACCCTTATTGTTACCGGGGCGATATCCATTTTACCTACATCGGTATCATTGACAGCCCACAAACTGTCTGGTATCCCTCCAAATCCAGGTGGTAATGGGTCATATTTAGAAAAACATTGTAGTGGGCGAGCAACAGTCGGGCCCAACGTGAGGTACACGCCGTCCGGGGAACAATAGATGGTGGCGTGTAACCTCTTCAGTAAGTCTAAGCCCAGTAAATTTTCTCCACAATTCGATGTCAATAGGAACAGTGAATCAACAGTGAAAGGACCAATCGTCAACGTAAGGGGTTTAGAAATGGGGCTAATCACCGGGGTACCTGAAAAACCCACAGAGATATTGTTCTTGCCAGACAGAGTCGCCCCGGGGATGAGCTACTGAACTTTTCGTTGCACCCGTATCCACTAGAAATTTTTGCTGAGACCCCAATAAGTCTGCCTCGACATAGGGTCCCCTCTGATCAACTTCCACAGGCACTGGTCCCTCGCTCTGTCCTACGCTGTCCTAGTTATGGGGGAACCCTGTCAAATCATCTACGGAGTAATCGTCACTATAGTACTGACCACCACCCCTCTGCAGCTGTTGCCTGTCTGCACCATTGTCGAAGTAATTACCTCCCGGCCTCCCGCCTCCGTCTGACCATGCGTTCTGTCTCCCGAAGTCACCACTACCTCTTCCTCGTCCTCGCCCTGAACCAGCATTCGACTGAAACAGTGGGCAATCCCTCCACCAATGCCCCTCTTGCTTACACTTCGCACACTGATTTGGTCCCAATCGTTCTCTACTTTCACCTCTCCCATAGCCGCCACCACCACGTCCTGGCACTGCACCTCTTCCTTGGCCCCTCGACACTTGCTGTAATTAACCCCTAGTCTTCAAGTCCTTAGCCTTTTTTTCCTGCTTGTCCTTACTCTCATTTTCTCTATGTTCATAATACTGCGCCATACTGAGGATACCAGAAGGAGAGGACGTTGTCCATGTGCTCTCTGATGCTTGCAATCTTGCTGAAATCTCGGGCAATAAGTTCATTACGAACCTATTAACAAAGAGTCGCAGCCCCCCATCCTGTGACACATCCTGCCCACTGAAATCGATAAACGTCTCTTCAAACCTCGTGAAGAAGTCCGAGACTGCCTCATCCTTTTTCTGCTTACAAGCCGTCAACTTATCCCAGTCTACCTTCTTCGGGGGAATGAGAGAGTGCATGTATTTTATTATGCGCCCCGGTAAGGCCAAAATTTCAGCTTTCGGCTTTTCTCCTGGCTTACGTTCTTTATCCCAATCCTGCAACTCCTGCCACGTACCCCCCAACTCTTCCGAATGATCTGTTCCTTTCACTTGCCGCCACACATCAACTGGGACCAAAAGCCCAAAAAACAATTCAACATCAGCCAAAGTCATTACAGTGGAAGACGCGGCTTCCGTTAACTCTTTGTAGTATGCAGTAGGGTTCTTCCTAGAATCTGGCAACTGGGCCTTTAAGGCTAACACCTCACTTCTCTTCCATGGTGTATACACCCATTGCTCCTGAAAATGTGCATCTACCCTATTCCTGGTGACAGCGTTCGTGACTGGATCTACCATCTCGGGAATCTCGGGATGAAAGATAGGATGCACCTCACGTATTGGATGTATACCTGGAAAATGGGGCGTACCTGCAGAGGGCAATTCATTTCTGTACTGTAATAAAGCGCGTAAGCTACGCATCACCTCCTTCACCCCAGTATTCGTTCTGAAGGCTCCGTTCTGTATATCTCGCAAAGTCGCCGGAGCCACACCTCCATACCCCTGTTCCCATTGCGGTATCAATACATTTGACATATGCCACAAAGCGTGCTGTTGCATCAAGGGCTCAAAATCTTTCATTGTGGACCAAATATCTTCAAACGAATAAATATTATTTCTAGCCCACTGGCATGCCTGATTAGCCACCATACTCTTCTCATCTAAACCAACGGTAGAACGCGTAAGCAACTTCCGTACCTGTGAGAACAGTCCACTACCTGCGCCTCGACTCGGCGTTAACATCTCCTGACTGGGAGTGGTGCTAGCTGAAACAGTAGGGAGTGCTAAAGAGAATTGGGAGGGTGTAGGTGAAGTGGTCTGGAGCAAGGAAACGAGGGGTGTCGGAGGCGGGGAAGCAGAAATCGCTGCGCCATGTTGGTGTGGGGCACTTGCCGATAGATCCGGAGCCCCACTAGTGGAGGCCGGAGCTGGCAGGGAGGGGTACAATGACTGCGGGGCATAAGGAGGAGGGGGTCGGGTACTCAAAATGTCCTCCATCTCATCTTGGTCATCCTCCCGCACTACATAACTTTTATTTTCTTTCAACCTGCAAAGCCTATCTGCGCGCTCCAAACGCTGCTCCTTCTTATTCTTAGTATGTTCTCTCGCTTTCTGTGCCATAGTCTGCGCGGACTTTTTAAAAGCCTCTTTCTCTTCTCTCAACTTACGTTTCCTGGCTTCTTTCTGCCACACTCTTAAAGAATCAAACATGCTTTGACGGCTACACCTAGCAAACAATTTGTCCTGCAAATAATCCAATTTAGCTTCTTCGAAAGAACCTGTCAAGGGCCATTGTAAATCCACATTGTCAGCGGTGTACCGGTGCCATAAAGTGCCAAACAAAATCGGGGGCAATCCATGCTTGATATACATATCAAAGCTTGGAGTGCCCTCAGGGGGTGCAGGTTGGCTCTCGGCCAGCCTAGTATCTGAGGGGCGACAACAGCATCCAAAACATCGTAACTTACTGAAACACGGCATCTCTGCCATGGTGTGAAAGAAACACTTCTCCACAAACTTCGTTACCTTGAATCACTAGCTCGAGCTCATTCGTACACACATATAATTATACGTTGGGAAACCACACACACATATACAATACCTCCAAACACGTGTTATCAAATGGGACAAGGCCCGTCGACCAAGTCCTGGGAAACCTGGACCCTACCGCAGACCGAACAGTACGCTAACTGTTCTGAGGATGGGGAACAAATCCGCTCCCCGTGCGGCACTACGGATCACTGCGCACTTTACCACGGGAGACCCAGGACTCACCTCCACTGAACCACCACTCTAGGAGTTCAGGGTAAGTACCGGAGTCCACCCGCAATGAGCCACGCCTTCACCACAGTACCACCCGGTCGGATCACTACCAACAATATATCTAGATATTCCCCCAACCTCGTCAAGTCTGTCAGAGCGCCTGCTCGCACTCTGAGTTCCCCGGAGCACACTAGCCCCAGGAGCACACCGGCTCCTCAAACCACTGGAGACACCCTAGTCTCCCGCAACACTCCAGTTCCTGAAACAATCACAGGTGGACCACTCACCTTCCGTAGGCGGCACCGACCTCTACCGTTCTCCACCACCGGCTGCCAGGACCAACACGGTCAGCTTCGAGTTCCGCCTTCTGGACCCCGGCGTAAGATCCAAACCGGGACCTCTCCCGATCAGCAGGGTGGGGCAGCGCTGCGAGAACCAAGCTCGGCATCAGATGGGTACCCGGGCCCACCGTGCCGACCAGCGGGTCCCCGGTCTTCTGCTACCCACTTACGGGTGAGAAAGATCTTTATCGCGGGGTCCCTGTTCGGGCGCCATCTGATAAACGTGGCTCAAATCCACCCGAGTGACTTACCGCACTCACCTATAGTAACTCTGTAGGAAGTCAGCCGGACAGTGGAGAAGAATAAACAATAGTCTTTATTAGTCCAAACAACACTCATATGAGAGGGCCCTGTCCGACCTCACTCCTAGGAGTGCGAACGAGAGGACTGACTCTCTGCATCACAGCAATACATTATAATGCAACACAGTTCATTAGGGTACGCCCCTTCTGGAAAATTACTGAAACCCAGACCAGTGAACAATACCATCATGCAACAGGCATCTGTACCTGCAGAGGATACATCGCTATCTTTACTCAAGGCCATGGAGCTAGGCTTCAGCGTCTCTGGGGCATGAGAACATTACTGATAAAGAGACTTGTTAGTTTCGGCCACAGTAAGCTGAGAAACGAAAACTGCTGTCTTAGTGAAATTCTCTATTCCTGCGGGAGGGGCAGATGAGCGAGTGAGGCTCGCGGACACAGAGGGATACACAAAATGGTGGCACACAAGCTAAGCTAAGGAACTAATATCGTCACACATACATTTGAATCATAAGATAGCAAACGAGAATAATTCAACATACGTATATATACGCACTCCATTAGTTAGCCATATGATGCTAACTTACATATGAGAAAGGGGATGGTTGGGGCATCGGAAAGTGAATTCTATCACAGGAACCCACGTTCACGCCACAAACGTCCAAAACTATGAGCCACGCCAAACGCATACTGACTGTCAGTGTACACATTCACTTTCATTCCTTTTGACAACACACACGCCCTAGTAAGTGCAATCAATTCTGCCGCTTGAGCCGAGTTATGTGGAATACGTGCAGTTTCAACAACTGTATGCAAAGTGGTGACAGCATATGCTGCAGTCGTGTCACCATTCGGGAGCTTGAAGCATGAACCGTCCACCCATAAGGTACCATCGCATTCAACAAGAGGAGTATCTTGGAGGTCTATTCTCCCTTTTGTTTCTTCTTCTGTTCTAAAAAAACAATTGTGTTGTTCCTCAGCACTCTCTACCTCAACTGGAATTGGCAACAATGTGGCTAGGTTTAGTGTGCTGCATCGTTTGATGTACACATGGCTTGCTAACAAAGTTAGTTCGTAACGTGACAATCGAGCACTAGTTAAGTGCTGTGTCTTGGTTCTGTTCAATAACGTGTCCACTGCATGTGGAACCATTACCACTAACGTGTTATTCATCACTAACCCAGCAGACTGTCGAAAAGAAACAGCTGCTGCTGCTGTTGCTCCTAAACAACTTGGCAATGCTTTAGCTACTGGGTCCAAAGTCGACGAAAAATATGCACATGGACGCTGCTTATCTCCAAACAATTGTGTCAACACTGATAATGCACAACCTTCTCAATCATGGACATATAATGTGAAGGGCTTACTGTAGTCGGGGGTACCCAACACAGGAGCCGAACATAATGCTGTGCGTAATTCAGAAAAACTTTTCTGACACTCTTCAGACCAAGGCACAGGATTGGGTGTACCTTTACATGTTAATGCCACCAATGGTTTGGCCAGGAAAGAAAAATTTGGAATCCACTGTCTACAGTACGATGTAATACCCAAGAAAGCACGCACTTCTCTCTGTGTTCTTGGCGCACTTAATTTTGCTATTGCCTGGATTCTTTCTGGGGTCAGTTTCCTTCCCTCCTTCTATAAGAGATGACCTAAGTAGGTCACTTCTTGTCGACAATCTGTAGTTTAGACAGGGACACTTTGTGATGCAGATCACACAAATGACACAACAATGACAACGTGGCTTCTTTACATATTTCCGCAGAATCTGCAGCAATAAGCAAGTCATCCACATACTGAATGAGTGTAGCGCCTTCAGGTAAAACAATCGTATCAAGCTGTGTTTTTAGAGCTTGACTATATATTGATGGACTTTCACAGTAGCCCTGGGGAGCACGTTTAAAGCGGAAACTTCGTCCTCCTAAACTGAAGCCAAAAATATCCCTGCTTTCCTCAGCAATTGGGATGCTGAAAAAGGCATTCTTCAAGTCAATCACCGAAAACCATGCTGCAGAGGCTGGGATCATAGTCAATAGGGCAGTAATGTCAGGAACAACCGGAAACTGTGGCACTACTATTTTATTCACCTCTCTAAGGTCAATCACAAATCTGTACACAGGTGGCTGAGAGGGGTCAGTTCTTTTCAACACAGGCAGAACGGGACTATTGCAAACGTTGCCTCTTGTCTCTTCAATCACATCTTTTTCAATCAGATCGTAAATGATCGCTAACAACGCTTTTTCTCCTTCACTAGAAATTTTGTATTGGGGAATTCATGGCATCCTAACATTAGCTTTCAATGTCACAACATATGGTGGTATTACCAAGAGACCCACATCGTTAGGACAAGTAGCCCAAAGAATATCAGGTAGAGACAGTAATTTTGTCGGAATTTTATCCCTCGACAAATACATTGGAGAAACCACTTTCTTACCTAGTGTAAGTTGTACTCCTGAAGGAGAACAATACAAAGTCGCATACAATATTTTTAACAGGTCCAATCCCAACAAGTTCTCACCACAACCTGTTGTTAGAATAAGAGGTGCTTTGAATTCACAAGGACCAACAGACAGGGACATAGGACATGAAATCGGGTTCCTAACCGGGGCGCCAGAAAAACCTACAGAAACATTCATTTCGCCAGACAAAGGTGCGCCAGGGAGTTTTGAGTGCATCACAGAACTCTTTGTAGCACCAGTATCCAACAGAAAAGGTTCTGACACACCTGATGTAATCACCTCAACGTATGATCCACTCTGATCTACTGGAACTGAAACAACTCCCTCTCTTTGACCATGGCTGTCCTAGCAATCATTACCTTCCATGTACTCATCTTCTGCATAGTAATCATCAGCGTAGTACTGAGCTGTCCTACCAGATGCGTTATTCTGCTGAACAAACCTTTTCATGGAATTTTGAGGTGGAAAGGAGCGTGTATTCTGAGGGACGTTTCCATGCCCTCTATGTTATGTTATGTTATGTTATGTTATTTGTATTTTTATAGCGCACAGCTGCCCCAGCAAAGGGGCGTCCTTGCGCTTTGACAGATGCTGTAACATAACACACAATAAAAGAAAAAAAGATTAACTAGACACCGGAAACAGGAAGGTTTTAATCGCCTGCCTGAAGGCGAGCAGATCTTCACCTCTAGGTGTTTGCTGAACACCTCTACCTCTTGTGTTTGAGACACCATTTGCGCGCTGTAACAAAATAGGGCAACTATATTTAAAATGACCTTCTTCCTTGCAATACGAACACTGATTGGGACCCACAGGAACGCGTGGCTGAGTATACTCTACTCTTGGCTTTTGGAACTGTGGGGGTGGCTGATAATTATTCTGATAGTTATTCTGACTGCCATTATTCTGGCCACTACCACCACGTGGCAGGTATGCTTGCTGTAACAGGACCTTCGTTTTTAACTCTTTAGTTTTCTTTTCTGCTCTTTCTTTCTCATCTTTGTCTCTATTTTCATAATACTGCGCAGTAGCCAATATCTGTGCTGAAGAAGAAACTGCCCATGAACTCTCTGAATCCTTCAACTTTTTACACAACTCTGGAAGTAGATTGTGTACAAATTTATCAACAAACAGTCGCTGACCACCTTCTGTACTCATGTCTCGACCACTGTGGTCGACAAACGTTTCCTCAAACCTGGTAAGGAAATCAGACACCGTTTCATCTTTCTTTTGCTTACACGCAGACAACTTATCCCAATTTACACGCAACTCGGGCATCAAAGTCTTCATATATGTAATAATTCTACCAGGGAGTTCTGCTATTAAAGGTTCAGGTTTAGCACCACCAACTTGTCTAGTATCAGCAGCAGTAATATTTGCCCATGTGTCGCCTAGCTCTTGATCATGATCTGTATGGCGAATCTTTCCCCATAAACGCTGTGGAAAACTTTCCCAAATAACATATCGATATCAGCTAAATTCATGATACAGGAGCCTGCAGTCTGTGATAATTCTTTGTAATATCCTGCAGGATTTTTGCGGGGATCGGGCAATGTCTGCTTAAGGGCTAATACTTCAGCTCGTTTCCATGGGACATGTACACACACACGCTGAAAATGAGGCTGAATAGGTGGGTTAGCTGCTGCGTCTCCCTCCCTCCATACTGGGGAACCTCTCTCATGGGATATTGTCTTCCTTTTCTCTTGACAGAGGAATCATGGTCAAACAATGATTTGGAAACACCTTCAGTCCTAAGGGATAACAACGTCGCAACGGCTTTCCTAACATCTGAACCCACAATTGTGCCTTTTGAAAATTCGAACCGTACGTGGCTCAACTCGGGCGGACTAGAGTCCAAATCATTCTCTTCTAAGTCTTCGCATAGAAAAACACACATTTTCTCGAAAACGTACCTCTGCTTTGATGCTTCCCACTGATAGAAAACATCCATAACACATTCTAAATCATATATAGTCTGGTTAGTCACCCATCTATGTGCCAAACGATCCAATACTTCTTTCTCCCTAGAATCAGGCAGATGGCTGCGCAACTGTGTATGTCCAGAGGCAGGAGCCGGACTTGCCGCTTCAAACAAAGGATATAGGAGACTAGAAACAGTGCTTGCCACTCTCTGGCGCACAGCCGGAGAAGTCGATGAAAAGACAAGTGGGAAGGCAGGGTGAGATGAGGCAGATGCAGAGGCAGTGTCAGGAGGAGTACCAGGAGTGGTAGTCGACACAGTAGGTAAAGTTGCAGGAAGTATAGGAAGAGCAGGTGTAAAAGCCGGTGATCCTTGGGAAGGCTGCACCGGAGGAATAGGAGCCAGCTGTAGAGTAGCTGGTGGGTGCTGTGGAGGAACAGGAGGTATGACAACCATGGGTTGCACAACTAAAGGTTGTGGAGGTGCTGTAGCATTTTGCGCATAGGGCGGTGGTGAACTTAACAAATGCGACATTAGGGGATCTTTTCCAAGCTCTTTTGCTGCTTCTTGCTGAAGAGAGGGCAAAACTGGATAACATTTATCTATTACCATTTTACGTTGCCTGTGCAACTGCTCACTCATCTGTTCTTCTTTATTGTCTTTATACTGCATAGCAGCTTGCATTACAGAGATACCCTTTTCTCTCTTATCTTTCTTTGCTAATTTAATTTCCTTCTGTTTGGCCTCCTTACGCCACAGGCGGAAAGAGTCAAACATTGCCGGCCGGGCTTTCTTCTTAAAAAGTTTAACTTCGAGATTATCTAGGATTTCAGTATCAAAGCTTCCATATTGGGGCCATTTTAAAACCCCGTCTTTTCTGGTGTATTTTATCCACAGTTCATTGTATGTGATGGGGCCTACCCCGTGTTTCACATATAGTTCATAGGTTGGAGTTCCAATCGGAGGAACCGGACACGAGTCCTCCAATCGGGAGTCCCTATTATTACAACCAAGACAAAACAAATTTCCAAGTCTGCTAATACCAGGCATCTTCGCTCTCTAGTCTAGCTTCAAACTTCAAAGGATTATCGATTACGATATTTCTCGTGAATACACGAGTCCTTCGGCTTTGGCGCTTGCAAGTTCCAAATCAAAGCAGTCCCACAAAGGGGACACCAAACAAACTAAGGACTGGGAGACGCTCCACTTATACTTAACTGAGGTATCGATGACGTCACCAGAAGACTCGTCTAATGTTTCGCTCTACCAAACATCAAGGGTCCAAATCAGGGCGATAGTCAGGGCAGCAGTTCTTTGTAGCCGTCGGGATGTGGGGAACCTCGCAGCAAAGACCTTCGGAACCACGTCGACATACAGGGGTCGCTGAAGTGGCTGGCCATCTTCCAGAATTTTCACACAAAGCTCCTCACGAACATCTGGCTTGGACCGGTACCATTGATACCGCCCCACGTTGGGCGCCAATTGAGGTACTGCCTTTTTCAGAACCGGGACTGATCCGGTAACCCAGCGGTGTCAGGGCAACACCCAAAGACCTCGAGTCCTTTGCTGATTCAGACCACAGAAACACGAGTCTTCTAGGTGAAGTCAACAATCGAATTTATTGGCTGCAACCAAGTAACAAAAGTCCTAGAAGTACAACAGCATATAGCTCCTGTATGTTCTCAGGAGACTGCTCGCTCTTACAGAGCCGACCATCTCTTTTTATACACGATATTACACTTTAGGCAAAAATTCTTGGTTTTACAATTCGACCATAAACATATTTTCACAATAAAGAAAAAGCAAAGTCATGATGGCAAGCCCATATTTTCGTTTGTCCAGTTCGTGATAGATTACCTGGCCAGGCCCAGAACTTCCATCAGATATCGATGAAACCCCAATAAAATCGGGCACCTCCTCCTTGTAAAACTAGCCATAAAGAAGAAACAGGGACAGGTGTGTGTATGATAAAGCGTGGTTTGTATGCGGTAAATGGTTTATGACATGTTGTGCCTTGATGCTAATCTTGCTCGGCCACTGGGTTGGGGACTGCCCGAACAGGTTTTGGCTGGAGGCAGTGAAGGCAGCTCGCCCAGGTCAGAGAGGAGTCAGAAAAGGTGGACGTGTCCTTTCAGCTCGAATTCGGTCTGGGTCAATTGACTATGTAAGGGCAACCACAAGATGGATGCTGCTCACAAAATGGAACCCGAGGGTTCGAGACAGGAAGTACGATTTTGGGGTGTTCCCGTCACTCAATCATGACGCAAATGCGCAGTAATAATGTCCTAATCATTACCGGTCTGCCAATACCAAAATCATCATGGTATGATGATATTTTCTGACACGAGTGTTGGGCTTCGGTACCACATTATAGCAGGGTCCAAAATTTTGAGAACCAACAGGGCCACACCACCCACGGCCGCCATCCCCTAGACCGCCCCCACCCCCAGGACCCGGACACTTCCCTCCTCCCCGAACCACCACAGAGGCAGCGCAGAGTAAGACAGCGGACCTACCAAAAAGCCACTGCTCTCACAGACCTAACGCCCGAGGAAGTTATTGCCCACTTCAGGCTCAAAAGGGCAACCATCATTCGCATCATAACCCACATCGCCCACAGGTTGACAGTCCCAACACAGCGGAGAATCAACATCCCTCCGCAGACAAGGCTGCTGGCTGTGCTGCACCTGTTGGCCTCTGGTACCTTCCAACCAACAACTGCCAGAGTCAAAGGGGTCTCACTGCCAGCCCTATCAAAGTTCTTCACACCTGTCCTGGATGCCATCCTCAGCTTCATACACTAGTATCTTCACTTCCCCCACACAGCGTAGGAACAGCAAGAGACCAAGCAAGGCTTCTACACCATTGCTGGATTCCCAGCCGTGTTGGGGGCAATAGACTGCACACATGTCCCACTTGTGCCCCCTGCGGGTACAGCACACCACTACCGCAACAGAAAGAACATGCATTCCATGAATGTACAGGCAATAGTGGACCACCGGTGACCCCTCACCAATGTCTTCGCAAACTACCCCGGCAGTGTGCATGATTCCTACATCTTCCGACAGTCCATCATCAATCAGCGCACACCTCAAAGCCACCATCACACAACGCACAACTGTGGGAATGCACATGTGACCAAACCACATACAACATGGCAATCAACATGCCCACCTACCAGACACAACAACACCACTCCATGGTGATCCTGGGCTACCCCTGCACACAATACAGCCATATCAGGGCGCCACACAACAGCTGAACGTGTGTAGATGCGGAATGCAGCCATGTGCAAAGGATGCAAGTGACCAGTGAATGGGAACGTACACAACAACAAGTGAGGGATGGATTTGCATGACAGGTACGGTAGGCAAACCACAGATATAGCCATGCAGACCACAACTGCTGGTGACTGGAGGGTACACAGACAAAATATCGAGTTTTAAATTTCGATATACAATAATATTGAAGTTTAAATATCGATGGGACAAAATATCGAAGGTAAGTAATATCGACAGTCTTAATATCGATATTAGTATGATATCAGTAATATCGAAGTTTTAAATATCGATGTCAATAATATCGAAATAAATAACTTCGATGTTACTAATATCAATTTTTAAATAAATTTAGTGTATATTATATTGTATTTATTATGTTTTATTATATATTTTTTATGTAATTTAATTAAATATTGTCTTTTACTACTGTAGCGTGTTGTGGGTTTATAGGGGAATAGGGTGGGAAGTAATTTAATTATGTTAAATTAATTATTAATTAGTAGGAATTATTAATTAATTAATTGAGAATTAATTTTTAATTAATTTTAATTAATTGATTAATTGATAAATATGTTCTGTAGCGGGTTATGGGTTTATAGGGGAATAGGGTGGGAAGTAATTTAATAATAATTAATTAATTAATATATGTTTGTACATATTTTAATTAATAATTAAATGGTAATTAATTTATATTAATTAGTTAATTAATTAATATAATTTTGTACATATTTTTAATTATTAATTAGTTGGTAATTAATTAGTATTAATTAGTTAATTACATTAATTATAGTAATTATTTTTATATATATTTTTTGTTATTCTTAATTAATTAATTGGGAATAATAATTTGAATTATTAAATTAAATTAATTACAGCTAATGTGCTAATATATTTACTTTATTGTTATTGTTAATTAATAATTAATTGGTAATTAAATAATATTGATTCATTTTGGGTAAAGGAGTATTTTTAGGGTTCAGGGTCAGTTTTCAGTTTTTGGGTAAAGGGGTATTTTTAGGGTTCAGAGTCAGTTTTCAGTTCTTGGGTAAAGGGGTATTTTTAGGGTTCTGGGCCAGTTTTCAGTTTTTGGGTAAAGGGGTATTTTTAGGGTTCAGGGTCAGTTTTCAGTTTTTGGGTAAAGGGGTATGTTTAGGGTTCAGGGTCAGTTTTCAGTTCTTGGGTAAAGGGGTATTTTTAGGGTTCAGGGTCAGTTTTCAGTTTTTGGGTAAAGGGGTATTTTTAGGGTTCAGGGTCAGTTTTCAGTTTTTGGGTAAAGGGGTATTTTTAGGGATAAGGGTCAGTTTTCAGTTCTTGGGTAAAGGGGTATTTTTGGGGTTCAGGGTCAGTTTTCAGTTTTTGGGTAAAGGGGTATTTTTAGGGTTCAGGGTCAGTTTTCAGTTTTTGGGTAAAGGGGTATTTTTAGGGTTCAGGATCAGTTTTGGGTTTTTGGGGTACAGGGATATTTTTAGGGTTCAGGGTCAGTTTTGGGTTTTTGGGGTACAGGCGTACAGGGTAAAAACAAAAAAAATTACATTAAATCAATTTAATAACATTAAAAAAAATAAAAGTACATTAAATTATTAAGTGTTTTATTTATTTTAAATGTATATGTATTAGTTTTAATTTTGTTTTAATATTTGTATTTAATATTTGTAAAATTATATGTATTTTAAAATTATTTTTACATTATTATTAATACATTTAAAAAACCGATATTTTTAATTCCGATATTTTTGTACTACGATATTATTTTTTTGATATTTTTGTACTTACCTTTATGAAGATATGATTCCGATATTTTTGATGTTGATATTTTTGTGCCGATATTTTTGTATTTCGATATTCTGTCTGTCGATATTGTGTCAGACATTCGACTGGAGAGTAGTGAACAGTGGACGCAACCATGTCACACCAGGTCGTGGCTCAGATAGCAGAAATGTTTCTGGCTGCCTCCCCCCTGTGTGCGTGAGTGTAGTGGGTGGGCCCTGAGTACGCCAGGGCTGCTCAGGAGTGTGGACAAAAACCCAGTGGCGCAGAGCGTGGTTCTCTCCTGGAAAGGCCAACGTCACTGACAGTGCTGCGGCTCGCAGTCTGCCACAAGGCCAACACCATGAGTAGCAGGGCCTGCGACCCTGTGCACCTGCTGCACCCCAGAACCTGATACCCAGACCAGGCCTGCCCGCCCCAGTGCCCCAAGGCTGCTCTGCTCACCTGCCGACACCGTTGTGTGTCAAAGAGGGCCCACCATGTGCGGGGGCAAGCTCCAAGCCCCAGTCCCACAAGCTCTGCAGCTTCCGCAGACCATCGCTGGCCCCCACGATTCTGGGCAACATTTCTCCTTTTTCATTGACATACCTCACTGGCATCCCCTTCATCACAGTAGGTCGCACATGTGGAATGGTGTCCTGAGTCCTGAATGGCAGTGACCCCAAGTCTATGGCAGTGGCCACAGCGTCTGACACACTTTGATCAGTGAGGCATAATTGCAGATGGCAGGCAGTCGACACGTGGGGCCACTAACTCTGTTTGATGCAAGCCAGTGTCACGTGGTGCCAGTAACCCTGTTCGACACAAGCCGTCATCACGTGGTGCCGCTAACCCTGTGCGACTCAAGTCATCCCCCTTGTTGTTCTGAATTTGCTTGTCTGAGTGCCTGATGATTGTTAAAGTTGTTGCCAGCACCAGCTACTCCCTGAGGGCTGGCTTACACTCACCCTACACACAGCCAGCACAGGCGTCACTAGATTAGTGGGCCTGCCATCAAATCCTGCCGAACCAAGTATTTGCTCTTTTCTCCCTGCACTGTCACAGGTGATCCGGGATATGCACTCTGCCCTTGGATGATGACACCCCTCAGAGACCTGAACACGCCCGCCCAAAGGCAGTACAATGCGCCCCACATATGCACCAGGGGCATCGTTGAATGCACATTCGGCATGTTAAAGTCACGTTTCAGGTGCCTGGGCGGCACAGGTGGAAAGCTCATGTACAGCCCAGAGAACGTGTGCAAGAAGATCGTTGCATGTTGTGTGTTGCACAACATCTGTGTATGCACCAATGCCCCATGGATCCCAGTTCCAGAAGTACCAGTCGATGATGGGGATGATGGGGCAGGGGGCCCACATTCCACTGCAGCTGCGGAAGGAATGGCCTGTAGAAATGGTACAAAACAACAATGGGAGAGGTAGGGAGAATCAAGGACACTCTCTCAGTCCCCGGTTAGATGCAAGTAAACAAAAAAAGAGAGGTTTAATCAGTCTCAAAACTGCCACAAGGATGGAGCGAGATAGACAAGGATCACACACTCATTTTGGGTGAATAGGAAGGCCCTCACACACCGACCTAGTCAGTGTCATGCTTCATCACTGGGCCCCACCAAAGAGGCTGAGTGCCTCTTTGGTGTGCTGCGACGCCAGAAAGACTGCGGAGCTGGTTGTGTGAAGAGAGGCGTGTTGTGGGGGTAAATAAAATTAAAAGTGTCTAAAAGTGTATCAAAAAAGAAGTTTAATGAGTGATCCCTAAGACACGTATACAGAGTATTATGTGTCTGAATTTAGTTGCCAAGGTTAGGATTGGTTAAATTCAGAGAATACTTTAAGTCAGTCAGTCAACATGTTTCTGCCATATGGGTGGTTTCAATTTATTAAGGCATTCATCAGGACTATACCCCGGCGGTATGGACTCTCTAATCGTCCACCCTGACCTGGGGGCGTGAAAGTGAAAATAATAATAAAGGGGTGAAAAAAGTGCTTTGGAAAAAATGGAAGAGCAGGTCGCTCATTCCAAAAAAGCTCCAAAATCAGGAGTGTCTCAGCACCTGTGGAGTGAAGTAGACAAACAAACACAAACAAACATTTAACATAATTAATTAATGTATAACGTTGCGTTTGTAGTGCTCCTAAGATTGTGGCATAAATAGTGTTCCCAAAGTAAACACTAATTTTAACACCATCCACGTAGCCCTATTGGGATGATAACAATATCTCTGGGAAGTGAAGTGATAAGGGTGTCTTTAAAAACTCAATTTATAAAAAGGGAGGTTAAAAACACAATATATGTACTCCTTATGAAGGGATCAATAGACCAAAAGGTCTGTGACCCCCTACGATGGTAACGTAGATTCATATCTCACTTTAAAAATGGGCGCTACTTGCACCATGGGTCTCGGGAGGGGGGTTGGAGCGTGCCTGGCACATCCTGTAAAAGAGAGAGGTTAGCTGTTAGGTACCCGTAGTATGGGTGGCACTTAGCTCGGTTTCGTTGCAGGTCAGCGATTTAATGATCCGGGTGCACTCACGCCCTCAACGCTCTCAGCCCGCTGAAAAACCTGTGTTCAGCCTCAGAACCGGACCCCGAAGATGGAGAGCGGCGCCGGTGTCTGAGCATTATAGCAGTCGGGCTGCAATTCGCGTTCTTCCGGGTGGGCGTGTCCAGCCAAAACGAGGCTTGGGACGTGTCCGCCCAGTGTGGGAGGGGCGCGAACGGGATCCAAGCAGAGGCTTGGATGCGCGACCCAATCGAAGGGCAGAACGGCCTCTGTGCCGATGCTAAGGCTAAGATCACGGGTCATTTGTGACTGCATACAGAACAATGCAGTGTTTCTGTGCTCAGTGCATATGAATAGTAGAATGCACTTTGGAGGTTAATGTGGTACACAAACACTGATGTATAACCGGTAAAGGGTGTTGCCTCATGGAATTTAGTTAAGGGAAGCAGGTTAGCTCTGGGCTTGTACTGTAAATAGCAGGGTGTCTAGAAGAGGATATTACTGATACAGGGCACTAGAAACATGCCAATCCAAATAGCAAACAAACAAGTGGCCTTAGCCCTAAAGGGATAGGTTAATCATGTTTAAAATGTCCTGCTCAAAAAAGCACAGTGTTCCACGGGATGTCATCGTTAAGGCCGTTGGTATTGGTGCCTAGACGATACACCCAACGCTGCTCTTTTTCAAAAAGTCTGCTTGTAATGTTTGTTGTGCCATTGATTGCTTCGATGACAGTCCACCTCATATCATTGGGTGTATGGTTCGTGTCTAGAAAATGGCGGCTCAGTTTGGTTGTTACCTTTTTGCACCTTACATTGCTCCGATGTTCGCAGATGCGTTGTTTGACCCTGCGTGTGGTCATGCCAACATAGCGAAGCTGGCAGGGGCAGGTAATCAGATACACTACATTCATTGAGTTGCAGTTTGTGTGTTCTCTCTGTGTCCAAACCTTGCCTGCTTCCAACGATAGTGTTTTTGTTGCTTCTGTAAGATGGCACACACTGCAGTCAGAGCAGGGGTAGTGCCCGGTAATTTTTGGTAGACCCCATGCTGCAGTTATTGTCGGCAAACTATCAGGAGGTTTCTCTTTTGGGCGAGTGTGGATCAGTGCATCTTTCAGACTCCGTCCTTTTTTGAAAGAGAAGAGAGGTTTCTCCCAGTTCTCTTTGCAGGATGTTATAATCTTCCAATGTTTGTTAATAATTTTCTTCATTGAGTTGGACAGACTGTTATATGTGGTTACACATGTAAGTGGTATTGAGTCAGGGTTATTGGTCTTTTCTTCCAAGAGTGCTTCTCTTGGCTGCAGCATGGGGTCTACCAAAAATTACCGGGCACTACCCCTGCTCTGACTGCAGTGTGTGCCATCTTACAGAAGCAACAAAAACACTTACATCAATATTTTTTTCGCGATATTTTTGTACTTACCTTGTTAGAGATAGCATGTCGATATTTTTGTAATCGACATTTTCATTGCGATATTTTTGTAGGTAGATATTTTTGTAATCGATATTTTGTCAGACATTCGTAGGAACACCATCATTGACAATTACTTCTCATGAGCATGTGACATTGTGGCCGTCCCTGGCAATCATGGAGCAGTACAAAATGTCCAAAAACACAGCATGTGTGAATAAAACATATTTGCAGGTTACAGGTTGTACTTGTACATTGTAATGTCACAGTCAGGCTGCATCCGTGGTACTCCGCAGTTGATGTCGTTTTTTTAGTGGCATTTTCCGTCTGCTGTTCTTGTGCTTTTCCCCCCATTACGCGTGGGTGTGGCTATCCTCTTGCTGGTTGTCACTGTGTTCTTATCCCCTTTGGACACTTCACGTCTTTTTATGCGTTGTGGTTTGTGTTTTTATCTCCGTCGCAGTGGTTGTATAATGGACATTGGCCGTGGTGTTGGCCGCATATCGCATGCTATCGTCTTGTTGTGACTTCCACCTTAGCACGGGTTATTTTCCTGCAATAGGCTGTGATGTGTATAGGTGCGTTAGCATTTTTTGGTGATGTTTAGCGCACGTTCTTGTGAATATTCCCCCAAGACTCGTGGAGTCCAGCCTCATTCTACCTGTTTCTCCCTCATATATGTTGCTATGTGTACTCAGAACTATCTTAGTACCTAGTGCACAGTTAATCTAGTTATCTGAGCCTCCTGCAGAATTGAGATGCTTTGCACGTACGGTTGGAAATACATTTTTAATTTTTCTATTTATTCCACATAGGTCCAATCTCACTTTTTCTATATAAGATTAGAGGATATACAGATGAACCACAATGTAGATTATAAGTTTCTGTTAGTTTATTAGAGATCATTATTACCTAGGAAAAAGAGTGCTATACTATTTTAAGCCATGTAAGTAGCTGGGTATTATCATGTATATTTCTAGGTTTGAAGGCATTGGTTGACATTGTAATCTGAATCTCTATTCCAGTTTTTGCTTTGTATAAAGCTGCAGAGATTTCTTGCTACTCTTTATACAATCACTCTTTAAAGAACTGAGGGGCACATTTATGTGAAAGTCACGAAGCATAGTGCAGCAAGTCACCTTGCTTCACTGTGTGACAGGGAAAGGGCGAGAATGCACCATATTTAAAAGAATACAGCACATTCCTGCCTTTGTCCCTGTGGTGGCTCAGTTTTGGCAGCAATGCGCCTATGCAGGCAAGTGCAAGGGTGCTTGTATTACATGTAGGATTGTTTTGTGCAGGAAGAGCCATCTGCACGGGGGAAAGACAAAATGCATTTGTAGTAATGACAGACACCTCATTTAAGTTGAACTCCAGGTTTATTAGATCAGAAGTACAATCACAGTGCCTCCAAGATGCCAGAGCTCAATCCACAACTGAACGTTCTAAGTGAAGCTTCACCTGAAGGTTCTAAGGCTGTACCAAATGTGATGATAAGGGGAGGGGTGTGTAGGGGAAGGAGGAAAGGGGAGCTTGTATCAGCACTATATCTTGCTAAATAGGACAAATGTTTTCTTTCTCCCTTTGATGCCAGGCAACGCATCATTGGTGCTTCAAAGGCTGGCAAACGGCGACTTAAGGTATGACTTAGCATACCATTTTTACTGGAAGACTATCCTTTCAGTACAAAACCTGTGCTAGACATCACACACACGTTTGCTCCATGGTGCAAATGTCTGTGCATGGCACAAGGCAGCCACATTGTGCGGCAGCAGTTGGGAGAAGAGCCACAATGCCACATTGTTGTCGGTATGTTGCTGCCCTGCTCGCCCACCTCATGCTACATAGCACAGCAACTTTGGTTACTACATTCTGTTGAGTATTAATATATCTGTCCCTTAGTATCATTCAGTGAGAGTATTGCTCAACAATACTGTTGTGTCCTTCGTTGTGGGCGCCAAGCAGCACAGAATACTCAGGACACAGGTTAGTTATATCATGCTTCGTTTATTAGGTATTCTGTAAGCTCGTCCTGGTCAATCTGTCCTCCTTCCTGTCCCCTGACCGGATGTGGTGTCGGGTGACCTGGTCACCTCCCTCATGACCCTCAGGGTCCTAGTGTCCTCTAGTCTCCAGTCCTGTCATCCTATCTGTCGGGTCAGGACAAATACCTCTGAGGTCTGTCTTCGTATGGCCTGTACCCTTTGCGATGAGGAAGGCAAATCTTAACTTGGCATGTGTTGGTCACTGTTATCTCAAAAGCAGCAACAACAGAGGTACCAGAAACACACAGACATCAGGATTGCATCTGCATGAGCCCCAGGCAGGGCACGGAAAACCAACTGTAGAAGGAACTGTAACTTCAAGATCATTGAGTCGGATGTGTAATTGCAATCACCCATCTGAAAACAACCGAGGCTTGTAGCTCAGAGCCGGTGCCTGCCTGTCTTGTAATCCATGCAAGCATGCAGAATTGATGTCAATCACTGTCTAGCGAAGCCGTGCCTGGCAACGTGCTGAGAAGGAGGCCTCGTGGTGTAAAATTATTTGTGAAGGCATAGGTTTGGAGAAGTAAAGCAATCATGGCATGCAATACTAAATAGCCGTTTGATTGTGCCTACCAGACTGCAGTTTGTTAAACATTTTTTAAAGTGCATTTTAAATCAGTCCTAACATTTTTTTTTTTGCATTCCTGGAATGGTTTAGTTTCAAATTGTTATGCTCTAACAATCTGCTGCTTTAATTTTGAGTAGTGTTAAAGAGCATATACGGTATGCTGTACATGAAAGAGAGTTTCCATGCCATAGGGCGCATTACTGTGAGTGCGGTGAGCTAATTTTAAGAACTAAGGGCTGAGGCTGCACTTGTGAAGATGCATACCTTCATGGCCAGCTTAGGTGGGAGAGGGGACCTGTGTGTTGGCCATGCAATTGGGGGAAGTCAAAAGAAGGGGCTGGGTGAAGAAATTGGAGTGGGGCTTTGAAGATGTTTGCCAGACAAACTAGGGTGATAAGCTGTTGAAAGGAAAGAGTATGACCATTTCTGAACCAAGACTCGTTCAGCCTGTGCTGAACACTATAGAAATATTCTGTATTATTGTCTGACGTAAACTGGAAAACCTAGTGCTGGCATTCTTAGCTGGGCTTCTTCCCTACACAGAGCACTGACACCCAACTACAAACGGCCTCTTCATTATGCCTCTGAGCCCAAGATAGGGTGGTGTCCCCAGGTAGAAGGGAGGGAACTGCACTCTTGGCCCAGGGTGTACAGTTTGGGCGAGTAGGACCGTGTCACAGGTGTAGGTGGCATGGTGGACCTTGGCCATCACATCGGCGCTTGATGTGAAAGACATGTGCAGAAGGAATATTTGTTCCGTACGCACATCAGAAGGTTAAGGATGGCCGTAACATGGGCTCTTTTGAACAAGGAGTTGGTGACAGCCATTGCAATCCTGCAGGAGGATGGGAACTCAGGGAAGGAAGGTGCAGCATCACTGCCCAAGGTTTCAGGTAGGCCAAGAAGGGCTGCAGCTACAGTACTTGCGTGCAGCTTCTACTGAGGCGTGGGGAGGAACTCAGGGATGACAGTACTAGAGATGCAGATTGGGAGCAATGGGCAACAAGAGTCGATCAGGGGCAAGCTGGTCTGCCCAAATGTGGGACTCCAACCACTATTGCATCATTGTCAGAGTACCGTCTGACTTAAAGATTATGGTGCTCATTTATGAGCCCTTGCGTCACTTTTGCACCACTGGTGCGTCACTTTTTGTGACGCACCAGCAGTGTAAAAAATGCGCCTTGTTGCGCCACATTTACAAAGTGACGCATCTAGGTAGATGCGTCACTTTGTAAACCCCTGTGCTACATTATATCTGTGGCAGGTATTATGTATGCAGGGGGGGGGGGTGTTCCCACGCAAGAAAGAGTCATAGAAGTGACGCAGTGAAATCTACCAGATTTCACTGCGCCATTTCTACAACTGAAATGCGTCAAAATCTTACGCCTTCCTCACAGCAGGTGTAAGACTGACACAGGCCCTTTCACAGGGGGCTTGCCCCATGTGAAAGGACACATTGCTGGGGTTGCGTCACTTTTGTGACACACTCCAGCAATGCGTCACTTTTGCGCCATACAGATACGTCAGAAATACTGACGTATCTGTAACTCCTTGTGACATGATGCATCATACAGTAAATATGACGCATCAGGTATGTCGCAAGGAATGCGCACTGAGAAGTGACGCATCGCTGCTTTCATGCAGCGATGCGTCATTTCCCATAAATAAGGCCCTATGTGCTCAATAGAGTTTACCATCATATATCAATTATCATCACACCCAATGGGGAAATATCTTGGTAAATGATATTTAAGGCACAATCGTTACGTCAGATGATATTTCACCCACAAAGAAGAGACAATTCGGTAGAAAACACTCACCAATAAGACATCTTAAACCAGCAAGCTTCAGAGCGAGGTCCTGTTTCAGATCAATAATTCCTGGGTAGAGGGTCAGAATGACTAGCACATCTGCCCCAAAGCAGGAAGATAAAATGAGTGACGGCTGTGATAGCTCAATGAGCTGTGCAGAGGTTGGCGGAGTAAAAGGCACCCACTCCCTCAAGAAATACAGAATTGAGAAAATAAATAAAGACAAGGTTGTGTCACTTCAAGTTCTAATGGTTAGTAATGAAGGGCAGACTGGACACAATGGGCAAAGTGCACCGGATAGGACTTAGGCCTGGGTCAGGTGACCAAAGGCATGGTCCAAAATGAAGTGCCACACATTGCAGTCCGTGTGTAGTATCCAATCTTGGTGGCTTATTGGAATCAGAGGAAGGAACCTCTTACAAGGTATCTGATGTGTGCATGAAGAGGCGAATGAGGGGTAAAGGAACCAAGTTGGGACTATTGGAACAACTGCAGGGAAACTGCAAACAGTGAGGAGTGTAGATGTTCCGGGAAGTTTGATGGAAGACAGGATTGAAGTTGACTGACCTGTGAGGCATGGCAGGAGCGGCTGGGACATGGCAGTGAGTACCAGCCCACAACAAGAAAGTGAAATAGCCTTGCAGAAGAAGAAACAGTCTTAGATGGGGAAGTATGAAGAAAGAGTCCAAAGCTAGACAGAAAATGCCAAGCCAGTGGAAGTAGTTCAACAAAGCAGATCAGGAGTATATAGGAAATTGGAAGGATACGTGGAGCATAGATAACGAGGAAGGGGTTCTTGCAAGATAATGGGGAGAGGATGAAGTCAAGGCTGTGGCAAGCATGAATTTCAATTTGAGGACTTTCAGAAGCCTTGATGGGAATCAAGGAACACATTTTTAGATTGGAAGAAAGATGACAAGACATTTGACAAAAGAGACACAATGGACAATGGGGATGGAAGAAGAGAGTGAGGTGGCAGCAGTAGTAAAATCAACTGCAGAGCCCACAAGTGAGACCATAGGCGAAGAGACAGAGAATTGGAATACATTAGAAGGAATGATGAACAAGGAGGTTAATGGAAAGTGAGCAACAAAGTTACTTAAAAAGCAGGAGAGTTGGCTAGATTGTCATCATCAGTGAAAAGATGTCCTACTAGGGTATTGCCAAACCACTTGCAGGACATTTGTTAATCAGCACATAAGCTAGGATATGGAAAAACATGTATATTGATATTTCTATGCCGTTAACAGGGATGAGGTATAAGGGAGGTTCAAAAGTTCAAGAGAGGGAGCTGGCTGAAAGGCTGACATAGAAACTTGGACAGCAGCGTTAACAATTTACACTAGTACACACTGATAAAAATGCCCATACTGTAATGTTACTTTCTTCAAATACCTGAACATAATTATGATAGTCCCGAAAAGCTGTGTTTGCCTAGCATGGCCTTGATATGAAACGCAACTTGAGGCACTTACAAGGGAGAAACTGACAACAAACTGTGGTCACAGCTAATGATACCAGCTAGGCCGATGGAATCTGTTATGGCTTGTCCAAAATTGATCAGTCCACTTATGTTACCTGGGGTGAAATGCCTGAGTACAATATTGTATAGGTCATGGTATCCTGGGCAAGATGCTTCCTCATGAGACCATGGCTTAGTGACTCTACGCGTGGAGAAGAACTGGAGGGATGAGTTCCTTATGCTGTGCACGTCATCCCGTACAGGTGTATAAAAGTCACATGACCACAGGAGGACACCATTGAGTGACAAGCTTGATTTCTGTTCACTGGTGGGATTGATGTCGTTTTTTTTAGAATGAGAATGAAACTGATGAAGGGGAGGTAACAAACTATGCAACAAATGTTGGATCTAATGCAGGTTGGGCAAATTAAAAAACTTTTAAAGAAGGTGCCTATGTGGAATACTTTCTATTGTAGTTTTGGATCTTCCTTAACAACGATACTGGGAATAAATACCACTCTCCACTAAAGGAACGGATTTACTTACAACATGGTTATGCTACAAGGTTGTTTTAATTTTTAATCATAATTTGTTATATTAGGTAAGTACTTTAGTTAATTGTTTTAGTTGTTTTGTCAGGATTCTCTCATTCAAGGAAGTATGGCAGCAATTAACATGTGATGACCTCCTCAATTCCATTTTGAGGTAGGTGAACCAAGTCTGCCTTGGAAAAAATAGAGGAAACTTTTTGATTTGTATCTAGTAGCAATAGGAGGTGAAAAATGTTCTTCTACAAGAAAGCAAGGTGCACTTTTCCATACCCTGGGCATTGAGGGTCACAATATTTATAAAAGCTTGCATATGCTTGATGTTGGCAATGGTGAAGGCGTACCCTAGGATGTATTTGAGATGTCTTTATTTATGGTGGACCACGTATTAACATTGTGATGGAGAGACTTGTTTTTTTCTGGAAGCCAAACTAAGAAGGAAAACGTAGAGGCTATGGTGCTTCGCTGAGGAGTTTGGCATGCATCTATGACTTTCGGGATTTAAGAGACTCTTTGATCGGAGATTAATTACGACGTTGTACCAATGAACTTAGGGTGCAAGAGAAACTGTTGATGAAGGTCCCTATCTTTAAAGAAGTTATTGAAATTGGGGGGGGCATACTTTAGGATGCATTAGAAAAATACATGGTAAAATGTCTGATTCAGTGAAGAGGATAACCACTGGTAAAGACACTCTGGGCAATGGTAAACTGAAGGGTGGTGGTATATTGGTAGGGAGAACACAACTATTCTAAAGGATTTGAAAGTGAAATGTTTCAGGTGTGGCAATCCTGACTATTTTTCCTACAGCCCAAATATATGTCCACAATTTGTCATGCGGAAATTGTGTGGAGAAGGGCCATCTGGCAAAGGTTTGTAGGAATCCCAACGTACACAGTATCGTTGAAGGGGTTGTATGGCATTACAACGCGGCTTTTACCACGCGTGCCATTACAACGCTGTTTTTACAAAGCAAGTCGTTACAACGACTTGCGCTGTAAGTGCTGGATAATGGTATAGTTTAATTTTCTATTCCAACTCCAGCCCATGTTACAGTAGCGAAGGTGTTTAAACTATTCCCTATCCAACAGCGCCCTCCAGCGCAAGTCGTTGTAACGACTTGCGTTGTAATAGCAGCATTGTAATGGTAGTGCGTGGCAATACCCACGTTGTAAAGGCTGTTCCCAGTTGAAGGAATTGAAAGTAGCCAGTAGATTATTTGAAAATTGTCTCAAGTGGTGGTGTAAATGAAGTTGTTGATGAAGGTCAAGTCATTATGCCTGAGTGTGAAATAATGGTTTGGGGTAAGATGTTGGCTGATTTGGGTCCTCTTAGTGACAAAAATTGGGACTCCACCTTTGGCGAGGAAAATGTTAATTACTTTCTCCCAACATAAAACATGGCAGTAATGGGGGTGCCAAAATAGGTTTGAGTGGTTACAATGTGATGACTAACAATTTTTAAGAGTGGAGAGACAGTGGGAAAGGTTTATATTGCAACACAGGAGAACAACTTGTTAGGTTGGAGACATCAAGGGGATCTTGGTAACACACTTAATCATAATTCCCCAGATCAAGTCCTCCTAATAGCCAATATTATTGAGGATGAATATTTTATATGAGAGTTCCCTGGGGTGTTCATTGACAAGTTGCATTTGTTTAAAGACTTTAAACACAAGATCATATTGAAGAGCAATTCCAAACAGTTGTGCATAAAGTGAGAAAAGTGCCAAATCTCATGCAGGAACCCCTAAGTGAAGAGCTACGCAGATTACTGAAGTTGGGTGTGGTGGTAAGAATTGAGTCCTTAGAATGGTTGGCACCTGTTGTGCTAGAAGACGAAGGGACCAAGATCAGGATGTGTGTGGATTTGAGGGATTTAAATCTGTGCATATGGGTGGGTCATCAACCACGACTGAACATTGCTGAGTTGTTGTTGATGCTTAGGGGGGCAAAGGTATTCAGTGTTTTGAACCTTTCTGCAGTGTACCATCAAGTATTGCTGCATGAAGACTCACAACCTCTCACACCTTTTGTTATGCCACTTGGAGCTTTTAGAATTGTTAGGATGCCATTTGGTCTAGCCTCTGCAACTGCATGTTTCCAGAGAATAATGAAGGAAGTTTGCAGGGTTTCCATAATATTTTATTCTTCCAGGAGGACATCCTTGTTTATTGCATTGATAAAGTGAGTCATGATGTTGTGTTGAAGGAAGTTTTGAGCAGGTTAAGTGGTCTTACCTTGAGGAGAGAAACGTGCCAGTGTAGAGCTGAAACAGTGTTGTACCAGGGTCACACCATGTCTGGAGAGGGTGTTATTCCAAAGTTGGATTTGGCAGAATCTATCATTAAGGCACCACCCCCAAGAACAAAGATGAGGTTAGATCATTCATAGGGCAAGTGGAGTACTTCTCCAACTTTTTTTGTCAAATTTTGGCCGCAACCTTTGAGGTTTTTATTGAAGAAAGGAGTCAAATTCGAATGGTTTAACAATTGTGAGGAAGCTTTCTCAAGCGTCAAAGTGGAAATTGATGAGATGCCCACGATGGGGAATTTCAACACCACAAAAAGGATGATTTAATCACTGATGTCAGATAGACGGGACTTGGGGCTGTGCTGACTCAAGTAGTGGATGACAAAGAGAAAGTGCTTGCTTTTACTTCACAATATCTCTGGGGAGCTGAAGAAAGATACTCTGTTATTGCAAGGGAGGCTCCTGCATGCAATTGGGCAAAACATAATTTTAAGTTTTTTCTTTTGGGTTTGCCTTTCACTTTTAAGACATACCCTAGATCTTTGACTCAAATATTCACATGTAAGGGATCTGAAAGAGCAACTTCCAGAATCGAAAGGTGGGTTAAGGGGTATAGGAGTACAATTTCAAGGTGGATTATCTTCCTAGTCTAAGAACACTGATGCCGATTTAATTTATAGGTTGCTGTTGGAAATTGCCCTTTTTGCAGGGTTATCCTCAAACTTTTTGCTTCTTCCTCATATTTTTCCCTGACCTGTTTGTGTTGGTTTTAGGACTCTGGGCACTTTACCAATGCTAATCAGTGCTAAAGTGCATATGCTCTCTGTGTAAATTGTGTAATGGATTGATTTGTGTTTCCATGATTAGACATTTGATTTACTTGTTAGTCCCTACTAAAGTGCACTGAGTGTGCGAGGGCCTGTAAATCAAATGCTACTAGTGGGCCTGCAGCACTGATTGTGCCACCCACGTGAGTAGCCGTAAAAAGGTAACTCAGACCTGCCATTGCAGAGTCGGCGTGCAGTTGGTAACTGCCATGTCGACTTGACCCATGCACACACTTGCCAGTCCCTAACCTTCTTTTCTCTAACATGTCAGGCACCCCTAAGGTAGCCCCAAGGTACCCCTGTGGGCAGGGTGCAGTGTATGTGAAAGGTAGGACATGCCCTGGTGTGTGTGGCATGCCCTGATAGTGAATTACAGCCAATTTCGTGTATCACTATTGCAAGACTACCTGTTCCCCATAGGACAGAATGGCCCTGGGAACTAGGTAGGAAAATACAATTTAGTATGCATGAACTCAGAATCTAAAGATGCATCTTTTAGTGAAGGTGATTTTTACGTCCTGTGTTTGAAAGTACCACTTCTAGGAAGTAGGTATTTTCTTGCTCAGTCATCCAATGTGCCTATTGAAATGTGGATTGACTGTTTGGGGTTTGAATGACAGAAGGCTGGGGGAGCAGGAGAGGCTCCAGATAGTCTAGGTGGGTCAGGAAAGGGCTGAATAGACCTGGGCTGCGATGGGGAAGAGGGAGGAGATATCCTTGCACCTCAAAGGGCCTGGTCTGCCTCTGACAATGCCGTCTCGACCCCCTGCCGGGAAATCACACCAGAGAAGGCAGAACTGATTCTGGCTGGACACAGACACCCTCTGCCTAGAGGATCAAAGGATTTTTCGATACTGCCAAGAAGAAGAGCTGGAGAAGCTGTGAGGACGGACTACCACTTTGCTGTGTGCTTTGCTGTGTTGGCCTGCAGTGGCTGCTTCTGTCTTGGACAGTGAAAGAACTGGACTGAACTTTCTGCAATCTACTTTTGTGAGTTTCTCCAAGGGCTTGAGATAGTGCTTGCCCCCTGATCAAGAAGTCTCAGGATAAGCAAAGACTTCAAGCTCTTCTGCCCTCAGCACTGGGGACTTTGTGTTTTGTGCTGCAACAGAAGAGAAGCAACCGACGACATCTATAACGCTGATGTCTAATCTGTGTCCTGAAGGCACAAAGCCGCACCGCGACCCTGGTCTCACCGATGCCGCCTGCTGACGCCTGCTGATGCCGCCATTGAGCCGCTGCTCGCACCGTGACCCGTGGGCACTACACTCCGCACCTCCTCACTTCACAGCACCGCCGAGGGCACTGCTGCAACGTCGCACTGCGACCCTGGTCTCACCAACGACATCTGCTGTCGTCGCCAACTAGCTGCTGCCCGCACCACGACCTGTGGGCACCGCACTCCACGCCGCCTCACTTCACCATGACGGCTTGGCCTCCCCGACAATGCAGCTCTATGCCGAAATTGACACCGCTGCTTGCACCGTGGTTCGTGGCCATGGCTCGTAAAGTTACACGACGCACCGCCCTTATTCTGCACCGCAGCCCTGGCCTACCGATGCCGGCACCATCGACTTCAGTTCGCCAGCCGATAACAGAGCTTCAGCAACGACGACAATGCTGCTTGCACCGTGACCTGCCAGCACTGTGACGAGCACCGCCTTCATCTTGCACCCCGAACCGGGTCTTACCGACGCCACCATCTGGAGCCGCTGCTCGCCCCGTGACCTGAGGGCACCGCATGCCGCACCGCTGCACTTCGCACTGCAGCACACAACGCCTGTCAAAGCCAGCGCTCCTGACTCCATCAGAGAGGACAGCGACCTGCAACGCGTGTGACCTTGAGGGCCCCCGACGACTTCTGCACCGACCTCCATAACCGATGCCTGCAGACGCCGTGTTTTCGGAAGCTTAACGAGAGGTCATCGATGCCCTGCATTTCTAAAAGTTACTGTTTGGTGTCTTCCTGACACCGTAGCTGGCCTGCAATGCTGCGTTCTGCCAGAACTGTTTGGATTTGTTTGCTCATGACTCCGTGATAGCCCTGGATGGAGCTATCGATTTTTAAAGCATATTTTGATAAGTGAAGATTTTGAAGTACTGTATTGTGGATTTTTATAGTTTTTGGTATTGTTTTAAGTATATAAAAATATTGGATATTTTTCTAAACTGGCGTGGTGTCCTTTCCATAGTACTTACACTGTATTACTGTTGGTTATGTGCAAATGCTTACACACTGCCTCTAAGATAAGCCTGACGGCTTTTGCCAAGCTACCAAGGGGGTGACCAGGGGTTACTTTGGGAGTGTAACTCCCTTATCCTGACTAGAGTGGTGGTTTCTGTAGAAGCATCTGGGGTGACCCAGAAGGAAGTGGCTTAGGTATTTCCAACTGAGGGTGGTGGGAAAGGTTTGTGGTAGCCCACGTAGGTCCCGGTGTCGTGGGAAGGGTGTAGGGACTCATGTCCTGTCTCTGCAGGGAAGGAGTGGGAATAGGCTGCTGCCCAAGGTGCCCAAAACCAAGTCCCAGGACCTGGGTGGTTCCAGGAGGGAACACCCAGTGGGGAACCTAGGCTGTACTGGTAGGCCGTCTGTTGAGGGGGATCCCCTAGTGTCAGGAGAACGGGGAGTGTCTGTAAATCGAGCTCCAGTGGTTCAGGGGACTGGTGGTGCCACTCCAAAGTGGAGGTGGCAGAAGTCCAGGCTAAGGGGTGAGAGGGAGATGCGTTCCCCAATGGGAGAACCACTGAGTCAGTGGCCAGCCAGAAGGGCTGAGCCTCCTAGGAGTGACCATGGTGACACCACTTCTGTCCTGGGGGATCTTCGCGCACTGTCAGATGGACAGGGGTCGGGAGATCTGCACCAGACGGATTGTCACACAACACAAGAATCATGTGTTACCCTCGGGGGGCATACATGCTCCCAAGGAAGCCCTGGTGGGCCGGGCAGGTGCTCAGCCACAGAGTTTAGTCTCTGGGTTGGGCGCCCAGGTTCAGGTTCTGCCTGACCTGGAGGGAAGGTCAACTGTAAGCAGTGTCCTGGCCGGCTTATCTTCTAGGGGTACCACTCCCAATAGGAGGGTGCTGAACTCTGGAAGGGGTACAGACAGAGGGAGTCCTCGCCACTGACCCTGGTTCAGCCCGAGGGTTTAGATCCCATGGTGGTGGATCAGTTGCAGGGTCAAGGCCCTGAACTGGTGAAAGAATTGTGTAGGAGGTCTGGTTCCAGCATCCTGACAGTTTTTGGTTCAGAGGGTGCTTCTCCTGGGAGGAAAGTGCAGAACCCCGGAAGGAGAGGTAAGGGAGGAGAGCCCCACCCAAGACCTCTGCTCAGCCTGAGGTTATGGATCCTGGGTTGCAGGACCAGGTTCAGGGTGTCCCCCTTGACCTGGGGGAAGAGGCGACTGCTAACAGTGCCCCTACCTGTTTGTCTTCTGAGGGTGCTGCTCAAGGTGGGAGGGTATAGAGCCCCAGGGAAGAGGATGGGGTGTGGGAGAGCCCCCACAGTCCCTTGTTCAGCTTCAGGTTACAGACCCCGGACTGAGGTACCAGTTGCAGGATAGCCCCCCTGAACTGGTGGGTGAATTGTGCACGGCACCTGCCACAGGTTCCCTGACAGTTCTGGAAGGGTTTACCGCTCCAGGTGAGAGGGTACAGAGCCCCAGGGAGAAGGAGAGGGTGTGAGGAAGCCCAACCCCACCCCCTGTCCAGTCGCAGGGTACAGGCCCTGGGCTGGTGGGCCAGTGTCAGGATGCCATACTTGACTTGGCAGGGAGGAGAGTCGAGAAAAGGTGCCAGGCACCTGGGGCTATCACCCCCCACTCTTTGACACCACTACGGTTGGAGTGGCCTGAAAGGCATAAGGCCTGGCTCTTCATCACTGACAGTTGTCAGTGGCCACTGTGGCTGGCTCTCCGGAGGGACAGAGTTGCCCCTGGGAGTGGGAAAGAAATCACCCCCAGGGGTGGACTGGGCACACCCTTGTGTTGACCATGTGGGTACTGTCTGCCTGTTGGGACACATCTGTGAGCAAAGTAAGTGTAGGTGCTGCACAGATGGGGTCCACAGATGAGGAGAAGGGTTCCCCATGGGTCAGCTTAGTGGGCCCTGAGAGTATGGATAGAGGGATCCAACTAGGTTCAGGAAGGCGTAAAATGGGAAGGAAACCCTGCTGTTGCGAGACATGTCCCATGTTCTATCCCCCCAAGCTGGGAAGTCCCGCGCGGTATGGAATGGTCTATCCTGGCTTTAGGCTGGAAGGGGGTTGTGTTGGAAATGGTCCTTTTGCAGGGTTATCCTCAAACTTTTTGCTTCTTCCTCCTATTTTTCCCTGCCCTTTTTGTGTTGGTTTTAGGACTCTGGGCACTTTACCACTGCTAATCAGTACTAAAGTGCATATGCTCTCTGTGTAAATTGTGTTATGGATTGGTGTTTCCATGATTGGATATTTGATTTAATTGTTAGTCCCTAGTAAAGTCCACTGAGTGTGCCAGAGTCTGTAAATCAAATGCTACTAGAGGGCCTGCAGCACTGATTGTGCCACCCAAGTGAGTAGCCTTAAAAAGGTAACTCAGACCTGCCATTGCAGAGTCTGTGCGTAGTTGTTAACTGCCATGTCAACTTGGCCCGTGCACACACTTGGCAGACCCTAATCTTCCCTTTTCTTACATGTCAGGCACCCCTAAGGTAGGCCCAAGTGGGCAGGGTGCAGTGTATGTGTAAGGTAGGACATGCCCTGGTGTGTGTGACATGCCCTGATAATGAATTACAGTTAATTTCATGTTTCACTATTGCAAGGCTACCTGATCCAAATAGGACAGAATGTGAAGTTTAACATCTTATAAACCTAATTGGCCCATTGAACTAGATTGGAAAATAAAATGTAGTATGCCTGATCTCAGAATCTAAAGATGCATATTTAGTAAAAACACGTCCTGTGTTTGAAAGTACCACTTTTAGAAAGTAAGTATTTTCTTGCTCAGTCATCCCATGTGCCTCAGCTGGAATGAGGATTGCCTCAAGGAGGGGGGAGCAGGAGGGTCTAGGTGGGTCAGGAAAGGGCTGCATAGACCTGGGTTGCGATGGGGGAAGAGGAAGGAGATTTCCTTGAACCCTCAAAGGGCTTGGTCTGCCTCTGGCAATGGCGTCACACACCCCCTGTGGAGAAATCACACCAGAGATGGCAGAACTAGTTCTGGCTGGGCACAGACACCCTCTGCCTAGAGGATCAAAGGATTTTTGGAAACAAATACTGGAGCCCAGACCCCTAAACTTTAGAATTCTTTTGTACCAAAAAGACTGCAAAAAAGAAGAGCTGGAGAAGCTGTGAGTACAGACTACTACTTTGCTGTGTGCTTTGCTGTGTTGGGCTGCAGTGGCTGCTTCTGTCTTGGGCAGTAAAAGAACTGGACTGAACTTTCTGCAATCTACTTTTGTGAGTTTCTCCAAGGGCTTGAGGTAGAGCTTGCCCCCTGTTCAAGAAGTCTCAGGAACAGCAAAGACTTCAAGCTCTTCTGCCCTCAGCAATGGGGACTGTGTGTTTTGTGCTGCAACAGAAGGAAAGCAACCCGACGATGTCTACGACGCCGCTGTGGACTCCGTGTCCTGAAGACACCGCAGAGGGCACAGCCACAATGCCGCACCCCGACCTTGGTCACACCTACGACACCTGCTGACACTGCCACGAGCCGCTACTCATACCGCGACCCTTGGGCACCGTACTCCACACCGCCTTATTGCACGGCGATGCCTTGGCACCGCAGAGGGCACTGCCGCAGTGCCGCACCACAACCCTGGTCTCAACGATGATGCTGCTGACGCCGTCACCAAGCCACTGCTCGCACCATGACCTGTGGGCACCGCACTCTGCACCACATTGCTTCACGACACCTTGGCCTCCCTGACGACGACGCTCCACGGCAAAATCAACGCCGCTGCTTGCACTGTGGTTTGAGAGCACCGCTCGAAAAGTTACACGCCACACTGCCCTCATCCCGCACCGCACCCTTGGCCCACCAACGCCGGCGCCATAGACTCCAGTTCATCAGCCGACGACAGCGCTTCAGCAACTACGCCTGAGCTTCTTGCCCTGTGCCCTGCAAGCACCATGACCCTGGTCTCACCGCCCCCGCCATCTGACGCTTGCCACCGAACCGCTGCTCGCAATGGCACCGCATGCCGCACCGCAGCACACCATGCCTGCCGATGCTGGCGTTCCTGACTCCATCAGAGAGGAGATCGACCTGCAATACGTGTGACTTTGAGGGCCCCCGACGACTCCTGTACGAGCTCCGGAACTGGCGCCTGCGGACACCGTGTATTTGGAAGCTCAATGAGAGGTCATTGACAACCTGCATTTCGAAAAGGTACTGTTTGCGGGTCTTCCCGACACCGTAGCTGGCCCGGGACGCCGCGTTCAGCCACACCTGTTTGGAATTGTTTGCTCACAATGATGTGATGGCCCCAGATGGAGCAATCAACATCAAGGAACTATTTTTAAAGTATATTTTGATAGGTGAAGATTTTGAAGTACTGTTTTATGGATTTTTTTATAGCTTTTGGTCTTGTCTTAAGTGTATAAAAATATTGGATATTTTTCCAAACTGGTGTGGTGTCCTTTTGTAGTGCTTACAATGTATTACTGTTGGTTATGTGCAAATGCTTTACACACTGCCTCTAAGATAAGCCTGACTGCTCGTGCCAAGCTACCAAGGGGGTGAGCAGGGGTTATTTTAGGAGCGAAACTCTCTTATCCTGGCTAGAGTGGTGGTTTCTGCCGGGCTCTGGCACAAGCCCTAGCCTGCCAAAACTCTAATTTCTAACATTTGCCATTGTACAAAATCCTTGAGCTTGATATGGATGGTCATGTAATGTGGGTCCAAGAAACTGCTTTACAGGTAGAAAACTGGTTAAGAGAATAGGAAAAGAATGCTGTAAGGAAAACATTTTTATTTATATTGTAACTGGTTGTCCAGATTATTAGTTGTGGTCAGTGGAGAAGAAGGGATTTTAGAAGGCCAGGGATGAGTTGAACATTATGTTCTACAGGTTTTATTGGGGAGACCGGTTGTCTCCTCCATCAGGTCTGAGAGGTAAGGTAGTGAATTTGGGCGTTTGGGAAGAAATATGACTAAAGGTAGAATACGTGAGAAGTATTAGTGGCCGGGTCTTCACAAACAAACTGAGGTGGCACTAAAGGACTGTTTACAATGTGTCAGCAGTGATAAGCCCAAGTTGGTCAGAACAACTCCACTGTCAAGTGTTGAAGTACCATCAGAACATTGGTGCAAGTTCGGTATAGATCTTGATGGACCTGTCAAATTGCTGCCTGCAGGAGAAAGGTTTGTACTAGTGTTGGTTGACTATATGTTCAAGTGGGTAACTGCCTATTGTGTTTGCATGTGAGAGCATGGGTAAAACTATAATTAATTACAATGGTGTTCAATTTGTGTCTGAAGAAATGAAATGTTTCGTAGCTGGATTGTTCACTGAACATCACCACAAAGCACTGTATGCAACTCAAGCCAACAGACTTGTGGAACAAATTAATAAATTGGTCGAAGCAGGTGCCCAAGTTGCTTTGGATAAGAGAGGTCCTCTTCGGTGGGGTGTTGCTTGAAATGCTGTCGGCATATCACACTGCCCCAGATGCAATCACTAATCTTTCATCTTTCAAACTTGAAAGGGAGGTTTGCTGGAACCAAAATGTTCCCTTTATGGTGGGATTGGAAGAAAAAATTGACTGTGAGTGAACGCAACAGAGTATTAAGAATGTTATGATGCAAAGAAGGGTGCATGTGGTGGTATGTAGGAGAAGATATGTACGTGAAGAGGCCTGGTTGGGGACTGAAAGGGAAATTGAGTGTTGTGCGGCCACTCAAGATTGTCAAGGTTTTGAGAACAGTGGTTCTGTAAAAAGGTGGAGTTGTCTAGAGCATGTCACAATTGGTAAAGTCTGCTCAATGGAGTGAGGTAGAAGAGTGTTGGAGAGACGATTAAGTTCATGGTCGATATGTTTCAGGTCATTGTGGTGGGTCTTGGGAAAGGAAATAAACCTACAAACTTAAAGCACTTTGGGGCATATTTACGGGAATAGTGGCACAGAGAAGCACAGAAAGTTATCATGCTACGCTGCCCTGCATCACATGGAAAGGGAAGGAATGCACCATATTTATTCAATATGCAACATTCCTGTCCTTCCCCCCTGCACTGGTGCCATTTCGACCGTATGGTGCGGACACAGGCACCTTTGCACCATGGTGCTAGGGTGCCTGTGTTGTACGCAGAATTGTTTTGAGCGGGAAGGGGCACTTTCCTACACAAAAACAATCTATAGTGTTGTTTTTTCTTTCTATGTGTGCTGCAGAATGCAGCACACATTGAAAGTGGAAAAAACAAGATGAAAAAAGATATTTCTCCTCGTTAGACCTCACCTGGGGAGGCGTATCTTTTTGAGGCATTCCCAGGTTTACCAGGTTTGATAAATCTGTGAATGCATCAAACACCATGGGATTTAAGTGAGAACACCCACAGCAACACCCATGGAGCGCCTCCCTTCTGTAGCGTTATGCAATGCATCGATTTGCACTGCGTTGCATTACTCCAGATTTTTAAAGCCACACAAAGTGATTTAGAATTTCGCGTTGTGAATGTACCATGTTGCATGGTGCAAGCATGATGAAAAACCCTCATAAATATGCCCCTGTCTTTGTAAAGGCGTTTTTGTTTATTCATATATGTGTCTTGAATTTCTTCCTATGTGATTACTAAGTAACATGGTGTTGGTTTTCTATTCTCCTGAAATGTTAATACTGTATGAATTTTTCTTATGCTATGGTTATGTTTACTGGTTTTCTGTTTTTTTTTTATAATGGAGGTAATTGTGTTATGGTTTGTCCCAGATTGATCAGTACACTTATGCCATCAGGGGGTGCAATGTCTGAGTAGAATGCTGTGAATGTCACAGTATCCTGGGCAACAGTGACCAGTCTATGAATGTCACGGTTGGCTTGGGAGTGCCGCCCATCTTGCTGCATTGGTAGAGTGAATAAAACTTGTTTTGGTTACAAGTGAGCTTAAGTACCTCCTTCGGGAGTGAATAATTTAACAGAATCTGTTCACACTGCCAGAAGATTTCTGTTAAGATATTCTTCCTTACAGGCCATCCCTGGCCTGTGGATCACCTATCGCTAGCTCAAATGGTAGTTCAAGCTATAATGAAGGAGTGTGTTATCATTCCATGTGTACATTTAGGCATGAGTGTTTCACGTGCTCAGTGTCCAACCCCTGGATCAGTCCTTTAGGGAGTAAGGTAGAGGTACCAGGAATAAATGAAGAGGGAATAACAGAAGAGTACTGGGAAGGGCCAGTACACCAGTTAAGATGGAGACCATTGATTATGGTTAAGTAAATACCTAGACAGATGACCAGATAAATTAATAAAATGGGGTAATTGAAGCACTTCAGAATACCACACAAGGGGTCCCATGCTCTTAGATTGTTCAGCGAACCATTAGTTCAACAAAGACAAGTCTTGTATTGTACAGGACAAACTTATGAACGAGGTCAAGTAGCCCACACTCTTACCTGATTACTTCATCATTGGGCAATGTTCCCAAGAAAGCGAAAGGAGAGTTTAGGCTAATGCATCACCTTTCCTGTCCTGAAGGAAATTCAATAAATTATGTTATCAAACACAAAAAATGCTTCATTCATTGTTCTAACATAGACAGTTGAGATGATATGGTGATGGGAATTGGAGAAGAAATTAGGAAAAATGAAATCAGTCAGCTTCCTGTAAAATACATACAGATGATTTTCCACTGCTAGGAATACCATTTTAGGGACAGATATGTTTTTATAACACATTTAAGTGGCATTTCAATATTGATAGCAATGATAATGCACTGTCCAGAAAACTATACATGGTACTATTACATAGCATCATTGATTGCTTCATTGATTGCAAAGAGAGAAGATAGTAATTTCTGTGAGGTCCCGAATCAGCCCCCTCCCTGGCTGATTGAGTGACGCTGAGTTCCCCTTCCACCAAGTGTTAGTTTGAGGGGCATCCTAGATTGGTCTCTCTAGGTCCACGCATCTGTCTAGACCATTTTCCCATTCCGTCAGAGTTGGGGCTCACCCTGACTTCCAGTGTCTGGTTATATCCCACTTTGACGCCAGTAGCTTGAGCCACTATTGGGCTCTTTTATATCAGTTGCCCTCAATTTTTTCAGTGAAGAGTAACAAAACCAGTTTGGGGCCATTGAATAGGGGCCACCCTAGAACATTCCTGAGGCCTGTCGAACCCCCAGCCCAGAATGAGGTAAGGACTGGGCAGCCCCATACCATGTAAAGGAAGTCTCCATAATGGACAGATCAGCGCTTATACACAAGGGAGGTGATCACGCCCAACTACTATACTCTAGAGCATGTGGGTTAAACTCTGTAGTTATCTAATCTGTATGAGATGGAATTGAGCAGCAGTAGCTGCCTCTCTTGGAGAACTCAGTGCTTCCATCCAGTCGTCGTCATCCATATGCTCAAGGTGCTGCCTCCAATGCACCCTGAGTACCTAAAAGGAGTCATGCGTGTATGACCAGCAACTTGTAGATAAATGATAACTTATGCTGGAAAAGCAGGCTGAGTAGCACCTGACCCTTCAAAGGATTAAACTCAAAATCTCCTTCAAATCAGAGATGTAAGGTAGTAGAGCAGGTCTAATCTGCAAACATCGGTAAAATTGGGTTCTGTGGAACTTGTACTCTGCTTGCAGGCCTTCTGATGACTTAATGATGGTCTGTGTCCTAATGTCTCCCAGGGTTGAGATCATGATGATATACCAGCCACCAAAGCCCTTCATCTCAGTCACCTAAGGAAACCAACGACCAGTCCACAGTAGTTTCCCTTGTTAGGCACTTGTTCCAGCCTATCTCTTGAAGGGCTTCATGCCAAACTTGATACACTACCTTTGTCATTGGAAGGACCATCAGGGTGACTGAGTCTCCATAAAGAATATGTTCGATTGGGGTGCCCTGCATGGCCCATTTATCAGACAAATACCACTTGTTAAGTACCACTAGATGCGTGCCCTATTATATGAAATGATGTCGGGTATGGCCAATTGCCCATCAAAGATGGTCTTAAAGCATTTGGTGAGGGCCAATTCTGGGCTCTTGTCAATTCCAGAGGAAGCGCCCAAAGCTATGTTCAAACGGGTATAGAAGATCCCGGGTATAGGGTATGGGAGATTCTAAAGTTAGTACAACACAAAATGAAGTTCTTAAAAAGGTGGAAAAGATGGAATAGGGGCTGCATTAAAACAATGATTTTTCACTGGCAGGAAGGTCTGGAAGGAGAGGATTATACAGAAGATTGATGACCATCATAGAGAACACAGTGAAGGAGTTTTGGGTGCTATTAGTGCCAGTGAAGATTGAAGGGCTGGTCATGATTATTATATTCTTATAGATCAAATTTGATTCTAAATACCTTAAATATACATTCCTGCAGGAGATGTGTTGATGAGACTGTTGTGACAAGTGACTGTGAAAGCTAAATGTGATTCAAGGACAATGCAGGAACTCCTAGGCAATCTGAACTGCGCATGCAGGGTGGTGGCACTTGCCACCGCCTTTTACAGATGATAGAATTTGCTTTCAAATTATTAGGATTAAAGTTAGGATTGGGCATGTTTCTTTGGATTACTATAGTAGAGTGACAATCTGCTTTCAGAATGACTCAGTAACCTGGACAATGGAATTTATTTCCAGATTATTGACAGGATGCTTTTGGCCTTCATTGTAGAAATCATTGGTATGCAGAATGATGTCTGTAGGAACGGAGACAATATAAAGCATAGCAATGCATTTATGGAGTTATTTGTCAAACTGGTGGTAATATACTATGGGGCTGTGAACTGAAGAATGGAAAAGTGGCGTTTGTTGTGAACAGTGCAGCAGTTTCAATAATAATTAATCAAATGTCAGTGAGAGATGTTTGAACATGGCAGTTGCTGAGAGAATTGATGTTGTAGTGTCCACAATATAATGTTTTGTTTGGAGCACTTCAAATGCCAGGGGTTGGATAATGAGGTGGTAGAATCACTGTATTGTTCACAGTGGTCCAAATTCCATGGATTGGTCCAGGAGGTGAAACAAAAAGGCAAGTCATTTCCACATGACATGTTGTGTTGGAATGAGATTTGTGAGGGTGTTGAGATTAGCTGAATGGCCTGTAGCTGAATCCACAAGACTGGCACATCAGCAATTCTGAGCTCAATGGTGCTAAACAAACAGAGGGTGAGGAGGGAGGATGTAGTGCATTTTTTCATATTCTTGAATGAAAAGAACCAGGCTCCTATGAATATTGCTACGAAACTATCAGAGCCTTGTAATGAGTTTAACAGTCCGTGAACCACTGTACCAGCAGTGGGGGTCTGAACGCATCGAGCTTGGCGGTCCAACCGCTGTATTATGAGATGGCTTGATTGCATTTCTGAAGACCGCCGACACTTCCAGCACATCGCCAACTGTCGGGGTCACAGTCGGGGAAAAGCAGCTGCCATAGTGCGGTCTTGAAGAGCTCCACCACCGTCTTATTATGAGTTGGCTTACCGATGAGCCAACCGCAGTGGTCTGACCTCCAGGTTCGAGTCGGCGGTAACAAAGGATTTGGAGTGCATACTCACCCCTCTCCTGTTTTTCCAGCCAGAGTTCAATGTGGATCCCTGTCTCCAGGTCCCACTTCACAACAGCATCTTCACCCCGAAGATTACAACCCTGTTTGTGGCGATTGACAAGTGAGTTCTTTTTGTGCCATATACCCATTGCCTGGACAGCCCACAAATGGGTCAGACTGTGGCAATAGGTAGGTGATATTTTTCCACATGCATATGTGAGCATTCAACACATATTCAGTCTAAATTTTCACACCGGCCTCCATACCTATGAAAGGATAATGACCACTGCCGCAAGATGCCACTGCTGGCACTGTGGGCAACTCATAATATGGCGGTCTAAAGACCATCATCGATGTGGGCTACTGGTGGACACGGACACGTTTTTCGGGCTGTCAGACCCCCAAACTCTTAATTAGGCCCATAGTCTTTTATGTAAAAAGTTTTTAGGCTCTGAGCCTTGGTTTGGGTGCGGGTGGTCTAGGGAAATTGGTAGATCACATGACGGCAACGGCCTAATACTCTTGAGATGTTACAGAGCATTGTTGCATTGGGAAGATCTGCATGTGTATCCATCTTGACAATCCAAGTGACTTTTTACAATTCGTTTTTTTTTAGATTTGTGAGTGTCAGGTCTGGGAGGAAAAACTAAGGCAGGTTATGTCTTGAAGATGTTTCACTTTGGAGAGTTAAAGAGAGGAGGAATTACTGAAAATCATAATAGATCACAGAAGCCTAGGGAGATGGCAACATTGGAAGTTTCAGTTGACAGATAAGTTTGTCCTGCAAGAGAGCTCAGGAGTTATATGTAGTTGAGCATACAAGAAGGTGGTGCAGTTTTTCGGTGTAAGAGTGGGGACAGAGTAGAACTAGCGAGGGCTAGGTTATCCCAATCTACAGTTCTACTTTATTGCAACATTACCTTGTTTTCATCATTAAGACACTAGGGGCCATATGTAGGTAACTTCGAAATACCGATTCATAAATACCGAATTTGACCGAATCGGTATTTAGGAATCAGTATTTCCTATGTACGTAATAATTCGATAAATATTACCGAATCGGAAACATTCGGTAAATATTTACCGATTCAACAATACCGATCGTTTTTTCTGAATCGGTAAATACCGAATCGGTAACTACCGATTCGGAATTTCAAAAGAACAGCAATTGAGGGATCAGTCAATCCTATGCAACCACCACCCCTTCCAACCAGGAAGCGGCCACACCCAGGCAGGTGCACACAATCAGAATCTTCTGGAGAGGCTGTGAGTGCAGAGGAGAGAAACAGAGCCACCGCCTGAACTTTTTCCTGAAAATCTTTCACAATGGCCAGCCAGAACACAGAAAGCGAAGGAGGGGAAAGGAAAAGGAAACTTAAATTCAGTCCAAAGGAACTGTGGGTCCTTGTGGAGGAGGTAGTGAAGTAACACACAAAGCTGTTTGAAAAGTAGTCCATGCAAGTTGCAGAGTCAGAAAAAAGAAAAATCTGGCTCGGAATCCAGTCTCAGGTAAATGCCATTGGGGTGACCCCCGGGACATTGATGTGCTGAAAAAGTGGTGGTATGGTCTTAGGACCATCACCAAAAAGAAGATGACTGATCTGAGAAAACAATACAGTCAGACAGGAGGAGGAAGGAACAGGGCACCTGCCCTGACTGAACTGGAGCAGCTCGTGGAATCCACAATAGAGCCGGAAAGTGTCTGTGGAATTGGTGATGCAGACAGCTCTGCCAGAGCTGCTTCCAAACAAGGTAAGAAACATGCACAGCATTGTGCACCCCCCTTCCCCAATCCCAAATCCCCAATTAGGCTATGTGTATCCCACTCCAGTACAGGTTTTTGTTCAAACCAGCAATGCATTATGGGAGATGTAGTCAGTGAAACCCCTATCATGCCAGGAATTACACTGAACAACAAGGCGTGTGAGACACATCAGGCAGGCAGAGGGCAATGAGATAGTGTGCCACAAATGTAATTTTTAATTATTGCAATGCAGGCCAGCAGGAACACTGAGCTAATGGACAATTTCTGTCCACAGGTCAAATATCGCGTAGGACAGCTCAGGACAAGGGAGAGAGGGCACCCTGGAAGGACATCACTGAGAAGGCCAGCACAAGTGCAGGGCACACAACTCGCCCACAGCCAGCCTCACCACCACAGCCAGCTTCACCACCACAGCCAGCTTCACCACCACAGCCAGCCTCACCAGCAGCAACACCACCTGCAGTGGTTCGACCTAGGAGGCATGCAGCTGTCAGACGGCCAGAGTTTGAGTCCTCCTCAGAAGACTACAGGGGGGGAAACATCAACTGTGCCACTGGATGGCAGCAATGCTGTTTTGCTGTCCACTGCTGAGGGAACACCCACAGGTGCCAAACACTGCTGCAGGGCTCGTGAGAGCAGCGCACCTCCACAGGGTGAGATCTATGGTTTTTTGGAGGGCTGGAGTCGACCATGGTAAAGGTTCAGCGCCTACAAGGAAAAGCAATTCAGTCAGTCCAGCGACAGATGAAGCGCCTAAATGACAACATGAGCAACATTGATAAGGGCATTAGCTCAATGGCTGAGGGAATGAAGGAGATGGCAGAGGGCATGCGGGACATGTCCCATTCAGTGATGCTGATGTGCAGCAAGAAGGATGAGGAAAGTCAAACACGGCGCAGGGAGAGGCAGAAGTTTGATTGCCATACAAGGGCAGTGAACCGCCTAGCTACTAGGGTCTGGCACAGTGCAGCACTGATGTCTCAAGGTGGCTGGTAAGGGTAACCAGTGCGCTTAAAGTGCTGCTGACAGCACAATCTGCCCCTACTGGTGCCATGGAAGTTGGGGACAGCTCAGAGACGGCCAGTCGGAGCAGCATTACCCCCCCCCCCCGCAACAGACACCCTGAGGAGCAGCAGGGCACGGAACTGGCACTGGATCCATAGCCAGTGAGGACAGCCAGCTGATGGCATCCAGCACTGTTGTGCGTGGCCACAGAGCTGATGCAAGCCGCACATTCATAACTGAATTGGGTGAAGCAACCCATGACTACCAAGGGATGTCTTATATTGGACTGGCAAGTTTGGCCATTTGTGTTGTGGCGTAGTGCCCAGATATTAAAACGACGTTATCCACATACAACAACAGGCTGTGTCTCGTTACTTACTTAAAAATAGTTGCGTGTGATCTCTGCCCGTCTTACACTCCCATCTGCTGCTGGCGCTAGTCCTGCTGCATTGGGCTCTGGCTGAGCAAGTTCATCATCATTGTCCTCAAAATAAGTTAATTCAACTTCTGTACCTTTCTTTGTGGCAAGGGTGTGCAGCATAGCAAAGGTAGCAATGATTTTGCAGCAGATGAGGGTTGTGTACTGACATGCGCCTCCGCTTTTGTGGAGGCAGCGGAACCTGCTTTTCAATAGTCCAAAGGTGCGCTCCACAACGTTGCGTGTTGATTTGTGTACCACATTGTAATGTTTCTCACTCGGGGTTGATGGGTTTAGGTAGGGAGTGAGGACAAATGACCGCACAGCATATGCGCTATCGCCTAGGTGAGAAAGAGAGTGCCATTAGTTACATACACTTTTATAAAAGACAAGGGAACCCGCTAGTTAAGCAAGGACCTGGGGTATCAGTTAAGCTAAAGACATAGGTCCTTGACAGAGAGAAATGAACACTACAATAATTATAGGCCACAATAAGCACTATAATGAAAAAAAGTCCAGCCGGACTTTGAAATTTAATCAATGCTGTAAATATGCTTGATCAAACGAACCAACAATAAAGCAGTGGGACACAGTCCTGCATCCATAATGCTGCACATACAATCAAAACATACAAATACTGGGGTGTTTCAGGCATATAAAAGGTAGGAGCAAAAGGAGAATTTAAGATGCATTTGCTTCACATATGTGGGAAACATACAATTTTTAGGCACATAATAGTACACTTTTGTTTAGACCACATAGTGTGTCGACGGCGTTTCGATCCAATTAGCAATAATGGATCATCATCAGGACATTCATTGCTTGCCGAATGCAGAAAGCCTGTATTGACAGGAAGGAAGGGGACATGTAACAATATGTCATGAACAAGATGTGTCCAGTTGTGCCGAGAGCATGCCCTAAGTGTCAACTAACAAGAGGGTGAGGGGTCTAGGCCGTTAGTGCCCGTCCAACATTTGTGCAATAACGTGCTTCGAATCAGGTAAGCTGTTAAAAATTACTTGAACTTAAGTATCCCGGTGCGGGAGTGAACCAGCATAAAGTTCTGGGGCCATGGATGGTGGAATTTAAGAAGCAGGCATGTCCTGCGGTGCCTAAGGGGAACCTCAATTAGGGCTCGGGCCGTAATAGGTGGAAGGGGATTCGAAGGGTATTTTTACCTCATGGAGACTGATGAAGTTCAACGTCAAAATGAGGCTGAAGGCTGAGCCGAGTAGGGTCCGGCGGATACCTGGGGCCAGGGTGATTAATTAATGAATTGAGCCAAAATTCCATGAGAATAACATAAGCGCGAACGCCAAGTAGTGGTGGAAGCCGCTTACCTATGGATTGATGGTGTGGCTCCCGATGCGGAGCTGTGGGTTAAGGGAGGACGCTTCCCGGAGGGGGTTCCGAGTTGGTTCCTGCGGATACCTGGGGCCAGGGTGATTAATTTAATGAATTGAGCCCGCAAGTCGTGAAGAATTACATAAGCGCGGACCCCAAGTCGTGGTGGAAGTCGCTTACCTATGAATTGATAGTGTGGCTCACGGTGCGGAGCTGTGGGTAAGGACGCTCCCCGGAGAGGGCTCCGGTGTTAGGGATTGCAGATACTTGAGGCCAAAGTGATTATTAACTGTTAGCAACCGTACTATGAGCCACTGGGGGCGCGTGGATAAAACTGTAGAGCGTTTACCTGTGAATTAAGCAAGGTTGCTCTTGCTACGGAGCTTGCTGCCTTGTAATGGGGCTCCTAGAAGGAAGACAATGTGGAGCCGAATAAGGATTCATTGCACTAATTCATAAAACCAAAAAGTGGGGGCCAGGCATAATGCGAACGGCTTACCTCGGCTTCTCGATGGAACTCGGATCAAACGTCCCGGTGCACAGTCGCGCCGTGGAACATGTGGGGGTGGGCGTGATAGGAGGAAATAGAGTACGCGGCGGCCATGATGGGGTGGGATTTGACATAATGTGGCGGCCATAGGAGGAGGGGCAGCCACGAAAACGGCTGACATACTGGAGTGGTAAATTATCATTAACAATACGAGCGGGTGAAGGAATTAGGGCGCGCATGCAAGTGACATGACAATATAAAAATGTTTTTTATATAACGCGCACTTATTACGGCCCGAGCCCTAATTGAGTTCCCCTTAGGCACCGCAGGACATGCCTGCTTCTTAAATTCCACCATCCATGGCCCCAGAACTAAATGCTGGTTCACTTCTGCACCGGGATACTTAAGTTCAAGTAATTTTTAACAGCTTACCTGATTCGAAGCACATTATTGCACAAATGTTGGACGGGCACTAACGGCCCAGACCCCTCACCCTCTTGTTAGTTGACACTTAGGGCATGCTATAGGCACAACTGGACACATCTTGTTCATGACATAGAATTCGAATGTGGCATGGTTTGCTCACCACTGCGTCGTGTATGGCTGGCACAGGTTGGCTGACACCTGTTCACTTGAATGACCATTAGCACCTTAAGGTTGGCATGAGGTTGCCTTAGAAATTTCTGTGAGGAATACAGTTGGTTAACATATTGTTACATGTCCCCTTCCTTCCTGTCAATACAGGCTTTCTACATTCAGGCAAGCAATGAATGTCCTGATGATGATCCATTATTGCTAATTGGATCGAAACGCCGTCGACACAATATGTGGTCTAAACAAAAGTGTACTATTATATGCCTAAAAATTGTATGTTTCCCACATATGTGTAGCAAATGCATCTTAAATTCTCCTTTTGCTCCTACCTTTTAGATACCTGAAACACCCCAGTATTTGTATGTTTTGATTGTATGTGCAGCATTGTGGATGCAGGACTGTGTCCCACTGCTTTATTGTTGGTTCGTTTGATCAAGCATATTTACAGCATTGATTAAATTTCAATGTCCGGCTGGACTTTTTTTTATTATAATTTTTGTAGTGTTCATTTCTCTCTGTCAAGGACCTATGTCTTTAGCTTTATTAGTTACATACACAACACATTCAGCTGCAGTATCTATCAGGGTGTGTCACAGTGGTTTACCTAGCAGGTATCCTTCCCCAAATTCTCCGGCAGCCAGGCTTGTGTAGATCCCACTGTTCTGGAAGGTGTAGGAGTCGTGGGTGCTCCCAGGAAATTTGGCCACAATGTCAGTGATTATGTTGCCAGCATCGCAGATTGCCTGCACATTTGGACTTTCTGTTCCTGTAGATGTACTCAGTGGCTGCAGGTGGGCAGATTGGAATGTGTGTACCATCAATACAGCCTTAGACGTGCGGGAACTGTGCCATCTGGTGAAAGTCTGTCTTGGTTTTCTGCAGTTCCGCCTGTGTGTTTGGGAAGCTAATGTAGTGATGCATTCTCTGCATCATGGCATCCAGGAATTTTCTAAAGAAACTGGACAGGCAACTCTGAGACACCCCCCTCCCGCAGATATCACCCCCTGGTAACTATCAGATGCAAGTAGATGTAGGCTACAGAGCACCTGCACATGTGGTGGTATGGCGTGCGCCCTTGGTGTTGGGTGCTCAAGGAGTGGGTGCAGGTCCCTTATGAAGTCCAGGATGGTGTGGGGTGTAGCCTGTACCTTTCATGTATCTTAGACTCAGTCTGTTGGAAGAGTTTGATGCGCTGTCTGTAAATGCGCTCCTCCTGTCTCCAGATCCTCACTCCTGCTGCCTGTAGACGTAACAGCCTTGCAATCGCATAGAAAGCAGCCATGGGGATCACACTGTTGCATTTTGGGACTGCTTATATACACTGTTGATGACTACCACCTGCTTTCAGTCAGTGTTAATTACCGACTCTTAAATACCGAATTTCATGAAATTCAGTATTTCAGAATTTAACTACATCTCTTATCTCATTTTTACAGTTTCTTATTTACCGATTCGGTAAATAAGAATTCAGTAAATACCGATTCGGTAATTTAGAATTCGGTAATGATGAATAGGTATTTACTGATTCATAATTACCGAATCCTCATTTTTTGCCTCCTACATCTCAATTGCCTAAATACCGGTATGGCCCTAGATTATTAGAAAAAAATACAAGAAACACATTTTCCAATTTTTACTCCTACCTTCATTTCTAGTCATAAAAAACTTAAATTAATTTCACACGAGGTTTTAATACTTTCACTGCAGGGGTGTCTGTGCACCCCTGTCCTGGAGTTTTTTTGCTTTAGGTTGCTTTGGGTTGTTCAAGCACATGTACCTCTGTGGTGTCTTTGTGTTCCTATACAAATTATGGGCCATCTTTATTAAAGTTTTGCCCTAGTGCCAAGTCAGGCATAACCACGCCAAGAATCGCAGGGGTATTTACAGTACAAAATGTATTTTGTGATGGAAAGGTACCTTTTGCCAGTGCAAAGTGCGATTTGCGCTGGTTCTGCATCAAGTAGTTTTCACTGAGTTGTTACTTGGACAGATCTGCTCAAACTGATAGTCCTATTTGCAAAGATAGCCAGGTTGGGCTTTGCGTTGAAACCTAATGCTTCCTTGAAGCAGGCGTAAACAATGACAAATGTTTTAATTTTTCCATAAAATCCCCAAATTCCTGTGTATTTCAGTGCACAGCACATGGCCAAAGTATCTGACTTTTCAGAGTTTGTTAGGCATTGGAATTTGTACTGGATTGGTATGCTTCCAGTAGACACCCTATACTAGGCAGTGCACACTCACCTCTATGAGTCTGTGCCTCACACAAGGCAGAGAGTTAGGGAGTTGATGATAAAAGCAGAAGCAGGCCTATCCTAGTAGATATGGCTCTGCACTGGGTTTTTTCCAATCGTGCAACTCAGCTAAGCAAATTTGGTTGCTACTCCTCATTGTGTGAAAAATTTGAAAATCTGCGCCAAATGTTCCTTCAAGGCTATTCATTAGGGAAAATCCTAAATCAATTACTTGCAGTTGGAAGATATAGTGAAACGTGGAGAAATGTAATTTTTTTTTTAAATTGCTTAGGGACTTTCCGACTCTTAACCCCTTCGCTGCTCATGACGAGCTTAGCTCGTCATGAGGCACAGTGGAGCTGTGCTTATGACGAGCTGAGCTCGTCATGAACAATGGGGTTCAATAAGGATCAGCACAGGAGGGGAAAACTATTAGCAGCCAAGGTGTTAAATACCGACTCATACCGAATCTGTATTTTAGAATCGGAAAACGGGATGTAGCTAAAAAATCGGTAAAATTTACCGATTCGGTATCATTGGGAATTTCAAATCGGTATTTACCGATTCGGAAATACCCATTCATTCCTATGGTCCTTCTGGCCCATAGGAATGAATAGGATTTACCGAATCGGTATTTACCGATTCGGTAAATACTGATTTGATAAATACCGATTCGGGATTTTGAAAAAATGACATGTGACCCTGTAAACCAATCAGGAACACCCACCCCACCCCACAACAAAGGCACAGAGGAACCAACCAATCAGAATCAAGCACCCCTCCCCAGTACCTGGGAGTGGCCACACCCATGTAGGTGCAGAGCAACTGAACTTTTTGCAGAGCAGGAGGAAACAGAGAGGAGCTGGCTTTCCAGAGCTTACCTGATCATCAGAATGGAGTCTCAGGAAGGGCAGAAGGATGCAGGAGAGCGCAGAAGGAAATTAAAATTCAGCCCAGCAGAACTGCAGGTGCTTGTTGAAGAAGTGGTAAAGCACCGCACCCAAATTTTCGGTACACAGTCTCTGCATGTTGCAGAGTCTGTAAAACGAAACACATGGCTTGACATCCAGACAAAGGTCAATGCCATTGGGGTGACGCACAGGGAGATCGATGACCTCAAGAAAAGATGGTACGACCTGCGCATCATCACAAAGAAGAAAATTGCTGCCCAAAGAAAGGAAGCTGGTGTCACAGGTGGGGGAAACACAGAGCTCCAAGACTAACAGAGCTTGAGGAGCTTGTAGAATCCACCCTGGAGCGAGAAAGCATCCATGGAATTGGGGACATGGATAGCTCTGCCAGAGCTTCAAAGAAACAAGGTAAGATGCATGGACAGTAATCCCCACCCATTACCCTGTCCCCCTTCCCCACTGTGTGTAAGCATAACACTCCAGAACAGATTTTACTGATGGCCAGCAATGTATCATGGGAGACATAGTCATAGGTACATACATGCAATGCATACACCATAGAATCCAGCAAGGCATGCCACACACAACTTCAAGCAGCTGATGTAGACTAGGCAAATGTGTGATATAAATGTAATTTAGTAAAGACACACAGGTGAACGACACCACTGACCCTATGTCCATATCTTTTCAGAAGAGAGTCCACACACAGTTCAGCACCAGAAAGGGAGGAGAGGGCACCAGTACCCAAAAGGAGGGAAAAGGAAAAACAAAGTGCAGGTCACAGCGCTGTTGAGAAAGAGAACACCACATCCCAGTAAGCCTCAACACCTGAACGAGCCACAACACCACAGCTGCATTCCCCTCTATTGTTAGGAACACCTGAGTTGGAACCAACAGCACTTTCGCCAACACCAACAACACAGTCATCCATGCAGGGAAGGGCAAGGAGGCTTGATGTGCCCCCTCTAAGGATTCTGCAAACCTCAGATGAGGAGGATGAGGAGGGTGAAATGCAGAGAAATCCACCTGTGGCTGACAAGGCCAGGCAGCAGAGTGCTGCAGGCGCTGTGCGGGCCAGTGTCCTTGGCAGAAGGGCACGGGAGAGAGGTGAAGGGCAGGAAGGAGAGGGGGTCTTCTGTGGACTGGAGGCCACCATGGTAATGGTGCAGCACCTGCAGGCGAAGGCAATGTTGGCAATGTTGGCAGTGCACAGGCAGGTGCGCAGCATCAATTACAAACTATCAAACATTGACCATGGAATGGGCAACATGGCTGGGAGCATGGAGGCAATTGCAAAGGGGATGACAGACATCATACAGTACATGGGTGCTCTGTGTGACAAGTTGGACAGAGAACACCTAGAGCGTCGCACAGAGCGCCAGTGTATGCGGCAGCAGCCTAAGGCCCTGAACCGCTTTGCCACAGCAACCTCACTGCTGTGCCGGCGTTCTATAGCAATGCAGGATGCAATAGTGCACTGCTGCACAGATTTATCAAGAGGAATGGAGAGAGTCACCTCTGCCATGGAGCAGATGCTCACTAACCAGGCAGGGACTGCTGGTGACACAGGTGTGGATGAAACAGAAGGGTCCACCAGCAGGAGTGGCTCAAGCACACCTGTACCTGAGATGCGTAGGAGTGTCAGGCGCAACATTTCTGACCCAGCCATCACCCAAAGTGTGGATACCTAGCCTTGTGCATCCCGCACTGTAGTGCGTGGGCGAAAACGTTAAATATTGCCCTCACCCCACAGGACAGGTCACAGTGAGGGTAACTGTGACCACGCAGTCATGGACACAGACATTGTAGGACAATGGTGTTGGATCTTTTGCATGCTGTAGTGACAAATAAACTACATACTTCACATACTACACCTGTCTGTGTCTTATTAATTACCTAGAAATATCAACGTGTGACCTCTGCCCGTCTCAATCTACCATCTGCTGCTGCTGCTACTGTTGCTTGGGGCTCTGGTCATCATCAATGTCCTTGTGATGTGTTACCTCCACCTGTGTGCCTTCTTTGGTGGCAAGATTGTGCAACATGGCACAGGTCGCTATCATCTTGCAGCACAGGATGGGGGTGTACTGCCGTGCACCTCCACTCTTGTGGAGGCAGCGGAACCTGCTCTCGAGGAGTCCAAATGTGCACTCCACTATGTTGCGAGTAGACCTGTGAGCCACATTATAACGCCTCTCACTCCTGGTAGTTGGATTGAGGTAGGGTGTGAGCACAAAGGAACGCAGGGCATATGCACTATCGCCTAGGTGGTAAAGAGAGGTCTATTAGTTACATACGCATGACACATACATCTGCCATGACTATCAGGGTGTGTCAAAGTTATTTACCTAGCAGTGATTACAAATTTGTGGGTGAATCATTGTTTATGGTGAAGTGTTCACTTGATGACAGATATCAAACTCAGACTAAATAGTAAGTAGAAAAACAATATATTTTCTAATTCTACATGACCCCAAGAATTCATTGGTGCACACTAGACCTCTCTTGCTCTGACTGGCTGGGCTAATGAGACATTCTGAACATGAGATTGGTCAGATTTTTAGCAACCTGTACTTCCAAAGGTAGTAAGTAATTTCTTAGTCTGTCTCACAAACGACGATATCACTTCCAAGGCTTGAAAGTCTCACCTTCTTTCTGTGAGTCTTCTTACCATATGATACCAGACAGGTTTGGGTTTTCTGTGGGTTCATGGTGCTCACTAATGAAAAAGGAGATGCAATGCCTCTTTGAAATTTGGAAAGCAAGTGTGAACTAAATGCCAGTTTAGGCTACCTGACTTTTGGTCTGAGGTGTACCCCATCAGCTGTACGGAACCTACTACAACAATATATGTTTTTATCATCTACACATCCAAGGGGTTCAATGTCTGACTGTCCGACCTCTCTCACACTGACTTGCTGGCTGGAATGCAGCTCTGAATGGATTTTTAGCATTTGTTTTCAAAACACTGAAATTCCCTCCAATCTGCCTCATGAAGGAACATATCACTGGAAAGGCTTGCCTCTAACTTTGTTCCTCTTTGTTGCCTAACCATGTGGGTGTGCGACGTGTATGGGGTTTGAATGAGTTCAAGGACTCCATAAGCAATAATGTGGGTGTAAAGCATTTTGCACCATCACCCTGATTGGCTGGCCGGAAGATCGTGCTGAACATGACATTAGTCTGATTTAGTTAATTGCCTCCAAAAACATGGTAATTCGCTCCATTCTCCCCCGCACAGGTATATGTCCCTGCCAAGGCCTGACTTTTTCCTCATGATATTCTGGGAATGGGGGTACCGGACATATGTGGGCTTGTCTATAGGTTCGTGGTGACCAAAGATGATAAACAGGATGCATTGATTTTGGAAAATTGAGAAGCATAGGCAAGCCACATGCTGCTTTAGGATACCTGTCTTTTATTTACAGAAATCCCCCCTGGGCTGTATGGAAACATGCTCCTACCAAGCAATATTACAATTTAGACAGCCTAAGGATTCTTTCACTGGTTGCCAGACGTTCCTCACTCTGATTGGTAGCCAAGGAGATTGCGCTGAACATGATGTTTGTCAGATTTTTTAATTCTTGTCACAAAATATGGTGATTCCTTATAGTCTGCAATGTGCAGGAACATATTATATAGCCAAGGCATGAACCCCAGCTTTGATCATCTCAATGTCCTGAGCAAAGCAATTAAAAATAAAACCCCTTTTTAAGCTATCTGTCTTTTGGACATTCACAGGCATGCGCATGCACACACACACACACACACACACACACACACATATATGTGTGTGTGTCAAAGGCAAGCACGTCTGCGCCCGTCTGCGACCCGTCCGTGACCAGCACCAGGAACCCTGGACCTCCGCCCCACCAACGCTACGACCCAGCAGCACTCCACACACTCAACCCAGGCTGCAACAACAACTGCAAGCTAGCATCACCAGCCGACACCCATGGACCCTTCAGCTGTCACCGCTGCCGGCACACCTGCAGCACCGCCAAGAACACGGATCCAGCACAACCCGCCCAAAAGAACACAACCGAACCGAAAACCCTGCAATGCATCCTCCTCAACGTCCGATCCCTCTACAAACACGCCACAGAAATCTGGGACCTCCTCGACAGCACCACCCCAGACGTAGCATTCTTCACCGAAATCTGGACCAACACCACCTCGGACCAGACATCGCCATTGCCATCCCCCAAGGATACAAGATCTCCAGGAAGGACCGCCCCACCCACCCAGGAGGAGGAATCGCCATCGTCCACAAATCCAGCCTCCGCCTGAGCACACTCCCTGACGAGTCCACAGAACTGATGGAACACCTTCACTTCAAGATACTGGCCAGCCCCACCGCCGCTCTCCGAGGAACCCTCATCTACCGACCCCCTGGACCCCGCGGACCCTTCGCCAACTCCATCACGGACATTATCTCCCCGCAGGCCATCGCATCCACTAACTACACCCTGCTGGGAGACCTCAACATCCACCTTGACAATCAACTGGACCCCAACACCACATGCCTCCTGCACAACCTCTACAACATTGGACTCCGCCAGATCGTGACCGAGCCCACGCACTCAGCAGGACACACCCTCGACCCCCTCTTCACTACAGGAAACTCCATCACCTTCAGCCACAACACCGAACTCCCATGGACCGACCATCGTTGCGTCCACTTCACCTTCAGAACACCCACCATCCAAAGACACCAGCACCTGCTTCCACAAAGAAACTGGACCAAAATCATCGATGACCAGCTCACCTCCTCACTCAACAACTCCACCCCAACCATTGCGGAAAACGACAACCCCAACACCGCAGCCCAAACCCTGCATAGATGGATCCCGGACAGCACCAACACCATAGCCCCCCTCAAGAAAAACAGCAATACCCGTGCCAAGAAAGCCAGATGGTTTACCACCGAACTTCGAGAGTCCAGGCGCACATGCCGCCACCTCGAAAAGGCCTGGAGAAACACCAAATCCACAGAAGCCACAACAACTTCAGAGCCGCCACCAACGCCCACCATCAACTCATCAGAGAAACGAGGAAAAAAGCGATTGAAGACAGAATCTCCACCCACGCACACAACAGCAAGGAACTCTTCAGCATCATCAAGGAGTTTGCCCAACCCACCAGCGAGTCTACCGACATCCCTCCCTCACAAGACCACTGCGACAAACTCAGCATCTTTTTCCACCACAAAATCAAGAGCATCTACGACAACTTCGACGAAGACAACCAACACACTGAACCCTCACCAGCCACCCCTGACACCCGGAAACCAGCGATTGATGAGTGGACAGCCCTCACCACCGAAGACACACTGAAGACAATGAAGTCAATCCACTCAGGGGCCCCCACGGACCCCTGCCCCCACCACATCTTCAACAGAGCCGCCAACACCATCGCACCCATGCTCCGCCAAACCATCAACCGCTCCCTGGCGACCGCCTCGTTCCCCGATGACTGGAAACACGGCGAGGTCAACCCCCTCCTAAAGAAACCCTCAGCGGACCCCACCGACCTCAAAAACTACAGACCCATCTCCCTGCTTCCGTTCCCAGCGAAAGTCATCGAGAAAGCCATCAACAGCCAACTCGCCACATTCATTGACGAACACAACATCCTCGACTCCTCCCAATCCGGCTTCAGAAAAAACCACATTACGGAAACCGCCATCCTCACGGCAACAGACGACATCCGCACCTTGCTGGACAAAGGAGAAACAGTAGCCCTCATCCTCCTCGACCTATCAGCGGCGTTCGACACAGTCTCCCACCGCACCCTAATACACAGACTCTACGATGCAGGAATCTCCGGCAGGACGCAGCGGGTCAGACTCCCCCCTTTCCTCTCGGACCCCACACCTACCACCTGCGGAGTCCCCCAGGGCTCCTGCCTCAGCCCGACGCTTTTCAACGTCTACATGGCTCCACTTGCCCCCATCGTCAGAACCTACGGACTCAACATTGTGTCATATGCAGACGACGCCCAGCTCATCCTCTCCCTATCCAACGAGCCCAACACCGCCAGACGCAACTTTCGAGAAGGCATGGAAGCCGTCGCCAAATGGATGGAAAACAGCTGCCTACAACTAAACACCAACAAAACAGAAGTACTCATCATGGGCCCAAACCCCGACGCCTGGAGCGACACCTGGTGGCCCACCGCCCTCGGAAACCCGCCAACCCCCACAGACCACGCACGCAACCTGGGAATCATCCTGGACTCCGAGCTCAAAATGGACCGCCAGATCAACTCTGTCTCATCTTCCTGCTTCCACACCCTCCACCTCCTTCGTAAGACCTTCAAATGGATCCCCCTTGAACACCGAAAGACAGTCACTCACGCCCTGGTCACCAGCAGACTCGACTACGGCAACGCACTCTACGCCGGAATAAACAAAAACCTCATCCGCAAGCTACAGAACATCCAGAACGCCGCCGCAAGACTGGTCCTCAACCTGCCAAAACACTGCCACATCTCCCAGCACCTGCGCACACTCCACTGGCTCCCCGTTGAGGCGAGAATTACCTTTAAGATGCTCACCCACGCACACAAGGCCCTCCACGGCACCGGACCAGCACACCTGAACAGCCGACTCAAATTCCACGCACCGCAAAGGACCCTACGATCAGCCCAGCTTTCCTACGCCGTGGTCCCCCGCACCAGAAAGACCAGATCGGGAGGCCGCTCCTTCTCCTTCCTCGCGGCCAAAGCATGGAACGCCCTTCCGCTCCACCTCAGACAGACAACATCGCTCCCCATCTTCCCAAGAAACCTCAAAACCTGGCTCTTCGACAGACCCCCTCCTTGATGGAATGGAACCTGCACCCCCCCCACCCCTAGCGCCTTGAGACCCTTACGGGTGAGTAGTCGCGCTTTAACAAACTCCTGATTGATATATATATATATATATATATATATATATATATATATATATATATATATACATACATATATATTCACTGAAAAAACATAGGTTTCAGACATGTTATAGTTAGGAATTAGCATTTAAAAAACCTTGGAAATTCTCTGAAAAAAACATAGGTTTTAGGGGTGTTAAAGTTAGCTGGGCATTTCACTCGTATAAAACTATTGAAACTCCCCCGTTATAGTTAGTTGTACTAACTATAACTTGCGCGCCCGCAATCCACTGCTGATGATGTCACATATTACATCATTCATGACATGGTCAGTGACATCACTGATGACATCACTGATGACATCTCAAATGACATCACTGATGACATCATTGATGACATCATCCAGTGAATGTGGTTTGGTTCGATATTTAAATAAGTATTATATATATACATAGCAATCTGCCTTGAAGACTAAGTGGATGTATAAGTGTCTGAATTGATGATTTAGTAACAATGTTATTGACTGTCTAAGTGACAAATGTAATGTGTCTCACTAAATATATGGGATAGTGATTAGACTGTGTGAATACCTGTATCACTCTATCTCTTGTTGTGCAAACAACTACATAAGTTAGTTTATAGCTATGTGAAAGTCTATATTAGTTATTAATTAGTTAACTGAGTATTTGTATGGGATAGTGAATGAATGTGTGTGGTTGGGTGGGGCATGTATGACTGTCCAAAGATGAGTAAATAGTTCATGTAGTAGGTATATAAGGTTAAGAGTGTATGTGGAAACAGTTGTTTGATTGAATGAATCTCTTTATGGGTGTGCTGATGAGTAAATATATTTCTGAATGATATATGTCCAACAAACTAGAAATATAAAAGGCAGTGTATGTGACAGTTGTTGTATATAAATAAGTAAACCTAAGACTCAGTGATTGTATGAGTGACTGTATGAATAACTGTATACTTGTAATAGTGATTTTTTAACACACTAAGTATGACTTTCTAATTATATGAATAAATAAAGTGGTGTTTGTGTAAGTATGTAGCTTAGTAAATATAAGTATGATCAATTGTTTGCATACGTGAGTAGGATGTCTGCATACGTGAATAGGATGTGTGCTGGTGTGTAATGTTGATGTAGATGTATAAGTATATTTAATAGTATTCTACTAATCTTTGTTAGCATGTATGACTGAATGTATACGTAAGTGTTTAGATGTGTGTGTAGATGTAGTAATCACTAAGTGGGTTTTTAGAAACTTGTATTGGTGTGTCAATGGTTTCAAACATGATACTCCATATATTATAATGAGTGTTGAAATGTTATGCTACTGTATGATGAGGTGTATCAGTTTGTCACATGGATGATGTCATCAGTGATGCCATCAGTGATGTCATTTGACATGTCATCAGTGATGTCATCAGTGATGTCACTGACCATGTCATGAATGATGTAATATGTGACAACATCAGCAGTGGATTGCATGTGCGCAAAGTTATCGTTAGTACAACTAACTATATCGGGGGAATTTCAAAGGTTTTATACGAGTGAAATGTCCAGCTAACTTTAACACCCCTAAAACCTATGTTTTTTTCAGTGAATTTCTAAGGTTTTTTAAATGCTAATTCCTAACTATAACATGTCTGAAACCTATGGTTTTTTTCAGTGAATTTCAAAGGTTTTTTAAATGCTAACTCCTAACTATAACATGTCTGAAACCTATGGTTTTTTCAGTGAACTTTAAAGGTTTTGTAAATGACAATTTTTAAATGTATTTATTGTTATTTTTATTTTTATTATACTGATTTTACAGTTTATTTTTAGATATTTTATTTTTCAAATTACATTATAATTACATTATACATTACATTTCAAAATATACTTTCTCAGAATGAATTACTTTACTTTAAATATTTTGTAAATAGGCAATAGACTTTTAAATACAGTAGTTACAGTTGTTGCAATGGGCAACGCAATTTCAAACACAATGCAACATTGAGGTCAATGTGAATGTGTAGTTAAATGCAATTAATTACTTTTTGGATTACTTTTCTAACCACTGGACTGGATCCTAAATTCAGTCCTGGGACATCACCTGTAAACAGTTGAGTAAAAGCGTTTTGGTTACAGTAGAGATTTTTGTTATTGTATTTTAAAAGATGACACTTAGAAACTTTTTCACATAGAATCACCAAAGTTATCCTATGGGAGGAAATTCACTTATCAGGTAAGTAGTGTTAACATAGCTTTGTCTTACTCAGTGGTGGATCCTGGTTCCAGCACGGTGCATCTCCTGTAAACACTCGAAAGAATGCGTTTAAGTCATACAGGCAATTTTCAAGGAATATTTTTAGTTTGTGAAAATAGACACTTAGAAATGTTTCTGGTGAAAACCAGACAATTGATTCCTATTGAAGGAATTACAAGTTACTTGTAAGTACGGTTAGAATTACTTTTCAGGATCAGTACTGGACTCAAAGATGCAGCACTGAGGTCACTCCTGATAACAGGTGAGTAAATCGGAATTCGTAGTTCGGCTGATTTTAGAGGAATATTTGTACGTTTCAAAAATCAACACTTAGAAACTTTTCTGCTGAAAACCACACAATGGATGCCTATGGAAGGAAATACAAGTTACTGTAAGTACTCTTAAAATTTCTTTTCAGGGTCAGTGCTCGGCTAAAAGATGCCGCACTGGGTTCTCTCCTGATAACAGGTGAGTAAATCGGGATTCGTAGTTCGGCTGATTTTAGAGGAATATTTGTACAATGATGAAGGAAGGGGGGGGCTGAGGTGACGTGTGCAAACACGCCCTGTGGCACGTTTTAAGTTGCAGGATTAAGTGCCCTTGTATCCTGAGGTCCCCTGGGGGCCAACTAGCCCACCAGGTACCTGACAAGGAATTAATTCCCCAACTTAAACCGCGCCACAGGGCATGTTTGCACACGTATGAACTCAGGCCTGCCCCCTCCATTCACCAATGTGCAAATGCCCCCTGTGGCGTGTTTTAAGTTGGGGGATTAACCCCCCTTGAATACTGAGGGTCCCTGAGGTACAACTAGCCCACCAACTACCTCCAGTAAGCTCCACAGAGTTGCATTGCAGAGAGGTAAAAAGGGGCGTGGCCTCAGAACACCTCTCTGCAACGCAGCCCCGGGCACATACTGGAGGTATCTGGTGAGCTAGTTGGCCCCCAGCGACCCCCAGTATTCAAGGGGAATTTTTTCCCCCTCTGCAAATGAGCCAGGAGGCGTGTTTGCAGAGTGGTGCAATAAGGGGGCGTGGCCTCTGGCCGCGATGTCGTTTTTTCTAATATTATTTTTTTTAAGAAGGAGGGCTGTGTAGCCCCCTTCTTTTTCTAATTTTTTGGCCCTGGTGATCCCATTCCCAGGCCCTGCCCCCAATATTTTAATTTTCAATTTAAACATTTGGAAGAGGGCCCCATGGCCCCACTCCTGAGGCCATAGTCTGCCCCGGGGACCCCATCCCCCGGGGCATGGGCCTTTTTTTTATTTATTTGAAGGGGGGCTGCCTTGCCCCCCTGCTGTGGCCACTTATGGCACCGGGGAACCCATCCCCCGGGGCCGGACCTTTTTTTTTTTTAAATGTTCCTTTTGGGGAGGGGGGCCACGTGGTCCCCCTCCTGGGCCATTAATAGCCCCAGGGACTCCATTCCTCGGGGCTGGCCCTCACCATTGTGGACCGTGGGGGGTCCCCAATCCCCCCACGGCCCCGCCGGCTCCCTGCCTGCTGCGGGAGCCAGCATTGCTTTTCTATATGGGGAACAGCTAACATGCTGCTCCCCATATGAAAAAGCAAGCTGCTTTGCTTCATTGAAGCAAGAGTAGGTTTCCCTGCTCTCGCTTCAATAAAGCAAAGCTGTTTGCAATGGCAGGATGGGAGCCACGAGGATCCCGCCCTCCATTGCAAACAGCAGTGTCCAGGGGGTGGGCACCCGGGGACACTGCAGGAGCTGGCCCAGAGGGGTGGCGGTCCCCAGGGCCATCGAGGGCTCCAGGAGAGGGGCCGCGCGGCCCCCCTCCCACATTCTTCAGAAGCCCCGGGGGTGGCGGTCCCCAGTGCTGGGGGTCCTGAGAGCCCCCCTTTTCAAATGTTATGTTATGTTATGTTATGTTAAAATGGCTTTTGTAGAGCGCGCGGCTACTCAAAAAGAGTGTCCCGGCGCTTTTATTTAAGGTAGGCTGCAGTATACTAACATAACACATTAAAAGAGAAAGTGTCACAAACAGAAAGAAAACAACAAGCAAAAAAAGGCCTACTGGGTGAACAACCAGGTTTTGAGGTCCTTTCTAAAAGCTAGTAAGCTGGTGGCTCCCCGAAGTGTAAGAGGCAGAGAGTTCCACAGCTGTGGCGCCAGTAGTCCAAAGGAGCGACCTCCCAAGCGCGCTCTCTTCACTCGCGGGACAGTCGCCAAAAACAGGGATTCTGACCTCAGAGAGCGAGCCGGTCGGTAAAAGGAAAGTCTCCTTTGGAGGTACTTTGCTCCCGTCGCATGGAGGGCCTTGTATGTCAAGGTCAAAGCCTTAAAGGCGATCCGCTTGCGGATTGGGAGCCAGTGCAGGGTCTGGAGCAAGCCCACAGCACTAGCGCGTCTGTTCAATCCAAAAATCGCTCTCGCCGCAGCATTCTGCACAACTTGGAGCCGCTGTAGCAAGTACTCTGGCAGGCCCAGGTACAGAACGTTAGAGTAATCCAACCTAGAGCCTATCAGGGCCTGCACAGTCAGCTTCCTGTGCTCCTCCGATAAGAGGGGAAGAAACCTCCGTAGCATCCTAAGGAGGCCGAAGCAAATGCCCGACACCCCCAGGATCTGGGATTTCATGGTCAACCCCTTGTCCATCTTGACCCCCAAGTTCTTAGCCATTTGGGATGAACAAGTTGGGGGGAACATATTGGTAGGCCACCAAGCCTGCTAATCTGGCTCCGTATCACACCCAAAGAAAAGTACCTCGGACTTATCGGAATTGCACTTGAGGCTGTTCAGTTGGAAATGTTTTTAAGACCTCGGGTGGCAGTCCCCGGGGAAGGGGGGGGCTGAGAGCCCCCCACCCATTTCAAAATAGCCCCAGGGGTGGCGGTCCCCGGGGATGCGGGGGGTCCGTGAGCCCTCCTGCGTACATTAAATTTGAGCCCCGGGGGGTGGTGGTCCCCAGGGCTGGGGGGGCCTGAGAGCCCCCCACCCATTTCAAAGTAGCCCCAGGGGCTGGTGGTCTCCAGGGCTGGGGGGCCTCAGAGCCCCCCAGCTAATATTTTAAAGCCCCGGAGGTGGTGGTACCCGGGGCTGGGGGGGGCCTGAGAGCCCCTACAGCCATTTTGAACAAGCCCCCCACATATATTAACTAAGAACCCCGGGGGTGGCGGTCCCCTGGGTAGTGTGGGGGGGATTGGGATCCCCCCAAGCTATTTTTTTTAATATTGCCCCTGGGATTTGGCCCCCTGGGGCAAATTAAAATATTTAGTGCAGGAGACCGCGTTTCTTTTTTTTTTATCGTTAAGATGCGCGGATCCTATGTGCATCCCGTGCTTCTTAAAATAAATAAATTTGGGGGGCCCTGTGGGTCCTTGTGGGACCCCCTGAGTAGGCCTAGGGGGTCAGGGTGTGTCTACCAGGCAGGCTGTGCTTAGGGTACGCGGACCCTCCCAGCCCATAGATATATACATATGACTTTAACTGTCATTTTCTCAGGAACTACTGAACGGATTTACACCAAATAAGCAAAAGGCACGAGTCTGAACCAAGGACTACCTCTTTGCCATATTTGGTGTAATTCCGTTCAGCAGTTCAGGCTGTAGCTGCGGCTAAAGGTCCTATGGGAAATTGCATGGGGAAAACGCATTTTGGGACCCGCCTTTTTTCTCGGCCCCCACTTGATGAATCATCATGAAACAGGATAGGAGCGGACCAGAGCTGGCCAAAAGTTTGGAAAATTGCACACAGATTAGTCAATTGGTGCCAAAGGTATTCCAAATAGATTGTTGTGGATTTACTGTGGGTAATAGGTCCTAACTATAACTATCTACTGGCGATTCTATGGCGCCTCTGGGCGCCATAGAATCTTCCCATAACCATATATTTTGAACATCCAAAAAGCCTAACGTTGTTAATGCTGGATGTCAGATTCCTCTCACCTGTTTGGCTGCTCGGACAATACAGTGTGCAAGACATTTGTAAAATGTGAACTATTTTGGGGCAGATTTACAAGGACTGGCGCTTCCTTGCATATCAGCAGGGACATGCGAGGTAAGATGCGTCGCGTAAGTTTTCCCCTTGCACCACCACAAGTGCGCCGCATTTACAATGCAGCGCATCATGGTGCAAGGATAAACAGATGCGTGACGCATCTGATGGTTAAAGGGCAGAGCATTGCTGGAGTCGTGTCGCAAGCGTGACGCAACTCCTGCAATGCTCAGGGCTGCCCATACCTAACGTGCTGTGTCACGCCTTACGCCTGCTTCAAGCAGGTGCAGGGTTTTGACGCAGCGGCATCGGAAAAGTGACTCTGTGAAATCTTGTAGATTTCACTGCGTCACTTTTCCGAGGCTTTTTCCGACAGAACACCCACCCTGCATACATTAAACCTGAGGTAGGTTTAATGTGACGCAGGGCTTTACAATGTGACGCATCTCCCTAGAAGCGTCACGTTGTAAATAAGGCGCAACATGGCGCAAGGCTTACGCCACCGCTGCGTCACAGAAATGACGCAACAGCGGCATAAATGTGTCGCAAGGGGCTTGTAAATCTGCCCCTTTATCTCCAACATATGGTTTAATCTCTTTCCATCTTCCTCAAATAGGAACATATGCCCTGCCATGGGTTTTCAATGGTTTGAGCCAGGATACACAAACTATTTACAGGAGAATGTTTTCTTTTTGCTAGTGATTCCATGGGGGTAGTCTGCAGTATTTCAACTCAGGGTCGGCAGGCACCAATGGGATCCTACCAACACAAGACATTTACCAAAACAAAAGTCAAAGGGAATCTAGGGTGATGTCTCTTGCCTGAATCCTAAAACCATTTATAACCCACATTTTTCGCCAAAAGTCAAAATATTGGAAAAAAAATAATGGTTTCCTCTCTTTTCTGTTATAGAAAATTCCAGAACTTCAGGCAAAAAAGTCAAAAGTCCTACCATCCAATCTACCTTCACTTTATCCGCTAAAAGTGCTACTTTTGTAAGTGGACCTATTTCACAAGACACGTAAAGGCCACCATTGTGATCATGTGAAGACCACATTTACACTATGTATTGCTGGTAGTTATTATAGGCCCACCCACACTTGAGATACTGTTGTTGTCTTGGTAGAAGTGAGGTAACACTGGGTTGTGGTAGTTTTCCTTTCCCCCACATCATTCTGGGACTTTCACATCACAGAAATGTGAGGAAATTATTTATTTAACCAATGTTTGCAATGTCCAGGGAATTCTGGGTAAGATAATCCACACCTCCCAGGATTCACCCAGGTTTCTAGTGTTCCGAAATATCGTGTATTGTAGGTTTCCTGAGGTGCTGGATGGGTCCAGACTGAGATGTTAGTTTTTGTGGTCTAGTGTGGTACCCGATACAGTTTGGATTTATTAAGAAAAACATCCAAATAGCATCCTCGCTGGAGCCATAGAAGTGTGTTGGCGTTCCAGCAAGGACGCAGATGCAATTTGCATTTTTTCTGAGACAAAGAAAAAACAGCACTCGGCTCCTCACTGGGATGCAAAATTGTGCCTTAGGATTTTTAAAAATCGGTTACACAAACCCATGTTGAGTGGAGGTCACTTAGGATGTCAGCAGCAGCATGAGTTACAGGTATGCTTAAGCTTCCATTGATGGACAGGAAGTACGGGGGTTCATTGGGAAGATCTCAAAGGTGCTGGCGATTCTCTGTGACTCTCCTGTTGTGGTAGAGTCTTCTTCTCCATGAGGTAAAGCAGAATATTGATGGCTTTAAATTGTGGATGTCTTTAGTGTGACAGCAGGGCAAACTTATGAAGGTGGTGGAAAAGCAATATCATCTTTAGTTATAACTTACAAGTAATTTGTATGACAGAGAACTGTTTTAGGATGGAGGTTAAAAGAAGGAATTTGGGATTAGTTACTCAAGCAGTATGTTTGTTTGCCCGAAAATGATTAAATGCACTTTATTACTATTGTAGATAGCACTAGTAATAATCAGTGTATGTTTTTCATTTCTTCTTTCAGGAATACCAAAGAAGAGGAGGCCAAGGAGGAAGAGGGAATTCCCTACCACCACCACGGAGGAATGCATTCCTTCTGGTGCTTTTAAGTCATGTATAACTATGTATTTACTTTTCTTAGATTTCATTTAACAATCCCACCTATAATAATATGTTGCATGGCCATCTATCAAACTGTATTTTCCTTTTTTGGCAATTTCCCAACTTTTTCATAATGTTCCATTTATCTTCTATTGTTGGCATCCCACCCAACTCCTTGTGTTTCGTTTTTACATTTTTCTTCTGTTTCCACTGCGTACTTCCTCCTGTCTTCTTTGTTTTTCCCCTCTTTCTTCCTTTTCCTCTTACTGTTGCATCAACTTCTAACTAACCCCTCTATCATTGCTTCTGTCCACTCCTTTTTCCTTCCTTTAATCAATGTTTTCTTGATCCTTTCTATGCCTTATCCCCCAATTTTCCAACTTTTATAGCAGTGAATTTTAACTATTTGATTTTTTTTTTAATGTAGAAGTACACCTTTCAGGGTGATACTTTGGCTACCAATCAAACGAGAATTGTTAGATATGTTATACTTATGCAAATACTGTGGTTTTTAGTGATATTACTAAATAAAAACATTTCAGGTTTTTTCTGGAGCCTGTTGAGGTAGATACGGAGACAACAGCTGCATTTAAATTGTTTTGTCCTTTCCATTTTTTGCCCCTTCCGAAGTATGGTTCCCCATCCTTCTTAAGTTACAAATCTTCTGATATTTCTGTTTATGACTCTCAGACACATGTATTTAAGGGAAAAAGAATAGGTGTGTTGTTCTTGACCAGTACCTGCTGTCCACTGCCCACCAATGTCTATCACTCCCCATTTTGCCTAATGCCACTGCTGACACGTGTCACAAATTATCCCTCAAAGTTCACCCTTGTATGCCTTCTCTTACACAGGTCTGTTTTCCATTAACAACCCAACCTGTCCATAGACAAACCTAAACCTAGCCGACGCTCTGGCCTAAACTGTCAACCTATCACTCACTTGCTGCCTAACACTGGAATGAAATTTGATATATTGGTCAAGAATTGGGGATGAGGGTGTGGTGAGTGGAGTGGAATGGAATGTGACTTGTGGCGGGACCTATGAACAGAAAAAGAGTAGAGCCACTGAAAAGGTTGTAATTAGGTGCCAATAGTTGTACAAGATCATGTTGCCCTGCCAGATTAGCATATTAATGTTGCATGACAGCATAAAATAAATTGTACATCATAAATGTAAGGTACTAAAGTTTTCAATGGCAATTTATACAACTTTGTAGATAAGTCATTTTTAAACACATATTAAGTGTCTGGAGAAAGAAAGTGTTGCCTGATTAAAAAATGTATACGTTTCTATTTTTCTTTTGCTTCCATTTTAGCAAAAACAATTTCTAACTTATCCAGGTGCTTGTGGTGGATTCATTAATGCACAGTATTGCAAATAGTAATTGTTAGAAATGGGATCTCTGGTTGGTGGAGGCTTGCACCAAAGCCAGGCAGAGACCACCACTCTAGTCAGGGCTCGGGAGTTACTAGCCAAAGATAACCCCTGCTCACCCCCTTGGTAGCTTGGCACGAGCAGTCAGGCTTATCCCGGAGGCAATGTGTAAAGCATTTGCGCACACACAACAACAACATCCCAGGCACCCTACAAAAGGAACTCCACACAAAGTTATAACAAAGATAGCCTTTGTATTCTCAAAACACATTAGAATAGTAAACACATAATGTACACTGTGCCAACTGGCACTGTGCAATATTTACAATGGATTATATTTATATACACCTGACAGGGCCACATGGACCACTGTCAGAACCATAACAAAGTGAACTTAGTAAAAGTAAACTAGATCATAAACGTACAACCAGTAAGCACTGGTAATCACCGTACTTAGCAACAGCCTGTAACATAAACTACATTATGTACATTATCACACAAGTCTAAATACCTTAGACCCTAACCTCCTCAATATAACTCACATTAGGGGCGTAACTCGCACAGTGAAGCATAATCTCACTAACGCAAACTGTGATATGCAGAACAACCTCATAATCATAAAACTACATTTAGGTGTATAAAACAGGGTGCGTAATCATACTACATGCATTACATTTCCTAGCACCACATCACATTTAGCACATAAATCACATTAGGGCCTGGCGTCCTATAAATGTAACACAGGCTCTTTCAACAGAGACTGTCCCCTAGGGATGGAGTGGGCCCTCTGCAATTCGGGGCCACTCGGGGAATGAGGCTGCCATGCCCCCTGCCCAGCCCTCACTTACTGGGCTCTGACGCAGGGACACTTCTTATTGTGCCGGTATTCGGCTTCCAGCAGGGCTCCCACCCGATCACGGGAGCCCTGCTCACCACGCTGTCTTCCTTGTTGGGTGCAATGCTTCAGACGGTCCCTTGTCTCGGGACCGGGACTTCTAGTGAGGAGCCAGCGAGGCTCCAGGCTGCCGCCTCCTCACTCCTCTTCATATGCGGTGTGGGGAAGGCACCGGCAATGTGCCTCGGGCCTCCTCTGCCGCCGTCACCATACCTGTGGGGCTCTCCCAGGCTCACGGGCACCTGCACTCAGTCCCTGCCGCACTTCGCTTCCTGCTTCTGTCCGCTGCCCCGCCCACAGCCAGGCGGGCCGCGGTTGGCAGCGGCAGGGATTTGATCACCGAGGGGTCGGCTCCCTCTAAGGTAGACTTGAGAGCGGGGTGGGCACCCGCAATTGTGCTCATTAGCGGGGTGGACACCCATAAGTTTCAATACTAAAATAAGCGGGTGGGCACCCGTATAATCTCAGCAATTTCGAGGGAATCCCTACGCTGGGGATTCCCTCTGTAAAGAGGCTGCAGCACCGCCGTGCGGGGCCCACGCTCCTCCTCCGTTGCGCTATTAAAAGATAACACTTCCAGCAGTGCTGGAGGAAGCCAAAGTCGTGGGACAAAGGGAATAAAGAACATAGGGCTAGATGTAGGTGGATAAATACCGGTCGATAACGCCAAAATTCAGTAAATTTCAGCGTTACCAACCAGTATTTAGCCATGTGCGATGTAGGTATTACCGAACGCCATCGGTAATAAGGAATCCCAGGGAGCACCCATGATTCATACATATTCAGGAACAGTGGGATCTATACCTGTCTCCTTGCAGGGGAATTCAGAGAAGGCTAACTGCTAGGTAAGTACATGTGACCCCCCCTGAGGTATACACCTGTTGCTGCGAATGTAGACTGTGAATTACTTACTTACTTCTCACACACAGGTGACAGTGCCTATGGGGTGCGCTCTTTAATCCTGACTTCGTACCTGCACCCATCCCCCCCTAGTGAAAGACGATACAATGTTGCACATAGATCGATACGCAATATGGTTGAGCGAACATTGGGACTCTTCAAAAGCCGGTTCCGCTGCCTGCACAAAAGTGGAGGTGCACCGCAGTACCAGCCTCTGGTCTGCTACAAAATCATAGCAGTATGTGCCATACTGCATATCCTTGCCACTAAGAGGGGGACACCTGTGGAAATGTGTGATTCTGAAGAGGATGATGAAGATGAGGAAGGTACACAGCCACAGCACAGCGCAGCAGGCGATGAAGTTGCAGCAGATGGGAGACAGAGACGGTCAGAGATCACACAAAATTATTTCTGAGTAAGTAATGAGCCTGTTAATGCATTGGTGTCAGGTGTTTAATAGACCTTACAGCAGGCAATTGTACTGCACACCGTAACACCAGCTATGTGTCCAATGGGTTACGTCACCCACAACAGATTGGAATTAGAGGACCGTGCCTATCTCCTGCGCCCTGCTCACCAGTGCTGGTTTCAGCATGCACACTGTCCTCACCAGTGCTGTGTCCTGCAGCAGACCCATGCCTGACACTGTGCCTCAACTGTTACAGTGCTGCAACTGTTTGCCTCCTCACTGTCGTCCAATTCCCCTGTAGCAGTGGCAGCAATCTGATTAGTCTGCATCACCTCTACGGCACTGGTGACTGTGACCAGGCCCTGAGTAACCTCACGGCTGCACTTCACCATTTCAAGTTGCATGGCCACAGATCTACGACTAAGCACATGCGTTGCATTGCACAGCCAGTTCACAGACCTGTCTCTCCACCTTGCAGCGTGCTCACCATCCATACTGCCACATAACTGCCTCACTGCCTCTGACACCTCCTTCAATCTCTCTGCCACAGTATTGCTGAGGCAGTAGATGGCCTCCATCATGTCGTCAATCTTCCTGTTGTTAGCCACCATCTGTTGTTGAATGGCCCTGATTCTCGTACCCGGCAGGCGCTGGACATTGCGCATCTGCCCCTTCAGTCCAGAAAAGACACTGGATCCATCAGCGTCAAGACTCTGTGCCCTCTGTTACCGTCTATTGGCACCTGTGGTGGTTGCCTCCATGGGGGACTGTGCCCCAGATGCCTCTGTGTCATTGCCCGGTGTGGTCTGTTGGGCTTCCTGCCTGTCCTCCTCTGTGGCATCTATCTCCTGGAGTGTGGCCACTGTGAACCTCTTTGATCGTTGTCATGGTGGTGGTGATGTTGGTGTACAGTTTGCAGTTGACATGACTTCCTCCTCAATAGTGTTTTCCTCCATGGAGGCCTCGCCAGTCTCCCCTTCTGCTGCCTGGGGTGGTGTTCCACTTGTGGAGACAGTATTGCAGGGATTCTGTTCTTATACAGAACTGTGCATAGAGACTTGGGACCTCAGTGAATTAGGGTGTGCCAAAACTCACCTTAGTACCCAAAATCCCCTACCAGACTAGCATCAGTGTCTCATTGGCTCTTCCAAAATACCAATGATTTGACAATCCAGAACATGCAACTTAGGTTACCTAGGGCAATGTGGAAAACATGAACACTCTTTCGTTATACTCTCATACCAGTCCAAAACAGGGAGTAAAAGAAGACACGTGCAAGTTTGAAATATTTATTTCTAACGCCGTGCTCTCATGCGCAGCATCTTAGCTAATACAAGCAGAGATATTATCAGAAACAAGATTGTCAGCATAGTTACTATTCCATAAAATACAAAGGGAGAAAGCATGTTATGATGCTAAATGGAAAGAGGTTTAAAATATACTTATATTTCACCCTCCCTTGCTCGTAGGTTATTTTATATCTACAGAAGGTCTCTTGGGATTACAAAGGCGGCCCCATACCTCTGGTCTTAACAGAAATGGATCACATCAGATTCTGCACCAGCTCTCAGCACATGAACATTCTCCAAGTGTGTGTGATCATGACTACACAGTGCATTATTAAAATGCCCCAATCTGAGAGGTGGCCACAACTGCATATGTGTTATGTCTAGAACGTGCATTGATCAGTCCGAACAACAACAACTGTGTTAAAATAACCTTGAAGGCCTCGGCACTCACTGTTCAGACTAAGCTTACCAAGCAAGGCTGCTAATATAGAAAAACATGTTATTCTCGTGTGAAGCAAAACACTCTGCTAAACTCTAAACATTTAATAAAGTGTGTGCCATGTGCAAAAGGCAGCAGAAAGGAAAAATGGTGTTTAAACTTCTAATAAGCTCATGTCAACTTAACACTGTGTGAAGCAAGGCTCAGCCCCACGACAACAGAATGTACTATTACTCACTTTTCTGCCAGCATCTGCCTGCAAATACATTTCACAACTGACATTCTAGCTGTCTGTCCTCCGCTTTCTCATCTATTGCTGTGTGTGACATGCCTATGCTTATTGGGGACTGACTTATTTGTTACCAGTTGTTAGGGACTACATTTGCCATGATGCATTGCTGATCTTACAGAAAACTTGTACCGGAGTGGGATTCTAACAGGGGGAATGGGGTTAGGGAGGTGAGACAGCATGATGTGCATGCATCTTACCTTGTCTCTTGGTTGCTGTTGCTGAGTTCTTCACGTCCCGACGCCACTGACGCTCTCTGGCTGGAGGGTGGACTCTACCAGTTGGTCTAGGGCAGTTGGTGCAGGTGCTGTGAAGCTTCCCTGCCTGTCTTCCCCGCTTGTTTCTGCCGGTCAGCCACCCTCTCCTTCGCACGTGCCCTCAGGTCGTACCATCGCTTTTTTAAGTCCTCAGTTGTGCGATGTGTGACGCCAATAGCGTTGATCTTCTCCTGGATTGCCAGCCAAATGCTCCTTTTCTGGGACTCAGGTACATTCAGTGATCTCTTGCCAAAGAGCTGGTCGTGGTCTTTGACTACTTCCTCTGTGAGGACCTCCAACTCCCCCTCACTGAACTTGTGCTTCGTTTTTCTTCGGTCAGCATCTTTCCCCTTATCCTGTGAGGCCATGGTGCAGTTCCTCTGTTTCAGCTGGGTGGTGGCTGTGCAGCTCCTCTGCTCTTGCTCCTGCTCCTTGTCTCTCCAACAGCTACAGATTCAGTGCACCTGCATGGGTATGGCCACTTCCTGGTTGGGAGGTCATATGGATGCACAGGATTGGCTGATTCGACAATTACAGATTTTTTAAATTACCGATTTGTTAATTACTGAATCGGTATTACAGAATCTGTAATACCGATTCGGTAATGGAGAATCAGTACATTTTTACCGATTTATAGGAAATCGAACATTTTTAGCCATTATTACCAAATCAATATTTTTTACCGAATGTTTAGCTACATCGGAAATACCGAGTCCTTAATAGTGATTCGGTAAAAAGCGCTATTAAGGACTCAGTATTTCAAACTTACCTACATCTGGCCCCTAGTCCCCAAAGTCCTTAAATAAGGAAATAAAGCAAAAAGGTTCAAGGGCATGGTTGGGCCCAGGGAGGCAGCCCTCCTGGCAAGTCCTCCTGGGCCCCAGCAGCAGCACGCACTGCAGCAATCAGAATCCAAAGCAGAACATGTTACATGGGGTCACAGCCCCTTCTTATACCACTAAATCCTTTGTCTACACTTGTAAGGCAGATACAACTGGTTCAGGAGCACTTTGTTTTGCTCAGCTCCCCACTCTATTCACAGGACAGGCCAGGGACATCAGACACGCCACAGGAGGTGGAGCACTATTGTGAAGGGAAGGCACAGCCCTATTCAGATCCCAGGTGCTACTCCTCCCTCCCATTGACATGCAGATCTCCCTAATCACCACCGGGCAGACCCACCCTGTCTCCTGGAGCCAGGCACACCAGCAAGCCCCCGTCAATCACAAGCCAGACATGCAATTCACATCAGGCAGGCAGATACTGCACACAGAAAGGCCAACTTCTAAAAGGTGCACTTCTCCACTAGTCACAATAAATCTGCACACACCATTGCGCAGAATTTGTTCTCACGAGTTAGCACATACCAAACTCGCCCCTGCACTTCTCTCACATCAGGAATTATCATGGGCACTCATATCCCCCATGCATTGCTATGGGAGGGCAGGCCAATCTCACCACACGCACTCAGAGAGCGCATGCACTTTACACTTGGCCACAGTGCTAAAATGCGCAGAGGCAACAAACTACTAGTATCAGGTCATATTAAAAGGCAAAAAGTTCAGGGATGAACCTGCCAAAAGGGCCAAGTCCAAAAGCAATTATGTGAATAATCTGTAAAAAAGTGACAGGGACACAGAATCACATAAAAAAATTCCAGTGGCCCTAGAGAATCAGCAGCGATTGTGCATGACAGAGTGTACAATCGTACTTGCAGTGGGTGATACAAATCTCTTCTTTCCTCACAATATCCTACTGTTTCCATCGGAGTGCCAGCCCTGAAGTCCAATCTCAAGGATGATGGGTACTAGAAGTATCAGTAGATAGGTGCTCGGATTCACCAGCAGAAAATGGAGGCCATCATTGTGCAATTCAATTGGCTGGTAATACCTTAGGAGGAGGAGGTGGTAGCAGCCATTCCATCGTCCTGCAGTGGTGGGAGTGGGAACAGTTGGGGAGGTGTAGGTCTTGAAGTGTGTTTTGAGGGTTAAAGAGAGGCGTGTGCATGTCGTGAGTCATGTGGCTAGGAACAGTTTGGGAAGGGGAAGCTTATTTTAGGATGGTTGTGTGTGTCTTTGAAGGTTTAGGGAGAAGGAGGTGCCTACTATGGGTCAAGTAGGCAGTTTTGTTCTTTGGTAAAATAAATTCTATATTTTTTCCCATTTATTGGTTTTTATTATCGGTTTATTATTATTACTATTAGGTTGTTCATTGCTTGTACTTTGTTGCTACAATATTTGCCAAGCAGAATTCTCCATCTAGCAACTGACAGAGCAGACCCTGAGTCAGAACATGGCCCATCACAAATAAATTGTCCAGATATCCACCATCTTTATCATCCCCCTAGTATGCTCTCTGTTTGACCTGTGCTGCGTTACCAAGCTAACTCCAATGCATGCCTCCAGTTCACCCTCTTGTAACCAGTGTTGGAAAACTAATGATGCATTATCTTTGCATCTCCTCTTCATGACTTGATGTCACCTGAGAACACCCACCCTCTCATCAGTCAGTACTAGTAATATCTGTGGAATGCTCTAGCCTCTGCACATAGCCATCACTCACCACTAAGGAAGAATACTACTTATAAGGACACAGGAGATGTGTTCACATTATCCATGTTGCAAAATCCTATGCAACCTGAACCCAACCACTCCCTCTTTCCAGCTCTTACCTGACTTTCTGTTGTTGATGTTGATGATGCAGTGGTTTCCCAAAGAGAATAACTGCTAGTAGCCCTAACAGGTCCAAACATGGAGAAAACATCACAGAAAAATCAAGTTTCTTCTTATTTAGAATGAAGCATGTAAACCAGCAAAGAAGGCCTCCCATTCTGTAACATGCAACAAAAAGAAAAAACAGTGGGTGGAAAATCCAAGATAAAGAAGACCAGTGTAAATCAGCACAGTGTAAAGTAGAAGTCCCTTAATAAAGTAAGCATAATGAACATTCAAGTCAAAGGAAGAGGTTGGGTTCAGTAGAATTATCAGTTAGACTGATTTTCCATGGGGCTAGACTATGAAAAAAGTGCACACTGCCTATCCTTGCCGCCATTGTTATCATATATTCTATGTGTTTTGATGTCCATTTCTGTCCTGGATAAGGGGATGATGTTGGCAAATTAGCTCCTTTTTATTACATCACCCTGTAGCATTTCAGTATAGCTTACACCAAATCTGCATCGCCAAGTGTGAGATCATTTGATGTTGGAAATAGATATGAGTACAATAGATCTCACAACTTGGGAGAAGAGGGTTAGGAGACTGATAATTGGACTGGTAGGAGGAGTTAGGAAAAACTTTACAGCGACAAACATAGTATTCACCAAGTCCATGAGCGTGGCACATCTGTCATGGAAGAAAGATCATAGATAATTTAACCAACCCAGTCTTTAGCAGACAATGGACTCGCAATGTAATTGTAGTTATTTAGGTTGGACTCCAAATGAGAATTATATACCCAGTTCAAAAATATGTAAGTTAAGAAAACAAGACAAAATATCGAATTCAAAATATCAAATTACCAAAATATCGAAGTCAAAATATAGAATGGACAAAATATCGAATGGACAGAATATAGTGGTCAAAAATATCGAATTGAAGGTAAGTAATATAATATCGATTTTTTTAAATATAGAAATTCAAAATATCAAAGTATATAATATAGGTATTAAAATATATCTAATTTTTAATAAAATCGAATTGTTTTAAGTGTTTTGCATGTTAGTATATGTGTGAAAAGTGTATATTATTTTTGAAATTTATTTTAAATAATTAATTTTATGTTATTTACTTTTTGCGTAATTTAATTCTGTAGCGGGTTGTGGGTTTATAGGTGAATAGGGTGGGAAGTAATTTAATTATATTAAATTAAATATTAATTTTTAGAAATTACTAATTATTTTTAATTTAATTTTGCGTTTTAGTTCTGTAGTGGGTTGTGGGTTTATAGGGCAATAGGGTGGGAAGTAATTTAATTGTAATTAAGTAAATAACTTTTATTTATTTATTGGTATTATTTATTTATTGTTAATTCATTGTTAATTGGTAATTAAATGTTATTAATTGGTAATTAATTTGCATTAATGTATTAATTGATAATTACGATAATTGTATTATTGTATTTTCTGTAGCAGATTGTGGGTTATAGGGGAATAGGGTGGGAAGTAATTTAATTGTAATTAATTACATCTTAAAAATAATTTATGGGGGGCGTGGCCAAGATGGCGACGGAGTGAGACGCACCTTGCTGTCCCTCCGGCACCGACTTCTGAACAGCTTCGTATAGCACCCCCGGAACCGTGCCTTGCCCGGCGGTTTTGATTACTGAGAGGAGCCAGTGCACGGGGGTAGACTCCTGGCGGCCGCGCTTGCTCCTCGGAGCCGTCTGGAGGGAGAGATCCGCTGCGGAGACGACGGTGGGGGAAGGCCTGGCTGACCCCGGACTGGCGTAGGCGAGGTCGCCGGACCGGAAGGGCAGGCCGGCGGCAGGCGTGACGAGGTGGAGGCCGGGTCCGCTGGCAAGCGCGGAGCCCGGGGAAGACGGCGGCGCTATCGAGGGGCGGTTTTCCCCCCATCCCCCCCCTGGAGTGCGGTGCAGTGCGGAGCCCTGAGGTGCCGAGGGCTTGCCGGAGCAGAGCACAGCTCGGCGGAGCGGAGGAGTCGATGAGCAGGCGGAGGTGAGCGACCTGGAGGGGGTTCGGAAGTGCACCGACCCCGATCTAGAGAGCGGAAGGGGCCCCTGAAGCGCGCGGCGGACGCTGCGCAGGAGTGGAACCTCAATCTGGCTAGGCCATAGACGCGGGAAGAGCCGGTGGGGGCGGTGTGACTCACCCTGCGGAGCGGTCATCTTGGGGGGCCCGTGGCGGACTGCGGCCACGAGTGGTCTTAACGCAAAGAGCGCCAGGGACAGGCTGGAACTGCTGCCGAGGTGGAGCCGCCACGACTTCCCTGCTGCTGCGGCGAGGGCGCTGGGACCGGGAGCCACTATTGCGGCCTAGGCTCTATCGCGGATTCGGCCAGAGGAGCAGCGAGTGGCTACGCACTTGGTGCCATAAGGTGAGAAGACCGGCGGAGGCTTGGGTTCACGAGGTTCTCATTCATTTGCTGGGCCCCTACGCTCTGACGGGCAGAGAACTGGGAGGTGATACCGAAAGGCCCGGGTGTAACAGCGGAGAGAGGTACAAGATTGCTGAGACGGCCCCAGAGCATTGAGGACAGGCACGGAGTGGACGGGCGTTGGGGGGCACGCGCGGAGGCCCGACCCAGGGGCGACATTCGGCAGGCTTCGCCTGGCTCTGAAGACCTCACACATATTGGGGAGGCTGCGCACGACCACCACCAGGGGAGCATCCCGGAGCCTTGGGGTCCCAAGATGGCGGGCAATCCAAGGAGAGGGAAGAATGGCAAGGATGGCCTAACCAGGGGATCCCAGCCTCCGCCGTCCCCGGGGGCGAGTTCCTCGTCCGCGTCGAAGGACGACGAGGCACCAGCCACCAAAGCATTTATGACAGAGCTTTTTGCATCCATAAAGGAAGACATTTCCGAACTGTGGGCTCAGCTCGCATCAGACCTTAGGGAGGTGAGAAGGGATCTGGATGGTGTCGGCGAGAGGGTGGCCACCTTGGAGGACCATGATCTTAATGTGGCGAATGATGTGCACCAGTTGCAACAAGATGTGCTTCGCCTCACGGAACAAAATCTGGACCTGCAGGCACATGCGGAGGACCTGGAGAACCGCTCTAGGTGGAACAACATCCGCATCAGATCAGTGCCGTGGGATGGGGAGTCTGGCGACCTGAGGGGCTATGTCCTAGCGCTGTTCCAACAGATTTTGGGCGACGAAGAAGTTAGCGAAATCAAGATGGACAGGGCCCATAGGGTTGGGCTTCCTAGGCGTGGAGGGGTCCCTCCGCCAGACATCCTAGTCTGCGTCCACGACTTTCAGTTGAAGGAGCGCATTCTGAAGAAGGCACGGGAGGCTCCATCTCTCCAGTTTCGTGGTCATCACCCTCAACTGTACCAGGACCTGGCAGCTACCACTCTGCGGAAGCGTCGCGAGTTCCGACCTGTGACTGCATTCTTGAGGGAGCACAACATCGCCTATTCCTGGGGCCACCCATTCCGCATCATATTCAGATGGCAAAACAGGCTTGAACAGATCAGGTCCCTTCAGGTGGCGAAGGATCTCTTGGGCATCGACGAACCGGAATCTTCGCCTGGCAATGGGAGCCCTTCTGCGAGGGGACGGCGGAGCTCCCCCCCCCCTGGCACAGAGTGGGTGGGGAGGTGGGGAGGTGGGGAGGAGGATGCCTGACAGGACTACCAGCCTACAAGAAAGAGACAACGCGGTGGCCTCGGTTGCCTCTGCCACGTTGTCGGCCTCTCAGCTTGGTTCCGGGGCGGCGTGATTTGACGAAGGGTGATCTGACGGGCGCCGGAGGGACACGACCATGCAGGTACCGTGGGTTCATTTGTACTTTGTGGGAAGACACCCCGGTATGTGGTCTTTGGGAGGCACCGGCTGGTGTCTCTCCTCCGGCTCCTGGAGGATTTTTTTGGACCTTCTGAACTGTCATCTTCACGGGAGGTTTGGTCCTTCCTTCTTGTGTGGTTTGGTTTGTACAATACTGTGTTTGGGTTTTTCCGGGGGGGGGGGGGGGGAGGGCCTTGGGGGGACGGTTTGGGGAGTTGCGGGGGGAGGGGGGGCCGGTGGTGGTGACGCGGATGAGCTATGGAGTGTGTTGTGTGAATGTGTGAAGGTGGAGGTGGTGTACTTTTGGTGGGGGTGGTGCATGACAGACTTGCAGTTGCTTCAATGTTGGGATTGCGGGTGAGGGGGGGTGTCTGGGGACCCTTCGCTGTATTGCCTGTGGCCGAGGGACCTTCCGGCGAGGGAGGGGGGTCTGATAAGGTGTCTGTAGACGGTTCCTGTTTCTTGCTTTTTTATGCCTGTTAGCATAGGGACTTGGAACATTAAGGGGCTGAATTCCCCGCAAAAGCGGCAGAAGGTGTGGAAATATATAACTGACCACCAATTGGATGTTGTGGGGCTTCAAGAGACTCACCTAGCGCGCAAGGATGAGCTGCGCCTTAAGCATAAGGCTTATCCCCTAATATACAGATCCTCTGCCTACACGAAGCATCGAGGGGTGGCTCTCCTCTTCCGCACTGCACTGCACTTCCAACCTGTAGAGATACGCACCGATAAGGACGGCCGTTGGCTGATGGTGAAGGGGCTTGTACAGGGGAGGTTGTGTACTTTCGTTGTGGTGTATCTCCCCAATGCTGGTCAAAATAAGTTCCTGCATAGCCTGCGGCAAAAAGTGGGTGACTTTGTTGACGGGCACTTGTTCCTCATGGGCGACTTTAATTTGGTGTGGGATGGGGCGGTGGATTGCTCTGGCACTCACAGGGCTGATACTGGTTTGTTCTCTACCTTGTCACAGCAGATGGTTTGGGAGCTGGGGCTGGTTGATGGGTGGCGTTTTTTTCACCCAACATCACGGGATTACACATTCTTCTCTCATGTGCACCACTCATACTCACGACTGGACCATATATTTCTCAGCCAGGCTCTTAGAGGAGATGTCCTTGACTCTGCCATTCTACCGCTTTCAGTTTCTGACCACAGCTTGCTGGTGCTTACCTTGCGTTGGTCCTCGACCGGCGACGGGCAGCGGAAATGGTACTTCCCGGCATCGGTGGTCCGGGACGATACCTCTAATAAAGCACTGCGGACGGCTATAAGGGAGTTTTTTTAACTCAATCCAGCGTCCGATACCTCAGTCTTCAATACTTGGGACGCCTTTAAGGCGTCTGTCAGAGGCACGTGCTTGGGCCTCAATGCGCAACTCAACCGGTTGCGGCGCAAGGAAAGGGAAGACCTGGAGGCTGAGCTGGCTTCCATTGAGCAGGCGCATAAACTCAACCCCTCGAGAGTGACCCTTCGGCCTCTGACGGCGGTACGGGGGAAATTGAGAGCACATTATAATAGTAGGGCTGAATTCACCCTATTGAGGTTGGGACGGCAATCCTACTCTTGTGGAAACAAGGTGGGAAGGCACCTGGCCTGTCAACTACGCGATAGGAGGGAACGTGAATATATCGGAGGGATTCGCGATGCGGCGGGAGTGTTGCAACATCGGGATGAAACAAAAGCGGCCATTTTCGGCCGCTTCTACTCGGACCTCTACTCGGGGGACGGGCTAGGCGCGGTAGCCCAAAGGGAGTATCTGGGGCGCCTGCCCCTTCCCCAGGTGTCAAGGGAATGGAACGAGCTGCTGGGAGCCCCGATTACCAGGGAGGAGGTGCTCGATGCCATCAGGAACTTGAAACTTCACAAGGCTCCTGGACCGGACGGTTACACCGCCATTTTCTATAAATCATACGCTTCCGAACTTTGTGATTTTTTGGTGACCCTTTTTAACGACATGGCCGTGTCCGGTTCTTCTGCTGGCTCCTTGGCGGAGGCGGTGATCACAGTTTTGCCAAAACCAGGGAAGGATCCCGACCAGTGTGCCTCCTTCCGCCCGATAGCGCTTCTCAATATAGACGCCAAACTATACTCGGCGATCCTGGCGCATAGGCTGCAGGACCTAATGCCGGCAATCATACACCCGGATCAATCCGGTTTCATAAAAGGGCGCCAGACCCACGACAATACGCGGAGGGTGGTGCATTTAATTGAAAAAGCAGACAGATTCCATATACCGGCGGTACTTGTGGGTCTGGACGCCGAGAAGGCCTTCGATAGGGTGGGCTGGGGTTTCTTGTTCAATACGATGACAGCCTTCGGCTTCTCGGAGACATTCATCAACATGGTGAGGGCTAATTTCTGCTGTCCCCGATCACGGGTTGCGTGAATGGCCATATGTCGCGTTCTTTCCACATTCGCGCGGCACTAGACAGGGGTGCCCTCTGTCCCCCCTCTTGTTCGCGTTGAGCATCGAGCCACTGGCGGTGGCGGTGCGTGAACATGAAGGGATCCGAGGCCTGCCATTCACAGGGGAGCAACATAAGATCTCGCTCTTCGCAGACGATATCTTATTCTCTATAGCAGACCCGGAGCATTCACTGCCATGTATTAGGGAGGTCCTACTGAAATATGAGGAGGTGGCCGGCTTCAAGGTCAACTACAGCAAGCCGTATATCCTGAATCTTATTCTCTCGCAGGCCGAGGTGAATCGTGTGCGGCCATTGACACCGTTGGCTTGGGCCGCCGGTTCGATCGTCTACCTGGGGGTCCATCTGACTCCGACAGTGGGCGGACTGTTCTCGGCTAACTTTCCATCCTTGTTAGCGAAATCCCGGGCGGAATTGGATAGGTGGAAACCTACATTTTTGTCCTGGCTGGGCAGAATCCATGCCATTAAGATGGTTCTCCTCCCTAAATATCTGTATTTGTTCCAAGCACTGCCTATCCCATTAGACGGTGATTTTTTTCGGCGGCTCAAGACTCAGATACTGCGATTCGTATGGCAAGGGGGTCAGGCGCAATTTTCCTTTGCAGTCTTACGTCGGCCGAGGTCCGAGGGTGGAGTGGGGCTTCCTGACTTGCAGCTCTATTACAAAGCGGCACAGCTGAGAGTGTTGCTGGAGTGGTCGCAGCAAACATCGGAAAAACATTGGCTGCATATGGACCGGAGCGTGGCTGGCAGGTCGATATGGGACTTGGCTTGGAAACCAAAAAAGGACCGCCCCCTCAACGCGTATATTAGTACTCCTACGAGTACGACGTTGAAGGTTTGGGACACACTCGCCACGGACGACCGCTGGACTACATTCCCCTCGCCCTTCACGCCCTTGCACTTCAACCCGGCCTTCCCGCCGGCGCTTCATGAGGGGCCTTTTGACGTGTGGAGAGAGGGGGGTTGCAGAGCCTTGACCCATCTGTTTCATGGCCAGGACACCCTCACTTTTGCTAATTGTATGAGGGACTATGGAGTCCCCCGGTCTGAGCAATTTCGTCATGTTCAGCTGCTTCACTGGGCCACGTCGCCTGGGATATTGGAGGTGGCTACGAGACCACCGACGCCCTTTGAGGCCTTTATATTACGGACATCTGCCATGAAGGGGGCCATCTCCTTTCTGTATCAGCTTCTGCTTAAATCGACAATGGCGCCTCGGCCTCGCTATATGGGGCAATGGGAAGAGATGTTGGGGAGAGATGTCTCGGATATAGAGTGGTCGGCGCTTTGGCGGGACTTGACGACATTTAACCACTCACTACATTTGAGGGAGGCTCATCTCAAGACGGTCATGCAATGGTATATGTGCCCGACCAGGCTCCACCGCATTTATCCGGCCACTTCCGATAAGTGCTGGAGGGGATGCAGATTCCTAGGGGACTTCCGCCACATCTGGTGGGATTGCCCGGTGATCCGACCGTATTGGGAGGAAATTCTCTCGCACATCAGGGACATCCTTGCTTATCCCATTGAGGACTCCATGGCCTATGTCCTGTTAGGATTGCGTGAACCTGGACTTGAATATCAGACCAGGGCGGATAAAAAGATTTTGTGGCTATGTCTCGGAGCTGCAAAGCTCACGTTGGCCGCTGCCTGGAAAAAGAAAGAAGCTCCGGCGATCTCTTTGTGGCACGCGCGACTCTGAAGGTTGCTCAGCATGGAAAGAGTGCAAACATCTTCCTTGGCTAAGTCAAGAATTTCCAGTATCAATGGGGTCCCTTGGTTACTTTCCTCTCTAAGGGGTTACCTTCGGCTGTATGTCCTGCCTCTTTGCGGTCACTACACCTCTTTCAAGTATAGTATGGTTGCGGTATGAGTGTTGGTATGAATGGAGTCACCACCTTGGGGGGGAGGGGGAGGGGGGAGGGAGTTTAATGTCCTGGTTTTCAGGGCTGTGGAGGTGTTATTATCTGGGTACATTGCCTGCTTGCCTGGATATGCAGGATCGGGGGCCGGCCTGTTAATATATTGACTATCTGTACTGTACTGGCCCAATTGACAGGCTTTCCGAGCCTTTTGCACTACTGTTTTAGATACCTGATTCTTCGCTCTCGGACTGGATATGCTTATGTTGTCTTGGGATGCTACTGCTTTATGACTTCTGATTTTGCCCCCTGTATGGGGTAATGTGCGGCACCTCCGCAGCCCTATGTTTGTTTTCCTCTGTAACTCAAAATAAAAATTTTACAAAAAAAAAATAATGTGTGTGTATTGATAATTAATTTACTGTTAATTAATTCATAATTGATATTAATTTTTATTACTAATTAGTTTTTGTTATTGAAAATTAATTAGTTGTTAATTAATTATGGATAGGTAATTAATTTTAATAACTAATGTTTATTTGTATTTATAATTGATTAATTATTACATAATATTAAATTGGCAATTAATTTAAAGTAATATTTTATTGTATTGATATTTAATTAATTTTTATTAATATATTAAATCATTACTTTCCCTACTGTTAAATTCACTAGAGTGGGTATAGTAATTTTTATCCCTACGCTATCCAATGCTTTCCCTACTGTTGCACTCTCTGGACTGGGAGTAGTAATTTTTACCCTCCCACTATCCAACGCTTTCCCTACTGTTGCACTCTCTGGAGTGGGAATAGTCATTTTTACCCCTACGCTATCCAACGCTTTCCCTACTGTTGCACTCTCTGGAGTGGGAATAGTAATTTTTACCCCTATGCTATCCAACGCTTTCCCTACTGTTGCACTCACTGTAGTGGGAATAGTAATTTTTACCCCTCCGCTATCCAATGATGTCCTGACTGTTGCACTCCCTGGAGTGGTAATAGTAAATTTTACCCTCCCGTTATCCTATGGTAAAAATATTGTTTTTTTTAAAATTAATATTATGTTAATATATACATATATGTATTAAAAAATAAAATTGTCTTTTTTTTTATAACTTTAATTAATTATTTAATAATTGTAAGGTTATTTAAGTATTTTTAAGTATGTTTTAGTTAATTATATTTATAATTTCATTAATTTTAAATTACTTTAAAGACATTTTAAAATGTTTGACTAACTATATTTTTTAAAACTATATTTTTGATTCGATATTTTTATACTTCCTGTTTGGAGATAGGAATTCGATATTTTTTAATTCTATATTTTTTCCTCGGTATTTTGGTAATTCTATATTTGTGTATTCGATATTATGTCAGTGATCCACTGTATACAAATGGTGCAACTGCATTTTTCTACCATTGTCCATCTTGGGAACAATGGTGAACCATAGAGCTGGAGTTCCACATCCTGTCTACTAAGAAGAGAAAATTACAATATTTGGGGATCAAGCTAAAAATGTTGTTCAAGGAGTCAAAGTGTGGAGCATAACAACCAAGGCCCAAGCTAGTACTACCGATCTGAGACATCTAGCTGCAAATACGCTGAATGATTGATTGCCCAACCAATACAAAAGTTAAGGGTTGCCCATCATCATGATGTCCACCACAACCATTTAGGATTTACCACTTGAGTCACTCGTATGACTGGTTATTGATTGCTGCTTACACCTTCCTATTTCCAGTCCAGAGGGATAGGCCTCTTTGAGTCCAATTGTTTTCCACAGAAGTAGATATACATTCGTCGTTCATTCACACAATGAGACTTGCTCATTGTATTTCTTCCTTAAAGACACAGAACTGTTGAACAAGAAATAAAAATAAATTTAATCAGCAGGCGGAACAGTCAATTTATAAGGCCAGAGGTGCAATGCAGAAATTTGAGAAAATTTGGGGCCACTGGATGCAATACCGGGGAACTATGAATCCACTAGAGATGTGGGTGGGAGGGAAAACTGGCAGTGGGGGAAGGATATGAAAGGTGAGGAGAAGCTGATTCTGTCCCTACTATTCAAAAAGAGCGAACATACCAAAGCGACAACAGGTGTGGTCTTATGATGTGGGCCTCCTGCGAGGGTCCAAACAAATGAAAAAGTGTTCCTTGTTAATGCTAGGTATCTTGACCAGCTGCAAAATAAAATGAAAGTAAAACTTTTTTTAAAGTTTTCATAGCCTAGTGTAGGTGAACAGAGAAGTTCCAGAAGAACCAGGAGATGCTGGAGTGCAATTACCAAAGTGTTAATAAAGTAACTCCCCAAACGTACATCCTGAATCTAAAAATCAGCCTATCATGAAATACAAAGTTTTACTAGGCTAAACCTATCACATTCACGACATAAATGATCATTTAGCATTCACTGATGCAAGCTACCTATTTCACGTGCGGTGTCTATCTATATATGCGTTTCTCTTACGCCAGGGAGCTGTGCACTTGTTTTGCATCTATCTATATATGCGTTTTTCTTTTGCATATCCAGTTACAGCTGGACTTGGGAAGCAGATATCTTGGTTTTTCAGGAAGTGGTCTGCAGAAGTCCATTGCTGACTTTGATGCCAATGATTATTCACTACAAATTGTATGGTTGACCCTAAGGTGAAATGTGTTTTCTTCCTTTGTCACCTCTTATCAGTCAGTCACTGGGCCGAAATGGCTGTGCGTCCCTACTTATTGTTTATCTGTGCTATGCACATTTGTCCATTCAAATTTACTTACATTAACTGCACACCAAATATAAAAGTAAACGTTTTTATTACAGCAGACATTTCTGTTGTTTTCTTGTTCTTTTTTCAAATCCGTGAAGTGCAGCGTGTTCTCAGATTCAAGGAGATCGTCTGGAGAATCATCTCTCAACACATGTGAGATGTCTGAGAAATTTCCCTCATCCACAGTTATGTCTAGTGGAGCCCCATAATTTTTGGTTATCAAATGTTTATTCATTGTAATCATGGCCTTTAACATTTTGGCCAGCCTCCCATTGTATAAAGGAATTAGCTCATGGATTCAGTGGTATGTGGAATCCTTGCTGAACACAGACTTCAGAGTGGGTTATTGTGGCAGTTGTTTTCTTTGTGAGGATACCCCCTCAAGTGTCCATGACCTACAAGATGCAGGCAGACTGCCTGGTTTCTTTGCAATGTCAATATCCCTCTTTTGCTTTTCAATGTAATACAAGTCATCATCAGTGTTTCATCATAAACATCACAATATTATAAAAATTATTAATTAAAAAGCAATCGAAAGAAAAGTTGGTGTCCCTCCAGAGTCCACAGGCCACCTCTTAAAAGCATGGGGAGACAGGCAAAAATCGAATGAATTAATAAGTGAATTGTGGGTGTTTTCCAGGGCCCACTGGGTATGTATAGGAGGCAGGGGCAGATAGGCAAAAATCAATAAATTCATAATCAAATAGGTAGGGGTCCCTAAATGGCCAACAGGGCCCCCGTTGAAGGCAGGAAGAAAAAATAAACTCAATTAATAAATAAATAGCTGGTGTTCCTTGAGGGGCTATAGCAATGGCCTTCAAACTTCTTAATGATATGCCCCTTGTAACAAATACATGTCAAAAGATGTTAGTAATGGCCCATTACAAAGTGGCTTAATGCTGCTCATTTTTTATCACAGCACAAAACAGGATGCTTCCTTTGGCCAGAGCCCGGTGCCCCTCCCCTCGATCACTTAAGACCCCCAGGGGGCCCCGTCCCCCACTTTGAAGATCTCTGGTCTATCGGGACCTATGGAAGGCAGGAGGAGAAAAACATCAAATACATGAATAAATAAATGGTGTTCCTCCAGGGCCCACGTGGCCCAATGAGGGAGAAGTAAAAATTGAATACATTAATTAAAAACAACAACAGTGCACCAGAAACTACTTTATCAGCCATAATCACAAAGAAATGAATCACTGTGAGGAAAGTGGTTTATTATATGGTATTGTGCAACCTCACAACCTCACAACCTCATGAGGTTGATAAATCTGGATGAAAGGCCATGCACAGTGGGGGTTGGCTAATTGAAAAGTTAGGTGTAGTGACCAGGCTCTTCCAGAAGCCATGCGCAGAGGGCATTTACAGCATAGGAAATCTGGTCACATATCACTTCACCACTGACATCATCAATTACATCGCTATGGATCTGCACTTGATTACTCATTTGTAAGTGAGCTGTCATTTACCAGGGTTGTGTTGCTATATATTGTTATTTACTGTTCACAGATTTCACCTCACCTTTGGCCAAGCACTACACTTAGCCCTTGTGTGGAGCTAAGCACTGTGTATGGCGTTCTGCCATAGACAGTAAGGATTGGCTACAGGGCCTTCTTGTGAAAATAGTGCACTGCATGTAGGCATGTGGGATGTAAAGCAAGGAATGAGGGCAAGCACCGGCTGGCATGCAAACATTGTTCTGAGTTCCTGTGTGGACATTAAAAACTGCATACTGCCTTCTGCTCTCTATAGAGGTGGTTTAAAGAAGGACATGCCATTCAATTAAGCTCTATACTCAGCCTAAATAATGATACACCCCATGTGGCATGGCTTCAGCCGTGAACACTGGTTCACAAGTGCAGGCCCTGGGTTTGACCAAACCCTGCACTAACCCACAAGTGGACCCAGGCCCCATTCACAAGTCTGATACATCTGTATTGCCCATTCTTCAGCAGTAAGCTGAAAGACAGATTTTGCATTCCTAGTCCATTCAATAAGACATAATGAGTTCTAGTTTCATAACCAGTTCTACTTCAGTGTAGAGCCTAGTGGAATATAAATTACAGTATCACAAGAGGATCTGCTGTGTATCTGTTCTCCGTGAAGTACACTGCCTGGGCTGTTCATGTCATCAAATAAGTTAAAAGTGAAATTATATATGAAGTCACCAGTGATTACATAAATTATGTCATGCGTGATGCCATCTGTGGTATCATATGAGATGTCAGGAGCAGTGCATTAGTGATGAGCTTCGGTTGCGTAGATAACCATTAACCCCTTGTCTGCAGGACTAATTCCCCCGCTGTGCTGGGGGGCGGGGGAGCGCTCACAGCGCCCCGGTGCTCATGACGAGCTCAGCTTGACATGAGCCACGGTGGCCGTGTGCTCATGACGAGCTGAGCTCATCACGGCCACACCCGTTTCTGTGGAATGTTCACAGCACAGTGGGGGAATTAGCCCTGCATGCGAGCGTTGTGGCCGTTATGACGAGCTCAGCTCGTCATGAGTACACGGCCACCGTGGCTCATGACGAGCTGAGCTCGCCATGAGCATGGGAGGGGTTAATGCAAATGTCAGTGTCTTTTCGACTGAAAATCATATCCAGAACTTCACTTTGACTGTGACTTTTTCAGTGGTTATAGATTTGTTTCTTTCTGATGTTACCTGTAACATTGTGTGGGAGTTCATGAGCAGTGCTTTGCAGATGAGTTATGGTTGCTTAGGTAACCATAACTGGTGAATTGAAAATCATATCTATAACTTTAATTTACCTGTGTTTATTCAGGGAACCAACACATATATATCATGGACTTTCACAGTAGAGGAAAGGATTAAGGTTTTTTATATCAAACCACATTTTGGCACAAACACTTCAGATTCAAACCCTAAAGCTCTACCCCGGCTGCACAATAGGGTCTTAAAATGTCCTTAACCGCATGCGCGCTAGCGGGTTTTCCCGCTGTGCGCTGAAAATTCAAAAAACCCGCGTTACGTGACAAAGCCAGCTCGTCATGCGCGCAGCGCAGGTAACGCCCATGACGAGCTGGCTTTGTCACCAGCATCGAAGGGGTTAACGTTCTCTATTTTATTCAATATGAGTGTCATTGTTCACCAGAGACTTTACTGGTGCAAGTTTGTGTAACGGCGTAGCTAGATCTGGTGCTGTGCCGTGGCGGTCCCTCCGTTTGCCATCTGTGGTGGCTTCATGTAAGGGCGGGGGAGTTCTGACAATCTCTGTGTTTGCTTCCTGCAGTGGCCTCATGTATGAGGGGGGGTGCTATTGATTCCTGCGTTCGGGACAGCTTCAGGTAAGAGCAAGGGGGACTCCACCCCTAAACTCATGTCGCCCAGCAAGGACCGCCCCTACCCCCCTTTGCTACGCCACTGCCTTTATCTCATAAATCATAACATGGAGTTTCACAGAGTCTGAGTGCATGATTGACCCCAGAGGGAATAACGTCACAGCCTGCTGCATTATTACCCAAAACAGGGACATATTTATGAGACCCTTGCCCCTCCGAGGTGTCTCGTTTTGTGACTCTTCAGCAGCTACAAAATCCTATTTAGAGGTCATTTAAAGCCACTTTGCATGGCTTTGAATGGCCTCATAGATATGGAGTAAGGTGCCCTTCCTGCTTAAAAACAATCCTGCCGACAACACAGAGGGCATATTTACAAGGGCATTTCACCATCGCAGCATCACTTTTTCCAACACTCCGGCAGTGCAATGCCCTGTTCCACATTTACAAGGCGGCGCTAATGCCGCTTTGTAAATATGGCTCTCCTCAACACAGTTTTCTGCGACCAATGGGTCTACAATTGGTGTAGCTGTGAGCGTTCCATGCAACACCCACTGTTTTTGACACTGCCCCCGATTTACAAAGATCTGTAAATCTGATACAGCACCAAAAACAAAGGGATAAGGGTTGCGCAACGAGTGGAAATACTTTTATTTCTCTTCTTTCTCCGCTCTATCTATGTGCACTGCCTTCTGCAGCACACATAGAAGGACCAAAACACCATTAATGATTGTACATGTGCAGGAAGGTGTCCCTTACTGCACAAACACTATGGGGCATATTACCAAGCAATAGCGATAATTTTCGCTATTGCTTGGTTAGAGACAAAAATTTACTGCTAAGCTGCGGCGATTTTGATCGCAAATAAACCTTGGTATTACCAAGGTTTATCACAAATGCGATAAAAATCGGCCGCAATGCATGAATATCGCTGAAAAGTCAGCGATATTCTTGCATTACCGAGCTAATGCTCTTAGCCATGTTATCCACCTCCCATTGGATAACATGGCTAAGAACTGCTCAGGGCAGGTGTTAGCTTTTGGAGATATTCGCGCTTAGCGCGAATATCTCCAAAAGTTGGTAATAGGAGATAGCGATGTGAGCGACTGTTTCCAGTCGCTAACATCTTGGCATGCCCACTTTGCATGTCATTAGTGATAAATATCACTGACATGCAAAGTGGGGTCCAAGATGGTCGCTATCTCCTACTAGCTGTCGCTAACTGGTGTTAGCGACAGCTAGGTATTAGGGAGATAATTTTATCTCCGCTTTCTTGGCTTTTAAAGCCAAAAAAAAGGAGATAAACCCCCTTGATAATTTGCCCCTATAATCCCTGAGAAGCAGGAACCCTTGCACCATGTTGCAAGGGTGCCTGCCCTGGCCCCAGGCAGCTTTTTAAGAGCTGGCTCAAGGGAAAACACAGGGGTGTGCCATATTCTTCTAAATTCAGCAGATCCCTGCATTTTTTAAATAGTATGGTGCAGCTAAAGTGCTTGCAGCGCCGCCCCATTTCATTGTAAATATGCCATAGGAACCCTTGCCTGCGTTGGTGCTAGGCTGCCGAAACGTCGCCAGCGCAGAGGGAAAGTACAGAAATCCACCATTGTGAATAAATACGATGCATTTCTGCGTTTTCACTTTGACATAGGACAGCCCAGCAAGGTAGTTGCTGCTCTACCCTTCGCCAAAACTCCCCTAAATGAGGCCCACAAGGTTTTCTTTGTTGAAGAATTTCTGGAAACGTACAAATTGTTTACCTCCCTCCCCTCAAACAAATACCGGTGAGGTTATTTCATATCCGTTGCAGTTGCCCTTGACTGTTTGATAATAGCATCTAGTTTATATGACGCATGCAGTGCAGTTGAGTTGCGCTTTATTGTTCGCATTATGTCCCATTTTTTCTACAAATGCGAATAAAAATCCATTTAATGGCGCACAAATGTTCGAGAGACTATATTTATCATCGCACCGCACAATGTACCCTCCATGAATGGCACCTCTTCACTCTAAAAACGCACTTGAATAAACAGAACGAAACATTCAGCACCGAACACAAAAGCAACAAGTCCCTGTTCACAATAATGAACTTACAAGGGAGATTGTGACACAGGTAACGTAGGCATTTTAATGCCGATTTCAGCACAGAGTCTTATATTCTGAAGTGAATGCCTAGTATTCTCACGGGGAATAAATATGTGTTCATTTTAAGTGCAGTGTAAATTATGTTAAGCGGGCCCAGGCATTCTCTACATGCGGAATTCATAACGTTAATTAACATTCATAATCTGCCATTTTTGCAATATACATTACCTCTGTACTGAAAAGAAAAAAATCCCACAGATATCTGTTCTGAGTATCATTCGCCCTTTCGAAAAAGGTAGATTGTAAAAATGGCTCATATCTCCATAAAAGTAACACTGAAAAAGCATCATTTTTAACAGAAGGCAGCTGTCTCCGAAAAGAAGCATCCATTGTACTTTGAGAAATTTAAATTAAAATGCTTATCCCTGTTTTCTGTATCTGAGTACGTGTTCCTGGGTTGAATAGTATTGCACATAGCTCAGCAAAAAATCCTCTTTCCGCTATGTTTTAGCTGGCTGCGACATTCTCAGTTGACTGGGAAAATGTAAATATGTCTTTTAAGTTTTTCAACGGCTATGAATTTATAGAATAGGAGCTAGGGGTTTACCGTATTATAATTTGGCCTACAATTACGTGATAGCATGTTGCTTAAAAATATGTATTATTTTCCATATCACGTGTGTGATCATTATTTTAATATCACTTCATACCCATCCTGGCAGCTATCCAAGAAGTAAGAATTTAGATGGGAAAATAGAGTCCTGCTTATTCGCAGGCAAGATCTCATCTCTCCTTTTGAGATTCTACTGCTCTGAGTGTCAACCTTACCACTAGCATTTTACCTGTACATAAAAATGTCCAATTATACATCAAACGCGTTTTCTTATGATTACGTTAGCTTAAAGACCCCGCGGTTGAAGGAACAGTATGTTAATGTATGCAGCACCGACGACCTGGAAACAAAAGCAAGGCGGTCTATTCGAGTCGCGCTACTGCTGCATATGCATTCCTCAGCACTTTTCCTCCTCCCCCGAGGCATTTTGTGTCTCTTTTACTTAGCGTGATATGCCTTGAAATTATATGACAGAGTTAATCGAGCAAGTGCAGGAAGGGTGCATCTCAAGCGAACAGGTGCGGAAGAGACAAGGCACGAAAAGAAAGATGGCTACAAAAGAAAAGAAATATACCTAGAACAGGGTAAGCAATTTATCCAGAGTCTCTGCAGAGCAGTGGGACCCCAGCTTTCAGACAGGTCCCCTGTTTGGCCTAGGACTTTACAAATCTCTGAGGTGGCCTCGCTTGTACCCAACTACCGGTGGCAGGCAAATTCCCCAGCGGGTGGTTGGTTTTAACCACAGTAGACCTCTCCATATTTTGTGGGAGCCCCATTATGTGACAATAAGCCACCTACAATCAAATCTCATAGCCAAGAGCGTCAAGATCCATTAGTGTTTCCATGTAAGTTCAAGAGCATAGCATATGGACAATATGTATCTCAAAGAGTAACCCGTACAACGCCACATGCAACGATGATGAATAAACACACAGTCAAGCCCACAAACAGGTACATACATGCAGTGCCTAATTTGTTAAAAAACAACGGGGCATATTACCAAGGGCATTATCGCCGCCGTAGCGGGAATTTTTCCCGCTAAAGTGGCGATAATTGTATCGCCCTATTACCTAGCTGTCGCTAACACCAGTTAGCGACAGCTGGTAGGAGATAGCGGGCATTTAGGTGCCCACTTTGCATGTCAGCAATAATTATCGCTAATGACATGCAAAGTGGGCGTGCCAAGATGTTAGCGACTGGAAACAGTCGCTAACATCTTTATCTCCTATTACCAACTTTTGGAAATAATCTCGCTAAGCGCGATTATCTCCAAAAGCTAATGCCTGGCCTGAGCTGTTCTTAGCCATGTTATCCAATGGGAGGTAGATAACATGATTAAGAGCATTTGCTCGGTAATGCATGAATATCGCTGATATTCATGCATTTCGGCCGATTTTTATCGCTTAGGAGATTAACCTAGATAATATCAAAGCTCCTAAGCGATAAAAATAGGCGAAGCTCGGCGATATTATTTTGCCCGCTAACCAAGCTTAGCGATAATTATCGCTATAGCTTGGTAATATGCCCCAACATTAGTTCAAGGGTGCACATTTTTTCTTTGGAGCCTATTAGTGTTGCTGTCAAATGCTAGGGTTGCCAAATACAAAGGCTGTCCAGCCATTATTCTTCCTAATGCCAGTTTCTTCCACCACAATCCACTTCCGATCGCCTTATCTCACTCTTGCAGGTTATCTTTTATCACTGGATTCTCCATTTCCCACTGTTTTACCATCTTTCTCTTCCTCCTTCCTTTCTATTCTGCCTTTTACTCTCTTGGTCTGGATCAAAGTTTGTTGATGAAAAATAAGTCTAAGTTCCCAAAATGGGTGTGAATGTGTATCACCTGCAAAAACCTGAAAAAATTAAGCACTGCGCACATGAATAACTCGACACAGAGGCGGGTAAGAGACAGACCCCCCAGCATATTGCGGCATGGATTTGCAAATTTAGCGGCACAAATATGGAAATTTAGCGGCATTTTTGCAGCACTTTATTTTACTCATAATCATTCATTTTCAGCTTTAAAACAATAGAAACTTTTTTAGCAGAATATTCCACTTTGAAATAGGCCCTGATGTGATGTAATTTCCTGTGATGTCCCTTCCACTACCCCTAGCGTTTTAGTGAATTGACACCCATGCTCTAGTTGGCCATGTTACCCCCCCATCTTCAATAGTGGTTATTTGTTTAGTCCACTATGCACTTTTTATTACCTTAGGATTGAAGAGAAACATATTAAAATTCATTTTTCTTCTCTACCTAATTTTACGATCATTCACACTCACGTATTTTCACTTTTCACTTTACACTTAGAGCACTGCTTTCAGTCACCCTTGTCAATATTAGTTACAACTTTATCACTGGGTCCCACGTGTAGGCCTAGGCTTCAACATCTGCCAGTCCGCAGTGGGTATACCATTCTACCTTCATGTGTGAAGGATCCCAGATGATGATGGGCGGATTCGAGTGGTGACTGATGGGAATCTTTTCACAAAGAGGGAGACCCTATGCGTGACTGTAGCAGCACACCATTAGTTTTTACACGTCATAGGAATGAGGTTCTCATCTCTTAGTAATTAAATTTGGATTGCATAGTAATTGATCCCTTGCTATTTGTGGTTGGTTAAACATGTTACCCCCCACCTTCCATGTCCAATGTGCCTGTATTTAAAAAATATCTTGATGCGTTGAGACAACGCATACTTTCATATATTAAAGCAACTTCTGAATTGTAAAGGTTTATTAAAAAGGGATTTCTATTTTAGCTTGTACGTATATTGTTAGCAAGAAATAAATATACTTGAAAAAAATAGAACAGACGATTTCCTTGATTTATTGCAGTACAATTTTGCTATATTATTAGTGTTTTTTATGCTGACTACATCAGACAAGATTATTTAAGTGGCCACCCCATTCATGATTACCAGCAGTTAGTTGTCAGCCTCAGTGCTTCAGGAGGGGTTTCCAGCAGTAATGTAACAAGGGATTGGCAATTTGGAATTGCTTTACATTTATAATACATACCAGCCATAGCTGCAATACCCCTGGCACCAAGTGATAATATTAATTCAAGGACAGGCGATACATTATCACCGCTTTTATCGACAGGAAACTGCCGATAAAGTGGCGATAATGGCCTTGATAATATGCTCTATGAATTCCAATAGAAGCCCATGTTAGATGTGTTCACATCTAACATGGGCTTCGATTGGAATTCATAGAGCATATTATGAAGGCCATTATCGCCACTTTATCGACAGTTTCCTGCCAATAAATGCGGCGATATATGTATCGCCTGTCCTTGATAATATGCCCCATAGTTCTCAGTGTGGCTTAATACAGAGATGTGTTTCACTGTTGGAAAAAATACCTAGATAGTTTGCGCCCGGTACACAAGTGCAGTCTGTATTTCAAACTATTAAACTATTAAATAGTGTTATTTTGTTGCGGGGCAACTCTGTGTCATCTTCCCTCTAAGCTTTCTCGTCACTTGATGTACCTTTTTTTCTACATTTACCTGATGTGAAGTGTAACCAATTTCTTAAACCAACGTATTCAATCACTTCCCCCACGTATGCATTTCTCTGGTGGTTCTGTTTGCATTTATGCATCCTGTACTACCAAAATGTAAATGGCATCATGAAAGCCCACCAGTACACTTGGTGCCCTCGCTTCATAATTTTATGTGAACCCTGATTTTCTGCATTTCTAGACCAGTGAAGAATTATCATAGAAATGTAAAAACTTTTTCCTGCATTCCCTCATTTTCGCAGGCACTAATGTAAAAATTGCGGCATTTTTACAAAAGTGACGATTTCGCGAGCACTTTTGTAAAAATCACGGCATTTTGACAAAAGTGACGATTTCGGGGCAAACCACAAAATCGCAAAATCCTGGAGGGTCTGAAGAGAGCCTCTGAATGGTAAATTTGCTTGCAGACCGGAAAGGCTGAAGAAACTACATGGATCATACACACAAATATGTGCATGCATTCTGGTTCCTATACACAGAGCTATCAGCTCATAGCTTTCTATGAACACATGGTGCTTACACCACTTACCACACTTTAGGATTTAGAAGGTTTACCACACATATTTTGGCAATAGAAGAGACTGACCTCAAGTGAAAAGAAATATTAGCTGCCTTACTTTATGTGGGATATGGTCCACAAGATGTTCTGCTGCTGAAAACTGGATGTTAAGCTAAAAACATGTCAGCGGTATTCTTCTTTCAAGTCAGTGCTGCCTACTAGAGATCTGTCTGCAAGCAAGTCAAGCAAAGATCAGGGAATCCAGCAACACTGTAGCGTCCAGGATCTACTCGTGGAGCAGTCCATAGATGCATGCTGCTGAGTGCAAACAACGAGACCAGGACACAGGTTTTCCTAGAGAGCATTTAGCCACACTGTCTAGACAGATACCATTGGAAGGAATGGTAAGGCGCTAGTTTCCTGGATCCTCACAGAAGGAGCCAGTTATTTATTTAGGGGAGTCTGTGGTCCAGGTAACATTCAATTAAAATGGGTGACCCATCATTTTAACAGCACTTAAGGAAAGAGAGTGTAAGGTATCCATGACCTGTCCATGAAACGGTATTCCGAGGACAGGTACATTTTCAAACATGATACATTATTTATGGTGATTGATTTGCATTCTTCTTTGGAACTTTATATTTGCATTTACATCAATCCTTCACAAGTTAAACAGTTCATCCTGGGGCAGTTAAGCCTGGGCCTTTTGTGAGGGTTGGATATTATTGTTTAAATGAGTTGTGGCATTAGTGTCATGGTGAACGTTATTACAAAAAGTAGTGTTTGGTGCTACACACTGATGGGGCCAGGCAAGCATGAGTCACACCACAGAATTACAGCAGAGGTAGGGGGAGCTGTGCTTGCCTTTGACATAGTTATTTATACCATTCCCAGATCACAGAAGTCAGGGGCATATTATCAACAACTAGCAATATTTATCGCTAAACAAGCTTAGCGACATATTTTTTATCGCCAAGCATCTCCGGATTTTATCACAGAGATAACGTGCTATTAGCAACGTTTATCTCCAATGCGATAAAATAACCGGCGATAGAGGCAAAATGTGTAAATATCACTGGAAAACCAGCGATATTCACGCATCATCGCCAATAGGGTCTTAGCCAGAATATCCAACTCCCATTGTATATAATGGCTAAGAACTGGTCTGAGCAGGCATTAGTTTTTAGCGATATTCGCGCTTAGCGCACATTTTTTTATTGCTACGCCTGCCTTGCTAATAGGTGATAGTGACGCTAGTGACTGCTTTCAGTCGCTAACTGGTTGGATACACCCACTTTGCATGTCATTAGCGATAAATATCGCTGACATGCAAAGCGGGCCCCAAACCGCTCGCTATCACCTAAAAGCTGTCACGACTGCTTGCTAATAGGGCGATGTAATTATCGCCGCTTTGCGGACGAAAACGGCCACAAAAGTGGCGATAATTTCATTTCGCCTGCCTTGATAACATGCCCCTTAGTTCTTTAAAGAGAAAGAGAAGTAGCATTTGAAAGAATCTTGTGCAAATTAAGGGGAAGCAACTCAAGAATGCATCCAAACATTATTATATGTGACACCCATAAAGGAAGAATATTTTTTGAAGAGCTGAAGAAGTTATCATTTGCAGAGAACCTTTTATGTAGAAAGGACTATCTCAGGAAAAAAAGTAAAGAGGGTATCGGTAGGTAAATGAAATAATACTGGAAATTTGCCTCAGCCGCAGATCGACACAGAGGCAATCTGTGAGGGTAGTTCATGGTTAGATAAGTTTTTAAAGAGATTGTAGTTAATCATATGGGGAGAGTGGTGGGAGTGCTCACAGGGGAATAGGATGGGCTGTGACGGCAGAGGCACAGTGATACCTAAGACAGACGTGGAAAGGCTGTAAGTCAGGGCTGCAGTGCAAGGTTGATGCTTCCCTTATAGTCATAACAAAAGATTAGTCGAGTTGTAGTCTGATGTGTAGTAATATGCAGTCTGGTTTTTTTCTGTTAGTCTGAAAGTCTATATGTTATGTTGTACTAGGCCATAATTGACTTTGTGAGATTGGGTTGAAGGAAATGAGAGGCTGGATTAGCCTACTCTTGGAGTGTATTTTTGAAAATGGGTTGGTGCTGGTGGTTTATTGTTTATGTTTAATAGGTGCCCAGTGTGACTGCTTTGGTTGTGAAATGATTCCAGTTTGTCTGTGAATTCTCGAGTGAAAGGAGGAGTTATTTATATGCATTTAGGTGTATGAGATTCTGTGAGAATTTTGTAGAAATCTTTATTTGCACATTTAGCATTTTGAATTCTGTCTGAATAGCAATTTTTCTGAGCTTATTTGACAGCTGGCTTGTGTAATCTGTTAAGTGTTTGAGAGCATTGCTTGGTATTATATTGCATTTTAAAGACCTTATTATATATATAATTTAGTGTTCCATCTTTTAACTACTGTTAAATGACATTACATGTTATTTCCTGTAATGTTAAAGGTTTGGGTTCTCCAATTAAAAGACAAAGAGGGCTTACACACTTATTCAACCTTTAAATCAGATTTTGTGTTTTTACAAGAAACTCATGTGGCTGTATCGGAAGTTTTGAAAACTAAATGGCAGTGGGTAGGAGATGTCTTTTCTTCTCCTGGTACGGGCAATAGAAATGGGGTCATTATTTTTTGTTATAAAAAGCTCAATGCCACTCTCCTCTCTCAAGAAGCAGATTATGATGGTCGTTGGTTGATTGTACGTCTTAAAATTAACAATGTACCTATCTCTTTGTTTAATATTTATGCACCTACCAAAATTGATAATGGATTTTGTCCCCCTATTTCTTTTAAATTGATACCTATTCCTAATCAAAATGTCATTTTTGGTGGTGATTGCAACTTAGTCTTTGACCCCTATTAAGATTAAACCTCTAAAGTAACTTTTTCCTCTCTTTAATGCACCAACAGTTTACTACACTAATTGGCCAAACATCTGTTGTTGATTCTTGAAGGTTATGTAACACACAGTTACGAGAGTAGACAGTTATCTCACTTATATAACTCTCCCAATTTGGTATAGAATATTTGTTTGTGTCCAAATCGTTATTACAACACATTATAGAGGTAGACATTAGTTCTATATTAATTTCTGACCATAACACAGTCATTTTGGAATTCAAATTACTCCCTATCAATAGGAACAGTAGCCAGTGGCATTTTAATACTTCTCTGGTAATTGACCCGGTGTGAGATGGTCAGTGGTATATGCTGTTCACTAATTAAAGTGGGCACCTTGTACCAGTCGACACAACCCTTATGATATATGAGGTCAAATATTACCTTTATTGAAAGCTTTCCCAGTGGTAGCTATAGAGAGCAGCCTTCAGGCTTAATCTTGAAGGAATGTAAAGCAGCTTGTTTTACCAGAATATCACCTAATGACTAAATGAAAGGAGAACCACACAGTAGTTATATAAAAAATATGTATTTATTAATATAACTATCTCTACTAATCTCTAGAAGAAATTAGAACATAAAGCACACAACACTGAATCAATAGAACATTAATAAACAGCACAATACAAATCGGGCTCCATTGGGAGAACGAACCATATACTAAAAAAATGGTATAACAATCACAACTTCAACAGACACAGTGCCTAGAGCATGTAGAATCGCTGTGACCCTAAGGAACCACCCATAGGAGTGACACAGGGAGCCCACGGAGGACGGGTGCAGTGAAGAAACACAGACACGTGTTCCATACAACTCTATGGGAAAGTCACGGTTGGAAAATTACAAGTTAGGAACACTTCTAAGAGAACTTCAAGCAAACCCATTGGAACATAGGAGGTTCTAAGGACAACACACCAGTGAGTACTGAGGTACCGGTGTTACCAATCCCAGCGGAGCCGGGTGCCTAGGTGTCAAGTGGTGTTGGATACCTTTGTTGTTTTCAATGGAGAGCTGCAAAGAAGTTCTGCTGCCAGGAAGGTGAAGAATGTCTGGTGGAATCCAAGACTGGATTCAAGGTGAGAGGAACCTGAAAGCAGAAGGGACAGAGTCTGGGTCACTTCTGGTGGCCAGGGGCTCGGTACTCAAATGTCCACCGATGTCTGGTGCTTCAGGTGAGAAGAAGGGTTGTTTGACTCTGCAGCCACGGAGACCACGAGATATCCAGGATGACCAAAATCCTGAAGTGTGCTGTCCCACAAAGGATGTCAAGAGCTGAGGGGTCAATGTTCGGCTGGAAGACCAACAAGCCTTGGCAACTGTAACACATGCAGTCAGAGGAAACAGGTTACGGTTGGACCAGCAAGGTCCAGGAGACTCTCCAAGCAATGGAGAGTCAGGGCACGTCTGGAGCAACCAGGTAAGCCCAAGAATTCACAAGATGACCCTCGATAAGACCCACAGGCCAATGGACCAGGGATCGGTAGGAGACCTCAAGCAAGTAAGCAAAGGATCAGCCCACAGGACACTTGTGGAGTGGAGGCCGGAAATCTTCAGTGCAATTAATGCTCGGGGTCAGGACTATACAGAGTCCAACTCACAGGCTCAGGCATCGTCACTAAGCCTATGCAACTGCAAAACGACGCAGTGCACAGAGGTTCAGGTTGCACAGTCCCCACAAAGGATATTGGTCTAAGAATCACTGAGAGGGCAGATCAACCTCAGGAACCCACGGGAACCCATCTCCTGTTTTGCTGAAATCTTCAGAGTCCTCAGGAGCTTGGGAAAAGAAAACTGGGTAGATGTGTTTTGGTGCCTGCTTTTGCAGGGGAGTAACTCCTTTACTCCAAGGGAGATTCTTCAGTCATGCAGCATCGTGCAGGCAGTCGAAGTACTTGGGGGCATTTTCACAATAACTGGCGCATCCCCAGGGATGCCCCAGTTATTGTGCGCCGCAGCTCCGCCACCCATGGTGCGCCGCATTTACAATTCGCCGCACCATGGGGCAAAAACAGCACAGATGCATCACGTAAAGATGGAGCATTGCTGGAGTTGTGTCACAAGGGCGACGCAGCCCCAGCAAGGCTTGGGGTGCCCTATCTGTCCAATGCTGCATCAAGCCTTATGCCTGCTTCAAGCAGGCGCAGGGTTTTGACGCAGCATTGGCCTAAAAGTGACTGAGTGAAATCTTGTAGATTTCACTCAGCTACTTTTGCTTGGCGCACCTGCCCCGGAACGCCCACCCTGCGCCGGAACGCCCACATGTGGCGCAGGGCTTTACAACGTGACGCATCTGCCTAGATGCGTCACGTTGTAAATGGATCGCAAGGTTGTGCCACGTTTACGCCGCCATTGCGTGACGCAAACGTGGCGCAAGTCCAACATAAATCTGCCCCTTGGTTTCTTCTTAACAGAGTCTTGTCCAGGTAAAATCTAAAGTCCTGTGATCAGGTAACCCACTTTATACCCATGAGAAAGGGTTGGATAGATTTTGTGGACCCTTCTATGGGAGAGGCAGGACAGAGGGGTGCCTACACCCATGCCCTTTGTCCAGTTTCATGCCAGAGCAGGAGCCAATGGCTCCCTGAACTACTTTGAGCTGGACTATACACAGGGACACCAAATGTGTCAATGCAGACTTTCTGACACTCAGAGAGTGCATCAACCCAGCACCAGTACACAAAATCCTGTCTGAGAGGTGGTTACACCTCCCTGTGACAGGATGCCTATTGTCATGCCTTCCTCTGCACGAGCTTGGCTCAGCAGCAGGAGGGCAGACCCGTGTCTGTGGCTGGCAGCATCAATTTTGTGCTACCCAGGTCGAGAAAGCTGGTACCGGGTAGACCGGTGACCCACAGTAGTGGTTCTAGAAGGGAGGAATCATACCTCCCGCAAGAGTTACCAAACATGACACATTTCTAAGCAGTCATAACATAAATCTGCCCCTTGGTTTCTTCTTAACAGAGTCTTGTCCAGGTAAAATCTAAAGTCCTGTGATCAGGTAACCCACTTTATACCCATGAGAAAGGGTTGGATAGATTTTGTGGACCCTTCTATGGGAGAGGCAGGACAGAGGGGTGCCTACACCCATGCCCTTTGTCCAGTTTCATGCCAGAGCAGGAGCCAATGGCTCCCTGAACTACTTTGAGCTGGACTATACACAGGGACACCAAATGTGTCAATGCAGACTTTCTGACACTCAGAGAGTGCATCAACCCAGCACCAGTACACAAAATCCTGTCTGAGAGGTGGTTACACCTCCCTGTGACAGGATGCCTATTGTCATGCCTTCCTCTGCACGAGCTTGGCTCAGCAGCAGGAGGGCAGACCCGTGTCTGTGGCTGGCAGCATCAATTTTGTGCTACCCAGGTCGAGAAAGCTGGTACCGGGTAGACCGGTGACCCACAGTAGTGGTTCTAGAAGGGAGGAATCATACCTCCCGCAAGAGTTACCAAACATGACACATTTCTAAGCAGTCATTTTAAAGTTAGCATTTAGCGTGAGGTTATAATGCACTTAAACATATATGTCTGGCTGCATCACAGACAACCCCGGAGAATGGACTCCAAAGTGGGGCTCTGCTCATGCAGGGGCACCCTCTCACATAAAACCCAGCAGGATTGATAAGGCCTGCCATAGGGGTAACTGATAGGTATTTAAGTGTAGTGATTTAGAGAGATATAGTGAACCTATATCTTAGTAAGTGGTGCATGCACCATCTTACACAGTCTGCAGTAGCAGGGATGTTGTGTCAATATGGATGGCCTCTCAGGGGTGGCAAAATACATGCTGCAGCCCATGTGAGGCCTCTCGGTACCTATGCCCTGGGTACATGGTGTACCATGTACTAGAGACTGATAAGGGTACCCCAGAATCCAATCTCGAGTATACCTAAAGTACATGCATTGCAATTTAATGGAGAAAGCAGGTAGACTTGGGTCCTGGATAGCAGATCCCAGCCAAACTAAGCCAAAAACAGTGTGACATCAGAAAAAAGTGGGGGGAACCGTAAGAAGCAGATACTACTCTCCTACACCTGGACTTTACTTCTGCCTTTGAATACTTTATTGCTAAATTTTGTACCTTTAATTTAATCTCTGACCTTTCTTTTGATGTAATATGGGATACATTTTAAGTGTCTGCTAAAGATTTTAATATATCTTGCGTCACTAAGAAGAAACGTAATTCTCAAAAAGCACTTGATACCCTTTAATGCAACAAATTGTTAGAAACTCTTTATAATATATAATTCCAAAAATCATATTATAGAAAAATATAAATATGACAAATTATCCACAGAAAATGCTACTTACTACCTTCTCAGAGGCAGCCCCTGTTATTAAGGTGGTCAAAACAATGCAGGTAAACTCCTTGTCACATATCTTAAAATCAAACAAGACCATACCAAAAGATACCTTATACTACCCTTTATACCCCTGAATCCACCCCAGATCCCACTGCCATACAGTATTATATCTCTTCAAAAAGTTCCTAACTAATGTAGATTTTTCTTCTTTGGAAAGGAATCTTTCTCTGAAAGATATCTCTCAAGCATTGAAACTAATTAAGACTGGTAAAGCTCCCAGACCAGATGGTTTTCATGTAGAGTTTTATTCCTACTTTTCTGACCTTCTGCTTCCAAAACTTCATCTTCTATTAATTCATTTTTTTCATCTAATGCTTCAAGTAGCACTTTTCAAGAGGTACTTGTTAGACTTGGCATCATTGGCGTGGGTCTCCCTTCCATTTTTTGCTGTTGCCTCATGTGTTTTTGCTGGTATTAGATGCTTTGGGCACTGTGCCACTGCTGTCCAGTGCCGCAAGTGCTCCCTATTGTAAATTGATATATTAATCAATGGTTCCATGTTTGGCTATTTGGTTTACTTATCAGGCCCTAGTACAGTGCACTGAGTGTGCCCAGGGTGTGGAAATACAAATGCTGCTGGTGGGCATGCAGCACTGGTTATGCCACCCACAGAAGCAGCCTTGTAAAATGTGTCTAAGGTTTGCCATTGCAGAACCTGCATGCAGTCTGGTACTGTCATGCTGACTGGGCAAGTGCACCCACTTGCTAGTCCCTAAACCTTCCCTTTTCTTCATATCAGTCACCCCTAGGGTAGGCCTAAGGGCAGGGTGCCTTGTAAGTATAAGGTAGGACGGGGCATATTATCAAGGAAGGCATTAAAAATTATCTCCGGTTTAGCGGCAGGAAACTGCAGCTAAAGCAGCAATAATGGGCTTGATAATATACCCTTGAGAATTCCAGTAGCAGCCCAGTTCACACCAGAACATGGGCTTTTTTTGGAATTCTCGAGGGCATATTATCAAGCCCATTATCACTGGTTTAGCGGCGTTTTTCTGCCGCTAAACCGGCAATAATTTTTAACGCCGTCCTTGATAATATGCCCCGACAAGCCCTGGTGTGTGTGGCATGTCCTAATAGTGAATTACAGCCATTTTTGTTTTTCACTATTGCAAAGCTACCTGTTCTCAGAGAACATGGTAGAAATTCGAGTTTAGTATGCCTGAACTCAGAATGATAAAATGCATCTTTTAGTGACGTTGGTTTTAACATTCTGTGTTTGAAAATACCACTTTTAGAAAGTAGGTATTTTTTAGCCTAACCTTTCAAGCCTGCCTCTGCTAGGTTGTGTATTTCTTTGTCTGGTTTTGTGAGTGACAGGGCTGGGGGATTCCAAGAGACAGAATGAGTCAGCCCAGTGATGAATAGAGAGATCTGCATCTAGTTAGGAGGAAGGAGTTGCACCTGAACCTTGAATAGGGCTGTCCCTGCCTTCCACAATGCTGGCTCCACCTCCTGGGGAGCGGCTTATGTCTCTGCCCTGCACACTGAAAGAAGAGAAGTAGTCCTGTAAACAATGTGCTCCAGGACTGTACTTGCCTTCCTTAATGGTGGCTCCACCTCCTCTGGGGCGTCTGATGTTTCTGCCCTGCACTGTGAAAGGAGAGGAGAAGTCTGGTAAACAGAGTGGTACAGAACTGGTTTGGACTGGGCAAAGGCCCCTCTCCCCTCAGATAACAAAGGATTTTGGGATATAAATATTGGGACCCTGATCCCATGAAATTAGATCACTTTTGGACTACAAGAAGAAACCTTTACTGAGGAGAGGAACCTGAAAAAATTGAGGAGAGACTATTCCCAAGCTCAAGTGCTGCTTGGGGGATTGGCTTGCAGTGGTTACCTTACTGCCAAAGGAAGGAGAAAGGAACTTTGTGTACTTTGCTTTCAACTTGTGAAGGATCTCCAAGGGCTTGGAAAAGAGCTTGCATCCTGCTGAAGTCTCAGGAACAACAGACGTCAACCCCCAGCTCCCCAGAGTTCTTGTGGAAGTGCCTGCTGCTGTTTCGGGACTTCTGAAGAACTGCGTGTTGCACGGAGCTGGAAGTGCGGCGCAACGAGATCGAAGAGTGTCGCTGCTGCTGCCGTCGCACTTCTGAACAATGGTGTCGCCGCTGGAGCTGTCGCACTGCACCGCATTGAGAGAAGCGTGCCACAACGAAGAGGAAGTGTGTCGCCATCGCTGCTGCTGCCGTCGCACTTCTGAACAAGGATGTCGCAGCTGGAGTTGTCGCACTGCACCACATCGAGAGAAGAGTCTCGCAACGAGGTCGGAGCGTGTCGCCATCCCTCTGCCTGCCGTCGCACTTCAGAGCAAGGGTCTCTCTGCTGGAACTGTCGCACTGCACCGCATCGAAGAAAAGCGCCTCGCATCCCCGAGAAGCGCGCCGCTGTCGGAGCTGCTGCCATTGCCTCGTGGATGTTGCTGCTGTAGTTGTCGCATTGTGTGGAAGCGTCATGCATCGTGGGAGAAGAGTGTTGCAGTTGGAGCTGTTGCCGTCGCATCGCTGAACAAGGCTGCAGTCCACGCATTTGACATGTCGGATCTTAAGAACTGAAATTAACTAAGCTAAATCTACCATCTTAAAGTAACAGTATTGTATATTTTTGTCGTTTATGGTCTTGTGGTAAATCTATATAAAGTATACTTATTTTGAAAATAAAAACCTTGTGTGGTGTCCTTCTGTAGTGTTGTCACTGGGTTACTGTATGTGGTCACAAATGCTTTACACACTGCCTCTGAAATAAGCCTGTCTGCTCGTGCCAAGCTACCAAGGGGGTGAGCAGGGGTTATTTTAGGAGTGTTATACCCTTATCCTGACTAGAGGCAAGGGTCCCTATTTGTCACAAGTACCTACCTGTGCCAACTAGAGACCCCCAAATCTAACAGCACTTGTTTGTCTCATTCCTAAAGATGGAAGGGATCCGCACAATTCTGACAATAAAATGTTCGCTAAAATTCTTGCTCTTTGATTAGATCCATTTTTACCCTCTCTTATTGACAAAGAACAGTCAGGTTTTATTATAGGTAAAGGTATTTCTGATAATAATAGAGTTTTCTTTAATATATGAACTAAATCTAATAAATATCCTCACTCATTAGCAGCTATTTCCCTTGACGCGGAAAAAGCTTTTGATCGCATGGATTGGTAAATTATTTTTCATACACTTTCTTGGTTTGGTGTCAGTCTCAAATGTATTTTCTATATATCCTTACTATATACTGCACCAACAGCTTTTATTTTTGCTAATGGTTCTATTTCCTCTTCCTGTTCTTTAAGGAGCGGTGCCCATCAAGGATGTCCTCTTTCCTCATTTCTTTTTATTCTCACATTGGAATCTTTACTTGCAAAAGCTAGACAGAACAGTAACATTCTTGGCTTTCAACAAGGTAATACTCATACTAAACTGAGTGTTTATGCTGATAAGAATATTTTATTTGTATCCAAACCTGAATCCTCTCTTCCTGCTTTTCTTGCAGAATTTGAATCCTTTTCTGAACATTGTGGTTATAAATTGAATCATGATACATATGAAATTCTTCCTCTTAATGTTTTATGCTTTAAACAAGATTTCTCTCCTTCTACATTTGCTTGTAATTCCCCCCAAAAAAATATTTAGGACTTTGGTTTGCACCTTCCATTAAACAGACTTTAACTTTAAATATGAAAAAAGTTCTTACTGTTGTATCCAACTCAACTGCTAAATAGCATCCTCTTTATTTATCCTGCTGAGGTAGACTTGACACTAGTAAAATTATGCTTCAACATCATCAAGTACTTCCCCTTCATTACAACATAAAATATTCTATATTTCCGTCCAAATGCATCCTCCCTTTACAAATTGCTTACTGAACTTTCAGAATACAGAGATAAGACAGACATTGAACTACAATGGGAACGAGATTTTCAGACTTCACAGGCCGTCACACTATGTGACAAACTGTGATTAAAACTATGCAAAACCTCAAGATCAGTCAGCACAACTCAAACTATCTTTTTCCTCCATAACACACTCATGATCACTCCAAATACTCCAAAGAAATGTCATTCAAATATTTTATCAAATTGCTGGTCATGTAATGCTGCCCCTGCTGATTTATATCACATGCTTTTTTCATGTCCATATACTCACCAATTTTGGTTAAAAGTATGGTCTCAAATTAATACTATTTTACATACAAATATCCCATTTCTCCTACAAATATTTTTCTTAGAACTCTTTCGGATCATTGCTATTCCATTGCATGTAATACCACTATAGTAGATGTATTATTTGCAGTAGCCTTTCAACAAATAACAAAAAATTGGAAGCAATCCTCACAACTTTCTTTTCAAGCTTGGTGATATAGTGTATGTTACAATCACTGATTAGACAGAGTATGCGTCTATTGATTATCCCTTCTCATTAGAAAAAGATAGTATGTGTTCACCTGTTACTATATTTTTGGAAATTTCTGCTCCTAATTTTGCTTTTCATCATCCACTGTTAGAAGAAATTCCCAAACCACCTTAACCCCTTCGCTGCTCATGACGAGCTCAGCTCGTCATGAGGCACACTGGAGCTGTGCTTATGACGAGCTGAGCTCGTCATGAACAATGGGAAAACAAAGGATCCAGCACCGGGGGGGGGGGGAAAGTCATAGCAGCCAAGGTGTTAAAATGTTCCATTATATTTTTGTTTATGTTTCTTTCTATTACTTTATATTGAAGATATTATATTGATAGTTTGATGTTTTAATATTTTCTATTTTTGATCTCCACTCCTTTTTCCCTTTTTTCAATAAATAGTATGAATATATTAATATTCTCACATCCTTTCCTTTAGATATGTTATAACTTCCTTATATGCAACTGTTTGACTTCATTGAGCAATTTTACATGTCTAACTATTCTACTGTTATATACACATTATAACTTTTGAAATTATTGTATAAAATGTATTGTATTATTTCCTTAATGAATCTCTTTTCAAACTTAACAAAGAATGATACCAATTTCATTTTGCTATATATGTGAAGGATCTACATGCTAATACATGCATGCATATTTTCTCAGTAAAGCACTAAGGTATTAAATTAATCAGGAGTCACAAACTGCAGGGAAAGTATTGAAGTACAATAATTGCATTGATAGAGTGTTGAAAATAGAGTTTCTAGCATGTCTACATAATTTTTGTATGGTGTGGTGGAGATTCATTATAATTGGTATACATATGGAATTTCCAAATGCGAGATTGGCGAGTAACATGATGCAGCCTACCATATACAGTTACACCATTTGATATTTTCATCACAAGAACATGTATGGAACATCTTAATACGTACATTGTGAATGCTATATTTACTTCAGGATCAACAGAGGGTAATGCCTGTTATATCCTAATTTTTTGCAGGGTTTCAATATGGATAAATAATACATACCATGATATCAATGGAATTGTGACCCAAGTAATTTCTGAATAGAGGTAGAAGCATTGGCAAACTGGAAGGGGAGCGAATGTCGGAAACAGTCCTCACCAAGGAGACTGGCAATTACTCAGGTGTTTAAAGGAGAACAGTTAGAAAGATGGTGCTTTGCTGTATGGGCCTGATTTGCAAACTATATTTTGTAGTATGTAAAGTAGTACTACAGTACTATTATGTACTTGATACAAAATGAAATTCACTAATTTTCAAGTCAAAATTGAAACCTCCACTTCCCCTATCTTTTCCATTGTGGAAGTCGCACACATGTAAGTTTACTACTTAACTGTAAATGTAGGAGAGACTATGGGGTGTGGCTGGAAAAAGGAGCATATGTTCTAATAAATTGGAGGAGATTAAGGAGGAGTTAGGAGGGTTTTAAGAAGGGTGTGGGAGGGATTTTGTGAGAGACATGCACGCACCCACAAAAACGTGAGCCATAAGTATTCGCAAACTGCCCTTTGAAAGTTACTACAGCCAAAAAGAGATGCCCACAGTAATAAATTACTTCAGCTCAGAGCTGAAGTCCAGCACCACACATGGCCAACTACTGGTACTGCAAAACCCTCCCGTATAAATGGTGGTAGTAGGGACTTAAAATAAAACCTCATAGGAAATAATGTCAGAATAAATAACATTTAAAATAGTTAGAAATATCAATAATTATGATTTAAAGTAAACATTATAAAGTAGAATATATTTATTATTTATTTATAATATGTTTTAGGATATTTTAATTTAAAAATGAAGGTACAATTATGGCATGATAACATCTGATCAAAGTACTTTTAATTAATTTATACATCAATTTTGTTAAATATTAATGCAAAACAATTATTTTTTATTATAGGTGGGAATTTATATTTTAATTTAAGCTTAAGAAAAATACAGCAGTGATCTTCAATGTTGGTGTTGTGTCCACCAACTCCGTCAAGTCTGTGGTCCACCCGCTGATCGTATTACGACTAGACAGTCATACTCACAATCTCCCAGCAGCAGTTAACAAGTGGCGGTTACCCAAAGGCAGTAGACAAAAAAAACACCACAGTGATGATAGGATGGATTTATAAACTACACAGCTGATGTGCTTTGGCATGTGGACCACAAGACAGGAAGCCCTTTTCTAACCTACCCATTTAGCACTCTCCACCACATGTAGTTTTTATTTTGCACCTTTTTCCCTGTATCGCTTGTTTGTTTTTTCTTTCATATACTCACTCTCCTTTATTTTTTTCATCAAGCCTGGCCAAACAAATCTACACTTCACTGAGCAAGAGTTGACAGTCATGGTGGATGAAATCATTAGAGTCGAGCCCCAACCTTTTGGTTCCCGAGTCTGGCATACTCCTCTCAGTAGGAAAACGGAAATGTGGGGCAGGCTAGTCAACAGAGTGAATAGTGTTGGTACCGCCCCGTGTATACAGGCCGACATTATGAGCCAGGGGAATGACCTCAGGTAGAGGGTAAGTACCAGGTACAACAACCACCACCTGGAGACTCAGAGGACTTGCGGTGGCCCTCCCAGCACCCAATTACAATTCCTTCCCTGGGAAGAGAAGATCTTGGCCTTCCCCCCTGCTGCATTCTGAGGGCTTCACAAGAATAGTTTGGAGGAATGGACTTGAGTAAGTAACACTTAAATAACTGGCACAATATCACAATGTCCTATTTGTTTTCAACTCTGCTTTTACTATTGTATTATCTATATACTTTCCTAACATGCAATACTGAAATTATTTGAGACATTGGTTTGTCTGTGTCAATGTGTATTGTGCATATAGGACCACATGTATCCAACTCTATGACATGCTGCATGATGCAATGCTGTCTGTAAGTGTATTACCACACAAATATCAATCCCGGACCATGACATGTATGAATTTAAAAATTATGGACCATTCCAAATGCATGTTGCCAATAGGTGTGGCACAGTAACCGTTTGTCAAGTGTTGGTAAAGTGGGATTGAAGTGACTATAGCTACAATGAGGCGCTCTCACTGAAACCTTAACCATATGATAGACTCCTTTTGCCCCTTCTTACTTGTCTGCCATGTTAGAGCTAATCTTCACTCATCATGTACTGTTCAATGTAGAGACAATGCTACACTCAGATTTACATCTGAATACTTTGCTTGATGGTGTCAAGGTCCCATGAACTGAAACTATTGATGGCATGAATGACACCTTAGCAATGGTGTACCCCTAATATATGTGAGCCATGAAGGAAACTCAGCAGTGGCAGGTGACCCCTTGACTCTTTACTTCTCACATGATGAGCAATGCTAATTTGGGTGAATGATTGACCATTACCCATGAAAGAAACCCTCCAAGACATATTATTATTAGACACTAGAGGGTGTGTCCAGTGGTTCAATTATATTAAGCTGTGGTTGGTCAAACTGGGCATGAGCGATCTATGGCTAAACCCCGGTAACATCTAAAAATTGTCTGTGAATCTCCTTTAAAAGAAATATTGGAGCTATGTGGAGGGCAGTTGGTTAAACAGGAGAAGTGCAGGGGAGTTGACATGCAGGTTCCTAAGTATTAAAGATAAAATGCAGCAAGAATACTTTTTGAATCAAATAGAACCACCATTTTCAAAAACACTATACCTAAAATGTAGGTATGATATTCTTCCAATCAACAGTTTTAACATTAACAAGAATGGTGTTGATATTTCGCCCAGTTGTCCAGCATGTGAGGTCACACTTGAAATAGAAGTACATTTTCTATTTTTCTGTCCTATGTATAAACAGACTAGAAGAACCTAGCTAATTCCACTGTGCCGGATTCTGGCAGCTAGCCGTTTAACGGAGAGTGTTAGAATTCTGAAAAGTGATAGAACAGAATATCTAGTCTTTCGATTGTACATATATCTGCTTCACACATGGACAATAAGGAGTATGACCCTGAAACTTTTGAACCCCAAATGATCAAGTTTGTTAAGCCCATACTGTGTAGGGTAGATGAATCATGTACACAGATAGGCATCCTTCATGGGATTATAATTAACGGGAACTATGGCACGAAATGATGTCGACCCTAAGCTAACGACAAAATGTTAAACACACCAGTGTAGCCAATGTATATAACCTTATGAAATGGCTATTGATCATTGATAATGCCTCCTAACGTGCTAATAGGATTTTATCTCCTTAGGGTTCAAAAGCAGTATTGATATTTTAACAAATGATAATATATATATATACATATTATTTATTAATATTAGTTGATGACAGGTTTAACTGTTGATTTTATTATACATAACACAATTTTAGCATAATTTCGTTGCAGATGTATATATGGTATTAGCACTAGACACTAAATACTAACATACGCACGGTTGTCAAAGAAATGTCACCACATGGTCCCTGGATGTATCCCAAATCGAACGGTTACTAGGAGATGCAAATGCGAATTGTGATCAAGAAACATGTGTTATGCACATTCTATTTAACAGTAATTTTTGATCCTGAGAATTTGATGAGATGACTATTTCTTTTAAATTTATTGAATATTGATTTGCTTTTATGATTTTTACGATAAAATTGAATAAATATATCTATCTATCTATCACTGCGCAAGCTGTCTTGGTAGCAGCTTTGTACACCAATACTCTCTGACAGACGTTCCCAGGAACAATACATGTCCACTGTAAACGGCTGAACAGCATCATATATCTGCTAATGTCACAACTCTAAAATGTCCAAATGAAGATGCCATGGTGAAGGAATGGGCAACTTTGTGGAGCCTGCAGTAGGCCACGGTGATCTTACATACCTTCCAGGGTGATTAGAGGAGGGCTGCACAGTCTTGTCCAGACACCTATATCTGGCCTTCAGCAGCCCAAAAACCAGCTCCACTAGTCGCTGTGCTCTTCTGTGGGCCTCATTGAAGCAGACTTCCCCTGGCATTGTAGGATTCCTCAGTGGTGCCAACTACCATGGCCAGTTGGGATACACTGAGTATCCTAGATGGAAGATAGACAGAAGTGCAACAATGAGTTCCACACTTTATGATCATGCCACCTGACATCACCCACACACAGTTTGGACAGATCACACTTACCTACAAGCCAGGCCCTCTCTGGTAGTAGTCATGACATAAGCTGGGGTATGGTGCTGTTCCACAGTATGAAGGAATCATAGGCAGATCCTGGGAACCAAGCACAGATGTTTGAGATGCACAAATCCGTTAAGTAGACAACTTGCACATTGATAGAATGGAAGTGCTTCCTGTTGTGATACACTTGCTCCATGGCTTGTGGTGGTACTAAGGCAATATGAGTGCCATCGATGGATCAATAATATGTGGGATGTAACCAGAAGCATAGAAATCCGCCTTCACAGTGGATAAATCCTGATATCTGAGGAATTGGATGTAGCTGCTCACTTTCCTCAAAAGTGCTGCTAGCAACTCTACGAGTACACGACTGAACATAGGTTGTGACATTCCACCTGAAATAATGACAATGAATTGAAACAGGCCTATGGTCAAAAAATGCAATACAGACATAAGTTTCACAAGTGGTGGGATTGATGTAGGATAAGTGATGTGAGGTTTGAGGTCAGGCTCCGATTGAAGACAGAAGTCCAATAATGTTTGACATTCAAACGAAACTTCTGTATGACATGTAGCTCTTCCAGGGTCTGGAAATGGCCGGCACACTGGAGTCTGACAGCTCCTCCCTCTCCCAAGGTAAATATGTGAGGAGTAATATAAACATTTATGTTGGTCACAGTGTGCAAAGTAACATGTGAAGTGTAAGGCAAAAGTCATGTGTCTGAATATTAATGCTTCATTAAGCATTACACATTTTACTTCATCTCTGACAAATCTTGAACATCCACCAGGCATCCCCAAGTGGCCTTTACAGGTCTGTAACAGAACTGTGCACATCATCTATTCAGAAAATATAAATTGCCACTATAGTGAGGGTAGCATGACATTTCATGTGAAATACCGCTAATAGCGGTGTACAGTGCACTGCACACATTTTGCCTATGCGCACAGTAATGCACTACACAGATAAATATTTGTATTGGCCATGACATTGGAATGGAGTTTTTGAAATGTAAACATGTTTGCCCTCATTTGTAGTGGTGGTGCCGCATGTAACTGTCACCAATACAGTGTTCGCAACAGCTAACATGGTGGATGCTTGACCACCCTAAAAGGGCATGTTGAACGTATGCCGCCACCGTAAGTTGACCGTGTGGTGTGCAGTCACATGCACAGCAGACACAGCCATAGGCTAACATTGGTGATAGTGATGATGGCGGCCCTATGGCTGTATGCTCTGACGCTGATGATCACGTACTTGGCGTACATGTAAGCAGCTGCTGAAAAAAAATCTCACTTGCCTCCTGATACTACTGTCCTCAACACATCCTCCATCTTAGCTGTTGTTTGCCACCTCTGTGATGAGATTCTTCCCCTGTATGCTCAGCTCTATGCCTCACCAGAGGAACAGGTATGTTTTTCAAATACATATTTAACTCCATTCACTGCTTTCGTTCTATTACCATGGTCTACAATGTGCCTCTGAGCGTCAGAGTGTAAGCATTATATTGAGTCAATACATTGTGTGGCCCCTATGTAGGGCCTACATGTAATGGATTATGAGGCCCATGGCTTTGTGGAAAGGTCTACCATTGGAATGTGTGATAAGAGTGATTTCTACTTGTGTTATATGCATATATCTATGCAGTGCTCAAGTTCATAGTAGCTCCAATTAGTTCTCAATTCACATCATGGTATTTGTGCATTGTTATGTATAGGCTTCACACCATCATCCATGTCTGTATACTGTTATACGCATTTGAGAGTGATCACTCAGCCCACATCAGACTTCGTAAAACAGTTGTCTAGGAGGTAGATAAGCCTCACAGACCCCATCAGAGTGCCACACAACCGTATGTTCACATATGAAATGGTGGAAATGTGAGGTTTATGTGGGTTAAGTAGCCTCAGTTTGCGGAGAGCAAGCCCTGACATTGATATGTGGGCAGTCTGGTCCATGGCCCAGCCTGGGCCAGAGTTACTGTGGCAGGAGAACTGATACACAGAGTAATGTCCCTGTAGACCTGCTGAACCATGGATGTTCCCAAAAAGAGGTATTTGTATCACTATTAGCCTTGATAGCTGTTACATGGATAATATGAGGCATGGGGACTGAGGTGCTCCCCTGACCAGATAACTATTTCCATTGACCTACAATGTCAATGTGTATCTGTCGCTAATGGCTGTCCTGTCCCCTTACTCACACAGGTCTGTTGACACTTTTCTAATAGTGTTGCTTCCACTATAGAGGCCAATTGAACATCTGAGACATGAACAGTGTCTATAGAGGGTGTCAGGGTGCTCACTGTGATGGAGGTCTAGGAGGTACTCTTTTGGTAATGAGGCTCTAGACACTTTAACTCTTTTTGGTGCTTTCATTTATTTGAAGGAAAAGAAAAGAAAAATGTCCATCCAGTTCTCCTGGGGGCGTTGATTTCCACTGATGCTTGAAAGGTGGTGATGTAATTCCCTGGTCTCCGTGGGTCTCTGTGACTTAGTTGGAAATAGTGAGGGGACACACAAAAGGAAGGGTTTGTGAAGGGCCACCGAACCATGTGCAACCCTTCTTACTAGAAAGAAACGGTGTCCTCCCTAAGAGCCTCCCTTTCCCACCCAGTGCTTTGAGAGTCCCCGTATCGGGACCCGTACCTGGTCTACCCATCCTCCTCCTGGAGAATGACGGGGCGACGTGTAGTTCTGTTGGCCTCCTGGCGCCTCCATGTCCTCTGAGAGGATTCCTTCAGCTTCCTGGTCTTCAGGGGTTCAACGCCTCCACCCTTCACCTGCCTTGGTTTCCGCTCCTCTGTATTTGCTCAAATTCTTCTCCTTGTGTTCTTCCCGATGTGCCCCCTCTTCTGCTTTCTTCCCGGCATCTCCTGCTGATTGGGTAGTTGGGAATGACGACAGCCTGAACTCCTCCTCCTGGACCCTTCGCGGTGTAATAAAGGGATACTCCGTAGCCTGTATACGGAGCAGCAGGACATCAGTATCAGTACTGGTCTCCCGACAGTGGGTTACTTTTGAAAATATTTAGAAATGTGAATCATCTGCTTGGCTACAATATTCCCTATCACACAGCACATACCATGGTATGTTTATTGTCATCCCTGTTACAGTGCCACATATGGCAAATGGGGTGTCCTGTGATGGCAGTACAAACAACACAAACCTATTATGACTTACTAGGATATTCAAATAAGTTGTCCACATGTCGACACAGCCCCCTGAGAGGTAGCGCTCAGTGTCCCACATACCAGCCATTACCTTGTAAGCTTAGTCTTAGGATGTTGTTTATAGTGTGGTACTCGCCTCTATGAAACATATTCATCAGTGCAATGGGCTTGGCAGTAAAAGTGTCTGGACAGTCATGCATAGGTAGTGTGTCATGGTACCTCACATCACATTCCATGTAGGTTGCCCCTGTCCTACAATATATTTTTAGGTTTTCTCAGTCAGTGTAAGTCAGGATCAAGGTTGATGTTAGTCATCAGATGACCACAAAAGTGTGTATCCATGCTGTAGTTCTGGTTAGCATGTGGCGTGAACACATGTTATATGTTGAGTTTTGATGAAGGCTTGTGCTAAATGTCAACGTAATGTCTATCAAGCTGACAGTTATCCTCAAACTTCCAGTTAAATCTGTTTCTACATCTATTGCATTCATACAGGTCAACACCCAGGAGAAGAATAATATTTGGAGACCCAGCGTTGGGAAGGTGCGGACCCTGGAGGTCTTCAACCGGCGTAGTGCCCACTGCAGAAAGAGATAGGAGGGCCTGCGTCAATGGACCCTGAAGGTCATAGAGGGCCAAGTGGGAAAGTCCTCGCAATGTGGAAGGGGCACATGCCAGACCCTAATTCCCCTGATGGGAGGCATACTGGCAGTGGCCTACCCAAACTTTGATGGGCAGTTGAGGTCCCAACAGCAGCTACATGAGTGAGTTTTGGGAAGAGTCATACATGTCATATCGCCAACTTTAAGTGTTACAGACAGGCATTTCACCAACCATCTTAGTGGTAGCCCATGTGCCACACACAAGATGAGTCATTATAAGTATAAGTTTGATAGTAGGTGCATGCTGCATTGCTGTGGAATTGTCTTTATGACCTGGAGCACAGCAGACTCTTGTCCACATCCAATTGTCTCCTTTTGAGCAGACACCTGGCTGAGTGAAGTGAATAATCATCTCATATTGTCAGTAAATTAGGGTGACAATTGTACCACACAGGCAACTTGTCTTACTTGTGTGAGGAGTGACACACTCTCAATACTATCTCTCATTTTATGGTGGCCCTATTGCATGTGACATGACAAAGAGTTCACAGCACATGCAGTGACAGTACAATAGTTCCCATTGGTGAGTACAGGTTATACAGTGAAATGAGAGTGCAAACATCACTGGTGCCATCAGCATTAGTGCCTACATGTTGTCCCGTGTGCATTTGCCAGTTGATGTTTCATCTGCAATAGTGTTCCAATACACTCATTCACTCACTGGTGACATGCATGAGGGAATGAGATGTGGGGTTCATATGTGAGTATCTACACTGATCCTTACAAGGCAATCTGAGAATGCAATAATAAAGAGTGGTGTGTCCACCCATTGGGACTCTAGAGATCCCACATCTTCATACCATAGATGTTCAGGGACACCCAAAACCTTCAAAGCTGTATTGGCTTGTGGATATACATTCCATGACTGGCGTCATCGCCTGTACCAAGCAGGATTGGGGTTGTTCATTTGGCTATATGGAGTCTTGTGCTGTGTAAATTCAGAGTATCTATCTCCCAAATGTTTGGCCCTCAATGTTTTAGGGGAACTTTATCTTCTAAATGTGATACATAACTAAAGTACAGGTGTCCAGAGTTCATTTGACTTTTGAGATAGTGTGGACTCCAAAGTGTCATCAGTGTGCAATGAACATTTGCATGTGACATGATATCAGCCACAACAGTAATTGATGGTACATTAGTGCTCAACTTGACCTTCATGACATCATGATGTGTTATGTGTAATAATTAGATTTGTTTGACTCTGGGCCTTGTATGGGCATTGTGTAAATCTCACACTTGGATCTACCCTATTTGGTTACATCTTTTTACAATGACATACAAGTGCCAAAGTGTGCAAGGTGATCAAATATTCAGTGGAGTGGTGTGGCTCACTGGTTAGAGGCGGCAGACCCGGAAGCAGAGGACGGCCCGGGACCAGGGTTAAATTCCCGAGGCGGCAGGGTCGTGGACCAGGGTCAGCGGACTCGATAATTCTCGCCTCGGTGCCTACTCTAACCAGGGATCACACTCGGCAACTCTGGGCATTAGCTTGCCTCATCTCCACAACGGCCCCCCACATACGCCGGGGATGCCAGGTTTCACCTTGGAGATACCCAGTAGGGACCATTTCACAGGGAAAGCCAGGACTGGTTCCCCAGCGGTCTACAGCGCGGAGATACCCCATGTGGGGTGATTCATGCGCTTTACAAGGCATCATTACATTACATTCTAGTTTGGACTTGAGGATGGAGTGTAGACAACTCCATCAATGCATTTGGGCTTGTCTGAGGTTATGACATGAGTGGACCCAACTGTGTGCAGGTTATATAGCTTGCATGCATGCATGTGCTCATGCTAAATGTGAAGCCTATAGACTGAACCATGATAGTGGTGTGATAATTGGACTTCTTCAATGTTTTCTGTTGATTTGTGATGGTCAGGTATGGAAACGCAGTTGCAATAGACTCATGTTACATGTCTTTTCAGATACATTCAGGGAAAGTGATGGAGAAGGGGCCAATGTCGGTGGGGACACAGCTGGTCACATCGGTTCCAGATGTGAGACATCAGACACGGAGGGACCCAGTGTCCAGGAGGGTGTTTGGAGTGCCCTGAGGACAGCATCTCAAGCTTCTCATCATCTGAGTCATCCTCCTGTGGACAATCCCGAGTGGTGTGAGACCCAACAGGATTAGTTCCAACTTCATCCTTGTCCGCCATCACCAGTTCCATTACCACCCTCCCTATTGTCCCCCTACAAGTTAGCCGTTCCCACTCCCCTAAGAGGGGAGCAATCTACTTCGCCCCAGGCACCTTAGCCCCTGCCCCTGTTAGGCCTGCTGCCCTGAGTGAGGAGTCTGTTGACCTCCTGAAGAGCAGCTATCCGGGTCAGACTTTAGTCCTGAATGACATCCAGGGGCAAAGCAACCAGCTGACCCAGATGGTTGCCTACTTGGAAGGCATTCCCACTGCCATTTCAAGCCTACAGAGATCTTTTCAGGCTCTGGCCTACTCCCTCGCGGCAGCTCTAAACCCATCCCAACCTTCCACCCCCCTTCTGCCCCTTCCACATCAAGATTCCCTATTCCCATTCCGATCCCAAGCACACACACACCTAGGCATGCACACACATCACCAGACACAAGCACAAAAATGCAAGACATCAAAAAAACTCAAACATACATGCACATAGCAGACAGTCACCTCCCTCACCAACACCACCCCCCAGCATGCCCCCAGGCACCACAGCAACACATATAGATCCCTCCACAGACACACCCATACCAGCTGACACCGGACCCACAGACCCCTCCACAACACCCAGCATTCCTGCAGACACCACACCACCAGCCACAGACTGCTCCACAACACCCAGCATTCCCGCAGACAACACACCAACAGCCATATACCCCTTCACAACACCCAACACATCTACATCAAACACACACCAAAACAACACAAACTCTCACAGTCACTCATACAACTGACACCGACACAACACACAGTGCAGACCACTGACACAGCTCACACTACCACTCTCTCTTCCTCCCAACATCCTACCCATTTTCGTTGCTTGAAGTTCTACGGTTAGATTGGTCAATATACCTGCAGTGGTATTGATCACCCTTTGAACTACTCTAGACAGATGCCTCACTTCCTTACTGGTAATGATGGGACCCCAAATAGGAAACATCCCCTTCGCAATGTCAATAAAATGTTGCTCAGGAGTTTCTGTTTGATCTATGTCGGTGGTATCAATCTCTCTTGTATCTCTGACCTGTGGCAGGTTCCGTTCATCTAATCGATGATCCTTATGATAATTAGAGGGCGCTATGTATACTGGAGGATACAAAAAAGACAAATAACAACGGCCAGCCCAACCACGCCAGGTATATGCATTTTCTCCACAGACGAAATATACATTAGGGGAGTCAACAATGGAGGACTACTGAAAGTGAGCAGCCGATAGGTATAATTACATCGACTTTCTCCTACTGAAATGTATCCTGCTACCTGGACACAGAATGCTGAGGTACTGTTTAATATGGGCACTGGAATTGCTTTGTCATCAGTAACATTTCTTTCCTGAAATTGCTAAAAAGACTGGGTACAATTAAACTCTTCAAAGTCGAGTATATCATTTTTCAACCAGGTAACATTTTCGTGCTCGGTATATACATTTATACAGGCATTCGGATCTAATGACCCTTCCCCTTCATTTCCCTGCGGGTCAAACCCTTGGTGTACTTCTATATATGCTAGGATCGTCTCATAGTATTTTTCTGAATATTGTTTAGTATCTACAGTATAATGCATGTACATAATAGATAACAATTTGAACCATGCTTCACAACTTCCTCAATATGAAAGTGGCAGAGAGATAAATAGATCATGTTTGTGCATTACAGAAGGCAGAAGGCCGCAAACCCAACAGTTTGTGGTATGCGTAGCACTATGCGTTTAGTGAAGCATTTCAACAAATAAATTTTTAGTATAGGTCTGACGGTGCCTTTCTTTATGCGGGGCTAAAGTATAAAATAGATGTTCTGGAGGCGGGGTAATTGTTCCCAAGACAGTATGCATAGGATGACAAAATTCCAAATATAAAAACACACACATCAATATTATTAACAAAATCGCTATTGTGACCACAAAGGCTACTTTGACACACATGGTCCAACCAGAAAAAATAGGCATATATGTAGGGTAATAACGGAGTGCAAGAGAGCGTTCCTCTTCGGGAACGAAACGGGCAAAAGGGTACATGCTAGCTAAAACTCCATAACTAAACTCGGGCAATGCAGTCCAACCTGCCGAAGGGTTCTTCTTTCCTGTGTCCATCTAGAGCCTCACAGGCAGGCTCCTATCGTTCATCACAACAAAAAAACACAAAACAAATCCTCGCGTTGGAGTTATGTTTTCACACAACGCTTGAAGAAAAACACAACCTGGGCCCCTTTTTCAGGAAATTCAGTCTTTCTTTCTGAACAGAGCAAACAAAATGTTCCAAGCTCTCAACATGTTCAGTCCAGTGTCTCGCTCAGTACCCCAGGAAGGTTTCTAACCAACAGTATTACTCAAGTCTTTACCTATCTCCTTCCATCTTCATCTGGGGTACCGTGTTGTTTTCTGGGCGCAGATTGTATCGAACATGGCCAGGTGTTTCCTGATCAGAGAAAAAAACAGAGGAGAGTACATCTGTTTCAACAGGGATATCATGAACCTTTCTTTCAACTGTAGGGGCAACAGAATCTGGAGCAATTACTGGTGCAGATGATGAAGCCCCTTCCGAGCCCACTGCTCCTTCTCCTTGCCCTTTTCCAACTTCCAGGGCATCAGCAAAAGGGACAAAGCGAGGGGCCTGTTCGCTCTCGTGGGTCAAAATTCCTTCCTGGTTCCGCTGATCATAAGGAAGCAGGAGAGGCAACTTCTTAACGTGGGAGACATGTATCCAATGTCTCTTGCCATCCACCTTCACCGCCGTCCGCGTGGCCAAAAGAATCTGGTGAGGTTTGGACCACCGAGGGTCCAAGCTGGAGTTTCACTGATAGTTGTGGACCAGAACCCACTGTCCTGGCTCCAAAGCTTTTGCTGTTGCAAGAGCAGTATTTTCTTCGGTCAGGTAGGCCTCCACCCATTTACTAAAGGCGCACACCACGACCAGGACATACTTTAGATTATTCACGCGCTCCAGTTGGATATAATCCATTTGGAGCACCTCAAAAGGCAAAGATGGTGGTGCAAAGTTCCCACTGAGAACAGGTTCCCTGCCTCCGGGACTGTGTTGTAAACAAACCATGCAATATTGAACCAAATGGGCAGCAGTCTTTGGGATATTATGATTATCCCACACAGGATCCAAAAGTGCACAAATGCATATTGCCCCGAAGTGTGCTGAACCATGGGCCATAGTTACTACAGCATTAACCAATGCATTGGGCAACAACCATCTCTGTTTTTCCATCAAATCAACCCAACAATTGTTTTCATCTAATCTCTCCACTTCCCTTTCCCAATGAGCCAGTTCAGCAGGAGTAGTTTTTTTCTGTATCTCTTGGACACTCTCCATAGTGTTGTCAAACATTTCTGTTTCCGCAACCCACCTAGCAGAGGTAGTTACAAACATCGAAGACTTTTTGGATTTGGCAATTACCTTTGCTACCTGATCGGCAAAGGCATTTCCCTCACCTACTGCATCTACTACTGTCTTATGTGCACTGCTTTTAACTACAGCCACCTTCTCTGGTAATGTCAAAGGGCCATATTGTATTCTTTGACCATGAGAAGTGAGAAAACCGCTCTCCACCCACAGCCGGCCAAAACTATGAGCCACACCGAAGGCGTATTGGCTATCTGTGTAAATGTTTACTCTCAATCCTTCACTCAACTCACAGGCCCGCAGCAATGCCACTAACTCAGCTGCCTGTGCTGACTGATAGGGTACTCAAGAAGTGTCAACTACAGTGCGGAGGGTCGTAATCGCATAGGCAGCTGTTGTCGTGCAATCTGGTAACTTGAAACAAGAGCCATCCACATACAATTCCCTTTGAGAGTCAGATAGAGGAATGTCTGTGAGATCTACATGTCCCTTGGTCTCTTCTTCGATCCAAAATATACAACCATGTACGTAATTGTTTTTCTTGTCCGAAGGGAGGGGTAGAAACGTGGCAGGATTCAGAGTGGCACACCGCTTAATTGTAATATAGGGAGCAAACAAAGTTAATTAGTATCCAGTAAGACGCGCACTCGTAAGGTGTTGGGTCTTTGTTTTGTTCAATAATGTACCCACAGCGTGCAGTACCATCTCTGTGAGGTCAGTATTCAGAACGAGCCCTTCCGATTGTCGAATGGCCACCGCAACAGCAACAGTAGCCCTTAAAAAGCTAGGAAGCGATCTGGCGATGTTATCCAACACCGCTGAGAAATAAGCACAAGGTCTTTGCTTACCACCAAATCCTTGTGTTAACACAGAAAGCGAACAAACGTCCACCTCGTGTACATAAGCACAAAAGGTTTTCGGTATTCAGGAGTATCCAAGATGGGTGCAGAACAAACCGCAGATTTTAAAGACTCAAAAGCTTCCTGACATTCATCATTCCGGGGCAGAGGTTCATGCACATCCTTAGTGGTTAAGTACAAGAGAGGTTTAGTCAGAAGAGAAAAATTAGGAATCCATTGGCGACAGTAAGAGGTTATACCAAGAAATGCACGAACATCACGCTGAGTGCAAGGTACATACATATTAGAGATGGTAGTCACACATTCAGGGGTTAGTCTCCTCCCCTCTTTCGGCAGTAGATGACCAAGATAAGTCACCTTCTGTCGACAATATTGGAATTTGGGGAGGGATACCTTGTTACCATTGGCTGCCAAGTGAGACAACAATTTAACAGTGGCTTCCTTACAACCTTCCTCAGTATCAGAAGCCACCAACAGATCGTCTACATACTGGAGGAGCAGATTGCCAGGGGGCAGGGTCAAATCATCCAATAATGCTTTCAAAGCATGGCTATAAATGCTAGGACTCTCAGTGTACCCCTGGGGAGCGTGACAAAACCGGAAGCTGCGCCCAGATAAGTAGAAGCCGAAAATATGACGGCTATCAGGATGGATTGGAATACTAAAGAAAGCATTCTTTAGATCGATAACTGAGAAATACTTGGCAGTGGGAGAAATCATAGTGAGAATAGTAGTGATGTTAGAAACCACAGGTTACTGCGGCACCACTATTTTATTAATTTCTCGCAGGTCAATTACAAAACGGTAAGTATCAACACGGTCGGGATCACTTCCAACAGGGGCCTTTTTCAAAATCGGCAATATAGGACTATTACATACATTGGCAGCCGTTTCTTTCACTACGCCCTTATCAATCAGGTCCTGGATAATAGCGAGCAGAACCCTTTCACCAGCCGGTGACAATTTGTACTGAGGTATACGTGGTAAACGAACATTTTGTTTCAGAGTAATAGAAACAGGCAAAATCTTCAATAGACCAGCATCCGTATCCCCGGTCGCCCACAGGGTCGATGGGATAGCAGCGACCTCCGGAGGGAGGGGCTCATTTTTAGCGAAGCATTGCAATGTATGTTTACCGGGAGATTGTATGGTCAAATAAACACTATCAGGGGAACAATCAATCTTCGCAAATGGAGAGTCCACTGTGACCGGACCAACTGTTAACGGGATAGGTTTAGAAATGGGGCTCACCACCGAGATTCCAGAAAATCCCACCAAAACATTATTCTTCCTGGACAGAGCAGCCCCTGGGACCAGCAAACGAGCAATAGAACTATTCATTGCACCCGTTTCAACTAGAAAGTTTTCAGAAGTCCCATTCAACCGCCCTCTCACATAAGGCCCTCGCTGATCAACGAGTACCGACACCTGGCCCCCACTCTGTCCCTGGCTGTCCTATGTGTAAACATATCCATCGTCCCCCTCAATCACACAATCTTCATTGTAATACTGCCTTCCTCTGGTATTATCGAAGTCATTCTTCTCAGACTCACCATGCGTTGCTTCTTCTCTTCGCATACCACTTCGATCCACACCACCTCGGCCTCTCCCTCTTACTGCCCCATTCGAGCCAGCAACAATGGACACTGAGCTCACCAATGCCCTTCCTGTTTACAGTAAGCGCATTGGTTTATTCCCAAAGCAACAGCTGGACTTCGTCCTCCTCCTGTTCCCGCCCCCCTCGTGACGGACCCTCTACCGCCTCTGTCTCTGCCATCGTCCCCCTCAATCACACAATCTTCATTGTAATACTGCCTTCCTCTCGTATTATCGAAGTAATTCTTCTCAGACTCACCATGCGTTGCTTCTTCTCTTCGCATACCACTTCGATCCACACCACCTCGGCCTCTCCCTCTCCCTCTTACTGCCCCATTCGAGCCAGCAACAATGGACACTGAGCTCACCAATGCCCTTCCTGTTTACAGTAAGCGCATTGGTTTATTCCCAAAGGAACAGCTGGACTTCGTCCTCCTCCTGTTCCCGCCCCCCTCGTGACGGACCCTCTACCGCCTCTGTCTCTGCCTCGTCCCCTGATAACTTGCTGTAGCAATACGGGTGTCTTAAGATCCTTTGATTTCTTTTCGGACTTATCCGTACTCTCTTTTTCCCTATGTTCATAATACTGAGCCATACTCAGTGTAACCGAAGGTGTGGAAGTGGTCCAAGTCCACTCAGCTGCTTGTAGCCTTGCGGAGATCTCGGGTAACAGATTTGTCACAAAACGATTAACAAATATTCGTATACCACCTTCCACTGACAAGTCCTGTCCACTAAAGTCAATAAACACACCTTCAAATCTGATGAAGAAATCCGAAACGCTCTCGTCCTTTTTCTGTTTACATGCTGTCAATTTGTTCCAATCCACCTTAAGGGGCGGAATTAAGGAATGCTTGTAGGTAATAATCCGACCTGGCAAAGCCAATATTTCAGGTCTAGGTTTATCTCCAGGCTTTTGGTCCTTGTCCCATTCTTTAATCTGATCCCAAGTCCTTCCCAACTCTGTGGCATGATCCTGATCATGCACCTGACGCCACACATCTACAGGGACTAGTAAACCGAAAAATAACTCTATGTCATCCAGGGTCATAACAGCCGGAGACGCAGCCTCAGTGAGCTCTTTATAGTAAGCAGTAGGATTTTTGCGGGGGTCGGGGAGTTGCGACTTCAAGGAAAGGACCTCACTCCTTTTCCAAGGGGTTTAGACCCATTGCTCCTGAAATCGTGCCTCCACACGAGCTCTAGTTACTTGATCCATATCATTTCTTAATTCAGGTATTTTGGGATGATAAATAGGATGAACTTCTCGCATAGGATGCTGGGAATCCCAATTTGGACATTTCAAATGCAGCCGCCCTCGATATTTAACTAAAGTCTTGACATTCCTGTACACATCTTCCAATCCTAGTTCAAACTTATGAGCCCGTTCCAGAATATCATACATCACTTGAGCGGCTCTTCCATCCAGGAAACACTGTTCCCATAAGGAAATAAGATGTGTAGCCATATTATCCAGGGCGTGTTGCTGCATAACAGGCTCATAATCTCTAAGAGTACTCCATATATTAGTTATAGTATACACGGCATTCCGCATCCATTGGGACGCCCGATCCGCTACCATCTGTTTCTCATCTAGCCCTACTGCTGATCGAGTATACAACCGTCGTGCGCCAAGATGTCCCAGAACACGATAGGGAGTTGAGTCAGCTAGGATGGGGGTCATGTTCGAAGACTGAGAAACCCAGGCTGGAGTCGGGGGAGACAAAGCAATTGTGGACATGGTGGGAGAGGACAACGCATCAGGTATTATAGTAGCCGATCCAAATGCTGGGGAAGACAAATCAGAAGAAGTTCCCAAGGGGGCGGGGGAAGAGGATACCACGGGTGCTGAAGCCACTGGAGCCGAGGCTAGAGTCAAAGGGACTGTAGGATATATGAGTTGGGGGGCATAAGGGGGAGGTGGACACACATCTAATAAATCCTCTATTTCATCCTCTGGCTCAGTCCTAGTTACATAGCTTTTATCCACCTGCAATCTGAATTGTCTAGTCGTGCAATCAATATTTTTCTCAGTCGGATCTTTTTCATAAGCTATAGCTTTCTGTGTAATCGTCTGACCTCCTTTCATCTTACATAACTTCTCCTCCCTAATGCGCCTGCACTTTGCTTCTTTTTGCCACATATTTAAGGAATTAAACATTGCCTGTCGACTACGTTTGGAAAATAATCGATCCTGCAAGTAATGTATCTTTTTCTCATCAAAAGACCCGGTTAAGGGCCATTGCAGTTCCACGTGGTCGTTAGTGTATTTATGCCACAGCGCGTTACACAAAATAGGAGAAATACGATGTTTAACATACATATCATAGCTCGGGCTACCCTCTGGTGATGCAGGCTGACTTTCATCCAATTGCTTGCCTTTTGGGTGGCAGCAACATCCAAAACATAATTTACTAAAGCACGGCATCCTTATTCACTGACAGTTTAATTTCATTCAGAAAAACGATCTTTCAAACATGGCCATGTTCCTACATTCTCAACATTCCATTCACTATTCGCAAAAAAATACAGACAAACAATACATACATAAATATATTCACAAAAGTTTCAAAACGACATGTCTTTTCCAAAACAGAAGAACGGAGCCCGTCGACTCCCTTTTGATGGAGAACTAATCAATTCATATTTTCCAGACCAACAGGTACCAAAATCAGACAGTCCAGAGACAACCAAGAGACCGTCGGACAGGGGTTAACCACAGACCATCCTACAGACCATCCTGCCATCCTCCTGGTTCACCCTCAGGAATTTTCTGACTAAGCCCGCTGCCTTAGCGTCGCTTCAGATATGTCCCAAAGGCTACCCAGGTACAACCACAGGCTTTTCCGAGAGCAGTCCGGCCGGGTGTTCACCACACAAGCCACACCAAGGCGTCCGATTGATGTCTCTATTATTTACCAAACAAGTCCGTGGAGCATCTGCCTGTGCAGCCACAATGCTGCCCCGTCAGACCCCCAAAGTTCTCCATGGTACACCGACCACTAAATCCAATACAGATCACTGTTTCCAAAAGCACTGCTCAACAGCACATTCCAAAAGACATCAAAGACAATTCACTCACTTGGTGCACACAGGTACGATTGCGTATTCTCTACTGCCAACTCCTAAAGACCAACACGGTCAGCTCCTGGGTTACGCCTGTAGGACTCTGGTGAAGGGTCACTAGCAGCTGGGGCCCCCTGATCGCGAGAGCGGAGTAAGTCAGAATCTCTGGTCAGTCCACCCACTCAGCCAGGGCTCCCCTTTTCTTTGTCCTTTCTACCCAGTTTCGGGAGGACGACCCCAACGGGGAATTCCACCAGAGTCGCCAACTGACGTACCGTAAAAAATAACATAAGGAGCTATACCTACCAATAGCCCCAATACCAATTACCAAATAACCAGTCAGTCGGCAGTGAAGAAAGTTCAATTGTTTATTATGCAAAATACTCTATAGGGGAGCCTTTCCAACCCTCACCATCAGGTGCGCGAAGAAGACTGCTGGCTTACGGCCAAAACAGCACATATATACTTTCAGCACAGTACATGAAGTCGCAGTAAATGGAAAAACAATACTTTGCTCTTGGGCCTCGAGGAAGGACCATATATGGCACACATGATTAGTTCAAAGCTCTGCTTAGTTATTATTGGGAAGGTCAGGAGGGGTGACTCCCTTTCGTCCCGGTGCCCGGAGTGCAGGCACGGCATCTTCAGGAATGCGCTTATCACACCCGAAGCCAGATGCGACCTTGAGTCCCTGGACAGAGGAAGAATGGTGTGCATTCAGCTGCTCTCAGTAACTCAACTAAACTGGGGCCTGACAACTATTGGAGAGTAACACGTGATCACTGCTCGGGCCTAGCACAGGCAGAGAAAAGATGGTGTCTGTATGGTTCTTGGCCTACTCGATGTAAACAAAAACACACGGACAGCATATACCCTTATTAACTAACTAAAACAGATATAGGTTAGGCATTATGCATATAAAATACAAAGAGTATATAGATACATCATGCTAGCACAATATATATAGATATGACTAATACTGCTAATATAGGGGAATTGGATTTTTATCCCTCAAGTAGTAGTAAAGTTGGTAGTCCTTACTGTACTACTACTAACTTCAGGTCCAGTGCACACTGAGTTTGTCACACATGTGCAAAATGTACTATGCCCCAGTGCCCCAGCCTTCCAAATCTAAAGTCATATGACAGTGTTTCTATTGTGCCCTTAGAATGGTTCTCACACTGATTCTAGGTAATGCCATTGGCTGACATTGCCTTTTCATGGGGGTGATGTGTGAGAGTCTAATACAGATTTGTAGCAGAGAAGGTGTTTTTCACTTTATTGACACATCCATACAGATGTTTATTTTACATCAAAACAGGACCTGGGATGTGTAAAATGAGAGTGTGTCACATTTACTATAGCATCTTGGTTGGAGTTGCAGTGAGAGGGCCTCATGGTAGTTGTAGTCACTTCAACTCAATTTTACCAACACTTGACAAATGGTAACCTACATGATGTGTGAAGATCAGTTGTGACATGACATACAAGTGAGAAGGGACAACAGGAGTCTAGCATATTAGAGTTGGAGTGAGAGGGCCTCTGGTGGGTGTAGTCACTTCAATTTCACTTTACCAACACTTGAGAAATGGTAAGCTGCATGAACAGTGACCATCAGCACTAACATGTCAGGCAAATGAAAAAGGGAAAAATATATATGTGGCACAGATTAATAGGTGTGATATTGATGAATCGGTGCTGTTGTGGAATCCAAAATAATGCACACGTCACTATCACTGTATATAATTTGCAAACACATGTCCATTTGTGTACAGTGTGCCTGTGCAATACAACTGTTTTGGCCTAAAAGAGCATCCAACACATATATTTCTGATTGTTCTTATGAAACAATCCCAGACAGGGTCCCTGTAAATGTGTAAATTACTTAGGGACCACAGCTCCCTTGCCTAGTCCATGGCGGGGATCGGTTTGCTGAGGAGTCTATGGAAACTGGCAGTTGTATGACTTACCACTGATCACGTCCACAAAGGAGTGGATTTTGGACGTGATTGAGTGATACAGCAGCCGCAGGACATGTCTGATATGCTCTATGATGCCAGAAGCCTTGTAGAGGTGAGTAGAGGTGAGTATCGGCCTTATATATCTCCATTTCTGCTGTATCAGATGTTGTGGTTGGACTGCCACAGTCACACCACTTATAAAGCAATGCGTAATTGGTCCGGTGGTTCACTGGCAGTCTGAGGCTCCCACAGCCTCTTTGGCCCATTCCGCGGCTTCCACGGTCAGATTTGGCTTCCAGTGTCGGAGGTTCCCCGTCAGTCTTTGCAAAGGCTATCTGACCTTCTTGTAATATGGAGGTCAGACTGCTGAGTTTGCGGCGATCATACCGCCACTGCGGGTACGGCGGTCCAAAGACTCATAATAAGGCTCTTAGTATAAAAATCCACTGATTACCATTTTCCGTGGATCAGAACCCAGCCCATTCACAGCAGACTGAAAAATGGCCACTGTCACAGCCAGATTCCTCAGTACGTTCCAGTTGCTGAGCAGGTCCTATTATACACAGCCGCAGCTATTGATGGTCGCCTTATATGTATCAATTGGAAACGTAGGGCGAGATATCCTTAGAAATGATCCAATGCAGTGCAGCACCAAAGTTACTGTACTGTGTTCAGTATATGGAAGACAGTAGGACAGCACAATATCTACAACGATATGGCACTTCTGCTGTCATCCCATGCACATTTAGTCTGTCTTGTACCACGCACAATCCCTTGCACCATAGTGCAAGGGTCTGTGCATTATGTCTGAAATAACTTTTGTACTGGTACGGTACCCACCCAGTATACAATACTATGCTTAAATATAGTTTAAAACATTTCTGACTTTGCATGTGTGCCGTATAGCACAGCACACATGCACATTTAGACAAGTTTTGAGAAAAGAAAACCTTTTTCAAACATTACACATGCCTCAAGGAAGTGTAGATTATAGGAACAAAGCCCTGTTCAAGTCAATGCTTATGCTGAAAAGTAATCCAAGTCCAAGGTTTTGCACTGTTTTTGTCACTATTTGTGAGACTGCACAAGCACAAACCCTTGATTAGTCTGGCTCTTTGTCCATTGAGGTTTATTGGTTTAGTTCTTCGGTATCTACCAAATCTTTACTCTTGTTGAAGACAGTTTCTTAAGCTCCAGGAACCACACCTTGATGGACATCCACCATTGGAATGCTCACAATAGTGAATGGTTGGAAACCTTGTTGCTGTAGGGCTGAGGCTGATTACATTCACAGAGGGTGCCATAGCTCACCATGACAATGGCACGTAATAACAGCTTCAAGTCTACCAACACAAGGTAGAAATTTGAACCTGGTCAGACATTGTGCTGACTGCCTGTCAAGTTATTCATGGAGAAAATTACAAAAAACAATTTGATGGACAGAATGTAGATCAATGTCTTACATTCACCCCAGAACAAGGATCTGGGCCTAAATCCATCGTTTTTTGCACTCCACATCACCCTGGGTCAGATAATGGCTTTATGCAAATCAGCTCTGAACCTGTGCCCCATGGGAACAGTCCAGTCCGAACTACAACAGCCATATCTTTCCCAGACCGGAATCAAGCATCCGAGGACCGGACCGGTTTCGAGGTAACACCTCTCATCAGCCCGGCTAGCTTGACTCCAGTGGTGTGGAGGCTCTGGGACCCACGTCTGAGCTACCCCAGTACACTCAGGGAGAAAATTACAAAAAACAATTTGATGGACAGAATGTAGATCAATGTCTTACATTCACCCCAGTACAAGGATCTGGGCCTAAATCCATTGTTTTTTGCACTCCACAACACCCTGGGTCAGATAATGGCTTTATGCAAATCAGCTCTGACCCTGTGCCCCATGGGAACAGTCCAGTCCGAACTACAACAGCCATATCTTTCCCAGACCGGAATCAAGCATCCGAGGACCGGACCGGTTTCGAGGTAACACCTCTCATCAGCCCGGCTAGCTTGACTCCAGTGGTGTGGAGGCTCTGGGACCCACGTCTGAGCTACCCCAGTACACTCAGGGAGAAAATTACAAAAAACAATTTGATGGACAGAATGTAGATCAATGTCTTACATTCACCCCAGTACAAGGATCTGGGCCTAAATCCATCGTTTTTTGCACTCCACACCACCCTGGGTCAGATAATGGCTTCCCATAAAGAGGCCGAGATTACATGCACGGCACGCAAATTGTGCAACCTCATCTGCAGTAGTTACATAATATGGCGACTCAATGACCACTGCACAAGAACTAGAAGGGTACATTAAAATTCAATAGGAGGTGTATAAGAAAAATTACATACCAAGCTACCTCTATGTTTGCAACAGTAGGCATTGATTATCTATTCATTAAAGGAATTTTTATAGCACACACTTACCCATATTTACGTTGCACTTCACAAGTTACAGAGAATGGTAACAGAGGGAAAAAAGAGACAAAGCATCATCACAGCATGAAGGTTAGGCCCTTATTCAAAGAGTTCATCAGATTTTTCCAAACACTTGAGCAAACCTCTGTTTTTGTGCAAAGGGTTCAGAATTCTGAGTTGGGTGGTATTTACCTCACACAGTAAATACCAGGTGCATAAAATACTTCAACCTTTGTTAATCTGGCAAAATGTAACAAGGGAAAACACCACTCTAATTACCCAAACAGGAAGATATATCAATTGGTAATAATAGATATTTTGCCATTCTATATTCCAAAATGTCTCTTGATAAAACGGAAAACAAAGCATTCCAAAAAGCATTATGGAGGCATCACATTCTACCCAATGAAAGCAATGCTTTTTAAAAATATGGGTGGTGTGATTTGTACTGATCGCCCAACATTTTCTTACCCATAACGTGTTGCAAACATCAGACTTTGGCTAAAACCCATTTTACTCACATTTTTGTGAGTGGAAGTTCTAGAAGCAGCGGGGACCACCTAGCATTCCCATATTTCCCTCAATAAAAACAGTACCCCACTTGTATGGTTGTACTAGCAACCACAACAAAGAATGCCCCAAAACATGATGAGGAGCCATCAAAAAATCTGAGGGGAATACAACCTTGTTTGATAATGTGCGTTGCTGTGTAATTTGAGGTTGTATGATGTAAAAGCGCATGCTTTTACCCCGTATACCCTTACAACGCAATTTTTGTACCCCAACTTGCTGTCGGAGTTGCGCTGGAGTTTTGAATAGTATAATTTACTATTCCAATTCCAATCTGTTCAACAATAGGGAAGGTGTTGGAATTAAAGCCAACACCTTATACCCCCTACAGCATTCATTGTAATGGCACACGGGGTAAAAGCATGCATTGTAATGCATGCGTTGTAACGGTTGTTTCCCGTAATTTGGGCCGTGACTCCACCACCACCCAGGGAAACCAACTAAACACAATCATTTCTGGAAACTTGACATCAAAGGGAGTCCAGGGAGGTGTGACATGCCCATAAGGACTTGTAAGCCTCGCATTTTGGAAATAATAATGCATTTTCCACATATTTCTATGAGAGAAAATTTCTAAATCTGTGGGGATCCACAAATGTCATACCATCTAGCATGCCCATACTCGTTCCAATAAAAATAATACCCTTCTTTAGCAGGTGCACTAAGAGTCTGCAACATGAAATTCCCCAAAACACAACATGGACCTATCAAATGATTCCACTCAAAACCAACCCGTGGGTTCAGCATCCACCCAGAACAGCCAACCTAACTGAAACATATCAATAAACTAGACACCCAGGAAAGTCCAAGGAAGCATGCCTTGCATGGATCCCAAAACGTTTTCTTACCTATTAAGAATTGCAAACCTTAAACCTTCGCTAAAAACACACATTTCCCTCACATTTCTATGAAAGAAAGATCCGTAAGTTGCGGGTATCCACAAATTTTCTACAGCCGAGTGTTCCGACACTTGTTCCAATAAGAACAATCCCCGACTTCTGAGGGTTGGCCAGCGCCCGCAACATGAAAGGGGCCAAGTGCATCATGGACCAATCACATTTTTCCACTCCAAACCAACTCTTTATCTTTGCAGTGTGGGTAGTTGTTGATTTGGGCTTGGGCTCAACAGCCACCCAGGGAAACCTACCTAACTCAAGCATTTCAGAAAACTAGACACACAGAGAAGTGCGGAGTGGTGACAGAAAGTTCTGGAAAGTTCCAGAAACTTTGAGGAGTCTCAAAATTCCGACCACCCAGCATTGCCCCATATCTCCCAATAAAAACAATACTCCACTTGTGTGCCTTTAATAGTATTTGCTCACATCAGGGATCAAGCAAAGGAACATCCTCTCACAGAAATGTCAGGAATATTTGCGTGATTTAGTCAAAGTTTGATATTTGCAGGGGCTTATGGGTAAGAAAACATCTTGGGGTCCTTGCAAGTACCTTCACCTGGTACTCCTTCGTGTGTCTTATGTTCAGCAATGTCTGGGTTTGGTAGGATTCTTTGGAGACCATCTCTACTTAAGAACAGACTCATGCAGGTTTGAATTAGCACCTCCAGTAGTGCTAGGTTCAAAGAGGAAACTCTAATAATAGTATCAGAATATTGAACCCACGACTACTGGAGATGAGCTGTAAAACCTCATCAAGGTACCAACCACTTAACAGGCCATTGACATACCTTTAATGCACCATACACATTGCCATTCATACTGCATCCATGAACCCAACCTAATATAACACTCACATAAGCATACCACCACCATTCTAGGGTCCATTACATTCACATGCCACAGGACGACAACACCAATATCACCTCCTCTCTCTGGGTCACCAGTGACCTTGCAAGCAAGTACATCATCAGCAAATCCCTACACATACACCGGACAAGACGTAAGTTGGTCCGGTCAAGCTTCACAACATCCTGATGAAAAGAAAACTAGACTATGCTTTTACTACCTGTTCATGTATTTGCCTCCGTTGAAGTCCTGTGTGACACAGTACATATGCCAAGGGAACCTTTACTACGAACAATATGAGATCGGTGGATGCACTGCCTAGTTATCGACTTAATTAATCTAATCCGATGATCGCTGATAAAAATAAGGGTGCCTACCCACTGTTTGTTAGGACCCCAGAGGTAGAAAATACTATTGCGAAAACAGCGATGAACCCTGTGTGGGTAGCACTGTTCCTATGGCACAAATGCCCTGATTATTAGAGAAATTTATCAAGAGAAACCTTAGTAAGTGAAGATTGAACAGTAAATTTTCTTTACATATAATTGCATTAACCTTGTGGTATTAAACAAAACACATAAACATAAGCTTCAAATACAAGTTATTTGTACATACACATTTTGGGAGGATATAATCTCCACCTGTATTTTCAAAATTCAAAAAAAACTTTTCAATGAATGCTGTAAACAGAAAATCAATTTTGGAAACATTTGTAGGGAATCAGCCCCCATTAAGATGGACAGTTTTGTTATACTTATTAGCAGGTGAACCTTTTTCTTTCACCCTTATCCATCTTGCACTTCCGCATTTTAAATTAAATCGCACTGCCGCTATCTATCAGCACTATGGTGGCATCTAGATATCTCTTTTATATTCATTACAGTGCACGAAGAAACAACATTCATAATCTCAGATTTGATCTGTTTTTACAAGTTTCCTTTGTTTCACTGTTCATTTTTCACTTTCTGCATGCAGAGACCACTATGCCTAAATTCTTGGCATATTGGGGTATCACCAATAGTCACGTTTCTATCTCAGCGTTCTTAAGAAAAATTCACCCGTGAATAAATTACAGAATAGTGATTTTATTTGTTTGTTTACAGATGTACCCCTGACGAAGGGACCATGAGGTCCCAAAATGGGATCACTGACATAATATCGAGGGACATAATATAGACTACCAAAAATATCGGCGACAAAATATCAACAGACAGAATATCGACTTTGTATCTACAAACAGGTAAGTAAAAAAATATCGAGTAAAAAATATCGTTTACATAAATATAGTTTGTAATAATATCGAACTTATTAAAAACAATGTTAAATTAAATTAATATTAAAAATTATTTACTAAAATATACTTACAAATACTTAAATTACCTTATAATAATTAAATAATTAATTAAAGTTATAAAAAAAATGTTTACAATCATATTTGTTAAAACATATATATATATAGTAACATAATATATTAAAAAATATCCAATATTATTACTGTAGGATAGCGGAAGTGTAAAATTACTATTCCCACTCCAGAGAGTGCAACAGTAGATAAGGCATTGGTTAGCGTAGAGGTAAAAATTACTATTCCCACTCCAGAGAGTGCAACAGTAGATAAGGAGTTGGATAGAGTAGAGGTAAAAATTACTATTCCCACTCCAGAGAGTGCAACAGTAGGGAAAGCGTTGGATAGCGTAGGGGTAAAAATTACAATTCCCACTCCAGAGAGTGCAACAGTAGGGAAAGCGTTGGATAGCGTAGGGGTAAAAATTACTATTCCCATTCCAGAGAGTTCAACAGTAGGGAAAGCGTTGGATAGCGTAGAGGTAAAAATTACTATTCCCACTCCAGAGAGTGCAACAGTAAGGAAAGCGTTGGATAGTGTAGGGGTAACATTTTCTATTCCCACTCCAGAGAGTGCAACAGTAGGGAAAGTGTTGGATAGCGTAGGGGTAAAAATTACTATTCCCACTCCAGAGAGTGCAACAGTAGGGAAAGCGTTGGATAGTGTAGGGGTAAAAATTACTATTCCCACTCCAAAGAGTGTAACAGTAGGGAAAGCGTTGGATAGCGTAGGGGTTAAAATTACTATTCCCACTCCAGAGAGTGCAACAGTAGGGAAAGCGTTGGATAGCGTAGGGGTAAACATTACTATTCCCACTCCAGAGAGTGCAACAGTAGGGAAAGCGTTGGATAGCGTAGGGGTAAAAATTACTATTCCCACTCCAAAGAGTGCAACAGTAGGGAAAGCGTTGGATAGCGTAGGAGTTGAAATTACTATTCCCACTCCAGAGAGTGCAACAGTAGGGAAAGCGTTGGATAGCGTAGGGGTAAAACTTACTATTCCCACTCCAGAGAGTACAACAGTAGGGAAAGCGTTGGATAGCGTAGAGGTAAAAATTACTATTCCCACTCCAGAGAGTGCAACAGTAAGGAAAGCGTTGGATAGCGTAGGGGTAAAGATTACTATTCCCACTCCAGAGAGTGCAACAGTAGGGAAAGCGTTGGATAGCGTAGGGGTAAAAATTACTATTCCCACTCCAGAGAGTGCAACAGTAGGGAAAGCGTTGGATAGTGTAGGGGTAAAAATTACTATTCCCACTCCAGAGAGTGCAACAGTAGGGAAAGTGTTGGATAGCGTAGGAGTTTAAATTACTATTCCCACTCCAAAGAGTAAAATTAGTAAAATTAACATAATTATCAATTAATCAATTTAATAAAATTAATTATCAATACATAAATTGTTCCTCCTTATACCATAACAAGCACTTTTACTTCCTATGTACTGTCTGAACAGCAGTCACCCACTATACAGGATCAATGAGTCATCAATTGCCATATTCTTTCAAGGAGTATAAATCTCTGGAAACCAAGTAGACAAATGTTCCACACAGATGACTTTTGAGCAACATGTCATGATCTGGATGGCCGCTGGGTGATGCTGCTGCAAAATCAAAAGCCTGTCTCTGCTCTTGACTGGTGCAAAGCTTGCCCCAACTGTGTGAGTACACCCATAGGAATGTACATTCGGTCTGTGCACTATTCCCATCCTAAGTGAAGTCCCAGACATTTTTAAAGTCCCCAAGCGAAGTGAGAGTTCAACAGTGTGAGGCCCAAGAATGCCTCTGTGCTCCTTCATAAACTGTTATACACTCAAATTTATTTTGTGTAAAATTTACTCAAAGAAGTCATCATCCAGAAAGAGATGAACATAGTCAATAGGTAGAAAATAGGGGAATTTGGGGCTAAACTGTAGTGGGAACTGATAAGAGAGCACTTTGTGCTGTGCACAGTACCCACCTGCTCTCTGAATTGGACCACCTCCTACTGTCTCTAGGCTGCACAGATTGTGCTTTCAAATGGACCTGACAATTGTGATGACCATCCTCAGAGTCACTGAGAGATGTCACTATTAGATGTTACTCTCTGTCTGATGCTGTCTCAGTGCTGCACTCCATTACTAGAGTTAGGGCGGGGTAGCAGTCATCCGGGAAACATCCTTTACAACGCAACTTTTACCACGCAGTGCTTTTACATCGCAACTTTTATAACGCAAACCATTACAACGCATTGAGCTGGAGGGCGCTCTAGGATAGGGAATAGATTTAATTTACTATCAAACACCTTCCCTACTATCCACAGGGGCTGGAGTTCGAATAGTAAATTAAACTATTCACTATCCAGCACCCCTCAACACTATGCGCCGTAAAGGCATGCGTTGTAAAACTTGCGATGTAAAAGCATGCGATGTAAAATCGCATAACATCTCAGTCATCCACCAAGATGTCAGCTCTGTTAACTGTCTGAAACGGTTCACCTGAAATACAATGTCATACATAGAAGGCAAAAGTATGCTTAAAAATCAGTAGGTGGGTGTGTGTGAGATATGTCAAAGAATTAGAAAAGCAAAAAAAGCATGTACCTCTCAATGCTGAGATCAGAAGAAGTTCTTCAAAAAACGACTCCAAGGAAGTTCTTCAAAGATACCAAAAAGATTTTTAAAAAGACCAACCTATTAGTTCAACGTACCACAACATGCTGCATTGAATGAGGGTTCAGCCTACTCTAACCACTGTTCATTTAGTATGGCATTTACGGCTTGCCACCTTAAAAAATGCCAGCCATTTATGAATGAGTTGTTGTTCTGGAGCAGCCAACACCTGGCAGATAAAAACAATTAATGTAAAATTGTCAGGATTCCTTTTTTAACACAATTATATTTCTGCACAAGACGAATCCTAATAACCAACAATGGATTATCCACCAACCTTGGGTTACAGAGCAGTGTGCGGCCTGTCGCTAAGTATTGCCTCACAAGGGGTATTAATCACTATATGTTATAAATGCCATTGCAATACAATCTTATACGTCAACATTTTGAAATTGGAAATAGGGAGATGCAGAAAATAAATCAGGGGAATCTCTTTTCCCCATTGACTTGCATTGCAGCTGAGACAATATTAGGCAAGCGACAGCTAAAAATGACCATATCGGAGTCATACTGGGACATAAACTAGAACCTGGCCCCAAAATAAAAGTGGCTCCTATTATCAAATCACTTAACTAAAAAAGTGGGCCATATTCGCACATTGGGCAGTTTTGTGAAGACACACTGCATAAAGGTAACTCCAAGATATTGTAAACTGTATGCATGTGTGCTTGATGCAGGAAATGTCTGGTAATATCAGAGACATCAGCAATGAAAACCAGCCCATCAGACCATAAAACAGGCCCAACTTTAAAAAAAAAGCAATGGCAAATCCAATAGGTCTCTCCTGAGTGAGAAATATTGGCTTTCTCAATGTTTTTTAGCCATTTGTACAGCAGTGCATGGCTAAACGTTAGGGAAAAACATCAACACTCGCCCTGCAAGTGATGCCTATCTCAGGATTGCCTGGAGCTTGGAGTGGGAGGCCTCTGTGCTTGGCTCACTGATGATACACACCAACAGAGACAGAAGCGGCAACTGAGACAGAAAATGGACAAGGATTGTACCGTCTTTTGTGTACTTGCTCATCTCCTTTTGCCGAAGCCACCTTATTGATACAGAAACCTGGAAACCCTTCCACCTCATCCCTCAGACGTTTACTGTATTATTTATTAATTCCCCGGGTCCACAGACCAAGGAGAAGCAAGGAAATGAGAGAGATACTGAAGCCAATCAATGGTAAGTAACAGATGGGCTATTTGCCCCCGTTAAAGAAAAATTGACTCCCAAGGCCAGCTCATATGCTGTCCAAGCAAAGCCTAAAATGGCCCTGTGACTTATGTGTCAGACCAGTCCTTCTGGCAGTGCCAGGTTTCCCTTGGCCAGTCTGATTATTAGAGCCATTTTGGCTGCCTTTTGTTGTTTCCCCCTGTGGACTGATTGCACCCTCCTTGTGACCTTATCGCCTTCAGCGGAAAACAAAAATTTATTTTGGAAATGATGCCGTCCTGTGGAGTTGATCCATATTCCGGAGTGGCCAAACTCCCTTAAACATCAACCTCCCTGGTGGTCTAGTGCAGTGGGTCATAACCTGTGGTGCAAGTACCCCTGGGGGGCCTATTCATGGGGTCTGTGACTGTTTTACAAAATAAAATAATATTAAAAGGAATAAAATTAAATAAAAAAGTATATACAAATATAGAAGCAAAATTGGAAATTTGAAAAACTTGTCTGTATTAGAACTCTTCAATATTTGAGCATTTGTTTGGTGTACCCTTGTTTTTGCATTTTTGTGTTTTGTTTAAGGTTCAAAACACAGAAATTGTTTAAGCCAGGGAGCCTCAGCTGCCAATAATGACTCAGTAATGATTCAGTGTGGGTTCTCACAAGTCAAAAGGTTAAGAACTTCTGATCTAGTAGATTTTGCTCACCCTATTTGTTTTCTCCTGGAGATGTGGACCATGCCCTCCTTGGAGATGGGGGGGGCGATCACCCCTCTGTGGAAAAAATCCATTTATTTTGAACTATATACCCCTCATAGGAGGAGCAGCAGGGACCGCTGTGGGATGGTCGGGCCCCACGCATAGCCAAGGGAAAACTGACTATGGGATAGTATGACAGGGGTATCGCACTACCCGACATGCGACTATATTATCAGGCATCCCAGTTGGTTGCCATTAACAAATGGGTACATGGGGAATACGATGACCCCAATTTTCGCACAGATCGTTGGCTATTGGGGTGGGGGGGCTACAATAGAGCACTCCACACAAACCCCTGCAAGCTTCACCTCAGGGGACACACTCTTCGCACAGTGGAGATTTGGCATGGAATAAATCAGAAGTGGGGCTGGCTTAACAAACCTATGAAAGCCACACCGCTCTTTGAACCAGACATACTGGGTCAGCTTAGTAAATGTCCCGTGTTTGACAGATGGGACATGATAGGCATAACGTAATATTGCACAAAAGTGGGGCGTGGGGGGTGGGAGCGGCCCGACCAGGAGGTAATGGGCGGTTAACATGGATAGAGCAATGATTGCTGAGAAGGATGTATTCAAACACAGGGGCTGCCCTAAGAAATGGGACCACAAATGGGGGAAGTGGAATAGATATAAAGGCACAATCTGTTTATCTCCTACAGTTGAATTACAGTGTGAATGACATGCATTACTGGACCCCCCTGAGCTCGACCATGTGCCCGCACCCGGGACTAATTAAAGTGATTGCTCTACTACTAAGTGTCAACTGGTGTGCATACCAGGTTTACACATTTTATCACTTATGTAATGGCTGCATGGTGGATGTACTGGGCAATTCTTGCTATGCTGAACCGGGGAGGGAGTGTATTGGACTTTTCAGAAACTGTTTGCACTGACTGTGTATAAAAGCATACTGTAGATCCAATTATTGTTTTGACATTGCATTATGGTTTTTTTTCTCTCCTTAATAAAAATGGTTTAAAAAAAAAAGAAGGCACAGTGGTCCTCAATAAACTTTTTTTAACATTCACAAAGGGGAAGGTCCCAAGTAAGCCCTTCCTATTTGCAACTGCATTACCACTACACTTCTGTAATCAGTAAATTATTAATTTTTTACAACTGGAATTCTATTGCAAAACAATAATACTTACCATTCCAAATTGTATTTTCAAGGGATGCCCGTTTGAAATTCAAAATCAGTATTTGGTCACAATCCTAAATTGTGACTAAGACTCACAGTTTCGGTTAAATATACCAAAATGCATTTTTGCGGTCGTAAATGCGCTGATTCTTCGAATAGGCCGATTTGTGACTGCAAAAAATCTTGATATATCTGACCTGAAATTTCCTTTGTCAGTCGAACTCCTGCTTGTTGCCCGTAGAGCATCAGTGATCCATGAGCAGTACCATTTAGGGAAGGCATCACTGGAAAGGAGACACAGTGTTATTGGGTCTAAGTAAGGATTACTTGCAACATAATTTAGTTGGAATAAGTTAAAGTAAACGTAGAGATTGTGAAATGACAGTTCATGCCTCAGTCAATTATCAATCTGCTGCTTCTGTGTCTGACCACACTATAATGTTGCACGCTAATAACATTATGCCTGTGCCCTAAAGGTATGCGCCCACAATTAGATATGTGATTGCACGACAAATACCTTCTGCAGATTTCAACATGCACAAAAAACTTAAACTTATGCATGAAGATATCTTTCTCTTAATGAACCCAAATTCCTAAAATATTTGGCTTGACAAACCAAGGAAATGGAACACTGTACCGAAAAAACTCCTCAGACACTTACAGCCTGATTCATCAATGACCCGTTTTGCGAGTCTATAATAGCGATTCATAAGAAATCGCTATTACAGGCTCGCAAAACGGGATTCAGGTACGAATCGCAAAAAAAAATGCGATTCCTACATATTCCTTATTTGCGATTAGCAAATTGCTAATCGCAAATAAGGAATAATTCCCCATTCATTCCATGGGCCAAAAGGCCCATAGGAATGAATGGGGAGTATTCCTTATTTGCGATTAGCAATTTGCTAATCGCAAATAAGATAGCGATTTAAAGGGTGCCACGGGTGTCCAAAGGACACCCTGTAGCACTCCTTAAATGCAAATTTAAACTGGTGTTGCGCACACACATGTCCAAAGTACATGTGTGTGTGCAACATGCAACTTAGAAAAATGCTTTTAAAAGCATTTTTCTAAGTTTTCGCTATTTACCACGAGGTTTGACCTCGCGGTAAATAGCGGGCCGAAATTGCGAATTCTCTATTTATAAATGGATGATGAATTGTATTTAAGGAATCTCTAATAGAGATTCCTTAAATGTAATTCCTCGCAAAATAGCTAAACCGCTATTACCGATTTTTGCATTTGGGATGGTGAATCCCAAATGCAAAAATCGCACTCGCAAAGGGCCAGATTCTCAGAATCTGGCCCTTTGCGAGCGCAATTCTGCGTGATGAATCAGGCTGATAGTGATACCTTTCTGCTGGTTTCATTCCTGAATTTTTATTGAATACAAATGTCCAGGATTTTGCCATGTGATTGTAAAGCGCTATTTTATTATTGTTATGTGAGGACAGAAACGTCACTTGGGACCATACCACATAAAGAGAGAGCTAAATTAAGGCAAATCTCTGCAACAGTTTTGGGTTGGCTAGTGTCCTAAATAGCGTTAGTGCCAGGACCGCGGAATTTTGCCCTTTTTGTACTGTTTGCGACAGGAATTCTAAAAGAATGTGCTTATTTTGCTTGGGAATATAACAGCATTTTTGACAAGTCTAATGGAAACAACTAAACATAACACAATAACATAAGTCAAAGGTAGCAATGCAAATAAAACAGAACAACACGAGTTAAAACAGAATGCAACACAACACACACAGTACAACAACAGCACAATGCAATAACGCAGCTCAAAACCCAACAGAACAAGTCATCACTAAAATAAAATGCAACACAGCATGTGTGCACAAACATCATGGGCACAAATTATCACCTTCAGAAATCTGCTTTCATAAAACCGTACTAAAAGGTGTTTGTACCAAACGCTACCTTACACACCACCAAGAGCATAAATGTGTGTCAGCCAAAAATGTTTTGTCATCCAGCCCTTGAAGTTTTGTATTCTAGTGACTTATCGCCTCATGCACTGAAGTCATAATTGGCTGTCTCTTGGTAAAAAAACAGTTCACCTAGATTGATCTTCCCCATTTGTCAAACTCCTTTATGAAAAAGAGCATCACCGCTTCCAAAATGAATCAGAGGTCTTGTATGCAAATGAAAATTCAGCAGACCCACAGTACTTTATTGAAGCATAAAATGAACTTATTTTAACGTTTTGCAGGCTGAATTGATGCAAACATCATTAGCAGCTGCTCCACTTTCTGATTCTGTTCAAACCTTTATTTTATGCCTGAAATTGCTTGTGCGGGTACATAGAAGATATGATCAAATGCTGAACTGACATTTATGGAAAATTACAGACATTTTAAATTAGTTTTAACTTTTGTTCGCACTCTCAGGCAATCACATGTGTAAGTTCTGTTCTTGAGCAATCACCCCATCATCATTATTATTGTAAGAAGCAAAGCGTAGTTGCAAGTTATTCATTGCCTTACCAAAGGCAAGGGAGAAAGAGTGTGTAGGAGCATTTTTTTCCCCGCCTCCTCCCTTGATGTCTCTTCTATACTCCATCCGATCCAGCTATTTCCCTCCCCCCTGGATTTCATATAACTATTCACGACACTATGATGTCACAAATATTTCACCTTTCTCTAAACCATCTTCACTTGATTCTTATTTGCAATTTTCGTTCCCATCCCATCTCATGTAACCTTAATCTCCAGCCTCTCTTCCCCATTGCTCCTCACAGGACAGTTCTCCTACCATCAGCAGCTCCTGCAGCTCTGGCAGGGACCCAGACTCCAACACCTTATCCGCCTCTGGATGCTCACCCTCCTCTCCAACTGGAGCAGGAGGTGCAAACACCAGGACTGGTGCCTTCTCTGAATTTGCCCTTGGTTCTTGTTCTGGCCTATACCCCTCTAGTCTTTCTTTCGCTAAAGTGGGCCCCACCTCACTAGGAAGAGGTTTTACAGACTGTGCCCTAATTAGCACAGTTGATGAAATCCAGGTCATATAGATCTCAAGGCATGCACTAACCCACGCTCAACCAGAACATTCCCCAGAAAGCACCAAGCACCATGCTTCTCTCGCACCCCGACGTTTACCATGGAATTTTTGCCCTTCACCTCTACCTCCACTTTAGCAAGAGGGTACTCCATGTCATCACCACTAGCTTTGAGTCCATAACCCTTGGAATCAGGGAAGATCTCCTCAGATTTAAAATATTTCCTTTCAACCATAGTCCTGTGGCCACCAGTATCCCTCATGGCAGGAATCTTCCTTTCATTGATACTTGTCACACTCACATACCCCCTTGAGTTAGGATGAACATGCCTGGTGACCAAGTTAAACTCAATTGAGCCTCCCTTCATGTCTGCCTTCACGGAAGGCAAATTTGCTGTCACAGGTGCCACTTGCACCTCGTTCTTCCCTGGGAAGTCCGGCTTTTGTCTTTCACTGTGACACTTAGAGCATTTAATCACCTTCGGCGTGAAAGGACCCTTACCTTCTTTCCCTTCTGGGACTGACTAGAGGCCCTATTTCCCTTAGACTACTGTCTTGTTTGAGAGCCTTGATCACTGTTCTGGCCCTTCCCCTCTGGTTTGGGGCCAGCCTTCTGGGTGTTCTTCTCCCATTTGGGCTTGGAACTTTGCTGCCCTGCCCCCGGTTCACTCTTTGCAAGCCACGTATCTGAAAACACTGCAAGCTTTTCAGGAACCCTCTCAGGAAGGTTAGACAAATACTGCCAGAGTGGAGCACTCCTCCTGTAGACGCTTTGTTATCATCATCTGATTTAGGGACTGGTAATCATTTGCTTCCATTCCTCTCACCCACTCATTCCAGTCTCTAACTATGTCATAGACTCAATTCTCAAAAGCAACTCCCTCTGCCTTGTTCTCACAGGATCTCTAAAAGTATTGGGCTGGTTTCAACCCAAACTGCCTAATCAAAGAATCCTTCATGCACTCATATGTAAGACAGTCTTTTTCAGGCATGATTTTCAGAGACTTCAGTCCCTTCCCAAGCGAGGCAACTCAGTAGAGACGTTGCTCTGGACTGCTCATTAAGACCTTGAGCCTTACTTGAGTGATCAAAGGCATTCATCCAATGAGAATATTAGTGACAAGGATATACATGTGTATTAATTCCTTTGGTACCTTGCCTAGTACTTTGATGTGGGCTTACCATGCACATAGCTAAGCCCTCTATCAGCTACTAAAGTACGCTTCTCTCTCTCCAGGGCTTTCTGCTCTTTCTCCAATTCCCAATCCTTATCTTTCTCCTGCTTCTCCCTCTCCTTCTCCTGCCTCTCCCTCTCCCTCTCCTTCTCCTGCCTCTCTCTCTTATTCTCCTTCTAAGCCCACTGTTCCTGTCTGACCCTTCACTGCTTCTCTTCTGCCTGACAGGCCATCCTTAGCTTCTCCCTCTCAAAACCCTTGCTTTCTCCTCAGCTAAATCTTAAGAGTTTGTTTCAGGGTCTATGCTAGGTCAGTCCCTCCAAAGGAGGCAAATCCTGGAGCAGAGGAAAAGTTAGCCCTAGAGATAGTGGGAGGTGAACTTCTAGGGGCAGGTCTAGGGGAAAATCAAGGTGAACACCTAGGGAAAAGCCTTGGGGCAGGTGTAAGGGAAGCCTACACTGACTGACTTGGCAGGCTTGTGATAACAGTGCTCTCCACCGCCTGCACTACAGTGACATCTTACTCAAAGCGTTTTCTTCATGTGACTAATCAAGCATTCTCAGTCATTAGACCTTGGGACTTTCCACCACCTGTCAGCACACATTTTCTTTAATTCCATTATGTTCAAGTTCCACAGTTCAAATTCCTCTCAAATGTTATCTGCCATTTTTCAATTAGCTTTTGGGTATCTGCTGGACTTATGAACTGGCCTCAGTGTCCACTGAGCATGAAGTCTAGTGATACAACACCACTAGTGATCAATGTTAGACCCAGCTTCCTGGGCACCAGGGCACTCAGGGATTACTGTACTCCAACTGAAACAACTAGAGTTTTCTGCGCTGATGTCCTGGGGCCTCAGTACTAGTGGACCATAAATCGGGATAACTAAGTACTCCTCTCCAGCACTCAGGGTAGTGAGACAGAGCCATCACAGCGTGCTAAAGGAGGTATGGTAGGGTTAGACATTCAGAATACACTGTACACCATACTGCCAGCTGATAAGATCAATGTCCAGTGTGGTTTACTTTTTATAAAAGAAAATTACTTTAGTACTGTAGTGTAGTTCCTATATTCCCAATAGGCTCTGCGCATTGCAATAACATAAACAATAGTTTAGACATAGGACTGAGGTCGACTAGGTCTCGATTGAATATGTTAGACTTAATTGTGTGTGCCAGCTAGCTCAGAGGTCACTAGAAACTTTCTCGAGTAAACAAGAAGGTGTTTAGCATTCCTGAATAGACAAGAAGGGATTAGCTTCTGACAACCATATCACATGACAACTTTGTTCCCCCTGCAATGAGGAATATATCACCAGAGTCGCGGAAACAATAGATAGCTATTTTACTCAGTCAATCGTGCATGCTTCGTTTCACCAGAGATGCAGAGAAATAGAGAGACGGGCGTTTTCAATAATAGGGTTATTTATTGAGCAGTCTTCTTTCTCATGCAAGAGAAATGAATTGCCACAATTGCAATACTTGTCATAAAGTAAAGTGCATACAGTAAAAGGAGTATTATGAAATAATACTGTAAAAGCATTTATATGGTTTCTAAGCCATAAGATACTTAAAATGGATAAAATACATACAATGATAAAATAATGACTAAACGTACTCAACTGGTGTTTCTAAGATACGCCTACACCAGTGTACCTAACCTAAGCCTAGTACAGGGAAGGAGTAGATGAGTTACAGTTTTTGCCAAGTATCTGAATCAAGAATTCTCTATGGGTCTAATCAGCTCCGTACCTTGGGTATAGAATGAAGGAGGTCTAGTATCTCTCTCTCAGGACTTGATCTCCCAGTAACCCGCGAGGGTATCAGGGAAACACTGGAGCTGGATTTCTCGGCAGGAGAAAATACAGCGTCTCTCTCAGTGCGTCAGCAGGGAGGGTCGGCTTCCTTGGGCACTCGTCTCAGGAGAGCGTTGGGCAAGTAGATAGCCGATCTGCTCCAAACCACCGTTTGTTGCTTAAGGCAGATGTTGGTATATTTATACCTGGAAGGTGCCGAGTTTGACATAAGGTTGGACATAAGACGTCACTAAGAACTGGCAGTTCTTTCAGGACACTCAGGAGTTCTAGGACAAATCAAAACAGAAGCAGGGCGAATTCCCGGGCTGCTGGAGGCTTGGTTTCTTTAAGAACGCGTTGTACTTTCTAGGAGTCTATGGGAGTAGCCTTGCCGTATTTGGACTGCATTGGCTATGACTTAATATGGATATGATTCTTATGCCTTTATAAGGATATGATTTATTATAACCACATAAGGACATAAATCGGGAATATCTAATTAGGGTCCAAGATACATTCACAACACCCACTCCAGGTATAATGTCCATCATTAATAAATACTAAGCAATACTAAACATATAACGATGCATGTGTTTTCCAGCCCACCCCAAAAACATAGTTTGCATTTGAAATGGTGTATACACGAAAAATGAGTATAATACTGTACGTTTTCAAGCAGTGGTATGATTCAAATAATGTATATTTTGTTCATTTAGAATGTTGACTGAATGAATCACAAAATTTACATTTATGAAATGGCTCTTAATACAGAAGAGAAGGTCGAGACCATTTCATCACATATTTATACATGACTGTACATGTGCTAGAGGCTTAAATCAAAATATTGTCTCTATGTATTTTAAAAATAGAAATCTTGTTCTCTAAGAATAGTTCTACTTTAAGCAGAGTATCATGTGCCAAAAAATAAAGGTAAATATTTTGGGAACTGGAGAAAAATAATTTCGCTTTCGGGAAAAAAAATAGTCCCAATGTTTTTTAGAAGTTCTGTTTATCAAAACTGAAGGCCGAATTCAAAGTTCAAGGAACGCTGTGTGCTCGCTATTTCAAATATTATTCCCGTTGTTAGGAGAGAACATTAACTCAGATAGGCCGGCAAAAAATTTGTCTACAACAGTAGGTGAAAGTTGGGCCTGATTTGAAAATGTGGAAATAGTGCATATGTGCGATGCATTGCCATCATCAGTGTTTAGATCAGCAATGGTCACAGAAGGTTGTACCTGTGTGCCGCTTTCATCTTGTACCTCACCGCCACCTACTCGTAATGGTGAGGTCTCAACGAATGCCGTCATCAGAATTGGTAGCTGCTGGGGACAACACGTTTCATGAGCCGTTACCGAACCAAGCAAAGTATCGACATCCATAGGTACTGATGATGAGAGTGTGAGACAGAGGTCTAACACGCATTCTTCTCCGCAAAGCAATCATCGTAGAACAGGTAGGATGCAATCTTGCCAGATTGGTCTGAATGAGAGAAACCAGGAAGTATTCAGATCTCTTAGCCGAGCCAAGCCGAGGACTTTAGTGATCCGCTCTCGGTATTGCATTGCTAGGATCGTGTCTTCCATTGTAGCCTGAGTTTTGTCTGTGACTTGACTTGCCATATCAGAGCAGAAGGAACAAAAATAAGATTCCTGCTGTGAGTCCCAAGATGAGAGGCAGGCCGCTGAACACAGAATGCACGAAATTCGGGAAGATGCCAAGAACTGCTTCAAAGGGTGCTAGCAGTCCCGAAAAATTGTCCTAAATACATGTGCGATGCCGCTGGTATCAGACATGTTTAAGATTTGACTTAACATTTCTACGAAATGTACGGGGCAATTTGTTGATAATAATGCATGTATCTCTGCTGCTGTCCTTGCAACGTGCAGATCATACGTTTCTCTAGACGAGGTTAAAGGCACAGTTGTTTGTAAAAGAATAGACTTCATTCTGCTTAAAGTATCAATTCGAATAGAAGAGATATTCAAAGAAGGCCATATTGCCGCCTCCATGTCTGGTTTGCTGTTTGGATACAATACTTGCATACAACAAGTGACCATGGAAGTAACGGTCACGAGATAGGCTTTTCCTGGCACCATGCCACAACAGCTGTGGTCACTTTTTAGAACGTAGCTGCCGTTGGAAAGCTGTCTGAAAAAAGGCTCTATCTGTGTAGCAGGGGTGCCGTGCTGGTGACATGAAAGGTTATTTGAAGAACCTTTGCAGGCTCCATGCAAGTTAATTCCTTGACACAGAAGTGTACCGCTTAGTGATTTTTTACAGTTGTTACCACTTAGAAATACTTCTTTCTTGCCCCCACTCCAACATCTATGTGTATAAGGCAAATTCCAGGTTGACTTGATGTATCCTTTACCCAACCTTTCATACAGGCCTGCTGGTATATACTTTTGGCAGTATTGAAACTGAAACGTTGTTGTCGGGATTGTAATGGTGCTGTGTATTATCCATTCAATGACAGGTCGTTCTGACATTGTCAATGGCAATTTTTCGAGTTTTTCAATGCTCAGCACCGTATAGTCGGCCCCTCTTTGTGCCGAAGAGATTTGTTTATCAGTAACGTTAAAGATTGAAAATAATGACGTTGTGATGATTAGACGCCAGAGCACGTTGCCTGAACGCAAATTTTGTAACGTCCAGCCTAACTGTACAATAGAACGTAATTGGGACTGGCCATGTTGTAACATTAGCAAATCCTGTTCTATTATATCAATAGCAGATGATACAATGCTGTCCAGTGAATACATTCTGGAGGACAGAGTCGTTAACCCATTGTCCACTACAGAAAGTGATTTTTCCAAATTAATACGATCAATTTCTCGTATTTTTTCTGCAGTTTCAATTTGTGTTATTTTCCAAGCTTCATTGTAAGCTGCATATATACCGGCGTATATGAAACATTTTTGACGCTGTTTGCGAGTTCCCAGTAAGAAATCTCGCAAGTCAGCACCTTCTTTAAGTAAAATCAAGTGTTGCTTAATTTCGGGTCGTGTGGATCTCTGTAGCGATTCGAGGCATAGTTTTCCTACACTGTATGTTGTAACTATCCCTGGATGTTGTCTCTAGGAATATCTTGGATCTGGCCTATTCTGTTTAAACCCCTGTACTTTGTTCAGGAATCTATCTTGACAGTTATTAGTGTCTGTGGGCCAGATCAACCATTTTCTCCAATCAGGGTTTGTTCTATTTTGTTTTAAAATATAGGACACTTCTAACCTCTCATCTGTAGTGTTATTTCTATCAGGCATAGGCTTTGGTATAGATGGGTTGTTTAAATCTTGTATCTTGGCTAGGCCAAGACAGGTTGTTTGTTGAATGGTATCATTCAGGAACATTATTTGCTCTGGAATCATGCAGGCTCTGAATAATGATTCTAAACCTTGTACCTGCCATTCTTTTGTACCCCAGACAGTTTTTGTCTCAATGTTGTTTTTCCAAAATTCAAAACCAAATGTAGACATTTTTTCATAAAACTTTTCAGAATATATCAGTTTAGTGTTTGTCAACGTGTTTTTCATTCCTGTCTTATTCATAATTTTAAAATAAAACGTTTCTGGATCAGTGATAATAAACCCTGAGAAGTATGGGAATTTTTCATAAAATGCTTTCGAACTGCCTTTTGGCAGAGTTGGACAATGTTCCCACTGATTATAACTGAACACATTTCTAGGATTAGCAGATTTATGCAAATAATGATGCCCAAAATGATTGAAGCAATACATTTCTTCATAATTCGATGAACCCTGTAAATAATCAAGTTATGTAAATTTTGGTGACATTTCTAAATCTGACATCATATTATTAGTATTTTCAAAGTCCCATTCATCAGAGAAGGTACTAGGTGATACAAAGTCACTCAAAGAAATCTTGAACTGGTGTGGATATTTCAAGAGTGCAACCGGGCCATAGATTTCGTAATCAGTATTGTCCCATGCCACACCACCAGGTACAGGAATGGCTGTGATGTTCACTGATGATAGTTCTCTTTTTTCAACGTAAGAGGATCTGTGAGGTTTTAGAACCAAGTTGATGTTCTGACTTGCTGTGTCCATTGTACTGTATTTTCCATCAATCATTCTTCCCAAGCTTAAAACTAAGATGAGCCAGAGCAGGAGGAAAAGTACACCTAACACAATCCACAATTCAATCCACGTTGAAATTAAATATGTTTCTCCAAGTTGATGAAAGAGTTCTGTAATATTGTCTTTTAAAGTTTTGTTTGCTGGCTTGTTTCCATGTTCACTTGGATCATCAGAAAAGTCATCGAAATTGATAAAGTAGCCAGATGCAGTACTGTCAATTGTTTGGATGGCATCAGGATTGTTATTAATCTTTGTAGTTGCTTCTTCCTTTTTCATATTTGAATAGTCTGAGGCTACATCATTGTAGACAGGTGTTTCTTGACGAACTGTTGCAATTTGGGTTTCAAGTGGCACAAGTTCCATGGCTTAGTTGCATAGTCCTTTTTTAATTACTGCAGGTTTGTCAAATGTGATTAATCTCTCAGTTTGAACCTCTTGGATTGTAGCAAGGTTTAGTCTTCTGCTACTTCTTGGGAGTCCACTGGGCCTACTACTTATTATTGGCCACATGGTTGTGGTTTTACCAGGTTGATTGATACAACTCGGTTCTCCTTTTTACCAGCAAGGGGCGGTAGTACGACTGATCTTGTTCCACTGATGGCTAAGACAGGTACTGCTTTTCTGTAAGAAGGCCCAAATTCCTTCTTCACCGCAATTTTTTCTCTGACCAGATCCCCAATGTTTGGAATCCAGACAGGTCTTGCTGGGACAGGTGGCTTCTCTTCAGTGGCCGTTGGCTTTAGCTTTGTGTTACTTAGACTTCTTCTTTTTTCATTTAAATCCTGTAAAACAGCCAAACGATCTTTGATATCAAAAGCATTTTGTTTCACCACTGAAGTCTGACAATCCGCCCACTCCTCAAACCCCGACCAAGCAGCCACCAACCTCACCCAATGGTTATCCAACAGCGCCGAATTCCTAGCACCACTGAAAAAAGGACAAATCAAACTAGGCAGCAAGAAGGCCTCCTGGTTCAACAATGACCTTAAGAAATCCAAGAAACTCTGTCGCTCCCTCGAAAAGGCCTGGAAAAAAGACCCAACCACCAGCACCAAGGACGCCTTCAAAAACGCCACCCGCATACACCACCAACTAATCCGAAATGCCAAGAAAGCAGCCTTCAAGGACCGTCTAGATAATAACGCCCACAACAGCAAGGAATTATTCAACATCGTCAAGGAATTTACCAACCCCTCAGCCAACTCCAACGACATCACCCCCTCTCAAGCCCTCTGCGACTCCCTAGCCTCATTCTTCCACAACAAAATTGCAGACATCCACAACAGCTTCGACAACCAACCCGGAGACCAACCCTCCCAATCCCCTGCAGGAACCCCACCCCCCCTGAACATCCTCAATGACTGGAAGCCAATCTCCACTGAGGACACCATCCGTCTGATGAACTCTATCCACTCAGGATCCCCCACTGACCCTTGCCCTCACCACATCTTTAACAAAGCAGACTCCATTATTGCACCGCACCTCCGAGACGTCATCAACTGCTCCCTCAACTCCGCAACCTTCCCGGAAAGTTGGAAACATGCCGAACTCAGCGCCCTCCTGAAGAAACCGACAGCTGACCCCACCGAACTCAAAAACTATCGCCCTATCTCACTCCTTCCATTCCCGGCCAAAGTCATCGAGAAAGCTGTCAACAACCAGCTCGCCGCATTCCTCGAAACCAACAAATCCCTCGACTCCTCACAGTCCGGCTTCCGAGCCAAGCACAGCACCGAAACCGCCCTCATCGCAGCAACAGACGACATTCGAACTCTACTGGACAATGGAGACACAGTCGCCCTCATCCTCCTCGACCTCTCCGCAGCCTTCGACACAGTCTGCCATAGCACCCTTCTACAGCGCCTCAAAAACATCGGAATCCAAGGAAAAGCACTGGAATGGATCACCTCGTTCCTCTCCGGAAGAACCCAGAGAGTCCGCCTTCCACCATTCAAGTCAGGGGACACTGAAGTCATCTGCGGCGTACCTCAAGGGTCCTCACTGAGTCCCACCCTCTTCAACGTTTACATGAGCCCCCTCGCGGCCATCGCACGCCAACATAACCTCAACATCATCTCCTACGCCGACGACACTCAACTGATCCTATCACTCACCAGAGACCCTAACACGGCCAAAACCAACCTACACGAAGGAATGAAAGAAGTAGCCGAATGGATGAAGCACAGCCGTCTGAAACTGAACTCAGACAAAACAGAAGTCCTCATCTTAGGTTCCTCCCCCTCCGCCTGGGACGACTCTTGGTGGCCAGAGGCCCTTGGAAAAGCACCCATCCCGACGGACCACGCACGGAACCTGGGCGTCATCCTGGATTCCTCACTCTCGATGAACAGACAAGTCAACGCCGTTTCTTCATCTTGCTTCAACATTCTTCGCATGCTCAAAAAAACATTTCGCTGGATCCCTACCGAAACTAGAAAAAGAGTCACCCACGCTCTGGTCACGAGCCGACTGGACTAAGGAAACACCCTCTACGCCGGCACCACCGCAAAACTCCAGAAAAAACTACAACGCATCCAGAACGCCTCAGCCAGGCTCATATTAGACATCCCGCGTAAAGAACACATCTCTGATCACCTGAAAAACCTCCACTGGCTCCCCGTCAATAAGAGGATCACTTTCCGACTCCTAACCCACGCACACAAAGCACTCTACGAAATAGGACCCGAATGCCTCAACACACGACTATCCTTCTACACCCCCTCCCGCCAGCTACGATCCTCCAACCAAGCCCTTGCCACTGTACCCCGCATCAACAAAACCACCATGGGAGGTAGATCCTTCTCCTACCTAGCAGCTAAAACTTGGAACTCACTTCCCACTGACCTTCGCCTTACTCAGAACCACCTAGCATTCAGAAAACAACTCAAAACGTGGATATTCGGCAAGTAACTCCCCACCCTTCTTCAAGCGCCTTGAGACCCTCTGGGTATGTAGCGCGCTATATAAATCTTTTGACTTGACTTGACTTGACGGAGTGATTCCACCCAGAGAATTTCTTGGCAGATTGTTAAGACTACGTTGGACACTTATTAGATGTTTGACCCACCCATCACCCGAACCTAATACCCCGCTGTTATAGATTGCTTTATGTCACATTTTTTTCTTTCCACTACCGCATTTCCCTCAGAATGGAATGGACTAGAGTACCGTAATTCAATGCCCATGCTGGCCATGGCCTCCTTGTAAGCTCGAGAGCTAAACGCAGGACCCTGGTCAGAATGTAGCATGCCAATTGCGTATGTGCCGATAAAGACTCGCAAATCTTTTATAAAAGTTCTGGCTTCAGCCGAGCGCTGGGGCCACATCCAAATGAATCTCTTCTTAATATTTATGGGATAGCATTAGTCCGGTCGGACACCTGCGTGTAGATAGTCTAATGCTGTCTAATAAAGGTGTCTAGGCTGGTCTCATTGTGCTAGAGTCAGATATCTGGTCCGGTTCATAACTGCGATCTCTATTGCAGTCTTGACAATCCATTGCAAAGTTATAAACTTGCACGCTCATTCCCGGCCACCAGTATTTTGATTGCAATTCTATTAGATATTTCAGGATCTCTTAGTGCCTCAGACCCAATCCCATGTGTGCTTCTTGAATCAAGAAGACTCTCCGGTTCGTGTTTGGAATTACTTTATCCCCCACTCCAGGGATTTGAGCAAACGGAACAGAGTTCGCATCAATTATGTATGTATTTCCGAGTGGATAGTTTAGTGGTAATGCTGCATAATTGCCTTCCATTGAGGCTCTTACTGCTAGTAGTGTTTCTCCATCTATTTGTTTTTTAGAACACTTTTTTGTAGCTATGGAAGGCGGTTGACCATCTGCCGCCGTGGCTCTGTTAGCCAATGAATTCCCTGCAACGTGAACGCCATCACTTTGAAGACTCTGAGTATGTATCACTGAGTCTTTTGTAGTTCTTTCTGTAAAAGAACTACCTGTTCCCATAGATTTTTATGCTTGATTGTGCAACCTCTTTCATCTTTGTAACCATTTTTAATCTAGGTCTGCATGGAATTATTATAAGATTTGACGCAGTAATGCGAGTCGCACACTATTAGTGTGGGGAATTCGCGATCTGCATTTTCAAACGCCATCTTCAAAGTTCGTAGTTCAGCTCGCTGAGCTGTACAGTTTCCGATTGATTCAGTTTTAGTGACCATTGGTCTGAATTTACCTAAGCGCCAGCGACCTTTAACAATCGCACATACTGAGTTGTAAACTTTTTTATCCACAACGTAGTGTTGTGCAAATCTATCTGTGTAGATTACACTGGTATACTGTTCCGGATGCAGAATTTCAGTCGACAGAGGACATTCGTATTCGTATTGGAGAAATTCTTGCGTTTTTAAGTTAGGATCAACTTCGTATAAGACGTCTGGTGCAGCAAGAGAATTAACCCATTGTATCCATCTCGGATGTCACGCTTTAGCATTTGGAATGCTTGCTCTTGTTACTGCTTCTAAAGCAGGTACTGGTGTAACGATTATTATACGTTTACCTTGCGCGAGGGCTCTTTCTTTTGCTACAGCAGTTTGTACCGCAGTAAGAATTTTTTCAGTACAACTAAATTTTATTTCATCTTGTGTGTAAAAGTGTGATTTGTAAGCTATTGGTACCGTTTCTCCCTCATTGAGAGGTCAGGTATGTAAATCCGCATCTTCCTGGGATGACTCGGATTATAAGGTTGCGTTCATTTGAACGTGTTTGCAGTTTTGTTTTAGTTAACATGTTTGTTTGTAATGATCGTAACATTTCTGTGTGTTTTTGAGTCCAATTAATTGGTTTGAAATCAGGTTTTATTAATTCGTAGAGTGGTTTAACCCTCTCTGCATAATTTAGAATGTACGTTCTACCGAAGTTCAGGAAACCTAGAATTGATTGTAAGTTTTTCAGCGTTTTTTGAGCTTGGAGTACTGCACACTTCTCTAAGAAGTTGTCTGCTAGGCTTTTGCCTTCACTTGATAATTCATATCCTAAAAATAGGACTGTCTGGTGGGCAATTCGTGACTTTTTAAAGTTAAATTTGTACCCTTCAGATGCGAACCATTGTATGATGGTGTTCACTCTTTTCAAGTGTGTCTCCATGTCATTGTCTGTAGGATAGATGTCATCGACATAGGATAATGCCTCATCATCATACATTTGTAGTAACTCTGCTACCCTGGCTGAAAATAATCCTGGGGTGTTCTTGAATCCCTGTGGGAGACGACAAAATTGCTTTTGGGCCACAATGCTGGAGAAAGCGGTCAAATACTTGCTTTCTGGTGCAATGTTTTGACAGAAAAAAACAATTGAAATATCTAATGTCGTTTTATATTTTTTGCGCACTATATTATTCATTAGTGCTGCACTGTGTGAGTTTTGCAATGCAAATGTTTTACAACAAGAGTTTAGGTGTCTGTAGTCCAAAACTAGACGATATGAATCGTCTGGCTTGGAGACAGGAAACAAAGGATTGTTCATTTGTGAGGTGCATGTTTCAATCACCCCCTGATATTCTAGTTGATCTAAGATCTCTCTGACTTGTTTTTTAGCTTCTTGCTTAATAGGATACTGCCTTTGTGCAGTTGGTTGATTTTTTAACTGGAGTTTATGGTGAGGAGAATGCTCATCCCATCCTACATGATTTTTATATAATGCAGGAGCTTGGGCCACTGCCCATTTTCTTGCATATGTGTATTTTTTATGAATTGGAATGTGATTTGAGAAGGCAGGCATAATCATTTCTTCGCCATGTGGGCACTCCCTGACAAACTCTGGTGGCCAGTCCTTTTCTGCTAGAAGGATATCAAAACATTTAGATAGATTCTCCCAGAAGAGACCTTTTATTTTCCTAGTTTTATCTCCCTCTATACGTAATGTTATTTCAGATAGTTTATGGGGCACGTTAACTCTGGTGTCTGCAGTTTCCACCTGAATGTATTCATTCGTGTCCACTGTCTCCAGAAGATTCATCAGGATCTTGCGAGCTATGGTCACTTCTGCTGCGCTGTCTAGCATTGTTTGGGCCCACTCTCTGTTCTTGAGTTGTGTCCTCAGGATCCTCGGCATGTTTTATTTTAATACTGGCTACCTTCTTTTTGGGAAATTGTAATTTTTTACTTTGATGAGCAGGTTCTTTGTCTTTGGACTTGAAGCGCTCTTCTTTATGTTCTGACCGTCCTCTTCTTTTCGATTTCTGTGAGGAAGTCTGAAAAGATCGAGAGGGACGTGTATCAATATCGTGATATCTGTCAGGTTTTCTCAAATTTTCCCTATTTCTAAGGTTATATCTTTTTTCAGAGGGCTCCCGTTGTGGAGACTTACCCCCCCCCTTCTGGAGATCTATTTCTTCGTTGGGGAGACCTTCCTCTGGTCTGAAAATGTTTTTCTCTGGGAGAGGTATGCTTATTACCCTCCCACTTCTTCTTTTGAGAATTGAGATTATTTTTAATGAAAGTTTATTCAGGATTTTCAGTTAGTTGTGGTTTTAGTCGTTTACCACCTAAACTGTCTCTACCATAGGATTTTTCAATTATTCTGGCAAGTTCAAAAGGTTGGTCTGCTATATCTGTTTCTTTAAGTTTTTGGCGGATTGCTGTACCGTCAATTGTCAATTGAACTAACTGTCTATATGCTTTTGTTAATTCTTTTATTTGAACTAAAAGTTCTTTGCTAGACATTTTTTCAATGTCAGGATGTGGTGTATAGCTGGCTATAACCGGCCATGTGGTTCCTGGTCTACCTAGTGGACCGAGCCTGGTAATGTGATTTTGATGTTTTAGGGCGCCATTAAACCAGAGCTCATGCTCTTGGTAAGTTAGTGGAATTTAACTTCCTCGAAAGGAACGTATTCCGCTGGAGGTTCCCCTGCTTTGTAATAGTGGAACTCGTGTGTTACAGCATTTGCTGCTCGAAAAGTTATCCATGAATAGAATACCTCTGTCTGCCGATATTCATGTGCCTCGACAACAAATATGACTGTACCACCTCTTGATGATACTCTATTTTCTATAAGTTTTATAGTTAAAGTTTTCCTTACATTTACCGGGATGTTTTTCGCATCCAGGTAATTTTCGTTAAACCCTGTAACGTCAAAACCCAGTTGATTTGCATCTGCTGCAGCTCCACCGGTTTCGTTGTTGTCGCCGTTGGTTGACATTGTTTAATGAAAGTTTGCAGATCAAGTTTCAAGGAAACAAAGATTAGGTGCACAATATTTTAGAACACTGTATCCTTCAACGTTGACTAAACCAAAAACTAATACATAGGAATCTCTTCCTACTAAGTTTTGGCGGATATTAACCTTTTACCCACTCCAGACGTCTATTGGAGTTTTTACGGGAAAAGGGGTCTGAGTGAAAAGCAGGACTAATGGAGCTCAATACACAGCTAAATAGGGTCAGGACAATTAAAGAAAGAGAGTATCTAGAAGTCAAAGTAAAGAGTAAGAAAATGGGAATGAATGATTATCTGGAAACAACAGTCAGAGAAAGATGGGAGGCCAGCAAACTTTCGCATTATGAGTACGGTGAAGGGTGCAGAAGGATCCTAGCATGGGAAGCAAGAACCGAGCGAACTAGGAATAGGATCAACAAAATATAAAAAGTGAGCCAACAGGGCATTCTCTCAGAAAACCATGAAATAAGGAAAGAATTTGCAGAATTCTTTACAAATCTATACACGGAAGAATCTACTTGCTCCAGTGATGAAATACTGAGCCTGCTAGAAGGAATAGAAATTCCCAAGGCATCCCCAGACCACAAGATAGATCTCAACGAGGAAATTACTGAGAAGGAGGTCTCAAATGCAATAAAGGCTCTAAAAAGGGGGAAGGCTGCAGGCCCAGATTATCTACCAAACAAAGTTTTTCTGGCTCTTCAAGCAGCTGTTCTGACCCCACTCACCGAACTTTGTAATGAAATCTTTCTTAATAATAATGATCTCCCCAGCTCCTGGAATGAAGCAATAGTTAGTATCTTGCTGAAGCCAGGAAAGGACCCAACTAAATGCGAGTCATATAGGCCCATCTCACTCTTAAACTGTGACTATAAGATCTACACACACATTCTGGCAAAAAGATTAGGGGTTGTGGCATGGTCCCTGATCCACCCAAACCAAAAGAGATGTTTTAAGGGCAGGCAAATTACGGAATTATCACATGAATTGATTGCCACTATAGATATCGCGACCCATCATCACACACCTTTGGCAGTTATAACATTCGATGCTGCTAAAGCCTTCGATAGGGTCAGTTGGCCCTTTCTGAGTGCTACTCTGGCTAAGTTTGATCTAGGGGATAAGTTTGAGAATGCGGTAAAAAACATCTACAAAAGACCAACAGCAAGAACTTTGGTAAATGAGGGTCTTACAGACAAGGTACAGATAGAAAGAGGAACTAGACAGGGCTGCCCCTTGTCTTCCCTATTGTTTAATTTCTATATATAGCCACTAGCATGCCTACTAAGGGGAGAAGAAGGGATAGTACCTTTCACGTATCAAGGATGGGAGAAGAAAGTTGCATTGTTTGCTGATGATTTAATGATATTCACAGGCAATCTAACCAGCTCACTGCAAAAAATAAAAAATATTATAAGTAAATTTGAGGCAGTTTAAGGATACCAAGTAAATCAAACAAAATCTGAACTAATGGAATGGAACAACCTGTTGGGGAACCCTCTTGTGAAGAACAAAATAAAGTACCTGGGAATAGAATACATCAAAGATATTGAAGGGATAGCCGCCTTAAATTTTAAGAGAATATACAAGGATATAAGAACTCTCCACAAGGCTTGGGCTGGCCTAAATCTTTCCTTCCTAGGGAAGTCAAATATCATTAGAATGACAATAGTACCAAAATGCACTTACTTGTTCAACTCACTCCTACTGGATTTTAAGAAGATAGAGATTAAAAAACTGCAAATGGAGATATCCAGCTTTATATGGGCTTCAAAGGGAACAAGGAACAGTTGGAAAAAACTAAGAAGCAAGATGCAAGGAGGCATTGCCAGTCCAGACATTTTGGAATACTGTAAAGCTTTCTAGTTCAAAAATATAAGGGTCCTGCTGGGCTTTTGCAAAAAATGGCCCATGCACTGGAAACCAGAGATCCTCTAGTATCATCCCTTTAAGGCACACATATTAGTTGTCTTTCCTATTAGAAAAATACTTCCACTCCTTTTGTTAGTTTGTACTTAAGTATCTTTTTAATTGAGATTTAAATTCTATTATTTAGCTTCATTTCATTTCCATGTGAGTTTTAACATCATGAACTTCAGGCTATGTCATTTCAGAATATCCAATGCATTTCGGGCATTCCATTCATGCCCTTCATCAGGGAATCGACACTGTAAATATAACATGGTAGTCGTTACAATACTGTGAGAAATAAGGTTCGGAAACATGAAAAAAACAACATCTTTGTATGATTTCTGCATATAACGATAAATGGTATTCAGTATGATTCTGGGTTCCTAAGTGGTTACTGTGTGTGTGTATGCTGTTGTGGTTCAATGGCGCGATGAGCAAATTACACAAACTTGCATCTAACGACAATATCATATTTACCAAAGCAGACAAAGGTGGGGCCATCGTAATCATGAATAAAACCATGTACGAGACAAAAGTGATGGAACACATCACAGATACCAATACATACAGCAAATTGGACAGCAACCCCACATCAGAATATTCCAACACTCTACGATTGATTATCGATAGAGCCCACGAAAAAGGTACAATCACAGACGGAACAAGAAATTTTCTCATACCTACCAACCCTAAGAGTCCCACCTTACGCATGGTACCAAAAATACATAAGAACACCATGGATCCACCAATGAGACCTATAGTATCCACACGTGGGAGCCTTCATGAACCAATTGGACAACTAATAGACAAATACTTACAACCCACAGTACAAGCCATGCAAACCTATGTTAAAGATACCTCACAATTTCTGCTTAAATTGCAACAAATACCATGGGACCCACAAGACAAAATCATACTGTGCACAGCAGATGTTCGTAGCCTCTACACAAGCATACCCCACAACATGGGGATAGAAGCGATGGAAGCAGCACTCATGAACACTGAACTAGACCATGACTTTCAGACCTTTCTAATGGAACTCATGTACTTCACATTGTACCAAACTTATTTCAAATACAACGAATCATGGTACCAACAGCTCACCGGTATGGCTATGGGCAACTCGGCGGCACCCGTGTATGCCAATATTTTCATGCAATGGTACGAAAACCAACACATTCTGACCAAAAAAGAATGGACAGATAACATCAAAATGATCATCAGATACATTGATGATCTATTCATCATCTGGACAAACTCAAAAGAGAGGCTTCTAACTGAACTAACATGGGAAATATCAGATACCACGGTTAATTTTCTGGATGTCAAAGTTTCAATAACGCCACACGGATTCTCTACGGACCTATATGTCAAACCAACAGACAGAAACAACATGTTACTCCACTCGAGTTTCCATGAACCAAATCTGATAAGAAACTTACCTTTCTCACAGATGGCCAGAGTGAATGAATTACCTCGGACGAACATACCCTAAACATAAGACTGAAGGAAACAACAAATAAATTCATCAAAAGAGGGTGGATTGATAAACTCAACAGAACGAATCTCTTAACACCCAAAACCAAACCAGAACAAACACGGACAGTAGTGGTTTCAAAATTCTCGACAGCCAGCAAGAAATTTAAGAAAGTCATTATGAAACATTGGCCAATATTACATATTGAACCAGATTTCAAACAAGCTTTCATTCTTCCACCAATATTTGTATTCACTCGAGTCAAGAATCTGGGCAAAATCTTACAGAACAAACCCTCAAAAACCACAGAATTCTTTGGAACCAAACCTTGCCTCAACTGTGGCAATTGCAACAGTATAATTAGAGGAGATTCAATCAATCACCCAACAAAAGGTCATCCGATAAAACTCAAGGTAAACGCAACATGCGACACCAGCAACTTAATCTACGGAATAAGATGCCCATGTGGAAAGATGTACGTCGGGAATACAGAACGTCGCCTCAAAGTGCGATTAACAGAACACAAATCAAACATACGGTTAAAAAATACCAAATCAGCATTGTCAGCACACTTCTTAGAAGAACATCACAACATCTCTCAGATAAAGTTTGTTATACTAGAAACAATACAGAAAATCGAAGGGAGGGACATACTAAACATCTCCTAAGAAGAGAGAACTTCTGGATCCAGAAACTGACCACACAGAAGCCGACAGTTTTAAATGAAAGAATTGAACTGTCATGCTACTTATAAACAATTGCTCCATTGACCGTAACTTGTCAATACTGTGTTTGTTCACACAACCATCAGACACACTCCTAAACATGCTCCACCCACCCACCACCCCACACACACATTCTAACCATATACCCCAAGCACCTCGACGTAGCTAAACGCACTGAGCGACTGACAACCACACCTACCCACCCCAGGGTTCGAGCCCAACCCGTGATATTTTTGCCGGAGACAACTTTTAGAACTATTAAATCCGCCCTTACATTTTATTAACTTCTATTTATCTTGGTAACTGTCCCCCTTCTCATTAACTTCAGCATACCAGCATAATGAGATTTCTACTGAGATACACAGCCCCCCACACCACTCGCGTCACCCGTAGTCTATCCACCATGTTTATGGTCACATGACCGGAACCCTTTTCAAAATAGAGTAAGACGCGGCGAGAGTTTCCTCGGCGCCGACGCGGGAGAAGATTCACAACAGATTCGAGCACGCCAAACAAACACCACAGGTTAGTCCATTACACCCGACAGAACTGGTCACGCTTTGAACGTTTCACCGAAACGTTCACACAGCATTATTGATCGCAACTTTTTACATTTTTCTTACAGATGTAAAAATATCCGTGAGGAAAGGCTTGTAAGTGACACTACGTTTTTATTATTCTTTTTTGCTCATCGCGCCATTGAACCACAACAGCATACACACACACAGTAACCACTTAGGAACCCAGAATCATACTGAATACCATTTATCATTATATGCAGAAATCATACAAAGATGTTGTTTTTTTCATGTTTCCGAACCTTATTTCTCACAGTACTACCATGTTATATTTACAGTGTCGATTCCCTGATGAAGGGCATGAATGGAATGCCCGAAATGCATTGGATATTCTGAAATGACATAGCCTGAAGTTCATGATGTTAAAACTCACATGGAAATGAAATGAAGCTAAATAACAGAATTTAAATCTCAATTAAAAAGATACTTAAGTACAAACTAACAAAAGGAGTGGAAGTCTTTTTGTAATAGGAAAGACAACTAATATGTGTGCCTTAAAGGGATGATACTAGAGGATCTCTGGTTTCACTTCTACTCAATGTTCTAAGACGCCGTTGGACCCTCGGCGTCACCTTCAGGAGCACCATAAAAATAAATAATTAAACTCTTTAACACAAGAAACATCACAATATAGCTGTGCATCTATCCGACAATTCATTCAGAACCATGCACTGGAAAGCCTTCATCGGTCCTGGGGGGGATAACTATTTATATAAATTTGGACACCCAAAATTTTTCCCAAAAATTAAATTGAAGATGATAAGATCAGCAGCAAGAACCTGGTACGATATTAGAACTACCCTGGCAATACCCTACTATAGTAAATTCTCACCAATCTGGGACTCCCCCGGCACTCGGATTGCTTAAAAGATAGTCTAATAAACCCATTAAGGGAAACCAACATAAACTACTGGGGCAAATTGATAAGAGACAGCAAGATCACAGAATGGGAGATTCTGGACAGAGAAACCAAGGGGACCCTATCCAGATTTAAGTATTACCAACTAAACAGCTGGATCAAAGGAGTAAAAGAAAATTTGAAGGGGATGAAATCATCGAACAAAAACTTCTAACGCAGAGCCTTTTAAAAAAGAAATAGCTTACTGGTACTGGGCATTGATAAGATCTGGTGAGAAAAATTACAAAGCCCCCCACGACATCTTGCTTGGGTAAATCAATGCCAGAACTGGGAATCCTCAAACAACATCGCTGGTCGAGTGGCAAAATCCACTCCCCTGAAAAAAAAACACTTATTCACAATCCATAGAGCGTATTGGACACCAAAACAGCTGTCAAAATTCACAAATAATACAGTAAAGAAAAGCCCCAAATGCGGGACAGAAAGAGCAGACAACCTCCACATGTTTCAAGATTGTGCGATGTTAGAGGAATACTGGAACCAGATCGGTAAGACACTATCTGAGGTATTAGAACAACCAATAGAGGTAAGCATTGATTTGATTATCTTTGGGGTCAGAAACAACTTGCATGCCACTAACTTGTCGAAGGACAATGAAAGAATCCTCTTTTTATTGATTCTCTTAGCCAGTAGGGAAATTTGCATTAATTGGATAAAACAAACTCTACCAAGATACCCCGATTGGCTTAACTCAGTATTAAGGGTATACAACCTGGATAAAAAGGGAAGGCAAAGTAAGAAAAATAGGTTCTGGAATATTTGGGAAAAATACAATTTGGCAACATCTAAGGGGTCCAATGATTAAGGCAAAGGTAACAACGATTTCAAGCGGAGTCTTGAATAGAGTAGTCATAATGACTAGCTCCCCCCACTTCCGAATATCGCATGCCTAGATATGGGAAAAAGGGGGCCCCAGAGGACAAGGCAATCCGCATCCCCAGAGAGATAGAAGGCGGTCGTTGTGGAATGGATCCAAATGAGATAAAGGGGCCTCTGACTCCTCCATATTCTAAGAAATCTTCTTGCTTGATGAGAAAATATATATTAATATCATCTTTTATAATATCACAGGCAAGGGTATTGTTTTATTGTGTTATATTTAATATTGTTGTGAAAAACATCATTCTATATATTAATAAATACATGTAAGTTTCCTTCTTTAATATTCTAATCTTTTCAGTTCTAGATTTATTATATGTCATTTATGTTTAAAATGTTTGCATATATTAGAAATGGGATGCTGTTTTTGGAAGGTTATGAGGTGGGTAGCGTTTGAAATTAGATTGGCATTTTTCTTATACATTTCTACATTTAAAATTGTAATGTTTAATTTTATTACGCATTTATTTAAATCATTGTTTTTATTATTTTAGTTGTTGTCCCTATTTTTATTGTGTAGATGTAGCATTTAATAATCTGTGTTTTGTTTTTATTGAGGGTTGTAGGACATATAGGGAAAATTTAATAATTGTTTTAATGTATTTTGTTTCTACTTTTACTTTTTTGTATGCATACCTTTAATTAAATGGGTTTTTTAAATAAAATATATATAAGTAGAAAGGGTTAAAATAATTTTGTTGTATACGTTACAGGTTTGACTGTTGGTGTTATTTAGTTATTACCATTTTCATTTATATTACTTACTTTTAAGAATTATTTTAAGCTGCTTTTTTTCATTTTTCTGTGGAGAATCAGTCAGGATATTACTTTCATGAAGTGTTGGGTTTCTTGCTGTGCATTATTGCACATTTGTGTATTCATTTTTTGATCAATATTTAATTAGTAAAGCATTTACATTGGTTAGCTTGTTTTAAGTTTACTTTTATTGTGTTTTTTTTGTTTGCTGTTTTGTCCTTATTGGTGGACACTGATTTGTGTTTATAATTAATGTTAAACATATGTATAAGTGTGTGTTATATTTAAATACGTTTATTTATATACAGTTAGGGGTCGATTCCGATCCTGGAAAAAAAATGTCCGTACGATTCGTATCCGGAGCCCTCTCCGTACGAATCGTAAACATGCCGTACGACCCGACGAGTACGATCCGGACGCGATTCGTACGGTCCACGTCAGGTAAGGGTGATTCATACGGAAAGCACACAACCACATGCACACACCCCATTATCCTAGGGGTACGGTGCATACCCCTGCGATCATGGGGAGTACGCACCGTACCCCTGCGATCGCAGGGTGTACGCACCGTACACCAAGCGAACATGCGGTACAGTATGCACACCCCATGATCGCAGGGGTTTGGTGCGTACACCCCATAATCACAGGGGTACGCACCGTATCCCTGCGATCATGGGGAGTACGCACCGTACCCCTGCGATCACAGGGTGTACGCACCGTACACCCAGCGAACATGAGGTACGGTCTGTACACCCCATGATCCCAGGGGTACGGTGCGTATACCCCATAATCGCTGGGGTATGCACCGTACCCCTGCAATCATGGAGTGTGCGCACCATGCCCAGGGGGGCCGTTCAGTACCTGTTTCGGGGCGAACTCTTCTTTTATGGCTGTTTTCAGCTCCCATAGAAAAAGGGTCATACGGTGCGTACCCGACATGAATCGTACTTGCTGGGTCGGAAAAACCAGCCGCGAACCGTACAGATGTCGCGTACAGTGGGTTCCGAGGCAGATTCGTACGGGGATTTTATTCGTACGGTCTCTGTACGATTCGTATGGAGTCCAGCTCCTGGTAGGAATCGTACTTCATCGTATGTATGGGGGACGTTGCAGGGTACGATTCGTACGGGAAAACGCTCCGGCTATTCAGAGTGGTTTTTCCCGAATTGGAATCGACCCCTTAGTGTTTACTTAAATAATTATTTCATGTATGTATAAAATGTTATTTTTATGGGTGTTGAGTTGGTTGCTTTGATTTTATATTTTAGTATTATTGTTTTTTAAATTAAGTGTTTTGTTTTGCAGTTAAATGTTAGTTTTATATATCTTTACAATATTTGGAAATATTTTACTTAGGGCCTGATTTAGAATTTGGCATGAAAATGTGATGAATATCCTGTTTGCCACATTACAAGTGCATTATATCCTAAGGCACTTATAGTACAGAGGATGGTATATCCATCATGTTATGCCAAACTTTAAATCAGGCCTTTAGTATTTAGATGGTAAATAATTACAATTATATAGTTTTATGGCTTAGAGCTTTTTAAAATATTAATTTAGTGTATTAAGTTTTTTTAATTATTGGTAGCAATATTTTGCTTGTACATAATTTCATTTTCGATATTTATGTAGTGATGTATATTTTTACCATGGTAACATTATTGTGTATTTCTTTTTTCTGATTTTGATATTTAGGTATTTTAGATACTTTTAACAAGAACATTTTTGTAGTTGGTATTTGTGTATTTCTTGTTTAAGTATAGGGTAACAATATTTTTGTAATCAATATTGTTTGGCAATATTCAGAGTTTTTCTATATTGTTCTCCTCAATATTCTGTCATAGAAGCCCTTCATCTAGGTAAAACTGAAACGTTTCTCATAGAACCCAATATACCATTCAGACTGATACCTTGGCTGGTCACTGCAGAGGCAGATAAAAATGAAACTTCCTCCCAGCAAAAGCAAGAAACATCCAAGACCATAAAGAAATCAGAAATTCAGTAAAGACCTGTCTCTTTCCCATTATACGCAGAAGGGTCGGGACAACCTCCAGAATTAGTCTTTCACCACCACACAGGGGACATGCACAGTTCTGAAATGAGGATCATACCTGGAACTGGAACAACATATTTCTTAAGGATGGTAGGCATAAGCACGACGTCAGCTTCCTCTCACTCTCTGATGCTCCAATCCATGCATAAGTGTAAGTTAAGGTTCACAGCAACATTGTATGAGCAATCTTTGCTTGCATACAGCACCAACAGCAATGACTTATCAGCTGAAATACCCTATGAATAACTATTTGCACTTTACTACACACCAAAGCAAAGTACCATATAAAATGAAAAGAGCAATATCTTGGTAAATAAACATGACACCAAACCACCTCTCACATACACCACTCTGCAAACAGACATCCTTACAAGCAAGCACGCACAGCAGATTAGTGTGCTTCAATGCTTTGTCAGGGATGAAGCAACATAAATGCAAGTACGATACAACTGCAATACAAACTCATAATTTTGTGCTAATCAACATGGGGCCTTTATGTTCCCTGCCTTATATTTTTCCAGTGGTGCGCCACAGAGCTTTGCTCTTAATCTAATCAATCAATCATTTAATTTGTAAAGCGCACTACATACCCGCGAGAGTCTCAAGGCGCTGGGGAGGGGGGGCTGCTACTGATCAAACAGCCAGGTCTTGAGTATCCTCCTGAAGGTCAGCAGGTCTTGGGTCTGTCATAGGCTCAGTGGAAGGGTGTTCCATGTCTTGGCGGCGAGGTGGGAAAGGATCTCCCGCCAGTGGTTGTACTTCGGATGCGAGGGACGGTGGTGAGTGAGAGGTCGGCGGAGCGTATCTGGTGGTTGGGGATGTAGAAGGAGAGTCGACTGTTGAGGTAGGCTGGGGGTGTCTTGTGGAGTGCTTTGTGTGCGTGGATGAGGAGCTTGAAGGATATCCTCTTGTTGACGGGGAGCTAGTGCAGGTTTCTCAAGTGGGGGTGATGTGGCCGTGTCATGGTACGTCGAGGATTTATTATTTTATTTATTTATTTATTACACTTGTATGGCGCGCAGCTACCCAAAAAGGGTTTCCCGGCGCCGACGACATGTAGTTAAGCAGAGGTATGAGATGAACATGATCAGTATGGTTGTTTCTGGAAGAGCCAAGTCTTTATGTTCTTCCTAAACTTAGCGTAATTTTCTTCTTTGCGAATGTGAGGGGGGAGTGTATTCCAGAGAATAGGTCCTTGGACAGAGAAAGATCTTCCTCCTATTCTTGACAGTCTGAACCTGGCGACCGCGAAGTTTGCTGCTGTTTGGGAGCGCAAGTTCCTTGTTGGTAAGGAGGGCGTAGCTAGTGATTGCACGTATTTCGGTGCCGTTCCTGATTTAATCCTGAACATATAGTTCAGGGCTTTGAACCTGATGTGGTTTTCCACCCTGAGCCAATGCAGGTCGTTCAGGTGCTTCGACACACTTGCCATTTTTGGAATTCTGCACAAGAGTCTCGCAGCTGAATTTTGGACAAGTTGTAGCCGTTTAATGACTGCCTGGTTTGAGCCTAGATAAAGAATGTTGCCGTAGTCAAGACGAGATGTTATGAGTGCGTTGACTACGGTCTTTTGGGTGGCGAGGGGCAGCATCCATAGGATTTTTTTCAGCCATTTCATGATGGTAAAACAGAGGCCTGCCACTTTGTTGGCCTGTTGTCTCATGGGCAGGGCGTTGTCAACGATAACCCCTAGGTTTCTTACCTGGGTTGCAGGGGTGGGGAGGTTTCCTAACTAAGGTGGCCAGTGGGAAGCGTTCCATAGATCTTTATTTTTCCCTAAGAGGAGGATCTCAGTTTTGTCACCGTTCAACTTTAGCTGGTTGGTGGACATCTAGCTGAAGATTTTATGTACCCCTGTTTGAGAAGGGATGGAGCTAGAGGGTTTGAGTCTGACAGTGAAAAGATGATCTGGGAGTCATCAGCGTAGGTCATGAGGGTGAGTCCTATGATGTCGGCTAGGTCAGCCAAGGGTCTGAGATAGAGATTGAAAAACAGCGGGCTCAGGATGGAGCCCTGAGGTACTCCATGTGGGGCACTGAACGTATCAGAACAAGCGAGAGCAGAGGTGATCTGGAATGTCCTGTGTGTCAGGAAGGACTCGATCCATTTTAGGGCGTCACCACGAATACCATTCCTCCCAAGTGTGGCCAGAAGTTTGTTGTGTGAGATGGTGTCAAAAGCCGCACTCAAGTCTAATAGAATGAGTGCGACCGTTTGACCATCATCTAGGAGTTTCCTGATGTTTTCAGTTACACCCAGCAGGGCGGTTTCTGTGGAAAATCCCGCTCTAAAACCCAACTGTGACAGGTGAAGGAGGGCATTGTCCTCGGTGAAAAGAGTCAGGGCAGAATGAATGTGTCTTTCCAAGAGTTTGGAAAAGACTAGGAGCAAAGATATGGGTCGATAATTTGCTAATATTTCAGGGTTGGCTGAGGATCACTCGTGCCGAGGCGTTTTGGATGCGTTGTAGTCGTTTGATGAGCTTGGTCGGGGCTCCCTCGTAGAGGGCGTTTCCGTAGTCGAGTCTGCTGCTGACGAGGACCTGGGTGACTGTCTTTCTTGTATCTGTCGGGATCCACCTGTAGATCTTGCAGAGCATGCAGAGGGTATTGAAGCAGAAGGAGGAGACGGCGTTGACTTGCTTAGTCATTGAGAGCGTTGAGTCATGGATGATTTCTAGGTTGCATGCGTGGTCGGTGGGTGTCGGGGCTACCCCCGGTGCCATCGGCCACCAGGGGTCATCCCAGGCTGAAGGGTTGGAGCCGAGGATGAGGAGCTCCATCTTGTCCGAGTTCAGCCTCAGACGGCTGATCTTCATCCAGTCGGCGACGGCATTCATTCCTTCGTGGAGGTTGGCTTTTATGGTAATGGGGTCCTTGGTGAGGGAGAGGATCAGTTGAGTGTCGTCGACGTGGGAGATTATGTTGAGGTCGTGCTGTCGGGCGACGTGTGCGAGCGGGGCCATGTAAATTTTGAACAGTGTCGGGCTGAGGGAGGATCCCTGAGGTACGCTGCAAATGATCTCGGAGGCTTTGGAATAGAATGGGGGAGGCGGATGCTCTGGGTTCTGCTGGAGAGGAAGGAGGTGGTCCTTGTCTCGGATCACTGTGGCGTGGAGGCGTGCGCGTAGAGTGCGGTGGCAGACGGTGTCGAAGGTGGCAGAGAGGTCTAGGAGGATGAGTGCTGCGGCCTCACCGTTGTCCAGCAGGGTCCTGATGTCGTTGGTGGCGGCGATGAGGATAATCTTGGTGATGTGGTTGCTGTGGAACCCTGACTGGGAAGGGTCAAGGATTCTGTTTTCTTCGAGGTATCGGGTTAGCTGTCTGTTGACGATTTTCTCGAGGACCCTGGTCGAGAAGGGGAGCAAAGAGATGGGCCGGAAGATCTTGAGGTCTCTTGGGTCTGCCTTAGGTATTTTGAGTAGGGCGTTGATCTCAGCGTGTTTCCAGCTCTCTGGGAAGGTTGTGGTCTCGAGTGAGAGATTGATGACGTTGTGCAGGTGGGGTGCAATGGAGCTGCTTGCTTTGCTGACGTGGTGCGGGAATGGGTCTGACGGAGAGCCGGAGTGGATTGTGCCCATGGTCTTGATGGTGTCATCGACGCTCGCGCTGGCCCAGGCTAGCAGGGGGTAGTGGTCGATGGTGTGCGGAGGGTTTGTTGTGTTGATGTCTGTTGAGGTTGTCTGGGTGTTGGGGCTGTCGTGGATGTCTGCTATCTTGCAGTGAAAGAAGGTGGCGAGGGGGTCGCACAGGGCTTGCGACGGCGGGATGTCGGTGTTGGAGCTGGGGTTGGAGAGTTCCTTAACGATGTTGAAGAGCTCCTTGCTATTGTGTGCGTTGTTGTCGAGGAGGTGTTTGAAGGAGGTCCTCTTGGCCGCCCTGATGAGGTGGTGGTGGTTGTGGATGGCTTTCTTGTGTGCTGTGTGGCTGCTTGGAGTTTGTTCGCTGTGCCATTCCTTTTCTAGTTTCTGGCAGACTTGCTTGGAGGCAAGGCGTTCTGGGGTGAACCAGCTGGCCCTCTTGCTGGTGTCTCTGTGGGGATGTTTCTTCAGCGGGATGAGGGTGTTGGTGCAGTCCTCGATCCAGCGCCTGAGGCTGTGTGTAGCGTCGTCGGTGCTTGAGGGTTTGGTGGGTGGGCTGAGAGTGAGGTTTGCATGTAGTTGGTCTTCAGTGATTTTGCTCCAGCAGCGGCGGGGATCTGTTTGGTGGAGTGGTGTGTGGTGGGTCTCTGGAAGGCAAAGTGGATGCAGCAGTGGTCGGTCCAGAGGAGTTGGGTGGTGTGACTGACGGAGACGTGTGGGCTTGAGGAGAAGACGGGGTCGAGCGTGTGGCCAGCGGAGTGGGTAGGCGTTGTGACGAGTTGCTTCAGTCCGAGGTTGGCTAGGTTATCGATCAGGGTTGTGGAGTTGTTGTTGTTGTTGTTCTTGAGGTGAAAGTTCAGGTCTCCGAGGAGGATGTAGTTGGTGGAGGTCAGGGCATGCGTGTTGATGAAGTCGGCAATAGAGTCCATGAACTGGGCACAGGGTCCGGGGGTCGGTAGACGAGGGTGCCTCTGAGGGTGGAGTTAGGGTCTGTGTGGATCTGGAAGTGCATGTGTTCGGCGGTGCTGAGCGCGTCGTCGGTGCTAGTCGAGACTCTGATGCTGTTCTTGTGGATGATGGGGATTCCTCCTCCGACTGTTGGTGCGGTCTCTGCGGGTGATCTTGTAGCCGTCTGGGATGGCTATGGCGATGTCGGGTGCGGAGGAGTCGTTCAACCAGGTCTCTGTCAGGAAGGCGAAGTCCGGGAATGTTGAGTTGAGCAGGTCCCAGAGCTCGACGGCGTGTGTGCGTGCAGAGCAGATGTTCAGTAGTATGCATCGGAGGTGGTTGGGGTCGTTCTTGGCGGGTGGTTAGTCCGCTCTGAGGCTGGTGTCGCTGCAGTTCCGGCAGGTGAAGGGACCTTGTGTGCGTTTCGGGACGGCTTTGAAGCAGGAGTGGTTCCGTCCACAGTTGAGAGCGTGCAGAGGGCTGGTGTCATAGTGGCGGCAGTCGTCATGGTGGGTGTGGGGGCCAGGGGTTCTGGTGCTTGGCACGGTCCAGGTGCGGACAGGCGCAGACGGGCTTGCCTTAGGCGCGCCTTCTGCGTGCCAGCGGCTCATCCGCTGCGCGGCCGTGCAGTGGGTGGCATATATAGGGAGGTGGGATGGAGAAGTAGCTGGGAGGCGGGAGGCGCGGGCAGCGAGTGGGCAGTCAGGGGGGTGGGCCGCAGGGGACGCAGCGGCAGGGCGGTGAGGGACAATGAATGGGAGCAGAAGGCAAAAGGGCACAAAAAACTAGGGAAAACGAGTGTCACAGAAGGCAAGAGTGGACAGAATTACAGGGAAAATACGAGTGGCACAGGAGGCAAAAAGGGCACAGAATACAGGAAAAACGAGTGTCACAGAAGGCAGGAGGGCTCAGAAATACAGGGAAAAAACGAGTGGCACAGAAGGTAAAAAGGGCACAAGAATACAAGGGCAGCTGAGAAACAGACAGCAAAAACAGGCAGAGAGGCACAGGGGCAGCGAGGGGTACAGAAGGAAAAACCAAGCAGAGACACGGGGGCAGCGAGGGGTACAGAAGGAAAAACCAGGCAGAGACACGGGGGCAGCGAGGGGTAGAGAAGGAAAAACCGGGCAGAGACACAGGGCCAGCGAGGGGTACAGAAGGAACAAACCGGGCTGAGAGACACGGGGACAGGGAAGGAAACAGAGGGAGAAGAACCAGCACGGACCACGAACAGGCAGCGGGGGCAGTGAGTGGGCAGTCAGGGGAGCGGGCCGCAGGGGACGCAGCGGCAGGGCGGTGAGGGACAATGAAGGGAACAGAAGGCAAAAGGGCACAAAAAACTAGGGAAAATGAGTGTCACAGAAGGCAAGAGGGCACCGAAATACAGGGAAAAAACGAGTGGCACAGAAGGCAAAAAGGGCACAGAAATACAGGAAAAACAAGTGTCACAGAAGGCAAGAGGGCAAAGAAATACAGGGCAAAAACGAGTGGCACAGAAGGCAAAAAAGGGCACAGGAATACAGAAAAAACGAGTGTCACAGAAGGCAAGAGGGCACAGAAATACAGGGGAAAACGAGTGACACAGAAGGCAAAAAGGGCACAGAACACAGGAAATACGAGTGCCACAGAAGGCAAGAGGGCACAGAAATACAGAGAAAAAACGAGTGGCACAGAAGGCAAAAAGGGCACAGAAATACAGGAAAAACGAGTGACACAGAAGGCAAAAAAGGGCACAGAGTGGAAGATGAACAAACCTACGGCCTACCACTGGCCACCAGGATGAGGCGCGGGTGGTAGCCTGCAGGTGGTAGAGGGCCTCGAACTCTCTCAGTAGCGGCAGCTGGGGCAGGGACACACATGCAGTGCTGTACTGAGGGGGAGCGACCTACCTGGTGGGGTCAAGGTTCGCTCTTACCTCAAGCCTCTTCAGCATCTGTTTGAAGCCCATGATGGATCTTATTCATAGATAATGTTTGAATTACAATTCACACATAGAACATTTGCAGGTCTTAGACCATGCTCCAGTGGAGCAAGATAAACATGTAGATAATATAAAAACAAACAAAAGAAATCAAGGTTTAGGAGTATAAAAAAGTTATTTTGGAGTAGAAAAACTCTATTCAAGTTAGGGGCTTGAGAGAACATTCAGTAATCGCAAAGAAATCTCTCATGTGTCGCACTTTTTTGTAAACCCAGGTTGCTTCTTACCAGGCTCTAATCAGTGCATACCAAAAGACTCAATTTTTAAAGATTTTTATGTCATAAAAACAGTAGATTTATATCATCAATGGCACAACAAAGTGAAGCTAATTTGTTACCTTTTACTATAGGAGAGGAAAATCCCTTTGTTGAGAGGAAAGGGTTTTGTTCAAGTTAAACCAGCTTTACTTTACCTTCAAAGGTTGAGCAACCCATGGGACATTTTTAATGTTGCCTGCTTTTTGGTTGCTGCTGTCCGTTCTAAGAAGAAAAGATGTTCCAGTTTGCTCAGTGTATAAAGTATAATTGGTATTGTTTTTATGAATCTGTATTATGGTTGTCCTGCCCTTTTAATCATTGCCCAGCTCTAGTTGTATAGAGATGACTTGTATGTCAATTATAAATTTTGTTGCATGTGCAACAAAGATAATTAGCTACTACTTGTCAGATTGCCAACTGACAAAGAAAATGGTATGGCACAAAACAATACTTCTCTTCACACTCAACACCTTCAAATGATTGCTCTGTTTCTGGGCTCCCGTTATAAAACTATAAACCTGGAGAATATTCTGAATCACAAGAAAAAGGCAGATTCAAGTTTAAGTGGATTGCACTCTTTTATCAGATCCTTGCATTACTTTTGGCTCCAATCCAAATCATACAAGTTAAGGTGACTTTTATGGGGGCTTCTTATACCCCCAGCTTTTCTACTCTGTATGTTGATAATTTTGAAGGACGTCACATTTATAGTTCCGAAGTTAACCTATACTTCGTCAATGTACATCATGGGAGACGGTACATTGACGATATGTGTTTGTCTGGAAGGGCAATAAATCAACCTTATGCCTTTTCCTTCATTGACCCAAATCTTGCTCTCCAGATTTAAAGTTTGCATCACACTCAAGCAATGAGCAAGTTGACTTTTTAGATCTGCCCATCAACCCTTTTGAGGATAAATTAGCTACAAAACCTTTCACTAAGCCCACAGCTCAAAACACCCTATTACAATACACAAGTCACCATCCCAAAGGCTTGAAAGATGGCTTGCCTTTTGGCCAATTTCTGCGTACACGCAGAAATTGTATATTTTGTACTGATTACTTTCTGGAGGCAGACATTCTAGCTAAGAAACTTGAACAATGAGGGTACCTCAGAAGGTTAATTAAAATATCTCTCAAGAGAGCCTGGTACAATCACTGCAAGTTTTGTATGAATGGATAGGATTCCCTGTGTCACAACATTCAGCACAGGGACAATTTAAGGATTTTGGGGGCCCTGGGCCGAACGTACTTTGGGGGCCCCTTCATATTAGCTTTGAATTTATGATGCAATTTCAGCTTTCTTGCCTTCTTAGGCCAGGTCACTCACAGTGGAGTGGTGTGGCTCACTGGTTAGAGGCGGCAGACCCGGAAGCAGAGAACGGCCTGGGACCAGGGTTCAATTCCCGACGCGGCAGGGTTGTGGACCAGGGTCAACGGACTCGATAATTCTCGCCTCGGTGCCTACTCTAACCAGGGATCACACTCGGCAACTCTGGGCATTAAGCTTGCCTCATCTCTACAACGGCCCCCCACAGACGCCGGGGATGCCTGGTTTCACCTTGGAGATACCCAGAAGGGACCATTATCACAGGGAAAGCCAAGACGGGTTCCCCAGCGGTCCATAGCGCCAGGACACCCCGAGATGGGGTAACAGTGCGCTTTACAAGTATCATCATTACAGTGCAGACACACTCTCCAAATGCTAAATGTTTTTACATCCAATATTCATGGACGTGGTTTCAATACTGTAACAGAGCAGCGGCTCACTAACATTACAACAAACATTCTCTTGACACCTCCCATTTCTCATATGTGAGGTTCTGTTTTGGTCCCAAAGATTATTATTTTTTGTAGATGTTTCATGAAACATAAACACAACATTTCTCTGCAAAGTGTCTGTAATAGACTCATATATCACCCACATTAAAAATAAAATGAAAGGAAAATGGTATTTAATAATCTGTTTAAGAATCATTCAAGGTAATTAGACCAATCGCTGCAGAACAGAGCTGGCTTTTTCAGGGGGGGGGGGGGGCTGAAAGGTTGGGGCCCTGGGCCAGAGCCCACTTTGTCCATGCCTTAAAACGTCTCTGATTCAGCACAAGGAGTAAGAGAACCATTAAAAAACATTGGCCCCTGATTCAATCCATAGGCATCACCAAAGAACAACCTTTGTTTACCTTTTAAGAGAGGCCGGAATAATGGTGATGACTTGCTATGAGCTTCTTTATCCACATCAAATTCTCCTGACCTTACCACAATGTGGGGCCTTAACAAAATCATGGGCCACTATCGTTGTGGCAATTGTTTAATGTGTGACTCCATGTTTAATACAAAGCAGTTCATTCATGATGACATAGTGTATAACCTTCGTGATCATACCAACTGTACTTCACAAAATGTAGTTTACGCTTTATGGTGTCCTTGTAAATTCATCCATGTGGGGCAAACTACCCAAAAAATCAAGACTCAACTTTCTCAACATGAAAGTCTTATTAAATGCAGGAATGAACCATTAGTGCCCCATTTTATTGAATTTAATCATTCTTCAGCTGAAATACATTGGCAGATCATTGAACTTGTACAGAAACCTCCCAGTAGCTGTAATATTCAAAACATACTAAACAAGACTGAATGTCGCTGGATTTTGAGATGCGATAGCATCAACAAGGGACTGAATACTCTAGAGTAACCCTGGGCGAAGGACTTTGCTACGCCCACGGAGTGGGCATAGCGTTGCCTACTTCGCCCTTTGCAAAGTAGGCGTAGCAGGCAACACTACGCCCACCCTGTGGGCGTAGCGAATTTGCCTGCCACCTGCCTCCCTCCCCTCCATACCTAATTTTTGAAAATATTGAAATAAAAGTAAATAAAAAGGCACTTACCTTGTGCGCTGCGTCCCAGGTCTCCCTCTGCTCGTTCGCGCCGCCGTCACCGCCGTCGCCGCCGTCTTGGATACCAATGCGCATGCGCGGCAGCCCGCGCATGTGCATTGGTATCCAAGATGGCGGCGACGGCGGCGCGAACAAGCAGAGGGAGCCCCGGGACGCAGCGCACATGGTAAGTGCCTTTTTATTTACTATTATTTCAATATTTTCAAAAATTAGGTATGGAGGGGAAGGGGGCAGGCGGCGCGTATTGGGGCTACGTGAAGTGCATAGGTGGGCGTAGTTTCTCGCCCACTTTGCGTAGCTTCGCGTAGCCCCACTACGCATACTACGCCCAGGGTTACTCTAGAGGAATGTAATTCTGTAATTTTAGATTGATGTTTGATTATTCCATCCCTTGCCTTTAAACTGTTTTTTTCAGAAATTACATGGATTATTTTGATGATTTGACTGTACTTTGTCTAATAATGAATGATGTACTTATGTTCTAACATCTTTTATGTCCTCAGTTCCAGTATTTTTTCGATGTATTTTACCTTGTTTTGTTTTGAATTGAACACACAACATTGTATTGATTATGGTCTCCTGCATCTGTTTCCTGGGGGCACTTTACCTAGCGTTTACAATGTTTACTTGCACTTTCTGTTTTTACACATAAGGCATGATTCCCTGTGTATTATTGATAACCTTGTTTTTTTTATTTGCTTTACTGTATTTTGCATTCGATCAGATGATTTGGTAATAACTTTTTAAATATCCCTTGTTTCAATATCTTTTTTGGATTCAGTAGTACCATTTTTTCACTGAACTTTGTTATTGAATATGTCATTGCATTGTTCCTTACAATTAAATACATTACCTTGCATTGGTCCTTGTAATTACCTTTATGGGGTCCAATATAGCACAATATTCAAATTTCTTTTATATTTGAAATGTTTACAAAAACAATTCTTTGACTCAGTTATTCTTGGCTTTATTTTGTTAAATTTCGGTTTCTTTTATGTAGAACTGACTTTGTACATGTAGAATATGGTGGTATAAGTATTCACCATTTTTTTTACTTTTGATTGATTTAATACACTATGATGAACCAACAGTCTTCTCTCGGTCTCCATTGATTTGAGCAGCGTCCAAATATACGCTGCTCACAGAGCAGTACATAAGGAGAGGATGTAGCTCTACGGCTAGAGCTGTCGGCCTCGAAGCTGGGGAACCAGGTTCGAGTTTCAGCAATGACTGTCGAAATCCTGTGGTTCTGGGCATTTCACTTAATCTCCCCGTGCCTAACAAAAATGAATGTGTCCTTTGTAACAAAACTGGTGCTAATGTTAAGCGTTCTGATACCTAATATCCTTGGGGCTAGTTTACACTATATAAAACATCAAAAAAAAAATTTCACATTCCGGCCTTAAGATTTTAATAATCCTAATAGTGCTCAGTGGGATTTATGGTTCCACTTCTTTTGTTTATTTCAGTCATGTTTTTTCATGAGTGACTGATTGCGCAGTATCTGGCATATAAGAGAGGGATTAGATTTTCCTTAATATCACCCTAGAATATATATCGATATATATGGCTTGTGAGTATATACAATTTTTCAATTTCTGTCTCAGTTCCCCAAAATAGGTTGGGTTTAGTTATAGATCCTTTTCTTTTGTATTTCTGCAGTAATTCGTATTGATACTTTTCGTGTGGATTGAATGTCTCCTTCCATGACTCCTGGAGCAATTTAAACCAAATAAACTTTGACTCCCATTAATAACGGAAAAAGTAGGTCGTTCTTTGACTTTTTGAATTTATGTTTTTTTCTGTCACGTTTTATTATAAAATACACTAAGGTTTTTTTCTCAATATCTTGGTAGTTTTTTTAAGTTTATTCATTCATTTTTAGGTCTCGCCTACGCAGCACGCATGCACTGCATAGCAGGGGACCTCTTGGAATCAATTAGATTTTTTCGCCCAAAAACGTGCACGCTTTGCATTGCTTTCAATGGCAACGTGTGGACGTTCGGCGATTCCCTTGTGGGAGCGAGCTTTGGCGACAATTGTTTGCAATTAACTTGCAAACAGATGGTGCAAGGGAAACGCTTTGTGGGTCTGTTTTTTTTTTTTGCTCGTTGTGCTTGCATTTGTCCACGAGCTAGATTATAGTTTCCTAAAAACTTCTTACCACCATCCTGAGACTATGGGATGTGACAGGTTCTAAAGCTGTTTGTCTTGCAGTACGTCGCGCACAGCATATACATTCTGCAATTAAGTTATCACTCCCGCTTCGTGATATGATAGTTCTGCAGCTCGGCGATCCACCCTGTTTGTGATGCGTGCGTGCCATCGGTTTTCGATTAAAACCGGAAATGCCTAGAACGCTGGCAATCCACATACGTGCTTGAGAAGGAGTAGAAGAGAGAGCGACACAGCCGGTCGGAGCACCTACAGGTAAACCAGCAGGACTAATACTCCGAGCGCCTGCAACTCAGTCATTAAAAAGGTGCTGGGAATTGGGTGACGTGCTCCTATTTTGCATTGGTTTCAGGCAGCGTAGATATGTGAGGTTCACCTTACCGCCGTATTGAGGCTCATTAATAGGTCATTGGGAAAACGTGTGGTTTAATGGGTGGAATTGTGGTGACGAGTGTGCTGATATTTCTGAAGCCCACTGTCTCTTCAGTTAAGGGGTCATTGGGCGAATAAAGATAAGCAATGATCGTTGTTAGAAAAGTATTGACTGTCATTAGATCAGCGACCACGGATCCCCTAAATTGGAGTGATTAGCAACTAATCCATGCCTAGTCATAACGACCACTATGATGTTCCCAAGTATTATTGCCAGCGCAGCACTGCCTAAAAAAACTGGAGAGCAATTTCAGAAATGTGGGTGGGTGGATAGGGCTAATGTAGGGCGGGCCGGCTTTAGGACGGTGCGACACTTGCAGCCGCACCTGACTGAGGAGAGGCGCTGTGTTCATGTTCAGAAGTCACTTTCGGTTTTAAAAGCACCTGCTGTTTACTTGCGTGCCTAGCATTTTTCAGGCAGCAATAAAAATGTCAAGATAACCAGGTGATTAATGTTTCTACTGGAGAGAGATGGTCGATTTGTCTGGTGGCAGCTTTGATAAGTCATAGTGTAGTACAGAGGGTTAATATACCTGCTGTAAAGAACTTGTACAGGCAGATCGCATAACAGTAATAACTCCTTGTTTTTTTGTGTTACGTTTCATATAGAATGATTTCCACACATATAGTTTATTGCCTCTGTATAACGTGTTGTGTGTTGTAAAGTACTTTGACACCATAGGGTTGTTATGAGTAGCACTATAAAAACTAGCATTGGCATAGCCAATAGGTCTTGCCTTTTGGACCTTATAAGTGTCAAGTTATCCAGCACATTATCCTTGGTGCAACAACATCAAGTGTTGCATGGCTAAACACTTATAAGGTCCCAAAGGAGAGACCTATTGGCTATGCCAATGCTTGTTTACCTTGGGATTATATTTTATTACGAGCACTTGGATTGGTTTGATCTGTTCTTGAACTTTTTTCTGGTTATTTCTCAAATTTTTCTTGATTTTTTCTTGACTCTCTTCTGGTACTTTTGGACCTTTTCATTTTGCATTTTTTCGGGGGGGGGATTAGTAGTTTATCAGTAAGGTCCACATGTATGACACTGATCTTTGATTTTTGATCTTGTGCTATGCTGGTTGTAAATTAGTGACCCCCTTTATATTAATTGTGATGCCCCCTTTGTGTACATATTTATTCCAGATTTAATTGTTGGATGCTCTACCAATAAAAACTGTCTGTCCTGATGATGGCCATTGAAGTTTAGTTTGGTCAAAATGCAGTTGAAACCCTATGTGTGGCCGTGATTGAAGAAGGTGCAACTGTTTATGTGTACACTGTCAATTGTCTTTATATTGTTCATCGTGTAACTAAGAGAGCGCCATTTTCTACTGACTGTCTTGTTTTTACATTATACATCTTATTAAATTTTGCTAAAATTTGAGCTTGTATCGGGGTATCACTTGGTAATATTATTATGATTTATTGTTTTGTATAGTTTGCCTTGTTTTATGTGTTGTATCTCTTGTATTTCTTAAATGGTGTAGATAATGCATTACTTGAACCTTTGTTAGGATTCTAGTCTAGTACAAATCATAGCACCAGGACTGTGTTTGTGGCTCTTCTCAGTGGTATTCAAGCATTTGTGCGATCTGTCACTGCTATTCAGTCTGGACTTGTCTGCTGTGTTAGTCATGGTGGAGTTGATCTGTTGCTTTCTGGGCTCAGGTTGGAGCTGCTGTGTCAGGGTAGGCAGCCAAGTAGTTTGAAGCTTTCATATTTGACCTTTTTCTTAGGGTTAACTTTGTTAATTTTGCCTTATCTAAAAAATAATGTATTTAGCTGAGCTCTTTAGGGGTTCCTGTTGTCACCATTTCTTTTTCATTTTTCTTAAACCTTTTGTTTCACATCATCAGTGCAACAGGGCTGCTTTGACACTCCTAAGCTTATGACTCACAGATTTAACTGCATGTCAACAACTCAGGACACATTTCTTAAGCAGTGAAAAGGGAGTTGAAGGTGGTTGCCACCTTGATTAACAAAAGCAGCTAAAAAAATTAATGGAGCGAAAACCGAGCCACCAAAGAAGTATTTTGATTTGATTTTACATTTGGCAACTACACTCAACTGCGAAAAAAAAGCAATCTTACACAGATCAGATCATTTCCATTCTAATTTTGGAATGCAACATTTTTAAAGCCTTTTCCCATAGTCTACCTGAATGCCCATGCAGTTGCAGGAAAGACCTCAGACGGAAAAACACCCTTGTGGTTTAGTAAAACAAAAATAAGCATCATTCTGCTGCTGCTCAGTCATTTTCAGTGACCTCACCGTAAGGATCTTTTTTTTTTTTCTTTTTTTTTCTTTAAAATTTTTTTTATTGAAAAATATAAGTGGCATATACATTGGCAGTTGTATACAGTACATTTGTGTTGTCTACATTTCTTGGCTTGTCGAAGGGGAAAGAAGAAAAGAAAGAGAGGGGGGGGTTGGTGTCATTGTGTTGTCTTTAAGTGTTTATCGAGTGGCTCCCACATGAGCTCCTTGGCGGTGTGTTCTCTCGAGAAACTGCCTGTGATGTTGTCTGCTCCTCTTAGGAAGGTGACCCAGTTGATCCATGTTTTGAAGTTTGCTTTCGCCGTGTTCTTCCAGTTCGTCAGGATTATCTTTAGGGCCGCTGTGAGCAACAGGTCTAGTAGGTCTCTCTCTTCTCTGTTGTTTAGGTTCATTGTTAAATGCCCTGTCGCCAAGCTAGCATAGTTGATGTTAGGTTTGTTTTGAGCATGTCGTTTATGAAAGCGTTTATCTGGGCCCAGAGCCTCTTGACTTTCACGCATTCAAAGATGAGGTGTTTGAGGGTGCCTTCCTCCTTCTGACAGTTCCAGCAGTCACCTGATTCTGCGATCCCAGCTTTGTGGAGCCTGGAGGGAGTCCAGTAGGCTCTGTGGAGGAGCCAGTATTTCGTTTGCGCCAGTTGTGGGGTTATTTTGTTTTTTGTAGCTGCGCCCCACAATCGTGCCTGTTCTTTTTCGTTTAACTGTCTGCCTAGATGTGTATCCCATAATTTTGTCATTTTTTTGTTTAGCGACAGGGTGGTAGGGCTTAGTAGTTTATAGATTTTCGCAGTTTGGTGACCTGCCGAGTTTAGTGTTTCCACATATTTGACGATGCCTGGCTCCCTTCTGTGTAGGTTAGCTCTAGTTATTGCGGTTCTGATCTTTAGAAAGGTGTATATCTCTCTGTTGGGGAGGTCATATAGTTGTTGGATGTTTGAAAAGGTCAGCTGTTTCCCCTTGGTTTCTATCTGTTTGGGGAGTGTGACTCCCTTCTTGATCCATGTGTCATTGTTCATTGTTGCCCCTTGATATGTTATTTTTGTATTGAACCAGATGGATTCCCATGTTGTACCCCTCAGCTTCTGTATCATTCGCCTGTCTATTTTCATCAATGCTTCTCTGGTGTGTTTCAGTATTCTGTTCGACCGTAGGGGGTGTTTATTTGCCGTTAGTATCGCTGCCGGGTGCAGGCCTCCCAGGAGATCTTTCTCCAGCTCTAGCCAGACTGGTTTATACTGTTGTGTTTCGTCGATCCATGCCATCCCTTGTTTCGCTAGGCATGCTGTTTGGTAGATTTTAAAGTTTGCCAGGTTGAGGCCTCCGAGTTATTTCGCTAGTCTCAGTTTGGGTAGGCCGATTCTTGGTCTCTTGTTTCTCCATAGGAAGGTGTTAATCATGCCGTCCAGTCTTTTGTGGAAGCTTTCTGTCATTGGGATCGGTAGCATGTTTAGCGTGTAGTTTATTGCAGGAGTTATCATCATTTTTATCGTCTCTATCCTTCCCCACCAGCTGATGTATTTTGGCGACCGCAGCTCTAGTCGTTCTTTTACTTTTTTTAACAATGAGTCCTCGTTGTGTTGTATTGTGGATGTTAGGTCTCTTCCAAACTGTAGCCCTAGGTACTTGAGTGGTTTTGTTTGCCAGGCTAGGCCTGAGTCTCCGAGTACTGATCTTGTGGTATGGATGTTCATTGGTTTGCCTTCCGATTTGTCCTTGTTGAGTTTGTACCCGGATGCTTCTGCGTACTCTCCTATTGTGTCCATGAGTGCTGTGATTGAAGTTGACGGGTTTGTGGTTGTGATGAGGATATCGTCCGCATATGCTGCCAGTTTCACTGTTTTCTCTCTGATCTTAACACCGGTGACTCCCTCATTGTCTCTTATTTTTGCTAGTAGTGGTTCGAGTGCCAGTAGGAAGAGGCCTGGTGACAGCGGGCATCCTTGCCTAGTTCCAGAGCTAAAGAGCGTTTCAGATGTGCTTCCATTCACCACTATTTTTGCTCTGGGTTTGTTGTATAGGGCCATCACCATTGCTATGTATTTTTCCCCTAGGCCGAACTTTGCCATGCAGTTCCTGAGGAAGGGCCACGAGACCCTGTCGAAAGCCTTTTCCGCATCCAGTGCTATCATGACTGCTTGCTCATTGCTTTGTGTTGTGTGGTTGATCAGGTGGCATAGCAGCCTTGTGTTGTCTTGCGAAAGTCTGTGTTTGATGTACCCCACTTGTGAGTTGTGGATGATGTTCGGTAGGACTCTGTTCAATCTGTTCGCCAGTACTTTCGCATAAATTTTGCAGTCGACGTTTATGAGCGAGATGGGTCTGTAGTTTTGCGGGTATTGAGAGTCTTTCCCTTCCTTGGGTATTATTGTGATGTTGGCCTCCCGCATAGTGTTCGTCATCTCGCCGTTGTGTATGCAGGCGGAATATGTTTCCGATAGTATTTTTTTGATTTTTTGGCAGAACATTTTGTAGAATATAGTGGACTATCCGTCCGGTCCTGGCGCTTTGTTCCGTTTCAGCTGGCTGATTGCCACCTCAATCTCTTCTTCCGTTATGTCTGCTTCTAGAGGTGTTCTCTCCTCTTCTTTGAGTTCCGGCAGGTTGATGTCTTTTAGGAGAGCGCAGCCTCCGTCTCTGCTCAGGTTCTTATCCTCGGAGTATAGTTCTTGGTAGAACTGTCTGAAGACTTCTAGTATTCCTTTGTTTGTTGTTTGCGATTTGTTTGTTTTATCAGTTATTGCTGCTATTGTATGTTGCCTCTGTTTCGCTTTGAGGTAGGACGCCAGCTGTTTCCCTGCTTTGTTGGCTCTGCACAGATTCACAGATTTGAATTTTGTTAGCCAAGACCCTGCTCGTTCGCTCAGGATTCTGTTCAGTTCGTATTTTTTTTTTGTGAGCGTGGTAAGTGTGTTTTTGTCTGTTAAGTTTGCGCAGTGGCCTCTTTCCAGTGCTGCTATTTCGCCTTCTATCTCTGAGATTTTCTTGTTCCTGCTTCTGTTCATTCTCGATTTGATGTTTATCAGTTTGCCTCTTAGTGTCGCTTTGAGAGCGTCCCAGACGGTGCTTTTCCCTACCTCGCCGTTGTCGTTGTTCTCAAGGTAGTCCTTCAGTGCCTCCTCTATTTCTTTCACATTCTCTTTGTTCTGTAGGATGTCGTCGTTCAGTCTCCATCTTCTCGTCAGGCTGTCGTTGTGTTTGCCATTCAGGGCGAGAGATATATGCGCGTGATCAGAGATGGTTATTGGGGCTATCTCCGTGTTGTCGATTAGGTGTGTGTGGTTGTTGGACATCAGTATATAATCGATCCTGCTGTAGGAGTTGTGCGGGTGAGAGTAGACGGTGTATTCACGCGCTGCAGGGTGTTGTAGTCTCCATGGGTCCGCCAGGTGGTGCTCTGTGCATAGATCTTTGAGGGTGTTACTGCTTGGGGAGTTGTGGCTTGGCCTGATCGGGTGTCTATCCGTAGCTTGGTCCATCGTCTTGTTCATGTCGCCTGCTGCGATCAGAAGGTCTTCCTGCGGTAGATCGCTGAGCTTGCTATCCACCAATTGCCAGAACTCTTTGTCTTCCGAGTTTGGTCCATAAATGTTCGCCACGTGTACTCGATCGTTTCCTCTCTGGATGCTCGTTATCAGCAGGCGACCGTCTTCATCCGTGTTTGTCTTTTGGATGGTGAGATTGGCTTTCTTGCTTAGGATAGTTATAACACCTCGTTTCTTCCCCTTTGCTGGCGAGCATATGATGTCTCCTATCCATCTTGCCTTGAGTAGCTTAGCTTCCTCCTCTGAGAGTTTGGTCTCTTGTAGCGTGTATACGTCCCCTTTGAGTTTTGCCAGGTGTTCTAGTATTTTCCTGCGTTTGATTGGATGGTTCAGGCCTTTAACGTTCATAGATACCACCTTTAGGTTTGTGGCTAGACTGACCGCTGTTTGATCTGTCATGGGGGCTTTTTGTATCCGCTTGTGTTTCTGTTTTCTTCCTGACCTAATTCCAAGAGGCCAGCCCTTGTTCCGTTGTGGGACCAGAGTGCCCCCCCCCCGGGGTTTGAGTAAGCGGGAATGGGATAAGAGTAAGGAATGGGTATAACAAGGAAAGAAAAAGGAATTATACGTTGCACAAATGTCTGTTATCTCGTTAGTCTTCGTGTCCACCTGTCCCTTCCGCCCCATCTGGCCCCCCCCCGCCCACCCCTCCCCCCGCCTGTAGAAAAACGGGTGTGCGACAGCAAGGGTCCTCACACTCCCCCCCCCAAGTCTGACATTGTCTCTTTTGCCGGTGTGAGGGCTAATTGCCACGCCTTGAGTGTGGGTGGAGAACGTAGGCATGTGCAGCCCCCTGCAGAAACAAGAGAAGGATATGCCTGTTTTTTTTTTGTTTTTTTTTTATTCGCTCCTGAGGTAGATGCGTTGGCTTATGTGTGCATGTTAGAGGTAGATATGGTCGCTTGAGTTCAAAGTTCAAAGTTCAGAGTTCAGTGGTTCATAGGTGTCTTTCCCGACGTTGAGGTAGATACGTTGGCTTATGTGTGCATGTTCGAGGTAGATGTGGTCGCTTGAGTTCAAAGTTCAGTGGTTCTAGGTGTTGGCTTCCCCGTTCTTATCATGTGGGTTCAGAACTAGGATTCCGTCGGATCCTCCCGGATCTTACATTGTCGCTTGAGATCAAGGTTCAAGGGTGTTTAGACGCGGCCTCCTGCTCTTATCATATGTCCTCTTCTTCTGCTCCGTCTGTGGAGGCTCTCCTCTTTGCTCCTGGGCTTTGGTGCTCCATTTCTTTGGGGGACAGGCCTTGTAGGTACCTGTGTAGCTCGTTGGGGTCTTCGAAGGTTTTGCTCCCATGTCTGTCTGTGATTCTCAGTTTTGAGGGGCCAGCGAAGGAGAAGGTGATATTGTTTTTCCGCAGGGTATCCCGCTGGGCTAGGAAGCCTTTCCTCACCTCCACCGTTAGCCTAGAGAAGTCCTGTGTGATTGTCACCTTCTTTCCGTTTATCACCATTGGCTTGCCCTTCCTGGCCTCTGCGAATATTGCGTCTGTGTGGTTGTCACGTAGTGGTTTGCATATGATTGGTCTGGGGGTGTTGCTGTTCGTTTGTTTCTTTGCTGGGATGCGATACGCTTTGACGAGCTCGAGCGGTTTGTCGAAAGTGAGACCTGTCAGTTTGGGGATCATGGCCTCCAGCATCTGGGCGCACGCTCCTGGGGTGTCACCCTCTTCCTCGGGTACGCCCAGTAGTCTAATGTTCCCCTTGCGGCTTCTATCATCCTGCTCTGCCATGGATCTCTGTAGAGCTGTTGTTCTTTTTATGACTAAGCCAAGGTCTTTGTGTGTTATATTGGCGCGGTCTTCTAGCTGGCTGATTCTTTTCTCTGCCTCGTCTATTCTGCCATTGGCTTTGCTTTGCTCGGCTCTTATCGCTATTAGTTCCATTTGGATGTTGTCCACTATTTTTTTTGTTGCTTTTGCTAGATCGTTACCCTCTGTTATCTTCCTTAATAGTGTATCCAGAGTGGTTGTTTCGCTGCCTTGATCTCCGCGTTCTTTCGAGGGTGAAGCAGTTAGGTCGTTTTTGTTCTTCTTTTGTGCATTTGTGATTTGGGTGCCTTCTTTCCCTGCCATTACGTCGAAACCTCTTCTGACCTGGTGTGTTTGGAGTCTCACTTCTGTTGGGTGTTGTTTTGTTAGTCCCTTTTTTTGTTTCCCGTCCTCTCTCTTGCCTGCGATAGGCGCGGTCGTTAAATTACAGTCTCTGAATCAGGGTGGCCACTTGACCACTCTGGTCTTGGTCCTAGACTCCGCCAGCCTCTCGCGGTGTCGCCCTTTTTATTCCTTGCCTTCTGTTTGTAGGCGAGTATGCGCTGTTCTGGCCTCTGCGATTGGCGCCAACTTATCTGTGGGGCTTATTTCTGGGCTGTCGCTTACCACTCACCACGATGTAGTGGCTTCACCCTTGTGCACAGTCTCTCGGACGGTATGTGGGTCTCTTGGCTCTCCTCGCTCGCGGTGACTCGCTAGCTCTGTGTTCCACCCTCGGTGCAGAGCGTTATCCCTGTTGGAGCCGGTGCTGTTCGTTGCGGCGTTTCTCTGTCTATGGCTCTTCCGCGCTGTTGTTTGCGTTGTCCCCCCCCCCTGCGTTAGCGTTACTGTTGGCCTGGACTTTAGCGTTTCCGCCAATGGGGGGGGCGCATGGGCTGCTTCTGTGCGCGTCTTTCTGTGTCTCTTCCGCGCAGCTCAACGTTCCGCTCCTTCCGCCTGAGCCCAAGATGGCTGCCCACCGCTTCCGTCCTAACCAAAAAGGCCTTCCCTGGTGTTCGGGCTGTCCTCCCTTCCTTTCTGCACCCGCACTGGTGTTGTTTCGGTCTTTAGGGATTCGCCTGGTGTGCGCGCTTCCCTCTGTGGCTTCTGGCGCTGCTCGGCGTTGATCGGCGAGTCGCTCCTCCCGCCTGCACTAAAATGGCCGCCGTAGCTTCAGACCTGACCAATATGGCCGCTTCGGTTGCTCGCGCTGTGCCCCTTCTTCCCCCTGCACTCTTGGTTAGTGTTGGTTAGGCGGCTTATTAGGGTTGGGGGGGGGGGAACTGCTACTTGACCAGAACAGCGCACGGCCGATTTCCGGCCTTCGCCCGGGTCGCTCTTACTTGGAGGTTCGCGGTCTGTTGTGGTCTCGGGTCTCGGCTCTCAGGAGCTTGCCGCCATCTTGCGCCTATGTTCTCTTGTCTCCCCGTCTCTTTCTTGGCTATATCTGCCTTCCCCGTGGACGCTGCCGGTTATGGTCGCCCGTGGTTGGTGCCCCTTACGTTCATACACCTCTCCGTCTGTTTTCCTTAAGCGCTCGTTGGCATTTGCTTCTTCTGCTCGCCGTTCTTTGACTTGGGGGTCGGGAGCTCCGGACTTAGGTCTGCTGCCTCCTTGCCATCCAAGCCACGCCCCCCCTCACCGTAAGGATCTAATTGCCAGAAGAAGTGAACACAAAGACAATCTGTTTCTATTCCAGAAAACAAATACCTTATCTAGATGTATTCGATTTTTTTCTAGAAAATAAGCAGGCACAGCCGGTAGTAGGTGTAACTGCAGGGCGGTGACATAGGGAGGGGGAGGTGCAGGGTGGGGGGTTGTAATGTATGGATTACGGACTATAACAGGTAAGTCAACTTATAAATAAATAAAACGAATTTCGTTGTCTGCACTGCATCGCCTGGATCCCCACCGCCATCATAATATAGCTGGAGGAAATTTTAGGCGGGCGGACGGAAATGGCGGGTGTATCGCCACCGCCATGCAGGCGGTGGCTTTCCACCCCCCATCCTAATAGACCCCTTAATCTTTCTCTCCTATGCGGTTTTTGCCCCTTACTTCCTTTGGTGCTCTTTTCTGGACTGACCCATTGCTTATTCTTCATTGCCCCTCCTAATCACTTACTGTCCTATTTCGTCATCCCATGCCCCCTTTTCTACATCAACTCTCATTCTTATGCACTACATTCTACCCCTCCTCCTTGCCCCTTCATGCCTTCTCTCGTTCCTTCCCAGCCCTCACCTCTTTGCTAAACCTTGCCATCTAATATTGCTTTTTCTTCCCTCCATAACTTCCTAATTGCTTCATCCAACTGATCCCCTCCACTTTATCACCCTCGTTCTTACCTACCACATTCTACCCACTCTTGCCCTACCTTTTTGTTCAGTCTCTCTCTGCTTATTGCCTATCTGTATACTCTGCATAGTTATGCAGCTTACATACTTATTTTGTTTTTGGATTAATTAAATAGATGTCCCATATTTTTCTTTAAAAAGAGCTCCAGTGCTCAAGTTGTTCAATGAACAGCGCATTGACACTATTCTGATAATACTTCTACTACTACTCCTACTCCTATCACTACTACTACATATAATAATAATATTAATAATAATAATGATAATATTAATAATAATAATTATTATTATTATTATTATTATATAATTAAGATTGTCACCCATTTTGTGAAGTCTGCTATAAAACATCAAGTTTTCTGAGACTTTGATTTCAATTTTTCTATGCTCTTAAGGGCAGAAATATACTCAGGGACCGATTAAGTGTTTGTCGGTCTTCCCACCGGAATGCCGACACATCGGTCCCAAGAAGATTGACAAGCCAGTGGTCTCTTGCCTGCCAGATTACCTGTGTAATCCAGGGCTGGCAGTGCAGCGGTGGTGGTGTCACGGTAGCGGTATGTTTGGTCCATAGGAGAGCCTTACAAGCACACCACCACAGCGCCTCCAGGTTGTCTGTGCACAGTGTGGCATGAACCTTGTCATGCATCTCACACAGCGCACCCATTGACCGTGCACTTTTAGGGGGGCATATCATGTGCCCCCCCCAAGCATCCCATAGAGAGATTCGGCCAGGGGCCCTATTGGAACCCCTTTACATGCCTTTCCACAAAGCATTTCATGGCGGGGTTACTACCATGAAATGCTTTGAGGATAGGCAGCTCTGCACTGCAGGGCCGGAATCAGCACCGCCGCGACAGACCACTGTCGGATCCAGGATTCTGGCGGCAGTCTTCTGTCCGGCTGCTGGCGGTCCCACCACCACCATCATAATACGGTAGTCGGACTGCCGGGGTGGTGACGGTCGGACCACACCGCGAGCATGGCGGTCACAAGACTGCCATACGCATAATAAAGGACTCTCCCATATTTGAATAAGACACGCCATAATTCCGTTGTGGGGTTGCTGATCATTTTAAAGGTGGATAACGCTAATGTTATAATTGGGAACTACAGGAGAGCTACACTAGCAGATTACAAAATGATATTAAAAATGCAACCAGACATTTGCCTCACCTGAGGGTGACAGTATCCCTGCTGGACTCAATGTCCTCCATTGGCTTCCGGTATCAAAAGTATATGAATTGATTTGACTGTTGTTCACCTAACCTTCTGAAGGGATAAGCCCTCCCTTCTTTCAGCATGATAAAATGTCTATCTCTATACCAGGTTGAGTACTTAGGTTTTGCAACCACATCCTACCATCAGCCCCAGAAGTCAGCTTCCCTGGAAGGGTGACCAGAGATTCAGAGTTCTGTGACCACAATTCTGAAGTTTACTCCCAGAAAGGACTAAATAATACCTAATCTGCCTTGCTTCAGGAAGGCACTCATAGCTTTCTTGTTTGCTCAGAGACCTGCATGTGGTTGATTATGTAAATCACATGCTGATGGCACTTGAGATTTCTATTATTTTAACTGGAATTTAAATTGTACTGCCAATCTGAAACATGTATGAACAAATCAATTAATTAATTTATACATGTTTTGCCATGGTTGCCAAAGTTTCATATCTGAAAAGAACAGTTATCTCCAACTGAATTAGGGGACATGGAGATTCTATTGTTTGCCACCACTTATGTGAGAAATAAATACATATAGCCACGATAGTATCCGCCACCTTGTGCAATATGGCCATAAAAATATAGCAGTTATTGAAACACCACTCTTTCTAGAATTCCCTTAGTTCTATATGTCTCTTAAATATTTTGTATCTGGTGTTCTTAAAACGGGTACAATAATCAATAATGTTCTGAGCTGAGGTCCACTGTGATACAGACTATGCCTTATTTTAGGCTACACCATTGCCTTTATCTGAGTATCACCAATTATAGGATATTCCATTTCAGAGAACTGAAAACACAGGTCTTTGCCTGGCACAGGTATTAAACAAAAAATATCATATCTTGGGTACACTTACTTTAAGTTGAATCTAGTATTATTACAAAAGTCTGCGCCTGCAATCAAGTGTAAACAAGGGGGCCGATTAGGATTGTGGTGAATCCGCATCCTCCGGACCGGCGGAAGCCACCACCGGCCCAGAGGATGCGGATTCACTGCTGCGGTGCCTCCTAAGACCCCCCGCCACATTAGGATGGCTGGGGGGTCATCGGCGGATGGGAAGACCGTCCGCCGCTTTTCCATCGCGGTCGGCTTCTGACCTCGGTGGAAAAGCTCTAATATGGTGGCGGTGTCTATCAGACACCGCCAGTCATATTAGGATGTGCTGCAGGAGATGACTTTGTGGCGGCAATTCCGCCACTGAAAGGCATACGGTTTTTTCTTTTGGGGCCTGTTGCGGGCCCCCAGGGTGAAGGGGGGGGTGCACATGGGGACACCTACGGTACCCCCCTGCATTTGCATGCACAATGCGGCAGGCACCGCGCGGTGCCTGCCGCTTTGTGCATGCAAATGCACATCATGCTTATTTAACTTTGCGGCGGGTGCTGCTTAAAGCAGCACCCGCTGCAATGTTAAATATACAGGATGTGACCGCCAGGGTGGCGGTCACATCCTAATTCGCACGGAGGGACTGCTGCTGCCCCTGCGGACGGTCCCTCCACCTTGAGGTTGGCGGACGGATGCAGGTCCGTCCGCCATCCTAATCGGCCCCAAGGTTCAATTACCGGATTTTTTATGTGATAATTTTATCACCATCATCCTTCTAGATTGTTAAGGTCAGCAAATCATAAATGATGTTCAAAATTATCTACTAGGGTTGTTGACAATTGGGCTCCTGGTGAGGACATCAGTAAACACTTCCGGAATCTTAAATCTAAATCTAGTGAAGAAATCCCTTACATGCAGACAAAATAAATACCCATCATTTTAAGTTGTAATTTTGCACTGTTAAAGTCGATTTGCTGGTCAGTCAGACAGATTTATTTTTATTTGGTTTCAAGTAAATGCTTTCTAATGCTGTGTATGAGCCACAAGGTTTCAGCTGTCAAGTGTGTTGTCCTGGTTGACTGCACCATTGACCTTTTTCAAGGCAATAGTATTATATTTGCCCAGGAGGATTCTTTGCAGTCAGTGAGAAAATTTACCTTCGTCAATGAAGTATATAGTTTGGAAAACTTTAAGAATTTGGGGGCATATTATCAACGGGGATTATCTCCGCTTTTTTGGCTTTAAAAGCCAAGAAAGCGGAGATAAAATTATCTCCCTATTACCTAGCTGTCGCTAACACCAGTTAGCGACAGCTAGTAGGAGATAGCAACCATCTTGGGACATGCAAAGTGGGCGTGCCAAGATGTTAGCGACTGAAAACAGTCGCTAACATCGCTATCTCCTATTACCAACTTTTGGAGATATTCGCGCTAAGCGCGAATATCTCCAAAAGCTAACACCTGCCCTGAGCAGTTCTTAGCCATGTTATCCAATGGGAGGTGGATAACATGGCTAAGAGCATTAGCTCGGTAATGCATGAATATCGCTGACTTTTCAGCGATATTCATGCTTTGCGGCGATTTTTATCGCATTTGCGTTAAACCTTGGTAATACCAAGGTTTATTTGCGGTAAAAATCGCCGAAGCTCAGCTGTAAATTTTTGTCTCTAACCAAGCAATAGCTATAATTATCGCTATTGCTTGGTAATATGCCCCTTGGACTTTTGACAAAATGGGTCAGTGTCAAGAAGATAAAGGCAAACTTTTCCCTAATTTGTGAGGTACACTTCTGGTGCATAATTTGCAACTTTGTGCTAATTCTCAAACGTTTACACTGGCACATATTCTTATAAGGCATAAGTTAAAAATTGCACACATGTCCACAGTCTGTTTAATACTTACACTTGAAGCAGACTTCCTCCTATACCTGTAACGCTACTTACATGTAATAATCTCTCTGCCCAGTACTCAAGGCAAGGCTGGATTGGGAAACCTAAGCAGCCCTTGCAGCTTTGTGGAACCAGTCTCCGGACCGCGGGCGGGTGTGCAAATGTGAAGCACTTCTGATATTAGTACTTTGGGCCGATAATGCAGCACCACTGCAAAACCAATCCCCCAGTAAAAAGAACGGGCCCCCACTGCTTCAAAACCGGCCCCTACCCATCCAGCCTCCCAGGGAAATGCCCGATGCCCGCTTTGGCTAGTGCGGCCCTGACTCAAGGAATTTTTAAAAATGTATATTTTATTAAGTTTCATTCTTCTTTTCGTTGAAACAAATATTTTGTCAGACATGATGACACCATTTCTAACACATAACTTGGAAACTCCGAAATAACTGGTGAATTTCATCTCCCATTTACTGTGGACATAACTCTATGTAAGTGAAATTCAAAACTTTTGTGAACATCTCTGAAATCCACTACTTTGTGGGGCACCATAAAATTTCCATTGCCTAGTTTTGTCTACTCCTGTGACATGCTTTTTTTCATGGTTAAACCAATGAAACCTATGCCCCTTCACACGTACTCCTATTAAACTCATTAATTAAATTTTCAATACTGGTACAGATTTGGAATGAGCAATTTAGCTGGGCTTAACTTTACCACTGACTGCAGAGTTTGATTCTGTATGTGTGCACAAGTTACAACCTTTTAAAGGAGTAAGTTATAGATTCTCCCAAAACTAGCTTGATATATTAAGCCATACCTATGTGTGCAAGATAAAAGCTTTCATTGACTCTGCTTGTGGTAACCCCGTAAACGCTTCACTGTCAATATGCTTCATGCCTGCCCCAGGAATTTGTGGATTCTCGTGATTGAGACTCCCTCACTTTATCGGTGTATGTGATGGTTGGGGAAGGTCTATTACACATACAACGATGCTTGTGAAGAGCATCTTCTTTGTGGTAATTATGAAGTGGTGCAAGAATATCCTGGCCTCTTGTAAGGAACCGCGGGGCATATTATCAAGGACAGGTGTTAAAATTATCACCGTTTTATCGGCAGGAAACTGCTGATAAAATGGTGATAATGGGCTTGATAATACGCCCTTGTTAATTCCCATAGAAGCTCATTTTCTGATGTTAACATGAGCTTCTATGGGAATTAACAAGGGCGTATTAACAAGCCCATTATCGCCATTTTATCGGCAGTTTCCTGCCGATAAAACAGCGATAATTTAAACACCGGTCCTTGATAATATGCCCCCATATCTATACTGGTTCATGATCATCTCTGCTGCAAATATACCCGAAAATCTGATTTTGCAGCTTATTCATTTTTATATCTGCAGTTTTATGGAGCAGGAGTATGAGCCAAGGGCGTTGAAGTGCTTTGCAAGGAAAATACCTATGATATATCAATATCAGGTGGGATGCAAAGTGGCTAAGCTTTTCTTTTTACCTTTGCAAAATCTTCATAGAGAAACTTTAAACCTTGAAAAGATCATCTTCAGGTGATGTCTCAGGCTTGTACCTGAATATGGTAAGTATTAATGACACTAATCTAGGTAAAAATAGGCACGAGTTGTGAGTAAATATTTAATTCTGTCAATATAATCAGGGCAAGCACACAACATTCAAAATTCTCAACGTAATGAAAAATGTTGTTGCCATATATTACACTTTAATGCGTAGTCTACAGAAACGTGTTTTGCTAAAGAGTAGCTTTTCCATAGTTTTTATACCACAAAACAAATGTCTTGTAGATTTTTCACCTTTTGTTTCGACTTTACCAGCGTAATGAAGTTCACAATGTTTGTCGAGTTAAAAAGAAACTTTGGAAACTTAGGAGGGTAAAAGGGCCATGATAGGATTAAGAGGATTGTGCATTCTGCTCATCCTGGTGAAGGCCTATCAGCCATATTGAGAGATCCCTGAACATGTGGGTATCTGGTATATCAGCTAATGTGGTGGTTAAGGTAAAACAGACCCAAGGGTGGGGTCATTTTTCTTGGCCCTGCTTAACATTCTTTTTTTTTTCTCCAAAACAAACTCCCAAATCAGGAGTTCGAAAACAATGGCCCTGCATATTCAAGCTTGTGTTTCTTCTCCCTGGCTAAGAATGCCACGCCTCGCAGACATGGTGGGGCAGAGAAATCCAGGCTTCCTGGCTTAATGCCGCACTCCCAAATGTATAATTGGTTGTATGCACACTTGTGTTATTCCACTTATTCCAAATTATTCAGGATATATTTTATTCTTGCGTGCTGACTTAGCCCATGCCTTGCCCTCATTGCATGTTTATGTAGAAATAATTTCTTTAGAATGCGGTCGCACCCCATCCCAATCACACAGCATTATTCCAAAATGTTCATCAATGCATGATTTTTGGCCCTGTCCCATATTTACGCCACTCTTGTAAATTGGGGGCAGCGTCAAAATCTTTGGGTGTTGTGGTGGCACACCCATTACCCTCCCTTTTTTACGCTGATTACAGCGTGAAAGGGGGCCTTATTTTCAAGGCAGCCCTTGTAAATAAGGCACAGCCCCTATCGCCTTCACAACGTCACTGAAAGTGACAATATGGTGGCGATAGGGGCTTGTAAATATACCCCGAAATGTGCCTATATCATGCTGGAATTTAGCTCAATTTACTAAAAGTGCCTTATCACAGAACAATAGTAAAAAATAGGAGATAGACTTGGTGCACTTATAGCACGAGAATTCATGCCTATTGGCAGCAAAATTAGTAATTATTCCACTCATGAAAGAAATTCCGAATCTGCCTATTTATGGCAAATTTTAAATTACTTCACCCCTGTCACTCAAACACGTAGAGTCTATGTTAGTAATACTGCATTTCTTAAGGCTAATCTTGCTCAGACATTGAAACTTTGCTTCTTATTAATTTTAATTGCCTAAGCAGAGTATTCCAGTATGAAACAATCAACAGCTGGAGCTGGGGGGCAGAGCTGGCAGGATCCAGACAGATAATACAAGCCGCACCTAACAATTATCGACATAGCAAAATGACTACAAACATATTTACTCGCATAACCACAGAACAACGCAGAAAGAAGAAAATTAATGGGCTACTTTCATTTGCACGTAAATATAACAGATTATCCCTTTTAGCATCTTGTCTTCCAAATTAAGATATGGAATTGTCTTGTCCTGTGTTCAGACCCGCTTAACAGTTGTATCAGGCAGAATACAGGGACGTTTTGCATCTGTTGTTCTTAATTGTGCCCAGTCGTTGTTATTTTTGAAGAGACAAACAGATGGAATGGCATAATTTTACGGTTGAGAGTTTCAGAAGGTGCTTCAAGATGTACCGTGGCGTCACGTGACTTCAGAAAAACATTTTCATGACAGTCAACAATCTTACGCAATCTATTATGATTGCACCTACTCGGCACCCCTTAAAGCAACAAGATAATGCAGCATTCTTTGCAATAGAGAATTTAAGGACAAGCATTCATATTCTTTCTGTATGTAACTCTAAAATAGATATCTTCAGTAAATTAATTCAACACGCTATTCAGATGTCACTGCTCTCTATTAACCCTGGGACAGGGCCTTTGCTCTGAATCAGGCACATTGTCTCTGACATTGCATAGGCTCAATAAAGCTCACAAGACAAAATCATGGCAATAAAAACTGAACCTCCAATCCTGCTATGAATGGTAAATTAATGTTGAATTGTTTAATATTAGCACATATTCATTACAGTCCTTAGAAACTACAGACATCCATTCACCGTCTGTAATTCTGTCTACCTATCCATCCATTCACCCAACAGTCTGTCCATCAGACTGTCTATCTATCAATTCAGAATTTCGATTGAAAAGCCTTTTTTTGTCTTAACTATAATGTTGGCACCCTTTGATGAATTTTCACAACACTTTCCCCCAAAAATATTTTCCTTTTTTTTATTTTTTTATTCCAGACCGTCTTTAATAGGGCTTCATGAAGACAAAAACAATTGGGTACACAATATTCCTAACCACTTCGAACACTGAATATGTAACTCTTCCAGTAAAAAAAAAGGACCTTCACTTCCTGGCAAATATATTTTCCGATATGGGTTTAGCATTGGCAAGTTTTATTCTTAAATGTCAAGGAGGGGGAACAGTTTTGAAATACCAAGTGAAACCAGTATTTGGAAAGCGCACAGCTGTCTCCAGAGAGGTGTCCCGGCATTGGGGGCCGTCAGGAAGATTAAGCGAGCTATTGCAAAGAGTCACAAGGTGCTGGGCTAACCTACCGCCGGGGATTGAACCGTGAGCCCCGTGTTCCGGAGTCATCCGCCCCGACCGCTGCACCACACCTCCTCCCTTTACACCTTGTTTTAAGTTGGGATAAAAACAAAACAGAGTTTCTGACTTAACCTCCCTTAGGATTTTTTCCTCTATTTACACACAGAAGCACCAAAGGGAAATACACTGAATCTGGCATGAAATTAAAGTTTGGGTACTACCCAGGGTTACCTGCTCTTTTTTGCATAATTTATGCAGCACTCTAAGCCTGAAAGGGCATTATTTTGACTTATGCTGTTTGTTCCCTTGTGTGTGGAAAAAGTTATACCTCTCTGATGAGCTGAGGGTGGCTATTATTCTTTCCAGGTTGGTTTGGATGGGATTTTACCAATGCAAAGATAGGAATGGTAAAAGGCTGACATCATTTTTCAGCTCGGCATTGATGGCACTTGCTAATCCGATGCCTAAAGACTTTGCTGTAAAAATGGCAAAAGGCATTGTCACTTTCTAGCTTGGCATGGATGGCATTGGGCTGATCTTAAGCTTAAAAACTCTGCTGGAGAAACATTTGAAATGACCTCTGCTCAATTTAAGGCTAAGTGATCTCTACCTGTCTGGCCAGGCGATCTCTAAATTTAACAGGAAGAAGGTCCTCCACTTGGGGAGCATAGAAAATAACTACTCAGTACTACTACAATAAACAATTGTCCACATTTCTTTGAGTGTAACAAATTTTGTTTTTTAAACTTTATTTAACAAATTGAAACTAAAATAGTCACAGAACTCTGCTGGGATCCTTTCTCATCCTAGGAACTGTGCACAGGCATCACTACCACACAATCCATATGTATTTGACTATTTACCAATCTTTGCTCCACATTTATCCGTGCTATGATGTGTAAAAAATGATCTACTTTTGAACATTACTTTATTTTTCCCATTAAAACTATGGTGTCACATTACTTCAGGGGTCCTTTACCTACACTGTTTCCATCACTTCCCCACCCCATTCTCTAAGTCACAGCTGGCCCAGTCATGATTTTTGCAGACAATGAAACAGATAAATCTGTTACATCAATGATGCACACTAGTGTGAATCTTGGTGAGTCACCTAAAGCTACTTACCTCAGGGTGCTGATTAAATCTACAACTCTCATTAGTAATTAAGGATGGTTAGGTCCCTAAACCCTGGGTTTTCAGGTAAATAAGGCTTCTCATGATAGCCTAAGAGAGACCCCGAGAACTCACAAACCTATGAGCAAAATTCAGCCACTATTTGTACAAAGGCTTCAGTAGGTTTACCTGCTCTATACTGTGGCATCTTGGCCTCCACCTATTCTGTGTTACACCTGGCCTCCTATCTATAGGAAATTACCATCTTTTGTGTGTTGCACCCCCAGCTTTTTACCTTAACTGATTTTGCTGACTGTCAGCAATAAGTCTCTAATTTATGGGACACTATGTACCCAAGGCCTGCAAGTTAAATGTCACTTGTGGACTGCAACACCTTTAGTGCCATACACAACATAGACAGTGTAAAACATGGCTTCGAGCCTACCGCTGTAACCTGACAATGCAGCTTGTAAACTGCACTTCAACAATGTCAATATAAACCCATTTGACAGTTTAAAAAATTCCCTTTAAAGATTGATAAGTTACCTTTAAGCAGGCCTTACCATGCATAAGCAATGTTCATGGTATTTAAAAGTAGGATATATACAAATGTAATGTGAAACATATCCATGCCGTGAAAAATTCCCAGATGCTATTTTCAATATATCAAGGCTGGCTGTCCATTGGAAAACACTGGGGTGGAATGCAAAATTTCATATTAATATCTCTAGCTTGGAAACCACTAGAAATGTCATGCTGGACTCTTTGTAATATGTATTAAAAGCTCAATTTACTTGTGAAGTCAAATATTTAGCAAACCATATGAAAAAAGGTATTTTTAGAAAATTATCTTTTACCCCTAAAGCCACTGGTGGCTAATTTGTATTAGCCTCCAACGGCAGTCCTCTGAGTGCTTAACCCTGAATGAGGTGTGCTCCAGAGGAAGAGACAAAGGCTTGGATGTGGGGAGCTGTTTCTGTTCTCTGGCAGAATGACTATTTGGACAGTACATATTAACATAATTAACTTCACAGGGGCCTCCCTTGTCACAAGCAGACATTAAATGTTATGTTATTATTATTTATACAGCGCACAGCTGCCCCAGCAAAGGGGCGTCCAGGCGCTTGAACAGGTACTAAAACATAACACGCAGGAAGAGGAAAAAGGCGGCTAACCAAGTACGGAAAACAGGAAAGTTTTGATAGCACGCCTAAAGGCGGACAGATTATCCAGAGCTCGAATGTGCACGGGAGTGAGTTCCACAAACCAGCGGCAAGCACTCAATAGGAGCGGCCACCCATCCTGCTAAGTTTAAAACGGGGGCAGACCGCGCGATGAAGAGCCTCCGATCTCAAGGACCTTGAAGGAACATAGGGGATGAGCAAGTTAGCAAGTGCAGGCGGCGAGGAGAGCTTCATCATTTTAAAGGCCAAACAAAGCGACTTAAACTTAATTCTTTGTCTGACCGGCAGCCAGTGAAGGGCGGAAATAGTGCTGGAAACAGAGCAATGCCTGGGAAGACCAACAATGGCCTGCGCCGCAGCATTCTGTACCCTTTGTAGCCTAGATGCCTCAGCCTGGTTTATCCCCAGCAGCAGCGCGCTACCGTAGTCCAGCCAAGATAAAACCGAGGCTTGAACCACGAGCTGCCGGGTGGAGGAATCAAAATGATGCTTGCACAGGCCCCTTCTTTGTTCCCGGCCAGTCAGGATCCAATCACAGTAGAGCGGAAGTTGCAGCGAGCACAGTTTTTAAGAGGCCACAGAGGAGTGACTGCTCATATCCCTGGCCACAGCACTGGAGTGGGCACACAGGATCCGTACAGGGAATAAGGTATTTACCATCTTGGATTTAGGCATTGAAGGGCACCGTGGGATTGTTTGCTGTAGGGCACATAGAGAATGCTGCAAATCTGGGTGGGGATACCTCTGCACAGTTTTACCCTATTGGTAAGGGAGGGGCCAGGAGTCACCCCCTCTCTAGGCTAGTGGCAGGCATATATGTGACATCCACAGTACCCTCCTCAGAACACTTCTGAACATGTGGAAGATCAGAAGAGAACTGGAATTGATGTCTGTGAACTGAGACTAGCCCTGAATAACTGGACTAGCTCTCCTTCTTCCACCCAGGTCATAGAAGTGGGCTCCAAGAGTGATATGGTTGACCTACTCTTCGAGGTACAGGGACACAACAAGCAACAAAAAGCCTTTCCTGCAAATGCTCAGCTGACCAGTTCCAGCTAACGCTTTCCTGCAATTGCTCAGATGGCCAGTTCCAACTGTACCTACCCTCGACCATGGTTTGACCTCTACTGGAGTGAACTGTGACCTTTAAGTGATGTTCTTGAGGTCTTGGAACCCTGAGCTGTGTTGAAGTGTATTTCTCTTAACATCCAAAGAAATCTGGAATTTAGACAATTTTTTGCTCCAAAGACCGCCAGAAGACTCGCACAAACCTGCCACCTGTTGCTGATGATTCAGAAAAGGGGGTGGTGATGAACAGAGTCTCTGAATTAAGCAGACCACTCTTACCCAGTCCAAATTTCAGGGCTTGATCCTTCACCGTTTTTTAGCTCACTGCACTATCCCAGCTCAGAACCTGGCTACATGCAAATTTGTCTGTTCCTGTCCCAGTGCATGATGGGAACAGGGCAAACCAAACTACCAAGCCAATTCTTATACTGGGAAGGAAACAAGCTACCGGGGACCGGTTTCTGGCATTTCAGTTGCTGATGGTCTGGAGATTCAGGTTTCTACAGCTCTGAGTGTCTTCGCAGAAGCAAATCCCTCTTCGTCTATAGCCAGAAGGTTTACCCCACTGGAAGAATCAGAGCTCCAAAAAAGTGACTAAGTCTGAACAAAGAAATTTTGACTGGACAAAGATAACCAAAAGTATCCAGCCAGAGGTTTCCCTTGGGTCAAAATTCAAATTTCTACCACCCAGAACTTTCCTGCAAAAAGTAAACTGCTTCTCCAGGACCTCATCTGCTGGCTGTTAAGCCTCATGGAGCCCTTTCCAGCTGCACCCAGCTGCCTTACATTTCATAGACTAAGCTTGAAGGTAAGGAAATATTTTCTAGAGGGTCACACTTGGTTTCTGTACCCAAGTCACCACGCACCATCACAGTCAGCCACAAATCACACCTAGGTCACTGTCAACCATGAGCAGTTGACCACGGTTGGTGCTTTAACCGTTTTGTTGCTACTTTTATCTAAAATTTAAAGAAAATCACATCTCAGCTTTCCCTTATTGGATTTTTGTCTTTGTGGTGGCTGTAAGAAATGGGGTCTCTAGTTGGCATTGGTGTGCACCCTATCCAAGTAGGGACCCTCATTCTAGTCTTAGCTGTGTGACTACCTTACTCTAGTCAGGGTAAGAAGTCACATATCTAAGATAACCCCTGCTCACCCCCTTGGTAGTTTGGCATGAGCAGTAGGGCTTATCTCAGAGGCAATGTGTAAAGCATTTGTAATCCCTCACACTGTAACACAGTGAAAACAGTACAAAAAAGAGTTCACACCAGTTTAGAAAAATAGCCAATATTTATCTGACTAAAACAAGACCAAAACGACAAAAAATCCTACATGCTCCTCAAGTAAAAATATAACTTTTAAAAGTTTAGTGCATACAAAATCAAAGGATAAGTTAATTTAAGCATAAAGGGGCTAATTTACAGGACCATTGCATACTTCTTTTGATGCACCGGCAGCGCAGTGGTCTTACCCATATTTACAAGGCCACGTAAAGTCACCCTGCATGACTTTTCATGGTCTTGTAAATATGGGTCACTTTCACGCATTACTCTGCGTGAAAGGGGCGTTCCATGGATGTTGCTGTGGGTGTTCCCACGCACTATACATGGAACTTGACACATTTCTAGATTCACAACATTTTGTAAAACTGGTAATGTGTCAGAATCCTAAGCCTTCCCAGGGAAGGCGTAGGAATGGTGCAACGTGGAACTGTGCTAATGTGTCATTACTCAACCGTCTTTTTTAAGGTGGTAGGGCTGGCAGCGATTTGCTGCCTGATCTTCTCTACAAAAAATATAATGGAGGAGGAGGTTGGGGAAGTAATGGGAAGTGGGAGGAGAGGGGAAAAGCAGGACATGAGGAAGAGCAACGTGTGTGCAGTGGGAGAAGCACACAAGTGAGAAAGCTACATGGAGCGTAGGGAGGCAGGGCATTTTGAGAACAGAAACAAATGAGAGAGCGCTTGCAACATGAGGGAGACAGCATGATAGAGCATGGATGTACAATTTTTTGGGGGTAGGAGGCACACAAGGAGAGAGCTCAAAAACATATGCGCTTTCATGGAGTGCTAAGCGTAAAGGAAATGTAGTTACCCAAAAGAGAGCTTTGGAAGGAGCGTAGCCAACAATCAGAGAGATGGCAAAGCGGTGAAGCTCTAGGGGAGGGACAAACACACGATGGGCATCATGGGACAAATAAATGCATTGAATAATAAGAAGCAAGCACGTGGGATTCACAATATAGCCAACCATTGATAAGGAATGGGTCGGCTGCGATACCCTGTAAGTTTTTGGTAAGATCACAATTATTTTTGTTGCAACCAGACAGTTTGTGCTGTCCTGTAGGCTCGATCCAAACATGACTATCACTGTTATTCCTTCTGGGTAACTTGTCCACACTTAACACTCATAGTTATTTTACTACACAGACTTCAGATTTTTGTCAGGAGAATTCTTCAGAAGCTGTTATTGATTTTCTTTTGTTGAGTTATTTTTATAACAAAGCATATTACTTGGTACTATCACTGTACAATATTGACATACAACATTAAAGGGATCAATATACAAGCACGTTATTTGATTTTATCAGACTTTTTCTCCAGTTCTTTCCTGACTCCCATGGAGACCTCTTTCATCGGTTTCAGCTGTCCCTGGTAGGTACTAAAACAGTTTATTTTATTTAGATTATCGAATTATACGTTGTTGGGACTAGCTGTTCCTCAATTAGTCAGTCGAATAAGAGTGAGCAAACATCATTGGGCACACACCTCTACTCATCTAGGAGAGTTTTTTTGTATCTAGGATGATTTCTACCCTCTATTAAGATGAACTTATCTCATGTCGTGGTGTACCTTTTGCTGTAATACTTCTTTTTTTTTTTTATTGAAAGTTCATAGCAATATAGTGTACATTAGGAACAACAGTGTGTAATAAATAAATATATATAAATATATAAATACGCATGATACAAAAATGGAGACAGCTGATAGCATGAGGTATTATTTACAAAGGAAGGAAATTAGTGAGGAGAGAGAGAAGAGAAAATAGAGGTCATACACGAGTCCGGCAGTTGACATAATCTATGAGACCCCACACCTAGACAACCTCCATATAGCCACGGGTGCCCATATCCGTAGCCCCATTTCCCTAGATTTAATTCCCTTTAGGGCATACAATTCTGGCTCAATGTTATGGATCCCTAACATCCTACAAATCCACATTTGGAAAGTTGGGGGGTCGACATCCTTCCATGCAGCAGCAATTAATATTCTAAAAACAGCTGTTGATATAAAAACCAGCGCCTCAATCTCTGTGCTTAAATCCAGCTTAGCATCACAACCAAGTATTAAAAGAGTAGGGGATAGGTCTATTCTGACAGCTAGCAACCCCTCTAAAAACTTTTCAATTTCCTTTTTAATGGGGCCCAATTTTTCACAGCTACAAAACATATGCAAAACATCGGCTGGCCCATTACCACACCTAGGACAGTTATAGTCCGTCCTCTTACCCCAATTAAACAATTTAGCCGGTGTATAGTATAAGTTAAAAAGGGTCTTAAAATGCTGTGCTCTGAGATTTGATGATCGCAAAAACCTTTTATCCATTAATATTGCTCTATCCAAATCGATATCTGGATCACCCAATTTAGAAGCCCATCCTTCCTCTGTCTTGATCAGATCATCGGGGAGCCTTTCCAGAAATAGCCTATAAATTTCCCTGATTCTGCGACCACCACCTTTCATGTAATCTAATAATGCACACCCTTTGGATATATTTATGCGCAGTCTTTTTGATTTGATTATATTGACCAGCTGCATATACTTAAACTCTTGACAGCCTAGTAATGAATACCGTGACTTCAACAGTTCGAGGGGCCTACATACATCTTTTATCATTACTTGGCCTAATGTAGTGATTCCCTGTCTTTCCCAGTGTTTCCAAGGGCCATCACCACTTAGATGCGGGAATAAACTTGAATTCCATAGTAGAGTGTGTTGGTTATATCTTGGGATACTCTGATTTTTTTGTACAGAAGACCATACCCCCCAGATGTCTTCCAATATTTTATATCCTGATGCCTTAAAGAAGCGCTTGTCATATTTCCTCAGCAATATCCCATATACTTCCCTTCCAAGTGCCAACTGATAAATAGAGGGGATGTCTCCCTGACTGTGCCTGGTATCCTCTGGGAAAAAGAGTATAGTCATTTCTGTGAGGAGACAAGCCCAGTTGTAAAACCTGAGATTTGGTATTCCCAGCCCACACTTTTCCTGGGGAAGAGACATGAGTTTATTAGATCTCCTGACCTTGCCGTATTGCCAGACGAAGTTCATGAAGATAGACTCCGTTTCCTTTATCAGTATGTCTTCTAATTTAAAGGGGATGGACCTGAATTTGTATAGGATCTTGGGGAAGATTGACATTTTTATAACATTGACCCTTCCTATAATTGATAAGTGGAGCTTATCAATTCTTTTTAGGTCCTGTTTGATCTTTTCCAATAACGGCACAAAGTTATCTTGGATGATATCCCTTGGCTGAGCGTTGATTGTAATACCTAGGTATACTACTGAATCCACATATCTATCGTCCATTTTAGCTATATTACTAGAGCATAATACCTGCGTCTTAGCAGCATTTAAGCGGTATCCGGATAATCTCCCAAATTCAGAGGTAATTCTAACTATTTCCCTCAAGGCACTATTGGGATCCGTAGTAGTTATAGCTAAGTCGTCCGCGTAGGCGAGGACCTTAGTATGGAATCCTTTGGTAACGACTGGCTTAATATTGCTATTGATTAAAAGAGTTATTAAGGGGTCTATATATAATGCGAAAAGGATGCGCGAGCACGGGCACCCTTGCCTCGTGCCTCTTGATATGTGAATCTGCCCAGAACGCTCACCCATAAGGTGGATACTAGCAGTTGGATTGAAGTACATAGCCTGAATTGCCTGCAGGAATCTTGGACCGAAACCTCTATCTCCCATCACTCTCCACAAAAAGCTCCACCTAACGCGGTCGAAGGCTTTTTCCGCGTCGAGGAGGGTCATTGCGACCCCCCCCCGGCAGCGTGGATGTCAAACAGTGTGATGGCTCTTCTTATATGGTCAGTCGTACCCCTGCCTGGGACAAAACCATGCTGCCAGGGAGAGACCAGGGTCCCAAAGAGCCTACCCAGCCGCGTCGCCATAATTTTAGCATATAGTTTATTGTCGCTATTTATTAGCGATATTGGCCTGTAGGAGCCGGGGCTTGCCTTAGGTTTCCCCTTCTTGTGGAAGACCACAATATTTGTTTCGGTCCAAGATTCCGGTATAACCCCGGTATTCATAACCCCATTCAATAAATCCAATAGCAGAGGTGATGTTTCTTCCTTCAGGCATTCATAGACCTCCAGGGGTATGGCATCGGGGCCTGCTGCCTTACCGGCTGCTAAATCTTGTAGTGCCTCGGATAGTTTGTCTATAGTAATGCTTTGTTCCAAAGTTTCTCTCTTGCTAGAAGTAAGTTTAGTACCCAGTTCCGGCCAATTTATACCCAGCTCATCCATACCCGAATCTTCCTTATATAAATCTTGATAGAATCTCCTAAAAACATCAAGAATTTCAGCTGATTTATTATAAGTCCGGTCCCCTTCTTTAATTTCAGTGATGATATTCATAGATGTGGCCTGCCTTATCCGCAAAGCTAGGACCCTACCTGCATTTTCTCCTGTTTCATACATTCCTGCTCTATGGGTTTGATATTCTGCTGCAGCTTTTTTAGCCAATTGCCTCTGGATTTCGGCCTTCATACTATTCAGTCGTTCTAAACTTGTGATGCCCTGAATCCCCTGATATACGTCTCTCCTATGTTGTTCCTCTGCCTCAGCCAGTTTACCCAGCAGGCGTTCTCTCTCTGCCTTAGTTCTTTTCCACATTCGGCCTGTATAACTAATTGTCTCCCCTCTCAGGCCTGCTTTAAAACTATCCCAAACAGCAATTCGGGAGGCACTATATCTATTTGCGTCAAAGAACGACTGGGACCAATCCTTTAGGTGCGCTATATAGTTACTATCCACTAAGAGCTTCCTATCGAAAGTCCAAGGTCTAGCTTTTTTCCCTTGTTTGTTAATAGCCATTGTTAGGACAAGGGGGTTGTGGTCCGATATTAGCCTAGGTAGCTTTGCTATTTCCACATTAGAGAGATAATTAGCTGATATCATGAAATAGTCCAGTTTGGTATGCTTATTGAATGGATGTGAAAAATATGTGAACCCAGGGTCGTCTTTCTTTAAACTTGCCCAGACATCCCTCAACCCATGAGATTGAATGACAGAAGATACTGCTCTGAATACCCGTGCCTTGCGGCCTGTATATGGGAGCCCATTTGTAAAATCTGCTGAGATATTTAAATCTCCACAGATTACTATAGGTGCAGGCCAGTTGGTTAATTCCTGCTCTATTTGGTCCATCACCGCCGGGTCATCCAGATTGGAACCGTATATTGAACATATAGTGATGCCTATGTTCATTTCGCATATTGCCCATCTTCCAGATATATCAGCCTTACATCTTTTGACTCCCCCCAGCCCTACCCTGCCGAGGATTGCTACCCCCTTTATCATTGATGTCTGTGAGGAGCAAGATAGAAGTTCGTACCCCTTTAAATTTAGCCAATGACTCTTTTTCCAAGGTAAGTGAGTTTCTTGTAGGCATAGAATATCGGCCCCTATTATTTTGATGTACTCCTCAAACCTGCCCCTCTTTTTCCAGTTATTCAAACCACCTATATTAAGGCTTACTACATTGAGCTTAGACATAACCCTGTAGAAAACATAGCCATTGGTCTAATCGATCAATTATTCTCCTGGACAAATCATGCGAATAGAATTCCTCTGTCAATATTTCAATTATATCGGTATACACTTTAACTGCATGAACTTTCTTTTCTTTTGCTTTCCCCCCCCTTTTCCCCCCCTCCCACCCCACAACACACCCCCCCCTGAACCCAACCCCAACCCCACCCTGGTGGAGCGCGCAGACTAGGTCTGTGCGTGTGATGGATGCAGCGTAGCAGTGGGCTCATTATATACACAGAAAATTAAAGATCCCCCATCTCCGGAAAAACAAACAAGAACCACCTAGTCAAGAGCTGTGAAGACCACGGAAAAGACCAAAAAAACAAACCTTTAGAAATTGTACATTGCCCTCAATAGCCCTCGATAACCACTGTTCTGCCACCCCTGGGCTAATCAAATTAGAGGTTACTTTTTTGAACATTGTCCGATACTATACTGAATTTAAATAATCCCAAGCTTTGATTTCTGAGGAGAAATATATAGTCTTGCCCTGATGGATTACTTTTAGCTGGGCGGGATTGATAAGATACACCTGTATTTTTTTGTCCTGAAAAGGTTTGATTAACTGTCTTAGTCTTCAACGCCGTTCGACAGTGGTGTGGCAGAAATCGGGCCTTACGAAGAAGAACCCCCCCTCGAAGGCCCTTTTAGCATCTGGCCTCGCTTTTTCTGCAATAGATTGACGCAACAGAAAGTTCCCTATGTAGATCAGGATTGCTCTGGGCTTATCATCTGCTCTGGTATTCTGCCTCAGCTTAAACGGTATTCGATGTGCTCTCTGGATTTCGGTAGTCCAATTCCACCCAGCGACGTCTGGAAAGGCTTTCTCGAAGATTTTGACAATGAAGGCTTTGACATCTTGCCCTTCACAACCTTCCGGAATCCCAAGGACTCTGAGGTTGTTCCTTCTTAGCCTATTTTCTAAGTCCTCCAGCTTCCACTGGACATCCTGTGCTTGTGTTCCGAGAGATTCCATTTTACTTGTGGCTGCTGCCGCCTCCGCTTCAGTAGCGACTATCCTCTCTTCCAGATTTGAGACCCTATCTCCTACATTCTCACAGGCTTTTGAGAGCTTTCTGACCACTCTTTTCATTTTTCTCATTGCAGCTTAGGCCTTAAGACTGTCTGATCTTGTCTCTTCACGGTGTGCTGTAATTCCTTGATGGATTGATTCCATCATTGTCATCATTGACAACATTGAAAATTGTGTAGTCTCCTGTGTGACCTGTATTGCCTCCTGATTCTGTACAATGCTCACCGCCTGATTTGAATTTCCTTGTAGCGAGGTTGTAGGGGAATGATCCCATGTTAAATCGGCTTGACCTCTTTGAGGAAACATTGTTTTCACGGCCGTTGATGGTAACCCCCCCTCAGGATCACTTTCTGATTCCGGATTACTGCCATCGATATCAGAACTATGCAGCTCCTCATCCTCATCCACTGACCAGTCGGCCTCCTCGGTTACAGAGAAAAAACACTCACTAGGGGTCTTCTCTTTCTCCTTCTCCCCTTGGGTCGAGCCGCTCTGAATGGTGTTTATATTTATTGGTATTTGTCCTTGTCTTTGTTCACCCGGGAGAGAACCCGCAGCAGTCTCCTCCACTGACTCGCTTGTGACCGAAAGAACAGAATCTTTAGATCCCACTTGGCAGTCTTGAACACTCACACAGTTGATATTTACGGCTTGGGGGGGTTTCGATTAGCTGCTCCACCACGCCAACTGAGGACATAGTTGTCATATCAGTGACTAACATAGGCGTTTTGATCACCTTGCCTACAACTCTATCGGCTCCCCCTGCCATTGGGATAGATTGTGCCAAGAGATCCGTCTCCCCTTGAACCCTGTTCGAGGCAGCATCCTCAGCTCCCAGATCCGGACGAGGCTCTGGTTGAAACCCCTCATCCTCCTCAATAGCCGGTGGGGGTGCTGCTCCCGTGACTGGGGCCATTTCAGTGGTTTTAAGTTTGTTTGCCTTTTCTCTTCGATTCATCAATTCCACTACACTTACAGTGGCAGTGGCGGAGGCTGTGGCAGCGGCTTGCCTATTTCTAACAGTTGGGGGCCTCATCCCTTTAGGGGTGCCCTGCGCTGGTGCCAATTGTCTTATCCGAGTCCCAGACTCGACCTCAATTAATTCTGCAGCGTTTTCAACACAGTCTATGACACAATCTGCGGCGGCGTTTGTATCGCTCGTAGTGCTCGTAGAATTGTCTAGTTCACAGGGATTCGCGGCTACATTAGCGTTTTTCTTCTTAGACGACGGCTTACCTCCGGTATTAGTTTTTGGAGCCATTCGCGGGGGCGACTGCCGCTTTGCTCCGCTCTGCCGGTAACTCTGTCGGCTGTCTCCACACCTCTCGGATGTCGTGCTGCCGCTGCTGCCGCTGCCTCTAACTCCACTCGGCTCCGCCTGACCAGTGATGGACCGCCCCCTAACTCCGTGAACTCCGCGGGCTCTGCAGGAGTCTCTACCGGCCAACCCGATCCTCAGGAGCAGTGCAACGGCGGCCCTCAGCAGTCCAGGTGAGAGCGCCTTTCGGTAAGATGCGATCAGAGGCATCCAACTCCGCAATGTTGATTCCGAGCGTTTACGGAGCTAGTTGATTATCTTTTTTTTTTCCACCTCCACGACCCCTCTTGAGCTCAGATCACTCGGAAAGTATCCAGGATATCTTGACGTAGTAAGGTGCCGAGAGGAGTCCCCCCATAGTAGGCTTTAGGCATTAGCGATTACACGGGGGTATTCCGAGGTTAACCACATCTGAGTCCTCACTGCTTAGCGCTGCTTCTCAGCCGTGCATCACGGCCGCCATCACTGTAATACTTCTTATGGCTTCCTTTAACCTTCTTATGTAATGTAGCCAGCCCATGGGAATTACTCCCTGGTGGATTTAGGGGCATGCGTGGTGGGAAAGAGCTCCATACCGTACATCGTACCCTTCTTTTCACTGTCTGGGATACATATTTTTTGTGAAATAGTTGTTTGCAGTCCTTCTAAATCTGAGTCGAAGGACTTCGAGGAACCTGTAAATCTTCATACAAAAGGTATGTAGAATTAAGCCAATCAAAGTTATTTTTCAAGAATTTTTACATTAGATTTAGGGACAACAAACACGTTTTCTCCATCACTCACATACGTATTCTCTCAGTTACTCACCATCACACACACACACAATCCTTCTCCCTCAATTTCACTCACTGTCACTCATTCATTCACTCACTCACCATCACACTCCTCTTCTCTCACTCACTCTCTCACTCTCCCTCAGTGAAATGTCATCTTTCTCATAGGCATAAATGATACGACTTAATCTACAAATACATTCTGGACTTGTCATATACATTCAGCATGACTGCAACACGAACTATGTAAAAAGTCATCCTTGACTCCCAAACTCGTTAGCATTGCCATGATCTTTCAGTTTCACAAATGAATTGCTACTCTCTGCTGTCCTACCTGTCTCACTGAAGCCTCCCTGTGTAGAAATGTACACTCTTTCGAATTCAGTATTGAATATCTGCAGGTTCCGGCGATTTACATTTTGTGATATAATGTCCTATATTTTTAAATGTTCAGTCTTCCAGAGAGGAGTGAAACTCTAGATATCACCATATATAACCATATATAAAAATGGTATGTCACATTTAAAAAGTAACGAATAACTGCAGATAAAACCAAAAAAGAAACAGTATGTAAATTAACTCATTTCAAAGAGGAAAGAATAAAACACCAAATCAGTGCTACAATAGTGCAATTATTGCTGAAAGTGATGTTAAATAGAAATGCTTTTGTTAAAGGAAACACTTTCAAGGCTCTTCAAAAATATTTTTGAAAGGGAAGCAGCACAGGTGCTAAGTAGAACGAAATAGGCTGATAATTTCCACAGACAAGGTTTTAAGTCTTGGTCATAAGCTAAAAACATAAACATACTCGCGGCCATTTAACTGAGTTACAATCTGATGTTTTCAGATCACAGTCATAAAAACCTAGGCAAACTTTAACACCTAAAACAGACAGACAATTCTCTGCATTAGAAAAATTAGCATTATAAACCGTAGACTCAATTTAAAGACTCAACTTAATTTTGAGGATGGAGGAGGCATATAGAAAGGACTAGTTAAGATCAAAACATCTCTTCCTTCCATACCTCCCCTTTACAACACACACACAACAAACTCAGTAAGAAAGGAAATAACTCCCATTCCCACCTATACACCGGCCCTTGCGTTGTGCAAGGGTACGTAGGGCAACGCAAAGTCTTATTTGGGGAGCTTATTTATACTTCCATGCGACGCTTGTGATGCCCCGATGTAGCCTGCCCCATATTTACCAGGCAGCACTAAGTCACTTTTTTGGTTTAATGCGGCCTTTTAAATATCATTCCAGTTAACGCAGTTTTCTGCATTAAAGAGGCATGCAATGGGTGTTGCTGGGGGCATTGCCAGCAATATCCATGGATTTTTGACACTGACCCAAATTTGAGGCAGCGCTAAAAAACGAACGCCTCCGCAGGGGACGCGTAAAAGAGGCACAATGAGGAGAAATATCTCTATTTCTTCTTGTTTTTCCCTTTTCTATGTGTGCTGCAGAATGCAGCACACAAAAAGAGGAAAAAGCCTCTTATGATTGTTATTGTGCAGGCAGGTTTTCCTTCCTGCAGAAAAATAATCATACCCGCAAATGCAGGCACCCTTGCACCATGGTGCAGAGGTGCCTGCATTTGCGCACGGCAGCCCATTATGTGCCAGCACATGAGAAAAGGACAGGAATGCGCCATATCTGATCGATACAGTGCATTCCTGCCCTTTTCTTTTGCCACAGGGCAGTGCAGCAGGAAGGCCTGTGGCGCTGCCCTACATCAAAAACTCATAAATGAGGTCTTTGGAATTTAAAAAGCCATGCAAGGCCTGATTTGGGTGCTTTTGCCTGGCTTTGTAAAGAAATGTAATGCAAGGGAACTGTTTGAACTGTGTTATGTTACTTTTCAACTTGGGAGGTGTTCTATGGTCTAAGCATGGGCATTCCTATGCATACACCCATGGATTTTGGCAGATTCTCAGATTTAAAAAACCTAGTAAACCTGGGAATGTGTCATATTGCTACCGCTTCCCTGCATCACACGTAGAAAGAGGAAAATGCCTTTAAGGATTGTTTTTGTGCACAAAAACAATCCTGCCTGTAACACAGGCACTATTCCACGATGATGAGAGGGTACCTGCGTTGGTGATGGGCTGCACACAGTGCACCAGCACAAGGAGAGAGCAGAATTTTTTTTTTTTTATATTCTGTTTATTGTTTTCAAGTTACATATAACTACATCATCATGATTTATCCACCTTGAGTATTATTCGGATTAACCCCTTCGAGGCTATTGACGAGCTGGGCTCGTCATCGCGCTTACCTGTCCTGCGCGGATGACAAGGCCAGCTCGTCACGTAACGCGGTATTTTCGAATTTGCCGCGCACAGCGGGAAAAGCCGCCGCAGCGATGCGGTTAATCGCTACATTATATACAATCCAAATACGCATTTTTTTATATGACAATTTCTGTACATCATCACTATGGTGCCATCATATCGTTCAGGGTGCCAGGTCTACTTATCATGACCGCAATACATATCTCTTCAGCCGCTCAACCATCACGAGTACATTTTCCCATTTCCCATCCCCTGCATTATGTCCAACATAGCCCAGTCAGCTGTATAGTCATCAATTATTCTGGCCAATCATTATATCACAGCCTATATCCCACAGAAATATCTCAGTCCGGTCGTGACCACTCTTAGTATCTTCTACTATGCAATATTCTGAGAAGTTTTAGCTCTCATCCCTCGGAAGAGTAATCAGATAACATGTCAATGGGGCCCATATATCATTAGGTCTGGAGGGCACGGGTAACAATTCTGCATATGTAGCAAGCTTCTCTTGGCATGTTATCAAGTCATCTAGCCACGTCTTGAATTTGGGAGCCCGCCCTCTTCCCCACCTGCAGGCCACCCTCCTCTTGGCCATTAGAAGCGCTATGGCAACAAATTTACGATGTTCTGCTCATAGGGGTTTAACATACCCCAGCAAGGCCAACGGAGGATCCGGATCCACAGGAGTATCAATCATCAGCTGCAATGCACAAAACACTTGGATCCAGTAATCCTGGACTTTCGGGCAACCCCATGCCAAGTGTAGAAAATCCGCCCCCTCGGTGTGGCATCTATCACATCTACCATCTACCCTAAGCTTATACTTGCACATCTTAGCCAGGGTGTAATATAGTCTGTGTAAGAACGTATAATGTATAATCTGGAGTCTACTACTCGCTGATACTCGTTCGGTCTGCAAGCAACATGTCTCCCATTGGTCATCTGTCAGGGCAGTCCCCAACTCCTCCCCCCATCACGTGCCCGACAGTGTGTCTGGAAGCTCTCTCTGCGCGTGTACTGATTTATATATCAGGGAGACTAGTCTTTTGGCTGAGGCCTTTCCCAGAATGAGTTGCAGGGGGGCCAGTACTTGTGGCTCCTCCGGAAAGTCTGGAGTTAGCGATCATATTCTCTGCCGTAGCCTAATGTACAAATAACATCAAGAGGTGTCTTCCGTTCTGATTGAAACATATGATCAATAGTACGAAATCTGCCTTCATAATACAAATCCCCCCAGTTATTGATGTTGGTCTTACGTTTAAAATTATGAAAGATTTCTTCCTGTAGCAGTGGCATGTTAGGGTGGTATGTTAGGGGCAACAATGGAGAATACAACAGGGGCACATCTAGCATGCGTCCTATATGTTGCCATGCTGTTATCTGCATACTAGGGCATTGGGCTGCCTATCTCTGTCCCCCACAGGTAGGTATAACGCTCCTTCAAGAGGAATGGGGTGTGCCAACCAATGTTCCGCTGCCACCTGTGGCATATACCTCGGTTGCTTTACCCAAAACCACGCAAATTGGGCCTGTGCTGCAGCAAAATATAGCTCAAAGTTCGGTATTCCAAATCCTCCCTTTGAGTAGAGCCGCGTCATTATCTCCCACTGCAATCTAGGCTGTTTACCTCCCCACACGAGTCGTGTAATTTTCGATTTAAGCGTCTTAAAAAAATGCGCACCCGGGTAGAAGGGTATGTTCAAAAAAAGGTACAGAAGCTGGGGGAGTATCACCATTTTTATCATTGACGTACGGCTAGCCATGGACAGAGGCAAAGCCACCCACTGTGTAATGTTGTCTGCCATTCGAATCATAGCCGTCTCATAATTCATTCTCATAAGTTCCCCCCTATTTCTGGAGACTCTGATCCATAAATATTTCAAGTCTTCTTTACACCACTCCAAGGGGTAGTCCATCGAAAAGCGCTTAGTAGCCTCCGTGACTGGGAAGAAACTTAGACTTTGCCCACTTTATCTGGACCCCAGAAAGTCCCCCAAACACGCAGGATCGGGTTCAGGTTTTGTTGTGAGTCACGGACATAACAAGGTAAGATCGTCTGCATAGAAGGATATGAGTATTTGGTGTTGGTAACATTACAGGGCCTTGTCGTTATGACATTGACGTAATTTCAATGAATGTTGTAGGTTGAACCTTATTGCATTCGGGGTTACTTGTGTTGGTGAAACAATACTGATGGTGGTTAGGTGCTAACTGAGTGCCTCCTTCTGAGTCTTGGAGGCTAGAATAATAGTTATAGTAGCGTCATTCCAGTCGGTAATGAGGTGCACACAGTGTAGAAAATTTTCCTTTATGGCTTTATACTTTCAAAATAAAGTTTTATTGAAGTATTCAATTTCTTTGATTGTAATCCTTAATTTTTCATGCAGTTCATAAATCAAAATTGTACTTGGCCCAATGCATTTCGGGCAATGATGCCCTTCATCAGGGGCATTGATTCTCTGTTAGAAAAAATGAAACACAACTGTCATCTATTCGTTATTATATACATAGAAATTTTCATAATTTCGAAACTCTATCCACACTTATCGAGTCTGTTCATTGTTTAGTGCATAGACCTTACATGAGGATTCATAACATTTCCCATCATTTGTTATATTTTGCAGTGAGCTAATTGAATTCATGAAATTGATACGATTATTGAAATAAAACAACCCGTGCACTATTGCTATCAATATTGTTATTTACAAGTAGTTGTGTCCTGAATGAAGTAAACGAAAAAAATAGATATGGAACAAAACGTACCTTCTAGACTGTCGAAAGTTATTAGAAAATATGTTTAAATCAGTCAGTTCAATGCGCGTGAACCCACGAAAATTAGCCTGCAAGCAAATGGGAAAATTGTTGTGCTCTTAATATTCTATGTTTTAGTGCCATGTGATTTATGAACTGTATAAAAAATTAAGGATTACAATCAAATAAATTGAATGCTTCAATAAAACTTTACTTTGAAAGTATAAAGCCATAAAGGAAATGTTTCTACACTGTGTGCACCTGAGGACGTCATTCCCGACTGGAATGACGCTACTATAACTATTGACGTAATTTCGCCACAAGCGGCTCAACAGTGATAGCAAACAGTAATGGAGATAGTGGGCAGCCCTGCCTGGTCCCCCTTGTTATATCAAACGTTTGTGAGGTGTGGCTATTGACAAGAATCTTTGCTGCTGGTAGGGTATATAGTAGTTTAATCCATGATAAAAACAAAGGCGGGAACCCCATTCGCAGCATCACTCCAAAAATGTAATTCCACTCCACGGAGTCGAATGCCTTAGTGGCGTCTAAGAATATCGCAGCCATAGCGAGGTCCGGGGACACACTGTTCAAGGTAGCAAAGAGCATTCTCAGATTGTGAGAGGTGGCTCACCCAGGCACAAAGCCCGATTGATCAGGCAGGATCAAATTCTCCATCAGGAGGCTCAATCACGTGCAATGAGCTTGGCTAAGTTAAGGAGCGAGTTAAGGCGCGAGAGTGGCCTATATGAATCTCAGAGCTCCTGCAACTATCCCGGCTTAAATAACGACAGTATGAGGGCTTCCCTTATTGTAGGAGGCAGATGCCCCACTTCCATTGCATCCTCATACACTTCCCTAAGAATGGGAGCCATAAGATCAATGTATGCTTTATAAAATTCAACTTGGATCCCATCTGTGCCGGTGGCCTTGCCAGATTGCAAACTCATTATTGCCTCCCTCACCTCATCCAATTCAAATGGCGTGCATAAAAAAGCCCTCTGCCCATCGCTAAGCCAGCCCAACGCCACATCCCCAAGAAAGCCATCCAAATCAAGGTTGTCTTGCCCTGTCGTAGCATAAAGTGTACTGTAATGTCTCAAAACTGTGTTAAGTATATTAGCTGTATCACGGCATACCCCTCCATCCAAGTTCCTTATCTCTGTTATGTAAGTGGAGCAGCGAGGCTGCCTCACCTTCTACGCTAATATCCTGCCAGGCCTATCTCCCTCTCCTTAATTCCTGGCCACCTAGTATTTTCCTTTAATTCTCGCCTCTCTCTGTGCCTCCTCCATGTACAGAGTGAGTTTCTCTCTGAAATTAGCTTGTGTGGAGCCTCTTGAGTTCCCAGAAAGTTCTGTTTCCACATTTTTAAGTTCTGTTTCCAATGTTCTCAATGTAGACTGTATATCCCTAAGGACTCCAGCCCCATTCGCCATGCAGTATCCCCGAATTGTCACCTTGAATGCCTCCCATACTACCTCCACACTATTGACTGAGTCCTTATTTCGCTCAAAGAATTCACTTATCTCCTCCCGCAGTTCCTCATGGAACACTGTGTTAAGCAGAATAGGTGCATAGAGTTTCCAAGGGCTGCGTGGTGTATTAAAATCAGTAGAGGAGAGCGCCAACAGCACTGGAGCATGATCTGAATATGTCCTAGCTAGGTGTCTTGTATCGGCTATCTCAGGTGCCAATCCCCTAGTCACTAGAAAGTAATCCAGTCTAGCCCAAGATCGCGCCTGGGCAGTGAAATATGTACCCTCCCGAGCCTGTGGGTGATTGTACCACCAGGCATCTGTCAGCTGATAGGCTGCTATAATCTCCCCTACCACTGCCTGAGCCTTCGTGTAGGGGTGCGGTGCTGATTGGGATCTGTCCACGCCGGGACTGTATGTAACGTTGAAATCACCCCCCCAGAACACATGTTTAGATTCCGTCTCAAAGATCTTAGCCCAAAGCAAATCAAAGTAACCAGGTTCATTTGTATTTGGACCATACCAACAAGCCAGTGTCACCGATTGGGATCCCATTCGCCCCATACGATACAGTATCTGCCCTCTGAGTCCCATGAGGCTCCTACCAGATGAAATGGTGCCTGTTTCTTAATCAAGATCGCAGTTCCCCTTGTGTATGTGGAATAAGAAGAACAAATTATATTTCCTGCCCAATTGCTGGCAAATGTGCTTGGTCCGTTTCGTGGGCAGTGCGTCTCTTGCAGCATCGCTATGTGCACATTATGTCTGTCTAAATAAGATAGGGCTTGCCTCTTCTTTCTGGGATCCCCCAGGCCCCTCACGATCTATGTGATGATGTTCAGTGTGCCTACGGTCGTCTCAGCCATACTCTCCGATTGCTTGTGGTGTATCAAGTGTTGTCCAAGGGTTGAATTGAATTTGAATTTTAAAATATTTATAGAGCGCTCTTATACCGAAATCGGTTTCATGGCGCTAGAGGCAGAGGACCAGTGGGTGCGGAGGAAAGGGTTATACGGTTATACGGCTACAAATCTGGAGAACAGAAGGGTCTTCAGATGTCTGCGAAATTCCAGGTAGGAAGATGACGATCTAAGAGAAAAAGGGAGTGAGTTCCAAAAGGAAGGGGCCAGCACTGCAAATCTGGCCCCACCGGACTTCTGTTTCCTAAAGCGAGGAACTGACAAAAGGGCCAAGTGAGTGGAACGGAGTTCTCGGGAAGGAAGGTAAGGGGAGATGGCTTCACACAGGAAAACGGGAGCGGTCCCTGCTCTAGCCTGGTAGGTGATACATCCAAGCTTAAAAAGGGCCCTCTCCCTCACTGGGAGCCAGTGGAGAGACTGCAACAGAGGGGTTGTATGGTTGAACCTGGGGAGTCCGTAGATCAGGCGAGCCGCCTGATTTTGAATTTGTTGGAGCCGGCGAAGCAGATAAGCCGGCGCCCCATTGTAGATGACGTTCCCATAGTCAAGGCGCGAAAGCACCATGGCCATGAGAATGAGCTTGAGTGCAGCAGTTGAGAAGAAGCGGGCGACCTTTCGGATGATCCGCAGGGAAAGGAAACAGGCAGATACAACTGCATTGATCTGAGTATGAAGGGTAAGCATGGGATTGATGAAAATACCCAAGGTTTTAACCTTGGGAACAGGAGTAGGGGGAGGGCCAAGGGCAGAGGGCCAGAAGGAAGGGGACCAGGGACTGCAACCACCCCCCGTCAGGACCAGTTCGGTCTTGTCCGGATTCAGTTTGAGGTGGTTGCAGTTCATCCACCCTTGGATAAAAAGCATAACCATCTGGAAATTAGAAGCTGAGGAAGGAGAAGAGGAAAGGTTGAAAACAAGTTGGAGGTCGTCGGGTTGTTTCCTCTCCCCAGTTCTCGATCCCGTATCTTAGCTGTAGCATAATGGTGATGCTGCACACAATATCTCACGAGAACCAATTTGCGCCCATTAGGGCTCAATGTTAATAGAAACCTTCTCAAAGACCCAAACACCACCCATCCCCCCTCCTCCCACTGAAGCAACCCAATCTTGCTAGTATTCGTTGCCCTCCCCCCGTCCTCCTCCCCAAAAAATTCAAAGAGGACTCTAATTCCCGTGCACAATGTGTGCTGTGTTCAGATATAGGGGTACACCCTTTGGGGGTCATCTCCAGACGGCTACACAGTCACTCCTCCCCCTTGCGGCTCTCCCTCGCTATTGCGTCAGAGCCCCGCCACGGGGGGAGGTGATCCTGGAACTCAACTTTATCGAACAACTGGTACAACTGTTAGTGTCTCACCTACTTCTGCGTTCATAGATAATCACCATGTCCAATTTCGTCGTCTCTCAGAAAAACCAGCAGCGCCTCTGTGCCACAGTCATTGCGAGTCCCCTTCGCCTCCCATGGGAGATGATTGCTGAGAACCTCCAGGGCTTCCGCCGCCATGGTGCATACACTTCACTGTGCGGAGGAACTCCTCCACTTGTTGGGGATTGGTGAAGAATCGTTGTTTTCCTTGATGTGTGACCCGCAATCTCGCCGGGTAAAGTAGGGCGTAGTCAATATGTGCCGCTCGATGCTTTTTCTTTTCGTCGATAAACTTACGCCGTTCTTCCTGCACTATGGGTTTAAAATCTGGATAGATTGAGAACGTGTTACCATCATAGGTGCTAGATTGCTTGTTTCTTGCTGCTCGAAGGGCCACATCACGATAGTTCAGCAGTCGTGCAATTATGGGTCTCGAAGGCGTCGGTCGTGGTCCTAGGGACCTGTGGGCCCGCTGGACTATGAATTGTGAGGAGAACGCCTCTGACCCAATAGTCGCCAATAACATTTTCTCCACGTATTCCTCCATTTTGCCGGTGTGGGTTGACTCTGGAATGCCTATCACGCGTATATTATTCCATCTGTTTCGGGCTTCCAAATCTTCATTTTTAGCCGCTATAGTTCTCAGAATTTTATCCATGCGCGCAAGCTGTGCTGTATGCCCGGCAGTTGTGTCATCATTATCAGATATTCGTCTTTCACTCTCTTTGATATGCTCCTCATGCGCATCCAATTTGTGCGCTATTGGGTCCATCCTAGACGACATGCGATCTACTCTGTCTACCACTGTCGCAAACCCCTGCTTCATCTCTTGTAGTATATTGTGCATGTCTGCATTTTGTGATGTGGCACCACCATTGCCCATCTCCACCTCTCTTCAGTATCCAGATCATCATGCTTGGATCGGCCGCTTTTTTGGCTGATTCAAAGTTTATTTTTGGCTGCCTGTTATCAGTTTTACCCATTTTGCCCCTGGTGCCCCACTTCTACGGGGTATGTCGCTTCTGCACACTCACGACCTGGTCTCTCGGAGTGCAGAATCAACCGCTGGGTACGCGTGCGTCTCAGTTGTGAAGTCTCCCATCACACATCTAGGTATGCCTGCAATATTCAAGAGCTCAGCACTCCCCACTTTTTTTCGTTCAGAGCCACCTTTAATCTGTTGTGATGGCAAGTCCTTGAGTCTCACCTTATTGCACAGCTTTCATTAAATGCCCGGCACACCCTGTCGAGGACGAGCGTCTGGCCTCCCAGGCCTATTTATATAACTATCGTTGTCACGCGTTGCCTGTCGCTTTCACCCTCCTCGTATGCACCTTCCTGGGCTCACATTGCCGTTGTCTCTACTTTCGCCATGCCATTTCACACACCGGGGGGGGAGGGGCACCTAACTTGGCCTCCACTCGTTCACTACTGTACCTCAGAGAAGGCCAGATTTATCTGTATAGGATGGGCTGCCCCAAACCCCCAGTCGCTGTGGCACTCAATGTGAATTTGAAGATTTGGAATGAGTAAGGGAGAGGCTTATTCCCGCCACCACACTCGTCAGGCTTCACCAGCACCCAGATGGCACAGGCCCCTCCCGGGCGCAGGTCCGGCCTCTCCAAGTGATATGCTCCATGTCTCACCAGCCTCGCCGATGTCCCGGTGCGCGTTCTCTAGTCTTTAAGCCTCGTCAGCAGGCATTGTGCTCCGCCACTCATTCACCCGTTACAGAGGCCTCCGTGTGTCTCCGCCGAGCCAGCCCTCTCTGCTCCACTCACGATTCCAATTTCATCCGCCTCAGGTTGCCGTTCACCTCAGCGGTTCAGCGGCTCCGCAGGCCTTCCCGCACTTGCCTCCACTTCCCGTTTGTGCGTTTCACGATGCAGCCGACTCGCCGTTATTAGAGCATCGGTCTTGCCTAGAGTGCTGCGCCGCTCTTTGCTTCCACTGTGTCGCAGCGCAGTCGTCGGACAGATTTTTTACAGGTCGGCGCCAGCGCATACAGTTTCCGCTCGGGTCAAATTTCGCACCGAAGGTGCAGTGCCTCCAATACTTCGATTGGGCGAGATCCTAGTCTCTCGCCATTCCAGTTGCTCTGGATAATTGCAGGATTAGTGGTCCAGGCAGCAGGAGCCTCACATATGTGCGGCCATACTGCATGTGCGCCCTCTAGCGCCCCCCAGAGAGCAGAAATTCTCCATATGTTTGTAAATATGGAGCATTTCATCCCTGTCACACAACGCAGCACAGTAACTTTGCTTACTGCCCTGTGTTGCATGCAAAACTAGTAAATCTGCTCTATAATCTCTGGAATCAACATTTATATGAAACCTTTGCCAATTTAGGGCATTTATTTTCAACAATTTGTTCAAAAAATGATCCTCCTTTTGGAGGATGCAAAACCGTTCTGCTGGTCGTCTGAACATATTATTGTGGTCAATGCATCGTGACTACAAAACTGTCAAAAATAAGTAAATCAATATTTAACTTTTTTGCAATAACATTGAAGTTTAAAGTGTTGTTTACTATAATATTTGTATGTTGTTATATTATATTCTATTATGTTTTTAATTCATTATGTTATTGTGAAATGTATTTTGAATTATTTTTAAAGACTATCATAGTAATTGAAACTTTGGGCTGTAGGTTATATTGGGGGCATCTGTTGGTATTCTTAAAAATATATATACATTAATGTTGCTTCATTGAAAAATATGTGCATTTTTATTTTTGTTTTTTTTTTGTTTTCATGTTCCCTATTTTTTTTTTTAATTATGTAATAAATTCTCATTTTTATGTTGGGGTGTATTGGGGAATTGTGAGGGAAATGTTCTAAATTATTAAAACTTTATTAAAGAATTAATTATGAAAATATGTTTATTAAAATGTATTTAATTTATTTTAAAGTCTAAAACTGTTTATATGCTAACTTGGAAAATGTTTATTATTTTTTATGGGTTGAGGGGTGTATTGAGGTTTGGGAAGGTAGCAGTTGTGCTTCATTTATAGGGGTTTATAAAACACGAATATCCAAGGTTCTTGAAGCAAAACTCTGAACGTTATGAACTCTAGAGCAAACAAATATTTATGTGTGCGCCAGCTTCCTTAATGAAGACTACTACAATGGAAAGGTCTATTTAGGTGAACGGATTCCCATCACTCACCATTAGGTGACATGCTTCATCATCTGAGTCTCCTCATTGATGTCACTCTGGTGACACTTAGGGCTACAACCTCATCAGAAGGATGGGGGAGTCCGAAGATGTTTTATGAGAGTAGCCAGAAAGAAACTGAACTCCTGTCTAAACTACCAGATGAGAGTGATTGAGGGGCATATTATCAAGAACAAACAATAAAATTATCGCCGCTTTATCGGCAGAATACTGCCGCTAAAGCGGCGGTAATGGGCTAGATAATATGTCCTTATGATTTCCCATAGCAGCACAGGTTCTGGTGTTAACCTGGGCTGCTATGGGAATTCACAAAGGCATATTATCAAGCGCTTCAACGCCGCTTTAGTGGCAGTTTCTTGCCGATAAAGCAGCGATAATTTTATTGCCTGTTCTTGATAATATGCCCCTGAGATATGTGGGAAAACAATGCAGTGCACAATGATAAGGTGATGTGTGAATTTAAAATTGACCTAAGAGAAACCCTGCCTTTATTAATGTCTCTCACAGATCAAACTAAAAACAGTGCAAACAACAGTCTGTAGCAAATAACTGTCTGTTGTATAAAAAAAGGGGTCAACGTGTTTCAGCACATATGGAAAACTTTTTATGCAATGCCTTCTTCAGGACCACTACTCTATTTCTACTGCAAATGTGAAAACAATTATATACAAAGAATATAAAAGGATATTTGTCAATACAAGTACACTAGAAACGGGTGGAACAGATACAACCAAATCACCTTCAATCAGGAATATACAATCCTTCATCTGCAAATCCCGTACAGCTGGCGGTTTCTGTACCACAGTGAAGGGAATAGGCTTAACTATTTTGATATGCACAGAGATCTCAGATTCAAAACAAAACATCATAGATTGCAGTGATATTCTCATTATCATCAACATACACCCAAATATGAGTACATGCAAATTCGTTCTTACCCGAAATGCATGAGGAGGATACCTCACCTCACCTGGATGCGGCTCAGGAAAAAAGGAGGCGCCGCTCTTTGGGACAAAGTGGCAAAAAAACACATTCATTATGGTTTCCCACTACTCCCAATATTCTATGAGCTACCTTTACGTAGCAGAGGTAACATGTAAACGCACACAAAACACAGAACTAAGACTGTTTGGTATATATTATTGTCTCATCACGACTATATGATCCAAATAGATCTGATGTTTCTCAAATAGTCTGATATAAGAATGTAAATATGAAGGCTGGACTATCCTCTTTCCAATTGTCAGTCTAGTGAACTATGACAGACGATTGCAAAACCATATCTTTCACATATGTACAGTAGTGAAAATCCCAAGGATCTAATGCGCATCTGCTGTGCAGGTACTGTATCAATCAACTCAATAGCCCCACTCATGCCACTGTATTTTAAGCCACCAGGTATTCAGCACTAAACCTTAGTCTTTTAAGTTTAAATAGTCGCATGCAATCAGAATTTTCATTAATGTCTTCCTGCCTGGAAGTGCTTAGCGCTACTAATTAAAAGTATATCCTTAGTGCTACAAATAGAAACCATATTGTATCTCATAACCCCACCGTGGAACCTCTACACTGAAATCTCATTTGAAGATGTCAGTAGTGTAAACAACAAACCGCAGGGGAACACTCAATGTGAATAAAAAACTCTGCGATCGTTGCGGGACCTCTACATAACAAACTAACTTGCATTTGTAATAAGTGTAAGCAAGAGACGAACATACGGTGTAAATGCAATCCACCGCATGCGGATCTTTCAGCAGAGTGATCTCAACAGTTCCATTCCTCTCATGCCTCATACAAGAAAAAGGCTACCACGCTTACCTTCCAGTCGGTACCGCTCATGATCATCCAAGCTGTCTGGGGAGTAAACGGCGGGCGGGCACCACCATGTTTTTAAACTAGAGATTGAGTGATGCGCGTTGTACTCAACGCATGCGTGTCACCTCTTCAGCGCCTATGAAGTGTAATAGAAGCATCATAGGCCTCATGGGAGTTGTGGTTTTTTATTTTTGGAACTTCTACCTTCGAGTCTAGTTTCCAATTGTGATACATGCAAGTATGCAAAAGCAACCGAAAAAAAACCAAAAAACCCCAAAAAACGTGGTATCCATACAAATCACCAAATCACCGCATTCGTTATTACAACACACAGATATCCAAGCATCCTACGAGAAAGAGGCATCATGGGAGTTGTAGTGTGTAATCTTATGTCCCTATATCCCACGTCTAGCAAAGTGACCTAATATATCACTAGCGCGTTTTGTGTTCCACATAACAGATGCGTTTTCATGCAGTTCCAGACATCACATTGGTAGTACATATCGGTAGTACATATCATCTGCTAATTATTGATTAATCAAGTGCAGACAACCTGAGACCAAGTCTACAATGACTTGGACAGTGTTCAAGTTACCTGCAGCTTGCCTATCAATTATTTCACCATGAAGGTGCTCATAGCTTAGCCCTGGACATGTGATTCTCATATCAATACCCCACATCACCCTGGACAATATGGTGTTATGGTTTCAAAGTCAATAGCCCGCCTGGGGTCAAGATCTTGTTTAGCCCTTTGATAATCAAGGATGCAGAGAGGTTGATATATCTGCGTTTCATCCACCTCCACTGCTGTCAATCAGGCGTTAGCAATATATTAATAGCGGAGCCTCCTACTATAGATACACTATGTGGGTTATTTTAGTTATTTTCACCTTTTAAAGCATCACCCAAGGTATAGCATCATTTAGACCCATTTTGTCACTTTGTAGTTTAAACACCTACTTCTGTTCTTTGAGTAGGAGAAACTTGGAAATGTCTGTGACATGGCCTGGAATGTATGGTTGTTCCAAGACCATCCAATTGAAGTCATCCGGTCGATGATTGACTTCCAAAAAGTGGCTCGTCAATCTTGTTGCCTGTTTTTTGCAAGCCACTGTGCTTCTATGTTTCATGATCCTCAGTTTCACCTTCCTTGTGGTCAGCCCCACGTAAATCAGTTTGCATGGGCACGTGATAAGGCATATAACCTTATCGCTGTTGTAGTTCGTAAATTTCTTTAGAACCCAAGGTCTTCCTGTCCCAATGTCAATTGTTTTTGATTTCTGTGTTTGAGGACAGACCCCACAGGAACCGCAAGGGAAATGGCCCTGAACAGCAGGAAGAGCTCACAAAGTGCCTACTGCATGCGTTTTACATGTTCTTGGTCTCGGATAAACAAGCTGATCATGCAAATTGGTACTCCTCTTAAAGGAGAAAAGAGGCAATGGAATTTGTTCATTACCAATGTTCAATATTTTCCAATGTTTGCGGACACTCTTTTGGATATCATTAGACATTGAGCTGAATGTATTCACAAAAGTAAGTCGGGACAACTCCCCTTTCGGTTTGGAAGGATCAAGTAAAGCGTCTCTGTTATTGTTCATGGCCCGTTTAACTGAGCGACGAACGAACCTTGGGGCATATTTTCTAGCACACAGTTGTGTTGAACGTGCCTTTATATGTTTCTGAAATATCTCTTTGGTGGAACAGTTTCTACGAGTCCGTAAAAACTTCCCATAAGGTAAGTTGTCCCTAAGAGATTTGGGATTATGGCTATCGTAGCACAACAAGGATTTTTTTGCCATTGGCTTTCTATATAGCTCTGTTTCTAAGCCATTAGGAGTTGCCACAATTAGTAAATCTAAGAAGGCTAACTTGTGTTTGTTGATTTCAACAGTGAATTTCAAAAACTCATTTCTGCTGTTCAGCCACGTAAGGAATTCAGCAATAGATTCCATTTCCCCACACCAGAAGACCAAAATATCATCTATGTACCGCCTCCATGGGCGTATGGAATCGCGGTAGGGATAAGTGTGTGTCAGCACATGCTCTTGTTCAAACCGATGTACATATTGGTTCGCCAAGCTGGGAGCAAAAATGCTTCCCATACTGGTGCCAGAGAACTGAAGATAGATAGTGTCCTCAAATTTGAAAAAATCTCTTTCATAGCAATCTGAGCACATGCCATGATGAGGTGTATTGGAGTTATCGAATGCAAATCTCTCTCTGTGAGCAGCAACTTAACAGCAACTTCAAACACGATTTCAGTATAGAGGTTCCGCAATGGGGTTATGAGATAGGATATACTTTCCATTTGTAGCGCTAGGGATATACTTTTAATTAGTAGCGCTAAGCACTTCAAGGCAGGAAGACATTAATGAAAATTCTGATTGCATGCAGCACTTTAAACTTAAAAGACTAAGGTTTATTAGAACATTGAAATGTTGGGAGCTCCATTGAAAACAATGGAGTGCTCCAGGCTTATAATGGCTGGTATAAGCCTGGAGCTCCAAAATTCCAATGTTTCTTTGTTCACAGCTCTGGCTGTGAACAAAGGCTTCAGGGAGCTTGATCGGATTCCAATCCCCTCACGCTCCCATAAGGCTTTGTTCTTTTTTGTTAGAACATTCTGCCCTCTAGAGGCAGAATGTTCTAATAGCCTAATAGATCTTCATAGCTGGGCTATACCGGCTATTAAAGTTCCTCTCCCTTGTTAAAGGACCTCTCCTTCGGCTCGGGCCTTTAACGCTGGAGAGGGCCTTTAATAGCTGGTATAGCCCTCTACGGCAGGCTATAAGGCTATAGTATTGAACACATGGTGGCTTAAAATACAGTGTCATGCGTGGGGCTATTGAGTTGATTGATACAGTACCTGCACAGCAGATGCGCATTAGATCCTTAGGATTTTCACTGCTGTACAGATGTGAAAGTTATGGTTTTGAAATTGTCTGTCATAGTTCACTAGACGGACAACTAGAAAGAAGGTAGTCCCAGCCTTCATATTTACATTCCTATATCAGACTATTTGAGAAACATCAGATCTATTTGGATCATATAGTCGTGATGAGACAATAATATGTACCAAACATTCTTAGTTCTGTGTTTTGTGTGTGTTTACATGTTACTTCTGCTACGTAAAGGTAGCTCATAGGATGTTGGGAGTATTAGAAACCATAATGAATGACTTATTTTCCCACTTTGTCCCACAGAGCGGTGCCTCCTTTTTTCCTGAGCAGCAGCCAGGTGAGGGGAGGTATCCTCATCATGCATTTCGGGTAAGAACGAATTGGCATGTACTCATATTTGGGTGTATGTAGATGATAATGAGAATATCACTACAATCTATGATGTTTTGTTTTGAACGTGAGATCTCTGTGCATATCAAAATGGTTACGCCTATTCCCTTCACTGGGTTACAGAAACCGTCAGCTGTACGGGATTGCCAGAGGAAGGATTGTACATTCCTGATCGCAGGTGATTCGGTTGTATATATTCCAACCGTTTCTTGTGTACTTGTATTGACAAATATCCTTTTCTATTCTTTGTATATAATTGTTTTCACATTTGCAATAGCAATAGAGTAGTGGTCCTGAAGAAGGCATTGGATAAAAAGTTTTCCGTATGTGCTGAAACATGTTGACCCCTTTTTTTGAACAACAGGCAGTCATTTGCTACAGACTGTCAAATCAAATTTCAAAGCTTTATTCGATTATTAAAAACAATCATAAAAGCATACAGTATTAAAAATACAGGGTAAAATACAGAACGTGCAAAACATATTACAGTAAACAAAGCAGCTCAATTAGCATCAAATATGTCGGCCAGACAGTCCAGTATTTATAAAAGACCAAGGTTAAAACACCAGGCTTTTCCTAAGGGTGACAGCTTTTAGTATAAAGGTAGCGGTATAAAAACAAATGTCCAACGTATCAAGTGCAAATAACAATTTCATCGCTTGGGCAGTAGTGAACACAGAATATTTCTTAAAAACAGGTTTGAGATAGTAAAGACGAAGGTGCAAGTAAAGAGGGCAAATAATCATGAAGTGCAATGTGCTTTGCTTTGTTAAGCCATCACAAGGGCAAGGGGTTGGGCTATAGATTTTCATCTGTGGGAAGGCCACCAGGTTATGGGCAATGCCTAACCTCAACCTAGTGAGAACAAACTGGTGAGATTGTTTGGTAATGGTTTTTAAATACATAGGCATGCCCGAATCGACCGATATGTTAGAGTGGTAGAAAACATGGGTTGACAAGAGGCTACATTGGACACTACGCAGGTTAGATTTAGTCCCTAGAAAAACATTTTTAAGCTCCTTTTTGGGTACAGTGACAGCGCTCAGGGGCTCATCAAAAATATCAAGATTAAAAATTTCACTGTAAGAAGATGAAACATAATTTAACCAGGGGATCTTACGGGCATTGTCCAACCGAAGACAGTCTAAAATAATTTGCCTGGTAAAACCTGTCTCATCCTTAGCCCAAATTGATTTCCAAGCCATGGGAGGTCTCAATCCCGTTAGGTCTGTAAGATAGTCCAGCCCCACCTCTCTATGGCTCAGTTCTGTGGATGCCGAGGAGGGGAGGCAAAGGAACCTTTTAAGGAACTGGTTCTCTGTAACTTGCAGATCCCTGTGGTTACAGTAGCCCCATATACCTGAACCATATAGGGCAATAGATACACATCTATGCCTATAGATGTTTAACATGTCAGGGATACGACGACTGCCTAATTTGGATGCAAAGCGGAATACTCCGGAGGAGCTTTTGCCCATCTTGGCAGTCACATTTAAAATCTCAGGTGCCCAAGTCCCTCTATTATTAAAAGTTAAGCCAAGATAACAAAATTTGTCCACTACCTCAATTCTATGATTATTAAAATGAAATGATTTAGAAAGTTCCATCCGTTTCCCGCAGGCCATAATGAAGGTCTTAGAGTTATTTATTTTTAGTTTTCTCCCCTTAATAAAATCGTAAAAATAATTCATAAGGTTTTGGAGTCCATTCGGAGTACACAAGAGTAAAACCGTGCCATCTGCATATAGCAGGACCGGGACAGGGTAGCCACCAACCTGTGGGGAATCTGCGTGTACCCTTTTCAATTCGGACTCCAAAGAGTTTATAAAAAGGGAGAAAAGCAAAGGGCCAACACACAGCCTTGCCTTATGCCTGATTTGACCCTGATTTTCCTGCTACATTCCCCTGCCTGGCCAAAGCGGATCTGGGCTGATAATTTATTATAAAGTCTGGCCAGGAAGTATATTATTGCTGGGGGGGGCTCCCATTTCCATTAAAGTGGACCATAACAAAGTATGATCCACTAGATCAAAGACACTTGAGAGGTCAGCGAAACAGAGAAATAAAGAGCCCTGTTTCGCTTTAGTGTATTTCCCGATGATAAGATCGAGATTAATACAGTGCTCTGTTGTCCCAAGACCCTTATGAAAGCCATATTGAGATTCAGCTAGAATTTTGTTGTCCTCCGCCCATTCCTCCAATCGCACCAGTTGGACCCTGCTCATAAACTTGAGTGAGGAATCCAGAAGGGAGATAGGGCGGTAGTTCTTAGCCTCTCCTCTATCTCCCTTCTTGTAGATCGGTAGAAATATGGATTCACTCCAGGTAGATGGTGTACTATCCCTGACTGATGCATTGAACACCTGGGTCAGGAGCGGGCTCCAAAGTGCCAAATTAGATTTATACAGGTCAACCGGGACCCCATCCGGTCCCGGTGCCTTCCCCCCTTTACTCTGACTGATGGCAATTTCTACTTCTTGGAGAGTAATACCCAGGGATAGCTTAGGTTCGTACAGGGCAGTAGAAGAGCTAGTACAGTCCTCCCTAGCCAGGTCAAAAAGTTCTGTAAAATGTAATACCCAGTTACCTTTGCTAACCTATGCTGATAGTATAGGGAAATCTTCCTTTACAAGAAAAGGGCTATTGACCGTATTCCAAAAGAGCTTACTGTCACGCAGTACTGCTGCTTTAGTCAGGTCGTCCCATGCAACCTCCCTTAGCTCTTGTTTTCTATGTGATAGGTGCTTTTTGTATGACAGCCTGAGGTAAGTAATGGCCTCCCTGTCTCTGGGTTGTTTTGAAAGTGCCCGCTTAAGTTCATGGAGGGATTTGGTGCACGCACTATCAAACCAACCGGTAGCCTTCTTCGTTAAGCCTTTGGTGATGGTAAGGGATGTTTTTATGATGGTACCCAATTCCTCAAAATCAGCTATAATGCACTGGGGGGAAGCCTCTGAGTCCAAACATTTAAGTATCGCTACAGACGCTGCCCATACAATTTTATGTTGCAGCTTCTCTGAGTTATCCACACACCATTTAATGCGTATACCATTCTGCCTACAGGGGCTTAGGTCTTCTACTATCGTACGCTGGATGTTAACCGGAGACCCCCAAATAGAAGTCGACATGGTGATGGCATTATGGTCGCTACTTCCAAAATCTACAACAATAGCAACCATACAAAATGGAACAATATGTACAGAAACCAATAAATGGTCAATAACAGAGGGCATGTTCATTCCTATAAAGGTCGGTACAGGGTTACCCTCATGGTCTGCAGCCAGGGAATGTATCAGTAGATCCAGGTTAAGCATAAAAGAGTTGAGGGAGTCGCCATATGGTGAGTGTATAAAATGTGGCTGGTTTTCCCCGTTATCCCCGTTGTACCCGCAAACTTTAGTGAATGAGTGGGGGCAGGTACGAATATTGAAATCCCCTCCCCAGATGATATCAGGCGGTTTATGGATGCCTTTGCAGATATTTCTCACTGCTAAGTCCAACTCATCCACAACTGAGGTATTTGTAGCATCGAACAAATTGTTATAATGGTTAATCAGCAGGGTTACATGACCCCTTATGTGTTCCATGCTTAAAATTTGCGAGTGAAAACCCACAGTCTGGTGCGATTTCACACGAACAGGGAGGTTCACAGAGAGTAAGGTTACTAGCCCCCCTTTAGCCCTGCCCATGTTAGACCTTTGTGCCGGGTTGTTATATGACACAAATCCATCAAAGATGATATCAGTTGTTACCCAAGTCTCTTGTAAACATAAGACATCAAACTGGGAAAGTGTTTTGCTCCAGCCCAAGGGCGACATTTGCCGGCTCCAGCCAGCTATATTCCAGCTAGCAAATTTGAAGCCGGGGGTACATGAAGCTGGTTCAGTAGCCTCCGATTTACTAGTAAATCCCAGTGATGGCCTAGTAACAACTGGGGAGACCGTAGATACAGGAATGCGGGGTGGGGCAAAGGGGGTAGCTCCCTGGGATAGTAAATGTGCGGGGTAGGGGTGGGGGGCATTACGGGTGGTGAATCGATAGATATACTTTTACCCATAGCTGCTACTAAACTGTTACCAGTAGCAGGGGAAGTGGGGACTGAGACATAAGTTGTGGGTAGTCAGTCAACTCCATCTAAACCGTTAAGACAGTTAAATTGGTTAAAGTCACAGAAAGGGGTCTCCGGGGGCAACAGGACCGGTCTTGCTTCGTACCCACGGAATCTGCCCCTCCGCTCAACCCTCATCCAATTATCTCGGCCTTGAGCGTGGTGCAAATGGATAGGGGGAAAGAAAAAAGACACTGGCAGCGTCTGGATGGTGGAATCGAGGGATCTATTAAACCCGGCACATATGTGCGATACTGTCCTGGGGTCTCTAAAGCTCACCGTGATGCAGTCCCCGATTATAGTCTTTCTGGTTTTACCCAGCCTAGGTACCCTTCTAACCAAGATGATTCCATTATGGAGATGGGCCGGGAGGGGTCTATTCCAGTTTAGCCATCTAATGACTTTACTTTTAAGGGATTGAAAGTTCTCGGCTTCTCCAACCTCTAGGGGAGGGACACCGGCCAAGACTACCATGAAGCGGTTAGCTTCAGGGGGCAGGTCAGGCCTACGTGGTCTAGGGACAATCTTATCAGGAGGTGGGGAAGCTATGTGGCCGTTAGTTGTGGCCCCGTTAGTAGTGGCCATAGGTTGGACTGGACCTACAGGTAGCAAAGGGGGGATGTTAGAGTTGCTATTTTGAATCAGGGCTGGATTGCCCGTTGGGGGACGCAAAGGGGGAGCAGCAACATTCACTAAAGGGGGACCTAGATTAGTGGGGGTGATTTGGGGGTTAGAGAGAGTATTAGACTTGGGGAATCTAGCTAATATAGCAGCAGAGGTTTTCTCAATGTTAGTAAGACGGAGTTCTATACGTTCCAGTTTAGACTCTAGGGGGAATAAAAAAGATTTAAAGAGGGCTCCCAGAGTTTCTAGAGAAAAGTCCAAGCTAGGTATGGGTTGGGTTGAACCTGGTGTGGGGTTGGGGGTATCATGTTTATGTTTGGCTGTTTTTGATTTGCCACCCGGTTTCGAATTATACGGCCTTTTACGTTTGGTTGCCACCCCTTCCTTAACCCCATTTGATATGGAATCACAAGTAACAACGGAATTTGAGGGAGTGGGCTCATTAATATCAAGGACCATATCAATTTCTGGAAGAATTTCGTTAACCAAAATGTCCAGATCAAGTGACACCGGGTTGGTCTTAGTAGATGTTAAAGATGGGCCCTCTGCAGCATTGTTAATAGTCTCTGTAGGCCGTTCGGGGATTTTAGCATTAGCCAGAGTACCAAGGGAAGATCTTTTGAAGGCCGATAGTTCCTTTGATAAACGCTTCTCAAGAACGTTTATTTCGGTGTCAATGAGAGTATTGGCTCTAATCAAAAATGTCTCCATACCTCCAGTGATGGCCGCTCCATCTAGGGATGACTTGCTCCTGGTTTCTCGACAGGACATCTCCCCACACTAAGGATAGCAGAAGGTAGCAGCAGAAACAAGAGGGGAGGCCCGGTCCGGTCAAGACCGGTCACGAACGGGCACAAACGGGCCCGCCCTTGGCCCGGGCTTGGCCCGGCGACGCTCCTGCGCAGCGGGATGCTGTATCCAATAAGTAGTGAGGGTTATGGGCTGTGGGCGGAGCAACAAGGAGAGCGGACCAGGTGATGTCTCTAGTTAAGGCAGGGACTCCTGGGAGATGGAGTCCCTGCAACGCTCGCAGCCCTGATGCAAGCTTCCTGTAAAAGCCCACGGAACTCGGCTCCTTCTAGCCGTCCAAAGTGCCTCTGCCCCAGGTCAAAAGCGGCACCCGCGGAGCAGGTGCTGCGAGGTCGGCAGGAGAAATGCAGAGAAATGCAGCCACAGCCTCACGGGACCAAGTCTTCAGAGAAACGCCCCTCTTTCTCAAAAATGCAACGGGGTTGTCTTTGTCGCTTGCCTGTGCTGCCCCTCCCTTAACTCTGCTTGTTTTGCCCCTGAGCGTGCTACGTGTCCCTGTTCTGCCACTTAGCGTGCCCCCGTCCTCTCTTGCTCTTTGGGTTGTGGCAGTAGTGGTTCCGCTTCCCCACAGACTGTCTTTTGCACTGTTTTTTGTTTGATCTGTGAGAGACATTAATAAAGGCAGGGTTTCTCATAGGTCAATTTTAAATTCACACATCACCTTATCATTGTGCACTGCATTCTTTTCCCACATAACTCAATCGGTAGTTTAGACAGAAGTTCAGTTTCTCTCTCGCTACTCTCATAAAACATCTTCGGGTTCCCCCATCCTTCTGATGAGGTTGTAGCCCTTAGTGTCACCAGAGTGACATCAATGAGGAGACCCAGATGATGAAGCATGTCACCTAATGATGAGTGATGGGAATCCGTTCACCTAAATAGGACTTTCCATTGTAGTAATCTTCATAGCGTTTAGAGTTTTGCTTCAAGACCCTTGGATATTCTTGTTGTATAGATGTTGTTGTGGGGCAGTTATCCAGGTCAGGTCTTTAACCCCTTCGCTGCGGGGGTTATTTTCCCGCTGTGCTGGGGGGGAGGAGGGCGCGCACGGCGCCCGCATGCTCATGACGAGCTGAGCTCGTCATGAGGCACAGCGCTTCTGTGCTCATGACGAGCTCAGCTCGTCATGACCACATCCGTTCCCGTGGAACGCTCAGCACAGCAGGGGAATTATCCCCGCATGCGAGCGTTCCACGGCTCATGACGAACTGAGCTCGTCATGAGCACCGGAGCGCCGTGTCTCATGACGAGCTCAGCTCGTCATGAGCATGGAAGGAGTTAAATGTTGCCTCAGACCCTATCCATAACTGTCTTTTTTCTCTCTCATTTATAGCGGTGCCAGGCCTCTACCCTCTCAACATAAAGCTCTTGTTTTCTTTTTTAACTACCTTCTGGACATTACAGCCTTTACAAGTAAAAAATAATCTCACAAACCTTTGTTTACATTTAATAGGTGTAATATCAAGTGGGCAGCAGAAGATGGAGTTATTCCCTCTTATGGTGAGAATTTGCAAGGGTGGAGATTGTCAAACCCAGCCTCACGCATTTACAATATATTAGGTGAAATGCTTCTCTGGCTTCGGACAATGTGGCATGTCAGGTAATGGAGCTATGGTAGGATTTGCCTATCATCAGCCCTTAAGCCCGGCTGCTGATACAACAAAAGCTGTGGCTCTATTTGGGACAGAAGAAAGCTTTCAATCATGAAAGCTTTCACGTTATGGCACCATCGAGGATTGTGAAGCTGAGAATGTGCAGAGCTAGATCGGTTTTAGTACCTTGGACTAGGTATTGGTAATGGCTTACATTTGTCTGAGGGCTGATATTCATGCATGTTTCAGCCTTTATATGTGGATCATTTAAGTTGTGTTTACATGTATTTACTAATGGGGAGCATGTGCCCAAAACATAGCCAAGACTGTTGTTCTGCCCTCAGTTGCGCCCTCTTGTGCTCTGTATTGCCTTTTCTGCTGATTTTTCTGCCCTCTGTTTAGCCTTTACTGCTCCTTTTTCTGCCCTCTGTTTTGCCTTTTTCTGCTTGTTTTCCCCTTTTCCTGCCGTTTCCCTCCTCCTACCCTTTCCATTCTGCTCCACCCATTGCCCCGCCGCCCCACAGATCCTACTTAATGGAAGCTGCAGTGTGTCTCCATTGAGCAGGTCATCTTGCTAGCTCCCTCTTGTGACAATTATCTTGTCCAGCTTGCCCGCAGTCCTCTAACCTCTTTACAATTATAGATAAATCTACCAACGGCTGACCAAGGGTTCAGCACCTCAGTCCCTGTCGCATTAGATTTAGTGTCCTGTGTATCTAATTTTGGTACACGCCAACATTGAGCACCACTGGAATTCAGAAAAAGGTTGGAATTCTTGGGTGGAAGGTAACCAGAAACATAGTTCAGATAGGATATTTAGTTCATCATCCCTTATTTAAACTTGAAATCAAATCAGTCCTCAGCCAACGCGTTTCATTCCTCTTTCATAAGGAACTTCACCAGGGCTGAAACAATCACATAAGAACACAGTATAAATTGTCACATGAAGACACATGTATATAGACATAACAAAACTAATATACACAAAAAAACACAACATGTATATTATATACAAATCACTCCATTACGGCATAAAAACATGAAGATGACGCATGCCCAAATTTAGAATTTAAAAGGTCACAATAGACATAGTCCAGTCGCTAGACAGCCCACATAACATATATATATATATATATATATATATAGTTATATACATCAAATAACATTTAATTGACCAGAGGACATCTCTGAATGAAATTACACAGATATACGTATGTACACATTCTCTGTATCTTAAGTATGGGTTCTATCAAAACATTAGTATATATTTAGGTGGGAAGCAGTTTGTATATCGAAATGTACCTGTTATCATAGCGAGGAAAGCATAGTCCATACTTATACAAAGAGTTAATTAACAGACAACCCCCTTATTCATTACTCACTCAAGTCCCTGTGTATTTAAATATGGAAGTGGTACCATTCCCTTTTGTCCATAGCCCACTTGAATCTCACCTTAATTTGTCATCCAGAGTATTCACAAAGATCCTTAATATTTGTGGTAGTGTTGCCCGGGTAATTACCTCTGAGTAGGGGTAAATCAAGCTGAGTCCTAGCTTGTGATTTAAATGGATAACAGTTCTTTTAGCTATGGTCATGATAAAGAGAAGTATCACAAAAATTCTCCAACACACATCAAAATATCATGTGCATCACACCCTGATTTTAAGGGTACGAATGTTGCATCATGAGAAAAATAATCCATGTCCTGATTGTCATCAAAGGGCCACCATAAAGGAATCCCATCCGAAGCCAGAGTCGTAGGAGATGTGAGAAATTAATTGTAAGTGGTCAAAACCTGATAGTCAGAAACAATGCAGTGGAAATGACTCATGCAGCCAGCATGCCCGGTATTGCAAGATAATAAATACCAATCCATACTAAATCAGTCATCATCATAGTCGGTGGGAACAGAGTTGAATGAGGTTGAAGTTGGGCGCTGTCGATATCATAAAAAGAAGATATTGGAATATTGAGAGTGAATCCCACCCCTTCATCTAGGGAAAAAGAAACTCAAACAAACCCTAGCAATAGTACAGCCCGTTAGCCATGGTCAATCTATGTTTCTGGTGCACCTTCCACCCAAGAATACCAGTCCTCTAACCTCTGCTGCCTGTATACCTGCTGCCCTCTGCACATTTCTTGCACTGTTTTGCCTTCTCTGCTCATTTGTGCCCTTGGTTTTGCCTTTTTCTGCTAATTGTTTGTGCCCTCTGTCTTTACCTTTTTCTGCTTGTTTTTCTGCCCTCTCTTTTGCCTTTTCTGCACTCTGTTTTGCCTTTTTACCTAACTTTTTGCCCTCTGTTTTGCCCTCTGCTGCTCTGTTTTGCCTTTTCTGCTCATTTATCATCCCTCTGTTTGGCTTTTCTGCTCATTTTTCTGCCTTCTGTTTCGCCCTCTTCCACTTTGTGTTGCTTTTCTGCTCGTTTTTCTGCCCTCTATTTTGCCTTTCCTGCTTGTTTTTCTGCCCTGTTTTGCCTTTTTCTACTTGTTTCTTCCCTCTTCTTGCCTTTTCCTCAAGACCTGGCATATCAGCACAGAGCTCACACCTCAGAGC